>NC_143552.1:87432500-88806500 GCF_054136105.1 Typopeltis vanoorti
ATATCATCTAGTCCTGCTGCCTTTCCACATTTCAGACTTTTGATGGCTTTTATCTACTTCAAGTATTCATATGTATTCCTGATTTCATGTCTGGTCAGTGTTTTTTACCACTGTGCTGTCAGCACTGCTTGTTTCATTTAGCAATTTTTTGACGTAATTACTCCATACTTCAAGGATATGTTTTTCTCCTGTTTTCATGTCATCTTTATCATCTCTAATTCCTTTTACAGCATTCTTTTCTCCATTTCTGAGGTACTTCAACGATCTCAAGAATATCTTACCACCTTCATGATATTTATTTTCTGTGTTTTTACCAAAGTCCTCCCATGACCTTTGTTTAGCCAGTTTTACATGTTTAGCTTTCTTATTTGTCTCTGTATTCTCTGAGAGCACAAGCTGACTTATTCGCCAGGAACTTTTGATATGCTTTTTTCTTTTCCTTCGCTGTCTCTTTATCTTCCTGTGTCCACCATGGAGCTGAATCTCCAAAGTTTAGTTGGTAGTCTCAAACTCTTTCTTTTCTTCAATCATGTTTGTGTATTTTAAGTCTACAGTTCATATCTGAAAGATGCTTAACTTTTATTCACTTTAAAACTTTCTTACATGTTATTCTTTTCAATATGAAATTTTTATCCTGCTCACGACTAAACGGCGATCACTTCCAATTTCAAATCCTCGCTACACTCTTGCACCCTGCACTAAGGAGAAAACATCACTATCAACAATGACATAATCAATGAGACTTTTCTTTTTCCTTGCATCTTCTCTCCATGTGAATTTGTGCACATTTTTATGTTGGAACATGTGTTAGTAATAACCAGTCCATGTCCTGAGCAGAAATCCAACAGGTATTTGAAATTATTATTAGCTTTGCTCTTTTCTCAAAATTTTCCCAAAATATTTTTGTATGTCTGACAATCATTTCCTACTCTACTATTTAGATCCCCTACAAGGACCAACTTTTCCTTTTTCATTGTGTCAGCTGCTTTTTCTAAAGCATCAAAAAATTCCTCCACTTCTACCTTAGTAGAACCTTCTGTGGGACCATAGGCACAAATAAGTCTCATTGTCCAATTCTCTGTTCTGATATTTGCCCACATCACTCTACTTGAGACTCTCCATTCAAGAAGATTAGCCTCTTATTTTGTGTTGAATACTATGGCTACTCCTTCTTTTCCTTGATTGTCATTTCCTGAGTATAACATTTTGTATTTATTGCTCAGAAAGATCTCACCAGCTTTGGTCTTTTTTGTTTCAGTCACCCCTATTATGTCGATCTGGTACTTATATAATTACTCAGCTAGCTCCATTTCTTTGCCATTCAGGCTACTTATATTGATAGTACTGATCTTTAACTCTGATGTTGAGTTGGGGTGTGCTTTCAGATTTGTTCCAGTAGCTGACTTTTTACTGTTCGCCCTGGTTCCCTGGTGAAAACAACTGGGGCCTTATTTAACTGGGTGACCTCACAGCCAGCATGAAATTCTGTCATGTTGTACCATCATTTTTTATTTTGGTTTAAGCCAATAAGAATACATCGGTACACAATAAATAACGGAAAAAACTCACGTAGAAAGATTATTTATTATTATAATTTTCGCCTGTGTGTCACAGGCATCCTCAGTACATTAAGCTCAAAATTAAACACTAACTGACAATTCCGAAAAGCGCCACCTAAGTAGCTGGTGTAAGATAACTAAAAAGGTCAATAACTTTCCTAAAATAAAAATAAAAAAAAAATCTTTCTAAGTGAGTTTTTTCTGTTATTTATTGTGTACCGATATGTCTACTCACGGTTTACCTCTTTTAAAACTTAATAAGAATACAGTTTGATCGGCTAAATCCCAAATTACCAGCCCATCCTTGTTTGTTCAATATCCAGGTAGATACCTAAATAGTGCACCGAGAAGGCTAGCATTGGACATTAGGTCAGAAGCCCTGATCTGTTCTCTGCATTCCTTTAAAGGCTATGTGGAGGTCTCCTCTCAGTTATACAGCTTTGACCCTTAAACACCCCTTTTAGAGATTTCCTTTGCGTTAATATATGGTCTCCTAGCTGGGTGAGGCCACCTACTGTAGTGAAGCGAATGTTTGTTATATTTTCCAGAAGTGATTTAATACATAAGAGAATTCTTGCATTTTCAGCAAGATCTCTTTTAGACCAACAATAACGCAAGCTGCTTCAAAAGATATTGTCCTGTATCCTTTAATTATATGTATGGCTATAAGATGTTGAACTCTGTTTAGCTTTTGATTTTAGTGCATGTTTCCAGGCAGGTGCAGCACAAGATATCAATAGTAGTATACCTCTGGTATATATTGTTTTCAGCCTAATCTCCACTTAAACCTTGCCAACTTTTCTAGAAGGTTTACTATTCGTAAGGTTTTCTTGTCAATATATGAGATGTGCTTGTTGAAGGTAAATTTTTCATCAATTGTTACCCCTTAGGTATTTTAACTCGCTGGCTAATTCGAACTTCCCCATTTAGGAAGATCATTACAGGTTGTTTTGATTTTTTACGTGAGATGTTGAGCACTCTTAGACTTGGGGCTATTGAAGGTAACTTTCTTCTCGCATGCCCACTCTGCAATTTTAAAGATATCTTCATTGGCTATTACTTCTAACTGTAAGCCGTTATATCCTCCAATCATTATCATTGCATTATCAGCGAAAGCTATGACTTTTGTTTCAGTAGTGAAAGGAAATCCTAATAGCGAGTCGTACTAGATGTTTCAGAAACCTTGTCCACAGCAGGAACCTTGTGGATAGCCTCATTTGACTTCTTTCATTACACCCTTGGTTTTTAATGTCTTTTATGGATGCTTTTCTGTCTGTAAAATAATTTTTTATAAGGTAGAGTAAGTTTTTTTTTTTTTTTGAACATTTTAAATCTCTTGATTGACTGATTATGGCTGGCAATCATGCAGCATCGAAGGCTCCTTGTACACAGAGTGTGATCAGTAGTACATCTTTTTTTTTTTTTCTCGTGTAGACTGTCTTCTGTGAACTCTTTAATCTCCATAATTGCATCTACTGTGCTTGATTGAGGTCTAAGTGTATATTGATTAATGTTTCTTGAGTAGACAAAGTGCCTTATTAAGTTTATCAGAAGTTTTTCTAATACCTTACCAGCAAAGTTTATGAGATTGATAGGCCTGTTTTTGCTAATTTTGTCGGATATTTATTTTCCTGGTTTGATTATGGGTATAATTTTAGAGCGTTTCCATACACACTTGGAAGTATATTGCTGGTTATTCCATCCTCTCGAGGAGTTTTTCTTGGATCCATTGATCTTAATACTGATTCAGTTTCATTAGTTGTAAATAAGTCGTTGTTAGGAGTGTCTGTTTGTTTTCATTCTTTGTAAGTTTTGTGGATTTCTTCATCTGTTAATTCGTCATCATCAGGAATAAACTTATCATAATTGCTGCAGTTTCTGATAAGATTTTAGTGTAGGAGCTGTCTGTTTTCTTAATAGTTGATAATATAGGTATTGCTTTATTCTTGCTTGCTGCTAATTTAAAGGAATACGGAGAACCGACCAGGGCTTCTGACCTAATGTCCAATCCTTACCTTCTCGTGATGCACCCTGTTGGGTATCTACCTGGATACTGAACGAATGAGGATGTGCTGGCAATTTGGGATTTAGCCAACCAAATTGTATTCTTATTGGCTTAAACCAAAAAATACAAAATGATGATACAACGTGATGAAATTTCATGCCGGCTGGAGCATCACTCGGTTAAACAAGGCCCCCTGTTGTTTTCACCAGGGAGCCAGGGCAAACGAAAAGTCAGCTACTGGAACAAATCTGAAAACACATCCCAACTCAACATCACCAGAGTTAAAGATCCTTGAGTGGTAAAAAAACACTCAACAGGCATACAGTCAGGAATACATATCCATACTTGAAGTAGAAAAAGCCAAACAAAGGCTTGAATGTGGAAAGGCTCAGGAGTTGATGATATTCGACCAGAAATTCTGAAGTATGGTGGTATAAAAGTCTTACAGTGGCTGCACTGCATAGTTTAAAAGGCCTGGACAGAGAGGCAAATTCCCGATGATCGGAGTAGAGCTCTCATAGTACTCATATATAAAATGGGAAATAAAACTGAATGTGAGAATTAAAGAAGTATTTCCCTGCTGAGTGTTCCTGGTAAGATTTATGTCAGTATACTTGAGAAACGGTTGAGAAGAATTGTGGAAGAAAAGCTTGGTGAAGTACAATCTGGATTCAGGCCAAATAGAGGCTGTCAGGATCAGATCTTCACTTTACAACAAATAGTGGAGAAATCATGGGAATATAACAAAGACCTGTATTTAAGTTTTGTCAATCTGGAAAAGGCATGTGACAAGGTGCCAAGAGAACAGCTATTCAATACACTACAGTTATATATGGTGTCAATGGGGCATTATATCAAGCAATACTTAGTCTTTATTTGAGTGGTAAGTCAACAGTTAGAATTGAAGGAAGTACAGGAAGATGGTTTAATGTTAAATCTAGTGTCAGACAATGATGTACATTATCCCCTCTGTTATTCATTATCTATATGGATCACATTATGACGGAACGTGGTATTAAACATGATATCAAAATTGGAGATGTTAATGTCAGCTCTTTGCTTTATGCAGATGTTGTTATACTTCTAAATATATCTGCTACAAGTTTGCAAGATTCCCTGACTAAATTGAATAACTGTTGTAATAGATATGGTATGAAGGTCAGCATTAAAAAGACAAAGACAATGAAAATAGGCAGAAACATTGAAAATGTCTACTGCATTGTGAACGGAGATCCTGTGGAACAAGTAAAACATTTCAGCTACTTAGGCACGATTTTTAGTGAAGATAGTAAATTAAATATGGAAATAGACAACAGAATCAGCAAAGCTGGTATGGTGGGAAGTCAATTGAATAAATTCATATGGAATAGAGAGAAATTAGTCAGAACACTAAATTAGCTGTATACAAGACAGTGTTCAAACCTTAAGTTTTAACTTATGGATCTGAGAGCTGGATCAGAAGTAAAACACTTGACCAAAGACTAGAGACTGTGGATATGAGAATCCTGAGAAAGATTAGAGGCATGAACAGATGGCATCAATGGCAATATCATATTAAAAATGAGGATATTAGAAAAGAACTTGATATTGTCAGCATCCAGAAATGCATTGGCAGAACTAATCTCAAGTGTTATGGTCACTTAAACAGAATGGGCGAGGAAAGATTAGCAAAACAAGCGTTCTTTGCTAGGTTGGCAGCAAAACGACCCAGAAGAAGACCAAGATATATGTGGATTGATATGATACAATGTGATTTAAACCAATGCTTCCCAAACTTCTGGATGTCAGGGCCCCCTTTGCAAAAATGAATATATTTTCTTTCATTCAGAATTTAACAAAGGCTTATCCTTTCACAAATTTGTTTGGTCACTTCCGAATAATCTCTTTGGGTGGGGTTTCTTCTTTCGTTAGACTATCAGCACTTCCGTTAATTCATGCTCTCACTGGTTCCAACTCCCTTTTAAACATGATGTGCGTTTTGTTGATGTTTCTTCTGAATGTGTGTGAAACGATAGCAGTGATTCCGGTGAACTGGATGTGGTGACTGTGTAATCCATCTTGTCCCATTATATAACCCTTTAGAATCATTAATCACCTCAATACAATTCACTCCAATTGATCTTGGACCATCATCTTCTATCTTACAGAGTTGCATGGGTCTTTGTCTAACTTCACACTCGTGATCTTGCAGATATCTGGCTGACAACTTACTTCGGGATTGAAGTGCCTTGAGACTCAACCTGAACATTTTTAACACTTCCCATTTCTCTATTTGCTGGTTCTACATCACTTGAGACGTGAAATTTTTTAGTATGATGTCTCTTAACATAATCTAATCTTTTGTTCCTTCTTGTACACCTTTTTCTGCCCATTAAGTACATTTCACTTCTGGAGAAGCTACAAGAGAATCAGTACTTTTCTAAAAAAATCAGTTCCCAGAATAATCTGTGAGCTTGAACTAGGTGATGCAGGAAGAACTAATAACTCTTGTCAAGCACACAACCCAAACTCAGGCAGATATATTTTTGCACGGACCTTATATGCAAGACAATTTGTATTTGAGAGTGCCAATAGTCTGACTGGTTTCCTCGTTGAGTAATGCCCTTCCAGATCCTTGATTTGATGCACTGGAAGTAATCTTCATTGATGATAGAGGCATTACAACCAGTGTCTACTAACATGTCACAAGGGGATCCTTGTATATTCCCTTGGATTATCATCCTTGACTCTCTCAGATTGGTTTTATCTTTTCTTTTACTTTTACAAGGTACATGCCCGAATTTTGATTCTCTGTTGCTATTCCAGTAGGGTCTCCTGTTAGAAAAACAATTTCGGGCAAGATTCCCAACCTTATCACATCTAAAACATTTAGGAGGTTTCCTACAGTCTTCTTGAACATAATTTCTTGGTGATTGGGGTTGAGAGAGACATTGGATCTTTGTTGTGTCACGGTTTCTATCTTCAGCATCATCTCATCAAGACATTTGAACATATGCTGATGCTGTTGTTCAACCTCTTGCCTGATCATTTCGTCAATTCTCGCTGATTGAGGGTTAGGTGACTTGGAGGTTATGACAAATAGCCGCCAGCTGTTGTAGCACAGCATCAAGACAGTCCATCACTGTTTGCTGCAATCGTTCTACTTCTCTCTTGATCATATCATGCACCTCCTCCATATTAATTAGTCCCTTTTCTTTAGTGGAGTTGTCTTTGCAATGAGACACCTGATTAAAATTGATGGATTTCTCTCCTTCATTGATTCTTAGTTGTTCCCCTTTTCCTTTTATTCTCCTTTTCTGATTTAGTATTACCTGCGGGATTGCCAGTTTCCTCGATTAGGTTAATGTGACTCATTGTAGATAAGGGACAAATGTCACCAATCATCTATTCTTTCTCCTTAGCTGCATTGTAGCAATCCTCCAAGTTTGTAATTCTTTTCTTATATGCTGTCTCTCTCAGTTCAGATTTCAATCCCTGCCTGAACTGATGGAACACTGCCCAATCTAGGTGAGGTCTATCTTACCTAATGACACTCAGACTGTTGGCTAGGGTTAGCAGACGATTATAGCATTTCGTTTCGCTTTCCGTATCTTTCTGAGTGCTCCTTTGCATCTTCCATAGATTAGGTCCTATACTTCTTAATCTGGAAAATTGTGAGATTAACACTTCCTTGAATTTCGAGTAATCCATGGTTGCTTTTAAAATTGGGGAGGAATACAGCAAGTTCTTCGCTTTGCCTATCAGTTTACTTCTAAGTAAAATGAGCAACTGAAAATCAGTCCAATTTTCTATTTTTCTTAGTTCCTCAACGTAGGAAAAAAATGTCAATATGTCATTGGACACCTCTCCAGAATATTGCGGAAAGACTTGTTGTGGTGAGCTTTTACTCCAATTACTCTCAAGATTTAAACCTAAATGTTGCCTTCAGTACACGATATAGAAAGACTATCTATATATCTGGCCGATTTCTAGATTATTCACGTGTATCAATTACTCGGACAAAGGGTTTATCTTTTGTTAGGGACAAAATCCTTTGTGATTACTGTCTGAGATTGTCTCCGATCAGATACTGGCAAATTTATTTGTTACGCTGTGCTAGCCAATATCTTTAGGTTAGAAGGAATTCTTAACCAGGGAAACTCTTTCAGATAACATACAGAGGTGAAGAATCTAACACTTATTCTTAGTACCGAAATTCTCAATGTCAACTATGTGTAATATCGTTTGCAATCGTGGCTTTTAAACATCTGTTCTGCTCTGCTTAGGTTCCGATTTTATGAGTGGTAATTTGAATTCATTCTTGGGCCAATGTCAGGTACAAAACATAAAGCACATTTATTGAGATTTTAAGGTTATACATTTACATTCATGCACTCAGTCAATTTTATGTCATTCCAAAGTAAAGAACTAGTTAAACCAAACTAAAACACAAATGGATGCAATCATTAGCTCCTTCTATAAGATTAGGCATTAAACTACACATTATACAAGTCTTAAATTTCATCCATTCTAAATTACGTTAGTTATGCACATAAAATACCTGTCACAAATCATCTATAAACTTTCTCTAACAAAATGCTCAGCGGAGTTAAGCCACTGCTATCATCGATAATCACCTAAGAGTTCTGTACTACATTGTTCTTGCTCACTAACTATATAACATTTCTTCACTCTAAGTGGGAAAGGAATAACATAATTCTGTATGTTACCAGCTCTTGGGAGGATTAACAGATCTGTCACTTAATTCACATTTTCGTCTTACACAGCCTGATCCTTCTTCCTTGAATTGGGGTCAGAACATCTCTGCTTGGCGTTTATCCACGTGGTTACTCATAGAGGTCATCCTACTTGGCTCTGCCGAGCATCTGGGGATATGCCCACATCTGTCTGGTTCTGATGCCGCTAGTCCTCGCCAGAGCTGTCGGTTTGGCTATTCCGTCCCGAGGAGATAGCTAGTCAGGGCGAACCGGAATCCATCAGGAGGCGAGAGAGAGAGAGGTCCAACGTCCAACCCCGTAAAACACCTGGAAAAAGATCAGAAGAAAAAATCAAAAAAGCTTTGAGAGAGGGGAACAAACCCCTTTTTTATTCTGCACCCTTGGTGCCCTCTTTACTGCTACATTCTTCTGCATGGCACTCGTCTTCTTTTCCGGGAAAACGAGCTAGCGCCGCTTTCCATGTAAATGCTTATGCCTCAAGCCAAACGTTCACCCGAATGGTTTGCCTGCGAACTTTGGACTTTTGTTTACACTTTGCTAAGCATTTCATTTGACATAGAATACGCTTTTATAGTTACATTTTATAAACTGGAAATCTTTACTTAGATTTGAATAAACAAGTTTTCTTATATAATTCTACATTTAAAGGTATTTATAACCCTATTTACAATCCTTTTGTTTGCTTAAGTAAAAGTTTCCCTTTGTTGATATGTTAGACTTGTTAAATCTTGAATGAATTAATTTTTCTATAAATTCTCCCATTCAAGATCTAACAGTTCATAGTGGAGTTCATTCACTGCAGACAGGTGCCTCACCTGTTTGTAGTGGGGAGAATCTCCACTATGATAATAATAATAATAATAATGACTTCTGAGGTTTTTTACTATCCTGTCCTCCAGACCACCATCACTGGGATCCAACACCTTGTTGCTGTGTTTGCTGTGGACATAAGGAAAGGGGAATCCTAGTACTCTCACCTACTTAGGCCTCTGCTTTGACAAGATGGGTGGTCCTGGATGGCCCTTCCAGGACCAATTGGTTAAGGGGGCTTGCCTGCAAGTTCAAGAGTTTTTCTTGAACTTGCAGGCAAGCCCCTTAACCTTCCCCAGACCATGGAGAAGGAGACTTACTGCAAGTCTCCTTCCCCATGGTCTGGGGAAGGAGTCTTGCAGTAAGTCTCCTTCTCCATGGTCTGGGGACAGTGCACAAGGGTTGCTATGATGCTTGAATAACATCTGAGGTAGTCCTCACAAGAGTGGACATCCATGTCAGGATGTCGACATGTATATCAATCGTGCCTTCTCACAATTACAAAATCCCTGAAAGATATGATTTGCATGCTCTAGTGGGCAGGGGAACTCTGGTAGCAAACTAAACTTCTCCTGAGAATGAACACTTCTTCATCTCTTGATTATCAGGGACTCTCAACAAGTCACAACCAAGTTCAGAAAGCATATTATCATCTATAGAAAATCAAAGTAAGAAACAAAAAAATCGAGGTGCAATAAATACACCACTGTTCTTAATTTTATGCTGAACAGATGAACGACCAGTTGGAAAAATGTCATCCTTCTTCACCCATAAGGGTTGGCAGGATCTCCAAAATCTGTGAAGAACTCCCTTCAAGAGATATCTTTCCTGAAAGATATCTTCAAGCTATAGTAGTACTGGTATAATCAGAAAAGTTAGTCCATGCACCATCTATCAGGAATACTGATCACAGTTACCCCCCCCCCCCAAACACACACACACACAAAGCTTTAAACTTTTCTAGAGATGTAATATTCGCAGCATATCTCTTCCTAATGAAGAGATATGCTGCGAACTCGAGCAAATGTATTCGGATTCCCACCAGAAACATCATCCTTACCTTCAACAAACCAAAACTCCCAGCCTCTGTCAAAGCAGGATATCTCAGTTGTCTATTAAGACTATATCCCAAATTCCCTCCAGTGCTTTAAATGTCAGAAATACGTTCTCAAACTGCCTATTGTGGATCTGCAATCTATGCCCAATATGGCAGTAAAGATAATGAGAATAAAGGCCATAAGAACAAAACACAAATTCTCCATGGGAAGGATGAAAAGGAGATACAAAAAGTAGAAACAGAGCAATGGATTGCATATCAGAAGACAGAGGCAATACGTGCAACAATAGGAACATCTGTTAAATCCTCTTATGTTGAGAAGGTACTTGTAAAGAAAGTCAGTCAGGATGTCGACACGTATGTCAATCACACCTTCTCGCAACTACAAAATCCCTGAAAGATAAGACTTGCCTACTATCTCCTTTGAGTGAATGAAAGAGAGAAATCATTATGGACTCGCTCTTAAGACATTCTAAAAATAGTCTTGCTACATAAAAATCCTGTTATTAAAAAAATAATGGAATGTGCACCACAGAGAATCAAAGATATGCTTCTAAAGCCTTTATTAGATGGCTCATCAACAGATAGCATGGATACCTTTGCTCCACCTCCCAGGATAAACAATTGATGTAGTAAGTGTCCTACAGGGAGTGGAATTTGGTCTTGGATATTTTTTCAAAAGAAGAAATGGATATGGCAGATTTTATTACTCATCGACTGTCACCTGGTTTAAGTTTTTGCAGAGTTTCAATCTTTCTCATCTCATAAATTACTTATTAGTCTAACCTATTATAAATGTGCTTTTATAACCTGGGTTTTATGTATGTTTTATGATTTTTTTTTTATATTTTATTTTACATATTATACACATCTTTTACATTTTGTTTTTCTATACAGATTTTATGCTGTTTTACTTATTTATTAATTAGTATACTTTTAAGAAATGTTTAATTTATGATTATTTCTTTTATATATACAGGTAACCTTCGTATACGCAGATGTTAGGTTCCATAAAAATGCTGCGTTATGTAAATCGTGTTATGCGAGACTCTGATCACATAGAAAACGTAGTTATATTCCGAAATTTTTTTCTTTTAATTATATAAACAATAGTGACATATTCAACAAAAAAAATATTTTTATTTAATTCAGGTAATTCATGTAAGTTAAGAAAACATAAACTATGAAACAAATACATAGTATAAAATTATAAAAATTACAAATTGTACATAAACTTCATTGCACAATAATGCATAAATGTTGTAGGCAAAATAAAATAAAGCGCATATTTTAATCTTTTGTAGCACAAGGATTTGAGGATCGTTTAATAAACATTGGTTTTGTCATGTAATCACCTGATGCATTACTACAAAGCAGTAGAGTAATTCTATCTTTGGAAACTTTGAATCCAGGAGCTGATCTTTCATTTTTCGAAATATAGGTGCGTTTTTGCATTTTTTTTCCAATATAACCTGGAATTCATCCGCATTGAACACCTGGTCTGCACTATAAATATTTATAAACTTTGAGAGCTTTTTGTTTAATAAGATTTCCATCCAAAGGAATTTTTTTTTAATTCAATCTTCTATCCAAATCATTAGACTTCTCCATTTTTACCATTAGAATATTGCATACATGAGCAACGCACTTTGCACTTGCCGTTGACCCAGCAACAGCACTTTCTCAGATTTTATGTTCATTTTGTTTGATTGTTCGAATTTTTGATTCATTTAAATTCAAAGTTCCTGAAACAACTCCTGATTTTTCTCCATTTTTCAACCAATCCATGATTTTAATTTTTTCTTTGAGAGAAATTAGTTTTCTTTTCCATGTTGGTTTTCCCTTTCGTTGCAATTTGTGGCCATTATTTTAAAAATAATTTTTTTACATTAAAAAAAGCATTAGATATTAATTATGTATCTAACTCACCAGAAAATAAAGTACTCAGCTTGAGATTAACACACTTATGATTTTTAATGTGCTTTCCTGGCAGAAAACAATGACAATTTTCGACAGTAAACAATTTACGTACATGCGTGCTAAAGAGTATTTCCCCCTAATATAAATTCACTACTTATAACTACATGTGGGATACAGGCAGACACAATTTTAACTGAGATAAAATTTGAATTTTAAGTTGCACAGTGAAAAACATATTGAAAGATAAAGGATTACTTCAATTTGTAGACCGCTTTATATCGAAACTGCGTTGTGTAAGTACCGCGTTATATGAGGGTTACCTGTATATATCTTATTAGATGTATATACTATACTATTTATTACATGTGTTCTGGTGCAGCATGACTGTAGATGTCCTTGTACCATTAAACCCATAAAACAAACAAGTCATTCTTAGCCTGCCTGTGTTACGAATATTAATGTACTAATAGGAGTACATTAATATTAGTAACGGAGGGATTCCTTCATAATGTGATTTGTCCTAGATTACATCTATCGAGATTAAAGAAACGTACCCTTTCCACTTCAGAATTGTCTTACTGCTTTCTTGTCTTTGTATGTTAAGAATCATTATTGATAGCACTCTAGGTGAGTGCTATCAATACGCTATTTACCAATAATTGTCCACACACCTCAGCAATTTACGATTGATACCAGCAGGTGAACCCTAATATCGGGTATGTCCACCTTTGGCTTTGATCACCTCTTGCATCCTTTGAAGGAGATTTTTCCACCAATGTGCTGTAGACATTAGGTGAAATTTGTCTCCATTCATCCATCAAAGCAGCACTGAGCTCACCAATAGATCGAGGACGTACTACTCTGAACCTCAATCACTGCTTCAGTTCATCCCACAGTTCGATGAGATAGAGGTCAGGACTCTGTGCACGCAGGGCAGTTTAATACCCATCTCTTCATACCATTTCATAACAGCTGCAGCTTTGTGGCATGGGGCATTATCGTCTTGATAGTAACGCTGGTCCATTCCATAAAAACTCCGCAGTGTAGGTAGCACTTGATTATCCAGAATATTGTTGAATTTTAAATGAAGAAAATTCATTAGGAATTTATTCAGTCACAATTTAACAAAGTTCAACCCTGAAAGGATATGCTTGCATCCTAGTATATATTATATATATCTTGACAAATATAGGATACAGTGATTAAGAAGAAAAATTGTGAATATTTCAGTGTAAAAAAAAAATTTCTACTAGATTGTATATTTGATAGTAAAGTTTGGTATATTTTATATTACTTGTTAAGATTGACACACAATGAATTGCTGTATAAATTGCATGTAACAAAATGAGAACACAAGGTCATAGTACAAGGGCAAACCATCGGATTAAGAAGTTGCCCAAAGCGGTCTTGCGTGCATACGGAACAGGGAGACCTAAGCTGTTCGGAGAAGACGCTACGGAAACTAAACCCACGTGTACAATAATGACGGGACAGGTGAACAACTTAGGTTACAGAAAGTACTGGTAGGGAGTTAGTATAAAAGAGTTAGGAAACCCCACCCGCGATGCTCTTTTTGTGGTTTTCTCTTCTCGATCGTTTGGACGTGTAGTTTGTGGAGAGTTCTGCTCTCACTCCCACTAGTAGCAGTCAGAGATGCCATATAGTAGTTGGAAAGGTTGCGGGTCTCAAGTCCTATGATTAAAGAATAGATGTTTTACAGAGATAGTAGGCAACTCGAGTAGCGTGCTACACGAATACAGAATCACCTTTCGCCAAGAATGTTCTTGAAATAAGCTCGATATACTAGCAACATGTGGACCAACCAACGATCGTAGGAATCCCAGCCATAAAACCGACAGAAAGGAAATAGTTTGGAGAAAGAAAATCAACAATCGAAGGGATATGTATAAAGGATCGTAGAGTACGGTATTGTAAACTTTTTTGCCAAGTAATGTGTGTGAGGAAGAGAAATTAACTGTAATTTATGAATTAAGGACTCTGATTAGAATAAAACAGGACTATAGTGCTTTGATAACAGTTTGACAAAAGGAAAAGGAATGTTCTTTATATGTGCTGATTGATAATTATGTCTTAAAGGGTATTGAGTGTCTTTATTTGAGTAATTTACTCAAAAGTCTGAAGTTTCAATTTTGTTTTATGATCAAAGAATGCTAGATTATGATTCTTTTAGAGAAGTGTTTCTATGATATTCATATTTGTTTAAAATGTATGCAAGTTATTTTGTTTACCATTCTAATAGTAATGTTTGATTGTTCTTTACACTGTATGACAACAAATATGATAAATAAACCTTTTGCTATTTTTAATTTGATTGCCTGTGTCTAAGAATCCGATGCATCATTCATTATTCGAATCTAAGCTGGAGGGAATAAATGATAGTTAAGGTCACGACTACAAACAAAGGTCAATAGTGGGTACATCTGCAAGTTCACTTTTTGATTGAGAAACTCTTCTTAATCTGAGGGTTCTGGGTGGCACAGCAATAAAAAAACAAATTTTCCGAGAACTTTAAGAGAGGAAAATTTCAGAGGCTTTGTAACATAGGAATTGGCTCGTCCCTGAGGCAATTCCTTTGTGTTCTCAATAGTACCACGTGACATCCAAGGAGAGGTATAATATACAACATACAGATATAAAATTAGGACATAACATAAATAGCGCAGCCGACAGGATGTGAATTGTGCAATTAAATCAAAATCTTAGACAGTTCACAGTGAGGAGGTTTCGGATTCTGACCAGGAAATTAAAGAGCAAAGGTTAAATTTGAGTAATTAAGAATAAGTTTAGTATAGTACAGTGTAAACTTGTACTATATTAAACATGTCCACTCCTACTAGTGGTTCAGGAATGAACAATACTGAGTTTTTTAGATACATTAACCCACAACAGGTATTCCCTCAATTCTCTGGGGAAGAAACAGACGACATCATCCTCAAATTCCTGACGTACTGTCAAGGGGTATGCAGGATATGATAGTACTACATGAAAAATTTACATCATTACTAACTTCCTATCTACAATTTTCCTCTAAATCAGTCTGTTACTTGTCAAGACTCCAACATTATCAGATCTTATATTTCTATCGTCTAAGGCACTTTCTACCGTATCAATCCACCTATATCTTGGTCTTCCTCTGGGTCGTTTTCCTGCCAACCTGGCAGAGAATACTTGTTTTGCTAATCTTTCCTTGCCCATTCTGTTTAAGTGACCATACCACCTGAGATTAGCTCTGCTAACGCATTCCTGGATGCTCACAATGTCAAGTTCTTTCCTAATATCCTCATTTTTAATATGATATTGCCATTGAAGCCATCTGTTCACACCTTTAATCTTTCTCAGGACTCATATCCAGGGTCTCTAGTCTTTGGTCAAATGTTTTACTTCTGATCCAGCTCTCAGATCCATAAGTTAAAACTTATGGATGGAACACTGTCTTGTATACAGCTAATTTAGTGTTCTGACTAATTTCTCTCTTATTCCATATGAATTTATTCAATTGACTGCCTACAATTCCAGCTTTGTTGATTCTGCTGTCCATTACCATATTTTTTTACCATCTTCAGTAAAAATTGTGTCTAAGTAGCTGAAATGTTTTACTTGTTCCACAGGTTCTGCATTCATAACACAGTTGACATTTTCAACAATTTACCTATTTTCGTTGTCTTTGTCTTTTTAATGCTGACCTTCATACCATAACTATTACAACAGTTATTCAGTTTAGTCAGGGAAACTTGTAGTGGATTTATTTAGAAGTATAACATCATCTGCATAAAGAAAAGAGCTGACATTCACATCTCCAATTTTGATATCATGTTTAATACCACTTTCCTTCATAATGTGATCCATATAGATAATGAATTACAGAGCGGATAGTGTACATCCTTGTCTGACAACAGATTTAACATTAAACCACCTTCCTGTACTTCCTTCAATTCTAACTGCTGACTTAAAACTCAAATAAAGACTAAGTATTGCTTGATATAATGCCCAATCGACACCATATAAAATATAAGTAGTGTATTTGAATAGCTTCTCTCTTGGCACCTTGTCATATGCCTTTTCCAGATTGACAAAACTTAATTAGAGATCTTTGTTATATTCCCATGCTTTCTCAACTGTTTGTCATAAAGTGAAGATCTGATCCTGACTGCCTCTATTTGGCCTGAATCCAGCTTGTTCTTCACCAAACTTTACTTCCACAATTCTTCTCAACTGTTTCTCAAGTATACTTGCATAGATCTTGCCAGGAACACTCAGTAGGGAAATACCTCTGTAATTCTCACATTCAGTTTTATTTCCCTTTTTATATATGGGTACTATTAGAGCTCTATTCCAATCATTGGGAATTCGTCCCTCTGTCCAGGCTTTCTGAACTATGCAGTGCAGCCACTGTAAGACTTTTATACCACCATACTTCAGCATTTCTGGTTGAATATCATCTACTCCTGCTGCCTTTCCACATTTCAAGCCTTTGATGGCTTTTTCTACTTCAAGTATGGATATGTATTCCTGACTGTATGCCTGATGAGTGATTTTTACCAATGTGCTCTCACTGCTTGTTTCATTTAGAAATTTTTCGAAGTAATTACTCCACACTTCAAGCATATCTTTTTCTCCTGTTTTCATGTCAACTTTAGCATCTCGAACTCCTTTTACAGTACTCTTTCCTCCATTTCTAAGCTTCTTCAACAACCTCCAGAATATCTTACCACCTTCTTGATATTTATTTTCTATGTTGTTGCCAAAGTCCTCCCATGACTTTTGTTTAGCTAGTTTTACACAGTCTTTCGCTTTCTTACATTTGTCTCTGTATTTTCTAAGAGCAAAAGCTGACTTATTTGCTAGGAACTTTTGATATGCTTTTTTCTTTTCCTTCACTGCCTCTTTAGCTTCCTGAGTCCACCGTAGAGGTCTGATTTTTCTATCCTTGCAGACAACCACATGCCTCTCTGGCTGAATCAATCAGGGTTTTCTTCAAGGCTTGCCACTGAATCTCCAAGGTTTAGTTCCTGTTCTCAAAATCTTTCATTTTTTCTTCAATAATCTTTGTGTATTTTAGTTCGCATCTGAGAGCTACTTAACTTTTATTCGCTTTAAAACTTTCTTAAATGTTATTCTTTTCAATATGAAATTCAATTTTATCCTGCTCAAGACTAAATAGTGATCACTTAAAATTTCAAATCCTCTGTACACTCTGGTGTCCTGCACCAGTGAGAAAACATCACTATCAACAATAACATAGTCAGTGAGACTTTTCTTATTTCTTGCCTCGTTTGTGCACATTTTTATGTTGGAACATGGTGTTAGTAATAACCAGTCCATGTCCTGAGCAGAAATCCAACAAGTATTTGCCATTGTTATTAGTTTTGCTCTTTTCTCCAAATTTTCCCAAAATATTTTTATGTCTGACAATCATTTCCTACTCTGCTAATTAGATCCCCAACAAGGACCAACTTTTCCTTTTTCATTATGTCAGTTGCTTTTTCTAAAGCATCAAAAAATTCCTCCATTTCTACCTTAGTAGAACCTTCTGTGGGACCCTAGGTGCAAATAAGTCTCATTGTCCAATTCCCTATTCTGATATTTGCCCACATCACTCTACTTGAGACTCTCCATTCAAGAAGATTAGCCTCTTATTTTGTGTTGAATACTATGGCTACTCCTTCTTTTCCTTGATTGTCATTTCCTGAGTATAACATTTTGTATTTATTGCTCAGAGAGAGATCTCACCAGTTTTTGTCTTTTTTGTTTCAGTCACCCCTATTATGTCGATCTGGTACTTATCTTATTCTTCAGCTAGCTCCATTTCTTTGCCATTCAGGCTTCTTATGTTGATATACCAATCTTTAACTCTGGTGATGTTTAGTTGGGGTGTGCTTTCAGATTTGTTCCAGTAGCTGACTTTTCGATGTTCGCTCTGATTCCCTGTCAAAAACAACTGGGGCCTTGTTTAACCAAGGTGATGCCCCACCTTGAAATTTTGTCATGTTGTACCATCATTTTCTATATTGGTTTAAGCCAATTAGAATACAATTTGGTTGGCTAAATCCCAAATTGCCAGCCCATCCTCATTCGTTTAGTATCCAGGTAGATAACCAACAGGGTGCACCATGAGAAGGTGAGGATTGGACATTAGGTCAGAAGCCCTGGTCTGACCTAATGTCCTCCACATTCCTTTAAAGGCTATGTGGAGATCTCCTCTCAGTTATTCAGCTTTGACTCTTAAGCAACCTGAAACGGATGACATCATAGCATTCTTTTGTTATATTGAAGAGCTAAGAAAGGTTGGAGGATGGACAGACTTTTAGTTACTGGTCATACTCCAGAGTAAGCTGATAGGGAGGGCAAAAGCCTTCCTATGCTCCTCCCCATACTAAAGGAGACCCTAGAATATCAAAGATTTAAAGAAGTACTAATCTCTGAGTGCTCGAAGAAAAAGGGGAGCCTGGGGGGATTGTATAGATAACTAGTGTAACTAGTTACCTATACAATATACCGAAAAACTATATACCTATACATTATACTGAAGGTGTAACTAGTTACCTAAATAGAGTACTATCCATTTCATAATCCATGAGAACCTCATCCCCAGAGTAAAGGATCCACCTGGAGTGGTTAGCATTCCAATAATTTAGAATTGGGTTGTGTGATGAATTGAGGGGGGGGGGGTGATATATAAAAAGGAGGCTAAATACTTTGATGTTACAATCTAGCCAGAGAGATAAAATGTCGGAGGAAATGGTTCAAGCCTCCTCTTTGTGGCTACAACTACGGAGGGTGTCTGGTACTCATGTCCCCTCCCCCCCATAGCTCCTGAACACAAGTCGATATTTAGTGAAGACTGATCTCCTGAACTCAGTTAAGTGCCATCAATGTGCGATAGAGGAGGAATCAGAAGCCATTGATTTGCAGGATCATGTTGTAAGGATGCGGAACCATAGTTCGAAACATAATGGACTGGGAATCAGAGTGGAAAATTCGAGTCTTTCCAAAGCAAGTGTGAAGGAAGGAGACCTATTCACAATTGCCTTTGAGTCACCTGAAATGGGAGACTCAAATAAGCGGGAGGAGTACAAAATGCAAACTGTTTCAGTAGCAGAGGTAGAGGGAAGGTTACCCCCTGTCTGTAGTAGAAGGTTTAGTTTAGGGAGTCCCCTGCAACTAATTAAAGCATTCCGGACTACAACCTCTGATATCTTCACTGAATTGTGCAACCCTGTTAAGATCATGGGAATCGCAAGGGTTGAGTTCCGCTCAGTAATGAAGGTCAAAGTAAATATCTCCATACCATGTTTCTCGGTCAATTCCTCACATGAAGTGTTGTTCCTACCTGAGCTGGCAGTCACTAGCAATCAAGTCATACTGGGCCTTGATTTTCTAGAGACACATAGGTTCATGTGTTACTTTGCTAGTAGGACACTGTCTCTATGTGGGAAGAAGTACAGGCCAGAATTCAGAACGAGGAGTGCTGGTGAAATGAGTGAGGCTATGGAGATCGAAGTGAAGGATTGTAAGGATGAGTCAAGTATGTGGAAGAATAAGTTAACCCAAGATGCCATTAAGCTATCGAGTTCAGATCAGGAAAGGGTTCATATCAAAGTTTTTTTGAGTTAGTATTCCATCGCTATCCAATAGTGTTTACAGAGGAAATCAGTTCGCTTTCCTACACCAACAAGGTCCAGCATACTGTTCAAATTACATCTGATGTACCAGTGTATGTAAAACAGTATCAGACACCCCTCAAACATATGGACAAACTCCAAAGGCTATTACTAGAGTATGAGAAGGTGGGCATTATTGAACAATCAAACTCTAGGTGGAACAGTCCATTTATCCTGGTGGAAAAACCAAATGGGGGGTTAAGATTTGTTTTGGATTTGAGAGAGGTAAATAAGGTGACCAAACCTATCTATTTTCCATTATGCAAGATTGAGGACTTATTGATTGGCCTTGAAGGAGCTAAGTACTTTTCTAAGTTAACTTCAACTCTTGCTACTTCCAGATTCCTTTGAGGGAAGAAGACGGGAAATACTTTGCCTTCACCACGAGGTGACAAACGTACCAGTTGTGTCGACTTCCCCAAGGGGCCAAGAACTCAGCCATAAATTTCCAGAGTTTAATGAATTCTATCCTATCTGACATGTTGGGAAAAGGAGTCATATGCTTCCAGGACGATCTCCTGGAAGCATACTCATCTTGCATTAAGGAGCATAGTAGATTAGTGATGGGAGTCATGGAAAGACTAAACAGGATTCAACTTTCCCTAAAGTGCTTGAAATGCCAATTTTTTCTCCGGGAGGTGGAATATTTAGGCCATGTTGTGAACGAAGCTGGAATAACACCCACAAAAACAAATATGACTGCTATGTTGAAGGCAAGGATTCCCGTTACTATAAGACAGGTTAGGAGGTATTTGGGCTCGATCAACTTCTACAGAAAGTTTATTCCCGAATGCTCCAAACTAATGGAGCCCATAGTTAGGCTAACAAAAAAGTGAAAAAAATTTGAGTGGGGGAGGGAACAACAGCGTGCCCATCAACTTTTAAGCTTGGCTTTAACCAGATCACCGGTGCTGACCTATCCTAGGCTTGGTCAGATATTTTATCTCGGCAGATGTCTCCAACAACATGATTGCATCGGTTGTAGAGCAGAACGAAGGGGAATGATTTAAGCCCATTGCCTTCATCAGCAGAAAACTTTCCTCATCTGAGATAAACTATTCTGTAATTGAAAAAGAAGCACTTGCCATCGTTTACGCTTTAAGAAAATTTAGATACGTGCTATTAGGGCAAAAGATTATCTTGCGTTCTGACCACAAGCCTCTGTCATTCATATCTTCAATGAAGGACATGATCATCCAGTGAGCGTTAGAGAGGCAGGAATTCAACTTAGAGGTGAACTACATTCCTGACTCAACTCAACGAACGTAGTTGCTGATTATCTGTCAAGATCTTTAGACACTAAACATGAAGATAGCATTGACTCAGATGAGGAAGTGATCAACTCCGTATTTAAGACATATGACTTAGGTAAGAACAGGAACATACCCCTCGAATACCAGGTCTGGGACAAACCTCGTATAATCGAGGAGCAGAAAAGAGATCCAGTATGGGGAGGGGTGTATGAAAGAGTTTTAAGCAGAGAGAAGTCCCCAGACAGGCAATCTTTCCATCACGCCCTGTACATAGACCAGGATGGTCTCTTATTGTCTAAGCAGAGCATTACAGGGAGATGGAGGGATAAGATCCTTGTTCAAGTAATCATGATTCTGATCTAGCTGGTCACCAGGGAGTACATAGAACATGGAACAGGGTGCGGAACAGATATATATGAAAGGGGATGTTGAGTCATATGCGTCCTCCTGTCATCTATGCCAACAAAAGTCCAGTATTATGGGTAAGGCCCCTCTCCAGTTATTCCTGATTCCCACGCGACCTTTTCAGGCAGTAGCCATGGATATTGTGGGCCCACTCCCTATCACCAAGAAGGAAAATAAGTATATACTAGTGATTATAGATATGTTCTCCCGATATCCAGAGGCTGTGGCAATTAAGGACCAAACTGTAAGAACTGTGGCAGATGAGTTTTTAAAGCTCATTATTTCCATGTATGGAACATCCTAAACACTCCTCTCAGATCAAGGGCCCAACTTCACAGCTGAAGTCATGCTACAGCTTTGCAAATTGTTGAGGATAAAAAAGCTGTTCACTACACCTTACCATCCCCCAGGGTAATGGAATGTGTGAAAGGATGAACAGGACACTAAAATTTACCCTATCAAAATTAGCAGATAGCCAGATATCAAACTGGGATGCTTTCTTATCACACACCTTATTTGCATGCAGAAGTGCTCTACACACTGCCATTAAGGAAGCCCCTTGCTGTTATCTTTTATGGTTTCGAGCATCCCTTTCCCAATGATTTCGAGAACTCCCGAGTAAACTCTGGATTCCCAGACATTGATGACTATCTGAATAGCCTGATTATCGATAATAAGATAGCATATGAGATGGTAGTCAGATCTAGCGAAACCTGCTCCCAACGGGCAAAAACTTATGCAAACAGGTTGAAAATATAAGGATCTGAATCCAGGTAATCTTGTCCTATTAGAACAAAGCTCTGTCAATAAGAAGGGAGGAAACTTTGGAAAGAGTGTGGCTGGGCCCTATGCGATCCTAGAAAAATTGTCTCTGGTGACCTATAGAATAAAGGAAAGGTCCAAACAAGGAAAACTTTGATAGTTCACTCAAATAGATTGAAACTATATAAAACCAGATCAAACAGATTAGTGTGTCAAGGGGATTTGCTGGAGAGCATGTACGGAAGAAAGAGGAATACTCATCACAAAAAAAGGAAAGTTAACACGAAACCTACAGTAGGTAGAAAAGGGAAGGATAGCTGGCAGGGAGAGGAGGAGAATCCCATCTCAAATGACCATTGCACCAGATACAATCAGCATAGAGATCACACTAGTACAGATCACCTGGACAATCAAGCACCAATCAAAGTGAGAGGAGAGAAACACCAAAGTGACAATGGGATGGAAGAGTCGGGACAAACCAGGTACAACTTAAGACCCAGAGACAATGGTAGGGTGAACCCACCCAGAGAGATAAATCATGTTCATAGCAATTTACATAAAGATAAAAACAACCAAGGACACACACATGCTATTTTTATAATCAAAGCTATTCACAGTACCAAATGAGAGTAAAGACAGAAGGAAAGAAATCCAAAGGCTTGATAATGGCTAATAACAGAATGACTTTGGCGGAGATC
Source organism: Typopeltis vanoorti (assembly GCF_054136105.1). Classification (NCBI taxonomy): domain Eukaryota; kingdom Metazoa; phylum Arthropoda; class Arachnida; order Uropygi; family Thelyphonidae; genus Typopeltis; species Typopeltis vanoorti. The sequence goes on from NC_143552.1 coordinate 87,455,370, forward strand.
CCCCACCCCACCCCAGAATTGAAAGGAAGGACACAAAGGAAATTATTTTTTTTGGAATGAGAATAGATGGAGGAAGTGGTGGCATTAACAATACTAAGAAATCTCAATGTGAACACAGCTATGGAATTGAAGAGTAATCAGCTTGTTTGTAATTTTATTTGTGTGGTGTTCCCCTTGTTTCTTAAATTTTTTTTTTCAAAAATAATTTAAGAGGAAGGGGGACCCTTTGTTGAATTTTTATGATATTCATATTTGTTTAAAATGTGTGCAAGTTATTTTGTATAACATTCTAATAGTAAAGATTGATTTATTCTTTATACTGTATGACAACAAATATGATAAATAAACCTTTTGCTATTTTTAATTTGATTGCCTGTGTCTAAGAATCCGATGCACCACTCATAAATTATTCGAATCTAAGCGGGAGGGAGTAAACGATAGTTAAGGTCACGACTGCAAACAAAGGTCAATAGTGGGTACATCTGCAAGTTCAATTCTTGATTGAGAAACTCTTTTCTTAATCTAAGGGTTCTGGGTGGCACAGCAATAAAAAGCAAATTTTCCCAGAACTTGAAGAGAGGCAAATTTCAGAGGGTTTGTCACCTAGGAATTGGCTTGTTCCTGAGGCAGTTCCTTTGTGTTCTCAATAGTACCATGTGACATCCAAGGAGAGGTATAATATACAACATATAGATATATAATTAGAAAATTAGGACATAACAATATCTAGGTACTGAGCTGCCTTTCTGAAACTATTGGCAATGACTGGTGGTCTCACTTAAAACCAGCTGAATGCACCACATTACTCCTCCACCAAATTTTACTGTGGGTACAACACACTGTGGTAACAACAGTTCACCAGCTGCCTACACAACTACACCTTACCATCAGACTGGAAAGGTGAACCTTGATTCATTGCTCCAGAGTACCATTGATCAAATGGACATTTAACCAGTGGAAAATTTGACCACACTTTCATCAGGCCAGACGAGCCGTCTTATTCGTTGTTGTGATGTTTGACTTGTGTGCCGATCACTGCTCTTCTGTGGAAACCCAGTAAATGGAGTTCTTTTCATACAATATTAGTGCTCACCATGGTGTTACTGGTGCTCTGGAACGCATCATGGATGGATTGTTTATGCCACTTGTAGCTGGTTTTTTGCATGCCCCTTGTTTTAACATCCTCTTGTCTCTGTCAGTCATTTTCGTTGACTGCCCAGGGTGTTTTACTGTACTAGGATTGCCAAAATGTCTCCATTTATTGATCACATTACCAACCATTGATTTTTGATGCTCCAGTTGAGCAGCGATGGCACGTATGGGCATGCCACTAATGTGACAGCTCTCAAAGTCACCGAGTGCATGTCATGTTGCCATACCACCTGTATTCAACTGCCAGAGAAATACTGCTTCCTACTAAAAGATATGATCATAACCTTTTATTTCTGTACAGAATGTTTTCATTCAGCTACGTCATATGTTTTCGTTAGTACATTAGTGGTATTTATTTTTTTCTAATCCAAACTTCAGTGTGGATGTAGAAATGCTATGACAGAATAACTGTTATTAGGAAGGATGTTATCTGTCATTCTATCCAAAATCTCAACCTTCAGGAAGCCACTCAAGGGAAGCTATTTATCATCCATATCAGCTATCATACCTTCCCTCAAACTCATTCACACTAGATGCACTACCACTTCAAGAAGCAAACTATTTCACTCATTCACTGCTCTGTGAAAGAAACTCAAACTCCTACCCATTTCTTAACCATGAACAAACTTAATTTCCATAGATACTCCCGTGTTCTATTTTCTCTTCACCTTTCACATAATGAAAAATTTCATCACACGATATCCTCTAATACCCATTCCGAAGGTTATAGCCATTGCTTCTGTCATATCATCCCCCTTCTTTACCAGGGTTCTGCAGTTCACATGCATACTCTCGATCTGTCCTCATAATCTACATTCCATAATTTTTTACTCTACTTTACACCCTTTCCACAGCTTTATTAAATGCAAGGGACAAAATCTGCTCGGAGCGATCTAATCAAGGTCTTGTAAAGAGGCTAAATGATTTCCTTATCTGTACATTGCAGTGTTCATTTCAACATCACAATTATCTTCAGAGTTATATTTGCAATTTTTACTATGTGACCTTTGAACTTTAAATTCCTATCTACCATAACACTAAGATTCCTAGCCTCATCAGTTTCTTGTAGCATTTAATGTTACTGATTCACTATACAGAATAATAAGAAAGTAATTAATATTTATGAACTTATTAGCTGATATTTCACTGGTATTATATTCCGCATCTTCAGTGCACATGAACAGTTTGTCACAGTTCATGAAACAACAGTTTGGTATAACAGTGGGACTAGATTAAAAAAATTGTAATGGACAACACAAGGAACTAAAGTCTTAATTGGCAATATCTATTGTTGGATAAAGAAAGAGAGAGAAAAAAAGCAGTAATTTGTTTATATCTTTATTGTGTCATTGTCAACTTATCATCAGCCCTAATGGATGAAGCTTTATACCCAGGCAAGTTCATAAAGTAAAAATAATAACTTCTGTTGAATGGAGAATATACAAACCTGCCTTCAGCTATAGCCAATAACATTCATTTGGATGTAACCAATATCTTAATCCAGTCCAAACTTTCCAAAAACAACATTCCAAAAAAAAAAAAAAAAAGAAATCAGTGCTTTAAAATAGCTATACAGTAATAACATTGTTGTAGTAATTAAAGCAGACAAAGGTAATGCAACTGTGATGAGGAATTTAGCAGAATATGAAAGCAAAATGCAAACACCTTTCCAAGATCAGTCTGTATACCAAATCATAGATTGTGATCATCCTATCTCTCAACAGAATAAAGTTTGCAAATGATTGAACAAAGTCACTTGCTGGCCAAAAGAAATGGTTAACAAACTCGAGCCTTTTTCTTCTTAAAACACCCAAAATATATCATCATCAAATTCCTGCCATGTATCCTCAAGGGGTGTACAGGATATGATAGTACTACATGAAAAATTTACATCATTACTAACTTTCCATCTACAATTTTCCTTCAAATCAGCCTGTTACTTGTCAAGACTCCAACATTATCAGATCTTATATTTCTATCGTCTAAGGCACTTTGTACCTTAGACGACAGAAATCGTCTAAGGTACAAATCAATCCAACTATATCTTGATCTTCCTCTGGGTCATTTTTCTACCAACCTGGCAGAGAACACTTGTTTTGCTAATATTTCCTCGCCCATTCTGTTTAAGTGACCATACCACCTGAGATTAGCTCTGTTAACGCATTCCTTGATGCTGACAATGTCAAGTTCTTTTCTAATATCCTTGTTTTTGATACTGATATTGCCATTGATGCCATCTGTTCACGCCTCTAATCTTTCTCAGGATTCTTATATTTGCTGTCTCTAGTGTTTGGTCAAGTGTTGTGACCCAGCTCTCAGATCCATAAGTTAAAACTGGTTTGAACACTCTCTTGTATACAGTTAATTTAATGTTCCAACTAATTTCTCTCTTATTCTATATGAATTTATTCAATTGACTTCCTACCATGCCAGCTTTGTTGATTCTGTTTATTTCCATATTTAATTTACCATTTCACTAAAAATTGTGCCTAGGTAGCTGAAATGTTTTACTTGTTCCACAGGTTCTCCGTTCACAATGCAGTTGACATTTTCAACGATTCTGCCTGTCTTTGTCTTTTTAATGCTGACCTTCATACCATATCTATTACAACAGTTATTCAATTTCGTCAGGGAATCTTGCAGACTTGTAGCGTATTTATTTAGAAGTATAACAACATCCACATAAAGTAAAGAGCTGATATTAACATCTCCAATTTTGATATCATGTTTAATACCACTTTCCTTCATAATGTGATCCATATAGATAATGAATAACAGAGGGGATAGTGTACATCCTTGTCTGACAACAGATTTAACATTAAACCACTTTCCTGTACTTCCTTCAATTCTAACTGCTGACTTACAACTCAAAAAGTTGGTATTGCTTGATATAATGCCCCATTGTCACCATATAACTGTAGCATATTGATTAGCTTCTCTATTGGCACCTTGTCATATGCCTTTTCTACATCGACAAAACTTAAATACATATCTTTGTTATATTCCCATAATTTCTCAACTATTTGTTATAAAGTGAAGATCTGATCCTGACTGCCTCGTTGTTTTTCCAGTTGTTCTTCACCAAGCTTTTCTTACACACTATTCTTCTCAACTGTTTCTCAAGTATGCTTGCATAAATCTTACCATGAACACTCAGTAGGGAAATACTTCTGTAATTTTCACATTCAGTTTTATTTCCCTTTTTTATATATGGGTACTATGAGAGCTCTACTCCAATCATCGGGAATTTGTCCCTCTGTCCAGGCCTTCTGAACTATGCAGTGCACTGTAAGACTTTTATACCACCATACTTCAGCATTTCTGGTTGAATATCATCTACTCCTGCTGCCTTTCCACATTTCAAGCCTTTGATGGCTTTTTCTACTTCAAGTATAAATATGTATGCCTGTTGAGTGTTTTTTTACCACTGTGCTGTCACTGCTTGTTTCATTTAGCAATTTTTTGAAGTAATCACTCCATACTTCAAGGATATCTTTTTCTTCCATTTTCAAGTCCCCTTTATCATCTCACATCTCAAACTCCTTTTACAGCACTCTTTCCTCCATTTCTAAGCTTCTTCAACCTCCAAAATATTTTGCCTCCTTGTTGATATTTATTTTCTATGTTCCTGCCAAAGGCCTCCCATGACTTTTGTTTAGCTAGTTTTACACAATGTTTAGCTTTCTTACATTTGTTTCTGTATTCTCTAAGAGCACAAGCTGACTTATTTGCCAGGACCTTTTGATATGCTTTCTTCTTTTCCTTCACTGCCTCTTTAACTTCCTGTGTCCACCATGGAGTTCTGATTTTTATATCCTTGCAGACAACCTCACCACATGCCTCTCTAGCTGAATCAATCAGGGTTTGCTTCAAGGCTTGCCATTGAATCTCCAAGGTTTGGTTCCTGTTCTTAAATTCTTTCATTTTTTTCTTCAATCATCTTTGTGTATTTTAGTCTACAGTTCACATCTGAGAGCTGTTCAACTTTTATTCACTTTAAACTTTCTTACATGTTATTCTTTTAAATATGAAATTTATTTTTTTCCCTGTTCAAGACTAAATAGTGATCACTTCTAATTTCAAATCCTCTGTATACCCTGGTGTCCTGCACCTGGGAGAAAACACTATCAACAATAACATAGTCAATGAGACTTTTCTTATTCCTTGCATCTTCTCTCTATGTGAATTTGTGCAACATTTTTATGTTGGAACATAGTGTTAGTAATTACAAGTCCATGTCCTGAACAGAAATCCAACAGGTATTTGCAATTATTATTAGCTTTGCTCTTTTCTCCAAATTTTTGCTAAATATTTTTATTTGTCTGACAATCATTTCCTACTCTGCTGTTTATATCCTCAACAAGGACCAACTTTTCGTTTTCATTGTGTCAGTTGTTTTCTCTAAAGCCTCGAAAAATTCGTCCACTTCTACCTTAGTAGAACCTTCTGTGGGACCATAGGCACAAATAAGTCTCATTGTCCAGTTCCCCATTCTGATATTTGCCCACATGACTACTTGAGACTCCTGCCATGCAAGAAGATTAGCCTTGTATTTAGTGTTGACTGCTCCTTCTTTTCCTTGATTCTCATTGCCTGATTATAACATTTTGTATTTATTGCTCAGAAAGATCTCGCTAGTTTTTGTCTTTTTTGTTTCATTTACCCCTATTTTGTCAATCTGTTACTTATCATCTAATTCCTCAGTCAGCTTTATTTCTCTGCCATTCAGGCTTCTTATGTTGATAGTACCGATCTTTAACTTTGATGTTGAGTTCGGGTGTGTTTTCAGTTTTGTTCCAGTAGCTGTCTTTTCGCTGTTCGCTCTGGTTTCCTGGGGAAAACAACATGGGCCTTGTTTAACTTGCCAACGTTCTAGCTGGCATGAAATTTTGTCATGTTGTACCATCATTTTATATTTTGGTTTAAGCCAATAAGTATACAATTTGGTCATCTAAATCCCAAATTGTCAGCCCATCCTCGTTCAGTATCCAGGTAGTTACCCAACAGGGTGCACCACGAGAAGAAGAAGCCCTGGTCGGTTCTCCGCATTCCTTGAAAGGCTATGTGGAGGTCTTTTCTCAGTCATACAGCTTTGATCCTTTTGTGAACTATATATTTTGGGGTGCTTAAGGATACACCCCCTGCACCCAATTGTGAGTAGTATAAACAGTCCCACATACAAACTTGCTAAACATTTAGTTAAGTTATTAGCCCCCCCCTCCACAGATAATTCTTTCTCCTTTGTTAACAATTCTGTTTATCAAAAAAGTATATTGGAAAACCATATCTTAAAAAGTTCAGACATAATGATTCGTTTTGATATTACTTCATTATTTACCAATGTATCATTAATTAAAACCCTCGACTTGCTAAAGTCACATTTCCCCTCCCCCTCTCTCCCCAAGATATATTTGAATTATTTAAATTTACAGTACATGCAGGTTATTTTGCATGGAAAGGGAAGCTATACAAACAACTAGATCAGACAACAATGGCTTTCTGTCCCTTTAGCCAATATCTGCATAGAACACTTAGAAAACCTGCATTTGAATACAACCACTCTCAAACCAGTGGTTTGACTGTGCTATGTTGATGATGTGCATGCTATTTGGCCACACGATCCAGACACATTAGATACATGTTTAATGCATTTAAAAATCCAACACCCTAAAATCCACTTTACAGTGGAACAGGAAACTAATGACCGTCTGCCCTTCCTAAATACACTAATCACATGACTGCCAGATGGTTCATTATCTCTTTCTGTTTATAGAAAACCCACATATACAGGGAGATATTTGCATAAACTTTCACACCATCATCCAGCTCAGCAATATGGCATCCTAAAAACACTAACTCTCAGAGCCAGAGTTATTTGTTCCACTGACAATGTTCTTAGTACTGAATTCATTTACTTGTCACATAGAATAGAAAAGACTATAAATGCTCCCCAGAAATCTCCATTGCCTATTACACAAGACTACTGCAAAATTGTTACCATCCCGTACATTCAAGGCACATCTGAAAAGATGTTTAGAGTGCTTGATAAATATCAGATAAATATCTTGATAAATAAAAACCACATTTAAACCTTGTGTCAAATTGGTAACTCTCACCTAAGGGGAAACTGTTCTTTATCACAACCAGGAGTATATTAATTGCCCTGTTCTTGTGGTCTGGCTTACTGTGGTGGACAGACAGGAAGAACTGTTGATTGAAGAACATAAAAAGATACATTCAACATTATTGTTATGGCAAGTCAGTTCTAGTAGATTGTGCCTTGTCATAAGTCAGAGATTTGTTTTTGGAATCAGCAGCAGTTTTAAAACATACTCCAAACTTCAACAAGCATGGCTATATCAATTTATCAAAAATCTGGTAATTTGATCTTAAAACATTTTAAAGTCAAATTAACGCTTATTTTCTCTCTCTCTTCATCCAACAATCCAATGTTTTGTTTGCTTGTTATTTAAACTAGTTGCACTGTTATACTAAATTATTGTTTCGTGTACTGTGACAAACTGTTCTTGTGCTCTGAAAATGCTGGATATAATTCTAGCGAAATATCAGCTAATAAGTTAATAAATATTATTTTTTTATGATTCTGTGTTATGAATCAATACTGTTAAATAAACTAGCATATACAGTGGTGCCTCCCAATTTGACAGTAATCTGTCGCCAAACTAATGGCGAATTGCGAAACTGTCGAATTGGGGGACAATATTTCCCATATAAGTATGGAAAATAGATTAATTCGTTGTCGGATCCCCATCCCACTCCCCCATTAGGGGAAGTGGGAGAGAAATACACCATATTATTTACTTTACTTTACGTATTTTACTATTGTATAACACACTAAATTACAAAATACACTATTGTATACACACAATACATAGTCTATTGAGCCTTAGATGTTGGGAGTCTTCTTTATCCTGTTCTACCTCTTCTCGTCTCCTCTTTGCTTGAACAGGGATGAGGAACTGATCAATGGTGGACTGTCTCTCTCTCTTTTTCAAGATGGTTTTGAACTGATGCATGGTGGTGTTGTTGAACAAGTCTGTCATTCTACTCACATCAGCAGTATTGGAGTGCCATTCCAAACAAACAGACTGCGCCTTCTCCCAATGGAATAAAACTTCTTTAATGGCAGCTGTTGGCATCGGTCCTTTTCCCCTGCCATCTTCTTCTTCAGGTGAAATTCCTGTTTCTCTTTCCTTTGTTTGCTGAGTGCTCAGAGTTTTTCCACGGTCAGTTCGTCACTGTGATCCTCCACAAGCTCTTCTATATCAGCCTCATTAACCTCTTCTATGTCGAGATTCTCTATCGTCGAAATGATCTCTGCAGCTTCTTCTGATTCTCCAGCTGCTTGGTCTGCACTGTTGTCATCCTGAGAAAAATTAGGAATAAGTTTCTTCCACAGTGCACAAAGGGTTCTCTGTGTCACTCCATCCCAGGCAGTTTTAACACGTTTGCTGCCAACTATGAGTATACCTGTAGTTGGTATATGAGCCACACAAGCCAACTACGAGTATACTCATATAACGCTTACCACCGGCAATGAGATTACCCATACTGACCTTGAAGAAGTCAAAATACTTGGCTTGTGGAGCTAGCAGCAAAACTGTGTACTCATAGATGGTATATGCTCTGCACAAGCCAGCTACGAGTATACTCGTATGATGCTTACCGCCGGCAATGAGATTACCTGTACTGACCTTGAAGTGAAATTGCTTGGCATACGGGATATGCCGAAGTAGCGTGGCAGCGAACGTGTTAATAAAGGAAATGGCTTGGGGAGTGTTGAACTCGATCTTCCAGAAGTCCTTCAGTGTCTTGTCAGAAGAGTGAGTCACGTCGAAAAGCCATGAGAACAAAACCTTGGTGTAAAGTTTTTAAAACATGCAATCACTTCTTGATCCATGGGTTGGATCAGTGACGTGTTTGGAGGCAAGAACTGGACTTTGATAAAGTCAATTTCAAGAATGTTCTCTAAGTTTTGAGGATGGGCACTAGCATTGTCAAGGACCAGCAGTGCTTTCAAAGGCAAATTGTTTTCAGTGAGGAACTTCTTCACGCTCAGGGCAAACACCTCAAAAATCCAATGAAAACTTGTTTGTCTACCCAGGCTTTTGCATTGGATTTCCACATCACTGGCAGTTTGGACTTAATGATTTTCTTCCCAAAGCACCGAGGATTTTCTGAGTGGTACACCAGAAGTGGTTTTAGTTTAGTCTCCACTTACATTTGCTGCCAATAACAAGGTAAGCCTATCTTGCATGATGTAAGTTCGATTTGGCAAGCACTTCAAAAATAACCCAGTTTCATCCCCGTTAAAAATTTGCTGTAGCAGGTAGCCTTCCTTCTATAACCTTCAAATTTTTTCACACCTTTTCTGCAGCCTCTTTATCTGCACTAGCAGCTTTCCCCTGTCTGAGAACACTATGGATGCCTGTTCTACCTTGGAATCTGTGAAACCCAGCCTCGACTTGCTTTAAATTCCTCAGTTTGATTCTGAGGTACATCCTGGAGTTTTCTTCTGCAATTCTTCAAAAATTAACCTAGCCTTCTCACAGATTATTGCCTGAGTTACTGGATCTCCCTTCTGTCTTTCTCTAATCCAGGTGATAATCAGCTTCTCCATCCCTTCATTGATTGAACATCTATTATTTTCAGAAATCTTCATTGCACCCAGCAGAACCCTAGCACCCATAATCTTCTCTTTCTGTTTCTAAAAGGTTGTCAGTTGACCTAGGAACGCCATACTCTTGAGCTACATCTGTAATTGTTCTACTTTCCTGCACTCTATCTACAATTTCTTTCTTCTTCTCTATGCTCAACCAAGTGTGCTTCTTTCCCGAATTATTCCTCTGTTCACTTCTCTTTGGACCCATTCTTAAATTTCACTCAAAAAAATAACAGCTGCAGATGCACAAAATTTTTACTTTCTGAAAAATGCAGAATTGAAAATTAGCACAAACAACACAAGCAGACACTGATGCAGCCCAACAAGTAATGACAAATAAATGACATTGCACATGTGCCGGCCAGCGAAATTCAGTTGTCGAATTGCGAGGCGCCACTGTACTGCCAGTGCATAAGCCTTTCTACTCATTTAATAACATATGCTACTGGAAATTTCATCACGTCTGCATAACTGCATAACTTTATACTTATTAACATTGAACTGATAGCCATTTTCATTTGGCCAAATTTCTAGCCCAGTCAATTCATTAGCATCTGTTATTGCTCTGCTCATCTTTACATTAGCAAACAATTGAACATCTCTTGTTAGATCCTTCCTAATGTCATGCCACTTTAAATCTTGCACATTCCTACCCATCATATACCATTTTTTGATACCAGTATAGATTTATCTACATATAAGTGAAAAGTTTATATTCCAAATCCATATTTTCCAGTTTCATCAACAGCCTTTCATCTGGTATCCTATCAAATGTTGTGCTGCAGATAATTATCCAACATAATTTTATTTACTGAGTTGCCCTTCTTGGCTAGTGCCAAGTAGGGCACGTTCTTTCTTTATGGGTGATAAACATGCTGACTAGATCTTTGATTTGAACAGAAGGATAAAAATTGCCTGCTTGCTTATTAGTCTTAATGTAATCAGCTTACACTGTATTTTATTATTAATTACAGCTGAGACTTAAACAGCTCAGTCAAAGGTATTGCCAGTTCCCTTGCACATTCTTGCAAAACCCTAGCTGATATCTCATCTAATCCCACAGCTGTATTTTTATTGAGATTCTGCAATATCCTAAGTCCCTCTAATTCATCAACCTCTGTTCCCACATTAGTGTGTCGCATAGGTAACCTTACTAGGAAGATATATGCTTGCAAAGTGGTCACTCAGTAATTCAGCTATTTTATCTGCTTCTGTCTCCTTGTGACCATCACTCATTAAGGTTGATCTTCTATAGTTATAATTTCTCTCCACATAAAAGAACTCTTTGGGATTTCCTTTGGCCTGCTCAGCTAAGTTTTTCTCATAATCTGATTTTGCCTTCCTTGCCATACTGATCACCTTTCTCTTTATATATTCCTCCACAGCATTTTCTTCTTCTGCAGCTTGTGCTTAATGATATTACTCATTCATGTAACTCCTATCTGATTAAGTCTCTTTACTTTAGGTGTACAATTTAATACTGCTTCCTCTAGATGACCCTTAATTATATCCCATGCACTACTGACATCCTTATCCTTCAGTGTTTTATGCCATGGTACAGATTTAAGCTTTTCCTAAGCATGTCATAATCACCTGACTTCCACAAGCCAGGTGATTATTCGTAAGGAATATTCTTAATAGAATATTCCTTATGTTTTGCAATCTCCCAAGTCAAGACTGCATGGTCACTTTCACCAATTGGAGGCAATGTTGTCACTTTCGTTATGGATAGATTTTCTGATCCTATGACCAGCTCCAATACGCTCTCTCACCCTTAGTCCCTTCCATCACATGCTGCCTTAAGTAATTATCCCTCAGCAGGTGTATAAATTCTTTTTCCTTCCTGCCATGTGATCTCTCTTCCTTCTAGTCTATATCTCCATAGTTGAAGTCCCCCATAATTACTCAACCTGTACTTGTATACTAATTTGGTGATGTATGTCTTCCAGATCATCTGTGGAACTCCCTGACCAATAGCAACAACTAACTGTATATTTTGTCTTATTGGTCTTAATCTTACACCAGATTGCTTCAGATAAACAGCCACTCTCCTGCCTGTCTCATATTCTCTATCTTCCCTGAAAATACTAAACCCTTCACATTCTATTCTTGTAACTACATCATCTGCTGTTAGCCAAGTCTCACTAATGACTATAACCTTTGGCAAGGTTGCACTAACCAATGCCAAAAACTCTTCCCTCTTGTTCCTCATACTTCTGGCATTTGTATATAAAAACTGCAGCATCCCTTTAGTCTTCCCCCCCCCCACCTACCTTTCACTTTCTGAATTGACTACCCTATTCAAAATTTTTGCTTGAGAGAGAGACTAGAATCCTCACCTGGTCATTCTCACACTCACTCACTTCATGGGTGCCTTCACACAAACCTACTTGCTTCCACCCTAATTGCTTAAGTTTCCTGAACTTGCAAGTCAGCATTCTCAGTGAACAAAGATCTCTCCGCACACCTAACACTAAAACCATTCAGATGTAGTCCATCTGCATTGTACAAATCCTTCTTTCCATCAAACAAACCACAGATCCACTCTACATCATTTCTTTTGCACAATCTACATATAAACTCATTGGCTATCAATCCCCTCCTCCTCAGTTTGCCTCTAAAGAGGGCAAAATTGTTCATTTGCATAAGGGAGGTTCTAAGAGTGCATTAGCAAATTATTAACCAATCAGTATCTCAGACGTGGTGGTAAAAGTACTAGAAAAAGCAGTAACAAAGAGAATTCAAGAATGGGTAGATAGAAATATGATACTGTTTGAGGGTCAACATGGCTTTGTAAAGAGTTGGTCATGCCTTTAGTAATTTGCTTATTTTTTTATAGAGTAACAGCTGAGTTGAATAAAGGAAATGGCTACATGATGATTTTGCAAAGGCATTTGACAGAATACCACAAATTAGAACAAATGGGGATTGGATATGACAGTGATTAAATATATAAGGAGGTAGCTGCTGGGCAGATATCAAAAAGTGGTATATATGTAGGGGCAGAATCGAGACGAAAACAGGTGACTAGTGGTGTGCCACAAGGTTCAGTGCTGGGACCATTGCTGTTTAATTTGTGCATATATGTTATCGGAAATAACCTGAAAGGAAATATTCAGTTGTTTGCTGATGATGCAAAATTAGGTGGAGTAATAGTTAATCAAGGTGATGTCGAGAGCTTACAGGAAGATTTAAATATACTGTCCGCATGGGACAAAAGTTAATGGGTGTCAGTTTAATGTTGAGAAATGTAAAGTAATGCATTTTGAGATAAATAAATTACAAGCTGTGTATAACGTTGATGGCACTGCACTTCAGGAAATAGATGAAGCTAGAGATTTAGAGATGGTGGTAGACAGAGAGTTCAAGTTTAGAGGACATATTGCTAAGGTGGCCCATAAGATTACTTGGCTATTGAAGAACACATTAACAAGTAGAGATAAGAAAGTTGTTCCTCTTTATAAGGCCTTGATATGCCCACAACTGGATTACTGTGCTCAAGTCTGGTGCCCCTGGGTTTTTTGGATGAGGAAGCAGTGGAGAGGATTCAGAGGCGAGTGACCAAGATTGTGAGTGGCCTGTGGAATGTTCTCTATGAAGATAGATTGAAGGTATGTGTATTGCAGAAGTTGGTTGATAGGAGGAAAAGAGGAGATATGATAGAAACATTTAAGTTGCTTAAAGAATTTTAATTTTATAGGTAAGATGCAGGGAAAATGTTTCAGCACTTCATTAGAGGGACCAGAACATGGGGTCATTTCTGGATGTTGAATAAAGGTGTAGTTAGTAGGGTGTAAGGACTACATTTTTTGCTTGGAGAGTGGTGAATGAGTGGAATGTGTTGCCAGAGTCAGTTGCGAGTGCTTTTTCTGTTAATGGGTTCAAGGAGAGGTAAGATAGATTGGGTCTCCTGCGATGAGTCTTGGAACTCCATGGAGGTGCCTGTATAATAATAATAATTTGAGAATATATAGTACATTCTATCTCTAGAGAGGACAGGAGGTATTAGTTTCATCTGTTATACTGTTATCTGGCTCCATCAGATGTGTATCAGTATTTTTGCTTCATAGTTTTATTCAGGAGTGGAAAAACCTTTATTAGGTTGTCATAACAGCAAAAAATAAATAAAAGTTGCATTAATTTCTCTTTCTCACTCAGAACTGCAAATATAATCCTTGCACTTACACCATAAAATCTCATATCAATCTATGCTATATAAAACTTATCTGTTTAATATTTAATGTTTAGAGCCCATTAACAGAAAAAGAGTAACTTTCCTTGGTTTTAAGATTTTGATGTTGAGAAACACTTTTAAAAATAAAGGACAATTTATCATTGTTTATGTAATATAAGCTGTACTTGAACAAGCATCAATTTGTTCTGGTCTGCTTCAGTTAGGGTCTCCAGTTCTTGGTTCCAGCTCTAGATTTTCTACAGAAGTCTAAATAAAAGAAAATACTTTCTGTTAAAAAAATTTCATTTAGTAACATGTAATGTTGTAGTGTGTGTGAGAGAGAATTTTAAATTTCTTCCACTAATTTATTACATATAACTCTCATTATATGCAATTCTGTTATCCATGTTTCTGCATATACAGTTTCATTATTATGATACATAAGGACTGTTGTTGTTTCCTATCCACTATGTTCAGTGGCTCAGTATTCATTTTGTGTCCCTACTGCCTTGTTGGTGTATGCAGTATTGGCTATATCTGTGAATAACTTCCTGCCCATTGAGCAGGATGTCTGGCATAAGAAAAAATAAAAGAAACCAAGTGAAAAGAAGAATGTGAATAATTAGACTAAGTGAAGAAAAGGCCTAACAAATCCCATTCTTCAGCATTGAGGTTGGAAGTTCTGAGTCAGTTTGATTAAAATTGAGTGTAGCATTGACATCCAAAGGACCATGGGATTGGATGATTCTACAATTTGCAAGAGTGCTCAGTCATCTACTAATCTTAGTGTGACTAGCGTAACAATCTTGATGTCATGCAATTGAGAAAATGGAAAGGATGCTGGCTATGTGGATCCAGCATCAAAACCAGCAGAACATGTCTTTTGTCTGGGGTGGTCATACAAGAGAAGGCAAAAGATTTGTATGAAAATCTGATGGAAGATGAAAAGCATCCAACACCTTTTGTCAGAAATTATGGATGGTTCAACTGCTATAAGAGTTGCTATGCCTTCCACAATCTCACCATTACTGGTGTGGCTGCAGCTGTATATCACATTGCCACTGAAGAATTTTGTGAATTTCTCTTCAAAGCAAATGTAGCAGAAGGAGACTACACACCAAGAGGTTATAAGCAGAAGTTAAACTGGAAGTCTGGTTTCAATTGAGAGATTCTTAAAAAAAAATAGCTTTTAGCCTCCTACAAATCAACTTCAGCATGCCAGCTGAAGATGTGATTAAGTTGTGGTGTATTAATTGTGAGAATAAAGAACTACTTTAATAGTTGTTTGTTTTATATGTACTGAATATTTTATTTATTACTCTTATGTCTTAACATGTATGAAAAACAGGCATATTTTAGATTAAATTCATCTTGAAAGATCGGAATCTTGCCCTTTTGGGAATGCAACCTCTATTATCCTATGTTATAAACCTCACTGTTTTATGCATATTCAATACACATGGCGATTCTTGAGAATGCAACCCCCATGTATAATGAGAGTTACCTGTGTTATGCTTAATTGTGTGCGTGTTAGATATTTAAGTTTTTTACTTATAATGAATCTTGTTTTTTTTATAGAACATAGTACAAGTGGGATCAGTTGATGCTGATCAGCATAAGTCATTAGGTGGACAATATGGTGTTAAAGGTTTTCCTACTGTAAAAATTTTTGGAGGAAATAAAAATAGTCCTATAGATTATAATGGACCTAGGACAGCCCAGGGACTAATTGATGCAGCTTTCAAAGAACTGAAAAAAATCGTTGAAGGAAAGCTATCTGGAAAAAAAAGTGATGGAGGCAGGAAAAAGGTATATTTGTTTGGTTGTATTGCTTAAAAAAAAATGTTTGATGGTTTAAAGACAAGGCTCTATATAAATTAGTAATGAGGTCACTTCTGTATGCTATTGTAGTGTTTGCATTTCAGATCTTTATAGGAAGAATTCTACTACTATTAATATTTGCTGTGTTGATTGTTCTTAATTCCTGTTGTGCATTCATGAAAGTTGTACATACTACCATGGTTAATCAAATAAATGTATTTCTACTCAGTAGCTAACTTTCATGTAACTCCCACTCTTGAAAGAGTTGTGAACTTATAGTACATTAGTATTCCATAGGTGGGCTAAGGATTTTTTTTCCTATTTTTATTAATTACAATTTTTTTTAACTTGGTCTAGAAACGCTCCTCTAGAGACCAAATATGGAACTTTTTTAAGCCACTTCAGTATTTGATTTGTACATTTTTCTGATTGCCTTTCAAGTTTATACCTTGTGAATCACAAAGAAACGATTGCATAAGAGCTGATTAAAGTTCAACAAAGAAATTGTGAAAATTTATTATAGAAGTTCCTCTAGGGAGTCAGAGGATTCATTGAAGGATTCATTTAGATACTCCTACTTTAATATCTCTCATTTTTTCTTGACCACATACACTGAGGTTGTACTAACATCTGATTGTAGCCAGTTCCACATGTCAGGAGAACCCTGCCTTAACATGCCTCCTAGCAACATTCTTAGCCAACTTCCAGGTATAACCCAGAGTTTTGCCTCCACCAGCTATGAGCTGCAAAAGTCTCATTAGTGTATATTGTAAGATCCCTTTACTAACTTGCATATATATTATATCTTTCCTCCATCTATTCCTAAAACTTAGACTGTATTCCCTCATGCTGTTTTCAAATGCTCAATTCCATAGCCCAGTTATCATCTCAGTCACTATCTTTTCATCTGTCTCCCCATCTCCTTGGACCCTATATATCCAGGTTATAGGTATCCAGAAATACACACGTATATCTCAGCATCTATAAGGTTTATTAAAATATTTTTTTTTTATTATATAGAGTAACTCACCAAGTTTTTATCAGAAGGTTAGTAAAGTTCAATGTGAACACTTTTTGTAGCTTGACAGATATCAAAATGATACTGAAGCTCTTCCAAGTGTATTCTGGCATCTGAGGTGTTATTAGAACTGCTGCAATGATGCACTGTTTCAAATAGTCCAAATCTTGAACTTTTTTTTCCTCTGGTGCACAGTCTTTATTAAAGCTCCATACAAAAAACTCCACTGGAGTCATATCCAGAGATCTAGGCAGCCAGGCAATTGGGCCTCCGATTCTGATCCAACATGCAGGAAATGTCTCTTTCAGAAATGTAGTAACCTCTTAATGTAAGTGTAGTGGATCACCATCTTGCTGAAATGTGAAACCTGGGGGAATCTGTGGAACAGCGAAGATATTCAGCATGTCAAGGTAAGCATGTCCCATCACTGTGTGCTCTATAAAAAAAAAAGGGGGGGGGGGAATGCCATTTTTGTGCATTCCTAACCAGACAGACACTGACTTTTAGTATGCTCTTTCATTTTTGATCACTTGATGAGGATTCTCAGCAAGAGTCTTTCATTGTTGCAGCTGATCATCTCTCTGAAGGTGCAAATGGTGAAGTTTGTGAACAATGTTGTGTAACTGTTGAACAAAGAATCTGCAGTTTATTATTAGCCTGTCTTACATTAACTTACATGGGCTCTTACCTAGAGAATGGTGCATGCACCTGATCCACAATCTCATTGGTCACATGTTTTTTTGGGTTTTTCCCAGTTTGTGAAACCAAACTTCCACTCTCTTTTAAGGTCTTATCCCACTGAAGAATTGATTTTGATGTGGGAGGATCCACATTCCATTCCTGTCGTGCACACTGCTGAACATGCATATCTGATTTTAATTCAGCTAACCAAAGCATGCACTGCACCTTCTGTTGTGGTATCCATATATCAACTGAGGCAATAGCCGTTCTTATGCTGTTTTTGTGCATGCACACTAGTAATCTTGAAAGTGTGATAAAACAAATCTTGGAGAGATTTCCTATTAACTGAGCTTTAGTTTGAGAAAATGAGTGGTTCTCCCATAAACTGTTATTTTTGGATATCTCTAGCCTTGGATACCCTGTATATATTTATCTGATGAGAATGACTTAGCCACTTTAATGTAGTGGTCTTTTAACTTAAATTCATTGTCTACAACCTTTGTCTCTAGCTTCATCAACTAATTACAACAGTTATCATTAATATAAAACTTTAAATAAAGCAAAACCCAAAACAGTTTATCAAACAATATTTTTTTAAAACAAAAATAAGCTTACCTTTTCAGATAACTCTTAACCAAGATCTTCGATATTCCACCTAGCTGACAAAATTAGATACAGAAAAAATCTGTATTATGGTTTATACTAATTAGGCCTATTGTTCTTCCATAAAACTACTAAGGTTCGAGTTTCAATGGTATTATGGGAAGCAGTATCATGATAACATGACAGAAGTGTATATCTTATTAATACATTTAATTAAATAGAAGTTGCCAACGAAAACTTAAATGTTTTTGTTGTGAAAAACCAAGTGAAAAAAAACTTTACAAAGTTTTTTTCACTTGGTTATGTTATAAATTTATGAGCTAATAGTTTGCTTACACTTGGATAAAGGATTAAACCAAGAATATAATTTCTTGGTATCTTTAATTTATTGTTAAACTTAGTTTGAATTTTCATAAAGAATGGATATTTTATTCCCAGCTGATGTGTAGCAAAGTTAAAACTTTGATGCACATTAGCAGGCCAAATTCCATTTGACAGCACTATTGCATGGTGCATCCCTGTTATGTGTTGTAAAACTCATGCTGGTTGACAACAGTTTTTACATTTGGGAAAAAAAATGAGATCAGGGAAAAAGGGAAGAGCTACATGCGTGCGCACACACAAAAAAAAGAAGGCAAACAGTTGAGATCCTTAAAATTATTTAAAAGATCGTATCTGTTTTTGTCCTCTTAGTCTGTTATACTGACATGGTATTTTTCTAATTCCTTTGAGGTTGTTCCAGTAGCTGACTTTTCAAGGACCCTTTTATAACTGTGTGATAGATACCTTAATTTAATTTGATATTTAATATTCTATTTGATATTTAATAATTTAGTACCCTCATAATGTTAACTTAGTTTCATACAATACAGAATGCAGTTGGGTCAGTGGGATCTCAAATGGTCAACTCATTCGAGATCCCACTAGGTATTCGCCATCCAAATGAATACCTATTAATGTTTCACACCATGGAAATTTAGGATTCCACATTAAATCATATGTCCTAGTTGGTTCTCCACATTCTTTGTGGGCTACAGTTATGTACAAGGGTGGTCTGAAAAGTTATATAGCTGTCTGAAGCAAAAGTGTTGTCTGTATCCCTTGAAATGAATAAAATTGATGTTTGCTATTTGGCCACATGGCCTAGACACATTGAATACATTTTTAGTACATCTAAATAGCCAGCACCCTAAAATCCACTTTACACTGGAACTAGAAGCCAATGACTGTCTGCCCTTCTTGGACACACTGATCACACGTCTTCCAGAAGGTTCTTTATCATTCTCGGTTTATAGAAAATCCACACATACAGGGAGATATTTACACAAACAATCACACCATCACCCTTCTCGACAATATGGGATCTTAGAAACACTAACCCATAGAGCTAGAGCAATTTGTTCCAATGACGTTGCTCTCACTGCTGAATTTTCTCACCTGCATCACACCTTCCTGACCAATGGCAATAATCCCCATAAGATAGATAAAATACTAAATGCTCCCCAGAAATCTCCCCCAATATCCCACCACAGAAGACAACAAAATTATCACCATCTCATACATTAAAGGCACATCTGAAACAAAAACCAACTACATACCATATTTAAACATTATGTGAAATTGGCAACTCTCATCCGTTCACCTAAGGACAGATTCTTTCCTTTATCACATCCAGGAAGCTATGAAGTGCCCTGTTCATGTCATCGAGTCTACTATGGACAGACAGGAAGAACTATGGACATCTGCCTCAGTGAACACAAAAAATATATCCGGCACTTTTACTGTGGCAAGTCCGGGTCTGGCAGACCATGCTTTGGATATCCCAGCACACAGGATCAATTGGAAAAAAACAAAAGTACTGCATAGAAGCTTTTACAAATCAGAAAGGTTGTTTCTGGAATCAACAGAAGCCTTGAAACATACTCCAAACCTCAACAAGTATGGCTGTATAAATCTACCAAAGAATTGGGAGACAGTCATCCTAAGACCAAATTATTATTATTATTTTTTTTTTTAACTTAGATGGTGTTAGATTGTGATAGAGTGGAAATTTATGAACTCCTATTTTATCACAGTCTAACATGCTTTTCCAAACAAAAGAATGAGATAAATACAGTAAATTGCCTCTAAGTGTAAAATAAGTAATATGTATCAAGCATGTTCTGCTATAAAAGGGTAAATAAGTATGTATTTTGTGCCATTCGCAAATGTGATTAAATTAATATTGAAGGTATGAAACAGTAACAGAGCATTATAAAAGTTCATGTATAAAAGAATTATAAAATGTAAGCACAAATTCAACAGTTGGGGGGAGGGGGGGAGTCAAGTCCAAAGGTCACGGAGCCGTAACGCGAGGGAGCAGCTCGCCCCAAGCAAACAACGTGACGTCAGCGTACGTGTGATAGCGGGGGAGAGAATGGACACCGTGACATAATAGCATGTGAGAGTTGGCTGGACATCGAAAAGGGCGAGAAACGTCGAAGAAAAGAGGGAAATATAAGGGTCATGTGACCCTTATATTTCCCTCTTTTTATATTTCCCTTATATTTCGTGGTGGCGTAGGGTGTGAGTGCCCTCGGTATCGGAGGGTTCCTGATAGGCAGCTACGGTCTTGGTAGCCGTATTCTCTGCGAAAAGAAGCAAGTCCGGCTGTCCACAGAAGGCCAGTTTCCTGTGAACCTATGAAGCACTAAAGAGCCAAAAAGGGGAAGATAAATAAACTTTGTTTGTGTTTCACAGAACACGAATGAAAGATATGTGCCATGTTACTATGTTATAGAAGAACATTAATGATATGGGATAAGATTGTATTGCTATCAGTTTAGAGGGATATTGAATTTAATCTTACTATCTGTCATTGTGTTTAAGTTTGCCTTTATATTGAATGAAGTTAAGGATATGTTAGAGTAAAGAATTGGCATAATGTAAAGAGATTGTGAAAGATATGAATGTTATCTTGTGTAGTCTGACAGAGCTACGGAGTTTTAGATTGATTGTGATAATAGTACATGATTAATGCATTAGCGAAGGTCAATATAATTCTTACTTTAGGAAGCTACTGTATAATATTTTATAAGTGTAATAGTAGTGTTTGAATATTATATATCTTGTCTGGAGCTCCCTTAAGATGGGATTTTAATTTATGTTGTTATGTGTATCAACTTTTGAGTATAATAAACCTTGCTTTTGATTCTAACAAAGACTTTCTGTGATTTCTGGAATCCGATGCACTGCTTATAAAATATTAATGCGAACCTATGCGGGATATTAAAAGGGTATATTTTGGCCACGTCTGCAGAGTTGATAGGTATCATTAAATACTGTCCTGAGATTACCTCTTGGTTGTTAATATTAATAATCTAATAGTGCTAAGTGGCGCGGCGAAACAAAATAAATTTCTTGGCATTTTACGAAAGGTAAATCTCGGACACTCTGATACTCTGGTACTGCCTCGATCTCGAGGAAATTCCATTGTCCCTCAGAGGTACCACATGTTACCCGATAGAGTGTATTACGGAGATATAGCATAAAAGGTTAAAATAGTTGTGATAAGAAAGAAAGCGACACAACAATGGTGCCTAATTAGGATTTTAGTCTGTGTTGCGCACTACAATTACTTATACTAGTCCCACTGTTATACTGGATTGCAGTTGTCTCGCTACTGCAACAAATTTTGTTTGTGTGCTCTGAAGATGCTGGACATAATATCTGCGCAATATTAGCATTTAAGTTAATAAATAGTTATTTTCTTATCAATCTGTGTTTGCATCTATACCGTTAAAATCCAATCAACATGTGCAACGAAATAAGCTCTTCCACATATGGATAAAATTGAATATCGTGTGGTTATAAAATTCTTTGTAAAAGAAGGTTTAACGGCAAAAGAAAATCATTCAAAGTTCATAAACATTTATGGGCCCATTTCTCCTTCATTGTCAACAATTAAGAAATTGGCTGCTGAGTTTAAACGTGGCCGTACCAGCCTTGAAGATGATCCACATGAAGGATTCCAGAAAGTATAACAACAACAGAAATCATTGATCAAGTGCACGATATGGTATTGGATGACCGGCGAGTCAAAGTGCATGAAATTGCTGAGACTATAGGCATTTCAAAAGAACATGTAGGATAAATTTTGCATGAAGAATTGCAAAAGAAAAAGCTTTGTGCATGAAAAATGCACTCGCATGAAAATCTCTGAACAGTGCTTGAAGCATTTTAACAAGAATAAAACTGATTTTGTGCGTTGATTTATTACTATGGATGAGACTTGGATTCACCATTACACACCAGAATCCAAACAGTGGACAGAAGCCGGTTGTTCACCAAAGAAGACAGTCAGTTCCATCAGCAGGAAAGGTCATAGCATCGATGTTTTTGGGATGCTAAAGGCATTTTGTTTATTAATTATCTTAAAGAATAAAACAATAACCAGGGAATATTATTTCAATCTTTTAACCAGACTAAATGAAAAAAGTCCCGAGGAAAGACTCAGTTTGCAGAAGAAAAAAATCATCTTTCATCAGGATAATGCACCTGCCCACAAAGGTGTTTTGGCAATGGTAAAATTAAGGGATCTGCACTATGAATTGTTGGAACATCCACCCTATTCCCCAGATTTGGCTCCCTCTGACTTTTATGTCTTCCCAAAACTAAAACTCGCTGGTCAGTGCCCCCCCCCCCCCCCCCGAATCAAGAGGTGATTGCAGCTGTAGAGGGGGGGAGTATTTGCAGATCTTACTGAGAACCACTATAGGGACAGGATAATGGTATTAGAGCATCACTGGAATAAATGTATTAGTCTTGAGGGAGATTATGTTGAAAAATAATTTTGAAATTATAACTTCGTTTTTTCATTGTTAGGCCGAGAACTTTTCAGACCACCCACGTAAGTAGTCCAGTCATGAAGTTACTTCATGTATAAACTTTGTTTGCTTACACTTGGATAAAGGATGAAACCAATAATATAATTTTTTGGTATCTTTTAATTTATAGTATAACCAAGTGGGGAAAAAACCTTCAACAAGTCAGTGAAGGTTGAAACTGTTTCATCTTTTAGATGAATCAGTTTTAACAATCTTCATTATCTTTGATCATATACTTTTCTGCCAGAATGAGTTACAGGTAGAAATTTCATTTTGATATACACTAATGGACTTTCTGAGTGAACTACTATAAATTCAAGAATGTTCCAGTAATGTATTACAAAACAGCCTACTCCAAAACTTCATATTTTTTCTAAGGTTTTGAATAGGCACATTGTTAGCTTCGAGTTGTGATCACAATTCTATCTTGAATTTGACAGGCTCAGCTCCTTTCATCAGATCTTTCATGTTGAACTTTTATTTTTGCTCCATTTCAGATTGGTAAGAATTGTTTTCATCATTTATATTGACACATTCAGAATGGGATGAATGTGTTTAGTCATTCTGAAGATGGTAGAAGGTATCCCTAATGAGAATATTAGGGATACCTTTCTAATATTCTTATTAAATTACTACTAATTTTTCTTGGAATAGTAATAATAATTGTATTTATTTAATGGACCTGCTCGGGACTTGGACTAGTCATTATTAACACCATCTTTCAACATAAAGATGTGCACAAGTTCACATGGAGAGAAGGCACAAGAAATAAGAAGTATCATTAATATGTCATTGTTAATAGTGATATCATAATGCTCATTCGGGATAAGATTGTACGGAGTATTAGAAATCGGAAGTGACCATTACTTAGTACTAAGCAGGATAAACATGGATATCACATTCAAAAGAACAGTATGTAAGAAAGTTTTAAAAAGAATTAAAGTTGAGCAACTTTTACAGATAAATGGTAAACTCAACTATGCAAACATTATTGAAGAAAATTTGAAGCAATTTGAAAACAAGAACCAAGTCTTGGATTCTTGGTAGAAAAGTCTAAAGAAGACATTGATTGATTCAGCTAGGGAGGTATATGGTGAAGTTGTCTGCAAGGATAGAAAAATAAGAGCATCATGGTGGACATAAGAAGTTAAAGAAGCAGTCTTAGAAAAGAAGAAAGCATACCGAAAGTGCGTAGCAAATAAGTCGGCAGATGCCCTAAAAGAATACAGAGAAAAATATAAGTGAACTAATCGATGTGTACAAGTAGCCCAACAAGTTATGGGAAGAATTTGATAAGAGTGTGGAAAATAAATATCAGGAAGTGGCAAAATGTTCTGGAGGTTAGTGAAGCTTAAAAATGGAGGAAAGAGTACTGTAAAAGGAATCAAATATGATAAGAGTGACATGAAAACTGAAGAGAAGGATATCCTAGATGTCTGGAGTAATTACTTTGAAAGACAGTGACAGAACCGTACTAAAAAATTTTCAAGAGAAATGCAAATAGGAGTACATATCAATACCTGAGATAGAAAAAGCTTTCAAAAACTTGAAATATGGAAAGGCATCTGGTTTCAAATTGCTTAGGTATGGAGGTATAAAAGTTTTGCAGTGGCTACACTGCATAATTCATAGAGCCTGGATAGAAGGTCAAATCCCCAATGACTGGTGTCGAGCTCTCATTTTACTTATCTATAATAAAGCACATGGAGCTGAATGTGAGAATTACAAATTTCTCTACTGATTGTTCCAGGTAAGATTTATGCAAGCATACTTGAAAATAGGTTGGTTGAGAAAGATTGTGGAAGAGAAACTTGGAGAAGAACAAGCTGATTTCAAGCCAAATAGATTGTGTCAAGATCGGATTTTCACTTTAAGACAAATAATTGAGAAATCGTGGGAATATGACAAGGATCTCTAGTAAAGGTATATGACAAGGTGACAGAGAAAAGTTTTCAGAGCACTTCAATTATATGGGGTGAATATAACATACAGAGCAATACATAGTCTATATTTAAGTAGTCAGTCACCAGTTAGAATTGAAGGAAATACAGGAAGATGGTTTGATATAAAATCAGTGGTAAGACAATGATGCACATTATTTCCATTCTTATTCATCTATATAGATCACATTATTACAAAAAGTGGCATTAGGCCTGATATTAGAATTGGAGATGTCAGACTTAGCTCTTTGCTTTATGCAGATGATGTTGCACTCCTAAACATGCCTAGTGCAAGCCTCAAGAATTCTCTAACTATATTGAATAACAGATGTCACATGAAAATCGGCAATTGACTATGAAAATACGCAGGAACATAGAAACTTGAACTGCATTCTGAATATATTATAGAACAAGTAACATATAGTGGGTAGCCAGCTGAATAAATTTGCATGGAATAAGAGAAATTAGTCAAAACACTAACCTAGCAGAATGCAGGTAGAGTTCAGTTAGAAATAAAGCACTTTATCAAAGACTAGAGACCACACACATATGAGGGTTCTGAGAAAAATTAGGTGTGTGGACAAATGGTGTCAATGGCAGAATCATAATAAAAATGAAGATATTAGAAAGAAACTTGACACTATTAGCATTCAAGAATGTATAAGCAGAGCTAATCTAAGGTGGTATGGCCATTTTTAAATAGAATGGGAGGAATGGTTAGCAAAACAGGTGTTTGATGCCAAGATGGTAGGAAATAGACCCAAAGGAAGACCAAGGTCTAGGTGGATTGATTCAGTCAGAAGTGTATTAGAAGCACGAAATGTTAGATATGGCAATATTGGAGTGCTCGCAAGTAATAGGATTTGGAGGAAAATTGTTGATAGGAGATTAATAATAATCTAAACTTAATGATGTAGTGCTATCATAGTAACCTGAACACTCCTTGGGGTTACATATCAGAAAATTAATGATGGTGATAATTTTTCTTTTGTATAAAAATAGAAATGTCCATCACCAAATAGCAGGTATTTTACAATATAGTGATGTGGGTCAGTATGAGTGAGATTCTAATTTTGGCCATCAACACACACACACACACACCATTGTTCCACAGTTCCACCACCTAGATGGAAACTTCCACAAGGGGTCCACTAACTTGGATTGTTTGTGCTTTTTGTATAGTTGTTTTTTGGAGCAAGAAACTGACTTTGACAGATCTTTGTACATTTTTGCATTGCTAGTGTCCAACTGTCATTCTGCTGACTAGTTGCTTTCAATGGTGACCTTCAGTGAGGGTTTTGTTGACCTTTTTTGTCCTAGAATTAGATGTGTCATGGGTGTTTATGGTTAATTATCATCTTAGGATACTGTTCATGCACTCTGTGTCATTGTATGATAGCTGTCACTTGCTGATTATCTTATAAGTTTTCTTCCTTTTGCTTGCCTCAAGCATCTACACTTCCTACTTTTGTCCCAATTGTAGGAGTTGGTTTCATCTATTTTGCATTATTCCATATACATCATAACTGCCATGTGCCATCAGCAACCAACTAGGTGTGCTGTATTCAAGATGGATTCACCTGATCAAAAGGTTATACCATGCATTTCCCCATGACTGCAACTTGAACTTTAAGAGTTTCACAAGCATATGCTCATTTATATTGTTACTAGCATTGTGTACTTGCATAATAAGTTCTGTTCTAACATAATTCAGTATTGTTAGTAGAGAACTTGATTGCTTCTGATCATGACTGATTTTAAAAAGAAATCATTAGAAAAATTTCTTTGAGCTGTAGGTGCAACTCAGAATCATTCTAGTTAAGTAAATGAGAATGTCATTCAGATATAATGTATCTGAATAACATTCTCATTTACTTCCTTAGTGAAAAATTATTTCAAAATGAAGCATCTTGAATACTTTTATTCAGTTTTAGTGTTGCAATCTAAAATTAATTGGTGTCCATTACTACCAAAGATGACATGCTGTTTGCAAAGTGATTATATATCAAACATGCAATTACTGATAAGCCGAAAAATTGATTTCATGATATGGTACTGAAAATCATATGGTCGCTGTTCTTTTATTTCTTTATTTTGGGGGAGGGGGAATTGTTCAGATTCTTTATAATGTTAAATGTGGATACATATTTTTCATTAGGCTAAATAAATAATAACTCTGCATTTAAATCTAGGGGGATAAAAAAGATGTTATAGAGCTGACAGATTCCAATTTTGAAGACATGGTACTTCAGAGCAACGATATGTGGCTGGTGGAATTTTTTGCTCCATGGTGTCAACACTGCAAAAATTTGGAACCCCATTGGGCTGAAGCAGCAACAGAACTGAAAGGAAAAATTAAACTGGGAGCATTGGATGCTACTGTTCACACTATAACTGCAAGTAAATATGATGTAAGTTTTGAATATACATTAAATGATAATTTTTTTCTTTTTTTTTTTTTCTTAATCATTGTCATAACAAGTTATTCATTATCAGTGAAATTTTGTATTGCAATGATGGCTTCCATGAAAATATCTTGTAATTTGTAAGCTGTGTATGTAATACATTTGGGTGTACTTTAGAGTAATGATATAGGATGAGAAGAATTTTTTTGTTCTCTCTATAAATATACACATTGCACAGGTTATTGGAAGACAAAATCACATCACTACTTAAGAGATGATGTAAATAACCACTTATTTTGCCTAAAAATAGCCTTTGTGTGTGCATTTATATCACCTGCACATGAGAAGTTGCAAAATCTAAAACACATCTTGAGATTTTTGGGAAAGAAATTAAGGAGAAGGTAAAAATCTGGGTGTTTAAATAGCTGGATGTTGTCTATGGGGAAAACATGAAAGCTCTTCCAAAGAATTGAGTTGGATAAAATAGAAGAAAATTAATTCAGTTCAGTTACTTTCAAGCTGAACAGTAAATGAATGCTAACAAGTAGCTGTTCATACTCTTTGGGTCTTTAAGTGGAGGAATAATGTCATTCATCAGATCATTGCCCATGAAAATACATAAATTGAAAATCTGAGACAGAGATGAGAGGATTATTTAACTCCATAAGTTTGAAGTTTTTGGCACACCGTGATATTATATGAAGTTTGAGCAGAAAAGGATACCTAGTTTCTTTGAAGAAGGCCTGGGATCTAATATGCTTAAGCCAGGAATGGCTAGAACTGTCAGTCTGAGAAGAGAAATTGGATCTAGTTTGAAGAAATTTTGAGTATTATAAAATGTAAGGAAAAGTGCAGTAAGTTTTTTTGTGAGAAGTAAGATAAGACTGTATTTTAAAGTACAAAACATTTTTCTTTCTAGTTGAAAAATGGCAGAGAGTTATGGCGTAGATGATCCTGGAATGATTGGGCACTACAAATCTTGTCAAATGAAGAACAGAAATGAAATATATTATCAGCAAAGCTATGAATAGAATTAGTGAACAGACAGAGGTGATTTGTAGGAAGAAGAAAAAAATGGTTCTAAATATAAAGAACAGAGGTGCTCTGGCCTTCATTGCTGGGGAAATCTAAGGAAAAGAAAGTGTGCACCATGATGCATAGTGAATGAACAGAGAATCCACATGCAAAATGATAGAAAGCAAACCTCCAAATCGGTAGTTTAATAAACAGTATTAGTGCCAGATGTGATCATATGTTCTGAAAATGTCAAAAGTAACTACATAAGTTTCATGAACATAAGTTGCAAAGTCTTCAAACTTTCTGTGACTTGCATTCAGCATCAAGTGAAGATTAAATACTGCATCAGCTGTGACTTGTGGTTTACAGGACACAACTAGCTGATGCACCTCTGATGGCCAACTTTTGTCACTCTTGTTTATAATTCATGAATAAAGGCTTACTTCCAGGCTGCAGGGCCTGATACTAGGACCTGTTGCTATCATAGCTGTACAGGATATCCATATTAAAATTCAGATATTCCACAATTTAAAAATATAAAAATGAATGAAAGTTAAGAGGTTAGTGATAAAGCACTTTATAAGCATAGATATTTAAACGTGTTTACTTTTGGATGTCACAGCAAGATGTTTTTGAGATATTTTATTTGTCTTTGGCTGCTGAAGTTTAGCTAAAATATGAAATAAATTAAAATTAGTTATTGGAGGCTAATTATAGCTTTGTGTGTGGTGTCAAGTGTTGCAATGTTATTTGTATGTAAACATTATGTCGTTTATGAAATATGTTGTCAGTGATAAGGGAAGCGAAAGTTACTGCTGTAATTCACATTGTGGGACTTGATGCATAAAAGATTGTGAAATGAACTGTTATAATTTCCGCATTTCATTTTGAAGTTATAATTAAATCATCTTTCCTGCACTGCGAAGAAAGAACTATTATCATTACAAGTTCAGCGTGAAAGCAGTAATGGTGGCGCATGATGGTGGACTGGAGCGGTAGTTTCTCTGTTGCATTCTGATCATGCATAGAAGCAAAAATAACATTGCTAGGTGTTCAGCTAGAGAAAACTGAGTTTGTATCTTCAGTATATGAAGACTGCACAGAAATGAGATGAAAAGTTAAAATTGAAAGACTGGGAGAGGATATCCTTGCATAAAGAAATGTATGAAAAATTTGTAGTCATTTCTTCAGAAGCTTTCATATAGACGGCAAGGTTGTTCTGAAGTGACAGACATGTTAAGATTTTAAGGAGAATGTTTAGACTTTCAGTTAGAAAGTTAATTCATTCTAAAGCAATATGGTTTTTAGTAGTTTATTTGATGAAGCTTGCTGCTGCTTTCATATAGAAAGTGAAGTTACAGAATTGTCTTGGATGAAAAGATGTTTTATTCATTCTGTGATTTTAAGATACAAGAAGAATTTTTCACTCGTATTGCTATCATAGAGCACATTTATGCTTTGTGTTAGTCTTTCTTCTGTCTGAACTCATAAAAGAATAAAAGTTCTGTATACTAAGGTTCCAGAAGTTGTTGTCCATATAGGATAATAACTGTTAGTTTATGTGATTAAAAGGAAGTTGTGCAAGGTGTTTTTCTTGATGTAGAATGGAGAGTACATTGGTGCTTGGGTTGATAAGTGGTGTTGATTTCATGTTACATATATTTGTGTAATTTGTAAATTAAAGATTTTTATTTTGATTAAAAAAATGTTTGAAGACTCGATGTTTTAACAAGTTAAATGGTTACTAAGGTTAATAGCGAGATATGTGATATCCTGGGATATGAACCTGTACAAGGTTAGATTAGATGTTTAATTTCAATGTTTTCTTTTAAATTTAAGAGTTTAAACCACTCAGAGTGCATGGGAAGAAGTAAAAATACATCCCCCCCCCCATATATATATATATTTTTTTTTTAAAGATATTAAGCAATTTTATAAACTTGGTTTTAATCCTTTTTTCCCAAGTAAGCAAACAGACAAGTTTACACTTGCAGTATTTTCAGGTCTGAGGCAACTCATGGTAAAGGTGGAGTAAGCTCTGATCGCTTTCCTTAGTATCTCCCATAATGCAAAGCACATCTCCTTGTGGACATGTATGATGCTATGCACCAAGAGAAGGTCCACTACCCAGACCGGTTTCGACCTTTATTGAGGCCTCGTCAGTGGGAGCCAGATCCTGAGATGCCAAGGTTGAAGTAATGCAGAACTTATAAATTTTACCTATACAAGTTGCCACAAGGTGCTTTGACCTTATTAAATAAAAATCTCAAGATGAGAGAAAGATGTAGAAAGTTTTTTACCTTGGGTATACTGTACATTAATTAAAGGTTGAAACTGGTCTGGGTAGTAGCTCTTCCCCTCAGTGCATAGCATCATACATCTCTGCAAGGAGATGTGCTTTGCATTATGGGAGATACTAAGGAAAGTGATCAGAGCTTACTCCATCTTTACCACGAGTTGCCTCAGACCTGAAAATACTTCAGGTGCAAACTTGATTTACCTGTCTGTTTGCTTACTTGGGAAAAAAAGATTAAAACCAAGTTTATAAAATTGCTTGCTATCTCTTTAACGTGTAGTATATCCAAGGTAAAAAACTTTCTACATCTTTCTCTCATCCTGAGATTTTTATTTAATAAGGTCAAAGCACCTTGTGGCAACTTGTATAGGTAAAATTTATAATTTCTGCATTACTTCAACCTTGGCATCTCAGGATCTGGCTCCCACTGATGAGACCTCAATAAAGGTCGAAACCGGTCTGGGTAGTGGCCCTTCCTTCGATGCATAGCATCATACATGTCCGCAAGGAGATGTGCTTTGCATTATGGGAGATACTAAGGAAAACGATCAGAGCTTACTCCACCTGTACCACAAGTTGCCTCAGACCAGAAAATACTTCAGGTGCAAACTTGACTTACCAGTCAAGTCTATAAAATTGCTTGATATCTTGAACGTATAGTATACCCAAGGTAAAAAACTTTCTATATACACACACGCACACATACAGCTATCCTTCTGATGAAATGCTAGAGGAGACATGGAGTTTGCAGTTGGTCTTATGAGAGGTAATTTGTTGTGATCATCTGCACAGGTCCATTTGGATTTTCTATGAACTATTGCTTTGCTGATGGTTTGCAGAAAATTGAAATAATATTGTAATGATACACATGTGAAAAACTAATGCAAAACAAGATGTTTTAAAAAATATTTTTCTTTCTGTATTATTTAGATTTTATTTCGCTTTTTTTATAATATTTTTATTTTACTGATCAGTGAATTTCCTAATTATTTCTTAGATGCTACAGACTCTGTAGATGGTATATTAATATTTTACAAAAGTGTGATAGGGGGTTAAGGAGTAAAAGCACCAAACTTAAAAAGTTTTATATACTTTTGTAACCTTTTGCTATTTTTCTACACACTTATCCAGATATTTTCATTTATTTTTTTTAAGATTTGGATTAATTTATAAAATGATTTTGTTTAACAAAAATAATTATCTTGAGTAAATTTTTTTGAGAAGAAATAAAATTGTGGGCTAAGTGATTAGATAACTGATTTACACCATGAAAGGATTTATGTAATTTCATTATCACGTTGTTCAATATGATTACTGAGAGGTGCACATATAGTCTTACAGTATTCCTATAAAACAATAACAGTGTTCAAATTATTATGCAGAAATATGGAATTAGTTCAAAAATACATGGGCATCCTATAACTGAAAGCACACCTCATTTTCTGAATTAGTGAAATTAGTTCAGTGGAAGAAAAAAAAATGTGATATATATATATATATATATATATATCACATCTGGATGAGTCTGCATAGAAAAATAGTGAAAGATTACAAAAATAAACATTCTTAAATTTCGTGCTCTTACTACCTAACTACCCTATCACACTTGTAAAATATTATTATCCCATTTACAGAGTCTGAGTCTGTAGTATCTAAGTAAGAAGGAAAAAAATAATGTTTTAGGAAATAAACAGAAATTAGAAATTTGTTAGTATTATAAATAAACATGAAATTTATTATAAATTTATGAATTAAACAGAAATCACTGATCAGTAACAAAATATTAATTTCACTTTATACAGAATAAAACCTCATGAAATAAATGATATAGAAAGAAACTATATTTTCTAAAATGTCTTCTTTTTTTGCATCCATGCTGATGGGGTATCGGCATGAATGCTAAAAGAGTGTTCAAATGAACTGGCTATTCCTTTGACAAGGCTGTATAATTTGAATCTCAGAATAGGGAAAATTTTGCAGGAGTGGAAACAATGTATGGTGACCATATTGCACAAAGGTGGTGCAAAGACTGATGTATCCACTATTGACCCATCGCTATCTCTGCGGTGGGGATGAAGATTTTGGATAGTTAGGGCTCGCATTCCGAAATGGATTGGCAGAGAATCTGTATTTTACAATGATCAGCATGGGATTACTAAGGGAATGTCATGTTTCAGCAACTTGTTCATTATATAATAATGTTAACATTATTATAGAATGAACTTTCATTTATACAAGGGGGAATGGATATACCATGAAACTTTTAGATTTTGCTAAGGCTTTTGATAGAATACAGCATGGAAAACTGTTGCATAATTTGGATTATTATAAAATTTGGCATGAATAAGAGTATGGCTGACTGATAGATATCAAAAAGTGGTATATGTGGAGAGGATTCTGAGTCTGAAAGATTTAAGCCAACCAGTGGTGTGCCCTAAGGATCAGTCTTTGATGTTATTTATTCAATCTATACATTAATGACATTGGGAAGGATTTGACATGCAACTTTCAGTGATTTGCTGATGAAAGATGGGGAGTAGTCAGGATTGCAGCCAATATGCAGTACTAACAGAATAATTTTAATAGGGTGGAATTGTGGGCATGTGAAAATGGCTGTCAGTTCAATGTTAGTAAATGTAAAGTCATGCACTTTGGTGTGATTAGATATCGAATACCATATATATTGGGGGAATGATGCTAAA
Source organism: Typopeltis vanoorti (assembly GCF_054136105.1). Taxonomy (NCBI): domain Eukaryota; kingdom Metazoa; phylum Arthropoda; class Arachnida; order Uropygi; family Thelyphonidae; genus Typopeltis; species Typopeltis vanoorti. The sequence continues at coordinate 87,488,727 of NC_143552.1, forward strand.
AGAAACTGATCAGACTAATCTGAATCTGAATCCAACATCTTATCTACTAAAACCTTAGAGTTTTAGTAGATAAGAAGTTGGAGTTCAAGGACCATATAGCAAAGATTTCAAATACAACTAAGAGGATAATTGCAATGTTGACATGTAAAGATTAGGAATCATTTTTGCCTCTTTACAAGACCTAGATAAGACCACTCACATGACTCTTGTGTGTAGATCTGGTGTCCCGGTTGGTTTCCATGGTGATTCTGTTGCAGTGGAGAGAGAGAGAGAGAGAATTAAAAATGATATCTGGATTATGGAATACTGATTATGAAGACAGATTGAGAATTTATAGACTGCAGACACTAGCAAACTGGAGAAAGAGGGTTGATATGATCAAGACTTAACAAGTTTCTGAAAGGGTAATACAGCATGTCAGTAGATGGAATTTTTCATTTTATGGATAGTAGGGAAAGGACAAGAGGGCATCCTTGGAGGATGAGAATGAATACTGTCAAGAAGGGTGTGAGAGCTATATTTTTCTCTGATTTGTATTATTGGAATGGATTGCCATTGGATGTTGTATGTGCAGGTTGCGTGAATGAATTCAAGAACAAGTATGGCAACTGGTGTGGATAGTATGTGGCCTCCCTTGATGAGTCCCTGACTTCCTGGAGGTATCTTAATAATACTATGAGACCAGATAACTCATCTTAATTTACTTTTTCACATCTTATCTATGCAGGAATTTGAGGAAGATAATGAGGATGATGTGAGGAAATATGTGTTATATTTGAGTGTTGTGATGGTACTATTTGGAAGCACATGAACTTCCACTAAGTAGAAGCTTTCAAAAAGAAGCTGCACGTTTTGACTAGGCCAGAAGGTACACCTATTGAGTAGAGATAATAAATTTTCTGCATTTGACCCTTTCAAAATCAGACTTGGGTTTGTTGGATTTTTTGCTGTTGTGTACTGTGGTAAGCTGAGTGCAAATCTGGAGTTTGTCTGAAGACATTTGTGATAAACCTTATTTTACTCAGTGGTACACAAGAGAACCAGTTAGGTTAGTTAGGTTAGTGACTTTGGATTCTGTGAGGACTGGAGGGTTTAAAAGCCTTCATTCCATCTAGAAAAATTTGAAGTGTTAGGATGAGAACAGATACAGGAATCGCACCACAAAAAGGAGCAATGGAAGTCATTGAGGTCATCCTGCTTAGCACTGTTGTAATGTTGATGGACATGAGACAGACTACTAGGCAAACAATTCTGAAACAAGGTTTCGGAATCCTAAGAGGAGCACCAAATTTTATATTTGCAAGAAAACTGGTTTTGAAAATCTTGGGTGTTAGGAAAATGGTAAAAGGTTATCTGGTATATTCTGTCACATGGATGGATAGTTTGTTAGATCATTACTAACAGCAGATACTTTGATATCCCTTTCAGCTAGATTAGTGGAATCGAAGTGAAGTTAGTTTCAATTGTGAATCTCATTCTTTGTGTCTTTTGTTACAAAAAAAAATGACCCTTCAGAGTTGATCAGATGTTAATAGTTATCAGAATTTAGTAGGCAGTAAATGGCTACAGAATTCATTGTGGTGAAGAATAGTTAATTACTAACCCGTTAAGGTTGCATGCAGAAATAACAGTTTACGTTTATATGGTAGTGCAAAGTGTTTGTTAGTATTAATGTTAGAAATAGCTGTGAAAACCTTTTGCATGTATTGATAATTTTTGGTCTTTTTTTTAATTTTTAATTGTTGATAGATGTTTTTCTGATCTACCAAATAGCTATTTATATTTCATGGTTAATGGAGAAGAGTTGAAGAGCTAGGCTTGTGCTGGGCTTTATGACTCATGTCTAGCCAGTTAGGAAGTTTAATGGGTTTTTAGGCCTTTTGCTCAAAATTAATAATAGAGAAAAGAAGAGAATACAATTTAGAAACACATATTGCATTTATTGACTTTGAAAACGCATTTGACAAAGTTAAAAGAAGCATTTTATTTAACATATTAAAAGAAAGACAAATACCAAATAATATCCTAAAAGCTATCATAAGTATATATGAAAATAATCAAATACAAATAAGATTAAATCATGAGCTATCATATACGAGAGAGATAAACTAAGGGGTCCAACAGGGATGTCCCCTCTCATCAACTCTTTTTAATATTTACCTAAATGAAATAATAATAAAAATGGAATAAAAATTTCCATCAAGGTATTAAACTTTCTCTTACTGTGAACTTAAACACTCTCCTTTTTTCTGATGGCCAAATAATAATTACAAATTCTGAAGATAACTTACAGAAAGCTATTTTAGATCTAAATGAGATAGCCAAAGATTATGGTACGATAATATCAACAGAAAAATCAAAAACTATGGCCTTTAAAGGACAAGAACCAGCAAGAACTAAGATAGTAATAGATACCAAAATCTTAGAACAGGTGAATTCATTTAACTACCTAGGATGTATGATCACATATGAAAAAGATATAAATGTAAAAATTTCAAAATATTTAAAAATAACAGGTATAATTAACTCTATATTTAAACCAAACCTAGTTCAAAAACAAACCAGACTAAAAGTATACAATACATTAGCACTACCAGTCTTATTGTATGGAAGTGAAATCTGGACAATAAAACAAAAAGACAAAGATTAATAACAGCAGAAATGAAGTTTATGAGAAAAACTGCATAGTATACTCTATTTGATCACAAAAGAAATTATGAAAGAATTAAACCAAGAATCAGTAATAGAAAAAAATTAAAAAATATAAACATAAATGGATGGAACACATTCAAAGAATGAAAATAGAAAGATTACCAAAACAAGCCTTAAAATACAAGCCATTAGGGAAAAGAAAACCAGGATGTCCTCTTTAAGAGATTCAACAATGACTTCTAAGGCCAGAACAGATCATGCTAGTCTTAAATCTTTGATATGCATAATGATGATGAATGGGTTTTTACAACTCACTTCGGTCCTGTGTGCCATGTGGCTGATCTGCAAAACCATCTTAATGTGCATCTTCAAATGTGGAAGGTTTAGGTCTTTGCATTTAATTTGCCCTTGAAAGGTTATCTTTTCAAGGAGACAAACTATAGGAGACCTTGCTGTGGAAGTCAAATGGTGTTTGTCGATCTAATATAGCCTAGTCTGCACAAAGGCAGTCTTAATTTGGAAAAATAATAACATGAATTTGAATGAATTTTTGTTTTTATATCAAGAATGAAATTTAAAATTATTTCCTTATATTGCAGTAACATAATTTTCAGATGTTTGTATTATATAGCATTGATAACAAATGATTACTCTACTTGAAAAGCAGGTTTAGAATTTTTCCATCCATTCAGTTATAAATGTGTAAATTGCTGGTGAAACTAGACCTTTAAAAGCAGTTCAATTGAGTATCACCCACCTGGAAAAATATATCAGCCAATGCCTTTTATTCCTTATAGGAAGTAGACGAGGCTGTTTTAGCTCTATCTAACTTTTGGAGACAGAGTAGGCAGTTCATTCTCTACCGGTAGCCAATTGGAGATAACTGGCCCAAGACTATCACTAATTATAGAACTTGCAAAAGATTTACCATGAACATCGAAGATTTTTTCACACCTATTACTATGTCACTATTTCAACCATCTTCAGAGGTTTCCCCCAGTATGTGTATAACTTCCACATTGTGAAATATGTGGAAATTTTTCCTCATCTACACTAATCGCACATCTTCCAGCTGGTTCCTTATCATTCTCGGTTTATAGAAAACCTACACATACAGGGAGATATTTACACAAACAATCACCCATCTTAACAGTATGGTATTCTAAAAGCATTAATCCACAATGCTAGAGAGAGATTTATTTCAATGACAATGCTCTGAACTCACTCACTTATGTCACACCTTCTTGGCCAGTGACCATAATCCCCATAAGGTAGACAAAATACAAATGCTCCCCAGAAATCCCCCCCCACCCACTGTCTACCACAGAAGACAGTGGGATGGTGACAACAAAACTGTCACCATCCCATACATTAAAGGCTCATCTGAAAAGATATCCAGAATGCTTAATAAACATCAGCTACGCACCGTATTTGAATCGTATGTCAAATTGGCAACTCCATGAGTCTGTGAAGTGCCCTGTTTGTGTGATCGAGCTTACTGTGGACATCTGCCTCAGTGAACATAAAAAATACATTCGACACTATTGCTGTGGCAAGTCAGGTGTAGCAGACCATGCTTTGGATACCCCTGCACATAGGATCAATTGGAAAAAAACAAAAGTGCTGCACAGAAGCCTTTATAAGTCAGAGAGATTGTTTTGGAATCAACCTTGAAATCAGCCTTGAAACATACTCCAAACCTCAATAAGTATGGCTGTATAAATTTGCCAAAGATTTGGGAAACAATCATCTGAAGACCTAATTAATACCTGCTTTCTCTCTCTGTTTTTTTCAACGTAGATGGCACCTGATTAGAACTTTAGTCTGTGTGTCGTACATTACAATTGTTCAAACTAGTCCCATCGTTATGCCAGATTGTTGTTGTCTCACGTAATGTGACGAACTGTTTTTGTGCCATGAAGATGCTGGATAGAATACTGGCGAATTATCAACAGTAAGTTAATAAATAGTTATTTTCTTATCAGTTTGTGTTCTCATCTGTACCCAACATGTATGACGAACACATAAGCCTTTCCACAGATTTGAAAATACATATCTGTCAAAACAATGATTACAACAGAATCATCATTAGACATCACAGCAATAGATTATGAAACTGCAAAATGTAAATAATATGCACAACTATTAGAAACATATTGCACTGGCACATCCACTAGTAAAGAACTAGATCAACAACTACTAGAACTGACAACATACAGAGAGCTCAAAAAATTCAATTTCCAGAGGACTCAGGACAAACAATTGGGTTCTATTTTGGAAAGATCATAATGGTTCAGTGCTGTGATCATCGAAAAAGAGATTATCAATGAACAGTTAAAACAAAATAATATAGTAGAAAACAGAAGCTAATAGAATTAACTCAAAAAATTGAAGATGAAATTTTAAACTGCAAACAAGAAAAATAGGAAGAATTCTGCAATAGACTAGATCCAAGAAAAGACTCACAACACTGAAATATCATCAGATTAATAAATAATGCAACACTTCTCGATACTGATCACTCTTCATACGTAATCTCCTCCTCAGCAATTAATACAGCTGCAACAAACAGATGGCAAATATGCTAGCCAACATTACTCTAAAGTAAGCAAACTGCAATACAACAAAGACAAAAGGTGCATAAAAATTGCAAAACATCTAATATAATCCAGAACCTATCCTTCTGAAGACATATTTTCTCAGGATCTCACAATGACAGAATTAGAAACAGCAGTTAGTCAAATTGACCTGGAAAAATCACTCAGAATTGATCTTATCTTCTTGTCTTTGGACATATGATTAAAAACATGGATTAAAAAGCCAAAAACTGTCTTCTGAAGATATTTAATGCTTCCTGGAATACAGATAAACAGTCAAAAATCTGGAAAACATCATTCATAATACCCATACTAAATCCTAACAAAAACCCAAGTGACTGTAAAAGCTACAGACCAATAGATTTAACTAGTACTCTCTGTAAACTAAATGAAAGAATAATACATACTAGATTTATGAATTGGCTCTTAGAAAATAACAAAATCAACTTCTACTAAACTGCATACAGTTCTCATCAGATCAGCACAGAAGATCAATTATTTTATCTTTGCAATCAATCATAATGGCTTCCAAGAAAAAACACCAAAGAAGACAACAGCAGTCTTCTTGGAACTTACAGCTGCCTTTGATCATGTATGGAGACAAAAGTTAATAAAAAATTGCATACGATACTGGAATAAGGGGGTACGCATTAATTTGGATTTCAGATTTCATGAAAGGAAAAGTAAAAGTCAATGGAATTTATTCCAACATGTATCGAACTTAGGCTGGAGTCCCACAATGTTCTATTTTAAGCCCACTCCTATTTCTCATCTATATGAACAATATTCATCCTTACGTTATAAATGATACAAAAATAGCCTGCTATGAAAATGATATTAGCAATCTGCCACACAAGCAGTAATCCTCAACAATCTGAAAAATTCCTAAATAAATGAGTACAAGGCTTAGAAAGATGGGCAAAGAAACTTAAATTACAGATAAACCCTGAAAAAACAAAACTGAGTATCTTCTCCAATAGTAGAAAAAATAGACATAACTAGGGGGGCTATGCCCCCCCCCCCCTCAGAACTACATATATACAGCACGCATACAACCCACTATAGAATGCCTCTTTCCATCTGGGCTCCAGCTTCTATTAGCTCAAAAGAAAAACTTGACAGAGTACAATCAAGAGCAGCAAAAATTATTGGTGTAGTTTCGTCTATAAATAATTTAAAAACTCAACAAGAGTGTGGACTTCACATACTAGAAGACAGAAGAAAACTCTATGCAGTTAAATTCACTAACAGAATCAGGAGCCAACAGAAAAATCTGGACTTAGAGATCATCTACTTTACAATATGACCATGAAATTAGAAAACAGATTGACTTAGAACACTTGTCTCTCAAAATAAGCAACAAGCCATTCTTTCCCTCTATGCCACCAAAAAAACACAATGATTACCTTAAATCTCCTAGAACCTTGTACAAAAAAGGATTTCTAGCACAAAAATAAAAGACAAGGACTTGACACTATACATCACTTAAATAATCTAAACCATGTCATCGCTATACTGATTGATCATTTGATGAAGCACTCAATCAAGGAGGAGCAGAGGTTTTATTAATTCTACCTGGAGGCAAGGAAATGCAAACAAATCCACAGCTGGCAAAATGACTTTAAACTTCACTTGTGAATTAACAGCCATACAAACAGCTTTAAAGTTCTATCTCTCTAATCTAGTAATAAACATTACAGAAAGAATAACCATCTACAGTGACTCAAAACCTGCACTTGAAGCATTAATAAAATGGAAAAAAACAAAACTCACACAGGTAATTCAAGTACATCTAGCAACCTTAAATTTGAAAAATAAGAACTGTACACAAAAATGGGTAACCAGCCCATGTAAATATTGAAAGCAATGAGAGAGCAGATAGACTAGCTAAAGAAGCAAGGTACTTGCCCACTACCATTAAATGATGCTAATTCTGTCACCAAAATAAGATTGTTAAAACAAATTATCAAGAAGCATGAAATTAATGAAAATAGAGAAATAACCACAATCATCACCAGATTAAGGACGGAACATTTTAAAGGCATGAAAATTCAGCTGGATGGTACTAGAAGCTATGAAATATGGTAGAACTGCCCAGGAGTCAAACTAACACCTGCCCATATCTCTGCTTATCCAGCAATTGCCACTGTTGATTTTCTACAGAAAATCAACAATAACCCAAGAGAAAAGCTCTACTCCATCCAAGTTCAACAGATTGCCAAAGTAGTTCTACAGACTGTCATATCTAGAAACTCTTCAATGGACTCAACTCTTTCATCAGAAATTTAATTTCCCCTCACATGCACACACATACTCATCCTCTGCTCAACATGTGATCCCTTCTGTATTTGCATGAAGATCCCTTCTGTAATCTTCATGCAAACTCCTCAACACTTTTTTTCTGTCTATCCTCTAAACTTTGTAATTTAGATTACTTCAACTTCTTCCCATAACAAACATTCCAGAGTTCTAATATTGCCTTAGTCATACATTTCTGGACCTGTTCCTACTTTCTACATCACAATGGACTAGGTGACCAAATTTGAGTACAATAATCCATGTAAGGTCTGACCACTACCTTGTACAGTGGCATAGCCACCCTTTATCTCTACTTGTTATTGTGCTCTTTATCATTAATATCAGTACTTCTGAAAACTCTTGTTAGCATATGTGTGTGCTTTGGCTTTCATGCCTTAGTAAAAGTTAAACATTGAAAAGTTAAATTGAATGCACCTACTTTTATAACTTATGTGTACTCTTACCTGAAATCCAAACCAAAATAAACTCTACTTTAGTTTTTATATCAATCCCGTTGATAACCTATATCACATCTAGTACAATGGGTAAACTTCAAAGGTTAAATTTGGTAATTGCTAGACCATGCACCCATTATAAGCAGCTACTTCAGGCTTCCAGTAAGCATTCTGAGTTTGCTGAGTGACAAAAATTATCTGTAACCATGGATGTGAATCGTACTGGGCATTGTTTGTGAATGTCTTGAGGTTGTTAAAGACCATCTTACCCTCTTTTTTATTTTTAACAAAAATGAGAAAGATTAAAGGTTACACTGACATCACATAATTGTCATCAGTTACTGTGGATGGGTGAAAAGTTCTTCATGTTTGGTTTGAAGAGCTGGGGATTATATTCTGTGGGGAAAATAAAATGAGAGACCTTTCTGAAGGGTAGCAGTAGAAGGCATAAACAAGGTGGAGGTGTCTGTTGTCTGGGTTTAGAGTTGAACTGTGAAGGGGTGTTTAGTAGTTGCTATGCATGTTTCAGTGGATTTAACAGGAGGAATTATTGATGCCAGTTCAAATGGACATTGGCTCTGGTAGTATTTAAAGAAGATGCAAGCAGCAGAAAATAAATGCCTGTATGATAGAGAGTGCTGTACTGAATTAGAGATTGATCATTAATTGAACTTAATTTCTCTCTTCTGTATTAAGTCAAATATTTTTAGGGAGCTCTTAGGGGCATCACCCCAGATGTTGACATGCCTTCAGTGAAAGAGATCATAATGTTTTGGATGTTGAAGCACTGCCTGCAATGTGCTTATGCCAAGAGAGGCTTGAAGCCAAAGTAATTCAAAGAAGTCTCATCTTGTATAGAGATTTGAGTGTTCTCAAAAGTAAGGCTACAAGAAAATGTTTTTTTTTTTTTTGTGTGTATATGTGGGAGATGAGGTAGTATGTTTTTTTGCTAGCATTGAAATTGATAAGGTTGTCCAAATCCCATTGAAGAATGGTTTTGCTGTTCTGGAGGTTGTGATGATTTGTGTAGCACATGGTAGTTTGATGAATGGGGAGAGTAGTGTGCTGTCATTAGCAAAACTTTGTATTGGGTTAGTTAGTAGTCAACTGGAGTAGGTTGGTATATTATGAAAGAAAGAGTGGGCAAGTGAACAGAGCTTGAAACTCCATTATTAGTTGCATAGCTATAGGATAAGAAACCCCTCCCTCCCCAAACCATCATACATAGTATGCATTCTCTCAGAATGCTAACAATTCAGTTGCAGAAGTCATGGAACAGGCCAAATAATGGGAGCTTACTTAATAAACCTTTATGCTGGACTCTGGAAAAAGCCTTAGAGATATCAAGCACAACCATTTCAGAATTGTTTTTCTATGGTATTTATCCAGAGATGGGTGACATAGGTAAGCACACTTACTAGTATTGAGAGAATTTTCAAAATGGATTTTAAATTAAACAGGCAGAAACCACAGTTGGAGGCTCATGCTTTTGTTGAAGAGGAGTGGGAGAACTAAACAGTTTGAGTTCTTAACTATTTTAGGAAGTCAAGAAGCGACATTTTTATAAGCTGTTTTAAAGGTTTTTTTCTGAGAATTGGTGTGAGCACAACTTGAAGAGGCTGGCTATGGCTGAGAAACAGATCTACTAAGGTTGTCATGCTTTTTGATATGTTTATCACAATCTAGAGGTTTATAAATAGTGTGGTCTCTGAGCAAAACATCCATTTTACGATTATAATCACTAGCTTTGATGACCACAGTAGCATTCATTACCTTTGTCAGCTCTAGGGATTAAGTTATTTCTTTGCATGCTTCATGGAGAATATACAACTGTAGGAGAGATTTCTTTTAGCTGGCAACATTTGCATAAAGATATGTTTATCTCTAATTTTTTGAAATTCCTTACAAAATTCTTTAGAATTATCAGAGAGAATATCCACAGTTTTGCATCGAGAACAGAAGATAGTTCAGATTGGAGAGAACTAAGAGTTGCATTAATAGTAGATTAGTTACTATGAGTAGCAGCGATTTGTTCACAAAGCAATGCAAAGCTAGCACGTCTGTAAATACAAAGAGCCTTAGATGAATAAATTTTATCTTAAACTGATGGGTATAATATTAGTGTCCTTGTGCCTTTAAGATGGCCAATCAGTTAAGTTCCTTGGATAAACAGTTTACACTTATCATATTGTTTAGCTTTGTGTGCTATGCTGCTTTCATGAAGAATTAACAGTAGTATTAAGGATATGTGCTGGTTTGAACTCATTAGGTTTAATGGAATGAATGCAGCACAGAATAAAAATAAAAGTTCATTAGATCCTATATTTCTTCTGTCACAAAGACATCACCAGGAGTACAATCTCAAAATTGTAAAAGCATATACAAAAACATTCAAAACAAAAAGTGGAAAAAAAAATTAGACTAAAAGCCAGAAGTCCTATTAGGAGCATCCTCTGTGGATGCTGTTGGCTGGATGTCCAAGAATTAAAGCTTTCCAAATCTTAGAAACTTGAACACAGCCATGTTTATTCAGATTAGGCTAGTTTACCAAATCTGTTGTTGAGCCTAAGATCAGTCTTTCAAGTCTATTTGTTGCTTGTGAATACCCTGCGCAGAATCAAATGAGAAAAAAAATTACTATGCCTCACTTCAACAAATTAAGGAATATCATGAAGCTTGGATTGGTTTTTCACTACAAAGTATGTCGAATGAAGAAAAAGAATGGAGTGTATTGTTGTCAAAACTATGAATAGGATTTCAAGGTTAGTGAGAGAACTCCTTTACGAAAAGGAGCAAGAATGTGGCAAAAAATTCATGATGCCGATGTGTACAAGGAAAATAGCAGCCAAGACTTCTGTGTTCATTGCCAAGAGTGAATGAGTTATGGCATGAAAGTGAGAGTGTCATAATTGTTCTGTGTGCAAGTGCAAGAAATGAGTCATATGGAACATGGGGAAAAGTGACTAATATTAACAATCTAAGGAAAGATAGTGAAAGTATTCTGGAGAATGTGGAAGTAGTGCTCAAAACATGAGCATGAAAGAAGTGGCTGAAAGTAATGTGAATGATGAGGTGACAGTAAGGAGTGAAACAACATGCTTACGTGGCATCCTTCACAGGACAAAACAGGAGCTAGAGCAACTGGAAAAATGATTATCATGTGGCATATCAGGAGAATGAAAGAAAAAGTGAATAGAGAAAATATGAAAGTGCAAGAAACTGGAAATAAGGAGAAGGTATTATATGAATGTTTGACAGTAAGAGGTATACTTAATGAGAGAGCGATGAACGCATGTTTCCCAGGTGCAGAGATCAAGAATGTTAGTGAAACTGTTAAATTGTAGAAAGCAGAAGTAACTGAGTTCATTGTTTTGTCAGAACATGTTTTGAAAGGAGAGAAATATGCAATGAGAGGAAAAAGTGATAAAAATGTGAAAGGGTTGTTGAAAGAAGCAACAATGAAGAGTAAAGATTGTGAGTGTGATAACTTGGTATGATAGGACAGAGTTAAGAAGGGTCTTGTTGTTAATGAAGCATTGAGAAGATTGTATGGGAGAAATGGTGTGCAGTTTATAGATATATGGAGTGAATTGGACAAAAGGACTTGCCTGATGGACTATATTTGAGTGGTTTTGAAGTTGGATGTTTGGATGAAGTGTTGTTTAGTGAGTGTTTGGAAGTACAAAAACCAGGAAAGCTAGAGATGAGGGGGGGGAATGCAATCGAGCATGTATCTAGCCACACTGAGATAAATTATTGTGTACACAGAAATGATTATGCAATGCTGAACACAATTTCACAGGTTTCAGATTCAAATTGGTTGGTAATGACATTACCAACCAATTTGATACAAGGTGATGTTGAAAATTCATGTATACACATGCCAGATGTATCAGAAATAAGGGAGAGAAGGTTTTGGCATTGGTCAGCTCGACTGGGCAAAAATGATAGGCATCAGTGTGATCTGCTTGACAGAAAATTGTATAGTTACAGGAATAGAATGTAAAGGGTATTAAATTTTCAGGAGGGATAGAGGGAATAAAACAGGAGGTGGATTATTATGGCGATAGCTGAGGAACTGCAGCTAATGAAATTAGAAATTAAAGGGAGTTTTAGGTCTGCTGGAATGGTTTGTTTGAGGCTGTCTGGCGTGAGATAGAGGCCAATAGGACAAAATATTTTTTGCTGCTATAGACACCAGGAAGTCCACAGGAAGATGCATGGCGTCTTCCTGTGAACTGGCAGATTAGCACAATGAATGCAGGCCAAACAATTCTTACCAGAGACTTCAACTATGGGGACATAGATTGGAGGAAGGATTAGGAGTGTGGCAAGATGGAAATAAACATATACAGTTGCTATGGGATAATTACCTGAAAAAACATAGTGGACTAGGGATTTGAGTGCTGGATCTGGTAATAGCATCAGAAGATATATCCATAACCAAGGTAGATACTCTGCCTCCCAGGGAGACAGAGGGTGACCATGCAAACTTGTTCTGGGAAGTTGCTAAAGAATTCTGTCAAGAAATGATTTATGTTGAACAGTAAAGCTGGATATTGTTACAGACTTGGTGACATCTTGGAGCGGTGCTATGACTTGAGAAGCTATAAGGGAAAAATGTCATTAGTGCATGGGGAAATAGATTGAGAGAAGCAGTATCAGACTGCATACCCAAGGTCAGGAGGATGAACAAAGTGAACAAAATCAAGATTAAGTGTTGCAAAGAAAGAAAACACTGTTGAGGGAATATAAAGAAAAAAATGTGATTAGCATACTGATGAGTGGTACAAAGTGCAAGCAGGAAAGGTGACTAGCATAGTAAGAAAGGCCAAATCATGTGAGAAAGTTAGCTAATCAGGAGTAAGTAACTGATTAATATAGAAGATTTTTCATTATGTATCTAGTAAGAGGAAAAATGACTGGTTAGTTAACTTTAATCTCTGCTGATGGTAACAGAGGTAAAAGAAATAGTTGAGTTGCTAAGTGATCATTTTACAAAGATGTATTATCCAGGTGGAAATTTTGCAGTTACTGATGTGACATAAATGCATGTCAAAATTGAGGTAAATGAACAGGTGTTTCAGCATATTGAAAAATATGAATGTGCAGGAAAATTGGTATTGCCTCTGAACTTGTTTGATCAAGTTTCAGCTCTGGCAAGATTCCAAAGGTGTAGAAAGATGGTAGATAGCCCTTTTACATAAAGGTGACTCCAATACAGAAGTAACCAACTACAGACCAATTAATATATCATGAGTGGTTGTTCAAGTATTGGGAAAGTTGGTTAAAGGTAAAATGACAGTGGATGGATGGCAATACAATACTCTGTAGTAGGCAGCATGGTTTTGTAAAGGGCAGATCATGTCTTAATAATTTATTCACATTTTATAAAGTGAGAGTGGAACTGGATAAAGGAAATGGCTACATCGTGATACTGCAGGACTTTGCAAAGACATTCAATAGAATATCACATGAAAAACTATTACAAAAGTGGAAAAAATAGGAATGGATATGAAGCTATTAGCATGTATTGGAGGGGGTGACTATGAGAATACCTCAGGGTTCTGTACTAGGGCCACCACTTTTTAATTTATCTGTCAATGATATAGGAAAAGATTTAAGGAGATATATTTACTAATGCAAAACTAGGGAGAGCAATAGTTCATAATGGTGATGTAGATATCTTGCAGAATGATTTAAAGAAATTGGCATTGTGGTCAAAGGATAATGTCAATTAAATATTGCAAAATGTAGGGTTATGCACTTCATCTTGAAAGGTTGCATACAGTGTATCACATTGATGGTACTGGATTACAGGAAATTGATGAAGCTAGGGACTTTGATAATGGTGGACAGAGTTGAAGTTAAGAGGACATATTGCAAAAGTTGGTAAAATAGCTGAAATTACTTGGTTGTTGAAAAACATGCCAACATGATTTGGCTGCATTTTGACTACTGTGCACACGGTAGTCAAAAAAGAAGCCTGTGAAATTTTGATTAACCGACCTAATCTTAATAATGATGGTAGCTTAAAAATCCCAAGAATTTGGATGGCACACATTCAACCACTTAGTTCAAGTTTTCCAGCAAACCTTGACTCTAAGCAGTTTTTCAGCTTTTATTGGCCACTATCCATACCGATTTTTTCTAATTTATATGTATAGTTATATAAGTAAAAATATTTTGTGTACACTAGCTTAATCTAATTTAATTTTGTAACCTAAAAAATAGATAATAACATAACAGGACTTTAGTTTTCATGTAGTTTTTTTCCACCAGAGGTCAGGCCAGTAGTTTTAATGGTTGACTAAATCAATGTAACTTCAGCATACCATGTAGATTGTAGTGCAGCTTGTTTCTACACTACAATCTACATGGTATGCTGAAGTTACATTGAAAAAATGTAACTTACTACATGAAAACATATGTACATACATATGATGACTTTAATGTGAGGGTCGAAATGTCAAGTGATTATTTTAGTTTATGTTAAACTGAAGTTTTACTCACATGGTAGTTGTTTCCATAATTTTTGAAGATGTATGTTTGTTTCTTTCTTTGGGTGTTATCATATTGTTCTGAGATTTCATTTGACTTTGCTAATATTTTTAAATCTTCTGATTTAAAAATGTTAAGTAATCCATTTTAGTCATTTACAAATTGATCTTTGTTCTTAGGTCACCTGTAGTGGGAGTTCTGTTAATTCCAGCAGAATGTTATATGTATATACAGGGTGTTCGGGATAAATTTGACAGTTTCGTAAGGAAAAAGAAAATCTTCTTTGTATCTATTAAATTTAATGAATTGACAAAAAAACATTACAGGCAGAGTTAATTACAATACTATCAACAAGATTTACTCAAAATAACCACCATTAGCATCGATCACAGCTTCAATTCTGCTTCGGAACCTCGAACAAGCTGATGCTACAGTCTCCCTGGGAAGGGCCACAAAAACTGTTTTAATTTTATCCATTAACTGGGCTTTTGTATTACTGGAAGTGCGATTGGTGTCTTTTTCAACTGCGCCCCATACAAAATAATCCATGGGGTTAAGGTCTGGGGAGTTTGGAGGCCAAACATTTGGACTGGTGAAGTCGTAGAAATTTTCAGACAACCATTTTTGACTTTTCCCAGAGGTGTGGCAAGGGGCCGAATCCTGCTGCCATACATACGGCCTACCATTGGCTACCCTTGTTATCCAGGGCTTGACTACAGTTAGCAACTCCACGAACAAAGCCCGAATTCCAATGCCAGGGTTCTTCAACACCTGTTCCTGCAGATTTGCGAGGAATTCTGCTGTACGAACGCAATCAGATCGTCTGCTAGGGATCTTTCTTCTTGCTACATCCTCGTAGTCACCATTGCAAGTCTCTAGTTCATGCCTGATTGTTTTTACTGTATTCAGGGAGCATTGGGCAGCAGTCGTAATATCCTTATTTTGATGGCGGGCACGAATCATCATGATACAAGTTATTCTCTTCCATGATTCAGGTGGGTTCCAGCTATCCATCCTTTCTGACATCTTGTATATGAATGAAGAAGGGTCCAAACTTTTAAATGAAGAGAAGTGTGTGTTAATACATGTAACTTACGTAAAAATATAATTAATTATAAATATGTCAAATTTATCCCGAACACCCTGTATATGTAATAGAATAGTTCTTTGATAATATTTCTTTATGTGATATTTGTCATAATTTCACTGCTATTTTAGTTCTTGTACTTATTTGAGTTGACTGTAAAAGTTGGTTTGGTGTGTTTTAATTCAACTAATATTCTCAATAGTTATGCCTATTATCTTTACAAAGGCTCATTTGAAATTCTCATTAAGGCTTCATATTTTAAAGACTTTATATAATCTTTGTATTAAATAAATTTAAGTGATCTCATTTAAATGTTATTGATTTTAACTTAATATATTTTTAAAGACAGAATTATAATCTGATTATTGTATTTATTGTTATCGCTAGATTAAAGGGTTCCCTACAATAAAGTATTTTCCGTCTGGGAAGAAAGATGGTAAAGCTGAAGAATATGATGGAGGACGTATAGCATCAGATATTGTAACTTGGGCTCTGGAAAAATTCTCCGAAAGCGTTGATCCTCCAGAAATTGTACAAGTAAGTGTTAATGTTTTTGGATTTATTAATATATGTGGAATTACTTGTAGATCTGATTTAGTTTCTTGCACAAAAATAATTATAAGCCAAGTTTCATGTATAAAACTCAATTGTTGACATAATTTCACTCATTTGCTTTTGGCATATTAGTTATAAAATGTAGGATCAATTCAGAGAGTTGATAGATTATGTGTGCTATATTAAAACACTTCATCTTCTGGTGAATGCTCTCAAGGGATGCATCAGATGACTAACACAATTAAGATTTCATTATTAGTTTCCAGTGGGATCGTTGATCTAATGAAATTAATCTGTTTGTCAGATCTCTGTTTATCTTGCATGCTCTTGACAGCAGCTCCAGGATTTTCTTGTTCATTCTTGATTTACCAATATTTCCTTCTCACATTTTATTTGTGACTATGCCCTCTTAGATTAGTTCTGATTGCATGTTATCAATTATAGTTTTTTCAGTTAATTAAAATTTAAATTATACTTGCCAAAAGTCCATAAAGTAAATCACACTTTCTTTTGAATGTGTGTGCCTAGCATTATGAGAATAATGCTAGGCATTAAGAGAATGATCACTATCCACGCTGGTTTTATTTTTTATTGAAGTCTCATCAGTAGAAGCCAGATGCACAAAAAAAAAAAAAAAAAGCTAAAGGTGAATAAATCATTTTTTGTACAGGTACTCCATAGAGTCAAAAGATTCGTTGTTGGAGATGCACACTATCCATTAACACAATACCTATCATGCATCTCCTTAAACTTACTTGAGGTGCTCACAACCACATGTTGTAATCCATTCCACTCATTTACCACTTTCCAAGTGTGACCCCTTGTTTTTTCCCTACTCCCTATGTATTGAAAAATTTCTTCTGTGTCAATCTTATAGAATCTTTTTAGTAACCTATAAGTTTCTATCATATCGCCTCTCCTCTGCCTGTCGACTAAACTCTGCAAATGACACAATCTATCCCAATAGAGAATTCAACAGACCTGTCACCAGCTTGGTCACTCGTCTCTGAATCCTTTACACCACATCCTGATTCCCCAAGAAATGCAGGTCACCAAATCTGTGCACAGTACAACATCTGACCAAATCATAGCTTTTTAAAGAGGGATGATAACCTTCCTATCTTTATTTGTCAATGTGTTCATCATCCAAGTAATCCTCTGAGCTATTTTCGCAACTCTTGCAATATGTCCTCTGAATTTCCAATCTATCTGCCATCACCTCCAGATCCCTAGCCTTATCAATTTCCTGTAAACTAGTACCATCAGTATGATACGAAGTACGTCTTTTTATCTCAAAGTGCATTACCTTACATTTTACAATACATAGGACATTTGAACGTAAGACAGTGTTCAAATTGGCGTATGTTGTTGTTGGTTTTTTGGCTGTTTCTTATTCCACATACATTGATTCAACTGGCTGTCTGCTATTCCATAGTAGTCTCACTTATTCTGTTTTCTATTTCTATATTCAGTTGGCTTTCGTCACAAAAAATTGGCATAAATACCAACTATTAGAATAGGTTCACTCTTTCCAGTAGTGGACATTAATGCGTCGTGGATCTGCCCTTTGCTTTTATGACAGCTCTAACTCTGCTGGAGAGACTTCCTACCAGGTGTTGGAATGTCTTTTGGAGGAATGGCAGCCCATTCTTCCTGAAGAGCTGTAGCCAGAGTAGTTCGTGATGTGGGTCGTTGGGGTCTGGAGCAAAGTTGGCATTCTGATTTTTCCTAAAGGTGTTCTAGGATTCAGGTCAGGGCTCTGAGCTGGCCAGTCCATTTTTGGAACGTTATTGTCCACAAGCCATTCCCTCACAGACCTTACTTTATGGTATGTAGCATTGTGATACCGACAATAGTCATCATCAAATTGATCTTTTACTGTAGGCAGTATGTAACGGGTCAAAATGTCCTTGTACCCTTCCGCATTTAGATTTCCATGTAGTGTTACGAGAGGGCCAGGTCCATTCCATGAATAACACCCCCACACTGTAACGCCACCTCCAAATTTCACTGTTGGCACTATACACTTGCAGGAATTGTTCTCCAGGCATTCGCCAGACCCAAACCCTCCCATCAGACTGCCACATGGTGTAAAGCATAATTAATCACTCCAAATCACACGTTTCCAGTTGTCCACTGCAGGTGGCACTTAGCGTTCACAGGAGAAATGTTTGGTTTATGGACAGCTGCTCGACCATGGAACTCCATTCCTCTTAACTCTCAACACACAGTCATGTTGCTGGCTGGAAAGTTAGTAGCACTGCAGAACTCCCGGGTGATTATTACATTCGATATCTGGCGATTTCCACGAACCACCTTCACCACTTGACGTTCCATGTCTGTCATTAAATATGGTGTACCCAACCGTGGTTTTGTTGTGGTTGTGCCATCACGTCGCCAACTGTTGACTTCGGCAACTTGAGGTCTTGGGCACAGCAGTAGGGTTTTACCCCGCCAGTTTATCTGGCGTTTTTCATCCCACAAACTGGCCCTGTGAACTCGCGCAGATCTACAGCCATAAATACTTAACCCCCATGAGGGGGGGGCTCAACTCGCTCCAATAGGAACAGGAGAGAAAAAGGGAGGAAACTCCATATGAATATATAAACTAATCTCCCTTGTGCTACCCATTCTGCTTGTACTTCTTATCACTGAACAACACACAGTTCTATGCCTCCTTTTATACTGGCAAGGTCTTAATGACATCTAGACATCAGTTTACGAATTACAAAGGGGTGTCGGATACTTTTGAACAGATAGTGTATTTTCTTTTTTTGTTTATTTTCTTACCAAATTCATCATCAAATTCCTGAAATATATCCTAATGAGGTGTACAGGATATCATGATAGTGCTACATGAAAAAGTTGCATCATTACTAACTTCCTGTCGACAATTATCCTTCATATTAGTCTGTTATTTTATTATCTTATTGTTCAGTATCTTATTATTGAACATATGCCTGCCAATATTATCAGAACTTGCACTTCTGTCTTCTGGGGCACTTTTTACTGCATCAGTCCACCTAGATTTTGGTCATTCTCTGGGTCTTTTTCTTGCTATCTTGACAAAGAATACTTGTTTTGCTAACCTTTCCTCTCCCATTCTGTTTAGGTGACAGTACTACCTGAGATTAGCTCTGCTAATGCATTCCAGAATGCTAGCAATGTCAAATTATTTCCTAAATTCCTCATTTTTAATATGATACTGCTTATGATGCCATCTGTTCACTTCTTTAATCTTTCTTGGAGATCTCATATCTGTAGTCTCTACTCTTTGATCAAGTGTTTTATTTCTAACCCAGCTCTCAAATCCATGTGTTTTTGATTCAAACACTGTCTTGTATATAGCATATTTAGCGTTTTGACTAATTTCTCTCTTATTCCATTAAAATTTATTCAGGTGACTTCCTAACAAAAGAGCTTTGCTAATTTTGTTGTCTGTTTCCACGTTTAATTTGCTTTCTTTACAAAAAAAAAAAAAGATTTGAAATGTAGATTTTCCATTCAAGATGCAGTTGATGTTTTCAATGTTTCTGCCTATTTTTGCCATCTTTGTCTTTTTGATTTCCATACTGTATGGGTCAAAGCTGTATAACAGAGAGGAGACTTCCACATAGCCTTTAAAGGAATGCAGAGAACAGACCAGGGCTTCTGACCTAATGTCCAATTCTCACTTTCTCATGGTGTACCTGGATACTGAATGAACGAGGATTGGCTGCCAATTTGGGATTTAGCCGACCAAATTGTATTCTTATTGGCTTAAACCAAAATATAAAATGATGGTACAACATGACAAAATTTCATGCTGGCTGGGGCGTCGCCTGGTTATACAAGGGACCCTGTTGTTTTTGCCAGGGAACCAGGGCAAACAGCAAAAAGTCAGCTACTGGAACAAATCTGAAAAACACCCCAACTCAACATCACCAGAGTTAAAGATCCGTCCTATCAACATAAGAAGCCTGAATGGTAAAGAAATGCAGCTAGCTGAGGAATTAGATAAGTACCAGATCGACATAAATGGGGTGACTGAAACAAAAAAAGACAAAAACTGGTAAGATCTTTCTGAGCAATAAATACAAAATGTTATATTCAGGCAATGAAAATCAAGGAAAAGAAGAGTAGCCATAGTATTCAACACAAAATATGAGGCTAATCTTGAATGGCAGGTAGAGTAGAAAGTGTAAAGTAGAGTGATGTGGGCAAATATGAGACTGCGGAATTGGACAATGAGACTTATTTGTTCCTATGGTCCAACAGAAGGTTCTATTAAGGTACAAGTGGAGGAATTTTTTGAGGCTTTAGAGAAAGCTACTGACACAATGAAAAAGGAAAAGTTGGTCCTTGTTGGGAATCTAAATAGCAGAGTAGTAAATGATTGTCAGACATACAAAAATATTTTGGGAAAATTTGGAGAAAAGAGGAAAGCTAATAATAATGGCAAATACCTGTTGGATTTCTGCTCAGGACATGGACTGGTTATTACCAACACCATGTTCCAACATAAAAATGTGCACAAATTCACATGGAGAGAAGAGATAAGGAATAAGAAAAGTCTCATTGACTATGTTATTGTTGATATTTATGTTTTCTCCCTGGTGCAGGACACCAGAGTGTATAGAGAATTTGAAATTGGAAGTGATTACTATTTAGTCTTGAGCAGGATAAAATTGAATTTCATATTGAAAAGAATAACATGTAAGAAAGTTCTAAAGCAAATAAAAGTAGAGCAGCTCTCAGATGTGAACTGTAGACTAAAATACACAAAGATTATTGAAGAAAAAAATGAAAGAATTTGAGAACAGGAACCAAACCTTGGAGATTCAGAGGCAAGCCTTGAAGAAAACCCTGATTGATTCAGCCAGAGAGGCATGTGGTGGGGTTGTCTGCAAGGATGTAAAAATCAGAACTCCATGGTGGACACAGGAAGTTAAAGAGGCAGTGAAGGAAAAGAAGAAAGCATATCAAAAGTTACTGGCAAAAGTCATGGGAGGACTTTGGCAAGAAGATAGAAAATAAATATCAAAAAGGTGGTAAGATATTCTGGAGGTTGTTTAAGAAGCTTAGAAATGGAGGAAAGAGGGCTGTAAAAGGAGTTAGAGATGATAAAGGTGACATGAAAACAGGAGAAAAAGATATCCTGGAAGTATGGAGTAATTACTTCGAAAAATTGCTAAATGAAACAAGCGGTGATAGCACAGTGGTAAAAAATACTCAACAAGCATGCAGTCAAGAATACATATCCATACTTGAAGTAGAAAAAGTGATCAAAGGCTTGAAATGTGGAAAGGCAGCAGGAGTAGATGATATTCGACCAGAAATGCTGAGGTATTGTGGTATAAAAGTCTTACAGGGGCTGCACTGCATAGTTCAAAAGGCCTGGACAGAGGGACAAATTCCTGATAATTGGAGTAGAGCTCTCATAGTACCCATATATAAAAAGGGAAATAAAACTGAATGTGAGAATTACAGAGGTATTTCCCTACTGAGTGTTCCTGGCAAGATTTATGCAAGCATACTTAAGAAACGGTTGAGAAGAATTGTGGAAGAAAAGCTTCGTGAAGAACAAGCTGGATGCAGGCCAAA
The DNA here is from genome assembly GCF_054136105.1 of Typopeltis vanoorti. Classification (NCBI taxonomy): domain Eukaryota; kingdom Metazoa; phylum Arthropoda; class Arachnida; order Uropygi; family Thelyphonidae; genus Typopeltis; species Typopeltis vanoorti. Next base: position 87,510,455 of record NC_143552.1, read on the forward strand.
AAAAACTGTCAGGATCAGATCTTCACTTTACGACAAATAGTTGAGAAAGCATGGGAATATAACAAAGATCTGTATTTAAGTTTTGTCGTCTGAAAAGGCATATGACAGGGTGCCAAGAGTGAAGCTATTCAATACGCTACAGTTATATGGTGTCAATGGGGCATTATATCAAGCAATATTTAGTCTTTATTTGAGTTGTAAGTCAGCAGTTAGAATTGAAGGAAGTACAGGAAGACGGTTTAATGTTAAATCTGGTGTGAGACAAGGATGTACATTATCTCCTCTGTTATTCATTATCTATATGGATCACATTATGAAGGAAAGTAGTATTAAACCTGATATCAAAATTGGAGATGTTAATGTCGGCTCTTTGCTTTATATGGATGATGTTATACTTCTAAATCCCCTATAAGTCTGCAAGATTTCCTGATTAAATTGAATAACTTGTAATCGATATGGTATGAAGGTCAGCAATAAAAAGACAAAGATAATGAAAATAGGTAGAATCATTGAAAATGTCAACTGTGTTGTGAATGGAGAACCTGTGGAACAAGTAAAACATTTTGGCTACTTAGGCACGATTTTTAGTGAAGATGGTTAATTAAATATCGAAATAGACAACAAAATCAACAAAGCTGGTTTGGTTGGAAGTCAATTGAATAAATTCATGTGGAATAAGAAATTAGTCGGAACACTAAATTAGCTGTATACAAGACAATGTTCAAATCAGTTTTAACTTATGGATCTGAGAGGTGGGTCAAAAGTAAAACACTTGACCAAAGACTAGAGACCGCAGATATGAGAGTCCTGAGAAAGATTAGAGGCATGAACAGATGGCATAGGGCAACATCATATTAAAAACGAGGGTATTAGGAAAGAACTTGATATTGTCAGCATCAAGGAATGCGTTAGCAGAGCTAATCTCAGGTGGTATGGTCACTTAAACAGAATGGACAAGGAAGATTAGCAAAACATGTTCTCTGCTAGGTTGTCAGGAAAATGACCCAGAGGAAGACCAACATATATAGTAGATTGATACGGTACAAAGTGCCTTAGACGATAGAAATATAAGATCTGATAATGTTGGAGTCTTGACAAGTAACAGACTGATTTCGAGGAAAATTGTAGATAGGAAATTAGTAATGATGTAAATTTTTCATGTAGTACTATTATATCCTGTACACCCCCTTGAGGGTACATGTCAGGAATTTGATGATCATGATTTATTACAGCATTTATTCACTTTAGTCAGGAAATCTTGAAGACTTGTACTGGATTTATTTAGGAGTATGACATCATCTGCATAAAGTAAAGAGTTAAGATTAACATTACCAATTTTGGTATCAGGAGATGGTGCACCATTGTCACACAGCTGATTCAATATCAAGCCATCTTCCTGTACATTCTTCAATGCTAACTGCTGACCTTCATCTCAAATATTGATTTACTATTGCTTGATATTATTGTTCCATTTACATTGTAATAAAGGATTAAACCAAGAATATAATTTCTTAGCTTCTTTAATTTATAGACTGTTGCCTACTAACACCAATTTCTGTTTTGTGCATGTGTTATTTTTCCATTCAGTTAATAGTTACTGCTGAAGACACCTATCGAACATGATAAATTTTATACTAATAAAATAATTTTTATTTATGTAAGACATCAGTTTTACTTCAGCTTATAAATATAGCTGAATGTGTCATATTCCTGTCTTTTTTTTTTTTTTTAAATGCTGGTTTTCATATATAATTCCTGAAGACTTATATGGGATGTATTTAGGAGCAAAATATCTACTTAAAAAGCTGAATTTTCAACTTGGATATCATGTTCAATGGCACCATTTTCTTTTATAATACCGATATTCTGTGCTCTACTTCTCCTGTCTAATTTTTACAATGTGACTCTGATCACTTGGATCCAATTCCTTGCCACCATCTTTGCCATGCATACAACCTATAAGACATCCAGAAGGGGTGGTGGGGGATTGAGGATCCTGATTGGCTTGCATTATTTTGAGCCTTCATCATCAAGATGGCTAGTCCTGGATGCCCTGACCAGGATCATGCAGCCAGTGGACTTGCCTGCAAGGCTCAGTGGTGTTGCAATATGTTTCCTTCCCTGTGGTTTGGGGACAGAGCTTGAGAGTAGGTTGTAATGTTGACATAGCATCCTGGGTAATCCTGGTGTTCCACTTTTGAGTGCATCTGCTGGATAGTTGTGTGTGTGTGTGGTGGGTGGGATCTCTGGCATTGAACCAGAAATCCCTCGAATCTTCATCCTGAACCCTTTCAGGAGCTCTCATAAGACTAACCAAGTATAGATATGTCATCTGATTACAGAAGTAACAAAACATCTGACACACACACAAATATCATTGTTTCTTGTTATCCATGTAACAAGTGAAAAACCAATAGGGGAAAAGCACCCCTATCTTCATTCGAAAGGATTTAAAACAATTTGCAGTATCTCCCAAATTGATATTTTTGTTTGAAACTTTCGTGATTAGCATTTAGAAAAACTACAATCATTTGAGGACGCTCAACTGCTCTAGAAGTGTGATATCAGAAGGAGATTCTTCTTGATGTTTTTCAGATAATTAAAAGTTTTAAGTGTTTAAAGACTCAGCAGCAGATATGAGCCCTTAGGGATTATCATCCTATCAGCCCAATATCATCCTTCCTTTATTTCTCATTTCTTGGTCAGATGATCTATACCAATTTCCTATAGACTATCAGTTAGAGCATATGAAATATACAGTGTGTGTCATGAACATTGTCTACAGTCATTTCTAATCAGTCCTCAAACAGGAATAATGATGCTATATTGCCTGAAGGACATTTGGAAACTGTATCTTCATTTGACGTTGAAATAAGTGTACCACTCATAAATCCCCCACCGCCTTTTTTTTTTTATTTAAGATATCTTCTGTATGCTGTTTTGATTGCACTTATTTTTTTAAATAGACTGATTCATCTTCTTTTATGTCAGCTAAATTTACTAACTGCGGCATATAAGGATAAGAACTGAACTAATTCTTTGACCACATTAGTGAATGGTATTTCTCAAGTGTATACTTATTATTGTTGTTCACTTTTGTATTTATATATCTGTTTATTTATTTATATATATACACACACAACTGGTTTTTTTCTTTCTTTCCTTTAGATTACAAGTAGTGATGTTTTAAAGGAGTCATGTGAAAGTCATCAGCTTTGTGTAATCAGCATCCTCCCACATATTTTGGATTGTCAGTCTGCTTGTCGTAATGGATATTTGGAAATTTTGCGACAAATTGGAGAAAAATACAAGAGAAATCAGTGGGGATGGGCATGGTCTGAGGCAATGGCACAGCCTCAATTAGAAGAAGCACTAGAAATTGGTGGATTTGGCTATCCAGTATGTATATTTAATGCCTGATAATTTATTCTTTGTTTTAGAATTTGAATAAGTATTGGTTTATATTGATATCACATTGAGCAAAAACTGTTAATTTATTCTTATTTGGCTACTAATAATCAAATGCTGCTGAAGGCAAAACATTCATTCTCTGTATTTCTAAGAATTTTATTACTGTTCTTTACAACAGTATGGTCATGCATATTGATAACAGTAATTTAATTTATAAAGCATGGCTGATTTTGAAAGTTATAATTACTAATGCTTGATAGTTTTATTCAGTGTTTCTCACCTTCAGTAGGTGGAAAACACAGAATAAAACTATTAAGCCACCATGCTCCCATGAGATTGAAATCCACAGCATGCTGGTTGGAGAGGAGACATGATATCTAATTGCCAGTCATGGGGCTATTCTTTCAGTGTTACCAAGATGTAAAAAAAATTTTATTTCACTTCTCCTTACTTTTTGATAATACCCAGATCTGTGGGTAAGATCAAAATTTTCTTGCTGTCGACACCTCAAACCTTTCCTGATACAATCACATCATATTCAAAGCTTCTCCGGTCTCAAAAAAATTCAGCCTCTTTTTTCCACTTAATATTCCTCACCTATACAGCTGCTAACACCAATAAATCCTAAATCCATCCAATTTTAGAATACTGTACTCACATTCAGGGCATAGCAAAAACCTCCAGTCTGGGTAGTATGATAGTCTCTTTATCAGATACCATTTCTGTAGGTTATGATTATTTCTCCCTTTCTTCTGACCCTATGAAAACCAAATCTCCTAATCACTGTATTTTCATAACCAGGCTTCAAATTAAGCAAATAAACTCCTCAGTCTTCCTTCATATTTGAAATAGTTCCTTGCATTTCCTTCAAGTTTTACTACTATCTACAGTTGTCCAAGAAACATATCAGCAGATTCCTTCTTTTTTCCTTAATTATTTGCCTGCACACTGTGCTAAGGTGTGTTAACAGTTTTATAACCTCAGGTGTGGGATTGATATTAAAAAAAAAAAAATACACCCATTCCATGATTTATTAGTTTGGAACATTCAGACAAGTAGTATTAGATATACTGTTAGTTGTGTGCTGTTGATGCTCTGAAATATATGCCCAGTCATCTGTTAGCATTTTTTCTAATTTAAAAATGTTGGGAAAACTTTTCTCTGCATTCCTTTAAAGGCTATGTGGAGGTCTCCTCTTAGCTTTGACTCTTAAGCACTCCAAACTTCTTGTGTAATATAATTTCTTAGTATGCTGGTAATAAATTAATGTCCACATTTGACTACAGTCATGAAAATGTTTTGATATACAGGTAAAAATGTAGAGAAACGACCAGGGCTTCTGACCTAATGTCCAATCCTCACCTTCTTGTGGTGCACTCTTTTGGGTATCTACCTGGATACTGAACGGACGAGGATGGGCTGGCAATTTGGGATTTAGCCGACCAAATTGTATTCCTATTGGATAAACCAAAATACAAAATGATGGTACAACATGACAAAATTTCATGCCGGTTGGGCGTTGCCCGGTTAAACAAGGCCCCAGTTATTTTCGCCAGGGAACCAGGATGAACAGCGAAAAGTCAGCTACTGGAACAAATCTGAAAACACATCCCAACTCAACATCACCAGAGTTAAAGATCAGTACTATCAATATAAGAAGCCTGAATGGCAAAGAAATGGAGCTAGCGGAGGAATTAGATAAGTACCAGATCGTCATAATAGGGGTGACTGAAACAAAAAAGACAAAAACTGGTGAGATCTTTTTGAGCAATAAATACAAAATGTTATATTCAGGCAATGACAATCAAGGAAAAAAAGGAGTAGCCATAGTATTCAACACAAAATACGAGGCTAATCTTCTTGAATGGCAGGCAGTCTCAAGTAGAGTGATGTGGGCAAATATCAGAACAGAGAATTGGACAATGAGACTTATTTGTGCCTATGGTCCCACAGAAGGTTCTACTAAGGTAGAATCTCACAGACAGGCTTATACGTTGGCTATGCATTATTAAATTACTTAAGGAATTGAACAACATAGTTATGAATATAAATTAAATTACACTTTAATAAATATTTCCGATATTTCGGCAACGTCCTGTTGCCATTTTCAAAAGGAACTTACAAAAAAAGGCACGTGCACGCATGCAGGCACTACAACACGCAACTGAGAATGAAGAGATGAAGCTATTATTCTCCTAAAAGTCCTGATGGTGCCCTCTAGCAGGCTAAGTAGGTGTTCTTGGCCGTTGGGCTGAAGGTCTGCTGATGTAAGCCTCCCAAATTTGGGGCAGTCGCATACATCCAAATTTGTTGAGATTTGGAGAGTTTCTTAGGGCTGAGGCTGATTCCATAAATAGTCTTTCGAATTTGTATTTGCTATGGTGTATTACTGTAGCTTTCTTCCACCATATTCTGTAGCGTGTATCTAGAGCATGGTCTGCAAGACCAGAATGGCTGTACTTGTGAAAACGGATGTAGTCCTTGTGTTCAGAAATTCTGATATTCGCTGTCCTGCCTGTTTGGCCAAAGGAAGACAGTTTACAACTGCAAGGGACCTGGTATACACCAGGTAGATCTAGGGGAAGTGGTTTTCTTTGGTGGAGCAGATAAGGGATGCCAATTTTCTGTAAGGCCTGTAACAGGAGGTCAGGTCATGTTTTTTTTTTTTTTTTTAAATTTTGGTGATTTTTTCCCGAGGTGCCTCGGACGTAGGGAATGGTGATGGATTTAGAGTTATCCTTGTTGTGGATGGGGGGGGGGGGGGGCTATGGTTTGTAGGTTTTAATATTTTTTGAATTTTTTTTGGGGGGTAGCCATTGGCTCGGAAAGTGTTGAGGATGTGATTTAGTTCATTGTTTAGGGCCATGTTGTTAGAACAGCTTAGTTTAGCCCTGTTGTATGGTGTTTTCACAACTTCATATTGTTGTGGGGGGGGGGATTGTTGGTGAATGTATCTGCCTGTATGGGTGAGTTTTCTATAAACTGAGAAAACCACGGTTCCATCAGGCTGGCAGATGACTAGTGTGTCTAGGAAGGGAGGCTGTTGTTTTCCTCTTTTTCCAGGGTGAACTTGATTCTCGGGTGTTGGTTGTTTAAGTGTGTTAAGAAGGAGAGGAGTATTTCAGAGCCGTGTGGCCAAATAGCAAACACATCATCAACTTAGCGAAGTCATATGGTTGGTTTTTGTGGGGCTAAGGCTTTTTCTTCAAAGGTCTCCATAAAGAAATTGGCCAAGGGTGGGGAGAGTGGTGAACCCATGGCTGTCCCCTTTATTTGTTTGTAGAATTTTCCCTGCCAAACGAAATAGCCTCAATTCATTGTGAACTGAAATAGGCAAGTCAGGAATGCATATCCATGCTTGAAGTAGAAAAAGCCATTAAAGGCTTGAAATGTGGAAAGGCAGCAGGAATAGATGATATTTGAACAGAAATGCTGAAGTATGGTGGTATAAAAGTCTTACAGTGGCTGCACTGCATATTTCAGAAAGCCTGGACAGAGGGACGAATTCCCGAAGATTGGAATAGAGCTCTCATACTACCCATATATAAAAAGGGAAATAAAACTGAATGTGAGAATTACAGAGGTATTTCCCTACTGAGTGTTCCTGGCAAGATTTATGCAAGAATACTTAAGAAACGGTTGAGAAGAATTGTGGAAGAAAAGCTTCGTGAAGAACAAGCTAGATTCAGGCCAAATAGAGCCTGTCAGGATCAGATCTTCATTTTATGAGAAATAGTAGAGAAAGCATGGGAATATAACAAAGATCTGTATTTAAGTTTTGTCGTCTGAAAAGGCATATGACAAGGTGCCAAGAGAGAAGCTATTCAATACGCTACAATTATATGGTGTCAATGAGGCATTATATCAAGCAATACTTAGTCTTTATTTGAGTTGTAAGTCAACAGTTAGAATTGAAGAAGTACAGGAAGATGGTTTAATGTTAAATCTGGTGTGTGAAAGTACATTATCGCATCTGTTATTCATTATGTATATGAATCACATTATGAAGGAAAGTAGTACCAAACCTGATATCAAAATTGGAGATGTTAATGTCAGCTCTTTGCTTTATACGGATGATGTTATACTTCTAAATAAATCCCCTATAAGTCTGCAAGATTCTCTGATTAAATTGAATAACTTGTAATAGATATGGTATGAAGGCCAACAATAAAAAGACAAAGACGATGAAAATAGGCAGAATCATTGAAAATGTCAACTGCGTTTTGAATGGAGAACCTGTGGAACAAGTAACACGTTTCAGCTACTTAGGCACGATTTTTAGTGAAGATGGTAAATTAAATATGGAAATAGACAACAGAATCAACAAATCTGGTATGGTTAAAGTCAGTTGAATAAATTCATATAGAATAAGAGAGAAATTAGTCATCAAATTCCTGCCTTATACCCTCGAGGGGTGTACAGGATATGATAGTACTACATGAAAAATTTACATCATTACTAACTTCCTATCTACAATTTTCCTCCAAATCAGTCTGTTACTTGTCAAGACTCCAACATTACCAGATCTTGTATTTCTATCGTCTAAGGCACTTTGTACCGTATCAATCCACCTATATCTTGGTATTCCTCTCAGTCGTTTTCCTGCCATCTTGGCAGAGAACACTTGTTTTGCTAATCTTTCCTCACCCATTCTGTTTAAGTGACCATACCACCTGAGATTTGCTCTGCTAACGCATTCCTGGATGCTGACAATGTCGAGGTCTTTTTTAATATGATATTGCCATTGACGCCATTTGTTCATGCCTTTAATCTTTCTCATATCTGCGGTCTCTAGTCTTTGGTCAAGTGTTTTACTTCTGACCCAGCTCTCAGATCCATAAGTTAAAACTCGTTTGAACACTGTCTTGTATACAGCTAATTTAGTATTCTGACTAATTTCTCTTTTATTCCATATGAATTTATTCAATTCACTTCTTTCCATACCAGTTTTGCTGATTCTTTTGTCTATTTCCATATTTAATTTACCATCTTTACTAAAAATCGTTCTTAAGTAGCTGAAATGTTTTACTTCTATAAGTTCTCCATTCACAACACAGTTGACATTTTCAATGATTCTGCCTATTTTCATTGTCTTCGTCTTTTTAATGCTGACCTTCATACCATATCTATTACAACAGTTATTCAATTTAGTCGGAGAATCTTGCAGACTTGTAGCGGATTTATTTAGAAGTTTAATACCACTTTCCTTCATAATGTGATCCATATAGATAATGAATAACAGAGGAGATAATGTACATCCTTTTCTCACACCAGATTTAACATTAAACTATCTTCCTGTACTTCCTTCAATTCTAACTGCTGACTTACAACTCAAATAAAGACTAAGTATTCCTTGATATAATGCTCCATTAACACCATATAACTGTAGCATATTGAATAGCTTCTCTCTTGGCACCTTGTCATATGCCTTTTCCAAATCGACAAAACTTAAATACAGATCTTTGTTATATTCCCGTGCTTTCTCGACTGTTTGTCGTAAAGTGAAGATCTGATCCTGACAGCCTCTATTTGGCCTGAATCCAGCTTGTTCTTCACCAAGCTTATATTCCACAATTCTTTCTTAACCATTTCTCAAGTATACTTGCATAGATCTTGCCAGGAACACTCAGTAGGGAAATACCTCTGTAATTCTCACATTCAGTTTTATTTCCCTTTTTATATATGGGTGCTATGAGAGCTCTACTCCAATCATCGGGAATATCTACTCCAATCATCATACTTCTGTCCAGGCTTTCTGAACTATGAAGTGCAGCCACTGTAAGACTTTTATACCAGCATACTTCAGCATTTCTGGTCGAATATCAACTACTCCTGTTGCCTTTCCACATTTCAAGCCTTTTATGGCTTTTTCTACTTCAAGTATGGATAAGTATTCCTGACTACATGCCTGGTCAGTGTTTTTTATCACTGTGCTGTCATCACTGCTTGTTTCATTTAGCAAATTTTCAAAGTAATTTCTCCATACTTCAAGGATATCTTTTTCTCCCATTTTCATATCACCTTTATCATCTTTAACTCCTTTTGCAGCACTCTTTCCTCCATTTCTAAACTTCTTCAACAACCTCCAGAATATCTTACCACCTTCTTGATATTTATTTTCTATGTTCTTGCCAAGGTCCTCCCATGACTTTGTTTAGCTAGTTTTACACAGTGTTTAGCTTTCTTACGTTTGTCTCTGTATTCTCTAAGAGCACAAGCTGACTTATTTGCCATGACCTTTTGGTATTCTTTCTTCTTTTCTTTAACTTCCTGTGTCCACCATAGAGTTCTAATTTTTCTATCCTTGCAGACAACTTCACCACATGCCTCTGTAGCTGAATGAATCACGGTTTTCTTGAAGGCTTGCCACTGAATCTCCAAGGTTTGGTTCTTGTTCTCAAACACTTTCATTTTTTCTTCAATAATCTTTGTGTATTTTAGTCTACATTTCACATCTAGAAGCTGCTCAACATTTATTCACTTTAAAACTTTCTTACATGTCATTCTTTTCAATATGAAATTCAATTTTATCCTGCTCAAGACTAAATAGTGATCAATTTCAAATCCTCTGTACACTCTGGTGTCCTGCACCATGGAGAAAACATCACTATTAACAATAACATAGTCAATGAGACTTCTTATCTCTTCTTTCCATGTGAATTTGTGCACATTTTTATGTTGAAACATGGTGTTAATAATAACCAGTTCGTGTCCTGAGCAGAAATCCACAGGTATTTGCCATTATTTTGGGAAAAGAGCTTTGCTCTTTTCCCAAAATATTTTTGTATGTCTGACAATCACTTCCTACTCTGCTATTTAGATCCCCAACAAGGACCAGCTTTTCCTTTTTCATTGTGTGAGTAGCTTTCTCTAGAGCCTCAAAAAATTCCTCCACTTCTACCTTAGTGGAGCCTTCTGTTGCACCATAGGCACAAATAATTCTCATTGTCCAGTTCCCCATTTTGATATTTGCCCAAATCACTCTACTTGACACTGCCTGCCGTTCAAGAAGATGAGCCTGGTATTTTGTGTGAATACTATGGCTACTCCTTTTTTTCCTTGATTGTCATTGCCTGAAAATAACATTTTGTATTTATTGCTCAGAAAGATCTCACCAGTTTTTGTCTTTTTTGTTTCAGTCACCCCTATTATGACGTTCTGGTACTTATCTAATCCCTCCGCTAGCTCCATTTCTTTGCCATTCAGGCTTTTTATGTTGATAGTGCTGATCTTTAACTCTGGTGATGTTGAGTTCGGGTGTGCTTTCAGGTTTATTCCTTCCAGCAGCTGACTTTTCGCTGTTCGCCCTGGTTCCCTGGCGAAAACAACTGGGGCCTTGTTTAACCGGGCGACGCCCAACCGGCATGAAATTTTGTCATCTTGTACCATCATTTTGTATTTTGGTTTATCCAATAGGAATACAATTTGGTCGGCTAAATCCCAAATTGCCAGCCCATCCTCGTTCATTCAGTATCCAGGTAGATACCTAATAGGGTACACCGCGAGAAGGTGAGGATTAGACATTAGGTCAGAAGCCCTGGTCGGTTCTCCGCATACCTTTAAAGGGTATGTGGAAATCTCCTCTCAGTTATACAGCTTTGACCCTTAAGCACTCCTTAGAGAAATTAGTCAGAACACTAAATTAGCTGTATACAAGACAGTGTTCAAACTAGTTTTAACTTATGGATCTGAGAGCTCGGTCAGAAGTAAAACACTTGACCGAAGTCTAGGGACCACAGATATGAGAGTCCTGGGAAAGATTAGAGGTGTGAACAAATTGCATCAAAGGCAATATCATATTAAAAACGAGGATATTAGGAAAGAACTTGATATTGTCAGCATCCAGGAATGCGTTAGTAGAGCTAATCTCAGGTGGTAAGGTCACTTGAACAGAATCGGCGAGGATAGATTAGCAAAACAAGTGTTTTGCTAATCTATCCTCTCCATTTTCCAGGTTGGCAGGAAAATGATCCAGAGGAAGAACAAGATATAGGTGGATTGATACGGTACAAAGTGTCTTAGACGATAGAAATATAAGATCTGATAATGTTGGAGGCTTGACAAGTAACAGGCTGATTTGGAGGAAAATTGTAGATAGGAAGTTAGTAATAATGTTAATTTTTCATGTAGTACTGTCATATCCTGTACACCCCTTGAGGGTATATGGCAGGAATTTGATGATGATGAAGAAATGTGTTAGAAATTTCATGTGAATTAATTCCTTGACTACATCCTTAGGAAATTTTTACAAATTTCCTAAGGACGTAGTTAAAGAATTAATGCAGTCTTTATAGAACACTAAGCAGAGAGACATTTCAGTATGCAATTTGTCTGCCCTGAACTGCGATTCAGCTCTCACAATGTTGTACCATGTTTGGCATCAAGTCATTCAGGATTTCTTGAGGCAAACTTACCCATTTCTCCTTCAGAGCAAGAAGACTTTCTTTGCTTTCTGGAGGGCAATTTTGAGCAGCAATGCATCTCCCTATTGCATCCTAAATGTATTCAATGCGGTTGAGATCTAGTAAGTGTTTGCCACTCGAATCATTTAACATGCTCTGTCTCCAGAAGTACATGCATGGCTCGTGTACAATGTGCTGTGGCATTGGCACCCATAAAAATGAATTCTTTGCCTACAGTACTATGGAACAATTGAACATGATGAAGAGCTTTGTTGCAATATCATTTACCAGTCATAGTCCTCTTTTCCAGCAGTTGTAGCTTGATGCCTCCTCGCACCATTACTTCAGCACAATGTATCTTCGTTATGGAGACCAGATAATAAAAATGTCTATATTACAAACCCAAATTGAAGGCTGAGAGTGTGTGGATGTCTTCTAAAGGTTCTAAATAAAAGTTAGCAAGTGCAGGGGGAGATGGGTCTTCCCATTGCAGTTACTTCAACCTGACTGTAAAACTTATTCTGACAAAATATCCAGAGTGCTGTATCTTGTGAAAATGCTTCTGAAAGTAGATAGTGTATCCTCGAGGAATGTTTATGACGAGAGATTCTATATCAAAGCTAACTGTTATATCAGTGGGTTGTATGGAAACATTTTTTACTTTATCTAGAAAATCAGAAAAATTTTTATAAATGAGTAGGAGTTGCAAATCTGAGCTTTCAATAGGTGTGCTAAAAATTTGGCTATTTGGTAAGTAGGTGAATCTACAGTTGACAATTGGATAAAGAGGAATGTCTTTCTTGTGTATATTAAGTAAACCATAGAACCTAGGGATTCTAGCAAAGTAACTAAATTTTTCTGTGGTGTCTTCATCGAATAAAGAGTTCAGTTTTCTAAGTTGTCTATTAGTGGGATTGTAATCCAATTCTGGGTACATTGATTATCCCTGTAATAAAAGAGTGACTTTTATAATTAGCAGAATCTATAACAACAGTGGCATTTCACTTGTCAGACTTAGTAATAACGATATTACTGTTGCATCTTAAAGATTATAATGCTTTTATTTCAGCTAAAACGATGTTTGTAGGTGAAAGCTGGGATTTCAGTAGGACAGATGAAATTTCCAGAAGTTTATTAGCATCCTCACTAGATAGAGTGAATAAGTTCCATTCCAAAAGTAAAACCCTTATTCTTTCAAAAGAGCATGATTTCTCCCTAGTTCCTAAAAGCATACCTTAGATTTCCTTTTCAACATTGAAGTGCTAAGGCCTTACTTTACCATCAGAATGATTGCCTTTTTCTCTGTATATATAAGATATGAAAGTCTTATTTTAATCTCACACATTTTTTTAAATAGCTAATGAGTTACCAGTATTGCAATACTTCTTCAGTTTTAAACCATTGTGTTTTATGTATAACACATAGCATTTTAAATCAATCCATTGTTAGTGTTCTACTTTAACAGTGGATTGATTTAATTAACTGTTGTCGCCACTGGTGATGGCTTGCAATATCCAAGCTGAAATATATGGCCTTAAATAAATAGTATTACTTATTCCTTGTGCTTTTTCATGTTATTGAAAAAACCTCTCTCGGCACAAGTATCTCTTAAACAACACTTTATCCTACAGGATGTGGAATGGAATCCTCATGTAGCATGGACATCTGAATGTTTTAGGCAGCAGATGACTTTTGTTGCCCAGTATGAGAACCTTGCTTAGTGAAGGCCTATAGGATACGATAGCTTTACAAGGTGAGGCTGATATATGTGTAAAGGGATCTCCAGCATAAAAGCTCAAGTAGCTCTTGTTGGATCTTAAAGCATTTCTAAGCTTTACAATTCACTATAACAAGGCATTCATTATAACTAACTAACTACAAGGAAACTAACAGGCCCACTGCATTATTATTCAAAAAGGAAATTCATTATATGAAACAAAATATTCAAACTACATATTTGGTCGTTTATAATTAAAATACAATTTTATTAATGCTGACCATAGACACACAAACTGAGCATTATCCACATGTTGAAATATAGGGCCAGAAAGTTTATATCAGAAGAGGAGGATACTCAGACTGAACTCTCACTAATAGCTAACACATTAATACAAAATGGATATCCTCAAAACATCATAAAAAATATCTATACAGTGACAACCCCAGACAAGAAGAATCACACTCCCAGCACATTTCTACTGTAGTGATCCCTTTCATCAAGTCAATTTCTTATCAAATAGCAAGAATACTAAGAGCCTACAACATCAGAGTGGTCTTCAAACCAACCACCAGCATCAGACAAGTTTTAGGATCCCCAAAAGATAAGGTACCTTTCTACAAATATCCAGGAGTATATTACATTCCCTGCTCCTGTGGTCTTGCCTACATTGGACAAACTTCACGGAGTTTAGAAATCAGACAAAAAGAACATGTTGGTGATGTAAACCACAACAGAAGTATCTCTTCCGGCTTAGCACATCATTTCTGTACATCTAACCATACGATAGAGTGGCAAAACAGCTCCATGCCATATCTCGATGACGACTACAGACATCGTTTATTCAAGGAAGCCACAATAGTGTCCATAACTGACAGAAACCTCAACAGAAATCCGGGTGTAATTCTAAACAATTCGTGGAAAAACCTTATCCTCTCTCTCTTAATCAAGCTGAACTACAGCTAGCCAGTAATCACATTACACGTTTACAACAAACACACATGCGTGATAATAAATAAGAATAATAAGTCCTCTCTGTCACGCAAACGTGTAACCTTAGCTACTAGTTGGTTTACAACGTTTTTTATGTTCCTTTCAATTTGCATTTACTTTTAGTTTTTATGTCTTTCTATAAACGCCTTGATAAAGCCAGACAGTCTGCTGGCGAAACTAGTAGGCTATAATATAAGTTTGTTTTTATGGTCAGCATTAATAAAATTGTATTTTAAACAAAATATTCTTTTGATCCCTGTAAGTTTGCTATAGGGATTACTTAAGGATTAAAATTGGTTAAACTGAGACCTCCACTCAGCAGAGAGCTTATGAGGACTGCAGAGAGCTAACTGGACTTCAGAATCACTTTCTGATTCTTGCCTTCTTTGCATTCTTTTAGTAGAATTCATTAAGGAGGATTAACTTGCAAGTTGAGATCTAGCTAACATGGTATTCACTTTGCTGAAAAATAAAAAAAAAAAAGCTCTCTGATAGTATAACATTATGAGAGAAAAAAAAATGCCTGCTGAGGCATTTCCTGGTTAAACATGTCCCCTTGCACTCCATCGCTGAACCAGAATGAATAGTGCAAAATCAGCTACTGGAACATCACATTTAGCAGAAATGGGAATAAGAGTATTGACTTAAATGAGGTGGCGCTAGTAGAGGGATTTCAGAAATACCAGTGACATAATTGGAGTTATGAAATTAAAGAAAATCAGAAGCAAGATTCTTTTGTTTAAAAACTGAGATCTATTCACACACAATGAATGAGAGAAAGGAGAATAGCAATAGTGTTTATCATTAAATGAAGATGAACTTTAATGTAAGGCATCATCAGGTAGTTTGAGTGCTAAAGGAGAATTGAAATTCTTTGAGTCACTTGATGGAATATCCAATATAAAAGATAAGTAGTTCTTGTTGAAGATAGAAACTGTAATAGCAGTATCATTTTAGGAAAAGAAAAGCAAACTCATTGAAAAGTAACAAAAATCTGAATTTCCATGTCTACTTCATCTAATATTCGTGGTCTTAAACATCCAAGGTGACTCATCTACCATTATATCAAGAACAGCTCATCATATTTTTTTTCTGGTATTTCTTTAGGGGAGAGACATAAGAATATATAATAGGCTTGAATACCAAGTTTGAGTCCTGATAGCATTCTTTCTCCATTGTACCCAAAATTTATGCTCCAAAATTAACACCATTCTATATCTATATATCTTGGCATTTTTTATTCATATATCATCTACGTTATGGCATAGAAGCAAGCTGATCTTTTTTCCATCTCGAAGGAAGAACAAAGGCAGTCATCAAATTATTCACATCATCTCGTTTCTCAAAAATATTGAAATAGGTCATCAGCAACCAACTTCATTACTTTGAGGACACTACTTCATTGATGACCACTAATATAGATCCCATTATAGAAGCTAGCATTTGTACACTTTTTTTGGACATAAGTTATGGAGTGGTTCAAAGAAACTTTGACATTTCCAAGGTCTGGCATTAAGACCAACTTACCAAATAACTATCTTATGGTCTGTTCTCCATTTTCAATTGGACTAGTTTTCTTCTTTGGTCCTTCATGGTGGAAGGACCAAAGAAGAAAACTTCAAAACTAGTCATATTGGTGAAAACTGTCCTTCCAAATATGGATACCAGTCAAAGATCTACAGATCCTACATTGCCCACCTCTGGATGATGCAGTCCACTCAACAGTGGTCCCTCTCTTACAGATCCACTTCAATTTGCATAATTTCTACCTTTCCTGTAGATATTTTCATGAGTGCTGTTCTTGAAATGATCATCATCATTCCTTTCTTTTAAGCCTGTTAAGGCATATGCAGCTAGTGATCAATGTGCATACAGTTCAGCTTCAAACTTACCAAATACTAGTTTTCCTTTAATCATCCACTTTTATTCTATCTACCTATTGTTTAGAACAGCCTTCCTTGTACTGTTTGATACACAGTAGGTTTCTTATTTTCCTTAAACAATTCCCCACACAATTGTATTGTTGAATTTGCAACTTCATGTGTGTGTGTGGGGGGGGGGGGAATAGTTTAAAAAAAAAAATTAAAGAATAAGAAAAAATTTGGGTATCCAGAAATGTGGGGGGGGAAAGTTGCAAATTATGGCAAAATGCATACTAGATTTCTGTTCTGAACATGGACTAGTGACTACTGATATATTCCAGCAAAACTATGCATACATTCATGTTGAGGGAATGTATGAATAAAGATGGAAATCATGGAAATATACAAGTAATTTTTTAGTTTCATAATTTGTAAAAAAAAAAAAAAAAAAAAAAAAAAAAAAAAGGCATATGTTACCAAAGGACATTGTTCAGAACACTTAAATTATACAATGTGATTGAAACATTTTGCACAGTGCAGTAATTTTTATATTTCTTCCACACATGAAAGGCAGAAGGGCCTATAGCAAATAAATGCCCTGTGTAGGCATATCCATTCATCTATTCATTACATCATCAGATGCTGTATAGTCTTATCTGTTCCTTGGCCATGTGCCACATCAGTCCTTGCCAGGTAGTCCTGCTGTGTGCTTTCCTGGAGGCTTCCTCTTTGAAGATCAGACACATACACACACACATCATCCATCCATCCATCTCATTAAGGGGTCTATCCCTTCCTCTTTTCCCAGGAACTTTACCTTCTGTTACTGTTTTAAGAAGTCCTCCTTTCACTGTGTCCATAGTATTTCAACTTTCTTCTGTCAATATATTATTACAGTATGTTCAATTTATTTACAACTGGGTACTGAATTAAATGAAATTGATCTTGCAACTGCCTAAACTCATACTTCTTATGGATCACTTTAATGGGCACAACACTCTGTGGGATAATGCCAACACAAATGGATGAGGTCACATCATTGAATGAATTCTTGGCAATAATGAATTTGAATAATAGATTTAAAACCTTCTTCCATATGCCTAACCACTCATCATCATCGTCATCAAATTCCTGCCATGTACCCTCAAGGGGTGTACAGGATATGACAGTACTACATGAAAAATTTACATCATTACTAACTTCCTATCTACAATTTTCCTCCAAATTAGTCTGTTACTTGTCAAGCCTCCAACATTATCAGATCTTATATTTCTATCGTCTAAGGCACTTTGTACCGCATCAATCCACCTATATCTTGGTCTTCCTCTGGGTCGTTTTCCTGCCAACCTGGCAGAGAACACTTGTTTTGCTAATCTTTCCTCTCCCATTCTATTTAAGTGATCATACCACCTGAGATTAGCTCTGCTAACGCATTCCTGGATGCTGACAATGTCAAGTTCTTTCCTAATAAAACTCATATTCTGCAATTGATCTTACAATCCGCTTTCCTGCCATTTTTCCACTGCTCACATGGGATATCAAAGACAACATCAACGGAAGTGATCGATTCCTGTTATTTGCACGATGTCTTCACATTAACCATGTTCTCCTACACAGATTCCCATATGGAAAATGACTGGGCTGACTGGAATACTTTTTCTTATCTTGCAAAATTTAATGCTGATACAGTCAGTCAAACACCTATCAATGAAGTGAAGTATGTAACAGACTGCATTGTCCAGGCAGCAACAGCCTGAATTCCAAAAATGTCATATTGATTTCCACTCTGTCCAAAGCCTAG
This sequence comes from Typopeltis vanoorti, assembly GCF_054136105.1. Classification (NCBI taxonomy): domain Eukaryota; kingdom Metazoa; phylum Arthropoda; class Arachnida; order Uropygi; family Thelyphonidae; genus Typopeltis; species Typopeltis vanoorti. The sequence goes on from NC_143552.1 coordinate 87,528,641, forward strand.
GTTGAACCTAGAATGCCAGACAGCTAAAAAAGATCAATACAGAGTATATGAATTATTATTATAAATTTTATTTTATTTTATTTTTTTTCCCATAGATACCCAACTACATCAAACTTAATAGCTTTAAGCGTGCTTAGGCCAAAGCACGTTATGTGAGACGTCAGAGTCAAAAACAATCTTAAATCCAATTTACTTCATCACAACCAATACAAAAATTATATGGGATAAAATCCAGAAAATGAAAAGTAGATATACTGAATACATTTTTGAAAATTATGGAGACAACTACCGTGTTTTAGTAAAACTTTAGTTTAATATAACTAAACTCTACATTCGACATTTCAACCTTTATATCAAGGTCATCTTCTGGAGCATATGCACTATATACAGAGAACAAGCTACACTACAATCTATCTGGTTTGTTAAAGTTACTGACCAACCGTTACAAAAGTTGAATATGGTTTTAAGTTTAGTAGTTGGCTTAAAGGTGACATTGAAGTTATAATGTTGTAGGAGTCTGTTGATTTTTTCCAATAACCCTTTAATGTATGAGATGGCTATGGTTTTACTGTAATCTAGATTCTTTTTTTGTTGATGTTCTATGGAGTATTTTGTTAATAGTATTTTTGTTATAGCCATTTTTTATGAATGTGTCGCTGATGATTTTTTAGTTCTTGCTTCAGGGCTGGTTAGAGCAAATTGTTATGGCCCTGTTTTTAAGGGTGCTAATGACTCCGTATTTTTTGATAGGTGGTGGTATGAATTGGCATGTATATATTGACCCATTTGTGTTGGTTTTCGGTAGACCGTTAAGGATAGACTGCCTGAGGGGGAGATGTGCGACTAGTGTGTCTAGGAAAGGGAGCGAGTTCTTATTTTCAATTTCGATGGTAAATTGTATGCGTTCGTGTTGTTTGTTCAGGTGGCTAAGGAATGTGTTTAGCGTCTGTTGCCCATGCAGCCAGATAGTGAACACATCGTCAACGTATCTAAGCCATATTGTAGATTTTAGAGTGGTGAAATCAAGAGCCCTTTACTCAAAAGTTTCCATGTAAAAGTTAGCATTTGGGGGGGATAGTGGGGAGCCCATGGCTGTACCTTCTTTTTGTAGATAAAATTTGTTTTGCCACAAGAAGTAACCGAACTGTAGCACGTGGGCAAAGAGAGCCGTAACGTCAGGTGGACATTTGTTCTGTAGTAAGAGAATTGTGTCATTGATGGGGACATTTGTGAAAAGGGCAGAGACATCAAATCTGACTAATAAGTCGTCTTTGTCGAGTGTTATGTTTTTAATTTTGTTTATAAAGTGTTGTGTGTTTTTTTTTTTTATATATAGGAGGGGGAATGACCTACTAACTCCTTGAGTATCGATGCTAAGTGGTAACTAGGGCTATTTATTTCTTCCACAATAGGTCAGAGCGGCATATTTTGTTTGTGTATTTTTGGGACACCATATATTCTGGGGGGGGGGGGGGGGCGTAGTGGGGTATGAGTTTTTTTAACCGTGTCTGGTGGCCAAGCAGTGACAGACTTAAGCAGTTTCTCTGTTTTATCTTTTATCCTGTTTGTTGGGTTATAGTTTAGGTGTTGTAGGTGTTGTTATCGACTACTAGTTGATTCATCTGGAGTATGTATGTTGACCTGTCAAGGACGACAAATCAACATACAGGTAAACTAGTAATGTCCTGAACAATAAGAAAACCACACATAACAATCATAATAACCACACAAAAATGGAACTAGCAGCAATAAAGTCATTAAAAGCCAACCAAGACATAATAATAACGAAATCGGATAACGGCAATGCCACTGTCGTCCTTGACAGGTCAACATGCATACATCAGATGAATCAACTAGTAGCTGATAACAACACCTACAAGCTGGTAAACTATAACACAACAAACAGGATAAAAAATAAAACAGAGAAACTACTTAAGTCTGTTACTACTTGGCCACCAGAAGTCCGTTACTACTTGGCCACCAGACACGGTTAAATAACTCATATCCCACTATGCCCCCCCCCCCCCAGAATATATGGTGTCCCGAAAATACACAAACAAAATGTGCCGCTCTGACCTATTGTGGAAGGAATAAATAGCCCCAGTTACCACTTAGCCAAGAAATTAGCATCAACACTCAAGGAGTTGGTAGGTCACTCCCCCTCCTATATAAAAAAACACACAACACTTTATAAACAAAATTAAAAACATAACACTCGACAAAGACAACTTATTAGTCGGTTTTGACGTCTCTGCCCTTTTCACAAATGTCCCCATCAATGACACAATTCTCTTACTACAGAACAAATTTCCGCCCGACATTACGGCTCTCTTTGCCCACGTATTACAGTCCGGTTACTTCGTGTGGCAAAACAAATTTTATTTACAAAAAGAAGGTACAGCCATGGGCTCCCCACTATCCCCCCCCCAATCGCTAACTTTTACATGGAAACTTTTGAGCAAAGGGCTCTTGATTCCACCACTCTAAAACCTACAATATGGCTTAGATACGTTGACGATGTGTTCGCTATCTGGCCGCATGGGCGACAAACGCTAAACACATTCCTTAGCCACCTGAACAAACAACATGAACGCATACAATTTACCATCGAAATTGAAAATAAGAACTCGCTCCCGTTCCTAGACACACTAGTCGCACGTCTCCCCTCAGGCAGTCTATCCTTCACGGTCTATCGAAAACCAACACACACGGGTCAATATATACATGCCAATTCATACTACCACCCATCACAAAAATATGGAGTCATTAACACCCTTAAAAATAGGGCCATAACAATTTGCTCTAACCAGCAAGTCCTGAAGCTAGAACTAAAAATCATCTGCGACACATTCATAAATAATGGCTATAACAAAAATTCTCCATAGAACATCAACAAAAAAGAATCTTGATTACAGTAAAACCCATGGCCATCCCATACATTAAAGGGTTATCAGAAAAAATCAACAGAATCCTACAACATTATAACCTCGATGCTACCTTTAAGCCAAAAACTTAAACTTAAAACCATATTCAATTCCTCTAAGGATCCTCTCCGCCCCTTGCCACATCCTGGAGTCTATTGCATCCACTGCACCTGTAACTTACCTGTAACTATACGTAAGAAAGAACACATAAGACCCATTAAATATAACCATTTTGGTGAATCAGGCCTCTCAGATCATGCACTCAACACCTTACACCAAATCGACTGGAAAAGTGCCCATTCTCTACACCATACAAAAAACCTGGTACGAAAGGAAATTTAAGGAAGCCTGCGAAATTCTGATAAACCACCGAAATATCAACAACAATGCCATCATGAACATTCCAAGAATCTGTATGGCACACCTTCGGTCTACGTAATACATAAGTTAGGACTCTAGCCAACTTCTAGCTAGTATTAGAAACCATTCCACACCAACTGTTGGAATGTACATATATAATCATATTGTGTATACACACACACAGACTTGTTGTTGTGCCCAATGTAATTCTACAAGCAATAGATAATATTAAGAATAGGACTCTAGCGTTGATGTATATTCCTTTTTTTTTTTTTTTTTTTTTCCGTACTGGAAGTCATGCCAAAAATTGTTGTAATGGTTGGTCAGTAACTTTAACAAACCAGATAGATTGTAGTGTAACTTGTTCTCTGTATATAGTGCATATGCTCCAGAAGATGACCTTGATATAAAGGTCGAAACGTCAAATGTAGAGTTTAGTTATATTAAACTAAAGTTTTACTAAAACACGGTAGTTGTCTCCATAATTTTCAAAAATGTACTCGGATCACCGTGCAAGCCTAAAAGAAAGGATTTAGATATACTGAACACACTGGTTGTCTATCTTAGACCATAATGGATGTATTATTACTGATCCCAAAGCTACTGCAGACAATTCATGAAAAAATTTTGAGTTTTTAATATTTGAAAAGGCAACAAAAGAAACAGCAGCTAAACTTTTCTGTCAATGGGCTTCAGCTGTACAATCGTCCATTTGTTAAGGATGAACTAAAAAGAGATCTTTTTACTGTCTCACCCTAGTGTAGTAGGGCCTAATAAATGCATTATGAAATGATAAAACATCTTCCATCATCTTCTGTGGATCTCTTTCTTTAAATATACAACAGAATATTTAATTCTTGGCATAAATCAGTTGTCATTGCTATCCCAAAACCAGGAAAGAATCCAACACAAACAAATAATTATCGATCTATTGCTCAGACCAGCTGCTTTGTAAGATATTGGAGAAAATAGTTAATGCCAGACTTCTCTGGTATTTAGAAAGCAACAGTCATCTCTCTCTCTCTATTATGCAATGTGGCTTTTGTAGATATCACCATTCAACTTTGGACATTTGGTCCATTGCACCTAACTTGTATAATAGGTGCATTCCTGAAGCAAGAACATCTGGTTTCAGTGTTCTTTGACATGGAAAAAGCTTATGACACAGCTGGAGATATGGCATATTAGAAGATCTCTATAACCTAGGTTTTAGAGGACACCTTCCTGTATTTATTAAAAACTTTCTGTCCATGCAAGCTTTCCAACTCTGAGTATGAAAACTACCCTATCTTGGCCATATCATCAAGAACAGGTTTTTCCTCTGTCTTAAGTGTGACACTTTTTCCTATCAAAGTTAACTCCATCACTGAACAGCTTCCTCCCACTGTAAGCAACGATCTATATGTTGAAGACTTCACAATGTATTGTCACTCTCATAACATGAGGGTAATCGAAAGACAACTTCAGTAATCATCATGTCTCTCTATGGGCACTTGGTAATGGGTTCAGGTTTTCAGCAGAAAAAAGTGTATGTGCACTTCTTTCAAAAATGTACTCTTCACCAAGATCCTGAATTAAGAATGGGACAAACTGTTATGCTGGTAGCAACAGAAGCCAGGTTCTTGGGACTCGTGTTTGACAGAAAACTTGCATTCCTTGCACACATTTGATGAATGTGTGCAAGGAATGCAAATTCCTTGGTATATGGATAATTACTAGTGCCTTTCACACCTCACCCACTCAGTCTTTATGTTGAAGCAAATGAACCAGCTCTATCATTCAGACAGAAACATTTCTTTTATATGTCCAAAAAATAGTCTCTTCCAGAGCATTTACATAGACTGGTCTCTTTTCTCTGCATTGGGATTCTCAATCGCACGTCAGACTGCCATGCATCCTTTTGGTGTGCATGTTATAATAGAGTATGCAAGCTGTTGACATGAATGTTGATAACATTGCTTGCACCAAACGTCTCCAATCTACACCTACCTGACATTACTATCCTTCCATGGAAGGTTTGGACTTCATCCTGCAGCCTTTCACTTTGTCAACTGCAGAAGTCATACGCCATCTGTCTCCTCAATTTTTAATGCACACAGATTAACCCACTCTGATTTCTTGCCCATTTATACTGATGGTTCAAGAACTGACCTCTGTTGGCTGTGCTGCTGTGTTTCCTGACATTATCTCCAACCAGATCCCACCTGATTGCAGTAATTATTCAGCAGAATTACATACCATTCATCTTGCACTTGTGTATATAAAAGAAAACCACTACCAAAAATGTATAACTTATACAAACTCATTAAGTTCTTTACAAGCTATATACTTTCCTGTGTATAATCCACATCCAGTGCTAAATGAGGTGTTACACCTCTTGCACAAAATGAAGACTTAATTTTGATGTTTGGTTGTGCTGGATTCCCAGCCACATTCAAATTAAGGGAAATGAGACTGCAGATGCTAGATCAGCTCATACTTTTTCTATGTTCGACAGTACCATTTACAGTTATTTTATAAACTGTCAGACTACAGACAGTTTATAAAATCAAGGCTTATTGCCAATTGCCAGTCATGGCAAGAAGCACTGACAAACAAATTACATAATATTAAGTCTGAAATTAAGTATTGGCAATCTAGTCAACATACAAACAGGAAAGAGGAAGTTGTTCTTGCTAGGCTCCATATAGGTCAGTCATCTCGCACAATTCTTATTTACTGATGGCGAATGACCTGCCTGTGTGTAAAAAGTGCAACATATGTTGCACTTTTTAAATACATCTTACCATTTGTCATATTCTGGTGAAGTGCCAGCACTTCAGACGAGAGAGAAATGAAATTTTTACCTACTTGCAAAGCCATATACACTCGGAGAGATGGTATCAGATTCAGACAAACTGCATGCTGTTTTTAACTGTTTTAAATTTGTATTAAAAAGAATTAATACAAATTAATTCTTTAATTTGTATAATTTTATACAAATTAAAGAATTAATTTGTATAAAATTAATTCTTTGTGTTTACAAAGAATTAATTTTATACAAATATTTGATTATAAATTTTATTTATATGTAAATACTGCATTGCTTAACTTAATTTTTGTACATATTATTTACTAATTTATCTCTGCTTATTAATACCATGTGTACTATAACATGTCTGTTATAATCTTTGTTGTCCTTGCTCCAATAAACCATTAACCAACCAACTTTTCCTTAAACTCATTTACTAAGGAGTGCTAGCAACTGCCACACTGCTAGGAGTAACTACCCCCCCCCCCCTCCCCAGTTCTCCCAATACCTGCTATGTATTGAAAAATCTTCTGTATCATTCCTATAAAAACACGTTTTAAACCCATTTAAAAAAAAAAAAAAAAAAAGTCCTATAAAATCATCTCTTTTCCACCTATTGACTAGCTTTTTAAGTCCATAGGCTTGTCATAGCCTTAGTCTCCGAATCCTCTCCACCATTTCCTCATTATCAAGGAATCCAGGCAACCAGATCTGTATGTAATAGTCAGGATGTGGCCTTATTAAAGCCATATAAAGAAGAATAATGACTTCCCTATACTTGTTTGTCAGTGTGTTTTTCAATATCGAAGTAATAGATGCTATTTTAGTCACTTTTGCAGTATGCCCTCTAAACTTCAACACCCCCTGTCCACATTTTCACCCCTAAATCTGTGGCCTCATCAATTTCTTGCAGTTTGTTTTGATCGTTATAGTTATGTAGTTTGTGATATCTTCATTCAAGTATATGATCTTATATTTTGTCAGTTTAAACCAGCAACTATTATCCCTTGCCTATTACTGCCCGTCTCTGTAAATCATCCTGTAGGATCTTTATCTTCATAACTGTTATTCTTTCTAGCTTTACATCATCGGCAGACAGCTAGATATTCTCCCTTAAAATCATTTGCTATAATCATTGATATTCAAATTAAGCAGTAATAGCTCAAGTACAAAGCTTTGAATTATACTACTAGTCACTGGCCTTCTGGATTAAATTCCTCTATATACTATTTGATATCTTTCAGTTAGTTGCCCTCTTATCCAAATCATCAACTGCATATCCATCTCCATTTGCTCCACTTTATCGAATTCCATGTGATATCTTGTCAGTTACCTTTACAAAGTCCAGCAGCATGATTAGCTAGTCATTTCTTTGATCCAACTCAGTTGTCACTGTATAATAAAGCAAGATCTACCCTTCACAAAACCATGCTGTCCTTGTATAGTATCTTACTCCTGTCCCTGAACCCTGCCTTTTACTAACTTCTCCAATACCTTAACCAACACTCCAAGACTGATTGGTCTGTAATTTGCTACCTTTGCCCTTCAGTCTCCATGCATCGGAAATATTTTTACCCTCCTTCTACTCCCTTGGCACCTTCCCAAAACTAAGATTTAAGCAGCTTGGTCAGAGGAGCTACCAGTTTCCTTGCACATTCTAATACATGGCTGATATCCCATCTAATCCCATGCTATATTTGCATTAAGATTCTGTGTTATCATAAGTACTCCATTTCATCTATCTCTCATCAGTCAATGTCACAACACCTGGATGGTACACACTTGCAAAATGCTCACTAACTCATCTTTTTTGTCCAATTCTGGTACTGCTGTATCATCCATGCTTGTTAAAGTCCCATCTTATCCCTCTTTCATTTGTGCTCAGTGGCTGTCATGGTCAAGAAAATTAGAAACATGATTACTGCATATAATAAAACATTTAATCCTATATATCAGTAAATTGTGTGTTCTGGCCAGTTTGCATGTTTTGTTGGAGGAGAAACCCTGCCACCTCATAGGAGACTAGCCAACTCATCTCCACTTAAAGTCCTGCTAAAGGTTCTTTGCTTCCTAGATGGGATTTGAACTAGGTTTTTCTAGCCAAAGTGCATCATTAATACCGACTGAGCTATGAAGGCTCCTTGTTAGTCATCCTTCTATAGTCATTTTTTCCTTTTATCACCTAGTGAAAGAATTCTGGAATTTCCTTTGGTCCTCTCAGGTCTTCCTCTCATCTACTTTGCCTTCCCCATACTAGTCACTCTTCCTGCATGTGCTTTGTACTGGTGCTGCTTGTGAGCTTTCTGATTGTCTTTGTGTCCTCTTTAATTTTTTTTTCTTTTTCTGAAATTCCTGCTTAATGATTCTGCTCATTCATCTAGCTCCTATTTGAATTATCCTCATGAACTTGCACTGCTGACAATCCTCCCTTTGAAATTCTTATGTCATAGCACTGTTTCGAGCTAGCTCTTCAATTTGTTATAATCACCTGCTTTGTATATACCCTTCAATTGAAAATTGGGCATGTCTGACAATCTGGCAGATCAAGGCCACATGATCAACCCCCCCCCCCCCCCACCACCACCTCCTTAATGGCTATCTTAGTTAATGCCAAATTATCTGATCTAACACTTGGAAATCCTGAGTGTCTTTCATCACATGCTCTTGGGTAATTTTCTTTTAGCAGTTGTAATTCCATTTCCTTATCTCCTTATGACCATTCTGCCTTCCAGTCTGTGAACCTGTAATTGAAGTTTCCCATAATGATTACTTTCCCTGAAGTCATTGTGTTAATTTTCTTTATATACCATCGACATTATCCTTTGTACTCACTGACCTATATATCCTGTTTGCATTTTGTCTCTGACTGCACCATCGTCCATTAACCCACTTTCACTAATGCTTGTAACTTTTAAATTGAACTAATCACTACTAATCCCCCCCCCCTTTATTCTGGATGATTTTGGTCTTACTTAAACTACACTATACATATAGTCTTATAGGTACCTCCAATTCATATATCTCTATTCTGACTTCATCTCACATGCTTGCTGCACACCATTCCTCCTGCATAATTTATATGTTGACTCATCTGCAATCATGGCCCTTCTTCTCAACTCACCTGTCATACTAATGCAGTAGGCGCTCATTCTTTTTATTTGTTTTTAATATCAACTCTTTATCTTCTCACATATCACATTTGTCACTAATGCCAACTTATTTGTATTTGCCAAAATTATCATCTCTCATTTCTCTGCATTCTTACAGCATCACTAACATCCTTCACCTTTCCCTCATAGCAAGGGGATTTCATCATGCTCTTCTCAAGCAATTGTATTATCATGGAATCGTCATGCAAAACTTTTATCCTCCCTCTTTCACTCTGTTATGCTCTAGTTTTTCTTCCCTTACATCTATCCCTTCTTTTGCTGTTCTGCCATACACTTAATAGACATTTTGCCAACCATTATCTTACATTTTGTCTTGTGAAGTACTTCATATAAGCATGCTATAAATTAAAGTTGCCAAGAAATTATATCCTTGGTTTAATCCTTTATCCAAGTGTAAGCAAATAACTAGGCTACTTGCATATAGAGGCTAATGACTTCACATTAGTTGCCTTAGTATCCCATAATGCAGGGTACATATCTTTATGGACATATATAATGCTGTTAGATCCTGGAGAACTTTACAAGTAAATTCTTTATTCAGGATTTAACATCATAAATATTACTAATTAAGGAGATATCTGTACATCAGCTAATAATTATGAAAAATTTCTTTGTTATGTGATAATGTGTAGTCCATATGTGCCACATATTGAAATTTATTCCTGTATAACTGAAATGAGAAGCAGAGAATTTTGTGTCAGAATAGTAAGAATTATGTAAGGGAATTAAGTTATTTGTAAATCCCACTAAGCTGTCTAGTACATTACACGAAATTTCGAGAAAGAATTGTTGATAGGCAGTATTTGATTGAGAATGGCTAGACTTGACTAATGAAATTTAGAATTAAGTTAGTTATTGATAGAGTATTAATGAAAGTGTTCAATGCATGTTCTGTGAATAACTTGTGAAAGGAATTATATCTAGTAGTGTTATGCTTACACTTAATCTTATCCTTTTTGTAATTGAAGGATTTAGCTTACTCAAATTCATTGTTGTGATTTAGTATGAACCTTAACTGAGAGCGAGTTTTGTTCCATTGAGTATTTGAATTTTCTTAACTGTAAATGTTTTATGCTTTTCCAATAAACATGTTTTGTACCTTATACCTGAGTTTATGCCTGATTACGAATTCAAACTACCACTTATAAAATAGAACCTTTTGGCGGGAAAGAATTAGATATTATTGCTTAAGTAAGATTCAGGTCACGACTGCTAACTGAATCTGCACAGCGCTAGCTTACGATTAATAATTGTGTGTATCCATTTAGAATTTAGATTTATTTCCCTGAACAAGAGTCTCTTCTGTTATAGGATATTGGCTGGCACAGCATAAAAATAAATTTTGGCAATATCCGAAAAGGAAATAGTACTGAATTAATATCTTAGAGGCCCAACAGTAGATTAGAAAGCGGAGACTATTTAGAGATAAAACAGGTTGAATAAAGAGAAAACAATGATGTAACAATGCTATGTATTAAGGTAATTGCTTGGCATCTTTAATTTATAGTTTAACTTTTTTTTTTTTTTTTCATTTTACACAAATTATGGACTCCACAACTGTGTTATAAATAATTATTTTAATTTCCTCTTGTTTTGACTTTCATATTAAGGTCATCATCTAGAGTACACACAGAGAGAGAGAGACAAGCTAAATTACATTTCACATAGTATGCTGAAGAGACAATGATTTGATCAATGGTTATTCCACTGGCCTGGCCTCTAGTGAAAATAAAATAAAATTACAATAAATAAATGAAATAAAATAAATTAACTAAATCAAAGCTATATTCTATTTAAGACAACATCAGAGAAACATTCTTTCATATAGATAGTTTTGTTACAGTATAAATGATGTCCTAATTTAACATGACAAGTGTTATATTAGATTTAGGATCCTGGATTACCTATGGTCCTATTTATAATTAACTTTTAGAGAGAAAGGTTAAGTGGGTAGATTATGTGCCTTTCCATATGCTTGGGATTTTTAGACCATCATTATTGTTAAGATTAGGGTGATTGATAAGAATCTTACAGACCTCCTTAAATTTACATTCATACCATGTTTTGGTGTGATGTAAACAACAGGTGCTTTTCGGGTCAATTCTATGTAAAGTGTTCAGGGCATGATCAGAAAGACCAGTTTGACCATAGTTACTATATTTAATGTGTCGTTTATGTTCCTTTTTTCTGAAAGAATTGTGCATCCTGTTTCCCTTATATAGGGCAAATTACAGGTGCAATGAATATGGCATACTCCAGGGTGGGCCAATGGAATAAGAAGTGAATCTTTGAATGAGTTGAGTAAGTTCTTTAATTTTGCAGGAGGTTTAAAGGTGGCTTTAAGGTTGTATTTTTGTAGTATTCTTTTATTTTGTCTGATATAATGCATTGAATAGTTAGTTTTATTGTAATCTTGTTTATTTTTGTTTTTAAGTGAGGTCTTGTACAGAATTTTGTTGATAGTATTTTGGCTGTAACCATTTTTTAGGAAGTATTGCTGATAACTCTTAATTCATCTTTTTAAGTGCTTTTTTTTTTTTTTTCATTGGAGCAAATCTTCAAACCACTGTTTTTTAGTGTATTAATGATCCTTAGTTTTTGTGTTGGGTAGTGGTGGCAGGAGTTTTTTGTGTATATATTGGCTAGTATGTGTCTGTTTCCAGTAAACAATGAAGGAAAGACTGCTAGAAGGAAGATGTGTGACAAGTTTATCTAGAAACGGAAGTGTGTTCTGCTTTTCAATCTTAATTATGATTTGTATTCGGTTGTGTTGTTTGATTAGGTGGCTGAGGAAAGTGTCTGTCCGGTGGCCATGGGGCCAAACAGCAAGAACATAGTCAACGTATCTAAACCAGACTTTGGATTTTAAAGGAGAGGAATCTAGAGCACATTTCTCAAAATGTTTCATGTAAAAGTTAGCCATGTGTGTGTGTGTGGGGGGGGATAATGGCAAGCACATGACCGTGTCTTCTTTTTGTAGGTAGAAAGTGTTTTGCTATACAAAATAACCAGAACGTAGTACATAAAGAGTGCTGTGATATCGGGAGGGATTTGTCCTGTAATAGAAGGATTGTCATTGATTGGGACATTTGTGGAGAGTGCAGAGATGTCAAACTTACTAATGAATCATCTTTTTCCAGTGTGATGTCTTTGACTTTGTTTACAAAGTATTGTGTGTGTGTGTTTGATTCTTTTTGTAGGTAGAAAGTGTTTTGCCACACAAAATAACCATAACATAGTACATGCACAAAGAGTGCTGTGATATCAGGAGGGAATTTGTCCTGTAATAGAAGGATTGTGTCATTGATTGGACATTTTTTTTTGAAGAGGGCAGAGATGTCAAAATTGACTAATAAATCATCTTTTTTCCAGTGTGATGTCTTTGACTTTGTTTACAAAGTATTGTGTGTGTGTTTTAATATAGGAGGGGGAATGACCTACCAACTCCTTGAGTGTTGACACTAATTTCTTTGCTATGTGATAATTGGGGCTGTCTATACCTTCAACTATCGGCTGGAATGATGTGTTTTGTTTGTGAGCCTTTGGTAGACTGTAAATTCTTGGGGAACAAGTGTAGTGTGAAATTAATTTTTTGATGGTATCTTCAGGCCATGTGGTGACTGATTTAAGTAGCTTCTCCATTTTCTTTTTAATTCGATTGGTAGGTCATAGTTAACAAGTTGATAGGTGCTGTTTTCCGAGACTATTAGATTCATTTTTTTTTAAACAAGTAGTTTGATTTAGAATAACTGCCTTTATCGGCTCTAGTAATTACGATGTCCAGCTTTAATTTTAGTATACTGCTGTCAATTCCAATTTTGTTTGGTTGCTGGTTATTTTTTTTGTATAATTTAAATTTAAAATGTTAGAGGTTTCCAAACGTACTTTATCTGCTATGGTGGTTGGGATAAATCTTAAGCTTCTTTCACTATGGTAAATAAAATCAAGTTTGTTAATCGTTCTGGGTGCCACAAAAGTTTACTTTAAACCGTTAAACCTTTGCTGTGAACCAGAGTTCATCATTGTTCAGGACGTGGTTAGATTGGTTGACTACGTCTTTCTGATCATGCCCTGAACATTTTACATAGAATTGACTGGAAAAGCACCTGTTGCTTACATCACACCAAAACATGGTATAAACGTAAATTTAAGGAGTTTTGTGAGATTCTTATCAATTCAAAAATATAATAACAGAAAAACTCACGTTAAATATTATTTAATAGAATAATTTTCGCCTGTGTATCGCAGGCATTTTCAGAACTTTTATGAAGCTAATTGAACAATAATTGACAATTCTAAAGGGTGCCACCTAAGTAGCTAATGTAAGATAACTGAAAAGGTCAATAAATTTCCTAACTGGAAAAAAAAAAAAAAAAAAAAAAAAAAAAATATATATATATATATATATATATATACATACAATAAAAAGTTAGGAAAGATTAGCTGATTTATTAGCTTAAACTTTACTTCACTTTCCTAACTTAAATAGATCTGATGGTTGACGTCTATCCCCTTTATGGGAGATAGTACTTTATAAATCAGCTAGTCTTTCTTAACTTTTTATCATCCTCAAATTCCTGCCATATACCTCCAAGGGATGTACAGGATATGATAGTACTGCATTAAAAATTTACATCATTAACTTCCTATCTACAATTTACCTCCAAATCAGTCTGTTACTTGTCAAGACTCCAAAATTATCAGATCTTACATTTCTATTGTCTAAGGTACTTTGTACCGTATCAATCCACTTATATCTTGATCTTCCTCTGGGTCGTTTTCCTGCCAACCTGGCAAAGAACACTTGTATTGCTAATCTTTCCTCACCCATTCTGTTTAAGTGACCATACCACCTGAGATTAGCTCTGCTAACGCCTTCCTTGATTCTGACAATGCCAAGTTCTTTCCTAATATCCTCGTTTTTAATATGATATTGCCATTGATGCCATCTGTTCACGCCTCTAATCTTTCTCAGGACTCTCATATCTGCGGCCTCAAATGTTTTCTGACCCAGCTCTCAGATCCATAAATTAAAACTGGTTTGAACACAGTGTTGTATACAGCTAATTTAATGTTCCGACTAATTTCTCTCTTATTCCATATGAATTTATTCAATTGACTTCCTGCCATACCGGCTTTGTTGATTCTGCTGTCCATTTCCATATTTTTTTACAATCTTCATTAAAAATCATGCCTAAGTAGCTGAAATGTTTTACTTGTTCCACAGTTCTCCATTCACAACACAGTTGACATTTTCAATGATTCTGCCGATTTTCATTGTCTTTGTCTTTTTATTGCTGATCTTCATACCATATCTATTACAACAGTTATTCAATTTGGTCAGGGAATCTTGCAGATTTGTGGCGGATTTATTTAGAAATATAACATCGTCCACATAAAGCAAAGAGCTGACATTAACATCTCCAATTTTGATATCAGGTTTAATACTACTTTCCTTCATAATGTGATTCATATAGATAATGAATAACAGAAGCGATAACGTACATCCTTGTCTGACACCAGATTTAACATTAAACCACCTTCCTGTACTTCCTTCAATTCTAACTGTTGACTTACAACTTAAATAAAGACTAAGTATTGCTTGATATAATGCTCCACAGACACCATACAACTGTAGCATTTTGAATTTCTCTCTTGGCACCTTATCATATGCCTTTTCCAGATCAACAAAACTTAAATACAGATCTCTGTTATATTCCCATGATTTCCCAACTATTTGTTGTAAAGTGAAGATCTGATCCTGACAGCCTCTATTTGGCCTGAATCCAGCTTTTTCTTCACCAAGCTTTTCTTCCACAATTCTTCTCAACCGTTTCTCAAGTATACTTGCATAAATCTTACCAGGAACACTCTGTACAGAAATACCTCTGAAATTCTCACATTCACTTTTGTTTCCCTTTTTGTATATGGGTACTATGAGAGCTCTACTCCAATCATCGAGAATTCGTCCCTCTGTCCAGGCCTTCTGAACTATGCAGTGCAGCCACTGTAAGACTTTTATACCACCATACTTCATCTACTCCTGCTGATTTTCCACATTTCAAGTCTTTGATGGCTTTTTCTACTTAAAGTAAGGATATGTATTCCTGACTGTATACCTGTTGAGTTATTTTTACCACTGTACTCTCACTGCTTGTTTCATTTAGAAATTTTTTGAAGTAATTACTCCGTACTTCAAGGATATCTTTTTCTCCCATTTTCATGTCACCTTTATTATCTCTAACTCCTTTTACAGCACTCTTTTCTCCATTTCTAAGCTTCTTCAACAACCTTCAGAATATCTTGCCACCTTCTTGATATTTATTTTCTATGTTCTTGCCAAAGTCCTCCCATGACTTTTGTTTAGTTAGTTTTACACAGTGTTTAGCTTTCTTACATTTGTCTCTGTATTCTCTAAGAACGCAAGCTGACTTATTTGCCAGGAAAGGAACTTTTGATATGCTTTCTTCTTTTCCTTCACTGCCTCTTTGACTTCCTGTGTCCACCATAAGTTCTGATTTTTCTATCCTTGCAGACAACCTCACCACATGCCTTCTGGCTGAATTAGTTAGGGTTTTCTTCAAGGCTTGTCACTGAATCTCCAAAAGTTAGTTCCTGTTTTCAAACTCTTTCATTTTTTCTTCAATAATCTTTGTGTATTTCAGTCTACAGTTCACATCTGAGTGCTGCTCAATTTTATTCGCTTTAAAACTTTCTTACATGTTATTCTTTTCAATTTGAAATTCAATTTTATCCTGCTCAAAACTAAATAGTGATCACTTCCAATTTCAAATTCTCTGTACACGCTGGTGTCCTGCACCAGGGAGAAAACATCACCATCAACAATAACATCGTCAATGAGACTTTTCTTATTCCTTGCCTCTTTTCTCCATGTTCATTTGTGCACATTTTTATGTTGGAACATGGTGTTAGTAAAAAAAAAAGCAGTCCATGTCCTGAGTGGAAATCCAACAGGTATTTGCCATTATTATTAGCTTTGCTCTTTTCTCCAAATTTTCCCAAAATATTTTTATATGTCTGACAATTATTTCCTACTCTGCTATTTAGATCTCCAACAAGGACCAACTTTTTCTTTTTCATTGTGTCAGTTGCTTTCTCTAAAGCCTCAAAAAATTCCTCCACTTCTGCCTTAGTAGAATCTTCTGTGGGACCATAGGCACAAATAAGTCTTATTGTCCAGTTTACCATTCTGATATTTGCCCACATGATACTACTTGAGACTGCTTTCTATTCAAGAAGATTAGCCTCGTATTTAGTGTTGAATACTATGGCTACACCTTCTTTTCCTTGATTTTCATAGCCTGAATATAACGTTTTGTATTTATTGCACAGAAAGATCTCGCCAGGTTTTGTCTTTTTTTTTTTTTTTTTTTTTGTTTCAGTCACCCCTATTATGTCAATCTGGTACTTATCTAATTCCTCAGCTAGCTCCATTTCTTTGCCATTCAGGCTTCTTATGTTGATAGGATGGATCTTTAACTCTGGTGATGTTCAGTTGGGCTGTGCTTTCTGGTTTACATGGAAAAAACAATGGGGGCCTTGTGTAACCAGGCGATGCCCCAGCCAGCATGAAATTTTGTCATGCTGTACCATCATTTTGTATATTGGTTTAAGCCAATATACAAAATACAATTTGGTCGGCTAAATCCCAAATTGCCAGCCCATCCTCGTTCATTCAGTATCCAGGTAGGTACCCAATAGGGGGGGAGAGTGTACCACGAGAAGATGAGGATTGGACATTAGATCAGAAACCCTGGTCGTTTCTCTGCACTCCTTTAAAAGTTATGTGGAGGTTTCCTCTCAGTTATACAGCTTTGACTCTTAAGCACCCCTCCTAACTTTTTACTGTATATATATATATGGGTGTTTTTTAGTTAGGAAATTTATTGACCTTTTTAGTTATCTTACATTAGCTACTTAGGTGGTGCCCTTTGGAATTGTCAATTATTGTTCAATTAGCTTTATAAATGTACTGAAGATGCCTGCGATACACAGGCGAAAATTATACTATTAAATAATATTTAACGTGAGTTTTTCCATTATTATATATTTAAATTCATATGTCTGCTCACGGTATTTCCTTATTAAAATAAATTCTTATCAATATCACCCTAATCTTAACAATAATGATGGTCTAAAAATCCCAAGCATATGGGAGGCATATGTTCTACCCACTTAACCTTTCTCCCTAAAAGTGAATAATAAATAGGACAAATAGGACCATTGATAATCCAGTATCCCTATCTTTCTATATTTTCCATAAAAACATTCTATAAGAAAGAATGTTTTTCTGATGTTGTCTTAAATAGAATATAGTTTTGATTTAGTTAATTTATTTTATTTATTTATTGTAATTTTATTTTATTTTCACTAGAGATCAGATCAGGCCAGTAGAATTACCGTTGATCAAATCATTGTCTTTGTATACTGATGATTTTGACCTTAATATGAAGGTCGAAACGTCAGGTAATTAAAATAATTATTTATAACATGGTTGTAGAGTCAATCTTCTTCTGCAGCTTCTCCCACTTAAATGGGGTCACTGTTGATGATGAGTCTCCTCCACACCTTCCTGTCTTGGGCTGTCACCACCTCCAAGTTCTTCATACTCAAGTCCTCTTCTACCAGCTCCCTCCATCTCTTCTTTGGCTGCCCATGCTTCCGCCTTCCTTGCACATCCATATGCATGACCCTTCTTCCCACATATTCGTCCTCCCTCCTCATCACATGACCAAACCATCTCAACCTTGCCTCTTGTATTTTCGCTCCTAAGTTTGTGACTTTCACTGTTCCCCTGACATAGTCATTTCTCAGACGATCCTTTCTGGTCACACTGCACATCCACCTAAGCATTCTCATCTCTGCTACTTCCATCCTTCTGATGTTATTTTTCCTCAGGGCCACAGTTTCTATAGCATATGTCATAGCTGGCCTCACTACTGTCCTATAGATTTGACCTTTCTGATTGATTGGCACCCTCTTATCGCATAACACTCCAGCCATCTCCCTCCAGTTCCTCCAATCCGCTTGTATCCTGCATCCCACTTCCTTCTCAGCTCCTCCATCTTCTTCCACTGTTGAACCGAAGTATCTAAAGTCTCTCACCTTCCTGATGACATTTCCTTCCAGCTTCAGATCTGTCTCCTGTCCACCGCCCACTGTGCAACACATATACTCTGTCTTACTTCTTTCCAGTTTAGTTCCCGCTTCTTCTCTTGAATCTGCACACAACAAGATGTCATCTGCATACAACATTGTCCAAGGTGCATCTTCTCTCACCTCCTCTGTTACCACCTCCATCACAATATTAAACAGAAACGGACTTAATGCTGACCCTTGATGCAAGCCAACTGTTACTTGAAAACTCTGTCTGTCCCAGACAGGTCCGAACACTTGTCTTCACATTTCTGTACATTTCCCGCAGCAACCTGACATATTTCTCCGGCACCTTCTTCTCCCTCAGACATCTCCAGACTTCTTGCCTTGGCACTCTATCATATGCTTTCTCCAGATCAATAAATGCCAGATGTAGCTCCCTTTGTTTCTCTCGATACTTTTCCATCATCTGCCGTAACCCAAAGATAGCATCTGTTTTTGATCTACCAGGCATGAAGCCAAATTGTTCCTTTACAATCTCCACCTCCTTCCTCAATCTACCATCAATAACCCTTTCTAGGATTTTCATTGTGTGTGACATCAACTTTATTCCTCTGTAATTTTTACGGTCTTGTGCATCCCCTTTACCCTTGTAGATGAGGACAAGAGTACTCTCTCTCCATTCCTCGGGTATATTTTCCTGTTGGCAAACTTTCATGAACAGGTCCCACAGCAGGTCAATTCCCTCTCCCCCAGTGCCTTCCATGCCTCCATTGGAATTCTGCTGGGCCCACCGATTTTCCATTCCTCATCCTCTTCATGGCCTCCGTCACTTCCACTCTACTGATGTTCTGTACCATCCCCTCAGAAGGCTGCCCATCTCCTCTGTGAGTCCTTGCATTTTCCTCATTCAAAAGTCCCTCAAAGTATATTTTCCATCTGTTTCTTATGGAGGGATGTGGAATACTCTTCCTTCAGCGTCTTTGATCTGCCTCACATGTAAGATGTCCTTCGCTGCTTTATTTCTACATTTCGCTAGTTGGTAAATTTTTCTCTGTCTTTCCTTTGTTTCTAATTGATCATACAGATCTTGATATGCCATGGCCTTCACCTGTGCCACAACTCTCTTGGCTTCTTGTTTTCTCTCTCTGTACACCTCTCTGTTCTCTTCCACTCTTGACTCATCCCACTTCTGCTTTGCCTTCCTCTTAGCTGTCACTACCACTTGTACATTATTATTCCACTACCAACCCTCCTTCTGCTCTCTAAACTTTCCAGATGTCTCACCAAGCACCTCGATTGCACAGCTCAGGATTAATTTTGAATTATGTTTCCACCAATCTTGTACACTTTCCAGTCCATCCAAAATCCTCTTTAACACCCTCTCCCTAAAACGATTCCTCACACTCTCCTCTTTTAAGCGAAACCACTTAATTGTCTTCATCCCATGGCATCCAGAGGTTCCTATCTTCGATCTTATTTTAAAGTCTGCGCACAGCAGTCGGTGTTGCTGTGCTACTTGATCTGTTGGAATTACTTTACAATTTGTTACAACCTTAAGATGTTTTCTTCTAGTCAAAATGTAGTCAATTTGTGAACTGTTGTTACACTCCTAAATGTTATCAAATGTTCTTCCCACTTGTAGAAAAACAAGTTCACAATTGCCAGGTCAAACGCTACTGCAAAGTCCACAACTCTCTCTCTCTCCTTCCTGGTTCATCATTCCCACTCCGTGGCCACCATGCACCCTTTCACAGTCTCTATTCTGTCTTCCTATGTGTCTGTTCAAGTCTCCTCTGACAATCACCATCTCATTTTCTTCCAATTCCCTCATTTCTTCAATAAAGAGTCAATAATTAGTGTAAAATGAAAGCTGATCACTGTGTAACACTAAAGGAAAGTATTATAGTATAACCAAGTGAAAAAACTTAAGTTACATATGAGAGATTTTACTATAGGAAATAGGTGTGGAAATGTGTTTGGCAGTAGATAGGATTGAGAGAAAAAAAGTAAAAGTAATCAAAATAATAGCATTATTATTATTATTATTATTATGACACCTCCAGGAAGTCCGAAGATTCATCAAGGGAGGGTACCTGCTCTACAGCTCTGTCTCCACCACTCACTCCACCAACTGACCGCAACTACACCAGTGCCATCTACCGCCAACCACCACTAGTATTTCCACAGACAATCGCAAACAACGATGCCCATGGCAGGATTCGAACCCACAGCCTTTTGACTGGAGAATGGATATTCTAACCACTCAGCCAGCCAGGCTGGCAAAAGATATAGCTCATGAAAGGTATAGAATTAAGAGTGGGCTGTAATGAGAGAGAGCATCTTATGCTGAGTCCTTCCCCAAAGTGTGAGCTTTAGTGAATACTAAAACATCTCCTGAGTGGTTATAGATCTGAGAACAGAAAGTAAAAGAAGAGGTGGTACAAAAGAGAAATGAATGCTCGACTAAGCAAGAAAGGAAAAATTAAATGGTGACTTGTACAGCAATTCTATGATAAGAGGTGGCTTGATGAGAGATTGAAGAAATTGTGCTTCTTGTGTGCAAAGATTACTGATGTTAGTAAAGCCATTAGGGAGCAGAAGGGCAAAGTGAAAGAGTTGATTGTTTTGGCAGGAAAATTTGATTTGAAAGGAGACACGTATTGCATGAGGGAGCAACTCAAGAGTTACTAAATGTAGTAAAAGAGAAAAGCGAGAGTTTAGATAGTGAGTGTTGCCAAAGTATGACATACAGTAGGTGAGTTGAGAAGAGCCATAATTGCAAATGAGTTGGTGCATAGGTTATGCAGTAGGAATGGGATAGAGTATTTTTTGAGATGTATGTATGTATAGAATGAGTTTGAATAGTTTGCACTTGAACAGGTTTGGAGTTTTGAAAAAGGCTTTTGAATGAAGTTGAATGGAGGTATAGAGAAACTAGAGCTACTGCATGGGGGTGGGGGGGGTGACATTACTGTGACATTATAGATACCAGTTGAGTGATTAAGAATGTACAAAATATGCTCAAGTTTGTACCAAAATTGGATTGTTAATATAAAGCTTAAGGATGACTGTGGGTGGCAGGGACTATTGTGCTATATGTTCACTAACACCAGGAGCATTCAGAAAAAGGGGGAGAATTTTTCAGCATTGGTTAGCTCCTCTTGGCCAAAAGTTATTGCATTAGTGAGACATGGCTGACAGGAGATGATGTAGTTAGTGGGATAGTGTGAAGTATATAGAATTTGTAGGGAGAATAGAGGGAAAGCATATTGTCGATGACATCTTGTGAACTTCAAAGAACAGGAATTTAGTTGGAGGTCAATGAAAATAGTGCATTGAAGACCATCTGGTGTGATAGAGACCAACAGGACAAAATATATAGTTGATTGCTGCTATGGAAAGTGGATGTAAAGGATGATGTGAATTTTTGGCATCGAAAAATAAGCTCAGTGAGTGGAGGACGAGTAATTATTATGGGGGGGGGGACTGAACACGGATTGGAAGAAGGACATTAGAGAAAGGAAATGGAATTCATGCAGTTATAAGGAATAACCTAAGGCAGCATGCAGTGACAGGTCCCAGGGGTTTGAGAGGGATAGATCTAGTTGATTGCATTAGAGTATTTGTTCTGTAATCAAGATAGCCAGATTGCTGCTAATTGGTGAGAGTGATCGTGTGGTCTTGACCTGGGAGGTGGGATTAGACATACTGAAACCTGGAAGGTTTCAGTATGTGGAATTTTCACTTAAGAAGAGGTACAAAACTTAAGAGACTGCATGGTTTCCATGGCATGAGAAACTGCAAGGGTTGGAAACTGTTCATACTTGGAAAGTGGTAAAAGAGTGTTTGAGGAAAGTAATAGCAGACTGCATATCTAGAGCATGCAGTGCATGATAATCAGGAGATTAAATCAAGTGGAAGTTAAATGGATTAATAGCAATAACAAAATCCACAAAAAAATAATAATAATAAACATTTAAAACAAAGTGCAGGGAATTCAAGGAGAAAGATGATCAGCAGTACAAAGCACAAGCCAGATTAATTGTTAAATTTTGCCTTCCTTACTAGTATGGTAAGGAAGGCAAAATATAAGAGAATGATTTTCTTTGCAGGCCAAAGATAATCTCAAATAGTTCTTTCAGTATGTGTGGCAAGTAAAAGGAAGAATAATTTTGAATGATGAAGGTAGGAAGGTAATTGAAGCAGACAAAATAACTGAATCATTAAGTGATCACTTTGCAAGGGCATATCATTCAGGTAGAGATATTTGCAGTAACAAGAGAGGCAAGGGCTAATGCAAAAATAGATAGATGAATTAGTGACACCTTGACATGAATACTGCTATGATATTAGATGATATTTCAGCTAGAGTATTACAAGAAGGTACTAGGGAATTGGCAGTGCCTTTTGATCACATTATTTAAGTCATCTCTGGATTGGTCCCAAGGAAGTGGAAAGGTAAAAATAGTTCCATTTCATAAAGCAGGCTACAAGACTGAGATAGCAAATTATTGACTGATCAGCATCTCAGGTCATGGTATTGGAGAAGATGGTTAAGGAAAAAAATCCAGGAATGGGTAGGTTGGAATGGGATTATATATTGACAGCATAGTTTTGTGTAGGGCAGGTAATGCCTCACTAACTTACTCACCTGTTTATAATATGGTGTCAGCTGAATTAGATAAAGATAATGGGTATACCATGATACTACTGGGTTTTGCAAAAGCTTTCAACAGGATATTGCATAGGATTCTGATAAAGAAATTACTGGAAATGGGGGATGGATATGAAGTTGATGTAGATAAGAGGACAGTTGGAGAGATACCATGCAATGGTTTATTCAAGAGCAGAGATCTGTTGAAGGCCTGTGACTAGTGGCATGCTGCAAGGATCTGTACTTCGTGGGCTGCTGTTTAATTTGTACATTAATAATATAGGAAATTATTTGAGAGGAAATATTCATTTGTATGCTGATGATGCAAAATTATGTAGAGCAATAGTCAATAAAGATGATTTAAAATTTTTTCACAATGATTTAAATAGACTGGCAGTAGGAGCAAAGGAGAATGAATGTCATTTTAATATGGCAAAGTGTAAGTCTCATAGACTCAGCCCCCCCTTTCAAACCTTCTATCTGGCTAAGATATGTAGATGATGTGGTCTCTATTTTGCCTCATGGCCCAGACACATCAGACTCCTTCCTCAGTCACCTCAATTGCCTACATCCAAGAATCCAGTTTATGATGGAAAAGAACAATAACAGTTTACCCTTCCTTAGACACCTTAGTAACATGACTTCCTAATGGTAACCTTTCCTTCACTATATAAAGAAAACCCACTCACAAGCAGATACATTCACAAACTTTCCCTCCACCACCACTCCTCTCAATAATATCCAATATGGCACTATTAAAACTCGAACCAATAGAACCCACAATCTTTGTTCCAGTGAAACCTTCCTTTCAACCAAACTCAACCACATACACAACACTTTCCTTTCCAATGGCTACAGCAATTACAAAATTAAAAAATGATCAGTTCCCCACCTCCCTCCCATTTCCCGGCCATCTCTTCAGAAGGATTTCAGAAATGCTATCACATCCCTTAAATCCATGGCACATCAGAAAAAATAGCTAGGTCCTTAAAAAATAGTACAACCTCCACAGCTTTTAAGCCTCACCATAAACTTGCTACCCTTATCTATTCTTCCAAAGATCAGCTCCCTCTTCTCTCAGTGCCTGGAGTATATAAAGTACCCTGTTCCTGCAAGCTGGCTTACTTCAGACAGACAGATAGATCAGCAACTATCCGTTTAGAAGAACACAAGTCATACATCTGTAATCATGACTGCTCAGTCTGGCCGTGCAAACCATCATGTTTTGGATACAATCCATAGGATCTCCTGGAGAAAAACCACTATGCTCCACCGTAGTAAATTCAAAAATGAAAAACTGTTTTTAGAATCTGCAGTGGTACTCAGAAATCACCAAATTTAAATAAATGCAGTTGCATAAAACTTCCCAAAATTTGAGAAACATTAATTATCAGAGGTCCCACTTTACATCTTAGGCCACCTAGTTCGGACTTTAGTGTCACCCGGTGTTTCACTTAGTATTGTGTTGTATTTGAGTGTGTGCTATAAGAGTTATTTGTAATCCCTGATGATGTCTTAGTGACTGAATGGAATATTGGAAGCCTAATAATTAAATTATTAATCCTTTCCTAGTGCTGTAGATCAGCGCTTCCCAAACTGTAAGGTGCGGCCCCCTTGGGGGCCGTGAAATAATAAAAACAAATTGAAAATGTTTCAAGACTAAGTAGATTTTTTTTTATCTTAAAAGAAACTTATTTAATTTTTATTATTTCTTTTTTTTTTGTTATTTTTTATATTTTAATGGAAAAAAAAATCACACATTGGTTGCGGGTTCACAAATTTTGTTTCCTGCGTATTTTGGTGCTCAATAAATATTAGTAAATATATGCTTATTCATATAAGTTTCATTTAACTTATATGAATTGCGGTTTCAAATATTTCACCTGATATTGACTTTTTGTGTAGCAGTATTGAAACACATCCATCACATTAAATTGTTATTAAACTTTTATGTTTTTAATTCTTTTTTTATTACTAATCGTTTTACGTTTCATGTGCTTGTACTGCAAATGTACAATAACAATATATCTATCTACATTTATATAAAAATATGAGATAATGTGCCATGTCCAATGTGTATGTAAGATGATAAAAATTTAATATTTGCATTTGATTTTTGCAATATTCGCTGTGTATGTTTTGCATTGAATATAAATACAATAAATATTATAATAATATATGTCTATATTATGATTTTTTTTGAGGGGGCCTTGAAATATTTTGATTTTTCCAAAGGGGGTCCCCTGACATCCAGAAGTTTGGGAAGCACTGCTGTAGATAGTCCATTAAAATTCAAACATGAGGCAAAGTGTAAGGTTATGCATTTTGTGATAAACAGATTACTAGCTCTGTACCATATTGATGGAACTGTACTCCAGGAAATTGATGAAGCCAGAGATTTGGATGTTGGTGGATAGGGCATCAAAATGTGGAGGGCATATTGAAAAACTGGCAAAAAAACTCATCAGATTACTTGGTCGCTAAAGAACTCTTACAAACAGAGATAAACAAGCTATTATCCCTCTTCCTCTTTATAAGTCTGAGTAGACCCCCTCCCCCATCTGGACTTATATGCATACATCAGTACCTGAGTTTCTAGGGGATGAGGAGGGGTTAGTGAAGATCCAAAAAAAAGAGTAACAAAGATGATGGGAGTTCTGTGAAATGCTTTATGAAGATTTGTGAGTGCCAAAAATTGGCTGATAAACAGAAAAGATGTTATGTGGTTGAGACACAAATTACTGAAAGGTTTTTACAGGATTGATACAGAAGAAATTTTCCAGAACAGGTCTGGTGGGGGGGGGGGGAATCATGTCTAGCATTTGAACAAGAATGGTTAGCAAGGATGTGAACTAAATTTTTTACTTGAAGAGTGACAAATGAGTGAAATAGGTTACCCAAGTTCTGTCATTTTAGACATAATCTGGACTCCTGCAGACTCTTGCCCGTGTTAGAAATCTGCTTCTTTAATTTCTTGTTTTTATCACTTGTATTTTACTTAAGAGAAATCAGAATTTACATGTTCTTATTTGTGTTATTAATATAGCCAACTCTCACTATAGCAAATATACTGTTATAATGAATTCATTTGCAGACAAATTACAGGAATCCCATAGGTACAATGCTATTCTAAAGAATATTCACAATGCGCAAACTATTCCTATGGTTCCCTACTAGTGTATAAATGAGAGCTGCCTGAGGTTAACATATTTTTACAACATGCATCTCACATGTTGCAAGTTGCAAATCCCATGCTTATAAGTCTAGTTATTTATTCAGATATTTGTTGTTACAGGCTATGGCAGTTATGAACCCAAGGAAGATGAAATACTCTCTGTTACGAGGATCTTTCAGCTCTGTTGGAATAAATGAATTTATTAGGCAAGTTCTAGTTTCATATATATAACAAATTTAGTAAAAATTTAACGTGCACCAAAATTTGATGTGTTTGCTTAGTTTGCTAATAACTTGCAGTAGTTAAGTTTCTTACATAAACTAATTTGCTATATTTTAAGTTTATACTGTTGTGCTCTCTCTCTCTCTTTTGAATGTTACAGGGGATGAAATAACTTTCATTTAATTGAATTCTAATGTCAGTTTAAAGTACAGAACAAATGAAAAGAAATTCAATTAGTAACAAAATGATTACAGACAATAACATTCTCGTGTAGGACAATTGACTCTTGCTGTAACAAGTGACTGAAAAGCACCAATCAAAGCCTTCATAAGTGTAGTGCTATACTAAAAAAAAAAAAAAAAAATTGCTATAGCAAACTATCCACTAACAAACTATTCTTGTGGTCTGTATGAGTTTGTTATAGGAAGAGTTGACTTCCACCATTCATTATCACAACAATTGAACCTACAGTTGTTCTTGACTTATGCACTGTAGACATGATTTTGTTTTTCCTAATTTTACCATTAAAATGGTATATTTGAATTAACTTACTTCTTAAGAGCAAACCTAAGTAGTGTAATATCTCCCTGATCTTCTCTCTCTCTCTCTCTCTATATATATATATATATGTATATATATATGTCGTTTTTATAATGATATTTTCCTGGCTTATTCCCTCATATAAATTCCTTATCCTAACTTCAATAAAATACCTTGCTCGGTGCATCAAGTTAATATACCTAAATTCTTAAGCAGTCTCAATATTCAATCTGGGCCATTAACCATTCTTAAGAGTAGTGTACATGGATAGAAGACAAAGGGATTGCCGTTGGACAACACAGATTCCTTTGTTTCAATACTGGCGGTGATTCCTTTTTCGGATTCAGGAAAAATTTCTATTATACTGCACCACCCTGAATCCTAGATTATTGAACAGTGCAAAATCAAGGAACCAGAACTCAGTTTAGCATACTATCTTAAATCTCTTAATCACTTTTGATAAATTCTAAACATTATCAAACAACTAAAACTTAATTCACAGTCGTAGCCTCCCTTGTAATTTACCTCCCGCTGTGGTTCGAACTTAATGAGCGGTGCAATAGAAAAGAAATCAGGCAAGTCATCAATTAAATTTAAAGAAAAACATTTAATCACAAATCAGACAGTTTACACTTTACGAACAAATACTGACATATAATTGCACTAACTTTAAGGAATGAGTATAATTATCCAACTTTTCTAATTCTCCCATAACATGTAAAGACATCAATTCACGTAAGAAATTCTATCTTCAATCATGCGTTTTATACACTACAATGCTAAAGGTTATTCACTTATCAACTCAACAACAAAGTTAGCTCAATGTGCTTCCACACTAATTCCTTCATTCAAAACTTAAAGTTCCACTACTTTCTTAAACACAATCTCTAAAGTCCTTTTATTAATCATAGCCTTCAAAACCTAATGTCCCTTTTACAATTACAGATTTCCTTCTTTAACACAATTACTAAACAAATCAAAGTTTCTACATTACCAAAGGCTGGGGGAACTATTTGACCTTCACATACATCACGACAGAGCTTCCGATTCTTGGATCCTTCTTCAGTTGACCTCATATGCATTATTCTACTGATAGGCCCGGACTAGACATATCTCTGCCGAAGAAGGTAAGTGCTCGTCGTTCTCTGGTAGACTGACTCGGGCATGGCTTAGCAATCTCCGTGGCGATTGGGAACTCCGCTCCGCTATGCTATTTGTTGACCAGCGATCTACCCATAGACATTTCAGCGTGCTCCAACAACCTCCGAAGGACCTCTATCTCGAAGACCTCTCCAATGCAGGGGGGGAAGGAAAAAAGACCACAAGCTAGCTCCGCAATGCCTTTTAAATCCCGTGCCCGATGCTTCTTTTCTATGTCATCATTCTCTCTCGCTTAACCCATGACACCTTACTTCTCCCATCCCCTAGTGCGCCACACTCTCCCCTAGCATGCTTTATGGGGGGGGGGGGGGGGGAACTGCATGTGCATCCTACTTGGTGCATGTGTTTAGCTTCTGGCCATCAGTATCTAATCCGATTATCTTTCTCCCAGCAATACACAAGAATTTACATAAAGTTAACAGCTTAAACATTAGAAAATTTACAATAATTATTTACAACACGATATACAAAAGTATTTTCTCAAATTATTAGTGTTGCTGATAAATTACAATTAGCTTTATTCATCTGATATATCAATATTGGCCCTGGAAACGTTAATACATGTTAAGTCTGAAGGAAACATAAAATGTATAAATTTCAGTTTCATTCAGAACTTAACAGTAGCATGCCAAATTTCATTAAATACCAACATGCATTTGTATCTTATATAGGTAGGTATGGATGTTTGTAATATATTTACGATTGTTTTACTTAATGTTGTCACGGTCCAGTTATAAAGGAAAGCAGCTTACATGCAGTACAAAGTCTTCAGAATTCTTTAACTAAATTGAATAGCTACTGCAACAAATTTGGTGTGAAAATCAGCATTTAAAAAAAAAAAAAAAAAAAAAGGCAGCTCTGAAAATAGGCAAGCACATGGAAAATATCAATAGCATTTGGAATGGAGAACGTGTAAAACAAGTGAAATGTTATATAGGCACAATTTTTAGTGAAGATGGCAAATTAAATATGACAACACAATATAACAGAACTGGTACGATGGGTAACCATTTGAATAAATTTTAGATGGAATGAGAGAAATTAGCTACAACATTGAACTAACAGTATTCAAAACAATTGTATATTATGAATCTGAGAGTTGGGTGAGAAATAAATTGGACTTGATCACATAAGAATTCAGAGGAAAATGAGGGTAGTGAACAAATGGCATCAATGTTAGAATCATATGAAAAAGACACTAGGAATGTGACATTGCTTCTGTTCAAAGATGTGTGAACAGAGCTATTCTAAAGTGGTATAGTTACTTAAACAGAATGAGAGAAGAAAGGTTAGCAAAACAAATGTTTAATGGCATGGAAAAAAAAGACCCAGAGGAAGACCATGATCTACATTGGTTGATCAGGTGTCTTAGAAAATTGAGATGTACAAATTATATCAAAATTTCTGGAACAGAAAACTAACTGGACACCAGAATGTAAATAATTGCTAGTTAAGATTAATTATTTACAGTCAACGTTTGACTAGGTTGAGCTAGCATTATCAATGGCAATTTACCACTGTAGTTTCAAGGCAGATATCTACTAACAAAGTGTATCACTAGAAGGCAAGCATGGGACATTATGCCAGAAGTCTTGGTTGATTCTCTGTGCATTCTTGCACATTTAGATCTCATTCCACTTGAACCTTTAGGTGAGCCCTTTTTACATACAAGCATGTTTTGAAATTGTTCGGATTAGTGTTTGTTTTTGCAAGAACTGTAGTAATATTCAGTAACATTTGCATTAGTCAAAGAATTCTGTCATGTGGTAGTACATTCGAGTATAAAACAAATAGTTTTAAAAAAACTCTTTGTTGTACCAAATGGTGAGAAAAACCATTATAGTTTGCTATAGTGGAATTTCCTGAAGTTTACAGTACTCCTTTTGAACAGAACTGTATCTACTGAAGATTTAATCAGGATTTCTCGAAATTGATTTTGCTATAATGAACTTCAGTGAGTGTCACCAAATTTTTAACTTTCCTGGAGATTAAGATCACTGGCTAAATATATTAATTAGGAAAAATCTTGGGGTGCTTAAGGATCACAGCTGTATAACTGAGAGGAAACCTCCACATAGCCTTTAAAGGAATACGGAGAACCGACCAGGGTTTCTGACTTAATGTCCAATCCTCACCTTCTCGTGGTGCAGCCCGTTGGGTATCTACCTAGATACTGAACGAATGAGGATGGGCTGGCAATTTGGGATTTAGCTGACCAAATTGTATTCTTATTGGCTTAAACCAATATACAAAATGAAGGTACAACATGACAAAATTTCATGGCAGCTGGGGCGT
The DNA here is from genome assembly GCF_054136105.1 of Typopeltis vanoorti. Classification (NCBI taxonomy): domain Eukaryota; kingdom Metazoa; phylum Arthropoda; class Arachnida; order Uropygi; family Thelyphonidae; genus Typopeltis; species Typopeltis vanoorti. The sequence goes on from NC_143552.1 coordinate 87,559,053, forward strand.
CATCCAGTTACACAAAGCTCCTGTTGTTTTCGCCAGGGAACCAGGGCGAACAGTGAAAAGTCAGCTACTGGAACAAATCTGAAAACACACCCCAACTCAACATCACCAGAGTTAAAGATCGGTACTATCAACATAAGAAGCCTGAATGGCAAAGAAATAGAGCTAGCTAAGGAATTAGATAAGTACCAGATCAACATAATAGGGGTGACTGAAACAAAAAAGACCAAAACTGGTGATATCTTTCTGAGCAATAAATATAAAATGTTATATTCAGGCAATGACAGTCAAGGAAATAGCGATAGTATTCAACACTAAATACGAGGCTAATCTTCTTGAATGGCAGGCAGTCTCAAGTAGAGTGATGTGGGCAAATATCAGAACAGAGAATTGGACAATGAGACTTGTTTGTGCCTATGGTCCCACAGAAGGTTCTACTAAGGTAGAAGTGGAGGAATTTTTTGATGCTTTAGAAAAAGCAGCTGACACAATGAAAAAGGAAAAGTTGGTCCTTGTTGGGGATCTAAATAGCAGAATAGGAAATGAGTGTGAGACATACAAAAATATTTTGGGAAAATTTGGAGAAAAGAGCAAAGCTAATAATAATGGCAAATACCTGTTGGATTTATGCTCTGGACATGGACTGGTTATTACTAACCATGTTCCAACATAAAAATGTGCACAGATTCACATGGAGAGCAAAGGCAAGGAATTAGAAACGTCTCATTGACTATATTATTGTTGATAGTGATGTTTTCTCCCTGGTGCAGGACACCAGAGTGTACAGAGGATTTGAAATTGGAAGTGATTACTATTTAGTCTTGAGCAGGATAAAATTGAATTTCATATAGAAATGAATAACATGTAAGAAAGTTTTAAAGCGAATAAAAGTTGAGCAGCTCTCAGATGTGAACTGTAGACTAAAATACACAAAGATTATTGAAAAAAAAATAAAAGAGTTTCAGAACAGGAACCAAACCTTGGAGATTCAGTGGCAAGCCTTGAAGAAAACCCTGATTGATTTAGCCAGAGAGCCATGTGGTGAGGTTCTGCAAGGATAGAAAAATCAGAACTCCATGGTTGACACAGGAAGTTAAAGAGGCAGTGAAGGAAAAGAAGAAAGCATATCAAAAGTTCTTGGCAAATAAGTCAGCTTGTGCTCTTAGAGAATACAGAGGCAAATGTAAGAAAGCTAAACACTCTGTAAAACTGGCTAAACAAAAGTAATGGGAGGATTTGGCAAGAACAAAAAAAATAAATATCAAGAAGGTGGCAAAATATTCTGGAGGTTGTTGAAGAAGCTTAGAAACGGAGGAAAGAGTGCTGTAAAAGGAGTTAGAGATGATAAAGGTGACATGAAAATGGAAGAAAAAGATATCCTTGAAGTATGGAGCAATTACTTTGATAAACTGCTAAATGAAACGAGCAGTGATGACAGCACAGTGGTAAAAAAACTGACCAGGCATGCAGTCAGGAATACATATCCATACTTGAAGTAGAAAAAGCCATCAAAGGCTTGAAATGTGGAAAGGCACATTTAGCAGGAGTAGATGATATAATCGACAAGAAATGCTGAAGTATGGTGGTATAAAGTCTTACAGTGGCTGCATAGTTTAAAAGGCCTGGACAGAGGGATGAATTCGTGATGATTGGAGTAGAGCTCTCATAGTATCCATATATATAAAAAGGGAAATAAAACTGAATGTGAGAATTACAGAGGTATTTCCCTAATGAGTGTTCCTGGCAAGATTTATGCAGGTATACTTGAGAAATGGTTGAGAAGAATTTTGCAAGAAAAGCTTGGCGAATAACAAACTGGATTCAGGCCAAATAAAGCCTGTCGGGATCAGATCTTCACTTTACGACAAATAGTTGAGAAAGTATGGGTATATAACCAAGATCTGTATTTAAGTTTTGTCGATCTGGAAAAGGCATATGACAAGGTGCCAAGAGAGAAGCTATTCAATACGCTACAATTATATGGTGTAAATGGGAAATTATATCAAGCAATACTTAGTCTTTATTTGAGTTGTAAGTCAGCAGTTAGAATTGAAGGAAGTACAGGAAGATGGTTTAATGTTAAATCTGGTGTGAGACAAGGATGTACATTATCCCCTCTTATTCATTATGTGATCCATGTAGATAATGTGGTATTAAACATGATATCAGAATTGAAGATGTTAATGTCAGCTCTGCTTTATGCAGACAATGTTATACTTCCAAATAAATTGCTACAAGTCTCAAGATTCCCTAAATTGAATAACTGTCGTAATAGATATGGTATGAAGGTCAGCATTAAAAAGAGAAAGACAATGAAAATAGTCAGAAACATTGAACATATCAACTGCATTGTGAATGGAGTACTTATAGAACAAGTAAAACATTTCAGCTATTTAGGCACGATTTTTAGTGAAGATAGTAAATTAAATATGGAAATGGACAACAGAATCAACAAAGCTGGTATGGTAGGAAGTCAATTGAATAAATTCATATGGAATAAGAGAGAAATTAGTCGATACACTAAATTAGCTGTATACAAGACAGTTTTCATAGTAGTTTTAACTTATGGATCCTAGAGCTGAGTCGCAAGTAAAACGATTGACGAAAGACTAGAGACCGCAGATGTGAGAGTCCTGAGAAAGATTAGAGGCGTGAACAGATGGCATCAATGGAATATCATATTAAAAACAAGGACATTAGGAAAGAATTTGACATTGTCAGCATCCAGGAATGCATTAGCAGAGCTAATCTCAGGTGGTATGGTCACTTAAACAGAATGGGCGAGGAAAGATTAGCAAAATAAGTGTTCTCTGGCAGGTTGGCAGGAAAACGACCCAAAAAAAGACCAAGGTATAGGTGGATTGATACGGTACAAAGTGCCTTAGACAATTGAAATATAAGATCTGATAATGTTGGAGTTTTGACAAGTAACAAACTGATTTGGGGGAAAATTGTAGATTGGAAGTTAATGATGAAAATTTTTCATGTAGTACTGTCATATCCTGTACACTCCTTGAGGGTACAAATGCAGGAATTTGATGATGAGGAGAAATCTTGAAGTATATAACATTTAAGTATTTAAACCATCCATTATACATAAAACAAATTGGATTAAGAAAGTTGTATTTATAACTTATTTCTTTCTTACACATTCATTTATGAGTTGATGAAAATGGCTCTAAGACAAAGAAAAAAATATATATATATATATATATTCTGAAAAAAGTTCATGGATCAAAACAGTATCATACAAAACTCACTTTCTTCTGGTAGCCTTCACTCTTCTGAGTTTCCTTAGCTAAAACAGTGTTACCTACATTTGAAAAACATTTATTCAACTGGAGAATAACTAAAACAGATGAACCTTTTGAAGATTAAATCACAAATAAAAATGCATGTTAGAAAGTTATCTTTCATTAGAGTAGTTTCCTTGAATAATATATTTTATTTATTTACTTTTTGCTATAAAATTATTCCTCAAAAAATTGCTTCAATCCTGTATGCTGCTTCCTTCAAATTCTCTCAGAAGACATTTTCTTTTATAAAATAAGTACCATACATGTCGGTGTATAAGATGACTCTCAAATACTACAGAAAAACCCCTCGAAAACACTGATCATCTTATACAGCGAGTATATAAAGGGAAGCTTAATTTCTTGGATGAACATTTAGGTAGTTACAATACATCGTTATATAAGAAAGTAGGTAATGTTTATAAACAAATCAGATCATTGGTTATAACTTGGTTCAATCAGCCAAATATGACAACATAACTGTAAACCTTGTTTTTTCATGACCTGTACTTCGAACTAGCACAGTCTTACTACCTTTAGACTCCACTGTTTTATTGCTTGCGTATCATATCAAAGCTCATAGGAGCTTCATTCATATTTCCAATATTTGACAATAGAAATTTATGTTCTTGTCTCAACTGAATAATAAATTTATGGAAACTGGTAAGTTTGTGGTCAAGATCTGCAATTTTCGTTTTTTGTTGTACAGTGGTATCTCGCTAATTTGAACCTCTTTAGTCCGAACCCTCCAGTAATCCGAACTGCGGTTTTGAAAAAGTTTTATTTATTATGTATTATTATTTTGTGTACTATTATTTTTATTTAATAATTATTATTTTAACTATTGTTATTTATTTTATTATTATTACAGTAGGGTATTTTTTTTCATACTGTCAATTGTACGGTTATACTTGAGGACTATTTTGATTTATTGTGTATTCACGTTTGCTTTTTTATACTGGACAGTATGTACTGTATTGTTGGCATGAATCACAAATATACACAAAAAGAGGAAATTCAAAACGTGCATAATTTGATTAAAAATATAAATCCATATGTTGAAATTTCACAAACAGATGTTTGGAATGGATTACAGGTAGAACCGAAAGGGAATTCGAAATCAAATCAGATGATGAAATTATAAATATGATGCTACAGAATGAATTAGAAGACGATAATGACGATGAAGAACTCAAAGAAAAAAAAGTAAAACATGAAGAGGCAGCTGATAGTTTTAATGTGTATAGAATGGGCTAAGCATAATGATACGGCATTCCACAAAATTTTGTTTGCCAATGCAGCTCCGAGAAGAAGCATTCGAAAAAAGTTTAGCTTCAAAGAAGCAAAAGAAAATCGGTGACTTTTTTTTTACAAAGAAATAAAAAAACTTTTTTTGTGTTTATTTTGTGAAACTTTTTGTGTTGTGTACAAGAAAGTGATATTTTTTACGTAAATTAAGTTACGTACTGAACTATGCAATTTTATTAAATCAGAATCCTCAACAATACAGGTAAATACAAATTAAATTTTTTACTAAAATAAACTTGTGTACTGTATTATTTTTTTGTTTTACATTATAGTAAAGTAGCTTTTTTCTATCAGTTAATTTATTTACAGAATTAAATTGATATACCATTAGAATCTGATTATTTTTGTGTAAAACACTAGTTATTGTTGTCTCGTGGGGAGAAATTCGCTAATTCGAATGAGCACGGTTTTTATTAGTTCGGATTAGCGAGATACCACTGTATTACCAGATTTTGTCTGTTCATAAAATGATTACACCATCGTGAAGTAGCTTGAAATTCTATACTTTCATCCAGATGATGATCATCCATCTTGACCATTTTAGTGCATATGCTCTAATCATATTTCTTGTAACAAGAAACTATTCTGCCTTTATATTCGAATACCCATTCTACAATGCGATTTTCCAGTTGCGACCATCGGGTGATCCCCGTTCTCGTCACCCCCCCCCTTTTTTTTTTTTTTTTTTTTTTTGGCAATTTTTTTAAAAATCTCTTCTTTCTTCCACCATTCTCTTACCATCTTCTCAGTTATATGTCAAACTTTCTTGCAGCAACACATTTATTAGTTTGCTTTGCCATTTCAGTTACCCTTATTTTAAATTGAACTTCATACTTTCTTCATTTTATTGCTGGTTCAATGATTTTAAATGATCCTGAAAAACAATTTTAATAATCCTGAAATTTTAAAAAAATGCAAAATTAATAATTAATTAAAATTGGGGCTAATCACTTTTAATTAGGATAATTTGCATAAATACTAAATCTGTTTATTAATTAATTAAAATATTATTAATTATAATTTTTTAATTAATTAAAATATTAATGTAATTAAAAATTATAATTGATAATTTTAAATTAATTTCCATATTATTTTTTTGCTATGCAAAAAAATAACATATATAACAATAATACTCAACGTTGCATTAATGCAAGAAAGAAGAAATTGGGGTGTCATCTTATACAATTGACATAAGATTAAAACCTAAAAATAACCTGAAATTTAGGCCTTGTCCTATACACCGACATATACATAATTACAACTATTATTAACACGTTCACTGCCACGCTACTTTGGCATAGTCTGTTCCCGTATGCCGAGCAATTTCACTTCTTCAAGGTCAGTACGGTAATCTCGTTACCGGCAGTAAGCGTCATACGAGTATACTCGTAGCTGGCTTGTGTGGCTGGTTTACGAACTATGAGTATCGTAGTTGGCAGCGAACATGTTAATTTGACTAGATACGAAATGTACATGAAGACTAATGAAATGAGAGTGATGATGATGTAACGTTAGGGTTTCAGTTGAAAAGATCTGGGTACAGTTGACATGAAGAATCTTATGAGGTCTTTTCAGTTGAAGCTAGTTAGTTACCTGGATTTCTCCACCAAGAAACTTGGTTTTTTCATCTCACAAAAACAAACTGACTGGAGATATATGTATTTAATAGATGTAATATACTGTTCTTTTAACCTTACTTGCATTAGGCATAAATGCAACCATTTATAGCTCCATCTGATTGACATATTATTAGGCATTCTATAGAATAATCAATACCACCACTGCAGTTGGGATAATGCTTTCCTCCATAGCTGGAAAGACCATACTTCGACAACAGGAACTTTTTCTTAGCCTTTTCCAATTATGGCTAGATCAGTTCTCCCATAGTGAGTGGCACAATGATTAGTCACTTGATCATAGCACACATCATCATCAAATTCCTGCGATGCCCTCAAGGGGTGTACAAGATATGATAGTACTATATGAAAAAAATTACATCATTACTAACTTCCTATCTACAATTTTCTTCCAAATCAGTCTGTTACTTGTCAAGACTCCAACATTATCAGAGCTTATATTTCTATCATCTAAGGCACTTTGTACTGTATCAATCCACCTATATCTTGGTCTTCCTCTGGGTCGTTTTGCTGCCAACCTGGCAGAGAACACTTGTTTTGCTAATCTTTCTTCGCCCATTCTGTTTAAGTGACCATACCACCTGAGATTAGCTCTGCTAATGGACCCGGATGCTGACAATGTCAAGTTCTTTCCTAATATCCTCGTTTTTAATGATATTGCCATTGATGCCATCTGTTCACGGCTATAATCTTTCTCAGGACTCTCATATCTGCGGTGTCTAGTCTTTGGTCAAGTGTTTTACTTCTGACCAAGCTCTTAGATCCATAAGTTAAAACTGGTTTGCACACTGTCTTGTATACAGCTAATTTAGTGTTCCGACTAATTTCTCTCTTATTCCATATGAATTTATTCAATTGACTTCCCACCATACCAGCTTTGCTGATTCTGTTGTCTATTTCTATATTTAATTTACCATCTTCACTAAAAATCGTTCTTAAGTAGCTGAAATGTTTTACTTCTATAAGTTTTCCATTCACAACACAGTTGACATTTTCAGTGATTCTGCCTATTTTCATTGTCTTTGTCTTTTTATTGCTGACCTTCATACCATATCTATTACAACAGTTATTCAATTTAGTCAGAGAATCTTGCAGACTTGTAGCAGATTTATTTAGAAGTATAATATCATCCATATAAAGCAAAGAGCTGACATTAACATCTCCAATTTTGATATCATGTTTAATACCACTTTCCTTCATAATGTGATCCATATAGATAATGAATAACAGAGGGGATAATGTACATCCTTGTCTCGCACCAGATTTAACATTGAACCATCTTCCTGTACTTCCTTCAATTCTAACTGCTGACTTACAACTGAAATAAAGACTAAGTATTGCTTGATATAATGCCCCATTGACACTGTATAACTGTAGCGTATTGAATAGCTTCTCTCTTGGCACCTTGTCATATGCCTTTTCCAAATCGACAAAACTTAAATACAGATCTTTGTTATATTCCCATGCTTTCTCAATTATTTGTCGTAAAGTGAAGATCTGATCCTGACAGCCTCTACTTGGCCTGAATGCAGCTTGTTCTTCAAGCTTTTCTTCCACAATTCTTCTCAACCATTTCTCAAGTATACTTGTATAGAATCTTGCCAGGAACACTCAGTAGGAAAATACCTCTGTAATTCTCACATTCAGTTTTATTTCCCTTTTTATATATGGGTACTATGAGAGCTACTCCAATCATCGGGAATTCGTCCCTCTGTCCAGGCTTTCTGAACTATGCAGTGCAGCCACTGTAAGACTTTTATACCACCATACATCAGCATTTCTGGTCGAATATCATCTACTCCTGCTGCCTTTCCACATTTCAAGCCTTTGATGGCTTTTTCTATTTCAAGTATGGATATGTATTCCTGACTGTATGCCTGTTGAGTGATTTTTACTAATTGCTCTCACTGCTTGTTTCATTTAGAAATTTTCGAAGTAATTACTCCATACTTCAAGGATATCTTTTTCTCCTGTTTTTATGTCAACTTTATCATCTCGAACTCCTTTTACAGCACTCTTTCCTCCATTCCTAAGTTTCTTCAGCCTCCAGAATATTTTGCACCTTCTTGATATTTATTTTCTATGTTCTTGCCAAAATCCTCCCATGACTTTTGTTTAGCTAGTTTTACATAGTGTTTAGCATTCTTACATTTGTCCCTGTATTCTCTAAGAGCACAAGCTGACTTATTTGCCAGGAACTTTTGATATGCTTTCTTCTTTTCCTTTTCTGCCTCTTTAACTTCCTGTGTCCACCATGGAGTTCTAATTTTTCTATCCTTGCAGATAACTTCACCACATGCCTCTCTAGCTGAATCAATCAGGGCTTTCTTTAAGGCTTGCCGCTGAATCTCCAGGTTTGATTCCTGTTCTCAAACTCTTTCATTTTTTCTACAATAATCTTCGTGTATTTTAGTCTACAGTTCACATCTGAGAGCTGCTCAACTTTTATTCTCTTTAAAACTTTCTTACATGTTATTCTTTTCAATATGAAATTCAATTTTATCCTGCTCAAGACTAAATAGTGGTCACTTCCAATTTCAAATCCTCTGTACACTCTGGTGTCCTGCACCATGGAGAAAACATCACTATCAACAATAACATAGTAAATGAGACTTTTCTTATTCCTTGCTCTTCTCTCCATGTGAATTTGTGCACATTTTTATGTTGGGACATGGTGTTAGTAATAACCAGTCAGTGTCCAGAGCAGAAATCCAACAGATATTTGCAATTATTATTAGCTTTGCTCTTTTCTCCAAATTTTCCCAAAATATTTTTGTATGTCTCACACTCATTTCCTATTCTGCTATTTAGATCCCCAACAAGGACCAACTTTTCCTTTTTCATTGTGTCAGCTGCTTTTTCTAAAGCATCAAAAAATTCCTCCACTTCTACCTTAGTAGAACCTTCTGTGGGACCATAGGCACAAACAAGTCTCATTGTCCAATTCTCTGTTCTGATATTTGCCCACATCAACTCTACTTGAGACTGCCTGCCATTCAAGAAGATTAGCCTTGTATTTTGTGTTGAATACTATCGCTACTCCTTCTTTTCCTTGATTGTCATTGCCCGAATATAACATTTTGTATTTATTGTTCAGAAAGATCTCACCAGTTTTTGTCTTTTTTGTTTCAGTCACCCCTATTATGTCGATCTGGTACTTATATAATTACTCAGCTAGCTCCATTTCTTTGCCATTCAGGCTTCTTATGTTGATAGTACCGATCTTTAACTCTGGTGATATTGAGTTGGAGGTGTGATAGCTCACAAGTAGTTCAAAATGGCATCTGTTATAGATATATGAACAAAGCTGGTGATTGAATTCCTTACTGTGAAAGGTGCAAATCAGATGGATCATACCATTTTAGTGCATATGGTATGATCATATTTCATGTATATGGTGGCAATACTGTTGACTTGAGCATAATTAGACACTGCTCACGTCGATAGTACGAAACTTTAACAATGTTGAATCTTAGCTTTTTTTTTTATTATTATTTCACTCTGACGTAAGAGTAATGACTTTTTCAGGTCGTAGACCCTGGGATCCAAAGGATGCAAAATTACCTGAGATACTTAAAACTGAACCTTGGGGATCTTTAGCAACCAACAAATATTTTGTTGTTAGTCTCAATCTCACACCAGATAGCATCAAATGTGAACCATCTTTCTCAGTTCTCTTTAACTTCTATTTTTCTTGGTTGAAGTTCATCTATCATTAATAATTTTTCTCCTGCCCTCTATCTTCTCTGAAAATGCAATATATCTTATATTCTCTTCCTGTAACTACATCATTCTCTGTTAAACCAAGACTTGCTGGTGCTCATAACTTTTGGCCAAGTTGAGCTGATCAATGCCAAAAACTCCTCTCCTTTATTTCTGATATTTCTGGCATTCATATACATGGATTTCAATATCCTCTTGCACCCACAGTTGCCCTTGCATAATGATTTTACCAGCCCATTTGCTTTGAAACTACACCCAGCTGATCATGGTCATTTCTGCACTTGCAATCATTTATACAGGGAGGGGGGGGGGATCCTATTTCCACAAGGTCATTCCTGCACTCACTTATTTGTCCCAGAAATCGTTAGACACATGCTTGATTGCATTCCCCTAACCCCTCTACTTTTCCTGATTTTGTACTTTCAATCTCTCACTGAACAATTTCTCCAAACATTAACTCGAAAACTATAAAACACTATTTTAAGGATAGGGGGAGATACAGTACAACAGATAATCACATTTTGCTGGAGCAATAAACAAATCAACCTCACGTTGTCTTGAACCCAGGAGAGACAGTGTTTATTAATCTCCTAATGTCTCCATTGTTATTTGCATACCAATTCATAATGAATTTGTATTCTTATGATTTAATATATTAAGAGAAAAAATGACATTCTTCTTACATTAAATATGTATGATGAAAATCTTAGTGTATAAGGATATTTTTAAACTGAAGAATGCAAAATATTCTTTTAAAATTTGTTTAAAAAAACAACATAAAAATGTGTTTATTTATACAGAGAAGTAGCTGTTGGTAGAGGTTCAAGTATGCCAATAAAAGGTGCAAAATTACCTGAGATACTTAAAACTGAACCTTGGGATGGTAAAGATGGGGAGGTAGGTCCTTTGATTTTAGTTGTAACATTTTTGTTAATTTCATTACAGTTTATTAATATTCAAAAATAAATAAAATTCCAGAGAATGTACTGATTCTATCATATCAGGTGTACTAATTTGACAAGAGGTGATGAAGTAAGAAATACTTCTCTCATTGCCCTGTTTCCTCTATAATTAGCAAATAAAGAAGGAAAAAATGCAGCATTTTTTCTTTTTTATTTGTACTGAGATTCTGTTATTTCTTACTGTATTCTTTCCTTCTTAATCTTTCTCTCTTTTACCTTTTATGGTGTCGAGGGTTTCTATTCCTTATAATCGCAACCATTATATGAGGATAAGGTGGTTGGCCCTATGCCTCTGGTGTATTCTATGTCTGTAGAAGCGTTATGTTTTCAAGACTGGTTTGCTTGCTTGTGGGAGGAAAAACCCCCAGATAAACTGGAGAGGAAAACCCTACAGTCCACATCCAAGACCTGCTAACTTTTCTGTCTGAGAAAGATCCTAAGCTCCTCATATCAGCAACGGGAATTGAACCAGGACACTCCTTTCCCAATTATATGGTTGCAAAGCGCATAGTCACTCGGCTAACTGTGCGGACCTGTACTAATCTGCTGATACATGGCATCTTTCTGTGGATCCCCCAACCAACAATTTGCAAAATGATCACTGACCAATTCATTGGTCAGTGGTCATTTTGCAAATTGTGTATCATTTAGGTAGAGATTTTGCAGTTGCTGATGTGACAGAGATGCATATCAAAATTGAAGTAGAAGAACAGGTGGTGTTCAGTATATTGAAAAATATCAGTATGGTATGAACACAACAGTTGTACTGTATGGCATGTCAGCCCAGCTACGACATGAATGTGCAAGAGAATTTGCACTGCCTCTTAAGTTGCTCAGTCTAAGTCTGCTATGGTAGGGTTCCAGATGAGTGGAAAGAGGGTAAGATAGTTCTCTTGCATAAAGGTAGCAAACTACAGACCAATTAATATGTGGGGAGTGGTTGTTAAAGTATTGAAAAAGTTGGTTAAAGATAAAATCCAACAGTCAGTGGATGGGGATGCGATACTCTGTTGTTGGCAGCATGGCTTTGTAAAGGGTAGGTCCTATCTTAGTAATTTCTTTTATAATAAATTGACAGCAGAATTGATTAAAGAAAATGACTACATCATGATACTGCTAGACTTTGTGAAGGCATTTGACAGAATACCACATCGAAAACTATTACAAAAGTTGGAGCAGGTGGGAATAAATATGAAGCTAGTAGCATGGGTGGCTGTCAGACATGAGGATGTTGGTAGTATATGTGGAGTGGAATCTAGGAGAATGAAGGTGACTAGTGGAGTATCCCAGGGTTCTGTACTAAGGCTACTATTTAATGTGTTTATTAATAATATAGGAAAAGATTTGAGTTGGGGGGGGGATATTTAGTTTGCTGATGATGCAAAGCTGGGGGAGAGCAATAGTTGATCAAGGTGATGTAGATATCCTGCAGAATGATTTGCATAAATTATCATTGTGAATGAAGGATAATGATTGTCAATTTATTATTATTATTACGTGACACCTCCAGGGAGTCCACAGACTCATCGAGGGAAACCACCTACTCAACAACTCAGTCTCCACCAATGACTTATTCCACCAACTACAATGAACCCACCACTAGTATTTTTACAGACAATCACAAACATTCATGCTTACGGTGGGATTCGAACCCGCAGCTTTTGGGCTGGAGAACAGATATGCTAACCACTCAGCCAACCAAGCTGGCATTTAATGTTACAAAATGTAAGGTTATGCACTTCAAGTTGAAAAGTTTGCATGCAAAAATTACTGGATTGCAGGAAAATTGATGAGGCTGTGAACTTAGGGATATAGTCAACAGAGTTGAAGTTCAGTCAGCATATTGCAAAAGTTGGTAGAATAACTGTAAGGATTACATGGATGTTGAAAAATATGCTAACAAGTAAAGATAGGGAAATTATTATTCCTGTTTTATAAGGCTATGATTCAGCCCATCTTGACTACTGTGCACATGTTCACAAATTTGGTCATCTAGGTTTCTTGGGGACCAGGTGATGGTAGAGAAGATTCAGAGATGAGTGACTAAACTGATGACAGGTCTGTGGGTTACGAATATTAAAGGAGTTTTATAATTTTAAAATTGATGCAAAGGAAGGATGCAATATATTACAAACTGCCATGGGGTAATCAGTGGATCTTGTGTAAAAGAGTGTGGTTAGTAAAGGTGTGTGTGTGTGTGTGTGTGTGCATGCGCCTACCTTGATATTCTGTATAATTAGGTGCTATTTTCATAAGGCTGAATTTATTAAGATAACAGAATGAAACCAGTTTTGCTCTGTAGCCACTTATCAAGGGTATCCCATAAAAATTTCAAATTTTATTCCATTCTCCAGAATTTTTTTAGGCTTTAAAGTTTGCCATTTTTATTCATTTATTTTTTTTGCAAACTTGGAGCCAATTTTTTTTTTTTACGAAAGGTGTGAAGCCTTTCGTAGGATAAAAGTAAAGGTCTTGTCTGTGGTAAAATTCCAAGGGAGTTGGCAGAATAGTTCTTTTGTGCAAGACCTTGTTTATGTCTCATGGATGCAGTGTCAAACAGTAAGTGTAGTGTAAAGCACAGCATTGTTTTAGAGAAAGTAACAGAAATTTAACTGAGTATCATTGTCTGTTGCAGATGTTCTTGTGGAAGCCTCAAGCTGTTTAGCCAGAAAACTGGTTACAGTTTTACAAATCATTTTTGCAGGTTTTTCCACTTGTCACCAGTTGCCTGTTCCCAGATATCCATCTCCACGTTTCCTCCAATCCTCATCCAGTAAGCCTTTTTTCTCCGTCACTCTCACAATGGTCCCTTTCCACAAAGCTATAGATCTTTCTCCTTCTAGTAAAGGACTAGTTCATAATTATTAATTGTCATTGTTCTCTCATTCTCTGGATTTGTTCATACCATATTCAAAGCACATTCTTCCTTCCTCTTCATCACAGGCTATTCAACTTCCATCTCTGTTTGAATATTGTTCTGAAGTCCTAATGGTGCCCCACTACCGGGCTAATTGGGTTGTCTAGGAGGCACCATTAGGACTTTAGGAACTATTAGTTTCTTGCCTTCTTCCTCATTTGCTTTTGTTTAGTGCCTGCATGCACATACCATATTTGTATGTTCCTGAAGATGGCAACGTGACGTTGCTGAAATATTGAAGGTATTCATTAAAGTTTCCTTTAATTAATATCCATTTTATGCATTGTAAATTCCTTAAATCAATTACCAGTTAGGTATGACCAACGTATAAGCCTTGCTACAAGAATTGCTTCATCTGAAATAATCCATCTCCACAACTTCTGCACTGGCTGTTAGTGAAGGTCAAACACCCACATCCATAGGTCATTATAATTTCTATAATTGATACAGCATCTTAATTTCCTTGAGACCTTATGACTCCATAAAATATCACTCATGGTGCTAATGGTTGCGTAAACTGTGCTTTGCTATTTCTTGTTATTTATAAAGCCTACTTGGTTACTGCTCCTTTGAAATACCGTTATTCTAATTAGCAGTGCGCGCTTTCTTTCTCGTAACCTTTCTTGCTTATACTATTGCATACTATGTTTATCTACCTTTCGCACTAAGAGTCTTGTGCCTATGGATACTAGAAAATTTATTTTATTGAGACTGCACCACTAATATCTTTTAACTGGCATAAAACTCAGTAATACGGCCGGATGATTTCTCTCTCTTTCTCTAACACAAATTCCTTCAGTAAAACTTTACACAAACGGTTGTGGTCTATTTGCACTTAACTATACGCTTCGGCTACCTCACTTGGTTTCCCACTCACAAGTCTGATATTTTTTTAGGAACAGTGCATTATAAAATAAACAATCAGGCGGCGCTCTATAGAAATATAATTAAAACACATTTTATTTACATTTAAAATAAAATACATTAAATAAGCAATAGGGAGGTAACTCTTCTCTCTCTACTTATCCTTTTGGTGTAGAGAAACAAACTTTCCCTTTTCAATATTAAATGACTAAACAATATATATAATTACTCTTTTACTTCTCTGCTTAAAAAAAAACAAATTGCCTTCTAAATTACTCATAAAGAGATTAACTAGTTATGGCAAGTTATCTTACAATTTATATTCCAGTTAAAAACAAATCAGAGGACTCTCTTATAGATATTTCTTATCAGTCCATCTATGACATATCTTCTAGATTACAAAAAGAATGTACATTAAAGGTTGGACACACTTACGGAGGCTCTTTGTCATGACACCTTCCAAAAGTCCTGCATCAAATTCTCTATGGATTTTCCTTCGTCTCAAGCCTTGCTTCAGGGGCGTTTCATCGGTGTATTAGCGGTTCTTGGACTGCAATTTTCCTGTTACTCAAAAGCTCAGGAAAGAAGTTTCAGTATAAAGGCTTGAAGATTGTTCTGTGGCTTTTGGCTTTGGTTGACTTCCCAATTTTTTCCTCTGACATGGGTTAGTCGTAAAGTCTGTTTCTCTGGGTCAGTATGCTCCTGGTTCTCTGCCAAAAACTGCTCACGATGTTCGACTCAGTCCTCTTTTATTTTCACCTTCTTTGGACCTTGCACCAAGGTTTATAAACCCCAAAGAAATCGGCAGTTCTCCTTGATCCTTTTGTTAAGGCCGGCTTGTTCTTTTTTCTCCTCCATATGCTCTTTTTTTCTTTGTCTTGTCGGGCAGCAGAAACTTCTCTGAACCTAGCGGACCTCTTTGATGCTTGCTTTGAAGGTGTTCATGCACAGGGCTTACAAACAACTTTCTTGTGCTATTATACATTATACAAAGTTCTGATGGCAAAGCATTGCCTTTGTTTTTGACATTCTAGAAACTTTAGTTAAAACAGTAAATACAATCAATTCCCATAGGGTTATTTACATTAATATTTAACATAAAATACATAGAGACAAACAAGGTTATTTTTGTAACAGTTCTCATGAGACTTGACCTCTGTAAAAAAAAATCAATATAAAGCGCTTTGGTATTTTTAAGCTACATTGAGTTTTACAGTTGCTTGTACCTATCCTGTTCAAGTTATGCCTGCTTTGCATTGGCAGGAATTATATCTGTCATGGAGCTCAAATACTTTAAGGTAACATTTTATGGTTCCCAACTATAACTCAAGATCTCTTAGACTATCGCCTAGTAGTAGGAGGGGACAACTACCACACCTCTGAATCAGAAAATTAGAATAATCAAAGAAAATGTGTTGAATGATTTATAATTCTAATTTATTGCATAGGAAATAATTATTAGCAAATGTTGAATTAGCATCATCTAAATCTGCATACTTGGTAAATTATATAATCATGTAAACACATAAAATGTAATAAATTATAAGTAAACTGTTATTTGAAATCATTCATAAAATTAGAATATTTTCTAACATGTTTCAAAATATTAGAATAATGCAAAAATGAATGCACAAAAATTACTTTCAAAGGGAAACAACATGATAATTAGTACTTTATTGCTTTCATGACCATTCATAAATGGTTGGGCATATTATTTACTAGCAGTTCAATCTTTTTATCATATGCCCAACCATTTATGAATGGTCATGAAAACAACAAAGTACTAATTATCATGTTTCCCTTTGAAAGTAATTTTTGTGCATTTATTTTTGCATTATTCTAATATTTTGAAAAACATGTAAGAAAATATTCTAATTTTATGAATGTTTTCAAATAACAGTTTATTTATAATTTATTACATTTTTATGTGTTTAGATGATGCCTATATTGGTCTGCTGACTAGAAACAAGTTCATTTTTGTCTCTTTGGGCAATTTCTTTCTTCATAATTTCCCACAAATTCTCAATGGATTTAAATCTGGTGAGTTTGCCAGGCCAAGGAATTACATTGATTTGCCTTACTTTGGGCCATCTAGTAGTTATCTTGGAAGTGTGACAAGAAGCTGAATCTTGCTGAAAAAAGGAAATTACCATCACATAAATCTTCCAATGCTGGTAACATAAAGTGCTCCAGAATTTCTTGGTATACTTTGAAATCGACTCTTTTGTACACAATACACAGCCTACCTGGACCCTCTGCGATGGGTGACAAATCTTTACCTTCAAACTACCATCCAATTTCTCTCACATTTCTAGTCCCATCAAAAGAACCATCATCAGCCAACTCCTACGCTACCTTGAAGACTCATCTAATAAATGGCCGACATCTAGTCATTGTCGATCAACGGGGGGAATCTACCAACCTATATTATCGATCTCTGGGCAAACATCTTGGATAGGTTAGGTGAATCTCAAGTGGTTGGTTGCTCTTGATATCTCCAAGGCTTATGA
This sequence comes from Typopeltis vanoorti, assembly GCF_054136105.1. NCBI lineage: Eukaryota > Metazoa > Arthropoda > Arachnida > Uropygi > Thelyphonidae > Typopeltis > Typopeltis vanoorti. The sequence continues at coordinate 87,576,264 of NC_143552.1, forward strand.
CCAAGTTTGGCACTAAGGTCTATTAAGAAAACTTCCATCATTCAGTCTTTCCCCTGGCTTCTGCTATTGGATGGCAGCAGCTTTCTGGCCAGATGCTCACTTCGAATAATGGTGGATGGCTCCTGTCTATACTAATGCTGGGGTCCCCATGAGACTCTGTTCTTTTCCCCACCCTCTTCTATACATAAACGATCTACTCCAGCTGACAGCCATTCTGGTGTACAGTTTTCCTCCTTTTTGTTTGACCCTGCAAAGTACAAATTACCACAAACTCCAGAACTCCAACCTCTACTACCTTAAATCTGATCTCAAACATTTTTCAATGGGCTTTGGATAACATTATCAACTTCAATGCTAGCAAAACACAGCTCTGCATTATTTCCCACAAAAAAGAACTCTGCTTTTCCTTATCTTGACAATACTCAAATCTCTCTTGGCACAAAAATATTACAAATATTGCCACTTCTGAATCCAAAAAATTAGTTTTTCTCTGTCACTTGAGTTGTTACTCTGACTCCAAACAGCTCCTACCCTATACAAATTTCAAATCTGCCTGTCAAATGCTTCTTGGAAATGCCAGATTCTATACAGAAAAGAGCATTTAAATTTATTGACAACCCCTCTCTCACTAAAACACTCCACTTGCTTTTGCACAGGAATTCAGTCTCTGCAGGCTGCATCTTCTATAAATACTTCTATGGCCACATCAATAATTCCCCAAACTCTTGCAAATCTATCCAAATGCATACAGCAGCTAACCAATACCCTCTCACAGTTCAACTCCAAGCCCACAGAAAAAATATATCATCTTCTCCCTGAGGATGCTAAAGGGTCAAAGCTGTATAACTGAGAGGAGATTTAAAGGAATGCAGAGAACCGACCAGGGCTTCTGACCTAATGTCCAATCCTCACCTTCTCATGGTGCACCCTGTTGGGTATCTACCTGGATACTGAACGAATGAGGATGGGCTGGCAATTTGGGATTTAGCCGACCAAATTGTATTCTTATTGGCTTAAACCAATATACAAAATGAAGGTACAACATGACAAAATTTCATGGCAGCTGGGGCGTCATCCAGTTACACAAAGCTCCTGTTGTTTTCGCCAGGGAACCAGGGCGAACAGTGAAAAGTCAGCTACTGGAACAAATCTGAAAACACACCCCAACTCAACATCACCAGAGTTAAAGATCGGTACTATCAACATAAGAAGCCTGAATGGCAAAGAAATAGAGCTAGCTAAGGAATTAGATAAGTACCAGATCAACATAATAGGGGTGACTGAAACAAAAAAGACCAAAACTGGTGATATCTTTCTGAGCAATAAATATAAAATGTTATATTCAGGCAATGACAGTCAAGGAAATAGCGATAGTATTCAACACTAAATACGAGGCTAATCTTCTTGAATGGCAGTCAGTCTCAAGTAGAGTGTGGGCAAATATCAGAATGGGGAACTGGACAGTGAGACTTATTTGTGCCTATGGTCTCACAGAAGGTTCTACTAAGGTAGAAGTGGAGGAATTTTTTGAGGCTTTAGAGAAAGTAACTGACAAATGAAAAAGGAAAAGTTGGTCCTTGTTGGGGATCTAAATAGCAGAGTAGGAAATGATTGTCAGACATATAAAAATATTTTGGGAAAATTTGGAGAACACTAAATTAGCTGTATACAAGACGGTGTTCAAACCAATTTTAACTTATGGATCTGAGAGCTGGATCAGAAGTAAAACACTTGACCAAAGACTAGAGACTGCAGATATGAGAGTCCTGAGAAAGATTGGAGGCATGAACAGATGGCATCAGTGGCAATATCATATTAAAAATGAGGATATTAGGAAAGAACTTGACATTGTCAGCATCCAGGAATGCGTTAGCAGAGCTAATCTCAGGTGGTATGGTTACTTAAACAGAATGGGCGAGGAAAGATTAGCAATACAAGTGTTCTCTGCCAGGTTGGCAGGAAAACCACCCAGAGGAAGACCAAGATATAGGTAGTTTGATATGGTACAAAGTACCTTAGATGATAAAAATATAAGATCTGATAATGTTGGAGTCTCGACAAGTAACAGACTGATTTGGAGGAAAATTGTAGATAGGAAGTTAGTAATGATGTAAATTTTTCATGTAGTGCTATCATATCCTGTACACCCCTTGAGGGTGCATGACAGGAATTTGATGATGATTCATTTATCCCTTCCATTGCTGTCCTCTGGAACAGTCTTGCACCACATTTTCCCTAGGAATACAATCCACAGCTTTTCAAGTCGAATATGAATGAGTTCCGTGGAGCTAGCATACTATAGGCTGACCAACCCTACTCGTGGATGGGTTCCCCATTAAAAAAAAAACTGCATCCATTGTTCTTAACATAATCTTCATCATTACATCCCACAATGCAATGACTATCACTCTTCCCACCTTCACTCTTAGGAGTGAAGTTGGGAAGAGTGATAACAGTTATTGTTATCACTAACCTAACAGTTATAATTCCCTCTGACCATCTGCTGATCTAATAATTTCTCTGTGGTCTTTGAAATATCACTTTTTCATCTAGTGAGAGGTATCTCTGCATGGGACATAAGTTCCAATAATTAAAAATTCTAATCCATGGACTTCAAGAATTACTTTTATAAACCTTTCTTGCACTGAAAGAAGAGTTTAAAATTATCAGTAATAACCTACAAAAAAACGGATACAGCCAAAATACTATAAACAAAATTCTCTACAAAACCACAATAAAAAACAAAGACAAACCAGACCACAGTAAAATTGTCACCATTCCCTACATTAAAGGAATATCAGACAAAATAAACAGAGTACTACAAAAGGATTTATTGTACTTGCAACATACCATATATAGGAAAAACAGGACGCACTATTCCTATTAGACAAAAAGAACATAAACGACACATTAAATATAATAATTATGGTGAAGCTGGCCTTTCTGATCATGCCCTGAATACCTTACACAGAATTGACTGGAAAACCACCAGCTGTCTACATCACACTAGAACATGGTATGAACAGAAATTCAAGCAAGCCTGCGAGATTATCAGCAACCACACCAATCTGAACAATGATGGTTTAAAAATCCCAAACATATGGAAGATATATATTTGACCTTCCTCACCAAGAACAACTATAAACAGGACTGTAGAAAATCCAGTATTGTAAATAAAAAATAGGAATTGTAATACTAAAAATGGGACACCAATTGTTTCTGAAAGAAAACCATCTAAAAGAATGTTTATTCCTGTCATTGTAAAAATAGAATTTAGCTTGATGTAAAAAATTTTTATTTTATTTTATTTTATTTATTTTTTTATTTTTTTATTCACCAGAGGTCACGCCATTAGAATAACGTGATCAAATCATTGTTTCTCTAGCTTACAGTTAATGATGTAACTCAGCTTGTTCTGTATACTTATGTACGCTCCAGATGATGATCTTGATGTGAAGATCGAAACGTCGGGATAATAAAAAAGTTTTTTTAACACGGTTGTAAATTCCATAAAAATTTTTAAAATGAACTTTTATAAATCTTTCATTTACTTCTTTCCAACTTTTTACTTGGCTCTTCCTTCTGCTTTTTTATCAGAATAAATACTGCAGCTTAAGATGTTCTGCTTTTATCCACTCCATATACATGTAGATATATTATCCAATGTTTCAAAACCATTACCTTTCTACTTGGTTTCTGTTATTACCATGTACTTGTCGATTTTTATACTTCCTGAGTTACTGTTTCTTGCAAAGGCAGTGCCAAAAAAATTCACCAGTATTTGCTTTTTTTTTCTGAGATTCAGAGCAATAGTAATTTTACCCAGGCAGGGAGCTGGCCTGTTGTGGAACCCCAATCCTATTGGATCAGGGTTATGTCACTGACTATGGCAAAAAAGTAATGTGGACCTTATCTAGGAATGAAGTCAGAAATGAAAAACCTACTCTTTATTTAATTTTGTTTTTCCTTTCTATCAGTAGAGGTCAGGCTAGAAAAAAGATTTATTAACTACGTAGATTTAGTTTACTGATATAGAAAGCATGAGCATATAGCTTGGTTCTGTATACAGTTGTATTCTTCCGATGATGACCTCGATATAGAGGTCGAAACGTCAAGTTTTATTTTATTTGTAATTAATAAAATAATCTGTTCAACACGTGTGTTTTTGAGTCCCTAAATCTACAAATATGACTACCCTTGGAATACTATATAATAGCATCAGGATCAGAAGAAAACAAGTTATCGAGAGAGAGAGAGAGAGAGATCAAATAGAACTGTTCAAGGAAAGGAGTCAGACTCAAAGTAAGCAAAAGAAACCAGACTCAGCTAGAGGACCACTGGAAAGCCACTTCTCTTGCTATCTATGGACCAACAGGGCCATAGAAGAATATTGATTGGATGTTGATAACCCTCTGTGATTCCTTGGGTCCTTATCCAATATATATTTAGACCACCACACCATATCTGATGGGATCTCCCATCTGCCACCTAGCAACATGCCCTCTAGAAAGTTACAGGTGCCCTGAATTTTGAATTTTTGCTGCAGAAGTAGTTTGTGCATTCGAATTGGGCATCAACCAGTTAATTCCATGCCTACCCCCCCCCCCCCCCCAAAAAAAAAAAAAAAAAAAAAAAGAAGCTCTGAATGATAATTCTGCTCTGCTGGTGTTGAAAAATATCCAAAGACTGTACTATTTTAAGCAATTTTATTATAATTGCTTATTTGTTTAATTGATTTTTGTAATTTTATTCTTTCTCTTTGTATATGATAGTTTTGTTTGTAGTTGACAAAAACTAAAAAAAAGATAATGCCATACTTCCATGAAATATAAATTTGTTTAATTTGGCCGTTCAGTTTTCCATAAGAAATTATCAAGAGATGAATAAACAATGGCTTCTTTTTGCTGTTCATAAAGCTCTGATAACAAGCTAAAAGTATCATCTATATCTCTTTGGACTTGACTTGTAAGACTGTGAGGTATTAGAACCCATCCTCCAATTGTCCATCTTCATATTGATGTTAAAAAAATTCTTTATAAGCATTTTATCCAGAATGAAAAAGAACTACTACTGAAACATCATGTTCAGTAGTTGTTTGGAAGAAGAAATTATGGTAAAGATGTTTTTAATGTGACATGATGGATTATATACCTGGTATGCAATTTTTTTTAAAAAGATAATTTTCAGATAAGTACCAGATAATTACATTTTTCTTTATAATTTTAATTTTCATCTCTAGATCAATTTTGGTCCAATTACGAATGTATTCCTTTTTTTTTTTTTCTAGTCATGATTGTGCTCTACTCAGTCACACACGAGCAGTAAAAATCATGAAAGTTTATGAATATAAATACATAGTACATATGTTCATTATTAAGGAAGGTGCATATATTCATGAACTGCATAGGTTGTCTACCTTGCAGACAACTGCTGTTAAGTAGAATGCAACATACATGTATGATAGTAAGTAAAATTTTTATAGGTTGAATTTTTTTCATAGATCTTTCAGGATAATTTGCCTAAGCCCAAATTTACATAGGCCAACCAGGCTGGCTGAGTGGTTAGCATATCTGCTCTCCATGGATGTTTGTGATTGTCTGTGAAAAGATTAGTAGTGGTGGTAGATGGTGTTGGTATAGTTGCGGTTTGTTGTAGTTGGTGGAGACAGAAAGCTGTAGAGTAGGTGCCCTCCCTCAATGAGTCTTTGAACTCCCTGGAGAATAGTAATAATATTGATATATTCAACCTCTCTATTTACATGCTCAGTATTTTCTCAAACTTTATTAAAAGCAAATCTATGCTAAATTGCCTTTCCAGTGCTGTTCATATTTACCATATTTATGAAGTTCTGACTAGTCAGGAAGATATGAGTCCAGTATATCTGTATTGTGTTTTCAACTATATCATGGCAGGTAGAAAGGTTGCAAAAGTTTTATTTTTTTGGGGGGGGGGGGATTGGAATAGCTCCCCTAAACACTTTCAGCAGATGAACATACTTGATGGCATTAACTATTAATGAATTAACCAGTTTATTTTTTGTTCATAGATGCCAGTTGAAGAGGATATTGACTTAAGTGATGTAGATTTAGATGACCAGCACACAGAGTTATGAAATCTAATGTTTTTTTAAATAAAAAAAAATATATGGTAGTATAATTACAAGTACAATGATGGGTTGCATTATGAGAATTCATGAAATATTTCCTACATGCTCCAGTGTGGTCCTCCAGTAGTAACTGCCTCAGTATTGAAATGACTTCACTGCTAGGCAAAATATTATTTTAAAACTGTTATACAGTTGTATATTGTGCTTTGCATTGTATATTTTGTGCTTCCAAAATAAAGCTAACGGTGTAAAAACTTCCTAATTTCTTAGGTGTGTAATTGTTTTTTACATTCAGAATTGTCTTTACTATCATGTAAAACTTGTATATACAATTAAAATAGTTAAAATGATATTGTGAAGAATTTTTGTACCATTCCAAAAATGATATTCTCCTGATAATAAGTTCAGTGTAATTCTAATAAAGAAATGATACACTGAATTAGACAATTTTTTCATGAAAAAAAAAAAAAGTTTCAGAAGAATGTCTTAGTTTCCACTAAGGTCTTAGACTTGTAGAATAACATTATTATTATAATACAAAGGTTTTTTTATGTAATTCTTTATCACAAGGGAAATATAAGATGATGTCATATTATAAAAGGCAGAATAACTTTCAAAAACAGTAAAAGTTAGGGACCTAATTAATGAACAAAAATTATTTGGCAGGTAGCTTAAGCATTATGAAAGAATCCTGCAATTTAATAATTTGATTTTAATATTTTATCATCAGCATAATTTATAAATGTTTACTCCTAGGAAAGAACCACATTATTGATGGCCTGACATAATTAAGATTTCATGACTTGTTTCCAATCAATCTTCTTCTAAATTGTTCATTTATTTAGCACCTTTTTAGTCTCAGCTCTTGCATTTTTGATTTTCTAAAGTACCTCCTGAATGCATCACTCCACCTATATCTCGCTATTCCTTCGTGTCTTTTGTCATTTTTGCTTCAAACACTTGTTTAAAGTATTCCATCTCCTATTTGCATAAGTGACTTAGCTATCTTTGCTTACATTCTTGAATTTACTCTTGTGTTCTTTTCTGACATCTTCATTTTTAATATGGTTTTGTCACTGAGGCCATCTGCTCACTCTCCTAATTTTCTTCACTCTTATATGTGTGTTTTTTCCAGTTTTTGATCAATTTGATTTCTACTCAGCTTAATCTGCAAGTGATATTTGCTTTGAACTTTTTTTGACTAATTTCTCTTATTCCATATAAATTTATTCATCTGGCTTCTTACTACACCAGCTTTGCATATTTTGATATCTATTTCATAATTTGCAGTCTTCACAAAAAAATTTAGCTCAAATAGCTAAAATGTAACTATTGAAAAAATCAGTTTTCTGTTTTTCTGCCTTTTTTTATTGTTGATTGTCATACTAAATTTGTCCCAGCAATTATTTTATCATAAGACATCTTGAAGATATGTAGCAGTTTTATTTAAGAATGTCATCTGCATAGAACAAAGAGCTAAGCTTAATATCTCCCTATTTGAATATTAAGTTTAATATCACTTTCCTTAATAATGTGATCCATATAGATTATAAATAACATTGGAGATGGTGTACAGACATGCCTTCCACCTGGTTTAATGTGAGATCAATTTCCTGTACATCCTTTAATTCTTATTGCTTATTTGGAGCATCAGCTATTTGCTCCATACAAGGTTCCTACATCATAAAAAATTTAGTGGGTTTTTTAACATTTTTCTGCTTGGTCTCTTTTCCATGCTCAATAATCAACTCATAGCAATCTCTGTTTGTCCTAAATCCTGCTTTCACACACAGGAAGTATGCTTGTATAAATCTTTCTAGGAAAATTCTTGCATTCAGTTTTATTTCCTTTTTTTATAAATAGGTAAGATGAGATTTCAATTTAATAATCTGGGATTTGACCTTTGGATTATACCACCAGAGACCCTTAGATTCTTATTCATATAGAAACATAATCTCTTATCTAAGCCTTGGTTCTCCAAGAAGTGTATCTTCGAAGGCTCTACGAGAGGGAGGGGAACCAAACACGTTGCAGTCGGCTTTCACTAAAGTCTTCAACTTTCTTTGCTGTTTATACTTAAACTCAAAATAACTGCAAGAAAATTATAAAGACATCTGAAATTGATTTTGAAAGACTCAAAAGGAAGAAACTCCATTTACAAATTGCCTTCTGGTCTCTTGCAAAAGCTGCTGACTAACTTTCGTTCCAGTTTTGACTCAGTTTTATTGCTTAATTACCCATGAACAAAACCAACCTTTCCTCTCCCCCAGCTTCTTCCTTTTTCTCCAATTTTTATTTTTGCACTGCTCTTGTTAAATATCCTTCCACCATTCCAAACTGGCAAAATTCAAGGCCACCATTAACTTTCACCAAAAGGAGATCAGAGGAATTGTCCCAAATATTCTTGTCCTGGTGGCATTGTCCTATTCTGAAGGTTTATGCTCCAGAGGTGACTGTTACACCTTTTTTATATGGTTCTCTACTGTTGGTATTTATCTTTCAGCTTTACTTTGTATCCATATTTCTTTCAGCATGCAATATCAATGATGTTTTATGAGTTATATCAGATATGGAGGGAATTGCTTAAGGATCAAAGTTAAATAACTGGGAAAAGACCTCCACACAATTTTTTTTAAGGAGTGTAGAGAATTGACAGGACATTCTAACCTATTGTCAAATCCTCCAACAAATGTGCCAACACCATCAAACGATAATTATTCCTTCCAACTACTAACTCCGCTCAAACTTGCTTAACTTTTTGCGTGAGCCATTATTAGCAGAGGCTATACCAATCGACTTAAAGCAGTTGGCTGCCACTAGAAAAAAATTAGTTTGTCTAAAAATGCAAATAGTCCATTTTTATTTATTTTTTTATAGCTGGCAGGTTACTGACCACGGTTTCAGGGGGTAATCCTACTTTGCAAGAATAAAAAAATAAGAACACTATGGTGGAGACAAATGTTAAAAAAGCAGTCTTGAACAAGAAGAAACCGTACCAAAAGTTCCTAGAAATTAGTCAGCAGATGCCTTAAAACAATACAGAGAAAAATATTACAGCTAAGCTGTAAAAATACCTAAACAAAGGTCATGGGAAGACTGGTAAGAGTATGGAAAATAAATATCAGGAAAGTGGCAAAATGTTCTGGAAGCTATTGAAAAAACTTAGAAATAGAGGAAGGAGTATTGTAAAATGAATCAATCCTAGATGTCTGGAGTAATTATTTGAAAGACTGTTAAATGAAACAGCTGTGACAAAAACAGTAGTTGGAAATGTGCAAGAAGAATCCATTCATAGCTAAGAATTTATGGAGACAATACGTGTTAAAATAATTGCTTTACTTAATATTAGAAAAATAATATTCGACGTTTCAACCTCTGTATTGAGATCATTCAGGAAAATACATGTATATATAAGATACAAATTACATGCCACTGCACTTTACGTGGTAAAATTAATCTAAGCTGCTTAATCTTATCTAGCCTGACCTCTAGTGGGAAAAATAATAAAATAGAATTTTTAAAAAAATTATAAAAATAAATTAAAAACAGAACTACATTAAACATTTCTAAAGTCCTCTCGTATTGAGATTTTCTTCTGGGCTTGTTCAGGTTGCAATATATGGGTTGCAGATGGGTCCTCCACATTCTTGGAATGATTAGTCTGTCATTTTTGTTCAGGTTTGGATTGTGTTTTATCATTTCACAGGCTTCTTTGAATTTTCTCTCAAACCAGGTTTTGCTGCAGTGTAGGGACTTGGTGCCTTTCCAGTCAATTCTATGGTATGTTTGGAGTGCGTGGTCTGATAGACCTGTTTTTCCATAATGGAGGTATTTAATGTGTCATTTGTGTTCATCTTTTCTGATTAGGATTGTGCATCCTGTTTCTCATATGTAGGGTAGGTTACATGTACATTGGAATTTATAACCCCCCCCCCCCTGGGTGGACCAGGTATGGAAGAGGATCTTTGAAAGAACTGAGTAAATTTCTCAATTTTGTCTGGGGGTTTGAAGGTAGTCTTGATGTTGTATTTATGTAGTGTTCTATTTGTTCTGAAATGCCTCTAACATAGGATATGGCATTCTTATTTTTTTTGTTTTTAGTGGTATTTTTATGGAGTATCTTGTGAAATGTTTTTTTTATTATAGCAATTTTTTACAAATGTATGGTTAATGATTTCGAATTCTTGGTTTAGAGCTTGTTCATTCAAGCAACTAGTGCTCTGTGTTTGAGGTTGCTTATGACTCATAGTTTTTGTGTTGGGTGGTGGTATGAATTTTTGTGTATGTACTGGCCCATGTGTGTCTGTTTGCGGTAGGCCGAGAAGGAGAATTATCACCTAGCTAAGAAATTAGTGGCCACACTCAAGGAGTTGGTAGGTCATTCCCCATCCTCCATAAGAACATACACATTTTATAAACAAAATTAAAAAATCACACTCGACCAAGATTTATTAGTCAGCTTTGACTTAACTGCCCTTTTCACTAATGTCCCGATCAATGATACTATTATTCTCCTACAGAACATGTTTCTGGCTAACATCACGGCCCTCTTTGCCCATGTACTATTCCGCTCCAGGTATTTCATATGGCAAAACAATTTTTACCTACAAAAAGAAGGTGCAGCCATGTTCTCACTACTCTCCCCCCCCCCTTCCCCCAATAGCTAACTTTTACATGGAAGACTTTGCTCAACGAGCTCTAGATTCGGCCAACCCAAAGTCTGGCTCAGATATGCCGATGACATTTTCACCATTTGGCCCCATTAAATACATTACTTAGCCACCTGAACAAACAACACAAACGTATCTGATTCACCATTGAAATCGAAAACAATAACGCTTCCTTTCGTCACACGACTTCCCTCGGGCTGTCTCTCCTCCTCGGTCTACCACAAGCCTATATACACAAAACTAGGAATCATAAGCACCCTCAAACACAGAGCACTAACTATTTGCTCGAATGAACAAGCTGTAAACCAAGAATTGGAAATCATTAACCATACATTTGTAAAGAATGGCTATAATAAAAAAAAAAAAAACTTCACAAGATCCTCCATAAAAATACACTAAAAACAAAGATTATAAAAATGCCATAGCCTATGTTAGTGGCATTTCAGAAAAAAAATAGAACACTGCATAAATACAACATAGGCTGACCATACGTAACGTTTTGAACGGAACAGTACCGTTTATATATATATATATATTTCCCCATTGTCCCTATCCCATCATTTTAATAGATGTCAATTTTGTCCCAATTTTAATAAAATTATAAATATACTTTAATATTAGTCGATCATAAGTTATTTATTACCTATAATCGTATATCGATATCAATAATTTGTATAACCATGGAGTCGCATTGTTCGATACATTTGTGAAACGTGGCTGATGGAAGATGATTTAGTTAGTGGAATAGAATGTGTAGGGTATAGTGTGTTCAGGAGGGACAGAGAGAATAAAATGGAGGGGAGGTGTTATTGATGATAGCTGATGAACTGCAGCCAAGGAGAATTGAAGTTGTATTGCAGGATAGTGAAAAGAGCTCATTTGAGGCTATTTGGTATGAGATTGAGACTGGCAGAACAAAATATATAGTTGGGTGCTGCTATAGACCAAGTGATGGAATAGATGGTGGAGATAGTATGCATGAACAAATTGATGAAATGAGTGAAAGGAGGGTAATTATTATGGGGGATTTCAACTATGGTAACATTGATTGGAAGGAGGAGAGGACACGTGAGGAAAGAAATGGATTTTATTCAATTATTAAGGGATAACTATCTGAGACAGCATGCAATTGAAAATACAGGAATACTTGTATTGCGCAGTTTTGGGTTAACGCGGTTTTTATTATTACACTAACATTGTCAACACTGACCGGCGACTCCCGGGCGCTGCAAGTGACAGTCGAGAGCCACGTTTATGCAGTAGTTATTCGATTCGCTCTCACGTAGACACGTTCTTTCCCCGCGGCATTTCATTATTTACGTTAATATTAGTATTTAATATTTTTTTATTTAAGTATGAGTGAAAAGAGACAAAACAAAAAAGACACTGTTGGAGTAACAAAAAAAAAAAAACGCAAGTGGTTGACATTAGAGAAGAAACTTGAAATTATAAAATGTCATGGGAATGGCGCTTCATTTGCTAAAATAGCACGTGAGAATTCAATGAGTCATTTGTGCGAACAATTATTCAGAGCAAAGAAAAGATTAAACAACATGGAATGAGCACCGCTTCTTATATGTCAAAAGTGATCACGAGAAATCGATCTTCTACAATGGAAAATATGGAACGCCTTCTAATGATGTGGATTGAAGATTGTAATCAGAAAAGATTGATTTGAGTCAAATGATAATCCAGGCAAAAGCAACAAGTCTATATGACAAAATAAAAGAAAATGAAAGCGAAAATGAAGGAGGTACAACCAGTGAAACTATTATAGCAAGTCGCGGGTGGTTCTACAATTTCAAAAAGCGTATGGGACACCATAACGTAAGAATCTAAGGTGAAAGCGCAAGTGCTGACACTAAAACTGCAGAATTATTTCTCAATGAATTGAAGGAACTTATTGAGAAGGAAGGCTACACAGATGATCAAATTTTTAACGCTGACGAGACTGGCTTGTTCTGGAAAAGAATGCCATCGCGCACATTTCTAGCAGAGAAGGAAAAAACACAAGCTGGGTATAAAGTGTCAAAAGACCGATTGACACTTTTACTAGGAGGTAATGCATCAGGTGATTTAAAATTGAAGCCACTGTTAGTGTACATTGCGGAAAACCTAACAGCTCTTGAGGGCTTTGCAAAAAACAATTTACCTGTTCGTTAGCGTTCGAATAAAAAACCGTGGGAGAATCGTTCAATTTTTTTCGAAGACTGGTTTAAAACTTGTTTTTGCCCTGAAGTTAAAAGCCATTATAAAAAGAATGATATTCCTTTCAAAATTTTGCTTTTATTAGACAATGTGCCAGGCCATCCAACTCTATTGACTGACTTAGATGAAAATGTCAAATTCATTTTTTCCCTCCAAACACATCAATTCTGCAGCCGATGGATCAAAGCGTTATCTCCACTTTGAAGGCTAACTATTTAAGACAAACTTTTGCTCAAGCTATTAAAGCTGCGGCAGAAGAAGATTCTCGGACTTTGAGTGAATTTTGGAAGAAATTTAACATAAAAGATGCCATTGAAAATATTTATGAATCTTGGCAAGAGGTGACTCAAAGCAACATGAGAGCCGTATGACATAACATCTTCCTGCATTGTTCAAAGGACTTTGTTGCCTTTACAACACAGAAAGAGGAAATCTCAACAGAAATTGTTATAGATGGGTGAAGATCTTGGTTTTACAAGTTCAGATTGTAACAATGTGAACGAATGTATCGATTCTCATTCAAATGATCTGGTTGATGAAACCCTTTTGGAGAACAACAACGCGCCTATGACGCAGAAGAATATGAAAATGACCCCACTGATGTCATGGTTGAAGAATTTTCCTTTGCTGACCTTTCAACTTTTGCGCGAAAAATCGACGAAGCTTCCGACTTTCTCATAAATGCCGACCCGAATTTGGAAAGAAGCATCCAAGTGAGACAACGCCTCAATGTCATCAAATGCTACAGAGATCTAGTAGTTGAAGAGACAAGGATGGTTCAACGAACACTAAAAGACTACTTTAGTAAAAAGTAAATTATTGTATGCTAAAATTGAAGCAATATTTGTTTTCTACAACATTTATAACAGTTTAAAAAGATTTTATTTAGTTTATAAAAATAATTTTTTTTTTTCATTTTTAAACATTCTTATTCTAAATATTTGTAGTAAACAATTAAATTGAACACCTTTATAAATAGAACCTCGAACAACGCGGTTTTGCATAGCGCGTTTTGCAATCTTGGAACCAATTAACCATGCTATACACGGTATTCCTGTACTAGGGGGTTTGAGAGAGTGCTTGACTTGGTAATAGCATCTGAGATTTTGACTAATGAATATGCCCATGTTGCCACCTATTGGTGAGAGTGATCATAAGGTCTTGACCTGGGAGGTGGCTAAAGGTGTGGAATTTTCGATTAAGACAGGGTATATGTGGAATTACCGTGCTGGCAGTATGACAAGCTTAGAAGATTGCTTGGATCAGTGCCATGGCATGTAAAACTGCAAGGGCCGGATGTCGATAGAGCATGGGAAGTGGTCAAGGAGCATTTACAGGAGGTTATGGCTGATTGTATACCTAGGGTCCGAATAGTAAAACAAGTAGGAGTTAAATGGATGAATAACACCATTAAGCTTGAGCTGCAAAAAAAGAAACAACTGTGAATGGAATTTAAAGAGAAAGGTGACCTGCAAGTGCACGAACGGTATAAAGCACAGGCCAGAAGGGTAACGAGTGTGGTAAAAAAAAAAAAAAAGCAAAAGCGGATTATGAAAGGAAACTAGCTATACAAGCTAAAGAGAATCCCAAACAGTTCTTTCAATATGCTGCAAGCAAAAAAAAAAAAAAAAAAAAAAAACCACACAGCAGAATGATTTTAAGGAATGACGATGGTAAGGAAGTCACTAAATCAGTCGATATAGTGGAATTACTGAGTGAGCACTTTGCAAGAGTATATCATCCAGGTAGCGACATTGAAAAAAATTAAGGAACCATTAGTTTATACGGGAATTGTGATGAATGAAGTGAAGGTGAATAGTGAGAAAAGATATTTGCTTTATTAAAGCATTGTATTCAATCTGGCTACTTCAGATATAGGGACTCCGTTTACAAACAAAACCAAGGCCTAGCAATGGGCAACCCTTTATCCCGGGTTCTAGCAAACATTTTTCTGAAAGATTTTGAAACGAAAGCCATATCGTCCTCACTTAAGCCGAAACTTTGGAGACGTTATGTTGACGGCATTTTCATTATATGGGGTCACGGACACACATCTCTCATGGATTTTCTTCATTTTAACAACGAGCATTATAATATAAAATTCACCGCCGAACTAGAACGAAAAAACTGACTTCCATTCCTGGATGTAATTCTTACACGATGCTCTGATAAGTTTAAAATATCTATATACAGAAAACCCACTCATACTAACAGATATCTGCACTGTCAATCTCATCACTTTCCACCACAAAAGCTGGGAACTATTTCTACCTTAGGACACAGAGCACGCTCTCTTTTAAATGAACCAGATGAGCTCCAAAAAGAAATTAACCACCTTTCTCTTATCTTTAAACAAAATGGATATTCTGAAAAAACCAATAAGAAATTTCTTCTGGGTCCTCCTAGGCAGTGTACTACGGAAACTACTGATTTTAAAGGTAGAATCTCAATCCCTTACATTAGTTCAGTCTCCAATAAATTGGCTAGGGTCCTTAAAAAATACAACATCAAGACGTTTTTCACTACACTCCCTAAAGTCCGTTCTCTTATAAGCCATCTGAAGCATATTCATCATAACCTGAAATATCCAGGTATATACAAGTTATGGTGCGATTGTAATATTCCTTATTTTGGACAGACTAACAAATCTATCGAACTACGTATAGAGGAGCATAACAGAGACATCTCCTATAAAAGATCACATGCATCTGTGCTATCCAGTCATGTTCTTTTCTCAAACAATTCTCATGATGTCATCTACAGAGTCACTCAGTTTGCTGGGATAAATCCGAAAACATTTTTCGCTGCAGTAATGAGTTTGAAAGGAAAATCGTGGAGTCCAGGGAAATACTCCTTAATCCTGAACACTTGAACTGCAATTTGAGTTACAACCTCCCTGATAGCCATGCTGCAGTTGTTCAATGCTGGCGTTCACAAGAACTTGCAAGCACGCATGCAACAAACAATAGCGCGTTAGATAGAACAACTTGAAAAATACAACGTTTTCTGTGTCAATTATGTATTTGCATTTTTTGCCTGTATTTCTCAGTTTTTTGTAACTTCAATTTTTATTATTGTATTCTACCTTTAGTGGATACCTGATGAAGGCTGAAACTAGTTGTATCGTTTTCATTAAAACTTAATATTTTATCTCGGTTTCAAGTCATTAGATATTTATTCTTTAATATATATATATACAGTATATCATAAACGAAATATCAGTATCACGCATATTATATTTTTGCATTTATTCTCGTTAAAGACTCCCCCGATTGTTTGCAGTTAAAATTGAACACAGTGTACTATTCTTCATTGTCCTCTTCGGGAGGGTAATAAAGTATTAGTGCGTCATGAAGAGGGCACTTTTTGAGGCGTGAACATTGCGTCACATTCGCGTTAATAGCCCGGGTGTGATTTCGAAATGCATACACCTTTGCGCCCTTTGAAAAGATGTAAAGAGGGTGCAGCGGGTCAAATTCTTAGCTTTCTAATACTTTTAAACTGCTGAGAAGGCTTGGCTAGGTGAGCTAAAATTTTGAGCTCGCTCAGCACCTAGTGTCTCTGATTGGTTATTGAGTCAACTAATCCAATTGAATGTTGTCACTTTCAATTGGATTGGTCATGAGTTTAGCACTTTTCGTATCCGATGTATATTACAAACAGTTGTTACGCATGTTTTCTGGAACTGAAAATTTGAAAGTGGATATTAGGAGAAAAATGCTAAATGTTTTTTCTTTTGCTTGTGCAGTACAGCATCTGTTGAGATTGCAAAGTTTTTTAACGGTATATAGAGACATTTTTATTCTACTCTTCAGAAACAACAGACAATAAAAATATCTATTCCTGAATAAAAATGAATATTCTGTGTATTATAAGACATTGTTGATCTACAACAAAATACCAGCATATGTGAGATTGATAAGACAGAAGAACCTCTGATACAAAAAAAATAAAATAAATAAAAAATATTGAATTTAGGATTCCCGAAAGTGTGGATAGTTCCGATGATGATCAGATGTTATGTATACCGAGTCTCAGTAAACAAAATAAAATGATTGCAAAATGGAGAGAAATATACTCAAACCAGAGAAATACACAAATGTGCAACAAATTTTACGAGATGATTTGCTGCTCCATCAAACCATATTTATTACTGCAATACTCTCTCTTCATAAGTTTTTTTTTTTTTAATTATGCCATCATAAATTCACTTATTGATGTTTAGAATTTATAGGATCATGCTATTTGCTTTACCCAGCAACTTACAGGACACACATTTCACAAATGATAATAATTATTTGTTTACCATTAATGAAAGTGTTTCTACTCACACTTATTCTTTCCTATTCTCACGTCTTATAAACGATGGTTCATATATTTTCATCTTTGAGTATTTCAAATATATCAACCAAATATAGTATTCTCCTTCATTTTTGTTTTCTAATAAATCTTAAAACAGATTCAAAAGACATATTTCGGTGATTACACCACATTTTTTTATTATTCAGTTCTATAAAACACTGAAATAATAGTTCCCGACAAGTTTCGTAAATCGTAGGATTTACATCTTCAGGGGTAAATAGTATAACTTAAAGTTTAAACAAGAGAATTAATAAATACAAATCATAACCGTCTGGCTATTCATAAAACTCAAATAATAGAATGCAGATCTTTTTTTTTTTGCATTCTGTTATTTGAGTTTATGAATAGCCAGACGGTTATGATTTGTATTTATTAATTCTCTTGTTTAAACTTTAAGTTATACTATTTACCCCTGAAGATGTAAATCCTACGATTTACGAAACTTGTCGTGAACTATTATTTCAGTGTTTTATAGAACTGAATAATAAAAAAAATGTGGTGTAATCATCGAAATATGTCTTTTGAACCAATTAGCCACAGAAGTTTACGCCTGCAATTAAAACAGATTTTTTGCCCACTGCAATTAATTGCATTGGACCAATTCAGATGAGCACTGATCCGCTATGCCTTCTCAAAACTTTCATACATCGATAAAATGCAATCACATGGTCATGGACGTCCACAGGGGGGTACAGGCACTTTCCCCCGGGATCGATTAAAAAATTCCACAAATTATAATCTTAAAATTGATTGAGATATGTAACCTTAAACCCTCGACCATGGAAAGTTTCATCTGTCCAACCCAAACAGGCCAACCCAAAATTTTATTATGGGTTAGCCTGTTTCGACCCACGGTGTGGTAGTCATAGAACACGCGTTTTATTGCAGCAATAAAACACTTGTTCCTGTTTTGGTTCATCTTTTTCTGATTTGTGAACAGTGACTGATTAGTTTTCCCTCTGTGTCTAGTGAGTTACTGAGTGAAGTGTGAATTGTAAATTTATAGTGAAACAAATTTAAACAGAAAAATACATTTTTAAAAGGTAAGTGTATGTAATTTAATATTATTTTACTTGTTAATATTATGTTTTTTTTGCTTTTAAACTCAAATAATTTAATTTAGGATTAATTAATTAGTTGATCTTTAATAAAATATGCCACTCAATTTTTTAATATATGAAATTGTGCGAAAAATTGTTAATTCTGAATACCGTTTTTTCCTCCAAGAATTAAAGATCATTAACATCGATGCAAAATGAAAATTATGCATTTATAGTTTACATCGACATATAATTACATCAAAAAAAGCTAAATGAAGTTTATTGATGTAATAATTTAATTAAATCAATAATTATAAAAAATATTGATGTAATTATTTGTCTTCAAGCTTTCCCCCCCCCCTGGAAAATATTCTGCAAATGCATGCCCATGCATACGGTCAAGTTGACACGAAATTTGTAGTGCAGGTTGCATAACCTACACAACAGTACACCCAACCGAAATGAGCAAGCGACGCCACTAATATATATATCCAGATCAAATCTTCCCCTCTGAGAATAAAATGACCTTGGTTCTACCATAGGTGATATTCTTCGATACGAAGCTCGACTGATTTTTCTGTTTGTCCATAATATAGGGAATTACAGTCATACCAAAGACTGTACACACCTGGATATTTCAAACTGTTATGTTCAGGTTTTATTGGAAGAAGCCATGATCGAAGCTTTCTTAAGGGAGTGAATAAGATAAATTTTCTATTTCTGGCTCCCACTGACGAGGCCTCAACGAAGGTCGAAACCGGTCTGGGTAGTGGCCCGTGGCCCTTCCCTTAATTCATAGCATTATACATGTCTGCAAGGAGATGTGCTTTGCATTATGGGAGATACTAAGAGAAGGAGCGATGAAAGGTGATCCATCTTTACCACGAGTTGCCTCAGTCCTGAAGCTACTTCAGATGCAAACTTTGTTTGCTTACACTTGGATAAAGGATAAAACTAAATTTATTAAATTTTCTATTTCTTGAGGATTTTTGTTAGAAATGGAGCTGATACAAAATGGTGATATAATTTTTCAATCACTACTCTCCTGTGCAATCTGCTTAGTATGGTGTCATCTGCATTGGTCACTTAATCACCTCTATCTATCGAGTTCATTTATCCATGTCATTTCTCCAACTAGATACATAATAAAAATTCCTTGAATTTTCCTTAGATTGAGTATTGCACTCAGTTTGTCTACCTTGCTATATTAGTCACTCTCCTAACTTGAGTCTTATATTCTCATGCAATTGTTTTCCATCTCTCTTTATTTAATTATTTTTTAATTTATATTTTTGCATAACTTTATTTCGTCTGCATTTCCTGTTTGATTTCTCTAGCCATCCACTTTTATACTCTACTCTGTTTTTTACTCAGGGTATGCAATTAGGCGTTGTCATTTCTGATCTGTATTTCTTCAAACTTTATCATCCATGGAACTTCCTAAGTTGGTTTCTCAAACTATGAATGAATTCCTTTATTCTTCTGCATATCCGTTTATCCTCCAAATGAAGACTACATTGTTACTTACCAACTGAGGAAAAGTATAATGTGTCAGTCATAATGAGATTCCCTGATATTGCAACTAAACCCCAAAACTTGGATTTTACATTACATTAGCCAGGCACTGTCAGCCCAGGGGAAATTTTGGGCTCAAGCACCACATGTCGCCATTGGGCATGGTCCTCTGCGACTCTCTGCCATGTTCTGGTCTCCAGCCCGACAGCCTGCGGGTCTTCCTTCTCCTGATCTGCCCATCTCTTTCTTGGTCTCCCTGATCGGGGTTGGGCCTCCCACGCTTGTCTCAGTCCTTTCGGGGCCCATACGGTACAGGTGCCCCAACCACTGAAGACGCCTGGCTCGCAGCTCCATCAAGATGTCTGCCGAGTTGTATAAAGCGTGCATGGCAGCATTGGACCGCCTCCTCCAGACTCTGTCTACCATGACCCCTCCATATGAGAGTCCACACTTCAGCACCGTAGAGGAGAACAGACCTGATCAAAGTCTTGTATAGTCCCACCTTTGTAGTCCAAGACAGCAAGCGCGAGGCGAAAAGGGGGACGCACCTGATAACAGGCCATTCACAGCATTTACCTGACTCTGGAGATCAACCTCAACTTTGTTGTCTTCAGTCACGAAAGAACCCAAGTACCTAAATAACTTCACCCTCTCAAACTGTGCAGCTCCCTCTGGATATTGAGCAGCATGGTGACTCATAAAAAAGGTATTTTGTCTTCTCAGCATTTATTTTCAGGCCAACTTCTTTAATAGCAGTAACTAATGCCACGGCGTCATCCCGTTGATGCGCCATAACGTTCAGGTCGTCAGTGTAGCCAAGAATCCTAACTTCCACCTCCATGTCGACTCCACCTGCTACTTGCTGTGTATTTGTAATTACTTTTTCCAACACTAGATTGAAGAGAATCGGAGAAAGCCCGTCACCCTGCTTCACACCGGTCTGTACTTGAAACGGGTCCGAAAGGTCACCTTCTGCTTTCACTCTTGCTCTCGAACCAGCTACGCACACCTGCGTCACTTTTCGGAGTTTTCGAGGAATTCCCAGTCTTCTAACACCTGCGATATTTTTGGGCGTATCATTGAGTCATAGGCTTTTGAAAAGTCTATGAAAATATTATGAACTTCCCGGTTATATTCCCATCACTTTTCAAAAACTTGGCGCAGCGTGAAGAGTTGGTCTATTGTAGAACGGTTCCTCCTGAAGCCCATCTGGTAGTCACCAAGGCACTCTTCTGCATATGGTGTGAGGCGCATTAGCATGATGTTAGACAGTACCTTGTAGCCGAAAGCAGTGAGATGCCCCTATAGTTTGCCGCATTGAGTCTTATCTCCTTTCTTATATACTGGGGTGATCAGCGACTCCTTCCACTCGTCCGGCAGCCGTTCTTCTCGCCAGATCAAGATGAGCCGGTGCAGCTGCTCCAGCAGGACGTCCCCACCATTCTTCAGGAGCTCCGCCGGTATGCAGTCCACTCCTGGAGCCGTATTATTTTTCAGCATGCGGATAGCACGAGTATTCGCACTAAATGTTGGCTCTTCAATAAATGGCTCAGCAGTTTGATAAGGAGTATAATCCTCCGATATTGACGTTCCAGCATTGACATTTAGCAAGTTCGCAAAATATCTACGCCACCGAGCGAGAGCATCTTTTGAGTTTGTTAATAGATTTCCACTCTCATCTCTTATGGTTGCCGCTTGTGTCTGGGTACCTCGCATGGCTTTGGTCGTCCGGTACATTCGTCACCCTATTTCTCTCTATACTGGCGCCACTTTCTCATTAAGATACTTCCGCTTTTTCCTGCGAAGACATGTATTCACCACTCTTTTCACCCTCTGATATGCAGATTTCTTCCTGCTATCCGCTAGGTAGTTCAATAGTGCTTCCCTTCGTTTCGCTACAGCTTCTTCACACTGTCTATTAAACCATGCTTTTCTCCTCCTCTTTCCCACAGTTCTCGAGGCAGCTAACGTTACCGTATTTTTGTTGGTGTCCCACATCGCATCCAGATCATCCTCTTCCTCCTGTAACTCCCCAAAACGATTCTGCAACTCTAACTGGAAAGCCCGCTTGCCTTCTGCTGTTTTGAACTTGTCCAGGTCCCATGCCGATCGTATGGTAGGACACGCCAGCTTCTGAACTGCAATTCTATGCCTGAAATCGTAGGCTACCAGATAGTGGTCGCTATCTCCTCCTGCTCCTCTGAAACTTCTCACATCCGAGATGGAGCTGTGGTGACGTCGATACACTAGTACATGGTCTATTTGGTTTAGCTGTTCTACTCTTCGGCGATCTCCAGGTCTGTTTGTGGACGTCTTTATGCGCAAACATAGTGCTCTTTACAAAGCATCCCACAGCGGCGGCAAAACTCGCAAGTCGGATACCGTTATCATTGCACTCCTCATTTAGGCTCCTACCCACGAAAGGGCACCACACACGCTCTCTCCCCAGCTTCGCGTTGAAATCTCCCACCACCAGCTTGACGTCATAGGACAGTAGATTATTACAAGTACGCTCAAGCACTTCGTATAAATCTTTAGCTTCCTCCGAGCTCTCTTCAGTAGGCGCATAACAGTTCACAATAAACACATTTTGAAAACGTCCCATAACTCTAATAGCACACAGCCGATTGTTCACAGGTTTAAAATTTAAAATATTACACAAAAAGTTATCACTAACTAAAAGCGCAGTTCCGAGGACACTTAGTCCTCTGTCGTCACCACTATAGTATAGCGTGTACCCCTGATTGCGAGTCGAGCCTTGTCCCGGCCAACGCGCTTCTTGTACAGCACAAAGTCCAATTTTATACTGTCGTAAGACATTCATCACATTAAAAAGAGCTCCTTCTTTCACCAAACTACGTATATTCCAGGTCCCAAAACGATTAATAATCATAGTCGCAAAGGCGTCCGAAATTCCGAGGCTTCTGTGCTTGTTTCGTAACCAATAGGGTTTTTACAGGAGGGGTGGTTGCCCCCCCTCGCTAACCCTCCTCTTATATTAGGATTCCTTAACTAAATTGAGCAGCATAGTACTAGCGACAGAAATTCTTAAGCAGTTACATACAACAAAGTACTATAACAAACTTCTACTCAAATTAGGCTTAGTTGCTCGCACATTCTCTACCACTACAGTTTCATAAAATATACTCACTAAAAACCAATAGCAATTTACACAAACCTATATGCAATGTGCTCAAACTAAACATCATTTTAA
The DNA here is from genome assembly GCF_054136105.1 of Typopeltis vanoorti. Taxonomy (NCBI): domain Eukaryota; kingdom Metazoa; phylum Arthropoda; class Arachnida; order Uropygi; family Thelyphonidae; genus Typopeltis; species Typopeltis vanoorti. The sequence goes on from NC_143552.1 coordinate 87,599,379, forward strand.
AAGAAATACTCAACAAAAATATTTCACTAAAACGCGAAAAAATCTTTATACAGCTAAATCAACCACTAGCCACACGTCACAGCGCCACTTGTACTTCAAAACTTGGATTTGGATGATGTAATTATTGATGTAATTTATTTGTCTCCAAGCTTCCCCCACCCCGTGCCCCTGGAAAATTTTCTGCAGATGCACGCCCATGCATACGGTCAAGTTGACGTGAAATTTGTAGCGCAGGTTGCATAACGCACGCGAATATTCATGTGTTCCTTCCACCACATGCTCTCTAAAACATGTTTTCTCCTAAGAATTCCGTAAATTCGATTTCTATATTTATATTACTGTATTATATTAGTTTATATTACTTTAGTAAAATCTTTTATGAGTATCACTTGCCAAAATAATTTGCATAACCATTTCCACTCATCACCATCTGTTCCTTAGCCTATAGCAACATCCCATTAAATATATTCTCCACTCACCTCAACCTCACACCATACACTCAAAATTACTGGTACTGTTTTTTTTCGGAAGTTACTATGCTGAGGGGACACAAATAAGTGACACACCAACTCTAAAGATATGTTGGAGTATTTACTTGCTCTGTCCAGTACTATTCTCTTGCTACTTTTGACCATGAGAAGGAACGCTTATTAGTAACACTACCCCAAAGCTATCAATACAACAACTTTATTACCTTTATTCCTGATGCCCTATGGAATATCACGAATAAAAGGAATAAGCTCTCCTCTCAAGACCCAAATTGGTTCCATGATACACCTACGGCCACTAAATTAGAAACTTTTATTTAATACTGTGTTTGACCTCCTCTGCCTGAATTACTTCGTATATGCAGTTAGACATAGTTTCCACAAGGTGTTGGATTACATTCACGTCTACAAAATATCAGACAATTACCAGACATTCTTTTGATGGGCTCAGATTTGACAGAGGAAGACTTTGCTCTCGGATCTGTTTTTCCAAACATATCCCATACATTCTTAATGGAGTTCATATATGTGCTTTGTGGTGGTGACAAAGATGGTAAAAGTTGTTGTCATGCTCGCTGAACCACTGCTGAACAATTCTTGCGCGATGAACAGTAGCATTGTCTTTCATGAAACAACCGTCACCTACTGGATAAAACGTCAACATTGCAGGATCCACTTGATGGTAACAATTTTGAGATATTCATTGGTGAACGTCCGAACTTCCAGAAATATCACCACCTCCACAACCTTGAGTTGTGTTTACAAGGCAAGCTGGGTTCATTGGTTCATGGGGCCCTCCAGACTTTCTGCCTACCGTCGGTACAGAACAAGGTGTTCCGCGACTCGTAGAACATATGAGTTTTTCCAGTCGTGGTGTTCTTGACACCACTGCAGACGAAATTTCTGTTTCTTCACAGAAATCAGTAGTTTCCATTTAGTTATGCGATTGCCAATACCGATTCTCTTCAATTACTTCTTTATAGTTCTGTGATACATGAATCGGGAGCATCCTTCATTAAATGTTTTGGTCAGTTGTTGCACAGAGGCAGTTCTGTTTGTCCGTACAAGCCTTTTCTTTTCAGACGACGGCGATCTCGTTTCTGACAGACTTCTTAGGATCACAGGTAGCCTTTTAAACAAGCAAAATGGGTTATGTTTGCACTGATTAAACATCCAAGATATTTCACCTTTTTGAGAAACTAGCCAGCTCTTCTGTTTTTCAAAATCGTGGCTTCAGCTAAACAGGTATTACAATAAGCCCTTTATTGAACTCCGAAAAATCCATTGTTTTTTTTTTCTGTGGTCAACACTGTTGACGATTACTAACCAGAAATATTCTCAAATAGTTGCCTGGAGCACGTTTAAGTGCTCTTCACGTTTAAGAGCACGTGAAGAGCACATGGCCAAGTATTTCGCATATATTACGTAAGTTACGTTTACGTAGATCTGCAAGGTTTCTAATTCAGTGATCAGTATTTGCATGTAGCTCACTGTTCCCCAAGCCACTCTCTCCACATGAGGCAATTTTTGCTACCTTGGCAACTTTAGTCTCCTTGCTCTAATATTTCACTTTAAAAATATGTCATAGGTAGTTAGTTAAATTAATTTTTTTTAAATATATCACTCACTTATCAGAGTACATAAAAACCGTGGTGCCTACTGAGGGTGCACATTGCACTGTATGTTTCCAACGTTCATGGATGAGCTAAGTACTAGCATCATATTTATGTGTTTCTTAACAGAACTAACAAGAAAAGATAGTTCAAATTGCAAGGAGTGAATAAGAATTAAGAATGAACAGTTGCATAATCAGATCTGGAGAACATAATGACTCAAACCTGAAATGTAAGCTGCTCTTGATGAATTATATATGAAATTAAAATATCCAGAAATTCTGTCATCTTGCTAATAAAGTCTTATGTTGCCTGGGAAACATCGCTTCTACCAAAGGATTCCAACAAGAACTATCAAAACTTTAATGGAATTAAATGGTTACAAACCTTATCAGATCCAACACCACCTCCTACATTCCAACATCTATGGATTATTCACTAGACAGCGGAGTTCCAATTATATATATATATTCCATGCATCACTGAACCTAGTGGTAAAATGTTGAAGGAGTTTCGTTTTAATACAACATATATTCCTATCAATAAAATTTCTCTTTTCTTTCTATCCACAAAAGATAAATTGCCGCCTGTGTCTTTAGCTGGTGTCTACAGAGACTGTGGAATTAAAAGAATTAATGAACATCAATACCACACTGAATACCTGAAACCTCAAAGTCTGGTCTAGCACAGCCTAGCATTGATACTCAACACAGTATTCTGTGAGATGAGGTTCATCTTTACCATACAAGCAGTTTTAAATATGAACACCTTTTCAACGAAAGTTATGTAGCACTTTTACACCGGTCTAACCAGAATCGCAATGATTGTCTCGCAACGTTTTGAGAGATATTTCATGTGAATATATATATATATATATATATATATATATATTAAAAAATATATCCCTAGCATCCGACAACTATTTTAATTGGTAATATTCAGTGGCGTAGTGTGGCTTATGCAACCCACGCTACAAACTTCACGTCAATTTGACCGTGTGATTGCATTTTTATTGATGTATGACGTTTAAGAGTGTATAACGCATCAACAAATCATCTTAATTGGTTCGATGCAATTAATTGTAGGATAACTTTGAATACTCTAAGTTATCAATTAATATAATTTTAAATATGGCATAAAAGTCAAATGATCAGCAGCTATGCTTCACGCAGGTCGTTTATGTGAGATGATGATGCACAAAGGGTTTAGGCTTCGTGGTGAGATCATCATTGGCAAATACTAAAGCAAGACACGGATAATTTGAATTATGATTTGATTTTAATTATTATTATTATTCTGGATTGAACCAAAGAAAAGCTGAAATAACTCATTTTACTTACTTATTACACAAGTTCCAACATCATTCGACTATTATCATACAATCTGCGAAAGCTCTGGCAGAAAACGGGACATTCAGTACATCGTCAACACTGTTATCCCATTGTAAATTTCGGGCAAAAAAGTTACTTGGAAGTTCTTTGGGAGATGGACCGAGTCCTTGACTCTTCATCCCTTCTTCTGATTTTAGCTTGAGTGTGAGGGGATTATTGTAGGTAATTTACCCAGTCATTGTGAGCATGGTAAGCTGTATTAGCATTCTCTAGCGTTGGCGGATTGCGGTTTTTTATATCTGAAACGATATGAGGGTTTGTAGTCCGCTGCTTGTCGAATTAGTTGATTTGGGTGATTATCTGTGATTGTGAAGAATTTTTCTGCAATGCCTGTCATGTAGGTCTTGATATCGGGAAGGTTGGCTTCTTGGTGTAATTGCAGGTTTCTGATGAACCAAGGAGCATTAAATGCCATTCTAAGGCATTTGTTCTGTATCGTTTGCAATCTGAGGATGTTCTGTTTAGATGTGTGTCCCCAAGTTGGTGAGGCATAAGTTATTTCAGGTCTTATCACTGATTTGTAGAGGAGAATTTTGTTGTTTATGTTTAGGAAGTTGTTCCTATTCAAAAGTGGATATAGCTGTGCTATATTCTGACTTGCTTTGGTGGAGACACTATTTATGTGTTCTTGAAATTTAGGCGTTTATCCAGATGAACTCCTATATACTTGGTAGAGTTGTGCCAAGGAATGACTTTTCCAAACATTTGTATGATTGTGTTCGGTTCTGCTTTACCTCTGGTGAAAAGTACTGCAGAGCTTTTTCCTGGGTTGATTGCAATACGCCATTTTTGTACCAATTCACTAATTCGTGAACGAAGGGATCTGGCTATGATAATTGTGTCATCGGTATAAAGAGGGTGATGGATGGCGACAACTTGGGAAGATCTGCTATGTATATGGAGAAGAGTAGAGGGGACAGCAGAGAGCGTTGAGGGACTCCAGCCGTGACTCTCCTCTCTGTGGATCTGATTCCATTGAGTTTTATTTTAAATTTTCTGTTATTCAGATCTGACTTGATAAGTAGAGCTAGTGATAATTGGATTCCAACTTCGTGTAGTTTAAAAATAAGACCATTCTGCCACGCTCCGTCAAATGCCTGTGTTATGTCCTGGAAGACTGCGCCAGTATGTTGGTGCCATTCAAATCCTTGTGTTATGCATTCAATGCCGCTATAAATTTATAGGGTTGTGGAGTATATTTCCTAAAAACAAATTGCTCGTCTTGTATGACGTGGTTGTTATCTGTTGCCTCTTGAATCTTCTGGGTATAGTGCGTTCGGCTATCTTGCCTACACGTGAATAAAGGCTGATCGGTCTATAATTCTGAGCAAATTGTGTATTTTTCCCAGCTTTTGGAATTGGGAAGACATCCGCAAGCTTCCATCGCTCTGGAAAATAATTTAGCTAAAGGATGGCATTAGTGATGGCTACCAGATGCATAACCCCTTTTCGGGGGAGTAATTTGAGTGCTTTGTTCATTATTCCATCCGAACCGGAGCATTTCTGTTGTTTAGCTTTCTTATGATCTCATATATTTCTGTTGGAGACACGGGTTTGTTGTTGGTTTGGAATGAGGCGTTTTGAGTAATTTTACTCAAAATTATATCTATATTGAAGTTTATCTATAATGACGTTTATATCTATATCGGGCTTGAGGCTGCATTGTGTTACTAAACTGTCTGCAAATGCTTCTGCTTTTTCTGCATCATTGTATGCGACTCTATATTCACCTTGAATTGGAGGAAGTGTGTAACTCTTCGAACGAAGTGATCTGATCATTCTGCACAATGACTGATCCTCTGTGTTCAGGTGATGTATTATGTTATTCCAAAGTTGGTTTCGGTGGTCCTTTAGAGCATATCGAACCTGGTTTGTTGCTCTGTTAACTGCCTGCTTATCTGCGGGATCCATTGTTCCGTGGTATTGTCTTCTTAATCTGTTTTTTTTTTTTTTTCACGGATAAGACGTTTTATATCCTCTGGGAGTTTATTTGGTGGTGCACACGGTTATATTTGTTACCTGTGATAGTCATGTTAGTAATTGTTTTTCAAAGGTTTTCACTGCTTTTTCTATATCGTCGGTGGTTGTTATATGTAGCACTGGGCCAAGGTTTTTCTGGAGGGCTGAGGAAAGTTGTTTCCAATTTATAAAGGTGGTGATGTTTTCCGTTAAATCTTGTATGGTTCCTAATTGCAAAATGATGAGGTTGTGATCAGAACTTAAGTCGTTAACTGCTTGTATTTGCTAGCTGTGTGCAATGTCTTTTAGTATTGTTATATCAAGTACATCTGGACGGCCGGTTGCTCCGTAGTGTGTGGGTTCTGTGGGTCCTATTACTGTCATGTTTCTTGTAATGGTATATGAATTCAGTAGTCTGCCCGTTGATATTTGGGTTTCTGCTGTTCCGTGTAGAATGTTTGGCATTAAAGTCACCAGCTACGATTACTGCCTTAACTGCGCTTATTGTTTCATCCAGATCTGAATCTAGGAGTTTTTTATTTGGGAGGCTGTAGACTGCGAATATCCTGATACTGCTTTTGTTTTCCATGTGTATTTCTATTCCTGTGGTTTTCATGTGTTCTGTTTGGGGTTCGGCTATTATTTCATGCTTTATGTTTCTTTTGACAAAGATGGCGGTTCCTACTCCTCTTGCATAGGATCTGTCTGTATGGCAAGTGCTATAATTGTTGATTCTGACCTTGTCACTTGAACGAAGGTGTGATTCATTTATAAAGATGATATCTGCTTGGGTTTCCGCTGAAAACCCCTGTAGTTTCTGCATTTTGTTTAATAGTCCATTTGCGTTCCAGCTGACAATCTGTAATGATTTAGGTTTTCCATTTGTCTTATTCATTAAGGATTTCAACAAGCAGTGATTGTGTGCTTACGATGATATCCCTTAGCTTCTTGAGTTGGGTTAGTTTGCCGGAATTCAGGAAGCATTTCTCCTATGTGGCTTGTTATGTTCTGTAGGATAGGTTTCTTGGTTTGCTGTAACTGTTTTGGTTTTGGGTCTTTGGGTCTTGTAACTTCAGCATACGTCCTTCCGTCCGTTGTGGATATTGTGGTTTGATGGGAGGATGTGCGTTCTTGTATAGGTTTGTTGGTTTGGAGTTAAGTCTTTTGGTTTTGAGGAAATGCTATACAGCCCATATAGTTTGCGGGGTGTGGGCCTTCGCAATTTGCACAATTTGCTGGCTGTCTGCGGGTTTTTTTTAGCATTCATTGGTTGCGTGTTTGCCAACACCACATTTAACACATCAGCAATCTACTTTGCAGCAGCGTTGTGAGTGGCCAAACTTTTGACAGCAATGACATTGCGTTTGTTTGTTTATGTTTTAGCGATTCAGTTTTTATGACTAAATCACAAACAGTCTGAAGATCGTAGATGTGTTTCTGTTCTTTACTTATCTCTATCGATATTAGAGGATATGGAGTTTTAGCAATTCTTCGCATTCGACTGACTTTTATAGGACTGAAACCTTTATTTTGGAGATCTTCTTGCACTTCATCTGTTGTAATGAATTCTTTACCCCTCTGAGTACAACTTTAAGGTTCTTTTCACTATTGAGTGCAAATGTGTGTATTATCAAGAAATTTAGTTAGTTGTCTGTAATCGATGTAAGTTTTTGGCTGGATGCGAATTCCTTCTTCTGTATTAGTGACTCTCGTAAATGATATTTCTAGAGTTCGGAGAGAAGTAACAATTGATGTGCAATGATTTTTATCCCTTAGGATGACTGGAGTATTCTTTCTTTAGTATTCGTATTAATATTAGTCTCCATTTCTACTGTTTTGGGTAATTCTTTAGTAACGGAAATTTTCCTCTTTTTAGTTTTAACAGTTTGGAATTCTTCCTCTATGCCAGCTGAATCCAATATATGGTGGGCATTGCTTTGGATTATTTGTGCATCCTCAGGATGTAGTGATTGACCCGAGCTTCGCTGTCCGATGTCTATTGCCGTCACGTTATCCAGACTGTTATCTGTGACAATTTTTGGGGGAAACGGGTCATAGAGTTTTACTTTTCCCTGCCACCTACTACTAAGTACCTCACCCAAGTGGATAAATTCCCGATAAACGCCTCAAACTTTGTCTCGTCTATCAGATTTTCCATGTCTATGTTTATCAATTATCAAAACTTAAAGTTTAAAAGGCTGGTTCTAGAACCTAAATGTAAAATCCCGTCGATTAAATCGATGATCTACCAGCAAAAAGAGATCCCGAAGTCACAAAACGGAGAAAGCTTACCTTTAAATATCTTGATTTCCTCCTTTACCCTTACTTGAGTTCACCATGATGACAATTTCAGTCAATTTTACCACCAAGTCATGAAAGATTTATATATATATATATGACAGAATGATCATTGACTCGGTTCTAGTCATTCAATTTTTTTTTCATATATATATATATATATATATATATATATATTAGGATAACCAATCAATTTTATATGCTTGTTTATTTTAGCTCCTAATCCCAAGTATGCAAACAATTAAGTTTGCGCCTGAAACAAAGTTCAAGTCTAAAGATGGTACAACACCAGGGCAACTCATTGTAAAGGTGGGTAAAGCTTTGATCACTATTCTTAGTATTTTCCCATAATGTAAAGCACATCTCACTAGAAGATGTATACTGCAATGCATTATGGGTGGGGTCACTACCCAGACCGGTTTCGACCATTTTTGAGGTCTCCTCAGTGAGTAGCTAGACCCTAAATATACCAAGGTTTTAGTAATACAAAGCCTTATCAACTTTACCTATATAAGTTGCAACAAGGTGTATTAAGTTTTAATAAAAATCTCTGGAGGAGATATTGATGGTAATAAATTTTTAACTTGGGTATATATTGTATATTAGGATAACCAATCAATTCCCATCAATATCTCCTCCAGAGATTTTTATTAAAACTTAATACACCTTGTTGCAACTTATATAGGTAAAGTTGATAAGGCTTTGTATTACTAAAACCTTGGTATTTAGGGTCTAGCTACTCACTGAGGAGACCTCAAAAATGGTCGAAACCGGTCTGGGTAGTGACCCCACCCATAATGCATTGCAGTATACATCTTCTAGTGAGATGTGCTTTACATTATGGGAAAATACTAAGAATAGTGATCAAAGTTTTACCCACCTTTACAATGAGTTGCCCTGGTGTTGTACCATCTTTAGACTTGAACTTTGTTTCAGGCGCAAACTTAATTGTTTGCATACTTGGGATTAGGAGCTAAAATAACCAAGCATATAAAATTGATTGGTTATCCTAATATACAATATATACCCAAGTTAAAAATTTATTCCCATATATATATATATATATATATATATATATTATTCAACGAAACTAGTTAACTAGTAGTATCTTTTTAAATATATCTTGTCATCTTTTTATCTCTCAGTAACAGTCATTAAAGCTTATATATATATATATATATATATATATATATATATATATATACATATATATATAAATTTTCATATATTTCATATGAAATTTCTGTGACTTTTAAATTGCATATATTTCATATAGCCTTTTAATTTTCATATCATATGAAATTTATAAAATTTTATAAATTTCATATGAAATTTATAAAATTTTTATGAAATTTCAAGGTCAGCTAGACTTGCAACTAGAACTGTTGCAAGTCTAGCAGGGTCAGCTAGACTTGCAACACTTGCACGCGCAAACTTGACTTATTTCTCTGTTTGCTTACTTGGGAAATTATATATATATATATGTGTGTGTGTGTGTGTAGAAAGTATTTTTACCTTGGGTATAATAAATGTTAAATAAATAACCAAGCTATTTTAAACCTGGTTTTACACCATTTCCCAAGTAAGCAAACAGACAAACAAGTCAAGATTGCGCCTGCAAGTGTTGCAAGTCTAGTTGACCCTGCACGTAGTGCAAGACCAAGGCAACTCATGGTAAAAGTAGTATAAGCTCCGATCACTAATCTTAATATTTACCCTTAATGCAAAGCACATCTCCTGGAGGAGATGTATGATGCTTTGTATTAAAGGCAAGGGGCCACTACCCAGACCGGTTTCGACCTTTATTGAGGTCTCATCAGTGGGAGCTACGCTAGAAATATCAAGATATTAGTAATACAGAGCTTATAAGTATTTTACCAGAACAAGTTACCATAAGGTGTTTTAATCTTATTAAATAAAAATCTCAGGAGGAGATATAAATGTAGAAAGTATTTTTACCTTGGGTATAATAAATGTTAAAGATACCAAGCTATTTTAAACCTGGTTTTACTCCATTTTCCAAGTAAGCAAACAGACAAACAAGTCAAATTTGCACCTGCAAGTGTTGCAAGTCTAGCTGATCCTGCACGTAGTGCAAGAGTTGCCTTGAGTCCAAGAGATGCCTTTTACCATGAGTTGCCTTGGTCTTGCACTACGTGCAGGGTCAGCTAGACTTGCAACACTTGCATGCGCAAATTTTTTTGTTTGTCTGTTTGCTTACTTGGGAAATGGAGTAAAACCAGGTTTAAAATAGCTTGGTATCTTTAACATTTATTATACCTAAGGTAAAATACTTTCTACATTTATATATCCTCCTGAGATTTGTATTTAATAAGGTTAAAACACCGTATGGTAACTTGTTCTGGTAAAATACTTATAAGCTCTGTATTACTAATATCTTGGTATTTCTAGCATGGCTTCCACTGATGAGACCTCAATAACGGTCGAAACCGGTCTGGGTAGTGGCCCCTTGCCTTTAATACAAAGCATCATACATCTCCTCCAGGAGATGTGCTCCAGGGTAAATATTAAGATTAGTGATCAGAGCTTATACTACTTTTACCATGAGTTGCCTTGGTCTTGCACTACGTGCAGGGTCAGCTAGACTTGCAACACTTGCAGGCGCAAACTTGACTTATTTCTCTGTTTGCTTACTTGGGAAATTTTGTAGATGAAATTAATGGTTAGTTTTTTGTACGATGGGCTGCACTGCTCCTCCAGGTTGTCTATAAAGCCTTCTGCCTTATCCTTGTGTGTGTGTGCTATTCCTTGTTTGGTTTGTATGAGGAAGTAAGGTGCATAGAATTTTTAGGAATTTTTATATGGAGTGATCTTCTGAGTTGATTGTGGCTAATTTGGTTTCCCATTTTTGATTTCTGTGGTCTTGTAGAGCTTCTCTGACTTTTCTGTTGAGATTATTTAGTGTTGTTTTGTCCTGTGGGGCTTTAGTGTTGTGATATATTTTTCTTGGATTGTTCTTGGTTCTAATCAGGTCCATGATTTCTTCTGGAATCCTATTGGTGGAGTGGTGGACAGTGGTTGGCGTTACTGAGGCTACTGCTTTTTGCATTTGGCTTGTTAGCTTATTTATGGCTATATCTATCTCTTCTTTTTTGTGTATGATGTGCGGTGGACCGATGCATTCTGGTAGAATTTTTGTGAGTTTGTCCCATGCTATAAAGGAGCACTGTGGTGAGAGTTGTTCTTGATTGCCTAGCCTGAGCTGAATGGGGTTATGGTCTGATGAAAGTTCTTATGTCGTTTCTAGTTGATATTGGCATGGCTGTTTTTGAGTATTAAGATGTCCAGAACATCTGAATTTCCTGTTGGGCTGTGATGAGTTTGGTCGGTAGGTCCAGCCATGATGGCAGAGTTGTGCATTGCATAGTTGTATATAGTGTGACCTTTGGAATTAATGGACGTGCTAAACCAGGCTATGTTTGGAGTTGAGATCCCCTGCTAAGATTATAGAGTCTTTGGATCCGAGGATGAAGTCCAGGTCATATATCAGTAGTGGGATTCTAGGAGGGTTGTAAGCTGTGTAAATCTTTACTGACTGCATTGCTGGTTTGTACCTCCACTCTGGTCACCTCAAGGTTCGTAGTTGGGGGTTCGGGTACTGTGTTTTGGTTTAGCTTTTTACGTAGAGGACTGTGCCTCTGCCTCTTGCGCCAAGTCGATCCTTTCTGTACATGGAAAACCCTCAGGGTCTTGAGTTATTTGCTGGTCTAAGTTATGTTTCGTTAACTAGAATGATGTCAGGTTTGTATCTGGACGTAAATTCTTGGAGTTACATGATTTTGTTTGTTATTCCATTTGCGTTCAAAGCTACAATCTTTAGTGAGTTTGGTTTTGAGTTTTCTACTCATGGTAGAGGGCTGTTAAGATGGAATGGGTTCCTTGTAGGAATCTCTTTCGGGAGAATGGTGAGGGGCTTGTCCTGCTGAATTCATGCAGCATGGTGGCAAGCGAGGCAGACCCCCACATCCTACGCTGTTCGTAGGATGTGGGGGGTCTTAGGTCGTGCAGCCTCTGCATACGTTTTTGTCATGTTGGTTGGTTGTATTCTCTCCTGTGTTGTTGAAGTGATTTGAGATGGGGTGAGTTGCCTGCCTGGTAGTGGGGTCGCTGCGGGTGGGGGGGGGTGAGGTTAGTTTTTGTTATTCAACGATTTTTCGGATGGGAAGTGCACCCCTTGTAATTGGGGGTGAGGTCCTCCGCAGTTAGCACAGCATACCGGTGTTGTTTTCGGCTTGGTGCAGGTGCTACTCTGATGTTCTTCGCCACATTTTAAACGTATGTAGGTTGCTTTACAGAGCTTTTGGGTGTGCCCAAATTTTTGGCATCTATGTCATTATCTTGCCGATGCCCTCTTTCTTAGTGATTCTGTTGTGATTTTGAGTCCGCATATATTTCTTAGTTCGTATATTCTTTTTTGGGTGTTGGATATTTCTACCAGTACTAGCGGCATCGGTTTTCTGTCTGATCTCAACATTCTGCTCGCTTTAACTGAGGTCAGGCCTTGGTTGACGAGATTGGCATTGATCTCGTCAGTCGTGATTCCCTCGACAAACTCTCTGAGCATCACTTTCAGGTGATGCTCAGAGTAAAGATCCAGTCTGAAACCAGTTTCAGGCTGGATCTTTACTCCCTCGTCTGTGTTTCTCTTTGTTTCGGAGGATTACTGGGGGGACATTTTCTTTGTTTCCCGAGACTGCTTGTGTGGGCGTATGTTCTTCTGTGGGGTCGTCCGCGGTCCTGCGCCTTTTGCTTGTGTTCTTCTGCTGTTGGTTCTGTCTGTCTGTTGTCTTCGGGTTGGGGGGGATAATGCTTCGTTCTGTGATATCTTCATCTTCGGGTTCCTCTGGCTGTGTATATAGTTTAAGGCAGCCTGGCAATTCCGTGTCGAACTTTTGTAGTAGTACTCTAAAAGTTCTAAAGCTTGGTCTCTATTCACGTGTTGCAGAAAGTCTTTAACGCTCTCCATTTCTAGCGTGTGTGTATATTTGTCACTGTGATGTTTTGGTTGGTGGGTTCAGGACCTGCCTTGTTCCCTTTGTTCCACCAAGTGTTGACCGACAGTTGAAATCTCCTTCGGGAGGCGGAAGACAACTGACGGACACAAGGCAGGGAATAGGAGAGGGCCTGGGGAACTTGCGTCAAAAAGCAAAAAGCTTACCTTTACCTGGGTGGATGCTGGTAGGAGCATAGGCTGTACAGTCTTCAGAATCACTTCACTATCTCGCTGGTAACAGTTCTTTTAGTAAAGAAAAGCAGAATAATCCAGTCTCGAAAAATCAGTTCTTCGTAACTCACGATCAGATTGCGGCATTACACTCAATCATAATCACTTTATGTATAATCAGTCAATCATCATCAATCGATAAAGAGCACAGAAGAAAAAAAAATCACTCAGAAAACAAAAACAGCAATTCAAAAAATGACAACGTTCAATTGGATTGCTTCACACGATAACCAATCACAGCCACTTACGACTTCTGGGTGCTATTGTATTTGCGCAAACCCTGCATCGCCTTCTGGGCCGTTTAAAACGCTAAGAATTTGGCACGCTGCACTATCTGCACGTGTGTTTAAAGAGCTCAAAGGTGTCTGTATTTATGACCGCATACCCGGACTATTAACGCGAATGTGATGCAATGTTTACGCGTCGAAAAGTGTGTTCTTCATTAATTACGGGTATATTGTGTTTCTTCTTCTTCTTCCTTTACGTATTAGACCTAGTGGCCTGTTGCGGTTACGCATTAGGCTTCGTTTGCCTATTACGATTCGAAACCAGAAATCCCACTGAATAGGTCTCTTAATGCTATTCCAGGAGTGTCCTATGCCTGTAGATGCGTGTGTTCACGGGGCCGGTTTGCCTGTTCTGGAGGGTACGAAAAACCCAAGTTTCTCATGGGAGCGTTAACGAGTATGAGACCGACTAACTCACCTTTTGTTGAAAGAGACCAGATAATGGTCCTCACATCACTGACAGGAATCAAACCCAGGTCTTTCCGACCAAAGGGTTTCGTCTATTCTGAGTGAGCTACGGAGGCTCTTTTACTCGTATATTGTGTTTAATTTTAGGAATCACGTGAAGCCAGGAAATAATTGGGGAGGGGTTTTTAACAGGAATAAATGCAAAAATATAATATCGATGATATTACTATGTCATGGGCGTGCACCGAACACCCGGAATATTGTTGTATAGTATTCATATTCTATGAATGGCTTGTTTCAATAAAAATTTAAAAAAAACTAAAAAATTTAAAAAAAAAATGTATGGAAACAAGCATTTCAAAGAACATTAATACAATACAACAATAATATTATGAATTAAAACAGTTGCCAGATGCTAGGGATATATTAACTTGGATTAGTGAACAAAGGAAGGGTAATTATTATGGGTGATTTTAATTATGGTGGTATAGACTGGAATGAAAAGATAGCATCTGGGAATAAGGAAAATGAATTTCTCAAGTTCTTGAAAGATAACTATCTCAGGCAGCACGTAAAGAAGGGCACGCAAAGATCAAGAGTTCTAGACCTCATCATTTCATCAAGAGATATAATTGTTAGAGGGGGGTGTTTCACATTTTCCTCCAGTTGGTGAAAGTGATCATCAAGTAATCACCTGTGTTGTGGCTAATCATATGCAGACTTTTGTGAGGAAAGGATATATGTGGAATTATAAGGCTGGTGATTATGACAAGCTTAGGAGACAGCTTGGAGCTAAAACGTGGAACAAGGAATTGAGTGGTAAGGAAATAAATGCTGCATGGGAACTGACAAAGAAATACATAACAGCATCAATGTACAACTGTATTCTGAAGGCCAAAAGGTTGAATAAGATAGGTGTAAAATGGATGATTGTGGAGCTGAAACATGAAATCTGGAAAAAAATTACTTTGGAAGAAATACAAGATGAATAATGGTAATAATTGGATTGGAATGCCTTGCCTGAGAATGTGGTGTCTGCAAAGAGTTTGAATGTGTTTAAAACACGGTATGATAAGCTGTGTGTGTGTGTGTGTGTGTGTGTGTGTGTGTGTGTGTGTGTGTGTGTGTGTGTGTGTGTGTGTGTGTGTGTGTGTGTGTGTGTGTGTGTGTGTGTGTGTGTGTGTGTGTGTGTGTGTGTGTGTGTGATAAAAGGACCTCCCAGATGAGTCTTTGACTCCATGAGGTCTTGGGGTGGTAATAATAATAATAATAATGATAATAATAATCAGTCACATGAAGAATATAAAGAACAAGCCAGGAGAGTGCCTCAGTTAGTAAGGAAAACAAAAGTGGGGTATGAGCAGAAATTGGCAAAGCAGGCAAAGAAAAACCCTAGAGAGTTTTTTAGATATATGGCAAGTAGAAGGAAGAATGAACATGGTAAGATGAAGTTTAGGTATTCAGTGATCAATTTATAAGGGTATTTCATCCTGATCAGGGTGAAATCTTGAGGAACTTAAGTGTAGAGGACATACAAGAGGATGCTTAATTGTGAGTGAGCAAGAGGTATTTGAGGAAATAAATAAACTTGATGTCAATAAGGCCATAGGATTTGATGACATATCACTACACATCTTAAGGGAATGTTCCAGGGAATTGGCATGCCTGTTTAATAAGTCTTACAACAGCACAAGTTCCAAGGGAATGGAAAAAGAGTAAAATTGTTCCACTGCATAAAGGTGGTGATAAGGCTGTGGCTTCAAATTATAGGCCAGTCTGTATATCTGGAGTTGTGGTGAAGGTCCTGGAGAGATTGGTGAGAAGATGGGTTGATAACAACAGTATTCCCTGTGGTTATCAGCATGGGTTTGTTAAGAGGAGATCATGTTTTACTAACTTACTTATGTACTATAACAAAGTGACAAATACCTTGGACAGGGGAAATGCATATACAGTGGTGTACTTTAGATTTTGCAAAGGCTTTTGATAGATTGCCACACGATAAGCTCTTAAATAAATTGAAACAGATGGGATTGGATAACAGACTTCTGAGTTGGATCAGGACTGGCTGTAAGATAGGTATCAGAAAGTTGTATATAGAGGTACAGTATCCCGAAAGAGAAAGGTAACTAGTGGTGTGCCGCAAGGGTCAGTTTTTGGGCCATTATTTTTCAATTTGATATTTGATATTAATGATATTGGTTAGGTTTAACTAGTGATATCAAGCTGTTTGCAGATGATGCAAAACTAGGGAGAGCAATGCAGTCAAGAGGACTTGAATAGATTGCATGATTGGGCAGGTAAGTGGTGTCAGTTCAATGTTGCAAAGTGTAAGGGTTTTGAGATTTGGTAAGCAATGATGGGATGCAAAGTATACACTTGGTAGGGAAACTTTAACAGAAGTAGAGGAAATAAGAGATCTAGGAGTGATGGTGGACAAGGACCTGAAACAAGTTGTGAAGACATCACATCGGATAATGGCAATGATGCGAGGACCCTGACATGCAGAAATAGAAAGGTTATGATTCCATTGTATAAGGCCTTGATCAGGCCTCACATGGATTATTGTGCTCAGATTTGGTCGCTGGGTTTTCATGGTGATATGGATATGTTGGAAAAGGTCCAGAGAAGATTCACAAAGGTAGCCAGTGATCTTTGGAATGTGGAGTTTGAGGATAGATTGAGAGAATGAAAGTTGCAAAGTCTTGTGAATAGGAGGAAGAGGGGTGGATATGATTGAGACATATAAGCTAGTCAGGGGTTGTTATTGGGTTGACATGGAAGAAATTTTTCACAGAATGAGAGAGAGGGGATAGAGCATGTGGCCATCATTGAAACTGTATAAGGAGGGTGTGAACAGAGGAGCAGGTTCTTTGCATGGAGGGTAGTTGGTGAGTGGAATGCATTACCTGGGTGTGGACACATTGAATCAGTTTAAGGCACGGTTGGATGAGCATTGTGTGCAATAGTGTGACCTCCCACGATGAGTCTCTGACTCCATGGAGGTCGAATGTTAATAATAATAATATTAATTTTTTTTTTTTTTTTTTTTTTACATTGCCCATATATTTTTAATTTCATTACCAAATATCTGTGCTTTTCCTTAAAGTTATTACTGTGGTTATAGTGTTGTTTTTTTTTTGTTGTTGTTGTTGTTGTTTGATAGTTATGCCATAACTTTAAAGATATGTAAAACCCAATATTTGAATTACAAACTATAAACTATTATGCCCTTCAAATGGCTTTCTGGCACAATGCTGTGGCAGAAAGTGGCTTGGCTTGGTGACAGGCAAGTGAGAAAAGGACACCTTGGTGGAACCAAGAGATCCAAAAAGCTATCCAGTCAAAAAAGGAGGCCTACCTAACATGGCTTAGGGTCAGGTCACCTGAGATGCATTTCCGGTACATTGAGGCATGAAAAGCTGCTGTGAGGCAGTAAAGACAGCAAAGCAGAAGGCTTAGGAATCCTTTGGAGAAAGATTAGACTCATCCTATGCAAATGCAAACAAAGTATTCTGGCAGACCATCTGCCGCCTTCGAGGAACAAAATCATGCACAGCAAGGGCAATTAAGGCCTCTGATGGTGCACTTTTAACAACCAAGAAGGATATTCTCCACAGATGGAGAGAATACTTTGAGAGCTTTCTTAACCCAGGTGGCCCAGCAGTTGTGGACATCCAAGAGGTGCAGATCGGGGCAATGGCTAGTCTCACACCAGAAGAGGTCCATTTAACAATAAAATCACTAAAATCAGGCAAGGCTGCTGGCAATGATGAAATTCGGCCTGAAATGCTAAAAGCCTTAAATCGAGATGGGGTTCTCTGGCTGACTCGTGTCAGGCTGACACAATGGCAGACAGGCATAATAATACCAGTCTTCAAGAAGGGAGACCAGAGAGAGAGATTGCAGTAACTATCGTGGCATCTCTCTCTCTCTCTCTCTCTCTCTGCTCAGCCTGCCTGGGAAATGCTAGGTGCATGGAAAGAAGGTGCAGGAGCATAGTTGAGTCAAAGTTCCAGGAAGAACAATGTGGCTTTCGTCCTGGTAGAAGCACAACTGACCAAATCTTCACTTTAAGGCAAGTCTTTGAGAAATCTTGGGAATATGCAAAGCTGTCTACACGTTTTGTGGCCTTCGAGAAGGCATATAACTGGGTTCCTCAGGATAAGCTTTGGCAAGTAATACAGAGTATGGAGTGGATGGACAACTATTAGCTGCCACGAAGTCCCTGTATGAATGCCCGGAGTTTTTGTCAGGGTAAACAGCACAAAGTCTGAACCTCTGACAGTCTCCGTTGGCCAAGGGTGTGTTCTGTCACCCTCCCCCCTCCTTTTCATAATATTTATGGACTGGATTGATAGGCACAGCCGAGGCAGTGAGTGTGTCAGAATTGGAAGATGTAGCATTGGACGTCTGCTTTTTGCAGATGACCTAGTTCTGCTTAGCTCTTCCACAGATGACCTCCAGCAGACCCTGGACAGGTTAATAGCTGTTTGTGCAGAAGCCGGAAAGACGATCAGTGTGGCCAAAAGTGAAACATTTGTGGTCTCAAGACAACCATCCCAGTGCATTCTACATGTGAGTGGAGTCCCACTGGGCAAGTGGAGAAGTTTAAATACCTAGGGTCCATATTCACAAGTGATGGAAAGTGGGACGAAGAGCTGGATACTCGGATTGGCTCAACAAGCGCAATCTTGTGGGAGCTTGGTCGCTCAGTAGTATTAAAGCAGGAGTTAAGCTAGAAGGCAAAGCTGGCTGTCTTCAATACAGTCTATGTCTCCATCCTCATCTATGGTCATGAGAGTTGGGTAATGACCGAAAGAATGCGGACACAAATCCAAGCGGCTGAAATAAGGTTCCTTCGAGGGGTTGCAGGGCTGACAAGACTCGACAGTCAGAAGCTCTGCAATTCGGGGAACCCTCAATATTCAACCGTTGCTTCTCCGTGTTGAGAGATCACAGTTACGTTGGTACAGACACCAGTCAGAATGCCACAAGAGAGGCTCCCCCAGCAGGCCCTCTTTGCCAAGCCAGAGGGTGGGAGGCCAAGTGGAAGGCCAAGGACTCGCTGGATAGATTATATCCAAAACCTTGGGTGGATATGTTTGGGAGTCCCACCAGAAGACCTGAGCTGGGTGGGGGAGGATCATGACCATTGGAAGTTCCTCTTTCAGCTGCTGCTCCCACAACCCAATTAAGAAAGGTGGGCCTTGAAGACAAGTGAAATGTCCTTCAAACTCTATGTTCTCCTATTTATTCAGATGTGCTGAGACATCAGTATGGAAACTCATGATATGATTCATTTCTTTTGAATGTCTTGATTGATCTTTTCTTCTCTTCCTATGTCCTTTTAACAAGGAAGAATGAGTCTTTAAGATTTAAGAAATTGGAGGAGGAGGCAGGACATAATAGAGACTTACATGGTGGCAAAGGGATCCTACAGCACAGACTCAAGAAATTTTGCAGCTTGTGGTGGAGGTAGGGAGAAACTTGAGGTTTATCCTGTGAAGTTGAGTAATGCAGTCACAAAGGCATGGGCTGTCTAGGTTTTCTCATGGTGTGTGTGTGAGGTGAGTGAACATAATAAGATGCCAGTGGGAAAGTGAATCCTGAGCACCTACAGGAAGTCTCTGAACAGGAAGTCTCTGACTTCCTGTTCTCATGTAATAATTTCTCCCCTCCTTCAGGTTAACTTTTTTAAAACTTGAACAGAATGCTTTAAAAACGGACCTCCCACACTCACATAGACCTAACATTTGTGTTAAACAGAGTATTCAATGTGTCAAGACTATTTGATTCTGAATCAAAATGATGTCCTAAGACTTTTTGAGAATAGTGTTATAACTATTCTCAAAAAGTCATGGGACATCATTTTGATGAAAACTGAAGTAACTACCGTATCTACAAATTGTGTGGCTTATAAAGAAGATTACAGTTAGTCCCCAACTTACAATGGGGTTCCGTTCCAATGATTCCATTGTAAGATGAAAAGGTCATAGGTCGGAATTCACTGCGTGAATTATAAGGATATGTTAACAATTAACACGTCTGAATGTTAAACTGTGTAGATCTATTAAGTCCTATTTTCTACTTAATTTTATTCTTTGTTTTTAGTAAGATAACATGAAGTACAAATTAAATATAAAATTTCTGCCTATAGTACTGTACAGTAATAATGAAACATGATGTACAGTGCTACTTATCAATAAAATAATCAAATGAAACACATGAAGCAAGAGTAAACTGCTGAAGCTGTTCCTTTATCAATTTGCCAGTTCATAAGAAGAGACAAAAATTTAATCAGAGTTCTGAAGATGTTCACCAGATGTGTAACTTGTGAAAGGCCTAAGCTCATCTTCAGAGGGTGAGGTGATAGCAGAAGTGTGCTTCTTTGAAAAGTTGTACCTTATGTCCAACTTGGTCTGTAAGGTTTCCTTTATCTGCATAAATTTGTCTGTAGTAAGAAGCTTGCACTCTGTCCACTTTGCTAAATTTCTCCATGTTGGATTCCATTTCTCAAACAGCTAAACTACTTTATTAACAGGGGAATATATGCCTGAGCCAATTTTATTCACTGCAAACTTTTTTGGGGGGACTCAGCTTCCTCTTCCAACAAATGCTCTGCATCTTGATTTTCAACCTCCAATTTCAACTCTTTAGTTAACATCCCTTCCAAAAGTCTCTGAGCGTTCTCACCCTCAGTAGCAGAAATAGCCTGAGCCAAAGTATTTCTTAAATAATATGCCTTGAAAAGGTGAGTGTGAGCAAGGGCGTGAGGAGTAGATATTTTGCATTGCCTGAAAGTGCGGTGAGTGCAGGGGCAGTTAATGCATTTAAGTCAAGATAGGATGAGCTGTGCATGTGAGAGTGGGACCTCCCATGATAAGTCTCTTGACTTCATTGAGGTCTGTTAATAATAATAATAGTAATATCCTAATCCATGGGTTGCAGAAGTGAGGTAGTATTCTGTTAATGTGTTAACCACATCAGCATCAATACGGATAAAATACTTCACTCCTCATATGCTTTGTATCCATCATAATTTCAATGGTATTCAATTGTAATATGCACTTCGCATCCATGGTAACCTTATCATGTATACATGTCATGGCTGGTTGGGTGGTTAAATGGGCTAGCCATCATATGTATGAATGGTCATAAATCGTATATATTATTAGTCGAGGACTAACCAGCAGTTTTTTCAGGAACCAGTTTCAATCTTCTGTGCCAAACAATGAATGCACAGAGAGTTCATGTTCAGAGGAAAATGTTTGGGGGAAAATGTCTGAATGCTTTCGTGTACAGTAATTAAGCATTCCCAAGTTTCATTGAAAATGCACTGTGGCAGTGGCGTATTTAGGTATAGGCCATATAGGCCCGGGCCTAGCACGGCAAATTTTGAGGGACGGCGGAAATTTCCAGGCTCTCGTTTTTTAATTATAACATGTTCCTCATATGCCGTATCTACTCACAAGTAGAGAAATATTTTTCTTTTCCTCATTGTAAGTTTAGCTGCAAGCATATTGGCATATAATCAGATTTTGCATAACTATACAGACCGAGACAAATGCACAGAAAGCTACTGTATTGTTGTCGTGACAAAAAGGCAATAGGGATTAGTGAATTTGATCCCTTTCTTGCTGAGCACATTGCCAAAAGCAGAAAATAAGGAAAAGGTTTTGTTTCCTATCTTTCCATTGCTACGCATGAGGAATTTATTAAAATAATGGGTGAGAAAGTAATCAGATTTATTGTGGAAGAACTTAAATTAGCTAAGTACTATTCCATAAGTGTTGACTCAACACCAGACTTGTTTCATGTTGATCAGCTGTCCTTCATTGTACGATATGTGAAAGAACATGGAACTCCTGTGGAGCATTTCTTGTGTTTCGTTCTTAATGTAAGTCACAAATCTGAAGAGTTACAAGAGACGGCATTGACTTCACTAAACAAGCTTGGAATCGATGTAGCAAATTGCAGAGGGCGGGCATATGATAATATGCCTGCCCTTTATAAATTCTGCAATTTATAAAAATATAAAAATTTTTATAAAAATGCCCGTATAAATTCTGCAATTTATACGACAGGACTGCAAGCAAGAATTCTTGTAATACATCCATTGGCAGAATTCACACCATGTGCTGGACATTCTCTGTCTGAAATTGGTACTTGCACTGCTGAATCCTGTCCATACTCTTCTGCATATTTTGATGTCCTTCAGAAACTATGTATTTTTCACATCTTCAACACACATCGGTGGAGTGTTCTAAGAAAGCACCTGGAAACGTCCTTCACCTACTCGTTGGTCAGCTCATGATGATGATGCCTGTCGGAGTCTTCGTGAGGGATGGACGGAAATAATTTCCACTTTGTCCGAAATTGAAAATTATACCACCCAGAAGAAAGTTACGCAATGTGAAGCACGTGGGATTTTACAGCAACTTCAGTCATTGGAGGTTGGGATCATGACCTGACCATAGGTAGGTCGTGAGGGGTGGCACTTTCTGCTGGCCTAGGGCAGGAAATACCTAAATACGCCACTGCACTGTATTGCACAAAGACTAAATTACTCAGCAGAAAATCAATTTTCCTTGAGAAGACATTATTCCATCTTGCCATCAGCATGCCTTCATTTCCACTACTGATAGAAAGATACACCATGAGTTTTCACAGAACTACAGCCCACCCACTCACACACACATACCACTACTAAACAAAAAATACACATCAACTGGCATGGAACATGGAGCAACGAGTCATGCTCTTCCAATATGATGGACACATTTAGGTAAGGAATATGCCCAGAGAATGTTTTACTTGCTATAACGCAGGGAATGTGTGCTTCTGCATACATGCATGCAATTATCCAGAACACGAAGTAGGGACCTAATAGTCATGATTCAATGCACTGTTCTTATTAACACCAGACCTCCAATTGGGTCAAGGACTCATGGGAGGCACACACTGTTACACAATGCCCATCGAATTGCTTTAAACTCATTCAATGTATCTGCATTCTCGACAATGTTAGGTAATGCATTCCACTCACCATCCATGATGCAAAGAACCTGCCCTTTATACCTCTGCTCACACTTTCCTTATAAAGGAAATTCAGGGATGTCCCCCCTTGTTCCACCTCTTCTCCTATTCTATCAAAAATTTCTTCCACATTAACCAGTAACAATCTTTTACCAAATTTAATATCTCAATTTCCCCCTCTCTTCCTCCTATGCACCATAAGCAGTGGATCTAATCCACATCACAAGCAATCTCACATCATTATAATGCCATCACCAATCTGCTGACATGATAACAATGGTTCAAGTCATAAAGCAATGATTGTAAATAAGTGAATTAGTGGTTCAAATAGAAATATAAGAATGTTGCTGTAGCCAGCAGAGATCCCTAACTTAAACTTCACAAAACATCTGGTTGAACTAGATATATGGTACACTGCATTTGATGTTTTCACCCCCATTCTTCTTTTTCAAAGCATGTCAATTATGTTATAGCTTATCTGTGTTACGAGCTGTAGGAAGATAATATTTAAGGTTATTTTGCAAATCTGATAATACTTGATTTGTGTACTTCATGTATTTAAAGGCATGGAATTTTATTTAAAGTAGTTATCTATGTATTTAAAGGCATGGAATTTTATAACTAGCTTTCTTCAGTGATAAAGAATAAAACATAACTAACAATTAGGAAGAAACTGCTTTGCAAAATGAGTATAAACAGTCAAAATTCAAGTAGTTGCATCTTTAGATCTATTTAGGAAGAAAATTTTAAATGTTAAGTGCTTATTATAGTAATCTTTCAATTATATGCCCTTCAAATGAACAAACCCTCAATTAACAAACTACAGAATGTTATTATGTCAAATGATTTCCAGTAGAGCACCATGTAATTGTGCCTTAAGCTATCCAACTCTTCATATTATCTGACTAGCAAAGTGCTCTCCTGTTGTGACCGGATAACTCAGGAATACTGCATTTCATTTACTCTTGTAAGCACTTTCATCACCCCCTTGACAAACACAAATAGTCCATCATAATAGCATTCCAATTTACCTAGCCGTTGCTCCATTATCATTCTGGTAGAACTCTGATTGCTCTATTGCTCTGATGATAACATCAGAGCAATATAAGACACAGGCCAGGAGAGTGACTAGTATGGTAAGGAAGGTGAAACTGGAATATGAGAAAAGATTGGCCCTTAGATCCAAGGAAAATCCTAGGGAATTTTTTAGCTATGTGCCAGTAGGAGGAGAAAGGACTGTGGAAGAATGACATTGTGGGATAAAAATGGGAATAGAGTGACTGATGCAGAGGACATAGTGGAATTGTTCAACGAACACTTTATTGGAGTATTTCATCCTGGAGGAGTCAATTTGAATACTAGAGGGATGGGCAGGTTCGAGGTTTAGAGGTGCAGGAGGATGTCAGTAAAGCTGTGGGACTGGATGGTATTTCACCACGAGTTTTGAGAAAGTGTGCTAGGGAACTGAGTGCCTTTGACCTTTCAGTGAAAGTCTGGCTGTGGGAAAGGTTCCCATTGAATGGAAGGAAGGTAAGATAGTGCCATTGCATAAGGGCGGTAGCAGACTGGAAGTGTCTAATTATAGGCCAGTTTGTGTGTCATCAGTAGTTAGTAAGATCTTGGAGAAAGTAGTAAGGGACTGTCTACAGCATTGGGCAGATGAGGGTAATGTTACCTGTGAGTGTCAACATGGATTTGTGAAGGGGCACTCTTGTTTTAGCAATATGCTAGCCTTTTATAATAAAGTTACAAGAGCATTAGATGAGGGAAAGGCATATACCACCATTTTCGTATACTTAGCAAAGGCATTTGACAGAGTGCCACATGATAAGCTGATATTCAAGTTACAGCACATGGGTCTGGATGTCAGATTGGTCAACTGGATTCAGGATTGGCTGTCCAATAGGTATCAGAGAGTTGTGTATGGTGGAGCAATATCAAAGAGGCAGAAGGTTACAAGTGGGGTTCCACAGTGCTCAGTACTGGGACCTATATTGTTTAACCTTAATATCAATGACATTGTCAGTGGATTGCAAGGGGATATTCAGTTGTTTGCGGATGATGCGAAGCTGGGAAGGGTTATTAGTAATAGTGATGTGGTAGCCCTGCAAGAGGATTTGAATAAGCTAGATAGATGGGCAAATGAATGGGGGTGTCAGTTTAATGCAGCAAAATGTAAGGTCTTGAGGTTTGAGACACATCGATGGGATGCTGCATACTCTATGGGAGGAGTTAAACTGGAGGAAGTAGAGGAGACAAGAGATCTGGGGTTGACGATTGATAGAAACCTGAAATTTAAGGGACATATTGCAAAGGTAGTGAAGGTAACACAGAGGATTGCTGCAATAATAAGAAGGACACTGACCTGCATATATAAAAGAGTAATCATTCCGTTGTATAAGACTCTGATCAGACCACACTTAGACTATTGTTCTCAGATCTGATCCCCAGGATTTGAAGGGGATAAATTAATTGTGGAAAGGGTACAAAGGCGGATAACAAAGATGGTGTCAGGACTGTACAATGTTAGTTATGAGGATCAGCTGAGGGAGTATGGACTGTAGAGTTTGGTGGATAGAAGGAGAGGTGATATGATTGAGACTTTTAAACTGTTGAGAGGTGGTTACAGGGTTGACACCGGGGAGTTCTGTCGCTTGGTTGAACAGCAGGAAGGAATCATGACAAGGGGGCCATCCCTGGAAGTTACGAAAGGAAACTGTGAGAAAGAGGGTGAAGAGTGGTTTCTTTGCATGGAGGGTGGTTGAACCATGGAATGCATTGCCTGATAAAGTGGTGAGAGCAAGAACGGTCAATGTTTAAGGAGTGGTATGATAGACTGTGTTTCCTAGGAGGGACCTCCCACGATGAGTCTTTTGACTCCATGGAGGCCTGAATAATAATAATAATAATAATTTCATAGTGCAACTGTTCCCTTTACCCAACTCAACTGTCACTTTATTATAAGAAGTAAATTACTACGAGCTTCTCCCTTCCCTGCATACAGTATCCTACTTCTACCTATTCTTGAATAATGGCCTTAATGAACTCTTCCAAAGCCTTAACTATCACTACTGAGATACTATGGTCTATAATTTGCAATCTCTGTCTTGGAGATTATCTAAATTACCTTGATGGACCTGTGGTTTCAGTCAGGATTTTTCCATGACTGCAGGTCGTAAAGAGTCCAGCCTGTCTTGGGCCGTTCTTCTCCATTTTCTTCCAACTTTCTTAATTATTGGGTCTTCCCACCTTAAGGCTGGTCTTCCAGGTTTCCTTTTGTTATCTCTCGGATACCAGTTTGTAACTCTGACTGTCCATCTGTTGTCTCTCATTCTGACGAGATGTCCTGCCCATCTTCTTTTGCTGTTGTAGATTGTTTTTATTATATCTGTGAGTCCAGACTTCTTCCTGATTTCTGTGTGTCTTACGTGATCTATTTTGTTTATATTGCATATTCTTCTTTCTATTGCACGTTGAGTTGTTATTAAGCTTTGTTCTTCTTTTAAAGTTGTGTTCCATGTTTCACTGCCATAAGTTAATGCTGGTAAGATGTGACTATTAAAAAGATGGGCTCTTATGTCTATATCTATGTTTTGGTTGGCACTTGTTGATTTTATTTTGTTGAAGGCTATCCAATCAGCTCTTTTTCTCCTTGCTATTTCATTTGATATATCATTATTCATTTTTATGGACTGGCCGAGGTATATGTATTCTTCAACTTTTTTTGATGGTGTGAGATTCTAGAGTGATTGTATGATCTTTACAGTATTTGTTTTTCATCCATCTTGTTTTCTCAGGGTGTATTTCCAATCCAATTTTTTGCCAGTTTTGGCTTATGTTATTCAGCATTGATTCTAAGAGTTTGGGTGAGTGAGATATTAATACCACATCATCAGCGAATAATAGGATATTTAATATTTCACCATCAATGTTTATTCCATCTTTCATGTCAGTTTTTCGGATGATGCTGTCCAGAGTAGATATGAAGAGATTAGGTGATAAGACATCACCCTGACGTACTCCTCTACTTAAGTTAATTTTAATCGGGTGATTGAAAAGGGTGATATTTGTTGTGCTTTCTTTGTAGATATCTTTTATGAGTTGGATGTATGCTTTTTCTATGCCTTGTTCTATTAAAGCTTGGAATACTGCGTTATGTTCAACAGTATCAAATGCCTTTTTAAAATCTATAAAAAAGAAGACAAAGTGGGATCTGGTATTCTCTGCATCTTTCTGTTAGCTGAGTAATAGTTTGAATGTGATCTATTGTTAAAAAGCCTTTTTTGAAACCAGCCTGTTCTTTGCAGCTATTTTCATTGATGGAGGTTTGTATTCGGTTTAGGATGATTCTGGCGAATATTTTATATGTGTGTGCTAATAGACAGATAGGTCTGTAGTTACTGATATCTTCTTTATTACCTTTTTTTATGCAGAATAATGGTATTTGATGTTTTCCATTCAGCAGGCACTTTCCTTAACTGTATATATCGGGTAAACCTTTCTGCTAGAGCTTTAAAGAGTATTTGTCCACCCATTTTTAATTCATCAGATTTTATACCGTCAATTCCTGGTGATCGGTCATTTTTCATATGGTGGATAGCCATTTTTATTTCTTCAGGTAGGACAGATGGTGTTTCCAGATTTTCCAAATTTTCATCTGGTACTGGAGCTGTGATTACTTGTTTAGATGAGTAAAGGTTCTCATAAAACGATTTTACTATTTTTTCCATTTCACCTCTGTTTGTGTGTCTGTTTCCTTGATTGTCTATGAAGGCTGACAGTAGTGGTTGCTTTAGATTTATTTCTTTTTCTACTTTTTTTAGGCTACTGAGGACGTAGCTGCTTCTGCCAATTTTGTTGTTCTATATATGTTACAGTCGTCTTTGATATTCTGCCTCAGTTGTTTACAAATAATTTTATATTCTAGACAATCATTTCCTGTATCTTTCAGTATTCTTCTTTTCTTCAATAATTCTATTGTTCTTGCTGATAGGCGTTCCCTGGTCTTAGGAGGAAGTTCATACTAGGTTCTTTCTTTGCAGTTCATTAATCTATTGTTAAAGTTTGTTAAATCTTCGTCAATGTCATTTTTTAATTTCCAGTCGGTTTCTTCCACCTTTTTTCTAAATTCTTCTGGGTTTATCTATTTTGAGCGTTTTTTATGGTTGGACTGTGCTCGTATGCATTCTTCATTTTTTTTTATGTATTTTGAGAGTGGCTCTTATTGGATGGTGGTCTGAATGAATGTCGCAGTAAGTTTTCCCAATGACTTCGACATTTTTTATTATTCTTTTGCAGTCTGTTAGGATGAAATCAATTTCATTTCTTGTCTCTCCATTTGGAGATTGCCAAGTCCACCTTTTTCCAGTTCTCTTTTTAAAGAAACTATTCATAATGTACAGCCTTTCTGCTTCTACAAATTCTGCCAGGAGTTCACCTCGTTCATTTCTATCCCCTTTCCCCCACAGTCCAATGTATTTTTCTTCAATAAATCCTGTACCAATCTTTGCGTTGAAATCTCCACACACTGTGTATATTGTTTTTTTCAGTAATGTTTCTCGTAGGTGTTCATAGAAATTTTCTATTTCTTCTTTGTCAGCTGTTGAGGTGGTGCGTAGGCTACTATTATTTTTATTGTTATGGATTCTCCAATTTTATATATTAGTGTTCCTAGTCGTTCAGAATGGATTGTACAAGAAATAATATTTTTAGTTAGCTTTTCATTTATGATGAACTCAACTCCTCCAGCCCTTGTAGTGTTATCTGAGGCTCCCAAGAAAATTTGGTTGCCATTGTTCCATTTTGCTGTTAATTCAGAGCTTCTTCGGGTTTCACAGATAGCGAGGACATCAAACTTTACATTTTGCAGTTCTTGAAGCAGAAAATCAATATGGGAGTCAGAAGACAGAGTTCGAGTGTTGAAGGAACCAATAAATAGGATCGAATTTCCAGATGGTGGTCTACCTTTCTTTGCGAGATTCTTAGCACCACCTGCTCTTGCAGATTTCTCACCACCACCTTGGTGGAATTGCAAAGAGCCGCGCAGGACTGGAGGCCTTTTTCTTCTTCTACCTGCTGGTATCTTTACAGTGGTCTACAGCACTTCTCCTGACCATGATTCTGAAGTGCACCTTTGGTCCATGGCTCCTTATTCATTATTCGGAGCTGCCCGCTTGGGCTTCCCTCATCCACCACCTGAGAGACGCGCTTGGTAGGGATGAGCCCCCCCCCCCCCCAAGGTCTTGGAGATACTCTTCAGAAAAACAAAATCTTAAAATTCTTCCACTATTCCTCAATTAATGATCCACTGAGGAATAGTGAATCATGCAATTAATGAGACTTAAATAACCTAGCCCAAAACATTGCCAATTCTCTTGCACTTTCTCATAATACATAGGTAGATAAACCTATGAGAGGAGATATAAAGGTATTTCATTGCATTATAAGAAGTACCTCCATTCATCCACCCATTCTCACAATGGTGCCTGTCACGTTAATATATCAATCACTATATTATCTCCACTTGTTTGTGATACACCATCATGAAGAGATCACTCAGTGATTTAAATGTTTCTTCTGCTTCCATCACCTTCTTTCTATCAACATTCTTTACAGTTATCCTTCCACAATCATTCTGGCTTTTATTTATAGTGCAAGAACTCTCCAGAATTTCATTTAAACCTACTAGGCTAGATGAAATCTTTGATTTAGCCAAGCAGACTAAATCTTATTCAATCTATACATTAATGACATCTGGAAGGATTTCAGAGGAGAAATACAGCTATATGCTGATGATGCAAAGATATGCAGGATAATCAGGAATGCACTTGATATGCAGTATTTGCAGAATAGGCTGGAATTGTAGGCATGTGAAAATGACTATCAGTTCAATGTTATTAAAGTCATGCAACTTTGGTGTGATGAAATATCCAGTATCATATTATATTATATTGGTGGGATTATGCTAGAATAAACTAATCAGGCTAGGGATATTGGAATTTTAATACATAGGAAGTTGAAATTCAAGGGCCATATAACAAAGATTGCAAATACAGCTCAGAGGATAAAATGCTGCAATGCTCTATAAAAGGCCTTGATAACACTTCACTTAGATTATTACATGCAGATCTGGTCTCTTGGTTTCTATGGTGATTCTGATACAGTGGAGAGAGAGTGCAAAGGGAGTGTTAAAACTGATATCAAGATTGTGGAATGCAAATTATGAAGACAGATTTAGAATTTGTGGACTGCAGACTAACAAACAGGAGAAAGAGGGGTGATATGATTGAGACTTACAAACTTCTGAAAGGATCATATGGATATTAATAGATGGAAATTTTCATTTTATGATGGGATGTTGAGAATAGAATGCCATCAAGATGGGAGTGAGAGCTAGATTTTCTCTCAGAGTGGTGCATGATGAAGTGGATTGCCATTGGAGGTGGTGAGTGCAGGTAGAACAAATGAATTCAAGAACGTGGCCTCCATTGATCAGTCCCTGGAGGAATCTTTTAATAATATTAATAATCTGATTTTGCCTACCCTTTCTTACCTTTGCTCTGTACTGTTCATGAGCTTAACCATCACATTTCTCCTTATATTCCCTCCTCATTGTCTTTTTAAGGACAGCACAGTGGATAATGAGAATGATGCAGAGGGTACTAACTTGTAGATGTAAGGATGTTATGGTTCCCTTGTATAAGGCTTTGTTCAGGCCACATATGGATTACTGTGTAGAGATTTGTTCACCTGGTTTTCAAAAAGATGATGTATTGGAAAAGATCCAGAGATGATTGATGAAGGTGGTTTCTAGTCTCTGGAATGTCGAGTTGAGGACAGTTTGAGAAAATGCAATTTGCAGAAATTGGTGGACAGGAGGAGAAGAGGAGACATGATTGAGATATATAAGCTGCTAATGTTGGGAGGTTTTGCATAGAATGAGTGAAGATAAGAGAGAACAAGGTCATCCCTGGAAGCTGTATAAGGAGAGTGTGAGCAAGGGGGGGGGCAGGTTTTTTGCATGGAGTGGTGAGTGATTGGAATGCATTGCCCGAGAGTGTGTGGTGAGCGCAGAGACAGTAAACTTAATTAAGACGTGGTATGATAAACTGTGGGACCTCCTGCAATGAGTCTTCTGACTCCGTAGAGGTTTAATAATAATAATAATGCTAATTATTCCTTTGACTACCAAGTCTGTGCGGTTAGCCTAGTGGCTTTGTGCTTCGCAACCATATGACTGGGGAAGGAGTGTCCCAGGTTCGATTCCGTCGAAGACGTGAGGAATTTGAGGATCTTCCTCAGCCATAGCTAAGTTAGCCGGTCTTGGGTGCGGGCAGTAGGATTTTTTTCACCAGCCTATCTGGCGTTTTTCATCCTGCAAGCAGGCAAACCGGCCCTGTGAACATACGCTGCTACAGTCAAAAATATATCCCCCCCCCACACACACACACCAGTGGCAGGCTAGACGACAAGTCAGTTGGGAGTGGTACTAACAAGAAGTCGTATCTAAGTAACATGCAGACCCTGCATAGGAAGCGGGAATAACGCGTAGTGAAAGAAGAAGATTCCTTTGACTACCAACTGATTTATCTTTTTGAACCTGATCCTTATACTGCTTCTAGACTATTTTCAATGCATTTAGCTCTTTTCCCTTCAGCTTTTGATGCCATGGTTATGCTCTGAGAGATTTCTAAGTTGGTGATAACCACCTGCTCTGTAGTTTCAAATATATACATCCCTTTGTAACCAACAATTGTATGCACTTGGCACCTCATGGAAAAGACTACAATCAATCTATCCCAATCAAAAGCAAAGTGGCTACCTTTGGCTATGAACAAATCCACTGGTGTTATCACCAGATTGGATACTCCCCCCCCCCCCCCCACACACACACTATTTTGTACCGTTTTAAGTAATTCTCTTAATATCTATACAAATTCCATTACCTTTTCCCTCTGATATGTGTCCTAATAGTTAGTCATCTATAATAATTACTCACCTTGTGCTCATTGACTAATCTGCCAATACATGTCCCTTTTTTAACTTCACTAATTTTAGGTCCAACAAATATGCTTCCTTTAAATATGGCTTCTGAAATTTTTGAAAATCTTCCATTGTGAGGTAGTGGAATGTAGGCCTACTTTCATCCCATGCTTTAACTAGAAATCTTTTTTTTAAATTTTACCAGTATTTTTTATCACTCTCCTAAATAAGTAATTAAAAAGTATCTGCCATGATATGCAGCTAGTATCTGGGAAGAAAAACAGGTATTCAGTTAAATAATGAAGTTAAATAAAAGAAGAGAAGCTTCCTCTTCTTAGATGATTTGATCCAAAACCAGTTGCAGATGATCTTAACACATTCTTACGGTACAGGAAACAACCAAGGTCACATTATTTATTATTTTTTTTTAATCCTTTAAATGTACTACTTAAATATTTCAGTTTTAAGGAAATAATTAGGCATACATTTTAGGACTTCTATACTGTCATGTATAGAAAAAGTTATACATTAAATGTTTTCTCTTTAGGAGAAAAATGATATCTTCCATAAATTAATAAATTTTGTTTAAAGGTTCATATACTGCACTATTGACAGGTAGCAATACTCATGTTAATATCATGAGCATAAAAGATTATGGAATGACAATTACCCCCCCCCCCCCCCCCAAAAAAAAAAAAAACCCAAAAAACCTTGATGAATTGGAACATAAGCCATAATAATTTTACTTACATAATTTTTCATTAGCACTGAATTTTCACCCCAGTATCAAAGGCATCTTCAGTACAATTCTCAAATTTTACAACTAGAACAGATACCTGAAGATTTAAAATGAAAATGTATGCTACACATACATAACCCAGAGTGACAAGGTCTAAATACATTATGGTTTCTAATAAAATAACTTTAACAAGAAAAATAATTCCAGAACTTGTGAAGAACTATTTCACAGAAAAGGGATAGTTCCAGTCCATCCTTTCTATTTAAATTTGATGTAACAAAGTTTCTTTACATGGGCATTCCATGAGATAATTACTTTTATGGAGAACCTTAATATTCTTCCAAAAGATTCAATGTCTGGTAGAGATAGCATGTTCTGTATGTCCCGATTGTTCAGGCTCATGGAATTTGATGTAGTCAAGATGTTCATCATGACACATGGCTGAATCTATCTGCCAAAATATAATCTAAACTGGCAAGGAATCTGATACTCTCCAGAGTGGGCCAAAAGAATTTGGCCTCCCCTGGACTGTATCAACTTCCTATCAACAATTTTCCTCCAAATCAGGCTATTATTTGCCAGGACTCTATTATCAAACCTTATATTTCAGCCTTTTAAAGCACGTCTAATTGCATCAATCCACCTGCATCCTAATCTTCCTCCAGGTCTTTTTCCTGCCATCTTGTCATCAAACATCATGCTTTGCTAATCCTTCCTCTCCCATTTTGTTTATGTAAACATTGCATCTGAGATTAGGTATGCTCACAAATGAATATCTTCATTTCTAACATAATTCTGCTATTGATGTCAACTGTTTGCTCCCCTATTTTTTTTTTTTTTAAATGTCTGGTCTCCAGTCTTTGATTGCTGTTTTGTATTATTCGCTATTCAGCACATACAGTAAAAGTAAACAGAATAAAAAAAAAAACATAAATGTGAGTGGGGCTCAATAAATTATACAAAATCCCACTTGCCACAAATATTGTGCCCCCCCCCCCTCAATTTTTAATAATATGTTCCAAAAAGTCTGCTAGAGTTCCATAAAGTGATTGGTCGAGTTACATTACATTGTTTGGAGGACAGGCATTTTCTTCTTGAGTACCATTTCAA
Organism: Typopeltis vanoorti; assembly: GCF_054136105.1. Classification (NCBI taxonomy): domain Eukaryota; kingdom Metazoa; phylum Arthropoda; class Arachnida; order Uropygi; family Thelyphonidae; genus Typopeltis; species Typopeltis vanoorti. The sequence goes on from NC_143552.1 coordinate 87,632,938, forward strand.
AAAGGAGAACTAGTCAATAAATAATAAGAATAGGAAAAACAGTAAAAAAAATTTTTTTTTTTTTTTTTGAAAATATAATTTACATTAAATTTTGTTATTAGAATGGTCCTTTATATTATACATATTCTTCTCTTAAAGTAAGGAAAGATTTGTTTAGAAAGTTATGTTTTTTATTAAATGAAAAATATTCTGTTTTGTTCAGTCAATAGTTACTTGCCATGGGCAAGTGTGTTTATCAAGGCTTAAATATGAATTTAAAAACTATAATTGCAAGTCTAAGTTTGTGATCCAGTTTGGTGCTGATGGTGCATCATGGAGAACAGACCAGTTAACTACATGGGACGCAATCAGGAGCAATGTGAAGGAATTGTTTGTTTAGGAGCATCACACTATCACACTAAGGAGAAATGCACTTTCCCCACTTAAACAGCAAGTCTGCACATATTCTGTGGTTTGTGCAAATCCTGTTCAGGGTTACCCATATCTTGCAGGGAAGTTCAAGATCATTAGTTATTAATGTCTCAAAATCACATTTATAGTTGAGGATCAGTGTTTATATCCCATCCTCTTTTTCATTCTTCTCTAGAATTGAAATAGTTTATGTCTAAATTTTTTGCATCATGTATTGGTGGTAGTCTAGACTTTAATCAACTTATTCTCAAGTCTTGAATGTGCACGGGCAGGAGAGGAATGCTACTTATCTTCTTGTATTCTCAAAGGAGAACATCAGATCTTTAGAGGTAAGATGTTGCTCAAAGTTGGAAGGAAGTCAGTAAGTATTTACTGATTTGAGGGTATTATTAACCTGAGAGTCAATAAGTTTTTTGTATGGACTGTTGAGTGACACAGGTGGACAATATTAAGCTACAGAAAATACTGAACACAGATCTGATGAGCAAAAGGTAGTAGCAGAGGATCCTCAAAGTTTTTGGATGATGTTATTATGGGTCTAGTGTGACACCTAAATACATGGGGAGCTTATGTCATAATGTAATACCATTTAAGGTGACCTGAAATTCTGTGTTGGCCAACCTATTATTCAGATGAAAACAAGACATTTCAAGTTTTATCCACATTTTGGCATAGTCTCAATATCTTAAAGTAATCCCCTAGGATTTCTAGGTCAGATGTTAGAGTTTCTTCCATTTTTTAAATAAAACATCTAGTAACATAATTTTCTGGAAGGTCTGACATATATAGATTAAAAAAGAGAGGGCTAACACTGACCTCTGGGATAGACTTATTTCTGTTTGATTTCTTTTTCTAGAATCATTTGAAAATATCAATTGCTTAGCATTTTGTAATTAGACAGATTGTAATTAGGCAAAGGAATGACTTGAATAAATTTATATATTATATTAGACCTTCCTTCCAAACGGTGTCATAATACACCACAAAACTGATGAATGCTGTAGCTGTTTTCAATTGTTTTTACAAAGATTGCTTTTGTAAATGTCACAACCTGATCACAGCAGTGTGGGTGGGCCTAAAACCTGCCCATTCTATAGGTGCGTGATTCATGATGATACAGTTAATTCTATTAAAAATAAGACAGTATATATATGTGCAGCTAAGTAGCTATTGACTCTGGGATTCATCATTTGGCTTACAAGGTTTTAGTAAAGCAATCATTTTTGTCTTCTTAAACTGTTTTGGTAAAATTCAGGTTTTCAGGATAGCAGAAAAGAATCGTGCAAGCAACTTTTTGGCATTTGTTACCATATTCAGGAGAAATCCTGCATAGACGACATCAAAAGAACTGAGGTGTTCCTGGCTTTTTCATGCTAAATCAGTGTCCTCGGTAGAAAAAAAAGATCTTGAAACCTCCAATCAGCAAGTTGATTCTAGTTGGTAAAGTTGTCTTTTAATAAGTTTTATTTTATATGCTTTTATCATTCATAGATCTTGAAATATTTATATCATTGGTGATCACATATAGTGAAACTTCAAGTTGTTTCTTGAATGTGGCTGTGGTCTCACTCAACTTGTGAATCCATGCTTTTTAACTTCAGTGTTTGAAATTGAAGTTTTCTATTCCGGTCATCTGTCTTTTCAAAGTGTTCAAACTGTTTGGGTTTGCCTTATTGCCACTCATAAGGAAATCATTATATAGCAAGTTGATATGTTCACAGGGATGCATTTTTTGGCTGTTGAAATAACTGATCCAACAAAACAATTGTAGGTTTTGTGAGTAGGAGGTATAAAACAGATGCATTTTTTTAGGTCCCAATTGACTTTCTTAAACTTCTATGTTGGGCAAGGAATGGAAAAAGGGTAACTTTCATTAGGAGGATATAAAGCTTAGGTCAGGGTTGTAATCCCTGTTACAAGCAGCAGGTATTAATGCTCCCTGATCTTTAGCATTGAAGATTAATTCAAGATTCTGTTCTTCAGGCCATTTAACTGAAATAATATCATAATCAACAATTCTGAGATATTTCCACTACTTGTAATGGCTGCTTATATCAATGGGTGATTGGCAGTTAAAAGGACCTGATTTGGCCACAGAGAGGCTGGAGGAGTGTACATATTGGTGATATTAATGTCTGCTGCTTCGCTGGTAACAGTGTGGATGTTGTTTTTCCTGTATTTGATTTCAAGAAGTGCACATGCTTGACATCATTTCAAATATATGTTGCTATTTCATATGCTTAATGAACTGCTAATTGGTATACTAATTTTCCTCTTCTTCTTCCTTTCCAGGCTTATTGGCCAGGTGGCCTGTTACGGACTCAGTTCCATCTTTTTAAGGGTCTTCCTCTGCATCAGTTACCTTTTGGGTGGTAATTTAGAATTTGTTTAGGTATACTGCTTCTATTCATTCTCAGTATGTGTTCTTTCCATTTTTCTCTATAGCAAATAACTGTTTCATTTAGGGAGTTTGTGATTCTAAGTTTATTTCTGATATCGCTGCTTTTCATTTTTTCTGCACAGAAATTTCATTTTAGATGATTCAATTCTTTCATCTTTTTTTTTTTATTGTCCATATCTCACTCCCACAAAGTAAGGTAGGTTTAGCTATTGTATTGTAGATTCTTATTCATGTGTGGTTTTGTACATATAATTGGGTTTAAAAATTTTATTTACAATGCCTGTTACTTTTAAAAAGTTTGATAGCTTCAGGTCTATATTAGCTTCATTTTCATATGACATTGTGCATCCTAAATATTTGAATGTATTTACTTGCTCTATTATTTTATTTATTACTTTGCTTCTTATTGGATTAGCACCTTTGAAGGCCATGACTTTTTTGTCTCCTAATATTTTCATACCATATGTTTTTATCAGATTATTTACACTGCACAATGATTTTTGTAGTTCATCTTCATTGTTTCCAAAGATTATTTGGTCATCAGCAAAAAGTAGAGTGACTAATCTGTTGTTACGGTTTATCTTGAATTCTCGTTCATTAGTCATCTTCCATTCTTTTATGATTTTATCTATGTATATATTAAATAAAACCAGTGGGATAGGGAAACGCTGACATACTCTATTTATTAGTTTCCAGCTTGATGTTAAATTATTGTACTTCACAGATAAGGCCCTAAAAAGTTTGGTATTTTATATTCTTCAAGGATTTCCCCATAGTTTTTCTCTGATAATTTTATCAAATACTTTGGTGTAATCTATAAAAGCTATGTGTGTTTCTATGTTCATTTCTCTGTGTTTTTCGATTAGTAATTTTAACGTAAATGCAGAGTCTATGCAAGACCTGTCTATATGTTTAAGTTTATATGCTAAGATTTTTGCACATACTTTATAACAGGTGATAAGTAAGCTGATGCCACTAAACTCTTACAATCAGATTTGTGTCCTTTTTTGTAGATAGGCATAACTATTGCTTTTGTCCAATCTTGTGGGCATTTTCCATCTTTCCAAGTCATATTATAAAAGTTAAGTAACCGGAGCGAGAATTCAAGTCCTGCATATTTGATAAGTTCCAAGTTTATATTGTCTTCTCCTGGAGCTTTTCCTGTTTTGCTTTGGGTTAATGCTTCTGTTAATTCTTCTGGAGTGATGCTTTCTAAGTTGTCTGAGATGTTTACAAAGGGTAGTTTTCTGTTTTGAATGTTTTCATCATATCACAGATCTTGATGGTAATTTTGCCATATTTCTATGTTAACGGTATTAGTATCTGCTTTTTCTCTAGTTTCATTACTTAGATCTTTAAGGATTTTATATGAGTTAGGTCTTTTGAGCATACAGTCTCTAATTTTGTTATAAAATTGTTCCATCTGTTTCTGTTTATTCTGCTTTTGCTATCGCTTTTTTTTTTTCCCTGCTGTATTCGATTTTTGATTCTATTGTCTTCAGGTTGAGCCAGTTTTCATGTGCTTTTTTATTTTCTTCAATAATGCATTTAATTTCGTCATCCAAGTCCCTAAGACCTCTTTTTCACTTTTTTCTTTGTTCCTAAACTTTCTTTTGCAGCTTTTTATGATTTTTAGGTTTGATCATTCTTCTTCTATGTTCTGATTTTCTTTTATATTTATCATCCAATTCTTTATTCTTTTTTGGTACAAATCTTTAATACTATTGTCATCTATAAGTCTAACTTGGAAGGATTCAAAATTTCTATTTTCCTTACACATTTTTGTTGTTTTCCATCTTGGTTCCCATTTTATTTTTCCAATTAAGAGGTAAGGATCTGATTATATTTCAGATCCTCTGTATGCTCATGTATCTATTATCATTTCTGACATGTTGATATTGCTGATTAAGTAATCAATAATGCTTCTTGTGTCTCTTGCTTCCCAGGTATATCTGTCTTTATGTTTGAAGAAGGTGTTCATTATTTTAAGGTTATTGCTTATAGTAAAATCTCTTAATCTATTTCTATTCCTATTACAGTTAAGTTCTCCTATAGGTCTTATGTTTGGTTTCTTGCCAATTCTTGCGTTAAGTTCGCCTATTATCAAGATGTGATCCTTAGGATTGGTCTTATTTAAAATGTTCTGCAGTTGTGTCTAAAAGTTTTCTGAGTCTTCCTCTTTTCCTTCTTCAGGTGTGTAAGTTCCAATTACTGTCATATAGCTTTTGTCTATTTTAATTCTCATTTCTATTATTCTATCACTGCAAAAGTTGTAATGGATTATACTGTTTCTAAGAGATTTATGTAAAAAGTCATTACACCAGATTTAGCTCTCTCTTTTCTGTTTTTACCTTACTGTAATATGTGTATGTATGTATGTATGTGTGTGTGTGTATATATATATATATATATATATATATATATATATATATGTGTATATATATATATATATATATATATATATATATATACACATACAAGGGTGGTCTGAAAGGTTCTCAGCCTAAAAATGAAAAAACAAATTTATAATTTCGAAATTATTTTTATTTTTCAACATAATCTCCCTCAAGACTAATACATTTATTCCAGCAATGCTCCAGTGCCACTATCTCATCCCTGTAGTGGTTCTCAGTAACATCTGCAAAATACCCCTCTACAGCTGCAATCACCTCTTGATTCGAAGAAAAACACTGACCAATGAGGAAGAGTTTTAGTTTTGGGAAGAGATAAAGTCAGAGGGAGCCAAATCTGGGGAATAGGGTGGATGCTCCAACAATTCATAGTGCAGATCCCTTAATTTCCCCATTGCCAAAACACCTTTGTGGGCAGGTGCACTGTCCTGATGAAAGATGACTTTTTCTTCTGCAAACCGGGTCTTTTTTCATGAATTTTTTCATCTAGTCTGGTTAAAAGATAGGAATAATATTCCCCGGTTATTGTTTTACCCTTTTCAAGATAATTAATAAACAAAATGCCTTTAGCATCCCAAAACATCAATGCCATGACCTTTCCTGCTGATGGAATCGACTTTGTCTTCTCTGGAGCTCAATAACCAGCTTCTGTCCACTATTTTGACTGCTGTTTGAATTCTGGTCCGTTGTAATAAATCAACACACAAAATCAGTTCTGTTCTTGTTAAAATGCTCCAAGCACTGTTCAGAGGTTTCCATGCGAGTGCATTTTTGATCTGATGTGAACAAGCGCAGCATCCATCTTGCACAAAGCTTTTTCATTTGCATTTCTTTATGCAAAATATATGCTACATGTTCTTTCGAAATGCCTATAGTCTCAGCAGTTTCAAGCACTTTTGACTTGCTGGTCACCCAATACCATATCGTGCACTTGATCAGTGATTTCTGGTGTTGTTACACTTTTTTTGGACATCCTTCACATGGATCATCTTCAAGGCTGGTATGGCCGTGTTTAAACTTAGCAGCACATTTCTTAATTGTCAAAAACGAAGGAGAAGAGTGCCCATACACTTTTATGAATTTCGAATGAATTCCATTTGCCGTTAAACCTTCTTTTACAAAGAATTTTATAACTGCACGATACTCAATTTTATTCATTTGAAGAGATACAGACAACACTTTTGCTTCCAACAGCTGTATAAAAAAAACTACCTGATAGAATGACTTGCAATTTCACATCGATGCTTATGAGATGTACCAACTTAGAAAAAAAATCTTGCCGATAGTGTTGCCATTTATGGTCAAGGCCAAGAACTTTTCAGACTACCCTTGTGTGTGTGTGTGTGTGTGTGTGTGTGTGTGTGTGTGTGTGTGTGTGTGTGTATATATATATATATATATATATATATATATATGTGTGTGTGTGTGTGTATATATATATATATATATATAGATAGATAGATAGATATAGATGTAATTTTCAGTTTTGTCTATTCCTTTCTGCTTTTTTTTTAGATTCTGTAATTACTACTATTTTTACATTTCTTTCTTTTAATGCTTTGTCCAGTTCTATGATTTTGTGGTGGTGGATACTTCTCACATCTTAGCTATATTCCAATAGGTGTATTTCTGCTTTTTTTTTTTTTTTTGATAGTTTTCTTTTTGAATCCTTATTCCAAGCCGGTTTTTGTTACCAAAAAAGTCTGTCCGTTTACTATCTGTTTGAATCTTTTTTAGTGAGTTAAAATTTTGACTGTGAAGGTTATTGGCAATCTGCAGTCTAGCTTCGTGATGGGCTGCCATCTTGAGGCTTTCAAGCTTGCCTTAAAGTGGTAGAAAGAAATTTTAAAGAGAAGGCATAGAGTAGAGATAGAATGACCCATAGCACTCGATTACTCTAATAGCATTAGGGTCGTGAGTTACAAGAGTTGGCTGAGGAATGCCATATAGGAAAGATAAAAGAGCAAGGGGCCTACCTCAAAGAAGAGGGAGAAGAGAATAGACCCAGCTAGGGGACTATGGGAAAGCCACTTTCCTTGCTATCAAGATGATAGCCCCCCCCCTTGTGGCCCTGTTGGTCCACAAGTCCTTATTCAACATATTTGGACCACCCTGCCATATCTGGTGGATTCCCCTATCTGCAACCAGGGAAATGCGCTCTCTCTAAAGATTACAGGGTCTTCTGAGAGCTAATTTTACTTTTATTTCATATAATGAGCTGTGTGTATGACAAAGGGAGCTCCCACAATGTCTGATTCCATGGGAGTCTTGGGATAATGATAATATTAATAAATTTATTCAGATGCTCCCCCACCACCACCATTGCTAATTCTACGTCTATTTCCATTTTTAATTTGTCATCTTCACTAAAAATTCTGCCTAAATAGCTGAAATGTTTTACTTGTTCTACAAACTTTCCATTCAGGATGCATCTCATGTTTTCAATGTTCCTACATATTTTCATAACTCTGATTTTTATGCCATATTTGTCACAACAGCTATTTACTTAAGAAATCCTGCAAACTTGTACTGGATTAATCTAAGAGTATAACATCATCTGCATAAAGTAAAGAACTGCAATTAACATCTCCAATTTTAATATCAGGTTTAATGCCACTTTCCTTAATAATTTGATTTATACAGATGATGACCAGAAGTGGAGATAGTGTGCATCCCATCCTTGTCTAAACTGATTTAATATCAAACCATTTTTTTGTACCTCCAATTCTAGTTGCTGATTACAACACAAATATAGATTATGTATTGCTCTATATAATGCCCCATTTATACCATATTATAATAACTTTTCTCTTGGCAACACCTTGTCATATGCCTTTTCTAGATATACAAAACTCAGATACAGATCACCATTATATTCCCATGATTTCTTAGCCTTCAAGTGGAAATCTGATCCAAATGTTATTTGGCTTAAACCCAGCTTATTCTTCAAGTTTCTCTTTGACAATTTTTCTTAACATCTTCTCCAGGCATGATTGCATAAATCTTACCTGGAACACTTAGTAGGGAAATTCCTCTTTAATTCTCATGTTGTTTTATTTCCCTTTTTAATAGATGGAACCATGAGAGCTGTACTCCAATCATTTTGAATTCGACCTTCTGACTGTGCCCTCTGAATTATGCTGTACAGCTAGTGTAAAACTTTTATACTTCTATACTTGAGCAATTCTAGTCAAATATCATTTACTACAGCTGCCGCTCTGTCACTTCTTGTTTCATTTAACTTTCAAAATAATTACTCCAGACACCTAGAATATCTTTATTTTCAGATTTCATGTCACATTTAACATCTGATTCCATTTATAATACTCTTTCCTCATAACACTACTGTATCACAGACTAACAGCCTTTCATGGGTGGGATTCAAATAGTCTCCAAATTAAATACAACAGCATATCTTTGAAATGAGCTAGAATGCATAATTAGGACACAGCATTATTCAGGTTATTAAAACAAAGTATTTTTATAGCAATTTACAGAGAGAAAGGTTTGAAAGCCTAAAATATTAAGATTGAATACTCCAGATGTTCATGTGATATAGAAGTATCTGAATGAATCTTTTACTATGATGAACATGCATCCATCAAGAGTAGGAGTAACTTGAAAATCGATGGTTGAACAAAAAGTATAGTCTATCAACCTGCCTCCCCACCCCAACACAGTCCTATAAAACCATGCTCATCAAACTACAAGAGAAACTACTTTTGCTTGCTGATAACAGGTCACAATCACTGCAGTATTCCTATTATAAGTAATACTGGGAAGCATCAATGTCAATATTTTGTGATATGTGCAATGAAGTCCTGTGCCATTATAATATATCAATAAGAAAATATTTAATAAGAAATAAAAACATTTTTCAATTTTAATATCTGTATATTAGAGATGACCCCCCCCCCCCAGTCATGCAGTCCTACATAATTTCACAATATGTAAAAACAAATCGATGACCATTAAATTACAGCAGGGAAGAAAAAAAAAAACTTTTGCTTGCAAGTCATGATTACTGCTGTACTCTTCTAAAATGAGTGACCTGTTATGAGCACAGCACTTATGAATGTGTCCTGTATTACTATATTGTCAGTAAAAAACTGTGCAACCAGAAATTAAAATACAGATATTTTTCAGCTGAAAATATTAAGGTACTTTTTCCTCTATTTTTATTAGCAGGCAGGCTTTCTGCAATTGTGATCATTTATGCAGTTCACCAGGTAGTTCATCATAAGCAAAAATTTTTACTAACACATTCCATAGAAAACATCAAAAGCATAATAACATTTCATATTAAAGGCTACATGACTACAGCTGGCTCAAAGGCTGTTGGCAACAAGCTGTTTGTTATTATTGCTATAGTTATGTCTAAACACCAGAGACGTCGTGAGGAATTTTGGCACCTATGGCCAGGAAAGAAATTGCGCAGTTCTAAAAAAAAAAACTTTAAAAATCCCAATTTTTGCACCTATGGCCAGGGCTACATTTGCCATAGCCTCACTATGCCTCTGCTAAACAGTATTAGCAACATGCTATACTATTTTTGAACTATCTCAATGACATTAAGATTGAAGTGTATTTCGGATCGTGAGTGTGATATTTTTGTCAACCTTCAGAATGAAGGAAACAGGGATATGACAGGAAACGGCAAGGTTGTACATGAAAATTGTGAGAGTGTGAATGATAGTATAAATGGTTTCTCAGAGAACAAAAAAGATGAGATAGATGCATTGAGTGAGATCGCGTTGTTGAATAGTGCGATAGAAAGAGCAAAACAGCAGCTAGAGTGCATGAACAAAAGTAGACTGAATGAACCAACCAATAATAAAAGGTATGACAGGAAAAATAGACGTATGAATGTGAACATGAACAAAATGAAGGATAGAGTGCTGTATGGAGACTCGTTAGTACGAGGTGTGTTAGTAGAGGATTTGACAAAATCGTACCAACCTGGTGCGACCATAAAGGACGTAACTGCGTCTATTAGAGAGCAAAAGGAAAGGGTGAAAGAAATGATTGTTGTGGCAGGTACGAATGATTTGAAAGGAGATAAAATGGAAATGATAGAAGACCTGAATGAATTGTTTGAGGTAGCAAAAGAAAAGAGTGAGAGAGTTAGAATGATTAGTCTTTTGCCACGGTATGACAGTGAAATGTTTAAAAGGAGGGCTATAATTGCAAATGACTTTATGCGTGGGTTATGTATGACGAGTGGTACGGAATTTGTGGATGTGTGGAGTGAGTTTGATGGGCGAAAGGATCTATATAAGATGGATGACTTGCATTTGAATGGTTACGGTGTAAGAAGACTTGAGAAAGTGTTGCTGAATGTAGTGGATGTGCAAACTCAGGGAACTAGATTTGTTAGGGGGGGGGAGTAGAGATACAGTCCTTATGGAGGCAGTTGAATGTAAGAATGAATATAATATGCCAGAGCAAATAAGGACAACAAATCTGAGTGGGATAGTTAATATAAGGCATCAAGGTAGGGTTGGGGCTAATGGGGGTCTTAAATTCATGTACACTAATACTAGGAGTATTAGGAACAAGAAGGAAGAGTTTTTGGCCATGGTTGGCACTTCCAGACCACAGGTTATAGGTATTAGTGAAGCATGGCTGACTGTAGATGATATAACTAGTGGGATTGAATGTGATGGGTATAGTGTGTTCAGGAATGACAGAGAGAATAAAATGGGGGGAGGAGTATTGTTGATGATAGCTGATGAGCTCCAGCCAAGGAGAATAGAAGTTGAATTGCAGGATAGAGAAACGAGCACATTTGAGGCCATTTGGTGTGAGATTGTGGCTAGCAGAACTAAATATACAATTGGGTGCTGCTATAGACCAGGTGATGGAAAAGATGGTGGTGACAGTATGCACAAGCAAATAGAAGAAATGGGTGGAAGGAGGGTGATTATTATGGGAGATTTCAACTATGGTCGCATTGATTGGAGTGAGGAGAGGACACACGGAAGGAAGGAACTGGATTTTATGCGGTTATTAAGGGATAACTATCTGCGACTGCATGTAATGGAAAATACTAGGGGTCAGAGAGTGCTTGACCTAGTAATTACATCTGAGGATTTGGCTGTAACAAATATGACCACATTGCCACCAATCGGTGAGAGTGATCATAGGGTCTTAACTTGGGAGGTGGCTAAAGGTGTAGAATTTTCAATTAAGACAGGGTACATGTGGAATTATCGGGCTGGAAAGTATGACAAGCTTAGGAGTTTGATTGGTTCAGTGCCATGGCATGTACAACTGCAAGGACTAGAAATTGATAGTGCATGGGAGGTAGTTAAGAAGTGCTTGCATGAAGCAACGGCTGACTGTATACCTAGAGTCCGAATAATAAATCAAGTAGGGGTTAAATGGATGAATAACACTATTAAGCTTGAGTTGCAAAAAAAGAAACAACTATGGAGGGAATTTAAGGAGAAGGGTGACCGGCAGGCACATGAACGGTATAAAGCACAGGCCAGAAGGGTGACGAGTGTGGTAAGAAAAGCAAAAAAGGATTACGAAAGAACATTGGCCATGCAGGCTAAAGAGAATCCTAAACAGTTTTTTAGATATGTAGCAAGTAAAAGGAAAAATGTACATGGCAGATTGATTTTAAAGAATGCCGATGGTAGGGAGGTAACTGAATCAGTTGAGATAGTTGAGTTACTGAGTGAGCACTTTGCAAAAGTATATCATCCAGGTGGTGACATTGCAGAAACGAATAAACCAGTAGATTATACGGGAATTGTGGTTAATGAAGTGGAGGTGAGTAGTCTATTGCATAACCTCAATGTCAATACATCTGTGGGATTGGATGGTATACCAGCTCGTGTTGTACGAGAAGCAGCTAAAGAATTGTCAGTACCCTTGACCATTTTGTTTAATTTGAGTCTCGGGTCTGGGTTAGTCCCGAGCGGGTGGAAAGAGGGGAAAATAGTTCCACTGCATAAAGGTGGTTCCAAGACTGCTGTAGTAAATTACCGACCGATTAGCATATCAGGAATCATTGTCAAGGTCTTAGAGAAAATAGTCAAAAGGAAAATACAAGATTGGATAGAAGAAAATGGGATACTGTATCGGGGACAGCATGGTTTTGTGAAGGGTAGGTCATGCCTCAGTAACTTGCTCACGTATTATAACACAGTGACGGCTGAACTGGATAAGGGTAATGGGTTTACGGTGATTCTACTGGACCTTGCCAAGGCCTTTGACAGGATTCCACATGGAATTCTAATCAGTAAATTGCAGCATATGGGAATGGACATAGGGTTGGTGAGAAGGATAGGAGGGTGGTTGACGGAGAGATATCAGAGAGTGGTTTACTCGGGAGTAGAGTCCACAAGACGGCCTGTGACTAGTGGTGTGCCACAAGGATCTGTTCTTGGACCACTGCTGTTTAATTTGTTCATAAATGATATAGGAAATGATCTGAGAGGAACAGTTCATTTGTTTGCGGATGATGCGAAGTTGGGTAGGGCAATAGTGAATGCAGATGACGTCAAAATTTTGCAGGATGATTTGGATAGATTGGAGGTCTGGGCTAAGGAGAATGGATGTCAGTTTAATGTGGCAAAATGTAAGGTTATGCATTTTGGGGTGAAAAGATTGGCGGCAGTTTACTGCATTGGTGGAACCGTGCTCCAGGAAATTGATGAGGCACGAGATTTAGGAGTGTTGGTAGATAAGGAATTGAAATTTAGGGGACACATTGCAAAAGTGACCAAAACAGCTCATCAAATCACTTGGTTGCTGAAGAATACGATGACAAGCAGAGACAAGCAGGTTATTGTTTCTCTGTATCGAGCCTTGATAAGACCCCATCTAGACTACTGTGCTCAGATTTGGTCACCTAGGTTTCTTCTTGATGGGGAGGAGGTGGAGAGGATCCAGAGGCGAGTGACCAAGATGATAGCAGGTCTGTGGAATGAACCGTATGAGAACAGGTTGAGGATTTGTGGGTTGCAAAAATTGGTTGATAGGCGGAGGAGGGGAGATATGATTGAGACATTCAAATTACTGAAGGGTTTCTATAAAATTAATTCAGAAGATATTTTTGAGAACAGGGCTGGTTGTGGGAGGACTAGGGGACATCCATGGAAACTGGGCAAAAGTGTGGTTAGTAAAGGTGTTAGAGCTGGGTTCTTTACTTTTAGAGTAGTGAATGAGTGGAATGCGCTCCCTGAGTCTGTGGTGGATGCTGTGACAGTGAATGAGTTTAAGGCGAGGTATGATAGATACTGTATGAATGTCAAATAGTTGTGATGAATATGATTTGGGGCCTCCCTCGATGAGTCCAATGACTCCCTGGAGTTGCCCGTAATAATAGTAATAATAATAATTAAGATTTTAGTCTCCATAATTAAGCACCAACTCATGCTTAAATTTATTTCTCTAACTGTGTCTATCAAAAGTATTTGCAAATATAAAACTACATGGGAACAAACATGCAGATATAGACTGTTTAGCTGGGCTACTATGAAACTGCTCATTCTGTATACCTCAGCTAGAGGGGTATACAGAATGAGCAGTTTCATAGTAGCCCAACTAAACACTCTATCTCAGAACAACCCAATTTTTTTTTTTGGTTATATTTGCACATTAGAATGGTCTTTTCTGCACTGATACCAATGCAAATATTGTATACTATAGAAACAATATGTTTGGTATGCTGGTAGTTATACTACTTAACTAAAAATGGTTGTACTTCATCTTTTATAATAATTTCGATAAATCTTAACATCGTTTATGTACATGCATTTTGAATCAGAAAAGAAAGCGTTAGTGTTACTTAGCTTTTGGAGATGGAGACATCAAAACTGAACAAACTAACTCATTATTATACCTCTTAAATTCACATAATTGATTACATTTATTTTGAAACAAGTGGAAACATTACTATGAATTTCAATATACATGGACCATTCCATACAAAAATGTCCAGAATAATACATATGTAAATAATCCTCCAAACATTCCGCTAGTTAGAAGTGTCACTCTACTTCTGAAGTACTTTTTCCATTCCACGCCAGCTTTCATCAAAAGCATCATCCAAAGAGCAACAGCAGTTACAAAATAAAATATAAAACCATAAAAACTAGTTAAGCCTAACAATCCAGCTGTACAACCTGCCAAAGCAGACATGGAAGTGCGACAATATTCCAAAAGTGCTGCATTATGTCTTACAGCTACTTCACTATAAGCAACAACTTCACCCGATCGCTCTTTTCTAAGTCTCATTCTACCAATATTTCTAGACATTGGCCAAAGAAAACACTATTCACATACAAATCTCTCTTTACTAGTATGGCGTCTAGCAAGACCATACAGAGCTTGAAAGATAATCAAAAATTAAATTTTTTTCCTCGCCTAGTCCCCGTATACGGGAATATAAAGGCGTTAGCCGATTTTTTTTTTTTTACATTTTTGTTTTCTTTCTATTTTTCAAATAACGCTTATATTTATGAAGCAATTTAAACTATTTTATTAGATCAGCTAACATCTTTTTATTCCCGTATAGGGAGTAGGCGTGTTATTTAAAAGACAGAAAAGCTGCTTCCTAGAATTATTTTATTTCGAAGCAAATAGCCCAATGGATTCCATGGAATTTTAAGTAAATAAGAACATTAGAACTTTTAAGTAAATATATACTGTACAGGGTAACCCATAAGTCACGAAGAGGTTTAAACATTTAATAAACTTTTTTCATTTATTAATTATATTTATCACGAAGGGATTTAAAATGTGAATAACTTTTTTTTTTCTTTATTAAAAAATCTCCTGGTTCTGTATTACACCATAACAGAACTTTTAGGAAACTTTTAAGGGCCCCAAATAATGAGGTGGGGCCCCGGAGCACTCTAGTGCCTCCGGAAAAATGGTAAGTACGGCTCTGCCTGTAAATTAATCAAGCATAAATGACAAATTTGAATAACGAAACCGTAAGTTCTACTGATGATGTGTAGTGAGATTTATGGGAGTTTTTTCAATAGTATTTTTGTATACGCCACTGAAGTAACAGTATATTATTATTATTAGTAGTAGTAGTAGTATTATTAGTAGTAGTATTAAAACATCTCCTGGAGTCAAGTGTCATCGATGGCAGCAACACCCAGATACATTTTAATAGAGATAATGTCTATGTCATATCAATCACGCACTCATATTCGGCAAAACATTCCACTCTCCAAGCATAAAGTCATACCGCGCTTTCATATGTGCTACATCTTTATATACTGCTTGGACAGCAATGGCAATCATCTTAATAAGGTATAACCTCCTTTCACAGTGATGACTACAGCAATTCTACAGGGCATACTTTCCACAAGCGCACGATAATGATCAATGGGAATTTTGAAACATTCTTCCTCTAGTCATGAAATGAGATACTAGAATGTTGTAGCGTAGACGTCCATTGTCCTCATCCGGCGCACCACTGTATCCCACAGATGTTCAATACGGTTGAGATTGGGGCTAAGTAATGGCCTATCAAGTGTGGTGACGTTCATGTACACAAAGCATGCAGTTGGAGTAGCATCCTAGTAACACGGTGCATTGTCTTGCTGAAAGAGTTAATTGTCAGTTACGTAAAAACGCCAAACGTAGCAGCATTGCATTCAGGATGTACATATACCTCTCGGGGTTTATATTCATGGCACCACAAACAGAGATCCGAGGCCAAACCAGGGAAAAACAGAATTATAATATCACATTGCTACCTTCGAATTTCATAGCTGGGGTTATGCACTTTCGTAAGAGACGTTCACTGGGCACACGCCTCACCCATACCAGTCCATCTGCTCAGTAAAGGATATAGCGTTATTTGTCGCTCTATAACACTGCTTTCCAAGCTTTGCGCTTTGTTGTTCGGGTAATTGTGGGTCTTGCATATTGTGGTGAACGGGTTTCCTACCATAAAAACCTATGTTGTAAGCATCGATTCTGAATGATTTTTTGCAGGTACGTGTTCCATTCCATACCCAGAACTACGCATTCAACTTGTCGGCCGACGAATGGCGGCTTTACATATTATCTTTCGTAGCACCCTACAGTCACGTTTGGTGAGTGTGGTATCCATTGCGGGTAGCACTTGCAGATGACTCCGAGCGCTTTCATTATAGTATGGTATCACTAATTATTGACCTCGAATGGTCCAATTTGTCAACAGTTTTGCTGAACAGATAGGCCTGTAACATGGCTTCCTATCGCAACGCCTCTTTCAAACTCCTTTAGTTCCCTTCTAGCAAACGTTTCATCCAGACACAGTCACACTAACTTGGAGAGCATCATGTTCCTGCAATTTATACCAGCTACAATCACGTCTTTGTAGACTTATTCATGAGGGTATCTGTTGAGTTCTTTCCAATCAATATCTTGTTTCTTTGAAAACAATTTCCAAAAAATTGTTTCTTACAGTTTCTTGGAAATTGTACATTGATTGGAAAAAATCCTGGTTATCTCTCTGATATACTCCTCTTAATTTGTGTTTCAATCATATCATCCCCCTCCTCCTCATATGTAGGAGACTTTACAAGTTATATTCATTCAACATGTCTTTGTGAGTACACAAACCCGATATTACTTTTGTTATCCATCTTTGAACTTTTTCAGGGCTTGCTCTTTACCTAGAAACACAGGTGACCAAATCGGTGCACAGTACTCGTGGTGTGGTCTAATCAAAGCCTTGCACAGTGAAATGACGCATGCTTATCTTTACTTATCGATTTTTTCTTTGTATAGTGGCATTTGTTTATGCCGTTTTTATCACTTTTGCAATATGTCCATTGAACTTCAATGTCCTGTCTACCAATATCCCAAAATCTTTGCTTCCTCCACTGACTGTAATACTACGCATTCAATCTAATCAATTCCCAGATCAATTCCAATAGCTCAGATTCATCACTACATTTGCATCATCTGCATACAGCTGAATATCCGCTTGAAAATAACTGACAATATCATTAAAAAAAAAAAATTAGTCAGCAGTGGTCTTAGGGCCAAACAATTTTTGACTTAACTGTAACTCTCCACTTCAGAGATATAGCTCCTGTATATACAACATGCATAAGAGCAGGTTTGTTTTTTCAACCTAGGCTCACATGACTATGAGCCAAGGAAAAAACAGTTCGATATATTTACTACGTGTGTGAAATAAAAGGTCTGAGAACAGCCTTGCTCCTTCCAACATTCGCGAAAAAAATATAAATAAATAAATAAAAATAGAACTTTTAGTACCTTGTTTCCCCAGAATGGCTTGCCGAACTGAGATATCGTAAATTCAGTGAATCGGATCTTCCCCTTCCCTGATTGTATCTAGACTGCACGTTAAAATAAAGTGACAAATATTTTTTATAAGACAAAAGTAGCCATTGACTAATTCATTTTTTGGCAAGAACAGTGTTCTTCTTCTCCATCTACTCTTTTCCTTCATCTGTGTGGATAACGGTGAGGCCGAATAAACTCTTTCGACTTTTGTCTGTCCCTGGAGAGTCCGAACAATTCTGTCCAGTATAATGTCTCTTGTTGTGATTTTGTTTTCAGGTCCTCTTTTATTTTGTCTATCTATGTGGGTGATCTGAAACGTTCTCGGTCTCAAACAAACAAACACTATCAGCAAGATTTTTTTTCTAAGTTGGTACATCAGTCATAAGCATCAATGTGAAATTTCAAGTCATTCTATCTGTTAGTTTGTTTTATACAGCTGTCTGAAGCAAAAGTGTTGTCTGTATCAAATGGATAAAATTGAATATCGTGCGGTTATAAAATTCTTTGTAAAACGGTTTAACGCCAATAGAAATTCATTCGAAGTTCATAAAAGATTATGGGCACTCTTTTCCTTCATTTTCGACAATTAAGAAATGGGCTGCCGAGCTTAAACGCAGCCGTATCTGCCTTGAAGTTTATCGACGTGAAGGATATCCAAAAAGTTTAACAACACCTGAGATCATTGATCAGTGCATGATATGATATTGGATGACCAACTGGTCAAAGTGCATGAAATTGCTGAGACTATAGGCATTTCAAAAGAACTTATAGGATATATTTTACATGAAAAAATGCAAATGAAAAAGCTTTGCGCAAGATGGGTGCCGTGGTTGCTCAGAAGATCAAAAACGCACTCGCATGAAAATCTCTGAATAGTGCTTCGAGCGGTTTAACAGGAATACCGATTTTGTGCATCGATTTATTACTATGGATGAGACCTGGATTCATCTGTACACTGCAGTATCAAAACAGCAGTCAAACCAGTGGGCAGAAGTCGGTTGTTCAGCGCAAAGAAGACAAGGTCATGGCATCGGTGTTTTGGGATGCGAAACGCATTTTGTTTATTAATTATCTTGAAAAGGGTGAAACAATAACCTGGGAATATTATTCCGATCTCTTAACCAGACTAGACGAAAATCTTTGTGAGAAATGACCCGGTTTGCAGAAGAAAAAATCATCTTTCATCAGAACAATGTACCTGCCCACAAAGGTGTTGTAGCATTGGGAAAATTAAGGGATCTGCACTTGTTGGAATGTCCAGCTTATTCCACAGATATGACTCCCTCTGACTTCGATCTCTTCCCAAAACTAAAACTCTTCCTCAATGGTCAAGGTTTTCTTCGAATCAAGAGGTCATTACAGCTGTAGAGGAGTATTTTGCAAATCATACCGAGAATCACTACAGGGATGGGATAATGGCGCTTGAGCATCGATGAAGTAAATGTATTAATCTTAAGGAAGATTCTGTTGAAAAATAAAAATAATTTTGAAATTATAATTCGTTTTTTTTTTCATTGTTAGGCCGAGAACGTTTCGGTCCACCCTTTTTTTTTTTTTTTTTTGTATTTTTCTGTTCCCATTCTGGGCACCTTGCCAAACCAACGCAGTCTTCGTTCTTGCATTTTATCTATTATTGTTATTTCTTGTTTTAGTCGTTTCCTTATGTCTTCATTTCTTATTCTATCCAGCAGAGGTACTCCAACTAATCTTCTTACTCAATCTATTTCAGTACTTAATAATTTTTTATCTACAGCTTTTTTTGAGATTCCAGTATTCACATCCATAGAGAAGTATTGAGAGGACCGTTTCTCATTTTTTAGATTCTTACTTTTGATACTTGTTGTCTGTTGACTTCTATATTTTATTTAGTCGTCCAAATGTTCGGGATACTTGTCTAATTCGGATGTTCATATCTTTTGTAATTTCACCGTTGTACTCAATTACTCCTCCGAGGTTAGTGGAGTTTCTACCTGCTCTAGATGCTTACTATCAATTTAATATTTCTGAAATTTATTTTTCCTATTTGCATAATTTTTGTTGTCTATATTTGGGATTAATCCAAATTTATACCTTCTTCCTTTATTTTATCAGAAATTCGTTGTTGATCTTCTTCCATGCTTGCAAATAATGCAATGTCGTCTGCAATTTTAAATTTGTTGTATTTCCCCAATATGTTTTGATTCCGGAGTCTTGTTTGTTTCAGGACTTACTGGTTGCTTCTTCCAGTGTAAGATTGAACAGGTCCAGTGACTGTTTGTATCACTGTATTACTCCACTCTTTTTGAGGAACCAGTTGGTTATGGTGTCCTCTACTCGTACTGCACTTTCATATTTCTCGCATGGATTCTTTATTATTCTCATGGTTTTGATGGAAATTCCAAATACTTTCGTACTCATAGTTGCCCATATTTCTCTTCTAAGGATTGAATCAAATTCTTCATAAAAATCTATGAAATTTATATAGCAACATTGATTGAACTCTAGCCTCTTTTCCATTAGCTGTCTTAAGTTGATTAATTTGTTTTTGGAGTACTTTCGTAAAACTTTACTTGTAATACATAGGAAGCTAATGCCTCTGTAATTATTGCATTTTGTTTTCTCTCATTTTTGGTATATAGGAGTTACTGGTTTGTTCCAATCAGTAGGCACTGCATCATTTGTGTAGATCCTTTCAAATAATGTTTTTAATGGTTCCAGAAGTGGTTCCTTTCCTGCTTTTAGGAATTCTGTGTGTATCTGATTAATACGGGTGCTTTCCTAGTTTTAAGTTATTCTATGTTGTGTATTATTGTTTCTTTGGTAAAGATATTCGCTTCCTCTTCCGTTTCCGTAGTTGGAATAATCATAACCCGAGAGCTATTTTTATTATGTCTCTAAAGTATTCCATCTGGCCATTCTTTTTCTTTTACTTTCAATTAGTTGTCCCTCTTTGTTTTTGATCATTATCATTTTTGTTGTCCGTGTCTTAGAAATTTGATCTGTTTGTTTATATAGCAACTTTTTAAAATTCATGGAGGTTATCTTCTTTTGATAGTTTCTCTGCCATTTTGCAATTTTCTTCTAACCAGTTGTTCTTGTCTCTTTTTCTCTGGTTAATCTATTATATTCATTTCTGTTATAGTTCTATTTTAATATCATGCATTTTCTTTGGTTGCTTAACCTTTTAACTTCATTCTCGATCCAATTTTTTTTTTTTTTTTTACTTTCTCTTTCTGTGAGCCTATTGTATTTTCTGCCGATTTTAATATTATTTCCTTTAATTTGCACCTATGTTCTTTGATGCTTATATTCTGTTTTGGTAGTTCCTTCAGGTTTTTGTCTAGTTATAGGTGATATATAGCCAGCGAAGTTGGTCGATTGGTAGAGCCTCTACTATTAATCTCTCGCAAAAACTTAATCAAGTTTGAGCTCGGTTAGTAGTTGGAATGGGTTCAATCGTACGATACTGTTGGCACACTCTCCCTCGATGAGTCTTTGGACTCCCTGGAGGTGTCACATAATAATAATAAAAAAAAAAAAAAAAAAAAAAAAAAAAAAATCAGCTAACGCCTTTTTATTCCCGTAAATACGGGAGTAGGCGAGGCCATTTAGCCCTATCTAACTTTTGGAGACTGAGTGGGCAGTTCAATCTCCACTGGTACCCAATCAGCGACAGATGGCCCAAGGCTATCACTAATTAAGCGGTACGCAGTGAAGAGAGACGGCTCAAATGTGCCGCCATCTCGTGGTCTCTAACCCTAACACAATATATTTAATGTCTGAAAATAATGTGGGTTCTACGGTCGATTTTCTTGAGTTTACAGGACGAAAAACCCGAGTTTCCGGGAGGAAAAACCTGCTTGCCCGCGCCAGAGATCGACTAACTCGGGAACCGGTCGAAAAAAGGCTTAGAAAAATTTCCTCTAGTCGCCGACTAGACTCGAAACCAAGACTTCCTTCGTGCGGCCTAGCGCGATGGTGTGCAAACGCCACATCCACTGAGCTACACAGGCTTCAATAATAATAATAATAATAATAATAATAATAATAATAATAATAATAAGTTATAATTAATTGTCGAAATTTGATTCTAGTTTAATATTTGTTGATATTTGATTCTAGTTGGTATTTGTTGATATTTGATAAACTGTTCTTCAAGAGTGATTTAAAAGCAAGCACATCATAGGAAAATATTAATTGTTCACTAAAATTCTAACTCAATTTTTTCATGCAGAGGAAGCATTAATGCAATTCGTACTAGTTGCGTTAATGATTTTAGAATGACTTTTTTTTGTTTAACTTTTATTACAACGTGTTTGTTAAATCGGGTTACTCCCCTTAAACGTCTACAAGAGGAAGCCTTTCTAGTATGATAATCATTTGATTTTTTTACTATTAATTTGATGTTTCTTATCAATTGAAATGATTATTTTATTATTTTACAAATTAGTGTCATGCCTTCAGTATTCCTGTTTGGTTTGAATCCGGTTTTAGGAATTTTTCCATCTTCTAAATTACTCGAAGTATCAATGCTGCTTTTCTAAAGTCTCTCTCTCTCTCTCTCTCTCTCTCTCTCTTTCTCTTCCATTAAATTCCTTTATTTTGGGAATTTCTCACATTAAGAAGTCCATGATTCCATTTCCTGATCATCA
This sequence comes from Typopeltis vanoorti, assembly GCF_054136105.1. Taxonomy (NCBI): domain Eukaryota; kingdom Metazoa; phylum Arthropoda; class Arachnida; order Uropygi; family Thelyphonidae; genus Typopeltis; species Typopeltis vanoorti. Next base: position 87,655,068 of record NC_143552.1, read on the forward strand.
TTCATTTGAGTAGAAGAATTGGCAAATTATCCAAATCACTTTTTTGACAATTCCCTAAAATTAATTTTCATCAGAGTGAATTTCCCTTCCTCTCTCTCTCTCTTGTTACAAATTGCCCTTGTAAGTCAACCTGAACCCTTAATATAATCGTTTATTACTTCTTTAAATTTCTGTCTGACCGATATAAATTTAATTTTCCTACCGATATCCAAAACGGTTGCTTGACGTTTGTTATATCCTCCCCTCTGAGCAATGAAAACACACAACACAAATTGGAATTTCTTTATCAGTGTGGAATCTGAATAGTGTTCCCGAGTCCGTTATCGAAGATCGACTATTTTATAAAATGCCTTCACTTGAACTCAATTTCTGATATTATACCCGTTACACAATTCATTCTTTTTTCAGCATTCACTAAGCAAAATAATTTACTCCTCACATACTAACATTCTGGGTATCACATACTAGGCATAACTCCTTTTACTTTCCCTTCTTTCCATCTGTTAATAATTTTATTTTGCATCTAACTTATAAAATCCCTTTAGTGAATTATATTTCTTTCACATCCTGTTTTCTGTCTACTAACAAACTTTAATAAGCCTGTGTACTCAGTGGAAGTGGCACCTGCGTCCTCTGCACTTGGTCGCTCGAAGTTAGACCTAGGTTCAAGTCTAGTCGCGGTTTAGAGGATCTCTTTCTAAGATTATCTTCGACCGGTTCCCGAGTTAGTCGATCTCTTGCACGATAAGCGGGTTTTTCCGCCCGTAAACTCAAGAAGATCGGCCGTAGTACTTACTCGTCATTTCAGACAATAACATATCCTGTTAGGGTAAGGCACCAAGAGATGGTAGCACTTGTTTGCTGATCTCTTCATGAGTAGCCACCTATAATTAGTGATAGACATGGGCCAGCTATATCTGATTGGCTACCAGTAGAGTTTGAACTGCCCACTTACTCTCCAAAAGCTACATAGAGTATGAAGGCCTCGCCTACTCCCTATTAGGGATTAAAAGGCATTAGTTTTTTTTTATTTTATAACAAACTTTGTAACCAGGTGTGCGAACCCTATATCTATAGTAATACTGACTATTCTAAGTGCTGTCTCGTATTCTTTTGAACGCTTACCACTATCTTTCCATTCCCAAGAATACTTGATTCTTAGCACACATTGAAGTTTCATTCAAATGGATTTACTATTTGCTTTCTTACCATAGCATCTTCAGAAACAGATGAATTTTTTCCCTTCAATTTATTCTCATTACAGATCAAACAGCAGTGGTTCATGTAACAGAAACAATTTGCATATATCACCTACTACCTGCTTTCATATAGGTTAATTTCTGTCCTCTACCATTTTGTGATACTTATCCGTAAGTAATTTTCTTATCCATGCTTAAGTGAGAGTATTAGAGTGCAAAAACAAAGGGTGAAAGAATTAATAATTCTGGCGGGTACGAATGAATTGAAAGGTGATAATTTTTTTATGAGAGAGGACTTGAAAGTATTGTTAAAGGTAGCGAAAGAAAAGAGTGACAGAGTTAGAATGGTCAGTCTGTTGCCGCGGTATGACAGAGAGGAGTTTAGAAGGAGGGCCATAATCGCAAATGACATTATGCACAGGTTATGCAAACGGCGTGGTGTGGAATTCGTGATCGTGTGGAATGAGTTTGATGGGCGAAAGGACTTATACAAGATGGATGGCCTGCATTTGAATGGACTTGGTGTACGAAGACTGGAACAAGTGTTGCTGAATGAAGTGAAAATGGATGTGCAGAACCAGGGAAACTAGAACTACCAAGGATGGGGGGAGTGGATATGCAGATATCAGTGAGACAGTTGAGTGTAAAAATGTATATAATGTACCTGAGCCAGCACAGGACAAAAAATGGGAATGGGACATTTAGAATAACGTATCCAGATAGGGGTGGAACAAAGGGATCACTGCATTTCATGTATACTAATGCTAGGAGTATTATGAACAAGAAGGAGGAATTTTTGGCCTTGATTGGCTCTTCCTGGCCACAGGTTATTGGCATTAGTGAAACATGGCTGACGAAAGATCATATAGTTAGTGGGATAGAATGTGTAGGTTATAGTGTGTTTAGGAGGGACAGAGAGAATAAAATGGGGGGAGGGGTGTTATTGATGGTGGCTGATGAGCTGCAACCAAATAGAATTGAAGTTGTATTGCAAGATAGTGAAAGGAGCTCATTTGAGGCTATTTGGTGTGAGATTGAGACTGGCAGAATAAAATATACAGTTGAGTGCTACTACAGACCACGTGATGGAATAGATGGTGGAGATAGTATGCATAAACAAATTGGTGAAATGAGTGGAAGGAGGGTAATTATTATGGGGGATTTAATTATGGTAACATTGATTGGAAGGAAGAGAGGACACATGTGAGGAAGGAAATGGATTTTATTCAATTATTAAGAGATAACTATCTGAGACAGCATGTAATTGAAAATACTAAAGAGTGCTTGACCTGGTAATAGCATCCCACAATTTGACTGTAATGAATATGACCATGTTGCCTCCTATTGGTGAGAGTGATCATAAGGTCTTGACCTGGGAGGTGGCTAAAGGTGTGGAATTTTTTATTACGACAGGGTATATGTGGAATTACCGTGCTGGCAAGTATGACAAGCTTAGGAGATTGCTTGGATCAGTGCCATGGCATGTACAACTGCAAGGACTGGACGTCGATAGAGCATGGGAAGTGGTCAAGGAGCATTTACAGGAGGTTATGGCTGATTGTATACCTAGGGTCCGAATAGTAAAACAAGTAGGGGTTAAATGGATGAATAACACCATTAAGCTTGAGCTGCAAAAAAAGAAACAACTGTGGAGGGAATTTAAAGAAAGGGGGTGACCTGCAGGCACATGAACGATATAAAGTGCAGGCCAGAAGGGTAACGTGTGTGGTAAAAACAGCCAAAGCCGATTATGAAAGGAAACTAGCTATGCAAGCAAAAGAGAATCCCAAACAGTTCTTTCAATATGCTGCAAGCAAGAAAAAAAACTATACATGGCAAAATGATTTTAAGGAATGACGATGGTAAGGAGGTCAATGAACCAGTCGATATAGTGGAGTTACTGAGCACTCACGTTGAAAAAGTATATCATCCAGGTGGAGACATCGAAAAAATGAAGGAGCCATTAATTTATACGGGAATTGTGATGAATGAAGTGGAGGTGAATAGTCTATTACAGAACCTTAATGTGAATACATCTATGGGATTGGATGGTATACCGGCACGGGTCTTGCGTGAAGCGGCTAAGGAATTATCAGTGCCCTTGACCATGTCGTTTAATCTGAGTCTCGGGTCTGGTTTAGTCCCGAAGGCATGGAAAGAGGGCAAAATAGTTTCACTGCATAAAGGAAGATCCAAGACTATGGTTGGAAATTACCGACCGATCAGCATATCAGGAGTTGTTGTCAAGGTCTTGGAGAAAGTAGTCAACAGAAAAATACAGGAATGGATTGATGAAAATGAGATACTGTACAGGGGACAGCATGGATTTGTAAAGGGTTGATCATGCCTGAGTAACTTGCTCAAGTTTTATAACAAGGTAACGGCTGAACTGGATAAGGGAAATGGGTTTACAGTGATACTGCTGGACCTGGCAAAGGCGTTTGACAATATACCACATGGAATTCTAATCCGTAAACTACAACATATGGGAATGGATATAGGGTTGGTGAGATGGATAGGTGGGTGGTTGATGGAGAGATATCAAAGAGTGGTTTATTCAGGAGTGGAGTCCAAAAGATGGCCTGTGACTAGTGGTGAGCCGCAGGGTTCTGTTCTTGGACCACTGCTGTTTAATCTGTTCGTTAACGATATAAGGAAAGATCTAAGTGGAACGGTTCATTTGTTCGCTGATGATGCAAAGTTGGGGAGGGCGATAGTGAATGCAGAAGATGTCAAAGTCTTGCAGGATGACTTAGATAGATTGGAGTTCTGGGCTAAGGAGAATGGATGTCAATTTATTGTGACAAAATGTAAGGTTATGCATTTTGGGGTGAAAATATTAGCAGCAGTATACCACATGGGTGGAACTGTACTCCAAGAGATTGATGAGGCCAGGGACTTGGGAGTGTTGGTGGATAGGCAGATGAAGTTTAGGGGGCACATTGCAAAAGTAGCCAAATCAGCTCATCAACTCACTTGGCTGTTGAAAAATACCTTAACGAGCAGAGACAAGCAAGTTATTGTACCTCTGTACTGAGCCTTAATAATACTTCATCTTGACTACTGTGCCCAGATTTGGTCACTTCGGTTCCTTCTTGATGGGGAGGAGGTGGAGAGGATCCAGAGGCGAGTGACCAAGATGATAGCAGGTCTATGGAATGATCCTTATGAGAACAGGTTGAAGATTTGTGGGTTGCAGAAACTGGTTGATAGGCTGAAAAGGGGAGATATGATTGAGACATTCAAATTGCTAAAAGGATTCTATAAGATTAATTCATAGGATATTTTTGAGATCATGACTGGTGGTGGGAGAACTAGGGGACACCTATGGAAGCTGGGCAAGAGTATGGTTAGCAGTGGTGTTAGAGCTGGGTTCTTTACTTTTACAGTGGTAAATGAGTGGAATAAGGTGCCAGAGTCTGTTGTGGGTGCTATGACAGTGAGCGAGTTCAAGGCAAGGCATGATAGATACTGTGAGAATGTCCTATAGTTGTGTGGACATGATGTTTAGGGCCTCCCTCGATGAGTCTAAGGACTACCTGGAGTAGCCCGAAAATATTAATAATAATAATGCTACCAACTTAGAAACCAATGTCAATTATTCCACAATCTTGCTAAATACCTTTTACAAGTTTGGTACAATTGTTTCTCTGCAATTCAAATTTCAAATTATTATAACAAGCTTTTAGATTAATAAGTAAGACCTCCCTTCACAAGCTATTCTTCCACAAACACTAATTATATTCTCCAATTTCATATTCTCCAATTCCAGTTTAAGTGCTTATAACAGTTCAACATCTAGTCAGAGCTCTTGTCATTTAAGTAGTGCTTACTAAGCCATCTCCAATACGAAAGATTGTATTCTCATAAACTCTTTTGTACATTTCGATACTTTTAAGTGTCTTTTTACATTTCACTAAGAAATATGGCTGGATCCAAAATATCTTTCATCTTAATATCACGCTATGCCAAACTGGAGCCCTTTCTTTTTTTGGCTCTGTACTTTAGTAATTGGTATGTTACGTTGATGACTTTTGTCCCTGACTAAATTTTTCAAGAGATGTGTTTAGCATCACACTAGAAATATTAACCGGGTTAAATCATTCCGTAGGACTTAAATCCTTCCCTGCTTGAGCAATGAAAATACCAATCCTGTAGTGAAATTTATTGGCAATTTTGTTGTACGTTTACAAAACCCAAGCCATTCCATGATATTCCACCTTAATATCCTTCAGAAAAGCATTAATTTCATTACTTCTTCACTCCATCAAACCTTTCCTCAACTGACATGAGAAACTTGTACAAATAATCATTTAGTATTTTTCCCACTTAATTTTTAGCTATTTTTATGTTCCTGTTACACTCCAATTTTCGCATCCCTAAACTTACTTTTCGTTTTATTTTACGCGAAAAGGGCTTGAGAGAAAATCTTCTGAAACTGCCTTTAGCCTCCTTGACTAGTTTGTTTTCATCGTCAAATTCCTTACAATATCTTATTGTTGTAGCCCGAACTGGAGTTCTAGCATGAAACTTATGTCTAACATTCTTCCCTATACTGTTTCGGCAATATCTGTTTCTTTTGAGCAATTGATGATTTGCAATTGATGATTATATTTATTAGTGACTTTAGTAAGAACATAGAAGATGAATATCAGGAAGATGGCAAAATATTCTGGAGGCTATTGAAAAAGTTTAGAAATAATGTAAAAAGTACTGCGAAAGGAATTAGAATAAACAGGGAATTTGAAAGAGGAAGTGGTCACTATCCAGTTTTGATCAGGATAAAATTGAATTTCGTATTGACTGTTTAAGAAAGTTTTAAAGCGAATCAAAGTTGAGCAGCTTTCAGGGTGAACTGTAGACCCAAATACATAAACATTGTTCAAGAAAAATGAAAGAGTTCGAAAACCTTCAAGCAAATATTGATTGATTCAGCCAGAGAGGCATCTTGTGAGGTTGTCAGTAAGGATAGAAAAATCAGAACTCCATGTGGACTCAGGAAGTTAAGGAGGCAGTCAAGGAATATAATTAAGCACATGGAATGTTACTAGCAATTAAGTCAGCTTGTGCTCATAGAGAATACAGAGAAAAATGAAGTGAAGCACTATGTAAAACTACTAAACAAAAGTCATGACTTTGGTAAGAATATAGAAAATAAATATCAGGAAAATTGCAAAATATTCTGGAGGTTATTCAAAAAGCTTAGAAATGAAATTAAAAAAGTACTTTAAAGGATTCAGAGATTATAAAAGGTGACATTTATTTATTCTTATGGCGAAAAGAATATGATGCAGCTATGAGTTAATGTCTACCCTAGAAAGCGAATCCAGGGTCTCATCAGTCACCTCGTTGATATCTTGGAGGTTACAATTAAATTTGCGCTTGGGAAAGTGTAAACAATATGAGCGATCGTCTGGGCTATGGGATAACACTCACAATAAGGGTGGTCTGACAGTTTCCATTTGTGTAGTACGAAGCCCATATCAGCCCTGGTTAGTTCCAATCCTGTTGAGAGATGACCAAATCTTCCTAGAGAGAGAGAGCAAAACTAGGCTGTGAGCAAAGGGATCATCAACCAGGAGAACATTTGTTGGGAGATTGTTGGACCAAGGTTCTCTCCATATACCAGATGTGGATAGTGAGACAGCTGAAGAGAGTTCGTCCATGGACCAGATAGGGTTTCTTAATTTTAGACGAAGAGTGGAAGGGTTTTGAGAATCTCGTGTAGGGGCAGGAGCAGGTTGTTCTATATTTTATTGAATTCTTTAATTGAGGTTTGTCTTCTCTGTATATTTGGTGGAGCAATGTTGGAGAGGACAGGGATGCCAAGGGAGAGTGATGCTTCTCAGTATCTCACTAATTATGTGAGCAGCGATATGATACCTGAAGTCAAATACTGTAGACAGTTTTTTTGGCATTTGACTTCAGGTATCATATCGCTGCTTAAAGTACTCTTCCAGGATGTTTAGATCTATTCCAAGGTTGTTTCCAAGCTGGTAAAGCAGTTAGACTGGTGTAGGATCGCTAGGTTATTGGAATACATGTATTTGCTAGAGCTGGTATGTGGTATTTCGAATATGTTAATGTTGAAGAATATAGGGACTAACACAGAGCCCTGTGGGACACCTTTGTGGAGAAATCTGGGACAGCTCTATTTTCCGCCACGGACATGGCTCTTTATGTTGGAGAAAAGATTTGAAATGCTTAAAAGTTTTTTTTTGCACTTTATAGTGTTGGCTGGTTTTAGGAGGGGACCACTCATCCAGATATCATAAGCTTATGTTAAGTCGATGGAAGTGACATTGCATTTCAGTTTCTCCGAAGCCTACTTCTGTGTTTTCAGTGTTTGTTTACAGGGCCAGGACCTGATCACAGCAACTTTTTTCCCAGAGAATGCTTTAAAAGTGCTAAAAGTGGGGAAAAACAAGGAGATAGGTCATAGATCCTTGACATTGTATGGTTCTATCCCTGGTTAGGGCACAGCAATTATTTTGCCTTCCTGCCATTTGGATTTCTCCAGTCGTCATAATTTTTGAAAACAGGGCAGCCAGACATCTTTGACCCCGTTGGCCGAGATACTTAAGAAACTCGGGGAGCAGACTAACCACTTCTTCAGCCTTGCCATTCCTGGTGAGTTTATGGTTCTTATTGCGATACAAGGCATAGAAGTTCAGGATGCTCGAGCCCAGCTTCAGGTGTTTTTCTGATGGTAGATTGCGCAGTTATTTTCCTGGTAAAACTGTAACATATCTTGGAGGTTCAATCGATGATTTGCCATTTTGTCTGGAGTTATCTCTTATGTGAGAATTACAGAGGTATTTCCCTACGAAATGTTCCTGGCAAGATTTATACCAGTGATACTTGAGAAACGGATAAAAACAATTGTGGAAGGGATGCATGAAGAAGAACAAATTGTCTTCGACTAAATAGAGGTTGTCAAGATTGATATTTCACTTTACGATAAATGGTTGCGAAAGTTTGGGAGTATAATAAGGATTTTGATTTAGTTTGTTGATCTGGAAAAGATATATGACAAGGTGCCAAGAGAAAAGCTCTTCAAAATGCTACACAAAAAAAAAAAAAATCAGCTAACGCCTTTTATTCCCTTATAGGGAGTAGGCGAGACCCTTATACCCTATCTAGCTTTTGGAGCCTGAGTGAGCAGTTCAATTTCCACCGGTAGCCAATGAGAGACAGCTGGCCCATGTCTATCACTAATTACAGCAGCCACCGATGAAGAGGCTGGCAGACAAGTACTGCCATCTCTTGGTACATAACCCAAACAAGATATGTTACTGTCTGAAATAATGTGGTTACTATGGTCGATATTCTTGAGTTTACGGGACGAAAAACCAGAGTTTCTGGGAGGAAAAACCCTTTGCCGTGCCAGAGATCGACTAACTCGGGAATCGGCAGAAGAAAGGTTTAGAAAAAGTTCCTCCAATCAGTGACTACACTTAAACTTAAGTCTGACTTCGAGCGACCAAGCGCAGAGGAAGCGAGTGTCACTTCCACTGAGCTACAACAGGCCTCACAAATGCTACACTTACAAGTATATTGTATAAATGTGACATTCTATCCATACATAGTATGTATTTAAGCTGTAAGTTAGCAGTTAGAATTGATGTAAGCAGAGAAGATGTTTTGATGTAAAATTAGGTGGGAGTCAAGGGTGCACATTACCGCCATCGTTATTCATTATCTATATGGATCACATTATGAAGAAAAGTGCCATTAAATCTGATATCAAAATGGTGATGTAAATCTTAGCTCTTTACTTTATGCAAAAGTTGTCATACTTCTGAATAAATCCAGTACAAGTCTATAAGATTCTCTGAGGAAAGTGAATAATCGTTGAAATAAATTTGTTTTGAAAGTCAGCTATAAAAACACAATGTAAATAGGCAGAAACACTGAGGATATCATTTGCATCCTAAATGGAGAACCAAAAGAACACGTAAAACATTTCAGTTACCTAGGTTCCATTTTTAGTGAAGATATGGGAATATAGTTACATATAGAAATTATTATTATTATATTATTATTATTACAGGCGACTCCAGGGAGTCCTTAGACTCATCGAGGGAGGCCCTAAACATCATGTCCACACAACTATACAACATTCTCACAGTATCTATCATACCTTGCCTTGAACTCACTCACCGTCATAGCACCGACAGCAGACTCTGGCAGCTAATTCCACTCATTTACCACTCTAAAAGTAAAGAACCCAGCTCTAACACGCTTGCTAACCACACTCTTGCCCAGCTTCCGTAAGTGTCCCCTAGTTCTCCCATCATGGTAGAAATATACAACAGAATTATTAAAGCTGGTATGATGGGATACCAACTGAATACATTTATATGGAACATGGAAGAAATTATTCGAAACACTAAATCAGCTATATACAAGACGGTATTCAATTCGATTTTAACTATGAGAGCTGGTTTAGAAATAAACCACTTGAGAAAAGACTGGAAGCCACAGATACAAAAGTGCTGAACAACATAAAGGAATGAACAGATGGCATCGTTTCAATATCATAATAAAAATGAGAATATTGGGATATAACTTGACAATGTTAACATTTTGGAAAGTGTTAGCAGAGATATTCTTAGGTGGTATGGAGAAGACAGATTAACAAAAGAAGTGTGCTTAGGCTGGCTGGAAAATGTCCAAAAGGAAGATGAAGATTCAGATGGATTGCTACAATAAAAAGTGCCTTAAATGACAAAAATTTAGGATTAATATTATTGGATATAATATTAGATCTTATTATATTAGAATGTATTATCTTGAAAGATAATACATTAATTTGGAGTAAAAATGTGCTCTCATCCCTTATCGTGCATGTGAGGAATATGATGATGATGATGATAAAACAATGACGATTTCTTTCTGTAATTACATTATGCACAAATTTATACGATAACATTCTTTTGGATTTCTCTGTATGTTATGGAACTTAATTTATCCAAGAATCTTTTTGAATTAATTCTAGTCCGTTTATCTTTAAAATCTGTTTCAACAAACATATCGATTTTTCCGATTTTTAAAACTTCGGATGCTATTTTTCCAAATTTTAATACTTCAAGGACTTGGTGTCTGATGAAACTGTAAAAATAATTTAGATATTATTTTTGAATAATCATTTTTGAATCCATTATCTTCAATTACATATGAAGATGGATGAACTTGTAACAAAATCACACTAGGGAGTTCAAATGTGATTGTGATATGGCTTGTACAAGAAAAAATATATATGTTAAATAGAAAAGGGGTATAATTAAAGATTTAAAAGATTCTGATTTTAAGAGTTCTTTGGATTTATATGTGGAAACATCACAACAATGTAAATTGATGAAATGGTTTGATTAACGTTGGATATTTATTATACATTCCTGTTTATCATTAATGATATTGGTGCTGATCATGCCGATATTTTTCTAGAATCAAATTATTGCGAAGGCATGTGCAGTTAATTGAAGTAATGTTTATTTCCTCTGCGCAAGGCCACCAAAGATAGACTTCAGTTCAAGTCTAGTCGCCAAGTGGAGAAACGTTTTCTAAACCTTCCTTCCCCCGATTCTACAGTTAGTCGATCTCTGGCACGGATAAGCGGAAACTCAGGAAACTCGTAAACTCAAGAAACTCGACTCTTAAGCCCGCATCATTTCAGACAGTAAGATATCCTTTTAGGGCTAGGGTACCAAGAGATGGCAGCACTTGTTTGTCCGTCTCTTCCTCGTTTGGACTTATATTTGATGATATTCATAGGCCAGCTATGTCTGATTGGCAACCGGTGGAGATTGAACTGCCCACTTAGTCTCCCAAAGCTAGATAGAGTTTAAAGGCCTCGCCTACTCTCTCTAAAACGGAATAAAAGGCGTTAGATGATTATTATTTATTCAAATTACTGCGGTAGTTCAAACTGCAAGGAGCCAATGATTTCGGCATCAACATCTTTATTGACGATGACGGCGGCAAGGAATGGTTGATCACATTCACAACTGAGGTAGTCATATGATTGTGAAATGAACTTTTAAAAATTTCTTTTGAGAATGTAACTTCGTCATCGGAGTTGCCTTTGCTTGCACTATTTAAGATACATGAATTCTGCTCACACTTCCATATATTCGCATTTTATTCGTTTTTTTTTTTTTTTTTTTTTTTTTTTTTTTTTTTTTTTTTTAAGGTTTCACTGTCTTGGGAACATGTGCAGAAGTATCGAGGGATCTCTAATCGGTGGGCGAACTATAGTAGAGTAGAGGTTTTGTGTAGTGGTAGAGAACGAGAGCTGTAGAGTGGGTGACCTCCATCTATGAGACGTCGGACTCCTTGGGGATATCACGAAATAATAAAATAATTAATTTTAAGTCCGGATGCTGATGACAGATAACGGTTCGAAACAGTTAAGGGTAATCAATCTGTCTTCTAGGATGAGTTTGTTTATTATTACAGGTCTGAAAATTTAGTTTTTCTTTTACGAAGATTGCTGTTTTTAAAGTGTAACTATGTTGCTTGTATAACAGTTGGAAAAATGTATGTAGAGTATTAACAAAATTGAAAAAGGTATAGCATAAAACAAAAATTTAACTAAGTTTATTTTTAAGAAAGTTTTCTATAAAATAAAAATAATTATACAGAAAAACAGAAATTTTTTCAAATGAACTTAGATATTCTAAACTTAGAGTTGAGAGAAATGAGACACTTTAATGTCCTAAACCGATTAATTATTTATGAATTGTTGTGACTCTTTTAACAAACCCATGCAAAAAAAAATATGTTGGAAAAAAATATCATTATCAAATCCTTTTAATCTTCAGAGTTATCTGAATCGGTGTTCGAATCGCCATCACTTTCACTTAAACTGATCACCAAAGATTTTCATAAATCTTCGATAATTTCGTTTCTATCCCAATACATATTTTCCAATGAGGTAACATGAGAACAATATTTTCCCCAGTTTTGAACTGTAATATTTTCAATCGTCTGTTCTGAAAGCTTAAAAAGTTTCGCCATGTCAATATCGCCAGTTACGTTGAGATGGCGAATGAAACTTTTCAATTCTGCCCAAACATACTCAATAGCATTAATATCGCAATGATATGGTAGTAGCCTCAAAGTCAGAAATCCATGCTCTTTGAGCATCGTGTCGAATTTAAATAGTTTAGTTGTGGGCGAGTTTCTTCTGACCAAATTAAACAACTCAATTTTTCGCATATCTGGGGAATGAGAAATGTTATTTGCAGAGAGCCAATCCATAAGAACTTGTTTCTTATTAGACTAATTTGGAACTTTGTTTAATCGAATAGAGTGTTATTATTAAGCGTTACCAATTATAACAACAGCATTTTTAGGAAGGTTTGGAATCAGTTTTTCTTGTGCCCACTTTTCGAAGATCGTAGAATTCATTTGCCCATGGTAATCTCCAGTAGTTGAATTGGCTTTGTATAGTAAATTTGAATTCGGTAAAAAAAAAAAAAACATTTTCCCACCCGCACACAAAATTATTATGCACCGCGAGGCATTCCCGGTTTGTAGCACTCCACATTCTTCTTTAGACTGCCAACATTTTCCATAAGTTAAATTACTATCAATCCAAGTTTCATCTAGATACACAATCGGTCTTTTCTCCTCCCTGAAACGTCTTATTGCTCTCAAATACTGCGTTCTAGATAAAACACTGTCACTTCGCTCCATGATAAGTTTACTTTTATTCTGGGACTTTTTAAAACAAAATCCAATTTCATGAAGTATTTTCTTTAAAGTTTCTCTTTTTCAAGGAAAATTAATTTTCCTTGGAAAATTATTCTGGGACTTTTTAAAACAAAATCCAATTTCATGAAGTATTTTCTTTAAAGTTTCTCTTTTCCAAGGAAAATTAATTTTTTCTTTAAGCACAGGAATCAATTTCGAAACAGTTAACACTCTTTTCTCGACCAAGTAAAATTTGTGAATAGTTCTTATAACGTCTACATCAAAATCATTCAAAGCTACGGTTTCGATGGTGTTCTTTCTCTGGCGCTTTTTTTTTTTTTTTTAGGAGATTTAAATTTTGGCTTACCTTCATCTTTTGATTCCCTACGAATTCTTTTAACAGTCGACCCCGATACGCCCGCAATTGCACTTGCACGTTTTATGACTTGAGAAAGGGAAACAAGGAGACGCCCTTCTGACGTTTCTTTTCGCAGAATGTCAGCACATTATTCAATATTCTTTTGCAAGAGCTACTGAAGCGTTTAACAACAGAACTTGTTGACTGTACTAGATCCATCATACAAATTAATAATAAAAAAATAATGCAAAAAAGCGACAACAAAAATCAAGGTCGTACTACTACAGGGACAGACAAGAAAGCACGTGATTTCGCAAGTTGGCGATCAATTTGTACATCCTTCATTTCTTTCTCTCTTTCAATGAATCGACCATTCTTGGCAAAATGCCAAGGAGAGACCTTCAAACGGTGGGCGAACTATACCATCATCTTCTATATCAACGCCATCTACTGCCCACCACCTTCACGACTATTATTTTTTTCTCGGTATGCAGGATGAAAAATCCGTGTTTTCGAGAGAAAAAATTCTGTTACTCCGTATCTGATCGGCTAACTGACCTTCAATTGAAAAAAAATCCATATAAAGATTCCTCCCGTCACAATGAGAATATAACTAAAGCCTTTTCCAATCGAAGGGTTCAACGTACCGTTGTTCTTCCAATTGCGCTAAGGAAGCGCTTAACTATAACATGGATTTTCGAGAACGCAAGCTAAATTTAATTAATGAAAAACCGGTATTTAGAATTATATTCTCATAAGCTGTCTGGTCAATTTTCGAAAATTTCAAAGTTTCTATAATTATTCGGAATTGCCGAATAAATGTAGAAATAATGATGTCAGAAGACTTGACCAGCAAGAGAAAAATCACTTAACGTGAATGGGATATCGGTTTTCTCTCCTTTTCAGCAAGAGCCACTATTATGAAACGGAGGTTGTCTCTGCATTACTACACATCATTCATCTCGGATATTTTGTGATGTTCTTTTTGAACAAACTGAATTGCCTGATCTCTGATGAGAACCTATAGTTGGAAACAGCTGTCAGGTCAGTGGAACCTTAATCAAAAGTACTACAATAATAAAAGGCCAATATATGAACTCCTTGGCAGTGTTCGTGTCATGCAAGCTATGGCAACTGAAGAACTGAAGTAACACAGGTCTTTTTTAATTGCCGCCAACAAGAAGTGGAGTAAGACATCTCTCCCACCTCTCTCAAGGTGGATTTGATTTTACTGGTGCTCAGATATTGCTTCTTTTCTAACACTATTAGAATCATCAACAAAAATGTTATCTCTATTCATCTTAGCAACCATCTAGTTAAGTACTTTCTAGGTTATTCTCTACCTCACTTCGATATAAATAATATTACACAAAGGAGCACGTTTGGAAGATATTCCTGAATACCATCAGACTATGTGCATTTTATTAGACTAAAAATCAGTCAAATAAACGAATCTCTTATTTATAAAATTCAGAAAACTGTACGCAAAAATCTTCCATTTTCATAACCACGTAGCACTGAAAATGAATATGGACAGATGAATGTTTAAACCAGCTTCTACAAACTTCACTGTAACCCTTCCAAGAATGACTTGTTTTGGAAGCAGACAGGCAGGCATAATATTCCATGAAGTAGATAAAATATAATAAATTTCAAAGAGACATACAATCCAACTTTCTCCATATGTGGACGTATTGAAGGAGTTAATCACTTGTTTTACAACTGTACTCTAATAAGATGTATTGTATCTAATTTCTCATTATTAGGGCCCCGCGTGTTTCCATGTCGACAGTAGAGGAAGACGTATTCCTGCAGTTTCCTCTGGCAGTGTTCGTGTCGTGCAAGCTACTGCAACTCCGATGCCAAGGACTGTATTCTCATAGGCTGTCTGGTCAATTTTCAAAACTTTTAAAATTTCTATATTTATTGTACTATAAAATAATCTCCCTCGGGGCACCCTGTAACCCCCTAGAGAGCGCGTCCCCTGGGTGGCAGATAAGGGAGCCCACCATGTGTGTGTGTGTGTGTGTGTGTGTGTGTGTATGGTGGGATGGTCCGAATATACTGAATAAGGACTCTTGGACCAACAGGGCCATAAGAGGCAATCATCTTGATTGTAAGGGAAGTGACACTCCCATGGACTCCTAGCTGGATCTATCCTCTCCTTCTACTACTTTGGGGAAGATCCACTTAATTTAATCTTTCCTATAAGGCCTTATCAGCGAACTCTTCTTATTTTATGACCCCTATGCTATTAGAGAGAAAAAGCCGTCTCTCTTCACTGCGTACCGCTTAATTAGTGATAGCCTTGGGTCATCTGTCTCTGATTGGGTACCAGTGGAGATTGAACTGCCCACTCAGTCTCCAAAAGTTAGATAGGGCTAAATGGCCTCGCCTACTCCCGTATATACGGGAATAAAAAGGCGTTAGCTGATTTTTTTTTTTTTTATATGCTATTAGAGTACTCGAGGGCCATGGGGTCTTTTCATTTCTGGCCTTACAACTATTCCCTCTGCATAAACATTACTATAATTCTTCTATAATCTACTCTTTCCCCCTTCAATACACCCTATTCCTCCTATGGGTTTAAATTCGGAAGAAGGCTAGTTCAGAAGCCTTAAGGTAGCATCCCTACCACTGAACTATTCCATCGTTAGGCTAGTCCCCTGACATGGAGAACATAATACTACTAATAAGTTGACAGAAAAAGATAATCGGATTGAATCTGTAGCAAACGACACTGGAATGGAAAAAGTAAAACAAAAATGGAAAAACGACAAAATATAATACACATAGCAAACTAGAATGTAAGAGGAATAGCATATAAAGAAATAGAATTAGACCAATTATTAAATGAAAGAAATTTTAAAATAGCAGTCATCACTGAAACAAAAAAGAAATTAAAAGGAACCATGAGAACTGAAAATTTTAATGTGATATACCGTGGAGTTGACAGAGACCAAACAGCACAAGCATGAGTCATGATTTGGATTCATAACTCCCTTTCAAAACAATTAAAACATTTAATTATTAATTTCATTCAATAAATATAAATTATGGAATGAAAGAATAATAGAAGCTAGAATAAAAATAGATGGAGGCTATTTAACAATAATTGGTTTATATGCCCAAGAAGAGGGAAGAGAAGATAATATTGATTTTTATAATCGGCTACAAAACATATATAATAAAATAAATAAAAATGATTACGTAATTTTATCAGGAGACTTAAATGTAAGAATTGGAAACACGAAAATAAATAATAATAATATAGGAATACGTGGAGAACATACTCTAAACAGGAATGGTAAAAACTTGATGGACTTTGCAGTTTATAATAACCTAAAAATAAAGACTTCCTTCTATAAACATAAAGACATACATAAATATACTTGGGCAGCAAGAGGATGAAAATCAATATTAGATTTCTTTATACTAAATGAAAAGACATCAAAATTTTCACTAGATATTAGAGTTCATAGAGGATATGATATAAGCAGTGACCACTTCCTTGTTAAAATAAAATTAAAATTACCACCTAAATGGCTACAAGTAACAAGAACAGAAAGAAAAATTAAAACATTTGTTTATAAAACTAGACTATTGAATGACACAAATGTACAATGGCTATATGAACAAAGAATTATCCAATATCTAGACAAAATAAAACAAAATGAAGAAATAGAAATAGAATGGCTTAATATAAAAACGATACTAAATGCAGCAGCAAATGAATGACCAAAAAATTCAATAAAAGGAAAAAACTGAAGATCTGGCATGATACAATGAAAGAAATAATCAAAAAGAAAAAAGAAGCCTATCACAAATGGTGAAGAAGTAAAAGATTAGAAGATGAAATAGAATATAAAAGAATAAGAGCCATAGCTAAAAGGGAAGTCAGAAAAAGACATAGAGAATCATGAAACAAATTTGTTTCTAATTTAGAACATTAAAAAAAATCAGCTTACGCCTTTTTATTCCCGTATATGGGGAGTAGGCGAGGCCATTTAGCCCTATCTAACTTTTGGAGACTGAGTGGGCAGTTCAATCTCCACTGGTACCAATCAGAGATAGATGGCCCAAGGCTATCACCAATTAAGCGGTACACAATGAAGAGAGACGGCTCAAATGTGCCGCCATCTCGTGGTCCCTAGCCCTAACACAATATATTTAATGTCTGAAATAATGTGGGTTCTACGGTCGATTTTCTTGAGTTTACGGGACGAAAATCCCGCTTGCCCGTGCCAGAGATCGACTAACTCGGGAACCTGTCGAAAAAAGGCTTAGAAAAATTTCCTCTAGTCGCCGAGTAGACTCGAAACCAAGTCTTCCTTCGTGCAACCAAGCGCCGTGGTATGCAAACGCCACATCCACTGTGCTACACAGAACATGATTTATATAAAATAAGACCCAATGTATATAAAATTTTGAAACACTTAAATGCAGATACCAAAGAAAACATAAAATTAAACACTGAATTGAAATTAGAAGAATTTATAAATTACTACAAAGAACTGTGGACAGACAAATATTTTAAAAAAGACAACTCGCAAACAATTAACGAAAATGAAAAGGAAATAACTAAAGAAGAATTAGAAATCAGCCTGAAAGAAACAAGAAACGGAAAATCACCTAGAGAAGATAAACTAGGTTCAGAACTATATAAATATGCAGGAACCAGATTCAAAGAAAGACTCTTTAAATTAAATTTATTCAACTGGTATCCCCACAATAGAATAGAAAAAAGAAATTGTGATTCCTATCTTTAAAAAAGGTAATAGAGATGACCCTCTAAACTATAGGGGTATCAACATACTAAAGTCCTGTTACAAAATACATATAGCAGAATCTTAAATAGCAAACTAATGAAATATTCCGAAAACTTTATTTTAGAAGTACGGAATGGATTTAGAAAAGGACGATCATGTATAGACCCGGCCTTTTGCCTAAAATTAATAATAGAGAAAAAGAAAAGAAGAGAATACAATTTAGAAACACATATTGCATTTATCGACTTTGAAAAGCATTTGACAAAGTTAAAAGAAACATATTATTTAACATATTAAAAGAAAGACAAATACCAAATAATATCCTAAAAGCTATCGCAAGTATATATATGAAAATAATCAAATAGAAATAAGATTAAATCACGAGCTATCATATACGAGAGAGATAAACCAAGGGATCCAACAGGGATGTCCCCTCTCAGCAACTCTTTTTAACATCTATTTAAATGAAATAATAATAAAATGGAATAAAAATTTACATCAAGGAATTAAACTTTCTCCTGCAGTAAACTTAAACACTCTCCTCTTTGCCGACGACCCATTAATAATTACAAATTCTGAAGATAAATTACAGAAAGCTATTTGAAATCTAAATGAGATATCCAAAGATTATGGTATGATAATATCAACAGAAAAATCAAAAACTATGGCCTTTAAAGGACAAGAACCAGCAAGAACTAAGATAGTAATAGATAACAAGATCTTAGAACAGATGAATTCATTGAATTAGCTAGGATGTACGATCACATATGAGAATGAAAAAGATATAAACGTAAAAATTGCAAAATATTTAAAAATAACAGGTGTAATTAACTCTATATTTAAACCAAACCTAGTTCAAAACCAAACCAGACTAAAAGTATACAATACATTAGCTCTACCAGTCTTAATGTATGGAAACGAAATCTGGACAATGAAACAAAAAGACAAACAAAGATTAACAACAGCAGAAATGAAGTTTATGAGAAAAACTGCAAAGTATACCCTATTTGATCACAAAAGAAATGATGAAATTATGAAAGAATTAAACCAAGAACCAGTAATAGAAAAAATTTTAAAAATATAAACATAAATGGATGGAAAACGTTCAAAGAATGAAAACAGAAAGATTACCAAAACAAGCCTTAAATTATAAGCCATTAGGAAAAAGAAAACCAGGACGTCCGCTTAAACGATTCAACGATGACGTCTAAGGCCAGAACAGGCCATACTAGGCCTAAATTCTTGATATGCATGATGATGATGATAAAATAAGTATGGATGTTTAATATCCATATTCACTATTTTTATTACATCACCGAAACGAAGCCTCTTGGCTCTTCTATTGATAGTACATCTTTGAAATTCTTACATTTTTCATTTTTAAAACTTTCCAGACCACCTTGCACTTTCCTTTTAGACACATTTATGGTTATATTATATTATATTATTATGTAATAACACTACACTATATTTTTTTTACTATTATTTAGCAGCCACAAATGCACCTAGTAACTGACAGAGTGCACAAATGAGATCTGAATAGCTGAACTACAGCAATTGGATGATAGTGCACAGCTCAAGTCTGAATAGTTGGAGAGACGACATCACTTTCGTTGCCATGGGCCGCTACCCAAGCGCTTTCATTATGGAATGTTTATTTGCCGTATTTGCTGCTCAATTTTGAGAAGCATTTTTATTAATGCTTCTCAAAATACCATGGCTTATATTTAAGAGTTCGCACTTTTAGTCACCGGAACAGTCCGCCACTGTACGCAGTTTACCAGTCAAAAATAAAATAAATAAATAATCCATTTCCTTTTATTCCCAAAGAAAGCAGTGAACCATTTTCAGATCTAGCTTCTTCTTTTTTTAATCATGAGAGAGAATTCCATCTCTAACCATCGCCGTTAGCTGAGCAAAAGGCCATCGATAATATGAAGACTACAGTGTGGTATAGAATTGCAGCCAAGATGTGAAATAGAGTTTACAATTTCAAAATTTGAATTTTTGAGTTGCAGAGTTAATATTGCGAATTTTTACGAATTCCTATTTGTCTGCACCAGAAATCGAATAACTGGGAAACCTGTCGAAAAAAAGAAAAGTTCATCTAAACTGTAATAACTTATTATAGTCATTTAGTTTTCTAGCGCTATGGAAACGAAAACTTTCCCATAGGATCAGTCAAAAAATTAATGATAATCCTTCTTGGAAAAACAATAACTTCAATTTCATCTGCTCCAGGCAACTGATCATCATCTACAAATCCATCATTGTAACGAATACTGATTATTAAACTTTGAAAATTGTCTCCTTCCACAGAGAAAGCAGATTGATGAATAATTTCTGTTTTACTGCTCGATTATCTTGCGCACTGAGGCACGCTTTGTACCTATTCTACACTACAACCACTTATTTGTATTTGCACTTTCTTCTAGAATTCCACCAGTGTCATGAAAAGATTTTAATAACAAAAACAGCTATCAATTAACATTAGTTTTCAGTTAAACCTCAGACTCGTCATTCTAATTACTTGTCCTCGTCACCTGTTTATTACTGCCATCGATAGACATTAAAAAACTGTATTTGCCAAATAACCGGGAATTGCTAAAATAAGCAAGTAAACAAAAAAAAAAAAAAAAAAAGAATAAAACTCTTCGTTTTTAAGTCCATTGCGGTATTGTTTAATCTTCATCAATTATCACAGCGTTTTCAAATAACACTTCATCTACCTTCCAATGAAAGTGCTGAACCCATTCGCTAATACATATTTATGAAAAGGAATTCTTTTAAAAGTGAGATATTCCAAGTGTTTTCAGTGGCTTCTTAGCATTATTGAATGCATTCACTTCATATTGGGTATATACGATCTTTGAACCTAATAGGAGTTTGTTGAATTTGAGGTCACGTGACAATTGACGTGCTAAGGGAGTCAGGCACATGAGAAGCCGCCATTGTTCACTCTATTCTCGTGTGTAGATATATGAACTATTGACGATTTATTCATTTTTTACACCATCCGTGAAAAACGAAAAACAACTAAAGATCACCTCTTCTCCATATTTGTAGTGTTAAATGCTATTATTTGTGTTGGAAGTCACCTAGTGAAAAGTTGTCGGTCTCTCTCTCCCGAGCATGCCCGCTAGTGGTGATCAGGAATTTACCGATCAGTGCTTCAAAATGGCTTCGTCATTTTTGCTGTACTTCTGAGTTGTATTGTATTCTGTTGTATTGATATTATTAACCAGCTTGGATAGTACCATCAATTCGTTAACATTTTTTTTGTGGATTTTTCAGAGGACTGTTTTATACAGGCACTTATTTTTATTTTCTCCTATCATTGAAATGCAGCGTGGGAAAGGTCAAGGCAGCGCAGGTAATTTTCTTGGATAACTAGGTGTTAAGTGACTTATCAGCCACTATTATATAAAAGGAGTATAATATAAAGAGATTCATCAAAAATGCTATTGAAAACTTCGAAGTGAATAAATAAGAAAAGAATAAAAATGATGTGTGGATCGGTTAACACTTCCACGCGGCATACATCAAAATGTAAACACTTTAATGCGTCTTTTTCTAAGCCTCATTTTTATTTCATTTTTTCTCGTTTGTTACTTAATGAAGACTGCTGAAACACTGATTAAACTACCTCAGAATTAATATTTTTATTATATAATTTCAGTAGATTAAATTCGTTAATTTGAGGTGATATACGAATTATTAATTGGTTGTTCTAGTGTTAACCAAACATATGGTATAAGGCTTTAAGTAACATAGGATGTTACTTCGTAAGAGCAGTACTAACATACACGTGTATAAATTATATTCATGTCTATATGGTATATACATATATCCATGTATATAGGTGCATATGCATATATACAAATATATACAATATATATACATGATGTGTGTGTGTATATATATATATATATATATATATAATGAATGCTTAAAAGTACTTTTTGAAAACCAACATTTGTAGTTGAAGTACATGTTTACTAGTAAATTTAGTTCTGACACACATGCATGCACAATTTTTTATATATATATAGCAGAATAGGCAAATGAGTGCTTGAAGTACTTCTTGTAACTTTTGTAGCTGGAATGCATGTTCAGCAGTAATAGTATTGTAAGACCAGTTCTGGGACAGATGTACACACACACACACACAGTGTATCACTGGTATCAGTCCATTCATCACATCTTTGACTATTAAATTATTTAAGGAATTTACAACGTATACTGGAATATTAATTAAAAGAAACTTTAATAAATATCTCCTATATTTCGGCAATGCCACATTGCCATCTTTATGGGACAATACAACAATGACGTGCACGCAGGCACTACAAAAAGCAAATGAAGCAGAAGAGAGAAAACTACTGTTGTTCCTAGAGTCCTAAAGGTGCCCCTTAACAAGCTATATTGGGTTGTTTTGGCTGTTTGGCTGAAGTTCTCAAGATCAACAAATTTGGGGCAGTTTCATGCACCCAAAGTTGTTGAGGTTTGGAAAGTTTTTTAGAGCTGAGGTTGATTCCATGAACAATCTTTCATATTTAAATTTGCTGCGGTGTATTAACGTGGCTTTCTTCCAACATATTCTGTGGCAGGTATCCAGAGTATGGTCTGCAAGCCCAGAGTGGCTGTACTGGTGAAACCGGATGTAGTCTTTGTGTTCTGAAATCCTGACATTTGCTGTCCTGCCTGTTTGGCCAAAGAAGGACCGTTTACAGCTGCAAGGGACCTGATATACCCCAGGTAGGCCTAGGGGAAGTGGTTGGTCTTTGGTGGAGTGGATAGGAATGCCATTCTTTTATATGGTTTGTGCTGCCTTGACTTCTTGTTACAAACCATATAAAAAATTGGCATCTCTTATCCGCTCCACCAAAGACCAACCACTTCCCCTAGACCTAGCTGGGGTATACCAGGTCCCTTGCAGCTGTAAACAGTCCTACTTTGGCCAAACAGGCAGGACAGCAAATGTCAGGATTTTGGAACACAAAGACTACATCCGGTTTCACCGGTACAACCACTACAGGCTTGCAGACCATGTTCTGGATACCCGCCACAGAATACGTTGGAAGAAAGCCATGTTAATACACTGCAGCAAATTTCAGTATGAAAGATTGCTCATGGAATCAGCCTCAGCTCTAAAAAACTTTCCAAACCTCAACAAATTTGGGTGCATGAGACTGCCCCAAATTTGGGGAGCTTGCATCTTGAGAACTTCAGCCCAACAGTCAAGACAACCCAATATAGCCCACTAGGGGGCATCTTTAGGACTCTAGGAACAACAATAGTTTTCTCTCTTCTGCTTCATTTGCTTTTGTATGTCCCCATGAAGATGGCAATGTGACATTGCCTAGATATATGAGGTATTTATTAAAGTTTCTTTTAGTTAATATTCCAGTATACTTTGTAAATTCCTTAAATAATTTAAGTCGTGTTACCAACGTATAAGCCTATCTACAGGAATCATCACATCTTTGTATTTGGTTCATACAAGCCAGTTCTGTGCAGCTACAACAAACTAACAAATGTTATTTACTAGCATGTCATCTGTATGTGTGGATTTGTATATATGTAAACACATGCATACTAGGTTCATGTAGAAAATCTAAGATATCATCTCCCTCCTTCCCTTCCTAGGACACATACTTTTTTGGAGGTGAGAAGTTCAAAAGATATCAATAAAAATGATTTTCCCCCATGAAACCAAAATATTTCCCATGAGGGGAGAGAGAGAGCAGACTGAAAGTTAGATAATTCAGAAACTCTGCTCTAGACAGCATATCTATTTTTTGTCATTCGAAGTCTCAAATAGTTGGAGAACACTGGACTATAAACATCAGTTACCACCTAGACATTTATGCCACAGTAGGATTTGAATCCTCATCCTACTGATATCATAACAATAATTTAAAACTGTATGAAAGCTGATCCCTTTTCCTTCATAAAATTCATTTCCAGAGATTCACACCCACCTGCTCACATACACATACTGAATAAGTATATGAATGAATATATTTATAATAATGTATTTTTAAATATATTGATATTAATGTGATTGCTAGACTTTTTTTTTTTTTTTTACTGCAGTGGTGCAGTTTCTCATATTGCAGTGTTCTTAACTTTAAATATATACACATGCATTTAAAGATTTATATACACTGCAATATGAGAAATTATAGACGTACATTTGGCATTGTACTGAATCGCAGTATAACTGAAGTTACTAGGACTTTACTTATACCTCTTTCCCTGTGATATAAAGTCTTCCTATTTTGAAAAACTACTGAAATGCTAGTTTACCCTAGAAGTATGATCTAGCTGTGTTACCCTAGATGTGTGATAATTAGCATAAATTATATTACTGAGTTTTGAGCGATTTAAGCTTCATGATTTTCTGATAAAAACAATTTTTTGTCACTAATTTTCTTCTTCCCATCCCTTGAAAAAAAAAATTTAGTTTCTTTCCTAAATTTTATGCAATATTCATTTGATGAAATGCTTAATAAATATAATCCACACTACATGCAAACTGTACACATCTGACTGGTAATCCTCATCCATTCATCTAAGGACAAACTTCATTCTATATCAAATTCAAGAGTGTATGAAATGCTGTGTACCTTGGCTACTATGGAGAATATAATCACTACCATCATTATTGAGATCATCGGAGAGACTGTTTTTAGAGTCAGCAGTAGTAATGAAGCACTCATGAAACCTCAATGAGTATGGCTGTATTAATTTACAAAAAAATCTGGAAGACAGTGATTTTATTATTATTATTATTTCCTAAGACCTCATGGAGTCAAAGACTCATCTGGGAGGTTCTTTTATCTCACACACATCTCATCATACTGTGTCTTAAATACACTCAAACTCCTTGCAGACACTACACTCTCAGACAAGGCATTCCAATCATTCACAACTCTGCACGAAAAAAACCTGCCTCTCACTCCCCTACTCACACCCTCTTTATACAGTTTCCAGGGATGACCTCTGTTCTCCCCTGATCTCCCACTATTCTCTGTAGAACTTCTCCACCATTGATCTTATAACAGCCCCTTACCAACTTGTAGGTCTCTATCATATCTCCCCTCTTCCTTCTCTCCACCAGACTCTGCAAATTACATCTTCTCAATCTTTCCTCATACTCAACATTCCAGAGGTCAGAAACTACCTTAGTCAGTCGCCTTTGGACCCTTTCCAACATCTCTTCATCCTTCTGAAAACCCGGTGACCAAATCTGGGCACAATAGTCCATGTGTGGCCTAATCAAAGCCTTATACAATGGAACAAGAATCTCCCTACTTCTACACGTTGTCCTCCGCATCATTCCCAGAAATCTTTGTGTTGTCTTCACAATTTTGGCGATGTATCCCCTAAATTTTAGATCCTTATCCACTATCACCCCCATAGCTCTTATTTCCAATGTTTTATTATTTTAAGACCAATGACAACATAACTTCTGTAAACTGCTTTCCATCTAACATCAGAGGAGTGTCAGAAGTTCTTATGGTACTCTTCAGATAGATGTTGTGTGAAAAGAAGTTCTGTTGGTTTTTTTTTTTTTTTTAAATTTTAATTTCATCCATTATAATTTTGAATTGTTTCCTCTACTGCTTAATTGTTAATGCACGTATACTGTGACTGTGCACTCTGAATATGATAGTTTGAAATCCATTGAAATATTAGTAGCTAAATTTTATCTTGTGTTTACTACTGCCAAACTCGAGTTGTAATGTAAATGCTTGCAAAATTTTGTCTTGTGTTTACTGCTGCCAAACCGGAGTGGCAGAAGTTATGGTACTCCTCAGATAGATGTTAGATGAAAAGAAGTTCTATAGGTTTTTTTTCTTTTGTCCATTATAATTTTGAATTGTTTCCTCTACTGCTTAATTGTTAGTGCATGTGACTGTGCAATCTGAATATAAAAGCCATATGAAATATAAGTAGCTAAATTTTTTCTTGTGTTTATTCCTGTCCAACTCAAGTTAAATGTAAATGCATAAAATCCATTCAATATCCATTTTACTAAAGAGATTGCTGTAGTTGATTGTTAATATCAAAACAGCATTAGGTGTATTGGTACAAACTACATTGTCCAGGTCTACCTTTGTATAAAACACCATGGACCTACATAATTTCTGCTGTTTTTTAAGCTTCTAGAAATTATAGTTACTGTTTCTGAACAAGAAATTCTTCACATTTATCATGGAGTATCATAATAAAATTAGCAGAGCTGTTATTGGTATTGAGATATCCAAATTAATCAAAGCAGTTCAGATTCCATCTGATAAAACGTTCTTATCACCTATGTTCTTCTTAATATACTGAATTACTGTGAGGTTATCCAGAATCCTACCTTGTGTAGGGAATATTACTAGATTTCCAACTCTGTATCACATTGGTGGAACTGTACTCCAGGAAATTAGTGGAGTCAGAAACTTTGAGTGTTAGTGAATAGGGAGTTAAAGTTTAGGGAGCACATAGCAAAAGTGGCTAAAAACAGTTCACGAGATCACTTGGTTACCAAAAAATACTTTGATGAGCAGAGACTAGCAGGTTATTGTTCTTCTTTGCTGAGCCTTTATAAGACCCCATCTTGACTACTGCATGCAGATCTGGGCTCCAGGGTTTCTTGGTGATGAGGAGAAGGTGAAGAGGATGCAGAGGCGAGTGACCTAGATGGTAGCAGATCTATGGAATGAACCTTACAAAAACAGGTTGAAAATTTGTGGGTTACAGAAACTGGTTGATAGGTGGAAAAGGAGTGATATGATTGAGACATACAAATTACTGAGAGGTTTTTACAAGATTAATTCAGAGGAAATTTTTCAGAACAGGTTTGATTGTGGGAGAACTAGGGTCCATCCATGGAAACTGAGTAAAAGTGCAGTTAGCAAGAGTGTTAGAGCTAAGTTTTTTGCTTGGAGAGTAGTGAATGAGTGGAATAGGTTTCCAGAGTATCTTGTGGGTGCCATGATTGTGAATGAGTTAAAAGCAAAGTATGATAGATACTACACAGACATTGGATAGTTCTTGATGTGATGTTTAGGGCCTCCCTTGTGATGAGTCTTGGAGTGGCCTGTAATAATAATAATAATAATAATAATAATATTCTTTTGCTGTAATTCTTAAAAAAATAATAATTATTAAATTAAATGAAACTGAAAACCATGATATGCAGAGTATGGACATTTGTATTTAGGGAGCATTTAGGTCCTGATGGGACAGACAAAATATTATGACCAACACAATATTTTATGAGCAATTTTTGATAAATGACTTCTTTCCTCCATAAAAAAAAAAAAAATATGTTAGATCTGTGTCCTGATCAGCTCTTACATTTGTATCTTTTAAAGCATTACATTTTGGTCTGCTTCTTCCTACTTTTTTTTTTTTTTTTTGCTTCATTTTGCTAATATTTCACCTTCCACTCTGTTTATATGCCATTGATGCCCTTCATTCATCTCTTCTAATTCCTCAGAACTCTCATATCATGGCTTTTCTAGGCTATTAACTGTTTCACACCAAGTTTCAAACCAGTTTTAACGTATGGGTTTGAACAGAATCTTGCATCCCTGCATTCCATACTAAATTTGCTTATTCTATTATCACTTCCACATTTGGTTTACCATCGTCACTAAAGATTGTTCCTAAATAGCTGAAATATATATGTAACCTGTTCTCTTACTATGAATAAGTTAATGTTTTATTTTTTCCTGAGTATTATCACAGTTTTGAGGTTTTCTCAGATTTTTTCCCTCGATGGAAATGACCATTCAAATAATGTATTCAATAATCACACTATTCATTCCTTCCCTTCATCATCAGGGTGAACTGTCATGAAGAAGGGAGGGAATGAATAGCGTGAATCTTGTGTTGTATGTTATACTTAACAGTATTACATATTTCATAATACAGATGTAAATGAGTGTAGATAGCTTCCAAAGTTGTAGATTTATGAAATATTTGAAATCTTAATCTATTACTGTTCCTAGTATAATATACAGTAGTTAGATTAAGGAAATTAAGTGAATTATTCTGTTCATGTTCTGTGGCAATGGATAGATGAGGACAGTATTCGTTGAACTTTTTATGTAATGTATTAATAGTGTTAATGTCCCAAATACACAGGATATCATCCATATAGCATTCTGTAGAATTTTATGTCAGGAGGAATATGATTAAGATAATCAGCTTCTGATTTTGCAAGGAACATTTTGACTAATTCAGGCAATATGGACTGACTCATAGGTAAGCCAGAGATCTGTTGATAAATTCTATCTTCATATTCTAAGAAAATTAGCAGATATTAATATTTTAATTAGCAAAACAAGGTTTAAATGTTAAATGTAAAATGATTTAAAGGCATTAATTGAGTATCATGGAACATATTGCAATCTCTGAAGCCTCTGGAACATCATAAAAAAATTGCATCCAAGCAGACTGGAATGTTTAGTAGTAATTTGAAAGTTACGTATAGCTTAAAAAAAATTCATTTTTTTAATTAAAAAACTAATTCATTTGTTAGTTTTAAGAGTTTGGATACAGTGACTTTATTATAAGAAATGGGGGAAGCATTTCTTCCCGCATTTCTTAATTATAAGAAAGAAATGCGGGAAGGAGTGATGACGAGAGGCCATTCCTGGAAGTTACGAAAGGAAACTGTGAGCAAGAGGGTGAGGAATGGTTTCTTTGCATGGAGGATGGTTGAACCATGGAATGCATTGCCTGATGGAGTGGTGAGAGCAAGAACGGTCAATGAATTGAAGGAGTGGTATGATAGACTTTGTGTTTCTTAGGGGGGGGGGACCTCCCCTCGATGAGTCTTGATAGACTTTGTGTTTCTTAGGAAGGACCTCCCACGATGAGTCTTTTGACTCCATGGAGGCCTGAATAATAATAATAAATTATGGATCTGAGAGAAATGCCATCTGTGTGTGTTTTTATCTTACCAAAAAGTGTTTGGATTCAATCATTCAAGTTGTAATTCTTTGTACTGTATGCTTGTCAGTTTTTACTTCATCTTTAATCTATGTTTGTAATATTTAAATAATAGTTCTATTATTGGTTCTTGTTAGAAGCACCTATGTGTGCACAAATCATTCAGTATCTCTAATATTTTGTTCCTATAATTATTTTTGCTTAGGACTACTTTGTGTCTCCTTCATCTCACTTGTAGTATTGTGTTGCCACAGATTTTATAATTATTTTAATATTAAGTGTGTGTGTGTATTTTTTTTTTTTTTTTTTTTTACACTGTCACAAGCTGGATTCCTGTTTAATTTATTATGGATTGCAATATTATATTCTTATTTGATCTCCGGTCAAATAATTATTTCTCCTTTTTAATGTATAATCTAATAAATTTCTTATAGAATTATTTGGCTAATGAACTATTGTTGATGGCATTCTTTGTTGGCTTGGTTTATGATATTAATTATTCATCTGTTACACTGTGTTTATGTAATCAGAAAAGTTGCAAAACTGGTTTACACATCATTAAGTTCTAGAATACCAATACCAGGAGAAATACAAGACTTCATTTGTTCATGAAAAAATATAAAATTTTATTAAAAGACCTTGGATATATTTCATCCATTGTAACATGGACATCATCAGGGAGAAAGTCTGGCAACTACATTCAGACCATTTAGTAACAATGAACTAAATGTTCTATCTAAAGAACCTGTACCTTGTCTCCTCAATATATACCTTACTTAGAAATTATAGTATGAGTGTAAAAAGGCATCAGAGAATTATACACAGATGAAACTAATAAATTATGTTTTGAAATTGTCCAAACTTTATACAAGCAAAAACACCACTTCCTTTGCGTGAACATCAGAACACCAATATTATCATCATCACTGTGCTCAATAGTGGACTGTATTTGCTCTCCTACTTTGCAAAGCATCTTTCTCCATCTTCAGTATCTCACTGGCCACACTAGCTCTTATATTAAAAACAACCTTGACTTTAAAGAGAAGGTTAAAGATCTGTGTCTAATAATGAAATTATAGTTTTGTTTGATGTATCAAGTTCTTCCTATCTCCACTATGTGATACTCTTCAATTTTTGCTGTATGATTTTCTTGAAAACATTGTAAACTTATTTAAATTCACCATCATTGCAAGCTATTTTACATGGTGGAACAAGTTGTTCAAAAACAAATAGAAGGAACAGCAATGGGCAGTCCTGTCTCACTTGCTTTAGCTGATTATTTTATTGATCAACTAGAAAATCAACTCTTCCATACCATTTTCTCCTCAACTCCATATATATGGCTTCATTTTGTTGATGCCTTTTGTAGTCTGGTCTCACACAGAGATAGAATTACTTAAATTCCTGCAAAAATAAACTCTTTGTATTCCCATATCAATTTCTCTATTCAATGTGAATCCAACAACAGTCTACCCATTTTGAATAGCTTAATAATTTGAAATCCTACTTGAATATTTGGTTTATTGAAAACCAACCTTTACAGGGTTCAGTATTGCATAAAGGATAGTTTTGTATCAAGATGTTTGTAGCTTAAATAAGGATCGACGTCATCTAAAATGTTTTTCTTCATGTTTTCAGATTATGCAGTAAATGCATGGGGGAAAAAACATAATGTAGGGTTACTTAAGGGTTATAGCTACATAACTGTGAGAAGAGAACACCACATGGTTTGTAAAAATGTAAAGAACCAGTTAGGGTTTCTGACCTACATGTTTCAAATCTTCATGTTTTCATGGCATTCCCTTTTATTAGGTTTCCACCTGGATGAATAAGGATGGGTTGACAATTTGCGATTTAGCCAACCAAAGTGTATTCTGTATTGATCTAAACCACACAAAAATGATGGCATAATATGATCAGATATCATTTTGGCTGGGACATCACTCAGTTAAATGAGACTTCAATAATAAATTTAGTTTAATCCTTTATCCAAGTGTGAGCAAACAAAGTTTGCTCCTGAAAAT
Organism: Typopeltis vanoorti; assembly: GCF_054136105.1. Lineage (NCBI taxonomy): Eukaryota > Metazoa > Arthropoda > Arachnida > Uropygi > Thelyphonidae > Typopeltis > Typopeltis vanoorti. The sequence continues at coordinate 87,686,077 of NC_143552.1, forward strand.
ATCTTCAGGACTGGGGTAAGGTAGTACACCACCGGACAACTCGTAGCAAAGATGGACCAAGCTAACATCACTCCTATCTCAGTATCTCCCATAATGCAAAACACATCTCCTTGCTGATATGTATAATGTTATGCATTAAGGGAAGGGCCACTACCCAGACTAGTTTCGACCTTTATTGAGGTCTCTTCAGTGGGAGCCAGGCCCAGAAGTGGAGATACCAGGCAGAAGCAATGGCGAGGAAATCTTTACCTATAGGAGTTGCCAAAAGGTGTGCCACCTTTTTATTAAATTACTCTGAATTTAGAGAAAGACGTTGAAAGTTTATTTTTCACTTGGTTAGACTATAATAAATTTAGTTTAATCCTTTATCCAAGTGTAAGCAAACAAAGTCTGAGCCTGGGCCTGGCTCCCACTGAAGAGACTTCAATAAAGGTCGAAACTAGTCTGGGTAGTGGCCCTTCCCTTAATGCATAACATTATACATATCAGCAAGGAGATGTGTTTTGTATTATGGATGATATTGAGATAGGAGTGATGTTAGCTTGGTCTACCTTTGCTACGAGTTGCCCAGTGTTGTACTACCTTACCCCAGTCCTGAAGATATTTTCAGGTGCAAACTTTGTTTGCTCACACTTGGATAAAGGATTAAACTAAATTTATTATAGTCTAACCAAGTGAAAAATAAACTTTCAACATCAATAAATTAGACTTTGTTCATGTGGGAAATGGTCAAACTTAGTGGAAATGAAGATAAGCACCGTCATTGTAAGAAGTTTTTGTGAAAAAGAGATGGAGTTAAGAGAAATCTAGAAATAATAAGATGAAAATGGCAAAATACTTGTAAATAATAACTGTAAGATGTTGTATTCATTCAGTTTCAAAAAGTGTAATGTTCTAAATTTCAAAATATGGGAAATTGGACAATAGTTCCTGTGTCCCTTTGGAAAATTCTATTAGGAAGAGGTAGAGAAATTTTTTGAGTCATTACACATTGCAGCTGATATAAAGGAAAAGTTGGTACTTGCTAGAGACCTAAACTAATCCTGGATATATTTGAAAAAAAAAAAAGAGAGCAGTGTTAATAAGTATCTTCTGGATTTCTGTTCAGGACACATAAATCATTACTGACACCATGTTCTTATGTAATCATATGCATGAATTCGCATGAAGATAAGAAATAATAATAAAGAGTCTTATTATATTATAGTGATATGTTATGATTTTGACATTGGTCTGGTTCAGTGTACAAGAGGAAAAAATGTGTATGAAGTTTTGAAAATAATTGGAGTAGCTTACACCGGTGAAGTGTCGACTCAAATATACAAATATTTTTGGAGAAAAAATGAACAGAGTTCAAAAGCCAAACAGAATAAAATACATTGATTCAGTCAGAGAGGTATGTGATGTCTGAAAGGATAGAAAAACTGCAACTTCATATTGGATTTAAGAAGTTTAGGAAGAGACATTATTGAACATCATTGGTAAGTAAGTCCATAGGAGCCCAGAGAGAATATATGAAAAAATATAAGAAAGCTGAGTTTCATGCAGTAGCTAAATAAAATACATTGGTGAGAATATAGAAGATAAATATCATGAAAGGCAAAATGTTTTGGAAGATGTGGTAAAAAAAAAAAAAAAAAATGAATTAAAGAGTAGTGTCAAAGAAGTGAGAGATGGTAAAGGGTAGTGTAAAAACTGAAAATTTGGATATTGGATCTGGAGTAATTACTTCGAAAAATTCTGGCAGAAAATAAGCATCAGCACAACAGTGAGTATGGCATGATGGCACCCTCCCACCTCCACTTCATGATGGCGGGAGGTTGCCATCATGAAGTTTTTTTTTAAAGGAGTAGCAGCTCTAATTAATCCCTGTCCCTGACACCGGTTTGCTACACTGTGGCCATGTTCCAGTGAAGTGCAGTCCGAGGTATATATCAATACTTAATGAAGAAAAGCAATCAGAAGCCTGAAATGCATTCAGGAAGGATTTATGCAAACATGCAGTAATCTATCCTTTATCCAACCATCCATTTATCTGAATGGCAGGTTTGGATAATTGAGGTACTATTATACGGTGCTCTACCAATAGTCAGTTGATGTAAGGGTCTGCTAATTGAAGGGTTGTTGTTTTGAAGGTCAATTACTGTATTTGAGAAGCTAAGGAAAATTGTGAAAGAGAAACTTGGAGAAAAAACATGCTGGATTCAGGCCAGACAGATATCAGGATTAAATTATTATGAGGAGTAATATGAAGGTAATGCCTGCTTTTTTTTTTTCTCAGAAAATATTTAACAATGGCTGTTATGCAGATTAATTCTCCATCTTTCACAACATTCTGTCAGTTTTTAACAGCATCTCCATCATTCTCTATACACGTTTCTCATTGCTGAATCAGATCCCATATGCCACTGCTGTTTGTCTTTACACTGACATTTGAGTTCTTCATGAACACCTTCTTTCAGCTCATCTGCAAAATGGAATTCTCAGAATGCATCCTTCAGAAAGCCAAACAGATGATAGTCAGAGGATGCCAGATCTGGGCTGTGGGTGGGATAGAGAAAATCATTTTATTGATCTTCACATAATTATATACTTCACATACACAAGAGGTAGAACAACCTGTAGCACCAAAGAGCTTTATGTGGAGTACAACAGATAAGGGTTGCAAATACATTTATTGACATTTTTCTTGAAGATTTGGAGATTTTAGTTGTTTCGGTACACACCTCATGAGGGAGACTGTTTCAGAGCATAGAGGTAAATGGAATAATAAGAGGAATAGGAGAAGCAGGTTTGATGTGTTTGTACTGAAAAGAGATCTTGGCCAGCTGCTACTCTTGTACAGGCTCAGCAGAAAGTGTTGGAATGGTGGTTTGTAGTTTAGTTGAGCAGTGACCATGGAAGTACCTGTAGAAAAGACAGAGCTGATACAGCGTGTGTCTGTGAAATAGAGGTTGAAGTCAGTATGCAGGAAAAAGGGAATATATGTGAGATGAATTGCTCTCTTCTGGGTTGAAAATTTTAGGAAGATTTTAGGTGCACACCACCCCAAACATGTGAACAGTATTCTAATGATGGGTGGATTTAAGATTTGTATAGTTAGTAGCTGGGTGGGTGAAAAACAGTATCTGAATGTAAAAGAATATATATATATATTTTTTTTTTTTATAATCTGAGGAAGCTATTAATATGATTTGTTTATGCCAGGAAAGGTTGGAAGTAGATGTCAGCCCAAGCAAAGAAGTCTGATGCCTGGATGATTTGTGCATTACTGAAGGTAAGGGAAGTTGAGCTGCTCTTACTTTTTCTCTCACAAAAAGGAGCACAGCTCAACTGACTAGGTTATTCTTATCACGTTGAAGGATGGTATGGAAGTTAGTGTTTAAGGCACTGATCGCAGATCTTGAAGCTTGGGATGTCTGAGCACTAGATGATTTGTTGAATTAGCACAGGGAATGAAGTGTACTATCATCAACAAAACTATGTATAGGATTAGTAGTGATGGAGAATAAATTTTTTATGTACAGGAGAAAAGAGGATAGATAATAGAAGAGGGCTGAGGCACTCTTGCATTGGTTGTGAAATTCAAAGAGAGAGGGAGCTATCCACCATTTCGTGCAGTGAATGACCAAAAAGTAAGAAAGCTGGCTACTCAGTTACAGAGTATGACAGGCAGACTGATGGGTGGCAATTTACTTTAGCCTTGTTGACAAAAAGATTTCTGTAGCTCTTGTCCAGTGGTGAGTGATGTAGGCTGAGGTCATCCATGGCTCTAGATTGGCAAAATCCATACTGGTGGTTGCTGATTAACTGGTGGGCTCTGTTAGTAGAGATGTTGAGTAATTGGTGACTTCCTCCATTATTTTGGAGAGGATTGAGGTGATGGTGATTGGTTCATGATTGGATGGCAGATTTTTATCTCTCTATTGGAAGAGGTTGGATATATGCTTGCTTCCATGCATTGGAATAAGTGCTAGCTGAGTATAGAAGATTGTATTATAAGGCTGATGACAATCATCCAGTAGTACTAAACTGGAAGTACGTACTAATCCAATCTGGAAACCCTGCACTAGAGATCAAATGTAAAAGCAGGGTAGTAGTCTTGCACCAGGTGATGAAATTTGTTTACTGCTTGAAGACATTCATAGATCAGCCATGCCTAAGTTGGAATTTGAGCATATGACTTTTTGGTTGGACTCTGGTTCTACTAACTTGGTCAGATGCAGAATAAATAAGCTGGCATGATGAGTAGCCAGTTCCTAACCTGACCCAGATTTTATGGATCTGAGAGTCAGGTTAGAAATAAAACAGTTGATCAAAGATTAGAGACCACAGAAATGAGAGTTCTGAGAAAAATTAGGGAAGTGAGTAGGTGGTATCAATAGTAGAATTGAAAATGAAGATATTAGAAAGAAACTTGGCATTCTTAACATTTAAGATTGTGTTTGTGCAGAACAAACCTGTTGGTGGTTTGGGAGAAAAGTTTATGTTTCATGGCAATCAAAAGGCTCAGAGGAAGCCCAAAATGTAAGTGGATTGATGGCAGTTGGTAGTGCTCTAGAAGATTGGTGTTGTTGGAGACCAGACAAATAACAGATTAATTTGACTGAAAAGTGTTGATAGGATGCTCATAATAACATGAACTTAAGATTGCTTGAGGGTATCCATCAGGAATTGGTGATAATGACAATGTGGAAACACTTAAAGCAGTAGTCCAGATACTACTTACTTGCAATATATATTAAATGAAACTCGCACGAACATAAAATCATCCTTATAAACTGCTTCTTTATTGTGTTTCTGAAGAGGTAAACTTTTTTGTTTTTGCTTTTGCAAAACAAGAAAGGTGATTAGAACTATTATCGATCTGTGTCTAAGGAAAATAAAATCCCAACAAGAACAGTATAGTATAAGTTGATTATAAAGGGTGTTTTCTTTGATTAAGCTAGTTACATTTTGCAATGAAGCATGTGCATGCCATTGAACAGTATATATGCATAGCTATAACTTTTCTGGAATTTTTGATAGTATTGCAAAGTTCTGTATTTGGATTTTGAGTTTGAGAATATATTTGGATTCAAAAATGGAATGTTGAGGAGTGTTATTGATAGAAATGGGTATAGACTCCCCCCCCCCTTCCAACTATCATCTAAGTCAACAAAGGATGCTGATCTTTAGGAATATAATTATCTTTTATAAGTGATATCCTGAGGTGTTGCTTTCCTCGTCAGTTATATCAGTTCTAGTTATGATGTAAAATTGTGATGTAATTAATGTTCCTCATCACAAGGATTTGAAAATAATGGCCTTGTGGATAAATACTGGCCTAATTGGCTGAGAGGATCTCCACTTTCTAGCCTGTAGACTAGGGTTTGAATCCCATTGTGGCATGTAGTCATCATCTGAAAGACTTTTCTTTCTAGGTGTAGTTGCCTTGTGTTAGAGTGAAATGCTTCCGTAGATTAAATTTGATTTTGTTAATTGGGAATATGTAAATTCTGTGTTGAAAATTGGGTTGAATTGAATTGAAGATACAAAATTTCATTCAGTATGGAAATCTGAATGGCTTAGAGCATGGGTCTTCAACGCATGGCCCGCCGGCCATTTTGAAAAAATAACTACTTAACATTAAAACACGATTAAATAAAAAATAATTTCAATGAAGCCCATGGGCCACTAAGCTATACTACGGTATTTAGAATTGTAAGATGCTTTCCAGATTCACAAGGAATGCTGTGCATTTGATACTTTACTTAAAATCCTATAAAAATAAATATTATATAGATATGCTTCTTCAGCCATCTATTAGCACCAAGCAGTACTTAAGTACTAGTACTAACTTCGCAGTTGTAGATGGCTGAAAACAGTAGTTCATTTAAGTGCGCTGTCTAGTGCTTTCCAGATAGATCTCGAAGGGTCTCGATACTTCGTTATTTTCATATAAATACAAGAGGATCTCATCCACAGTCAGTCGGTCAGTCAGTCATGAACAGTGTGATATTCATGTATTAGCGCACGCAGGTTCGTCATGTCAGCCATAGCCTATTGTGGTTTTATATTGCCAGGCTTTTTTCATTTGTATGAGACATATTCAGTGGATAATAACCATTACCAGCCATTTTGGATCATTTTTTGGGTTCACCTTCCATCACTATGGCATCTATGAGTAAAAAGCATAAATCAAATGATTCTTGTGAGGTTTTTAATGAAAAGTGGACCAATTTGTACTTTTTTGTGCCGATCGATGATAAGCCAGTGTGTTTAATTTGTTGTGAGTCAGTATCAAAAGAATACAATATAAATCGACACTATGAGACAAAGCATGCTCCCAATTTTGATCACCTTCAAGGGCAGCTTTGTGTAGACAAAGTGAACCGTCTTCAAATTGATTTAAAATGCCAGCGGGATACGTTTAAAAGGCAGAGGGAAGAGAGCGAAGCATGCGTCAAAGTAAGTTATGTAATAGCTAAAAAAATTGCTAAAAATCAAAAGCCTTCTTGGATGGCGAGTTTATGAAAGAGTGTCTGGGGAAATTCTGTGCCCAAATAATAAGGAAGTGTTTAATAAATAAAGTTTAACTGGGACAACTGTAGCAAGATGTGTCGAAGAACTTGCCAATCACATTGAAGGAACTTTAAAAAAAATGGTCATCTGAATTTACATCATATTTACTTGCTTTAGATGAGAGCACAGATATGAAGGATAAAGCACAACTGGCTATCTTTGTCCGTGGCATTGATCAACAATTCACTGTGACAGAAGAACTGCTAGCGCTTGTACCTATGAAGGAAATGACGAAAGGCACTGATATTCTTGGACGCCGCCAAGAAATCACTCCGGCATTTTGACCTCAGCTTAACCAACCTCGAGGGTGTGGTAACTGATGGTGGCCCTTCTATGGTGGGAAAGAATGAAGGGTTGCGCTAGTTCCGGTTCCGTTGTGTTGTTACAGAACCGGAACTAGAAGGAAAAGGTTTTGTCCATTACCAGTGTTTAATCCACCAGGAGAATTTGTGCACGAAAACTATTGGATTTGAGAATGTCATGAAAGTTATTGTAACTGTTGTCAACATTATTAGGGCAAGAGGTTGAATCATCGTCATTTCCAAGAGTTTTTGACCCAAGAGTGTGAAGCGAATCACGGCGATGTGATTTATTATAGTGATGTACGTTGGTTGAGCAGAGGGAAGGTTCTTAAAAGAGTCTTTGACTTAAGGAGTGAAATACAGCAGATCATGCATACCGAGAGGAAGCCGATTGCGGAATTCAACGATCCGAAGTGGATGACAGACTTTGCCTTTGTGACCGACATCTCGTTGCATATGATTGAATGACTTATATATGCGGCTACAATCCAAAGATCAACTGGTGCAGACTCTGTTTGATCATATCAAAGCTTTTGTGGCAAAGCTCAAACTCACAAAAAAAGACTTTAACTCATTTTCAGTTTCTCGCTTAGTCCAACTGTTCGTCTCTTGATGAATATGCTACAAAATTAGCCGTGTTGCAAAGTGAGTTCGAAGAGAGATTTAGTGATTTTTGTAACCAACAGTCTTCTTTAAATTTATTTTCAGTGCCATTCAGTGTCAATGCTGCCGAAATGCCAGGCTCAGTACAAATGGAGCTGCTTGAGTGACAAAACAACTCTTCTTTGAGAGAAAAATTATTCAATGTGCCCTTGCTTACATTTTACTAAGACTACATTTCTGAGGACGCATTCCCTAATCTTTGCTGACATGCTTTGAAGATGTGCGCTTTGTTAGTAATCGCATACTTATGTGAGCAGTTCTCCAGAATGAAGCATGTGAAGTCCAAGACATGAACTCGGATTATGGACCAACATCTCGAGAAGACAATAACTCAGATTACGGACCAACATCGGGAGAACACTCTACGCATAGCGGCTTCCAATATTGATGCCAACATTGACAAGTTGGTCAAGGAAAAGCATTGCCAAGTTTCCTATTGACATTGTAAAAAATAAATGTTTTCTTCATTAAATTATCTTTTTTCAAGCATTGATTGTATTTACTTATCATGAACCTGACTCCTACTTATGCTCTTAAAGCTGAGTTTGTTTATTTTTATAGGATTTTATGTAAAGTATCAAATGCACAGCATTCCTTGTGAATCTGGAAAGCATCTTACAATTCTAAATACTGCAGTATAGCTTAGTGGCCCATGGGCTTCATTGAAATTTTTAATGTGGCCTGCACTGTCTGAAAGGTTGAAGACCCCTGGCTTAGAGCCTGAAGTGACTGAGAAAGGTTTGTGTTTGATCTCTAGAACAGAGGTTCTAGCTATGTAAAAAATAAATAGAAATACAAAATATTACAAAAGTTAATAAAAAAAAATAATAAGGAGAAAAAAAAACTTAGATTTTGTACTGTTGGTTTCAAAAACTTTTTGTTTTGTGGGAGCTGCATAAAACAGGAACTTGTGAGCATGGGTCATGCCTAGCCAGAGGTAATGAGCTGATGGACTGGAGTAGAAAAGTGTTCAGCTATTTCAAAGCAGTTGCACATGCTACAAAATGGATTGTCAGAGTATTGTAACATTGACATTTCATTTATTTGACTGGGAATGAACCATGTGTAGTCCTCTGTCAGGTCAAGATGTATTAGGAATCCTTTATTGTTAAGATTTTCAAAAGTGATTTTTATGGTATTGATACTCCTGTGTTGTACAGCTGCTTGATGATATAAGACTCTGCAGTTAGATCTCTGTGGCCAATGATTCTAAATGAGTTTAGAGAAAAACCTAGGAAATATTTGATTAGTATGCTGAAGATGTGAGCAGACCACACTGCTTTTCAGATAACTTGGACGTGTTGACAAGTAATTCACAAGGATTAGTAAGGCTGAAACCTCCTTGAGTTGTAGGCAGAAATAGGAAATTTGTTCTAGAAATAGTCTTTTGAATTTCAGTCTTTTGTATAAAACTGTTTCCTTTTTTCTTCAGTATCAGTGGCATTGACTATATGATGTTGCAGGAATGAGTTTAGTTTTTAAGATTATGGCCGTACTGTAAAAGGATGTACATCCTGCTCTCAAAGGCAGACCTGAGAGAGTCCCAACTTTCCCAGATGCCACAATGTGTCTGCAACTCAATTTTTAATCTTAATGGGTATGCCAAGAATTGTTGTGGGCTTTCCATATGCACTAGCCCAAAGGCTAGGTCTGTAGATCAGATGTTCCAAACATGGTTGATGCTCAAGCCACTAATGGCTAAATTGAAAAAGCAGTTGATTGAATCTGGATCTCTTAATGTTAAAATAATATCAGCATAGATAATACTTTTTATCTGTTGTACTATAGGAAACATTAATTCCTCATGTTTTACTTGAAATCTGTATCAGAAACTGTATTTTAATGTTTTGCTTTGCAGTTTTATTTTGTTTGCAAATTTATCTGTGCACATCAAAATGAATGGCTTTCATGTGCTCAAAAATAAAATAAATAAATTACATCTATGTTGCAAAATAAATTTTAGCAATAAATTTATTATTGGAAACATTTGCAGTCTTTTATTCTTCAAACACTGGTAATGTTATTTTATTCAGGTTTTTTTGGAATTTATGAATCCAGACACTTGTGTTAAAAAATAATTTTTGTTAATTATTTGTAATAAAATTGTAAAATATTTTGTAAAAAAAAATTCAAATATTTATTGAAAAGATATGATCAGAACAATTATTTTCTTTATTTTCTTGCAAAATTCTTATTATGGCTATACGGTCATGCTTACAGTTTTAGATACATTTTACTTTTATGAATGACATGTTAAAAATTATGCTACTTTCAAATTTTGAGACCTTTGTTTATTGCAAATTTATATACAGTAGTTTTTTAGAACTTTGGCCTTTCATCTTTTAGTATTACAATGTAACAACTGAATTTCTTTTCTTCTGTTTTATTTATTAAAGGTGCTCATTTGAGTGATTCCTAGTTCTCACTGCTGTAAATATATATGTTGAAAGTGTCTGAAGCATATTATATGCAGATTAATTCAAAATTTTGTTTATTTTGGTGTATTTCAATTGCATCATTCCTTCTCTCTCTCTCTGCCAGAAACTGACTTTCAAATTTTTTTAAAATTTGCTATTAGTTTGAAATTTTTCAAACTAGTGGGAAAGTATTTGACATTTCAGTATCTCTCTCTCCAATCTATTACTTCATTTTACTGTTACAATGAGAAAATAAATAAAATAATAGTACTGCATATCTTCTGAAGCAGGTGCTTTTAAAACTAAACTATTTTTTTTTTGCAAATTATTTAGTCGAGCTATTCCCTTTTTCTCTTGAGCCAGGCATAAGATGTTTTAAGAAAGCAAACAGCTCAGTTATTCTAATTTTTATAAATAGATTTCCATTTATATTTTCCCATATAAAAATTATTTACATTTATGCTATTAAAAAACGTTAGTGTTAATTTTTTTCCCCACCTTAAACTCCTGAATGTGACCACAGCTGCTAAGGATTGCTATTTCTGAAATTAGCTATATATTTGATATACTAGCTAATAATCCTTTCTTCCTTAGCATCTGCCATGCTAAAAGCTAACTGAGATGGCACACACATCACTATTGAGAAACATAAGAAAACAAACAACACTTCCTGAAAAGATCCAGGCAATAGCCCAGTGTATGTCAGAAATTTCTTGTTTTATTTTCGTTCTTTTGATATTATTATTATCACCAGACCTCCATGGATTCCAAAGATTCATCATGGGAGGCAAACACTGTTACACATAAAGATCATCAAACGATGCTTTAGGCTCATTCAGTGTATCTACATTCACCACAATGTCAGGCAAAGCATTCCACTGACTAACCACTCTCCATGCAAAGAACCTACTCCTTATATCCCTGCTCACACCCTCCTTATACAACTTCCAGTTTTGTCCCCTTGTTTTACCCCCTTCCCCCATTCTACAAAAAATTTCGTCCACAATAACCTGGTAACAATCCTTTACTAACTTAAATGGCTCAGTCATATTATCCCCTCTCTTCATCAGTTTTCTCTGGACCCTTTAAAACATATCATCACCACCATGAAAACTAGGGGACCAAATCTGTACACAATAATCCATATAAGGCCTGATCAAAGCCTTATACAATGGAACCAGAACCTCTTTATTTCTACAAGTTAAGATCCTCTGCATCTTTGCTGTAATCTGATATGTTTTCATAATTTGTGTGGTGTGACCTCTGAATTTCATATCCTTATCCACCATCACCACCACTCCAAGGTCTCTTATCTCTTTAACTTCCTTGGTCGATTGGTAGAGCCTCTGCTACTAATGGCTCACAAAAAGTTAAGTTTGAGCACCATTAGTAGTTGGAAGGGGTCAATTGTTCGATGCTGTTGGCACACTCTTCCTCGATGAGTCTTTGGACTCCCTGGAGGTGTCACATAATAATAATAATAAAAATTTCCTCACCAAGTGTATACTTTGCATCTCATTGTTGCCTATCAAATTTCAGAACCTTAAACTTGGCAACAATGAATTGACAGTTTCATACTGTTGTCCATTCATACAATTTATTCAAGTTCCTCTGTTGTCATGTCTGCTTGATTCCTCATTGCTCTCCCCAGTTTTGCATAATTTTGCAAACAGTTGTATATCACCAATTAAACCTATCCCAGTATCATTGATATACAGATTAAATAACAATGATCCCAAAACTGACCCTTGCAGTACACCATTAGTAACTTTCTTCTTTTGAGATAGTGCTTCTGCTTACACAACTTTCTGATACCTATCTGATAGCCATTCACCTATCCAACTTGCTAGTCTCTCATCGAATCCCATCTGCTTCAGTTTAGTCACCATGGTGAGGCAATCTATCAAAAGCCTTTGTAAAATTTAAGTTTACCACTGTGTGTGCACGTGTGTGTGTATCTCCCTTGTCCAATACATTCGCCACCTTGTTAATACATAAGCAAGTTTGTAAAACATCACTTTCCTTTAACAAACCCATGCTGACAAGCACAAAGAATACCAGTATTATCAACCCACTTTTGCATCTTATATCTCACCAACTCTAGATATACACATTGGCCTATAATTTATTGCCTTAGCCTTATCACCACCTTTGTGAAGTGGAACAATATTGCCTTACTTCCACTCCTTTGGGACTTGTGCTGTTGCAAGACTCTTGATAAACAGGTGAGCCATGGTTGATACTAACTCCTTGGAACATTTCCTCAAGACACATGGTGATAGGTCATCAAGACTTATTGCCTTATCGACATCTAGGTTACTTTATTTCTCATATATTGTGCCTCTTGTTCACTCACTATTAAGTCTTCTCACGTTTCGTTCTCTACACTTGAACTTCTGATTCACATTGACGATGAAGCACCCTTATGAACTGCTCACTGAACACCTCGACTATGTCCTCTGCAGCAGTCACCAATCTCCCACTTTCATCCATTAACAGCATCTTACCATAATCATTCTTCCTCCTACTTGATGCAGATCGAAAAAACTCACAAGGGTTTTTCTTTGCCTAATTTCATAATTTCTGCTCGTACTACACTTTTCTTGTCCATACCAACTGAGTCGCTCTCCTTGCCTGCCCTTTATAGTCTTTATTCAACTGATTGTTACCATTATTCATGTTGTGCTGCTGCCTTCCATATTTCGTGCTTAATCCCTTTGTTCATCCATTTTATATCTACTTTATTCGGGTATGCAACAACTGGGTGATAGCCTGGTGGGCAACAGAAATTTGCAAATTTTTGCATGCTTAACAGGCATATGATTTGGCTCTCCAAATTTCTCCAGCATTGATCCTATAACAATCCTTTACTAACTTATAGGTCTCTATCATATCTCTCCTCCTCCTGTCCACCAGACTTTTCAAGTTGCATCTTCTCAATCCTTTCCTATACTCGACATTCCAGAGGTTAGAAACTGCCTGTCAGTCGCCTCTGGACCCTTTCCGACATCTCTTCATCCTTCTGAAAGCCAGGTGACCAAATCTTGGCACAGAAGTCCATGTGTGGCCTAATCAAAGCCTTATACAATGGAACAAGAATCTCCCTACATCTACTAGTCATTGTCCTTCGCATCATTCCCAGAAGCCTTTGTGTTGTCTTTGTTAAAAGGGTTTGTTAAAAGAGTCGCAACAAGTCATAAATAATTAATCGGTTTAGGACATTAAAGTGTCTCAGTTCTCTCAACTCTAAGTTTAGAATATCTAAGTTCATTTGAAAAAATTTCTGTTTTTCTGTATAATTATTTTTATTTTATAGAAAACTTTCTTAAAAATAAACTTAGTTAAATTTTTGTTTTATGCTATACCTTTTTTAATTTTGTTAATACTCTACATACATTTTTCCAACTGTTATACAAGCAAAATAGTTACACTTTAAAAACAGCAATCTTCGTAAAACAAAAACTAAATTTTCCGACCTGTAATAATAAACAAACTCATCCTAGAAGACAGATTGATTACCCTATTATCAGAATGGATTCTCCTTTTTCTGACATGCGCAGAAGTGTCGAGGGATCTCTAATCGGTGGGCGAACTATATCCAAACCCATCCGCTGTAGTTTGACTATCAACTTATCATGCGGTAATCTATCAAAAGCCTTTGCAAAATCTAAGTATATTATTGTGTATCCTTTTCCTCTGTCCATAGAAGCAGTCATCTTATTGCAGTAAGTAAGTAGATTACTAAAACATGACCTCCCTTGAGCAAATCCATGCTGTCCATCAAAGATAATACCATTGTTGTCAACCTAATTCTGGATCTTAGTTCTCACAAGTTTCTCCAACAACTTAACCACACCACCTGACACACAGATAGGCCTATAGTTTGATGCTTGAGTTCTATTACCTCCTTTATGAAGTGGCACAATCTTGCCCTTCTTCCACTCTTTAGGAACTTGACCCAGTGCAAGATTCGTATTAAAAAATATGTCAAGACCAGCGTCAACTCCCTGGCACATTCCTTCAGAATACGTGGTGATATATTATCAAGTCCCACAGCCTTATTTACATCTAGTTTGCTCAACTCCCCCATACACCTCTTGCTCACTAACAGTCTCTCCTCCATCATCATCAACTGCTCTCAATCTCTCCATGAAGTGACATTCACAAGACTGAAAGACCTTTATGAACTGCTCATTAAGTATCTCCACCACACCTTCTGCAACAGCTGTCTATACCATTTTCTCCAATCAATGTCATCATTCCATAATCTTCTGACATATCGAAAGAACTCCTTAGGATTCTTTTTGGCTTCATTAGCTAACTGCTGTTCATACCTCTCTTTAGCTACCCTCACCAACCAAGTAATCCGCCTTGCTTGGTCTCTGTAGTTCTCATGGAATTGGTTATTCCGACTTCTCTTATGCTGCCTCCATAATGCCATTGTTCTCTGTATCGCATGCTTAATCTCTTTATTCATCCATTTCACACCTACCTTATTTAACCTTCTCGTCCTTGGAATACATTTAGACATTGCATCTACTAGATAGTTTTTTAAAAATTCCCCAAGCTGCATTGATCTTTTTTCCAGCTAACTTCTCATTCCATGCTCACCTGCAAGCTGTCTCCTGAGCTCTTCATAATCACTCCCCCCCACCCCTTGTAGTTCCACATATACCCTTTTCTCACAGAGGTCCTCACACTGCTGGCAACCACCCAGGTAATCGTCTCATTTTCACTCTCACCAATTGGTGGTTGATTTGACACTCCATTTATAATTACGTCCTCTGGTGAGATGACCAAATCCAAGACCTTCAATCCTCGTGTGCCCTCTGTTACATAATGTCTGAGGTAGTTATCCCTCAAAAACTCAAGAAACTCATTTTCTTTACTTCCAGTTGCTATCTCACATTCCAGTCTATATTGCCATAATTAAATTCACCCACAATGATCACTCTTTTCTTATTTTCTTGGCTAATTTGATTATACATTTCATTATCACCACCACACACATTTTTTCCTGGTCTATAACAACATCCAACCAAGTATTTGATTCCACTCACCTCTATCTCACACCATACTTCCTCAAAACCACTGGCACTATTTCCCTCTTGGATCTCTACCTTGTATGGACATAACTCCTTCCCTATCATCAATAGCACTCCCCTCCCTTTTTACCCCTTCTGTCTTCACAAAACACATCATGCTCTTCCATCTCTATTCCTGTTAGGATGTCGTCCTCATCTAACCATGTCTCACTTAATCCAACAATTTTTGGGTGAACAGTCTCAATTAGTGCAACCATTTCATCTGCCTTGTTTCTTACACTTCTAGCATTTGTATACAAACACAACAGCTCATTCCTATATCTACAGCTAGTTCCACTGATACTACTCATTCGATGTGATCTCTCCATGCTTGACTGGGGCCATTTCCAATGTGAGAGCATGTGTAGAACCCTCTTCAATTCCAACTGTTTCCTATTGATTCCAGGTCATCCCATTCCTTTCCTGTCTACACATGCTCTCACATCCTCTTTGAGCATCCACCTTTCGCACACTGTGTACTCCTGTCCACCCTGAGCCTCCCGTTTCCCTGTTCAGCTTGCACACCCATTCTCTCATTTTCCATACTCATGCCACTCACTTTCTCATTCATAACCACCTCTTCAATTTCTCCTGTCATACTCTTCTGCTCTTCCACATCACGTCACTTCCCACTTGGTCTGATTCATTCTCTGTACTCACTTCTCTACCTTCCAGCAGCAATCTCTTCAAGCGACTCACACCATAACCACTCAAATGCAGTCCATCGCTCCCATACAGTTCACTTCATCCTTCAAACTCATTCCACACATTAACAAACTGTACTCCCCTCTCCTCACATATTTCAGCCAACATATCATTCATAATCCTTGCTCTCCGCCTCATCTCACCACAGTCAACACACTTACTACCCTTACTACACACTTACTAGGCAACACGCTTACTACCCTTCCTGTCACGCTATTCTCTTTTATCCCTCTAAGCTGTCTCCTGATATCCATTCTGATGTGCTCTTTGCCCTCTGTCAAGGCATTTGTACCCATTAAAACCATCACTCCTTGCTCGCTCGCTCCTCATATCCAATGCCTCAATCACTCTACTCATTTTACCGCCTGGAAAACATACCTTGTGCATCCTCTCATCCAGCACTCCTTTAATAATGGAGTCTCCATACAACGCCACTCACTTGTCTTTCGTTAACTTTTTCATACCTACTTAGTTTGTTTTAATCATCTTCACCCAAATCTTCTTAATTTCACTCCACATCCATTTCATCTCTTGCCTCATCCAACCCAATTCAACTGTCGAATCTCGCGTCACATTCTCTCTATCATTCAGTCTTTCTAATTTTCGAACTCTCGACTCCCGCTTCACACTTTCACTCTCATTCATCCTTTTGAGTTTCCGTACTTTCGGTCCATGCATCCAACTTTCACTTTCATTCATTCTTTCCATTTTTTTCACTTTCGAACCTTACGCCACACTGGAATCATTCATTCTTTCGATTTTTCCAACTTTCGAACCTTTCGTCACGCTATTTCTGGTTTCTTCTGTTCTCTCAATTTCGTTGCCTTCCACCACATTTGCCTCGCTTTTGTTCTTTTTACCATCCATTACAGTTTTCAAATCACTCGTTTTCTTTTTTTCAATGATTTTTTAACAATTTTTCGCCTTTCTTTCACACCATGCTTCTCTTTCGAACAAGCACTCATTCTTCCCACGACATTATTGCTACTAACACTGTCTGCCATCAAATTCATATTAGCACTCACGCTTTGTACATACCCTCCTTCCATCTGCCCTGAATGTCCACAAATTATCTATGTAATCAAAAGAATACATGTAGCACACCTTGCACTTCACGAAACGACTGAAGTCTAAGCTAAAGTCATGCACTGACAAAGCCGCCTCCATTTTTCCTCTGCTGGTTACTACTCTAAGGTCTAATAACGAATTTGTACTTAAGTTTAAGCAAAATATCCTACACACTAATAATACTAGTAGCGCACAACTTTTATAGCAGCTCTTACTCACTCATATACAATTAATTATTTCAAGAATAACTTATCTGAATCCAGAGCTCTTCTTACACACCTCCGCTACTGTTGCTTCACTAGCGCCCTATCATATATCAAAATCTAGGATCATTTAAGAGAGAGGTGGGTCTGAAAATGATTTAAAAATCAAAAGGTATGATTGCACAATATTAAAATAAAGAAAAAATAGTTTTTTAATTCATTGATTAATATTATTTTGTAATTAACAAACATATTTACACATGTTACATATATACATTAAAGCAAAAAAGTATATGAAATTAAAAACAATTTTTTTTTAAAATTTATTAATTCATGTTATAGTTATATGTAAATATTCTATTAGATTTTCCCTATCGTAATTTATAACTTTTTTCAAAATTCTTTGGTCAGCTTCATCGTAACGTCTACATTGATGTTGAAAACCTGCTACTGCTCTTTCATAATCAACATCATATGTTTTTTGAATTTTTTGTAGTTCATTTATAAAAATCCATAAATTTGGATGACTCATGCTCAATTGCAATTTTCGATGACAAGCTTCTGCAAAATTATTTGTCCTATCGCTTCCATTTATTGTTCTTTGGTACAGAGACCAAACGTTTGAGGGAAAAATCGGTGGCGCCCTGATTCCGTTATTCCTTAGACGAGCTATATATGTGTGTTCGTAAACCATTCTAAAATTGGTTAAAATTCATTGGATAAATGATTCTCAAGTTCAGAAATAGCATAAATAATATCTTGTTCTGGGATGAAAGCAAGTGAAGTGATCATATTTGAATATAAAGTAAATTGCACATGAGAATTGTATCTTGTTAAAAGATTGCATGAAGGTTTACAAAGATTTTGTACAAGATGAAGAAAGCAACCATTTATGTTAGCTTGCAGAAATACTATACATAAAGCTTGATGAATGGCAATTTCATAATCAACATTTATATTTTCAGGATCTAGTAATGGCCACATTCATGTATCATATAAAATAATTTTGTGTATGTTTCAAGAGTCTTATCAGGTAGTTAACAATGTTAAACAGGGAAAACAAGACCTCCATCCTTTCTAGCTAAAATGAAAAATAAAACTTAATTATAAGCGAGATTTTTCAAATTTTATGTTTATACCATTCTTTTAACTTGTTTCTCAAAAAAAATTATTTAAATTTACTGGGTAGTAGATCAATAGAATAGAATTGTGTATTTGATCTATTATTTTGTCGCCCAGTGCCCAGTTGAACATCGGCCAGTCGCCGTTGACCTTGTCCCCTTTACTCAGCCTTTTGACCTTCGGAATACATTCATGTATTGATGCTGTTATTTATTTCTTAATTCCCAAGCAGTAATTATTTCCTTCTCAATTCCTCATTCCATGTTATAACTCGAAGCTATCTACTAAGCTTGTCATAATCACCAGTCTTGTACTTTCCTTTCCTCACCGAAGTCTTCATATGGCTAGCCACAACACGTGATCGTGTCATGATCACTCTCCCTAACTGGAGGAAAGTGCAACCCCCCCCCTCACAATTTCATCCTCTGATGAGATCAGATCTAAACTCTCGATCCTTGCGTGCCCTCTTTTACATGCTGCCTGAGATAGTTGTCTCTAGAGAACTGAAATTCATTTTCCTTATTCCCAAATGCTATCTCTTCATTCCAATTGATACTGCCATAATTAGAATCACCCATAATAATCATGCTTCCTTTGTTCACTAACCCAAGTTGTTTATACATTTCATCACCACCCTTCACATTCTCTGGCCTATAGCAACATTCAACTAAATGTCTTCCTGTTAACCTCCATCTCACACTACACTGCCTTAACCATTGCCACTATTTCCCTCTTTCATGTCTACCTTATGTGGATATAATTCCCCTGTGATCATCAGCACCCCCCCCCCCCTTGTCCTTTCTATCCTCAATGAAAAACACTGTACCTTTCCATTTCTATTCCCATTAGGATATCATCTTCATTTAACCATGTTTCACCTATTCCAATGATTTTGTGGGAATAAGTTCAGTCAGTGAAACCATTTCATCTCCCTTATTTCTGATACTTCTAGCATTTGGAAATAAACAGCAGTTCACTTTTACGTCTGTAACCAGACCTACCCAAGCCACTTGTTGGTTGTGATTTCCCCACCACACCTGCCATTGCCCAATCACCTTTATCACTGTTTACCACATATATCTGCTTAGTCTCAACTTTCCACCCACATCCCAATCTATTCCATTTCTATGCTGATCATCCCCATACATACATTCACTACTTTCAACATCCACTCTCCCAATGCCATGACTCCCTGTCCATCTGAGCTCCTCCTCCTCTCCCCGTTTCACTGTTCCTCGTGGATTCCTGTTCTCTCTTTATTTCTCATGCTACGACTGTTTCCATTGCCAAGCACTTCAGTCTCTTCAATACTACTCTCCTGATGTTTCACTTCACCTCTTACTTCAGATCTTTTACTTTCATCACACACACACACACACACACACTGCACTTCCCTTCATCTAGCAACAGTTTCTTCAGTTCACTTACTCCAAAGCCATTCAAATACAGTCTGTTACATCTGTATAATTCCATTCTTCCCTCAAATACATGCCATACATCCACAAACTGCACTACTTTCTCCTCACTCAGCTCTGCCAGCATACTACCATTCATGATTCTGGCTGTCCATCTCAATTCATTATTGTCATACCTAGGCAATATACAGACAGCCTTTCCCATTATACTGTTATCTTTCATTCTCCTCAGTAACCTCCTGATATCCACCTTTACATTCTCCTTATGTCCATTTAAATCATTTGTTCTTGTGTTCATTTTCTCCTCATGTGCAAAGCATGAATTATCTCGTTCATTCTCCCTCCTGGAAAACAAACCATATAGACTCTCTCATTAACTAATCCTCTAACAATGGAATCGCCATGCACTGAAAATATTTGGTTATTTTATGCTATTATAAATATCATGTGAGGATTTGTTTTGTGCAGAAAATAAGTATTCCTTCTTTTGATTTTAAGTGATTTAGTGATATTGATTTCTAAGATTCTGAATAAAAGTAAACAATAAAGAAAACTTAATTTAGAACAAACAGAACTTTTTAAAACTTTAATCAGGTTGTCATAAATCAAAGAATTGTTAGTTCTGTCTCTTACTCATAGAAATAAAGTGGATATTTAAAAATGAAGAAATAAATAAACACTGGATAAGTTATGTAAGCAGCAAAAAAAAAAAAAAAATAATAAGCTAACACCTTTTATTCCCGTATAGGGAGTAGGCGAGGCCTTTAAACCCTATCTAGTTTTGACTGAGTGGGCAGTTCAATCTCCACCAATAGCCAATCAGAGATAGCTTGCCCATGTCTATCACTAATTATAGGCAGCCACTAATGAAGAGACAGACAAACAAGTGCTGGCATCTCTTCGTACCTAACCCTAACAGGATATGTTACTGTCTGAAATAATGTGGAATTAAGAGTCGATTTTCTTGAGTTTACAGGATGAAAAACCCAACTTTCTGGGAGAAAAAGCTTGCCCATGCCAGAGATCGACTAACTCTGGAGAAAGGCTTAGAAAAATTCCTCCAGTCAGCGATTAGATTTGAACTATAAGTCTATCTTCATGCAGCCTAGCGCAGAGGATGCAAGTGTCACTTCCACTGAGCTACACAGGCCGCAGTAAAAAATTATTAATTATAAAATTTTTACCTAGATATCAAGAGTATCCTTGGTACGAACTTAATGGGAATATAGGTGCAAACAAGCATATCAGAAAAAAGAACCAATACAGATGTAAAATCATGAGTTTGAATAGAGTTGCATGGTTTGAATTGTACTGAACTTCTAATCATGTGATACAAAAAAAAAAAAAAAAAAAAAAAAATTAGAGAGGTGGTGTTCAGGAGCATCATCTCATAATGGAGATCTGATGGATTACGTTTATCCCCACTTGTCAAAGCTATTGACCCTAACTTTAAGTCCATCCCTGTTTCTACCTCTTTTGCACCCTAATGGTTCTGCTCCATTGCTACCCACAGAAAGAGGATCCCCTGCTTCTATTGTAATTTCCTCAAATTCTTGCATAGATATTATTATTATTATATGGATATCTCTATGGATTCAGAAGATTCATTGTGCCAGACCCACACTAACCTCTATACACACAATACCTGCCTATCATATCTTTTTCATTTCATTCCCTGTTAGAGCACGCTCAAATAATTCTGGCACTCCATTCCACTAACATGTCACTCTCCAAGCAGAAAATCTGGTCTGCACACCCTTACTAACCACACTCTTACACAACTTACAGGGATGACCTCTAGTTCTCTGTCATGTATTGAAAAACTTCTTGTCAATCGTATAGAATCCCTTTAGTAACTTTGTCATGCTCCATCTGTACTGCCTATCAACTAAACTTGCAGCCCACACACCTTCAACCTCTCCTCAGAGAGAGCATTCCACAGACCTGTCTAGCTTGGTCACTTGTCTCTGAATCCTCTCTACCACCTCCTGATCTCAAAGAAACCCAGGTGACCAGTTCTGTGCACAGAAGTCAATATGTAGCTGAATCATAGCATTATAAAGATAATAACTTCCCTATCTTTATTAATATATTTTTGACATCCAAGTAATCCTTTCAGCTATTTTTGCCAACTTTTACAGTGTGCCCTCTGAATTTCTACTTTCTCCCCCACCATTACCATCAAGTCCCTATCCTCATCAGTGTGATTCATGTAATCTTTTCAACTCAAAATTCTTAACCTTAAATTTTGTAACATTAAATTGACAACCATTATCCTTTGTCTACAATGCCAGTTTATTTTATTATTATTATTGCACAGCCACCTCCATGAAGTTCAAAGGCTCATTGCAGGAGACCCAAAACTATCCACACAATCTGTCGTACCTCTCTTGAACCCATTAACAAAGTTCTAACAACTGACTCTGGAAACCTATTCCATTCATTCACAACTCTCCAAGCAAAAAATCTAGTCCTACATCCTTACTAACTTTTACTCAACTTGAAAGGATAACTTCTTGTTCTCTCCCCCCCCCCCCAATTCATGTGCTGAAACATTTTCTCTGAATTAGTCATATAAAACTAAGTAACTTAAATGCATCTATCATACCTCCTCTTTTTCGCCTGTCAACCGATATCTGCAGTTCACACACCGTCAGACTATATTCATAAAGAACATTCCACAGACCACTCATCATCTTAGTCACCTGCCTCTGAATTCTTTCCACTACTTCCTCATCCCCAAGAAACCTAGGTATCAAAGCATTATAAAGAGGAACAACAATCTCCCTATCTCTACTTGTTAGTGCCAAGTAATCTTTTGAACTACTTTAGCAATATGTCCTCTAAACACCAATTCTCCCCCCCCCAAGCCCTAGCTTCATAGATTTCCTGGAGTATTGTTCCATCAATGTGGTGCACAACTTGTAATCTGTTCATCCCAAAATCTGACTTTGCATTTCTCCACAGTAACCTGATACCATTATTTTTTTGCCCATACTTACAGCCTATTTAAATCATCCTAAAAGCTCTCTACATTATTTTGATTCACCTTTGATAAGAGCCATCCTTTTATCCACGTAACCAGTGACATATCCATTCCCATTTGTTCTTATTTGTGTAACAGAGTTCCATGTGATATTCTGTCAAATGCCTTTGCAAAATCCAGCAGAACCATCATGTAACCATTTCCTATCAACTCTGCTTTCACTCTGTTATAAAAAGTTAGTAAATTACTAAGCCATGAGTAATCCTTCACAAACCATGTTGTCCCTCATAGAGTATCATATTCTTATCCACCCATTCTTGAATTCTTTTTTTGACGAATTTTTCTAGTACTTTTATCACCACTCCTGAGATTCAGATTGGTCTTATAATTTGTTACTGTAGTCTTAAAACCTCTCCTATACAAGGGAATTATTTTGCTGCATTTCCACTCCCTTGGAACTCTACCAGAGCTGAGACTTAAAGGCTTTAGTCAGAGGCATTACCAGTTCTCTTGCACATATCTGCAGAGCACGAGCTGATATCTCATCTAATCCTACAGCTGTATTTACATTGAGATTCTGCAATATCCTAAGAATCTCCAGTTCATCTACCTCTTTTCCCACTTGTCTCTGTCACATACGTCACAGCATTAATCTCACTTGGGTGATAAACCTTTGCAAAGTAGTAACTTTCATTTGCTTCTGTCACCTCTTGACAATCAGCATTCATTAAGTTCTTCTTCCATAGTCATTCTACCCTCTTACTTCCTATATAACGAAAGAACTTTTTGGGATCCATTTGCCTGCTCAGATAGTTTCTTCTTGTAATATGATTTTGCCTTCCTTACCATACTGGTCATCTTTCTCCTTATATACCCTCCACAGCATTTTCTTTTTGTGCAGATCATGTTTAATAATATTGCTCATCTATCTAACTCCTACTTGATTAACCCTCCTTACCCTAGGTATACAATTTAATACTGTTTACTCTAGATCAGTGCTTCCCAAACTTCTGGATGTCAGGGCCCCCTTTCCAAAAATTAAAATATTTCACTGCCCCCCTCGAAAAAAATCGTAATAGTGAGATATTATTATAATATTTATTGTATTTATATTCAATACAAAACATACACAGCGAATATTGCAAAAATCAAATGCATATATTACATTTTTTGCCTCTCACCGTTTGGTTCTGAAGACGATGCGGGCTGTTCTGGTAAAATATGAAATACTGTCCTCTTTTTTTTGAGTCTGTTTCTGCTTCTTCTGAATGTTCGCGCGAATTTTTTAAAATTTTTTTATCAGCCACTTATCCATCTCAGGGTTAAATTTTTTAACGTAGAATAGGTCAAATAATATCACCACTTACCGATACTGGCACACCACAGACTGATAACATGAAATTAGTGAATATTACCTAAATAAGGGAATCCCGGGACCAGGAACATTTTTCTCTTTTGTGACTTTTCTCCCTTTACGGTAATTAAGCCTAACGCGAAACAGACAGCAAAGGCAGGTTATTAAAACGTGCATATGATTGGTGCGGTATTAACAAAAGATCGCACAACCGAAAGATAAAAGCATATCTGACAATTGAGTTGAAATGCTAACTCTCTTCAACCGAATTCCATATGTGAAACTGCCATAACATTCATTATATATATATATTACTTAGTTTTAACACTTTTATGAATTTTAACACGTTCGGTTGAATTTTATTGCTGCCTTGGGAAATCGAACTTGCACACATCTAACAATAGTTTTTAGTTAGATACTGTGTTTGCCCATGCAACATATGGTTTTGCTTGAGTCTATATATACAGCATAGTTTTTGTATGAGGGGACATGTGATTCATTAATGAGTGTGTTTTTATCCCAGTTGTCTCTAATTGCACTATTTGTTGAGAAATATATTACACAGACTGCTCATACCTTATTCACTGGAATAATAAAAGTACTTGTTTTTATTGCCTCTGCAGTATAGTGGATGTTAGGGAAGGGTGTTGTTTACCACTGCAAGCGAGTTACTATCTCCCCACATGAACTTGTTTAAGCTTTTTTTCATGTGTGAAGTATATGCGAAACTTTTATTGGTAACAGAAAACTAGCTCGGATGACAGTGATAACATTAAACGAGTTTTGATATGTATATAAAGTCAATATCAACAGTTCCTGATTACGAACGCCTGATGAAAGGGACAGGAAGATTTGGAGCTTCCCTGGAGAGCATTCAAAGTAAATACAATTAACCACTGTTTTGAAATGAAACATATGAATAAGCAATATTTACTAATATTCATTAAGCGCCGAAATATGCAGGAAGAAAAGTTTGTGAACCAACACCAATGTGTGAATTTTTCCATTAAAATATAAAAAATAACAAAAAAGAAATAATAAATAATAAAAGTTAAATACCTTTCTTTTAAAATAAAAAAATCTACTTAGTCTTAAAACATTTTAAATTTGTTTTCATTATTTCACGCCCCCCCCTCAACAAAACCTACGGCCCCCAAGGGGGCCGCAGCCCACAGTTTGGGAAGCGCTGCTCTAGATGACCCTTAACTATATCCCATGCATTACTAACATCCTTACCCTGCAGTGTTTTATGCCATAGTACGGATTTAAGCTTCCTCCTAAGCTTGTCATTATCACCTGCAGTGTACCACGTGTACCTCTTCTCGACAGAATATTCCTCATTTTTTACAATTACCCAGGTCAATACTGCATGGTCACATCCTTCAATCAGAGGAAATGTGGCCATCTTCCTCTAGGTCGTTTTGCTGCCAACCTGGCAGAGAACACTTGTTTTGCTAATCTTTCCTCGCCCATTCTATTTAAGTGACCATACCACCTGAGATTAGCTCTGCTAACTCATTCCTGGATGCTGACAATGTCAAGTTCTTTCCTAATATCCTCGTTTTTAATATGATATTGCCATTGATGGCATCTGTTCATGCCTCTAATCTCTCTCAGGACTCTCATATCTGTGGTCTCTAGTCTTTGGTTAAGTGTTTTACTTCTGACCCAGCTCTCGGATCCATAAGTTAAAACTGGTTTGAACACTGTCTTGTATACAGCTAATTTAGTGTTCCGACTAATTTCTCTCTTATTCCATATGAATTTATTCAATTGAATTCCTACCATACCAGCTTGTTGATTCTGTTGTCTATTGCCATATTTAATTTACCATCTTCAATAAAAATCGAGCCTAAGTAGCTGAAATGTTTTACTTGTTCCACAGGTTCTCTGTTCACAACGCAGTTGACGTTTTCAACGATTCCGCCTATTTTCATTGTCTTTGTCTTTTTATTGCTGACCTTCATACCATATCTATTACAACAGTTATTCAATTTAGTCAGGGAATCTTGCAGACTTGTAGCAGATTTATTTAGAAGTATAACGTCGTCTGCATAAAGCAAAGAGCTAACATTAACACCGCCAATTTTGATATCATGTTTAATACTACTTTCCTTCATAATGTGATCCATGTAAATAATGAATAACAGAGGGGATAATGTACATCATTGTCTCACACCAGATTTAACATTAAACCATCTTCCTGTACTTCCTTCAATTCTAACTGCTGACGTACAACTCAAATAAAGACGAAGTATTGCTTGATATAATGCCCCATTGACACCATGTAACTGTAGCATTTCAGATAGCTTCTCTCTTGGCACCTCTTGTCATTTGCCTTTTCCAGATCAACAAAACTTAAATATAGATCTTTGTTATATTCCCATGCTTTCTCAGCTGTTTGTCGTAAAGTGAAGATCTGATCCTGACAGCCTCTATTTGACCTGAATCCAGCTTTTCTTCCACAATCCTTCTCAACTGTTTTTCAGGTATACTTGCATAAATCTTACCAGGAACATTCAGTAGGGAAATACCTCTGTAATTCTCACATTCAGTTTTATTTCCGTTTTTATATATGGGTACTATGAGAGCTCTACTCCAATAATCAGGAATTTGTCTATCTGTCCAGTCCTTCTGAACTATGCAGTGCAGCCACTATAAGAGTTTTATACCACCATACTTCAGCATTTCTGGTCGAATATCATCTACTCCTGTTGCCTTTCCACATTTGAAGCCTTTGATGGCTTTTTCTACTTCAAGTATGGATATGTATTCCTGACTGTATGCCTGTATTTAGTATTGAATACTATGGCTACTCCTTCTTTTCCCTGATTGTTATTGCCTGAATATAACATTTTGTATTTATTGCTCAGAAAGATCTCGCCAGTTTTTGTCTTTTTTTGTTTCAGTCACCCCCCTATTATGTCGATCTGGTACTTATCTAATTTCTCAGCTAGCTCCATTTCTTTGCCATTCAGGCTTCTTATGTTGATAGTACCGATCTTTAATTCTGATGATGTTGAGTTGGGGTGTGTTTTCAGATTTGTTCCAGTAGCTGACTTTTCGCTGTTCGCCCTGGTTCCCTGGCGAAAATAACGGGGGCCTTGTTTAGCCGGGTGATGCCCCAGCCACCATGAAACTTTGTCATGTTGTACCATCATTTTGTATTTTGGTTTAAGCCAATAAGAATACAATTTGGTCAGCTAAATTCCAAATTGCCAGCTCATCCTCGTTCGTTCAGTATCCAGGTAGATACCCAATAGGGTGCACCATGAGAAGGTGAGGATTGGACATTAGGTCAGAAGCCCTGGTCGGCTCTCTGCATTCCTTTAAAGGCTATGTGGAGGTTTCCTCTCAGTTATATAGTTTTGACCCTTAAGCGCCCCAGTAAATTATTAAGGCACGATTAATAATTTTTGAAGCAGTCTTCACATGCTGTGTTGTCCCTCATAGAGTATCATATTCTTATCTGCTCATTCTTGAATGACCAATTTTTCCAGTACTTTTACCACTACTCCTGAGATAATGATTGGTTTTATAAATTGCTATTGCAGTCTTAGAACCTCCGCTATGCAAGAAAATTATTTTGCCTTCTTTCCACTCTCTTGGAACTACCAGAGCTGAGACTTAAATTAAAGATTTTAGTCAGAAGGAAGCATTGCCAGTTCTCTTGCACATTCTTGCAAAACCTGAGCTGATATTCCATCTAATCCCACAACTGTATTTACATTGAGATTCTGTAATAATTTAAGAACCTCCAATTCTTATGAAATTGCAAGAATTCATCCACCTCTGTTTCTACATTGGTCTCTGTCACATATGTTATAGCAGTAACCTCACTTTTATGATATAACCCTTTATTATTTATTTAGCGTATGATATACAGGTCTCAGAATAAAACATACAAATTACATAAAACAGCATAAAATCAATTGTAAAAATCATATTAAAAGGGGTACACTAGGTTGAAATGATTAAACATCAAAATTAAGAATCAGGAGCCAGAGCTTAATCCTTAAATCCCGGATCCACTCCAGGGATTCTGGGGTCAGTTTAAAAAAGTCCTCTTTAGAACCCGAGAATGAGTAGATAGGGCACTCAAGCACAATGTGATTGATAGTCTGGATCCCTCTTCCGCATTCACAGTTTGGAGTATCGGACCAGTTCTATTTATGCAAGATATGCTCTTATTCCATGTCCTGTTCTGATCCAATTTAAAGTGGTCCATACATGCCTAGGGAGATTGAAGCCCTCCAGACCAGATGTCGGATTTGAGATGGGTATTTGAAGATTGGAGGTATGTTGAAACCGATACTCTCCCCATGACTCTCATAGGTCGAAGTTCTGGTTGTTGATTTGTATTGCACTCCTCCAGGCAGGGTGCCTGGATTTCAGTCTTTGTGAATTATGGAAGGAAATGTCTTGGTGGATAGGCAAGGAACTGTTTCCAATTATTTTTGTCCATAGTTTGCTTAAGGTTTGGGTCCTGCGGAGCGAGGGAGGGGCTATATTACTGAGAGTTGGGAGTCAGGAGTAGATCTTAAAGCTCCAGAGGTTATCCTCATAGTTTGATTCAGCTGGACATCGACTAAAGAAGCGTGTGTGCTGTTCAGCCACACAGGAGCACAATACTCTTCTGTGGAATAGACCAAAGACAGTGCGGTGGTACACAGTGTGTTGGCATCAGCATCCCAAGAAGTACCAGCAAGTTTATGCATTATATTATTACGAGTTTTTAATTTCCCGGCAATATTTTCTAGATGATATTTAAATGTCAAACTTTTGTCTAGGGTAACTCCTAGGTATTTTGGATGATTTTTAAATTTCTCCTGTTTATTTCTGAAGTAAACTTTTGGGATATAGTTGGCCTGGATATTATTTAAATGAAAGGATGCTACTTTAGTTTTGTTCAGGTTAGGTTGTAATCGCCATCATCTAAAGTGTTTATCAAGTACAGCCAGACCTTCAGTTAAGGTGTTCTCAGCTTTTTTTGGAATGTTGAATTGCAATGGCAATATCATCAGCATACATGAATGTCTGTGATGCTGTCTCTGGGATATCACTAATATTATTATTATTATTATTATCTGAGATCTCCAGGGAGTCAAGGACTCATCGAAGGAGGCTGTAAGTTACCCAACTCAGCTATCATACCTTCCCTTAAATTCATTTACACTAGATGCACTCACTGCCCCTAATGGCAAATTATTCCACTCACTCACTGCTCTCTTAGAGAAAAACCTAGTTCTTATCCCTTTCTTGACTGAGAACAACCTTAACTTCCATGGATGCCCCGGTGTTCTTTCCCTGCCTTCCATATAACGAAAAATTTCATCATTTGAAATGCTATAACACCCATTCAAAAGTTTATAGACCTCTATCATATCACCCCTCTTTAAATATACAAGTTAAAGAGCAATGGGGCAAGAACTGACCCCTGAGGTAGGCCATTTTTAATCTTAAAGAATTTACTTTGGGATTCATTGAGAGATACTTGTATCCATCTGTCTGCTAGTATTTGATTAATTAGGTTGGCTAGTTTTAGTGATGGAATAGTTTCTAGGAACTTTAAGATAAGACCCTCTCTCACACTGTGTCATAGGCAGCAGAGAGGTCCACAAATACCACTATTGTTTTCAATTGTTTTTCATAACTGTTCTCTATAAAGGTTGTCAAGGCCAGTACTTGATCACAACCTTCTGTCAGGTTTGAAGCCAGCCTGTTCCTGTGGAGTTCTGTTATTTATACTTGAAGAAATTCTGTTGTATAGCATTCTTTTGAGAAGTTTCAGGCAGATACTTAACAAGGCAATAGGACAGTAGTTGGAAGCAATTGTAGGGTCTTTGCCAGGTTTTAAGACAGCAATGATTTTAGTGGGCGGTGGCCAGGAGACAGACCTGGAGCTGGAAGGAAATGTCATCAGGAAGGTGAGAGACTTTAGATACTTAGGTTCGACAGTGGAAGAAGATGGAGGAGGTGAGAAAGAAGTGGGATGCAGGATACAAGCAGGTTGGAGGAACTGGAGGGAGATGGCTGGAGTGTTATGTGATAAGAGGGTGCCGATCAATCTGAAAGGCAAAATTTATAGGACAGTAGTGAGGCCAGCTATGACATATGCTATAGAAACTGTGGCCCTGAGGAAAAATAACATTAGCAGGATGGAAGTAGCAGAGATGAGAATGCTTAGGTGGATGTGCGGTGTGACCAGAAAGGATCATCTGAGAAATGACTATGTCAGGGGAACAGTGAAAGTTACGAACTTAGGAGCGAAAATACAGGAGGCAAGGTTGAGATGGTTTGGTCATGTGATGAGGAGGGAGGACGAATATGTGGGAAGAAGGGTCATGCAGATGGATGTGCAAGGAAGGCGGAAGCGTGGGCAGCCAAAGAAGAGATGGAGGGAGCTGGTAGAAGAGGACTTGAAGATGAAGAACTTGGATGTGGTGACAGCCCAAGACAGGAAGGTGTGGAGGAGACTCATAATAAACAGTGACCCCACTTAAGTGGGAGAAGCTGCAGAAGAAGAAGAAGAAGAATGATTTTAGATCTTTTAAAAATTGATGGAAGTATGCCAGAGTCCAGGATATTATTGTACATAGCAGTAAGCCATTGAATAGTTTTGGGTCCACAGTTCTTAATGAATTCAGGGTAGATGTTATTGAGTCTAGCCGCCTTCCCAGTCCTCAGTGAGTTAACTGCATGGGTAATAGGTAAGTTCCTGGGAAGTGAAACCCTGAGAATAGTGATAACAGTGGAAGATCTGTTTTGAGATTTTTTAGTTTTTGTTTCACCTCTCTCGTAGCTACTTTATCTTGAGGATATTTAAATATTGAGACTATATGCTTTGCAATGTGTTTTGGATCTATGGCGGGAAATTTACCAGAAGTCCTTGTATTAGGGTCAAGCTTCCTAATCAGGGACCAAGCTTTTTGAATGGAATGAGTAAAATTAAAATTATTCATTGTTTTAATCCATTTGTCTTTTCTAACATTGTCAAGAGACTTCAGTAGCTCAGTGGCTACTGTAGGGTTATTATTAGTAGAGAATTCTTTATATAGTTTTCCACTGTCACTATTCCAGCCTGGGATATATTCTCTCCTAAAACCTCTTGGAATGGTTTGTTTGGCAGCACCAATAACAATGCCAACAAATCTATTGTAATTGTTTACAGTGGGCTTTATGAATCTTATTACAGTGTCAACCTGTTTCTTAAAAGAATCCCAGTCAGCAGCTTTGAGAAAGTTCCACCTAGGTTTTAATATCGTTCTTATGATTGGAATATATAGGCCTACTTTATAGATTATAGATCGATGTTGGCTATTTGGAAAACTGTCTAATACTTTCCTAGAGATGGGAATTTGGCTGCCATAATCGTCTGCAGTACAGAAGCACAAATCAGGGTTATATCCTCTTTCCCATCTAGAGGAGAGAAAGCTTGGTTTATCTTTGGCATCAGAGATCAGATAGAGGTTTTGATTTTCCACCCAGTTCACTAGTAGGCTGCCATTTAGGTCATCCTTTCTATAGCCCCAAAGGGAGTGATTACTATGAAAATCTCCCAGGATTATGCTTGGATGTTGTTGCTGGGACAGTACTTGATCAGGCCATTTAGCTAAGGAAGGTTTATACACATTGGTTATAGTATAACCAGATATTATAATAGATACACTATATATGTCCTTGCTGGTACTTGGTTCACAGATCTTATAATTAGAAATGTCATTTTTTTATATATGTTGCCACACCATATTTGGGATGGTTTATGCAGTTAATCATCTTGTAACCATATATTTTCCCTCTCGTTAGTAGATCTAGATCGTCCTTAGTGTGAGTTTCCTGTACTACAACTACATCTATTTGATGGTAATTCAGGATCTTAGTAAGAACTTTGCATTTAGCCCTATTTATGCCTTCTGTGTTTAACTGACATATTTTTAAGAGTGAGCCCATATTCTTGATTCTCAAATCCTCAGTAGGTTTGTGTCGGTTTTTCTGAGAGCCTGTGTCCGTGAGTCCTGCTAGGAGAGTACAGATCCATCTATCGCTGTAGACTATTTAGCATTATCCAGGGTGCACCACGAGGAGGCAGTCTACATTACACCCCGCAAATATAACCCTTGCAAAGTGGTCATTCAGTACTGAACTATTTTATTTGCTTTTGTCACCTCATGACCATCAGCATTCATTAAAATGACTATTCTTGCATAGTCATTCTTCCTCTTACTTGCCACAAAAAAAAAAACTGTTTTCTTTGGTCTGCTTGGCTAGATTCTACTCATTATCTGATTTCGACTTCCTTACCATGCTGGTCACTTTTCTTGCTTGTGTACTTTTCATGAGTTTGCTTGGTTAGCTTTCTCCATATATATTATACCTTCCATAGCACTTTCTTCTTCTGCAACTCATGCTTATTGATATTACTCATCCATCTAACCCCTACTTGATTAACCCTCCTTACCTTAGGTATACAATTAGAAGCCTGAACTTTACAGTATACAGGCTTCTAATTTATTTGAGAGATACTAAGTGGTCATTATTATAATTATTAAAATATAAGTGGAGTTATATCAAATCTTGATATTAATTTAGTATTATTAATAATTTCAATTTAATGTTACATCTGATGGTCTTGTCCATATTCTGCACCAACCAGGAAATTTTTTTATTTTCACCAAGGATTTCCAGTTTCTGTTAATAGTTCTATAATTATTTAGTTTCTGAAATGACATCCAGGATTTCTGGATATGCAGTCTTCTTGAATTTTTGAAAACTGTTCATAGTTGAGAGATAATTCTATGGTAAAGCTCATGAGATCCTTGGAATCAATCCATGCAACAACAAATCAGAATATCCTTCTGATTTGCTTTTGAAGTAGGAGAATAAACTTAAACAGCTGTTCATAATGCCACTATTGTTATAAGACATGCATTCAGTTATTTCTTTTTAACTGTTTAGAAAAGCATCTTCATTTCTCTTATTTTCAGAACTATCCTCTTATAGAATCAAAGAAAAAACCTTAGAATAAATTTAGTTTAATCCTTTATCCAAGTGTGAGCAAACAAAGTTTGCGCCTGAAAATACGTTTAGGAATCAATAAAATTTCCCGTTGTTGTAAGACAGTACAACACCGGGAAACTCGTAGCAAAGGTGGACCAAGCTAACATTACTCCTATCTCAGTATCTCCCATCATGCAAAACACATCTCCTTGCAGATATGTATAATGTTATGCATTAATGGAAGGGCCACCACCCAGACCAGTTTCGACCTTTATTGAGGTCTCTTCAGTGGGAGCCAGGCCCAAAGGTGGAGATACCAGGCAGAAGCAATGGCAGGTCATCTTTACCTATAGGAGTTGCCAAACGGTGTGCCGCCTTTTTTATTAAATTACTCTATCTTTCTCTAAATCCAGAGTAATTTAATAAAAAGGGGTAAAGATGACCTGCCATTGCTACTGCCTAGTATCTCCACCTCTGGGCCTGGCTCCCACTGAAGAGACCTCACTAAAGGTCTTAACTGGTCTAGGTGGTGGCCCTTCCCCTTAATACATAACATTATACGTATCTGCAAGGAGATGTGCTTTGCATCGCCTGGTGTTGTACTGCCTTACCCCAGTCCTGAAGATATTTTCAGGTGCAAACTTTGTTTGCTCACACTTGGATAAAGGATTAAACTAAATTTATTATAGTCTAACCAAGTGAAAAATAAACTTTCAATATAAAGAAAACCTTGTTCTTGCCAGTGTTTTTAGTCCTATAATGTCAATTCTATGCTCTTTCACTTTTTATACTATATAGAGATATAAAAATTGATATTGTTCTGAAACATCATCCTTATACTAAATATTTTAAAATTAAAGTTTTGTAAGAAAACATGTATGTCATGCTCAGCAGGATGCTTTTGTCAAAGCTATCACAGAACTTAAAAAAACATTTTTTATTCAATATTCTAAAGTAGTTTGATCTATTTAAGATAAATGTTAAATAGATGGGGGTATGCTTCTGTTTGTATATGCTGACAATTGCTTATCATCATAAATGTTATGATATCCAGGCAGTATCTGATTGTAGTGAGATACTGCCTGGATATCATATTGCTGCAAAATAACTTCATATAGAAAAAGAACCAAAAGACTTTATTTTGGCAATGTTAAAATAGATAGAAATAAGGGATGGGAACTTTGAAACGTTCAGAAAATTGCCAGACAGCTTATGAGAATACAATCCTCAGCATTAGAGTTACCTTAGCTTGCACCGCTTAAGACAGGGCACTGCCCAGGCATTCATATAGTTATGTTTTATTAGCGCTTTTGATAAAGTTTTCTTATAGTTTTTATACTAATTAAAAAGCATTGATTTTAATTATATATTAAAATTTTCATTATGATTGAGAATAAAAAAAAAGTTTGGGAATCCTTTGATGTTCTTGTTTTTTAAAGATTATTGGATATCTGCAGAATTATTTCATAATTAAAAAATTTGTTAATAAAACTTTAAAATATATTATTGGTTGTACTTATTTTTGAAGCGTTACTTAATAAATTACTAATGTCCAAAAAAGTTTAATTTAAGCAGAATAGCATGTAAATTTCTCACACAGCAAAGTTTTGCATTTTATAGAATGTGTATTACCTGAGAGACCTAGTTATAGTGATTCTGGCTATAATGATGCAAGAAAGATACAAGTTTGCCATATGCAAGGTAAGACATTTTGTTGTATATCTAAATTTCATTGTAGACTTGCTTTGATTTTTATACTAATTTTGATTACCATATATTATCGCGTATAATGCGAACTAGAAATTTTGTTTAAAAACTAGCCCTAAAATGCCATGTCCATGTATAATGCGATCTGTTAATCTTGTTCCATAACATTATAAATAATACAATACGAATTAATGAAAGAAATATTTATTTTAAAACAAAATGTCAAAATACAATAAGAATGAACGAAAGAAATATTTATTTTAAAACAAAATGTCAAAATACAATACGAATTGATGAAAGAAATATTTATTTTAAAACAAAATGTCAAAATACAATACGAATTGACGTAAGAAATAGTTATTTTGAAACAAAATGTCAAAATACAATACGAATTGACGTAAGAAATAGTTATTTTGAAACAAAATGTCAAAATACAATACGAATTAACAAAAGAAATAGTTATTTTGAAACAAAATGTCAAAATACAATACGAATTAACAAAAGAAATAGTTATTTTGAAACAAAATGTCAAAATACAATACGAATTAACAAAAGAAATAGTTATTTTGAAACAAGATGTCAAAATACAATACGAATTAACAAAAGAAATAGTTATTTTGAAACCAGATGTCAAAATCCTTTAAATTCTTCTTCATCTTTTCAGTCATCAAACATTTCATTTATAAATTCATCTGTAGGGATTGCGTTATCAATGTAGCAGTTGTCGTCATCGTCTTCATGCTCTCCATTTTGTTGTACATCATCCTCGCTTTCATATATGACATGATCTTCGGATCCATCCATTGAATTACTTATTCCACATTTAAGAAATGAACGTCGAATCATTTCAGATGGTATCGAATCCCATGCTCTTTAACCCTGCTGGTGACTAGGGTGATCTCAGGCTTCTGAAAATATCCACCCTTTGTCATCTTCACCAAACCAGATGACATCCATTCTCTTCATTTTTCACGTAAGTGATCTTTAAATGGCTTATTCAAGCTGACATCAAGCGGATGCAAAATGGAAGTTAGGCCACCTGGTATGATGCTAGGTCTGTACGTAGCTCACGTGCTTTCTCTTTGCTTGCCTCCGTTAAATGCGCCCGGAACATATCCCAGACTAACATGCTTTGTTGACGTAACAATCTACCTGGACGTATCTTCCATACTTGATCCAGCCACAATTGTAAACATTCTTCATCCATCCAACCTTTCTGATTGGTGCGAACAATTACACCTGGTGGAGATTTCACATGTTTCGGAATTTTCTTCCTTTTAAATATCACTGTCGGCTTTAATTTGGTTCCATCTGCCATGCATGCTAGAACAACGGTGAAATGCGTTTTTTCATGTCCCGTTGTTTTTATGAAGACACCCTTTTCACCAACTGAGTTTACTGTTCGATTCCATGGGTGTCTCATCCATATTGCCAATTTAGGGAAGTTCATGCCCAGGCAAAGCAAGAAAGGATGAAATACCTGGTCTGTCCTTGAATTTACCATTCTTGAATTGTAGAGCTCGAAAACGAATTGCATTTCTTGTTACTATAATGCCATCTTGTTTTTGCATCAAAATCCATTCATTTAGCTCTTCTTCGAGTTCTGGAAAGGATGCTACATCTCCACGACGGGCATGTTTCGTTTTGGGGATTTTTCCAAGACTGTCTTTTTGCTTACGCCAAAGTCTAATATTTCTCTCTGCTACACTAAATTCTCTCATAGCAACACTGTTATTTTGTTCTTCTGCAAACTGCACGACACACAATTTAAATCCTGCTTCAAAAAATGAACGTTTACGTTTCTGTTGGCTCATTTTCAGGCTAGGTTTGTTTAACGAATAATATTTAAAATGAACTGTGGTTAAACCGATATACCTAACTGTGCTCTATCATTCGGCGACCGAGCACGCATCGTATCTGTGCATAAAGCCAGTAATGTAAGTAGCTTTATGCGCAGATACGATGGCGCGCTCTGTCGCTGAATGCGAGTGGGTCAAGTAGATTTGGTTGCATTGGCATTAGGTAGTATATATTGTGTGTACAAGTCTAATAAGATGTTATATTTTTAGTATCTGCATATAATGCGAACCCCTAACTTTAAGTAGTATTTTTTATCATAAATTTTTCACATTACACACGATAATATATGGTACACATGTTGACATTTCGCAGTCAAAATAATTTCTCAGGGGTGGAGGATAACTGTTTTAGACGTATAGGAACAAATAAACACAATAAAATATTTATCTCTTCTCATCTTCTCTTTTTTATGTTAGGCTCAATAGCAACATAGCCAAGTAACTTGGCTTCTTAGGTACTTCATTCTGTTTATGATAGGAGCAGTTAAGCCTATCTGCAATGTTGTATTTGTGTGTTCTTCTGGTGCGTTTGCATGTTTTGAGGCATGAAAAATCCTGTGTTTCCGGGATGAAAAACCTGGCCATCTCTCATATGATGACAGGGATGACAGCTAACTTGCCTTCAGTTGGAAGATGGGGGGGGGGGGATGAAAACTGATAAAGGTTCTTCATGTCTGAAACAGGTCTTCCCAACCAGAGGGCATCAACTTGAGCTACTGAGATTCTTTTCTAATTTTTATTGATACTTAAAAATTAGATATTTCAAGCAGAATCCAATCCATTACTGAAACAGACTACCAAGCTAGTTTGCATATTGAACATACAGCTTTAAGTTCCTGTTACATTTGGTCAGGATGAATCTTCCAAATATATAGAAGGTTCCTATCCAAAGCATCCATAATTAGTTATTTTATTATTATTATACAGGCATCTCCACGGAGTTCAAAGACTTAGAGGCCCACACTAATCGTCATTCACACAGTACCTGTCATACCTCTCCTTGCTCATTATTCACTGATAAATCATTACCATCTCTGTCAACTTACTCACTTCTCCCTTTCTCCAAGCAAAAAAAAATCTACTTCTCATACCCTTACAAATTTTTTACTAGCTGATCATGTTCTTCTTGTCAACTTGTGGGAGGTGATCCTTTCTTCTCTTACTTATCATGTATGGAAGAATTTCTGTATTAATTTTACAATGCTTTAGAAACTTAAATTTATATCATGTACCCTCTTTACTGCCTGTCATCTAAACTTTGCAGTCAACACATCTTCATTCTCTCCTTATAGAATCATTCCACAGACTCCCATAAGAAACCGTAGTGGTGAAACCTAGGCATGTCAAGCCATACCGAAATCTTGTAAACAGGGATAATAACTTTCCCATCACTACTTATCATTTTTTAACATCCAAGTATGCCTCCTTTGGCAGTATACCCTCTTAACTTTAATAGTGTCTACCATAACCCCAATTTCCTCTAGTTAAGTTCCTCTAGTCCAGCATTTCTCAACCTTTCTAAGCCAAAGGACCAGTAAAATGCCTAAAACAATTCTACGGACCACTAAGTTATGTAATCTTTTAAAACCCTATGTGGGGATTACCAACATTTGGGAAAAACTGTGCTGTTTATAACATAATAAATCTAAAATCATGTTTTGAATAGATATGGAAACATAATTAAATTGGAGCAAACAATTAAAAGTACCATCATTGAACAAAGTTTTAATTTTTATTAAACAAATAGATAATATGATATAATTATGTTACTGCTTACTTTGAATGAGATGGTTGAGCTTCTTGGTCCTTGCAGAGTTGATGGCTATCTGTCAACTTCAGTTGAAGATCGGCACACACACACACACACTAAGACAAGTTCTGTATTTGTTTTTATTTGAAGGAGCAATGAAAATCCTTTCTCACAAAGATAGGTTGTAGAAAACTGCATGACTATTTTCGATGCTTCTTCAGATAATTAAATTCACTTCTAACTGAAGGCGAGATCTAGAATCGAGCCAAAACAAGATCATGGAATTGCACTTTAAGCCCACTGTCACTTGAAAGTTCAATTAATTGTTCTTTTTTCAATAACGAAAGGTAGTTCTCATGACTGTAAGCCTGAAATGGATCGCGAACCCACAGAAATTTGTTATAAAAGTTATTTGGAAAATATATTTCCAAATTCTGTTTCAGAGTTTTGAGGTGATCAAAAACTCTTTCCAGAAACTCGGAATCAACAAAAAATCATTTTCTACTAAAAAGGATTCCAATGTTGAAAAAGGTACAAATTGTCTGTCTTGTGTCTTTTACATAATTAATCCATAACACCAGTTTTTTCTTAAATGCCTTTATTTTGGTGTAGGCATTAAAAACAGTTAAAGAATTTCCCTGAAGGAAGAGATTTAGCCCATTTAATTTCGAAAAAATGCCTTAAATATAGGATAATGTTGATAACTATGCTTCATCAACAAGGAGTGATGCAAAATCAGAATTATGTTCATTTACAAACAATAAATCTTCATGCCTTAATTGAAATAACCTTGTTAGTACTTTGCCCCTGGAAAGCCAGTGAATTTAGGAAGGAAGTAAAAGTTATATATATTTACTCCCCATTTCATCACAGAGTGCTGAAAATAACCTGTTATTTAACATTAAAACCTTAATAAAATGTAACTAGCTTTACAGCGTTGTATAGCATAGTTTTAAATTCTGGTAGCGTTCCTTTGGAGGTTAACGCTTCCCTTTGTATGAAACAACGTACCAATTCATATCCGGAGCAAATTCCTTCACCTTAGAAACAACCCCACTATGCTTGCCTGTAAGAGCTCGAGCTACATCCAAACAGAAGCCCATACATTTTTCCCACTCGATCCCTTTCTGTATTATATTATGTATTACTGAGAGTGTGAAATATTTCTTCTCTAGTTGTTCGGGATGATAAAGTTCTACAAAACAGAATATTGTCATGAATGTTGTTATCATGTGCACATCTTATGTAGCATATTAACTGCGCATCATTTGTAACATTAGTAGCCTGTCTATTTGTAACACATAATAAGGGCTCTTCTTAACTCTTTTGATTAAGTGAGATTCTATGTCACCTGCCATATCATTAATTCTGAGACCGATAGTGTCATTTGAAAGAGGAATAAATCAACATCTTTTAGTAACTTGTTTTGCCAAACATAGATTTTACCACATATGGAAACCTCATCCGATAGAATGAGGTTTCCTTATTTTTGCTATGCACAAACTTAAGAAATAGGATGCTTCCAGCGCCTTGCTATTAATGGAAACCCACGGCCACAACTATATCTTTCCCATGATTTAATGTTCCTAAGCATTGCTGAAAAAAAATTTCAGTTGGCTTATTTTCACATTACAATGTTTAGTTTTTAAATGTCGTCGGAGTTTTGCAGGTTTCATGCACTTGTTAGACAACACTTCATAACACAAAACACATTGAGGTTTCTGTTCACTTTCATCTCACACCAAGTAAAGCCGAATTCCAAATATGAACTGTTATATTTCCTATTTTCACTAAATAATTTAAGGAAATTACAACGTAAACTAGGATATACATTAAAATAAATTTTAATATACTTCAGTATTTCGGCAACGTCACGTTGCCATTTTCAAGGAACTTAAGAACAAGACACGTGCACAACAAACAGTAAGTGAGGAAGAAGCAGGAAGCTATTATTTCTCCTAAAGTCCTGATGGTGCCTCCTAATGGGCAATGTTGATATTCTTGGGCGATTGGGCTGAAGGTCTTCTGATGTAGGTTTCCCAAATTTGAGGCAGTCTCATGCAGCCAAATTTGTTGAGGTTTGGATTGTTTCTTAGGGCTGAAGCTGATTCCATGAAAAGCCTTTCATATTTGTATTTACTATGGTGTATTATCTTGGCTTTCTTCCACCACATTCTATGGCAGGTATCCAGCGCATGGTCAGCAAGACCAGATGGCTGTATTGGTGAAACTGGATGTAGTCCTTGTTGTTCTGAAATTCTGATATTTGCTGTCCTGCCTGTTTGGCCAAAGTAGGACAGCTTACAGCTGCAAGGGACCTGGTACACACCAGGTAGGTCTAGGGTGGAGAAGTTGGTCTTTAGTAGAGCAGATAAGGGATGTCAATTTTTTATATGTCTGTAACAAGAAGTTAAGTCATGTTTTTTTAGGATTTTTGTGATTTTTTTTTGAGGTGCCTTGGATATAGGTTATGGTGATGGATTTAGAGTAATCCTTGTTGTGAGGGGGGGGGTTGTGGTTTACTGGTTTCAATATTTTTTGCATTTTTTTGGCGGGGGGGGGGAGCAATTGGCTGAGAAAGTGTTGAGAATGTGGTTTAGTTCTGTGGTTAGGGCATTGTCATTTGAACAGATAAGTTTAGCCCTGTTGTGTAGTGTCTTAATGATTCCATATTGTTGCAAGGAGGGGTGGTGGGATTGTTGGTGAATGTATCTGCCTGTATGGGTGGGTTTTCTATAGACTGAGAAAACCAAGGCTCCATCAGGCTGGTGGGTGACTAGTATGTCTAAGAAAGGAAGGCAGTTGTTTTTTTCTTCTTCCAGGATGAATTTGATTCTGGGGGTGTTGGTTGTTTAAGTGTGTTAGGAAGGAGAGCACTCCTCTCACCCTCAAATTCACCCTAGAAGAGGAAAAAAACAACTGCCTTCCTTTCTTAGGCACACTAGTCACCCGCAAGCCTGATGGAACCTTGGTTTTCTCAGTCTATAGAAAACCCACCCATACAGGCAGATACATTCACCAACAATCCCACCACCCCTCCTTGCAACAATATGGAGTCATTAAGACACTACACAACAGAGCTAAACTTATCTGTTCAAATGACAATGCCCTAACCATGGAACTAAACCACATTCTCAACACTTTCTCAGCCAATTGCTACCCCCCCCCTGCCAAAAAAATCCAAAAAATATTGAAACCAGTAAACCACAACCCCCCCCCTCACAACAAGGATTACTCTAAATCCATCACCATACCCTGTATCCGAGGCACCTCGGAAAAAATTACAAAAATCCTAAAAAAACATGACTTAACTTCTTGTTACAGACCATATAAAAAATTGACATCCCTTATCTGCTCTACTAAAGACCAACTTCTCCACCCTAGACCTACCTGGTGTGTACCAGGTCCCTTGCAGCTGTAAACTGTCCTACTTTGGCCAAACAGGCAGGACAGCAAATATCAGAATTTCAGAACACAAGGACTACATTACCCACCAGGGTAATGTAGTCCTTGTGTTCTGAAATTCTGAATTCAAGAATACCAACACTGCCTGCTAGGGTGCACCATCAGGACTTTAGGAGAAATAATAGCTTCCTGCTTCTTCCTCACTTACTGTTTGTTGTGCCTGCGTGCATGTGTCTTGTTCTTAATCTACTATTTGCTACATCTGGTTTCACCAATACAGCCACTTTGGTCTTGCTGACCATGTGCTGGATACCTGCCATAGAATACGGTGGAAGAAAGCCACGATAATACACCGTAGTAAATACAAATATGAAAGGCTTTTCATGGAATCAGCTTCAGTCCTAAGAAACAATCCAAACTTCAACAAATTTGGCTGCGTGAGACTGCCTCAAATTTGGGAAACCTACATTAGAAGATGTAGGTTTCCCAAACCTACAATTTCAGCCCAATCGTCCAAGAATATCAACATTGCCCATTAGGAGGCACCATCAGGACTTTAGGAGAAATAATAGCTTCCTGCTTCTTCCTCACTTACTGTTTGTTGTGCACGTGTCTTGTTCTTAAGTTCCTTGAAAATGTCAACGTGACGTTACCGAAATATTGAATTATATTAAAATTTATTTTAATGTATATCCTAGTTTACGTTGTAATTTCCTTAAATTATTTAGTAAAAATGCATAACTAACGTCTAAGCCTTTCCATGAGAATTATATTTCCTACTATATTTATTCTTTGAATTGCTTGTTTCTTATACTTTAATAGCAGATTTTCTTGCTGTTACAACACGTGTATCACAATTAGGGTTAGCATCACCTGTTTCATTTGCTTTTCTTTTCAAAGTCCTAGTTCTAAGCCACTTTGCCATTATTAAAGAACGTTTCTGAAAAATATATAAATACTGGGGTTAACTGCACTTTGTCCAGGTATCACTTAGCACTTCTGAAGATATACTGAGCGTTGGTTGAAGGGGGAAAACCTTCAATAATAAAAATCAATAAACAACAAGCAATTGGTTGAAATGTGAATAATACATGTTTACTTCAAATCTGACAAAACAGCAAGGGAAGGTGGAAGCAATAAAACCATATTGTTGTTTACTTCATTCATTTACCTCTTTTATTTAATTATTGGTTGGTTGTTGTTGGTTTTTTAAGTATCCATTTTATTTCAGTAATTTTTACTTACTTATTCAATTTTAATTTGTTTTGTTTGGATAATTAAAAAAAAAAATATATATATATATATATATTTATTTAAGTCTGCTTGTGGACCACAGGTTAAGAAACACTGTTCTACTCCATCTCAGTGTTGCACAGCATGCAATTTTTCATCCCAAAGTGCACCTTGCAATTTGCCACATTAAACTGACAACCATACCTTTCTCCGTACTGTTAGTCTATTTAAATCATCTTTATTAACCTTGTATTACCTTTTTTTAACCCTTGTCAGTAGATGGGAAATTAATTTCATTGCCTGGTCCATTGTCCTGCTTATTGACTTGAAAAAGTTTCATGTTTGGTCTCTAGAGAAGGATTTCCAGTTTAAAAAAAAAATCCTTAGCTCACCCACAGTACAAAATGTACAATAGGTTTGCAAATAACCTTTCATGGATGGGAGAGCAACAAAAAAAAATTATTATCAAATTTAAATTTTAACTAATTCATATGTTAAGCTTCATTCTATCAAGTTCCACTCCTGAAATTTTCCACCTTTAAATTCTGTTTGGTTTCTGCCTATAGTCTGCAGTATCTTGCCTTGAACAGTTATCCATT
Organism: Typopeltis vanoorti; assembly: GCF_054136105.1. NCBI lineage: Eukaryota > Metazoa > Arthropoda > Arachnida > Uropygi > Thelyphonidae > Typopeltis > Typopeltis vanoorti. The sequence continues at coordinate 87,729,510 of NC_143552.1, forward strand.
TGTTATGCCTTCTTATATATTTAACATGTTCATACCATGCATGACATAAATTGTATCATTCAGTACTTGTTCAAATTGTCTAGTACATCTAGTTTGTCAGCTGTCAGGCATTTGACAAATTGTTACTTGTACTTTCTCAAGAAACCAGTTACATTGGAAAGGAAAAGACTTATCTTTTCTGGTTATGTAATTCACCAATAATTAAGAGAAATTCTGTTTGTATTTTTAAATTTCTAAAGGTTGAGGTAATTATATTTCACTTTGCATTAATTTGATATGCATCCTTTGCATATGACTGGCACATCTGAGGGAGATAATAGGTGCAAACATACATAGATATATTTTTTGTTGCAATAAATTACTCTAACAGGGAATGAATTACATGTCATCCTATAAATAAACACCAATTATACATGTTGAAAGTTTATTTTTCACTTGGTTAGACTATAATAAATTTAATTTAATCCTTTATCCAAGTGTGAGCAAACAAAGTTTGCGCCTGAAAATATCTTCAGGACTGAATATGGTGTTGTACTACCTTATCCCGCAAAGGTGGACCAAGCTTACAACACTCCTATCCCAGTATCTCCCATAATGCAAAACACATCTCCTTGTGGATATGTATAATGTTATGCATTAAGGGATTGCCCACTACCCAGACTAGTTTAAACCTTTAATGAGGTCTCTTTACTTTGTTAGACTATAATAAATTTAGTTTAATCCTTTATCCAAGTGTGAGCAAACAAAGTTTGTGCCTGAAAATATCTTAAGGACTGAATATGGTGTTGTATTACCTTACTGGGGTAAGGTAGTACAACACCGGGCAACTCGTAGCAAAGGTGGACCAAGCTAACACTCCTATCCCAGTATCTCCCATAATGCAAAACACATCTCCTTGCGGATATGTATAATGTTATGCATTAAGGGATTGGCCACTACTCAGACTAGTTTCGACCTTTATCGAGGTCTCTTCAGTGGGAGCCAGGCCCAGAGGTGGAGATACCAGGCAGAAGCAACAACGAGGTCATCTTTACCTATAGGAGTTGCCAAAAGGTGTGCCACCTTTTTTATTAAATTACTCTGGATTTTACAGAAAGATGTTGAAAGTTTATTTTTCACTTGGTTAGACTATAATAAATTTAGTTTAATCCTTTATCCAAGTGTGAGCAAACAAAGTTTGCACCTGAAAATATCTTCAAGACTGAATATGGTGTTGTACTAACTTACCCCAGTAAGGTAGTACAACACCAGGCAACTTGTAGCAAAAATGGACCAAGCTGTAGTACACCAGCATATTCAGTCTTTAAGATATTTTCAGGCACAAACTTTTTTGCTCACACTTGGATAAAGAATTAAACTAAATTTATTATATTCTAACCAAGTGAAAAATAAACTTTCAACATCTTTCTCTAAATCCAGAGTAATTTAATAAAAAAAAAAAAAAAGGTGGCACACCTTTTGACAACACCATATTCAGTCCTGAAGATATTTTCAGGCGCAAACTTTGTTTGCTCACACTTGGATAAAAGATTAAACTAAATTTATTATACCAATTATACATGTAAATCTATGAAGAGCTTCATTTTGGAAAAAAAAAAAAGAAGTGCGGAGCAGTTTATTTTGCAAAAAATTAAGTAATCAGTGATATTTTTTGTTTGTAACATTAGCTTATTAATGACTGTATGGAGAGGTAAATCCATCAAATTATAAGGCATGATCACATCATTTTTTTTCCTGTTTATGGCTTGAATTACACAGATGTTGATTGATCTCTTAGTGAGCAAATCGATATGTATAAGATTTTATTGGAGACTACCTGATGCAGTCCTTTATATAAAATTTGATGCAATGGATTTACTTGGCTGTATAAGATGATTAAATAAATTTAATGACTAGATCGCCAAGTGATACCAAAATAGAAAAATATACTATTTGTTATTTGATCACACAACTAGTTCGTTTTCTTAGAAGTACATAACATGAAAAGAGAAACGTATACAAAAATATACATTATAAGAGGCAGCTGTAAATTAACTTGCAATCATATTGCTGATAAGTGAAGCTTCAAAGGTCAGCCTGTAGCCACTTGCCATGGGTCGGTGGGTGAGCATATTTGTCAAGACTCTGTGTGCGTTGCATATATATATACAGTCATACGCCGACTTCCGCGAATCCGGAGTTACACGGTTTCTTATATGTACATATTCCCATCCCACTTCATGCCTCACCACTAGTTGTATCTTTCCAGCGCCGGCTGCATTCACCAGTGTCGCACATGCTGTGAACAAGCACTGACGTGTTTCGTGTGGGGTCTCCATTCATACACGATGTTTATAGTCTACAAACCTTGCGATTGTTTAATGTTATGTTCTTGATAAAAATTTTATCACATAAAAAATAATAAAGTCTTCCAAAAGAAGCAAGTCTGATTCTTCTACAGCTAGCAAGAAAAGAAAAACATTGACTTTGAAAGCAAAACTCAACATCATTAAGGATTTTGAAGGCGGAATGAAAATTTGTGAGCTAGCAAAGAAGTTTGATCTACAGGAATCCATAGTAAGAACAATCATTAAAAAAGGTTTACAGATTTTGGAGGACATACATTCTAACGAGGAATGAATTGTAGCCACAAAGCAAGGAATAAAAAAAATCATTAGCTTGCTATGAAGAAATTTTGCATGACAAGAAAAGGACATTATGCCATTAGACGAATCTATTAGATTTTATGAAACCGTCAACATCGAAATAATTTTCTTTTTTTTTATGTATGAAAAACTACAATTATGATTATATTTCTTAAAAAATATAGGTGTTTTTGTAAACCTTTGGTCCCAATTGTATGTTTATATATATATATAAATTACATGCAAAATTATACCCCGAGTTACGTGAATTCGACTTACGCGCTTTTTGTTGGTCTCACCTATCACGTAACTTCAGGGCATGACTGTGCATGTACATATATACAAAGCATGTATGTGCTGTGCACACATATACATACTGTAAGGTTGTTTATCATAATGACTATAATATCCATTAAAACTGTATTTATTAAGTATTTTTTTATGAAAAAGCGTTTAGTTAAAGGAAGTTTTATAATGAACAGTAATACTTTTTCAGTGTCATTCTGGATGAACTGACAACACTGTGAACGATAACATATGAACTAACTTGAGGACCCTTTTGTCTGATTCTCGATATGGACCTAATCTCAATCATCAGCCTAATATAATTAGAAACCATCTTTTATCTTCTTTCACTTGTTTTTTTCCCATGTTCATCTCTCTTTGTCCATGATGAAGCTATAGTCTTATGAGGGTTGTTCTAAAAGTAAATGTCTCCATTGCAGTAGTTCTGCACTCAAAAGAAATGTCAGTAAAAAAAGAAAGAAAGATGGTTTCATGTCTGTACTTTATTTTCATACTTTGATTCCCAGTGTAAATTCCTTCCTTTTCAAAAGGTTTTTCAATTTGACACACACACACACACACACTCTCTCTCTCTCTCTCTCTCTTAAATCTACTTAAGCCACAAAAAAAAATTTTACTCATCCAAGGTATCAGTCTACTTTATATAAATATTGTTATAAGTGATGTTTTAAAGAACTAAATGTTATGATCACAAAATAAAGTAATACATTATATAATTTTTATTACATATAATTATACAGAAATATCTTTTCTTTTTAATATGGGTATAAAATGTATGCCACTAACACATGCTGTGCATTTACATAAGGGTTTCATGTGTCCTGCGGTTCGTCCTTTCTTGAATGAAGTCATGCAGAGGGGCTATTTATATGTATCATCAACAAATGATGATGCATGTAAATCCCATTCAGCATGGGATTTGTTGATCACCTTAACTTCACTTTTATTCAATTCATTTCTCTAAAACCTCGTTCACATGATGGCATACTTCTTGCTATACAGCTTCAAGCAGTTTGAGAGAAATGTAATCTGTGCTTATTACTCATTGTTCTTATATCCTGATCCTGATTTTATGCTCAAGCATAGACCTGCACTTCACCATGCAGATATTTGAAACTGAAATCCTATGGAATAGGTTGGCTAATCCTTATTTCAAGAGTGTCTTGTGTCTGTAGATGTGTTCACGGGGCCGGTTTGCCTGTTCTGAGGGACAAAAAACTCGGGTTTCAGGGTTAAAAAAACCCTCTTCCTCCATATGAGATTGCTAACTTACCTTTAGTCAAAAGAGACCAGATAAAGGTTCCTCACTTCTTGGATGGGAATCCAGCCCAGGTCTTTCCGACCGAAGGGCTTCATCTATACTAACAAAGCTCCTTTATGTATAATTGCTTCTTCACAACTTTGAACCCATTACCACCCGTTCACCAGATTTACTGAATAAGTTGTAATTACTTATCAAAAGTAGTGGTGGGCAGTAGATGGTGTTCGTGTAGATGATGATTGTGGTTACGATTTGTTGTAGTTGGTGGATTGAGTGGTGTGTATAAAATAAAGTAAAATAAAGCAGAAGCAACTCTCCTATTGCTTCTGCTTTAGTATCTTCACGTTTGGGTCTGCCTCCCACTGACGAGACCTCAATAAAGGTCTAAACCTGTCTGGGTAGTGGCCTCTCCCTTAACGCATAGCAGTAGACATGTCCGCAAGGAGATGTGCTTTGCATTATGGGAGATACTGAGACAAGGAGTGATGAGAGCATGGTCCACCTTTGCTCGGAGTTGCCTGGTGTTACACTACCTTATCTCAGTTCTGAAGATATTTTCAGGCGCAAACTTTGTTTTCTTACACTCGGATAAAGGATTAAACTAAATTTATTATAGTCTAACCAAGTGCAAAATAAACTTCCAACGTCTTTTGATTGGATTTGCCTTTGAAATAGTACTGTTCATCGAAGAATCGCTGAAATGGCTGAAAATATAAAACAAACATTGTTATCCAATATACGTAAGAGTCGTTATTATGCGTTGCAGGTCAATGAATCCACCGACATTACAAATTTTGCAAATCTTCTAGTGTTCGTTACATACAGAAAAAATCAAAAACTTCATGAACTTTTTATTTTGCAACCTTTGCCAGAACATACAACACGAGAAGAAATATTCAACAATATAAATACATTTATACATCAAAACTAGTTTGATAGGAAAAGTTGTGTGGAATAAGTGTGGACAGAGCATAATCCATGGTTGGATCTAAAAAAGGGCTGGTTTCAAGGATTGCCGCTGTTGCACCAGATGCAAAGTTGACACACTGCTTCATAAACAAGGTGGCTTTGGCTACACATATGATATCTACAGACCTAAGAAAAGTTCTGGATGAAGCTGTAAAAATCATAAATTATATTAAAGGCCATCCTCTAAATGCCAGACTTTTCTCTGAACTTGCCAAAGAAATGGGAAGTAATCATGCACAACTTCTTTTCCATACAAATGTTCGTTGGCTTTCTCGTGGAAAAGTCCTTACTCATTTATTTGAACGTCGGAATGAACTACAAGTTTTTCTTGATGAAAAATTTGAATTAAAAAAAAAAAATTACATAATTGGAAATGACTCAGTCAATTAGCATATGTTAATTTGTCTTTACAAGGCAATGAAATTTCTATATTTCATGTCCAAGATAAAGTGAATGCCACATTGGCAAAGATGAATTTATAACAAAAGCCGGTTGGTAATGGAGAATTTGATGCGTTTCCATCTCTATGGAAATGCGTCATATTCTCCATTCATGAATCTTCATGAATTGCTCGCAAATTCAAATGAACAAATTGATGATGATGTGAAGATTACTATCATGCAGCATTTACAAAGCTTACAAATGAAGCTAGAAAACATTTCCCTGAATTGGACATTAATATTGAGAATAAGATACCCTTTCAATATCAACAAATCTATGCCAAAGGGTCTATCGGCAATAGAAGAACAACTTTTAGAACCAGCTTCTAATGATTTCCTAAAAAATAAATACAACGAGAATACGTTATCTACAAATGCAGAATGAATTTCCTGAATTAACAGATAAAGCTCTAAGGTTCATTTTTTCCAAGTTCATATCTATGTGAAGTTGGATTTTCGGCCCTTGTAGATATTAAGACGAAGAAAAGGAACCACATTATAGATGTCAAACCACATCTGAGATTGAAATTAACAACTATAGAGCTAAATTTTGCTGAAATTTTATACCACCATAAGCAATTTCACTCCTCTCATTGATGATAAATTATTTAAATTAAGTAAAATTTTATAGTATCTTTATAAATTTTGTTCTATTAAAAATAAATCATATTTTTTGTTTACATGTACATTTAAATTCAAATAAAGTAGACATTTACAATGAAATATACTTTTATTTATTTATTATTATTATTTTGATAAGGGGGTACTTGGCGATAACAAAAATTTAAGAAGGGGGTACCCGGATATCTGAAGTTTGAGAAACACCGCCGTAGTGTATTGACCGTTAACCACTTGACGTGTGTTATGGTAATCAGGCTCGGCTGGTGGCATATGCAATATACACAGGTGCTGCAGAAGAAAAGGCGCCTAAAAGATGTCAAAAAATATGAGATAAGAGTTTAAACGAGCAATGAATGGTACAGAATGGTACATATAATTATGAACGTATGTCGTTTTCCGTTCGGGGCCCCTTCAGACCTTCCCGGAAACGAACAAATAAATTCTGAAACTGTATCCTGGACCCAATTATATCACTGTAATTTTTTATTAAAATTTACGAAAATATAGTTCTTCTTTATTTTTTGATGTATCATTAATCAACTTATGATTAATTGTTGAGTTCCGTGTAAGAGCCGTATCCTAACTTTAATCGGATCGGATGTATGTGGTCCAGCCCTAAAAGTCGGCTTACTACTGATAACTCATTCTTCTCGACGTTATATTAGCTGGCTGTTAGGGCGACGTCAGCGACACAAAATAATCGAACTCTCGAGTCCAATGCAAAACATTCTTGTAAAATTCTCTTATCTATTTTTGTTGAATCTTCAAAAGTAATTTATTCATTAATGCAAAATTAATGTAAAGAATATTTGAATAAATTTCTTAACTTTATATTGCTATTTTATATTATTTTGAAAATTTATATAACTTGAAAAAAATTTTTTAAGCAGGACTAATCCATAGGTAACATTATACTGTAAATTGGTTTTCATTTCTTTTTCATTTCCTGTTTGTTTTATTCACACTTTATTCAAAAAAAAAAAAACTTTTTTGGAAAGGCGTCGAACATTAATCGCACACACAAGAAAAATACACTGCGCCAATCCTGATGGTAGTGGTGCATCAAAAGACTGCCATTAGTATTACAGCAGTCAACATTGATGTATCCGTATTTTTAATATATATTACTCAACTTAAATTACTTAAATAACGAGCCAATAGGCTTCACTTCGGCAAAGTAACATTATTTAAATTAAGGGGATATTAAATCCCACATTATTTCAAAACCGAATAAGAAATCAAAGAGTTTCATGCTGAACATAGCAAACTATAAAAGTTTCGGCGGATTGTAGCGTAAGCTAAAGCACATAGTTCAACACAACGGCAACTCATAGCAACGGTGGGTAAAGTTCTGATCACTATTCTTAGTATTTCCCATAATGTAAAACACATTTCTTAGGAGATGTATGATGTTATACATTATGGTGGAAGGTCACTACCCAGACCGGTTTTGACCTTTTATTGAGGTCTCATCAGTGAGTAGGTAGACCTAGATAATACTGAAGTTATAGCGAAGAGAACTTATATATACTTTGCTATACGAATTGTCAAAAAGGTGCACTCATAAATTACTTAAATAAAGAGCCAATAGGCTTCACTTCGGCAAAGTAACATTATGTAAATTAAGGGGATATTAAATTCCACATTATTTCAAAGCCAAATAAGAAACTCAAAGATAGGAATCAAAGAGTTTCATACCAAATATTGCAAACTATAAAAGTTTTGGCAGATTGTAGCATAAGCTAAAGCATATAGTTCAAAACCAGGGCAACTTATAGCAAAGGTGGGTACAAGTTCTAATCATTATTCTTAGTATTTCCCATAATATAAAACACATCTCTTAGGAGATGTATGATGTTATATATTATGTTGGAGGTTACTACCCAAATCGGTTTCGACCTTTATTGAGGTCTCATTGGTGAGTAGGTAGACCTAGATAATACTGAGGTTATGGGTGCACCTTTTTGACAACTAGTATAGCAAATTATATATAAGTTCTCTTCACTATAACCTCAGTATTATCTAGGTCTACCTACTCACCGATGAGACCTCAATAAAGGTCGAAACCGGTCTGGGTAGTGACCTTCCACCATAATGTATAACATTATGAGAAGTTGATGTTGGTATATAGTCTGGATCATTATCAGTCTCAGAATGTGAATTATCCCCATCTGAAATATTTGGATTTGGTGGTAGCAAGACTTGCTCAACATATTCTTTTTCCATAAAAAGAAATAACATTACAAGGTAACATGCCTTTTGTTCTTTGTTTATAACCATAGTAGCAGGTAATCTCCCAGACAGTAACTGTAATGGTAATCTTAACTGGAAGCAACATTGGCAGAAAACACAATTTTCCCACTCATCTCCCTCTCATAGCCAAAAACACTTCAAAAACGATACTCAACTGTTTGTAAATCAAGAAAAACTTTGATACACTTTATAGATCACAAAACAAAAAAAAAATGGCAATGTTTTTCTCTTCCATTTTCCTATTCCTCATCACAGTGAAGAACAGAGTGGCCCATCTGTTGGCAAAAACATGAATCAAAAAATTGTCTCACTGTACATCCATGAAGATGAATGTTATCTAAAAGCAACAATTGGGGGAAATCCTTATTTGCATGGGAATTGAATAACTGTAAAGTCATGTTACTTGAGAGCAACACTGTCAAATAAAGTGTTAAAGAGATGCTCATGTTTATGGGAGCCTTTTTGTAGTAGTTTAGTGTGTCATTCCAAAGAATTATGTGGCTAATTCCATGTTCTGCTAAACCTGATTTGTAGCATTTTTTGGAGGTAATGTAGAACTGATGTTCAGAAATGTGTATAGAAACAAATTGGCCTGTTTGTTTGAAGTAGAATAAGTGGCAGCTTTCATGGTACTGAATGCACTAAAGGTAATATTAGATGTGAAATTTTATCTTTTGGAAATAGTAACATAGATCTGATTGAATTAATAGCCGTGAAAGTGATTAATGAATTTAAACCTCTTCGTGATATGAAAAATGCAGTCTGAAACACCTTTAGTGTATGGATGGCAATTCTATGTGAGTCATCTCTTCTAATAAAGGCTGGAGAAAAACTGTTGATAAGCTTTGATTTGGAGTTGTGACCATTGAGAATGGCAGTTTCTTTGATCGTCAAAATTTATTTTTAAAAAATCAAACAAGGAACATATAATATCAGTTCTTGAAAGAAGGCATTTAATGATACCATATTTTTGTGAGATATGATGAGCAGAAGGGTGATAATATATATGGTCCAGAGAAGAGAGGTTTGTGAAAAACAGATGTTGACAAATAACCAATTCCTTTTTTATAAGGACATCTAGGAAAGATTTTTTTATTATTATTATTTTGTAAGGAGGCTTCTAGTTATTGAAATGAATTATTACAAACAGCAGAAATATCATGCAGCAAAACCACAGAGAAGGTTTTGGATTAAATAAAAAATTTTTTCAGTCATTCTAGGTAGAAGTCAGCAAGGTTAGGAGTACCTTATAATACCATTGCAGTACTTTCAGTTTCACACAGCTGAAACATCCAGAATTCACAATATACTTGAACAGGTCTGAAATGTCTGATAGAGAAACTTAGATGATAAAAATTCAAAGGTGTTAGCCAGAGGAACATTCATAAAAAGTGAAGCTAAGTCAAAGCTTACTAATAAATTTCTGAAGTGAGGTCTCAAATCTTTAATTTTTGATATAAAGTCATTTGTATTTTTAATATAGGAAAAGGAAATATAAGAAATGGTCAGTTAATGGAGAGGGGTAATTTAAAGAAACTTGTTATGTAATCAGCAGTTGGCATTGAATAATCCAGAGGATATCCTGGTTTATTCAATGTGGATAAATCATAAATTCTAGGTGGTCTTGCATAATGAGTTTTAAGTTCTTGAACTATATCATCATCAAGTAAAAATACATTATCCAATAAGGAGTTAAGTTTATTAAGTTGACTCTTGGTTGGATCTCTGCTGATTAATATATAGGTTTTACATTCTTGCAGCATTATAACTCTTTTCTAGTTATAATCAGAGTTAGAAATAATAGTCATATCATTTTTACTTTTTGCCAGGATTAAAGAAACCATAAAATCTCCAGGAGCACACTAAATTTTTCTTAGTCATTTTCTCACATAAAATCAACTATGGTATTCAAAAAAAATCAGAACTTTCTCATGTTATCCTAGAAATTTCAACTTTGGAATAGGATCTGGCTAATATCCTGATGTAGAATTTTCTAAGATAATCTCTTAAATGAGAAAGTCTCATTTAAGAGTCTTGTAGTCAATTTATGGAATCTGATTCTTAATATCTCAAAAAAGTGAAAATTCTGCTCTACATAAACTCAGTATCTCACTAATAAATTCAATAACCTACAACAACATTCTCCTAATTCTAGCAAGCTTCCCCACTGTAAGTGGATAGTTAATCTAATCTAATCTAATCATCCAATAATGGAAGATGAACTCAGTGTTTATGCTAGAGGCCACAAATTTTTTGTTTTGCCAAAATGATATCCTCATTTGAATTTCATGCACAGTATTAAAGAAAACGCTTCTCATTTATCATATGACGAGAGAAATAAATTATGTTTTGAAGTTGCTAAAATTATTCGTGATGCTAAACTGCCATCTCTAAATATTCTATTTACAGAATGGAAAGCATCATGTGATCTTCAACATGATTAAAAATTTTATTATCACCAAAGCTGACAAAGGCAGCATTAGCTACCTTTGTCAGCTTTGGTGATAATAATTGTAAAATGAATACATTGATACGAGATAGTAAAACCTGTGCTTTAACTGACAGAGTTACAACCAAGAGTCAACAAACTTCATTTGTTATTGGATAATGTACTTTTGCTTTATCCTGATACAGTTCATAAACTAAAACCATATCATGCAAGACCATCTAGAATTTGACTTGCTCAAGTTGCATAAGCTAGGATATCTTTTTTGGCCAGTTGTGGATTGCATAGAAAGTCCTACGTTTCAAAGTTTCTTTTAAGTCTCTTCTCCCTCTTAACCAGCCATTCCTTTCTTATATTAAAAATGCAAGTTACTTTATATCAAAAATTAAAGGTCTGAGACTTTGCTCCACAGATTTACTGATAAATAACATATAAGTTTTGACATAGCTTCACTTTTCATGAATGTTCCCCTAGAATTTTTATCATCTAAGTTTCAATCAGATATTTTAGACCTGTTCAAGTTCTTCACAAATTCTGGATATTTCAGTTAGAATGAAAAGTTTTTTATCAACAAATTGAAGGTATTGCAGTGGGGGTCTCCTATCCTTGCTAACTTCTATTTACAATAACTGGAGAAAAACAAATGTTCATTCTTTAATCCAAAACTTTCTCTATGGAAAATGCTATATTTTCTATATTGCTATATGGATAATGCTTTTTATTGTTTGGAATTATTCACGTGAACAATGAGAAGCCTTCCTACCAAAAATCAATCATATTCATCAGAGAATTAAATTTGCTATGGAACATCAGTCATATACAGGATTATATCTGTCCTTATTTACAACAACTGGCTTGGTTGATTGTTAAACATCTGTTTTTCACAAACCTTCCTTCTGTGGTTGGTATGTCCATTACATTTTAGTTCACTGTCCCTCTTTTAAATGCCTTCTTTTAAGAGCACATATTATCTGTTTCTCATTTGAACTGCTTCAAAAAGAAATTTCTACAAACAAAGAAACAGCCATTCTTAACAGTTACAACTCCAAAACGATAAAGAAAATTATCAACATATGACTACCTGTTGATAAGCATCAAGAGATAGAAAAGAGAATAAAGAAGGCTAATTGTGGATATTTTGCGATATTATAACCCCTAAAACCTAGAATATTATAAAAAAAAAAAAAAATCCAAAGAAAGACTGAGTTATCTGTGCCTGATATCACAACCTACAGTTCTGAAGCATGGTTAAACAGAGGCTAATAACAGCATGAAAGAAGGGTACCCAGAAAGATTTTTGGACCATCGTACAGTCACAGTACGGGTATTTTGATTGTAAGATGGTCCAAAAATCTTTTATGTCTGAATGAAGATACAGCAAAGAGTCAAAACCTGTTTCCGAGACCCAGCATTCAATCATTTATAAGAATTAAGAAAATTGAGTGTTTTGGCAACATATCTGGAGGACAGATGACCAGTTGATATCAATCACGTGCTTTCAAATAAAATTCACAAGAAAAGATCTGCAAGAACATTCTAAGCAGTGATGGATTGATGTGGTAATGAAAGGCCTAAGACAACTGAACAATTCATTTCAGGTTTGGCTTATGATAGAAACAGATAGTGAAACCTGATGATGGCAACATTAAACCTAAACGGTTCATTTTAGCCTTTGAAGAAGTTTTTTAGATAGCTAATTACTTCTTATTTCCAGTTTGATCTTAATCAACTAAAAAAAAAAGTTTTAATCTTCAAATATCGATATGTGGGATAATGATGCAAGATAATTTTACAATAAACTTGAAAACAAGTGTGCATAAAAAAGAAAAAATACCTTCATTATGCTTTTTAATAATACCAGTAAAATAGCTATATGTGTGCCTGAGGCATAATTACTTTAAAGCAACAACTACAGTTATCTGTTATCAAGGTAACGGTACATCAGAAGAAACCATATCCATTAGCACCTAAAAAAAAAAAGTGCCAGTACTCATTCTTTGCCAGCGTGAAAAATTTACCATTTAAAAGGATATGAAAAGAAAACTAAAAACGGTATTTACCTATGTTGGTTCTTCATAGTGTGATGTTTTCTTAAAGATAGTAGCCATTGCTCTCTAATTTTGCTAAAATAGGCAACTTCATTGTTTGCTCTTTCCATATTATGTCAGTCATTCCTTGCTGTTTGGATGCTGATACCATCATGAACAAAACCAGTCTTTGACACAGCTAGTAATCCATTTTTTACTTTAGTTCAAGACAATATATATATATATATATATATTTACTTACTTACTTCTTAGATGAACAGAATATCTATAGCATCAAATAAAACCTAGTAAAATGATTTACTTAACACATTAGAATGGGGAAGGACACAATTTGTTGATTTTTGTTTGCATATCCAGTATGTATTGTTTTGGTTCTAAAATAAAAATGACCTATATAGTGAAACAACCCATCTCCCCCTACAAGCATTATAATGCTCAAATGCAAGCAAACACGAAGTAAATTTTTATTGTAGCACTTAAAACAGCACCCAATTAGAAGCAACTGAAATGAACATCATACTGCTATAGTTACAAACCAGACAAAGTAAAAATTTTATTGTAGCACTAAAATGCAGTCCTGCTTGAGGCGCCACTCATGTGAGACACTGACTAGCATGAACATGTTAATAATAAAAACACAAAAGTAATTAACTTAATAATAGGCATAATAAAAATGCAAGTTTCATTAAATAATAAAACTTAGTTGAATACTAGGTAAACAGTAAAAAAAAAAAAAAAAAAAGCTGAATATTACAAATTTCTAAATGTACAACATTCTTATGTCACTTGTCACTGTTTAATTCAGGTGCTAGTTTTCCATATCATCCCAAAAAAAGCACTGATTATATGTATATTAGATGATGTGCTCTCCCACAAAAGTTTGTAAACTTATGAGGAGGGATGACTGAAAAGTTCTGATAAACTCCGAGAACAAAAAAATGATATTAAAGCAACTGATACAACCCCAAGAAAGAACATATCTTAAAACCCTTTAACCCCCCTTTTTTTTTTTATCAAATTGTAATAATTTGTTCTTTTTATTTTTAGGGTATATAAAAAGTCCTATCAGATTTTGAAGAAATTCAAAGACACGGGTGCGGGCCGTCATCAAGTTTCTTGTGCTCCAAGAAAAGTCCACAACTGACATTCACCGAACTTTGTGTGAAATTGTAGGGGACTGTTGGTTAATTTTGATGGTATATATTAGAACATAGACTGATAAGTAAATAATTATTTATTGACTTATTGCTGATATTTCGCTGGTATTATAACCAGCATCTTCAGAGCTCAAAAAACAGTTTGTCACAGTGCGAGACAACAAAAATCACAGCAACAAAAGATATGACTTTTCACAAATGGACAACAAATTTACAATGGACATTGAATCAGAGCTAAAGGAACAAAAAAAGCACACCTCGGGAACAAAGCATTGAATCACACTGGACACACCTAAAACAAGCCATTGCAAAATCTGCAGGTAAAAACATCCCAATAAAAAAGAATGGTAGTCCATGGATTACAAAAGAAACCCTAGAACTAATTGGAAAAAGGAAACAAATTAAAACAACAGATTGGCAAAACCCAAATTATCTGAACATGAATAAAGCTAAAAAATCTTGTCAAAAGGATAAAAATAGCTATGTTCAAAATATCTGTAAAGAAATAGAAAGACACTCAAATGAAACAACAGATTTATTCAAGAAGGTTAAGGATATAAGCAAAACATTCAAACCAAAACTTAATTTAATTGCAGAAGAAAACGGCAAGGTCTTAAATGACACTAATGACATAGCCAGAAGATGGAAAGAGTATTGCACCGAACATTACAAGGATCCAGCTATTCAACAAGAAGACGAAGGAGCTATGGAATTCATGGAAAACGGAGATCCTCAAAAGTGAAGTAGAACAAGCAATCAAAAAATTACGGAATAACGAAGCCCCAGGTCCTGATTCAGTACCGGCTGAAATGCTGAAAACCCTTGGAGAGAATGCAGTCAACTGGATACATGATTTATGCAACAAAATCTGGAAGACTGGAAGATGGTCGAATGACTGGACTAGTTCCACCATTATCCCAATCTACAAAAAAGCAATCACAACAAATGTGAAAACTACCGCACTATTATATCTTATCTCGCATACTAGCAAGATTTTACTACACATCATTAAGGAAAGATTACAAAGTTTTATAGACCATCGGATCTCAGAAGAACAAGCAGGATTCAGAAACAGTCAAGGAACTAGAGATCATATATCTAACATCAGACAAATAATCGAAAAAGCAAGGGAATTCAACTTAAGCCTTTATCTGTGCTTTGTAGATTACTCCAAGGCCTTTGCCTGTTATGAGGTGGGATATCATGCAAGAAAAGGGGAATGGAGCATTAAATGCATTAAATTAGGTGGCCGAACAATCACTAACCTACGATACACAGATGACACAGTGATAATAACAACAAACAGACAAATTAAAATCCATCCTAAATCAATTAGAATGGAAAAGCTTAAGCCATGGTTTACGAATAAATCAAGATAAAACCAAAATAATGATTTTAAACAATGCAGAAGAGATAGATATAGAAGGAATTTTTTTGACAATTTCAACTACTTTGGAGTGATAATAACAAAAAAAAAAATGGATGTAAAAAAAGAGATAAAAAAGAAGAATAGCACTAGCTAAGAAAGCAATGACTGATTTAACTAAGATCTAGGAAGACAGGCACATCTCCAAAAAAGACCAAAATTAAGCTTGTAGAAACCTTAGTTTTTTCGATCTTTCTCTGTGCTTCTGAGTCTTGGACAAAAGATGTCAGAAGAAGAATTGAGGCGTTCAAGCTATGGTACTGGAGAAGATTGTTAAGAGTGTCTTGGACAGAAAAATGAACAAACAAAAGTATCCTAGAAGAACTGAATATACACACAAAACTGATAAACATAATTGACAAGAGAATAGTGCAATATTTTGGACACATATGTAGAAGGGAAGGCAACTGCCTGGAAAAAATAATCATCCAGGGTAAATAAACCGTGTGGAAATAGAGGAAACACCCCCCCCCCCCCCCCCACACACACACAACAGGTTGTGGGTTTCCTCTTTTTCAAGAATATCAAGAATCACTGGACTTAAACTAGAACAAGCAATAAGAGAAGCACAGGGCAGAAAGAAATGGCCAAGCATCATCAGGAAGGTTACGAGTCCTCAGACATGAGATCCAAGAGAGAGAGAGATGTTAAAAAGAAAAAAAAAAAAAAAAAAACAGAGAGAGAGAGAGAAAGCAGGTACTGGTTATGTCTTAAGATGACTGTCTCCCAAATCTTTAGGCAAATTTATACAGCCATACTTGTCGTTGAGGTTTGGAGTATGTTTCAAGACTTCTGGTGCTTCTAAGAACAGTCTCTCTCTGACTTGTAAAAGCTTTTGTGCAGTACTTTTGTTTTCTTCCAGTTGATCCTGTGTGCAGGGTATCCGAAGCATGGTCTGCTAGACTCGACTTGGCCTAGTGATAGTGCCGGATTTATTTCTTATGTTCACTGATGCCAATGTCCACAGTTCTTCCTGTTTGACCATAGTAAGCTTGATCACACGAACAGAGTACCTCATGGACTCTTGGATGTGATAAAGGAGATGCTGTCCTTGAGTGAACAGATAAGAACCAGATAAGAGTTACCAATTTGACACACAGTCTAAATACAGTGAGTAGTTGATGTTTATGGAGCACTCTGCATATCTTTTTTGATGTGCCTTTAATGTATGGAATGGTGACTGTTTTGTTGTAGTTCTCTTTGGTGGATAGTGGGGGGTTCTTAGGAGCATTTAGTATTTTGTCTATCTTATGGGGATTTTAGCAATTGGCTATGAAGGTGTGGCATAAGTGTGAGCAAGTTCAGCAGTAAGAGCATTGTCATTGGAACAAATTGCTTTTGCTCTGAGGGCTAGCATTTTTAGGATGCCATACTGTTGAGATGGGTGATGGTGTGATTGTTTGTGTAAATATCTCCCTGTATGCGTGGGTTTTCTATAAACTGAGAATAAGGAACCATGTGGAAGACGTGTGATTAGTGTATCCAGGAAAGGCAGACAGTTATTAGCTTCAGTTTCCATTGTAAAGTGAATTTTTTTTGGTGTCGGCTATTTAAATGTGCTGAGAATGTATCCAATGTGTCTGGGCCATGTGGCCAAATTTATTCTCGTAGTACCATGAGAATTGTTGTGAATTTATCATCACTCACCTTAACCATAGAAGCCATTAGTGTTTTAAGTCGGGGGCATAATTTTGCCATTACTCCCAATCAAGTTCCAAAAACCAAAATAATGGCGTCCGTTGAACTGGGAATATACGACTTGCCTCCACCAATAGCCAATAACATACATTTAGATGTGGCCAACATCCTAATCCAGTCTAAGCCTTCCAAAAATAATATGCCACATAAGGAAATCATTTGCTCTGAAAGAGCTACATAATAATAACTGCATTATCATAACCAAAGCAGACAAAGGGAACGCAACTGTAGTGATGGATGCAACAGAATATGAAAACAAAATGCACACGCTTCTACAAGACCAGTCAACATAGAATTATAGATTGCGATCCTACCAACACACAAAAGAAGGTGCATAAATTACTGAAAAAAAGTCCCTTCCTGGCCTAAAGAAACAGTAAACAAACTCAAGCCCTTCCACATTAAAACATCCAGGATATGTGGAGCACCAAAAATTCACAAACAAGGTACACCCTTATGTCCTATTGTGAATAGTATTCACAGTCCCATATACAAACTGGCTAGACATTTAGCTAAGCTACTAGCCACTCTCACAATTTTCTCTCCTTTGTCAAAAATTCTGTCCACTTAAAAAGTATTTTAGAAAACCATACCTTAAAAAGCTCAGACGTAATGGTGAGTTATGATATCACCTCACTATTCACAAATGTACCACTAATTGAAACCCCTTGATCTGCTAAAGTCAACCTTTCCTCCTGATATATTTGAACTATTTAAATTCAATGCTTTGGTATGATATGTTGACGATGTGCTGGCTATTTGGCCACATGGTCCAGATACAATTGTGCCCCCCGACTTAAAACACTAATGGCTTCTATGGTTAAGGTGAGCGATGATAAATTCACAATGATTCTCGTAGTACTACGAGAACAAATTTGGCCATATGGCCCAGACACATTGGATACATTCTTAGCACATTTAAATAGCCGACACCGAAAATTCCACTTTACAATGGAAACTGAAGCTAATAACTGTCTGCTCTTCCTGGATACACTTATCACACATCTTCCAGATGGTTACTTATCATTCTCAGTTTATAGAAAACCTACACATACAGGGAAATATTTACACAAATAATTGCACCATCACCCATCTCTACAGTATGATATCCTAAAAACACTAACCCACAGAACGAGAGTGATTTGTTCCAATGACAATGCTCTTACTGCTGAACTGGCTCAATTATGCCACACCTTCTTAGCCAGTGGCTATAATACCTATAAGATAGACAAAATATTGATGCTCCCAAGAACCCATTATCCACCACGGAGGACTACAACAAAACAGTCACCATCCCATACATTAAAGGTGCATTGGAAAGGATATCTAGAGTTCTCAGTAAAAATCAACTACACACTATATTTAGAACATGTGTCAAATTGGCAACTCTCATCCATTCACCCAAGGACAGCATCTCTCCTTTATCACATCCACGAGTCCAGAAGATGCCTTGTTCGTGTGATCAAACTTACTACGGTCAACCAGAAGAATTATGGACATCCGCATCATGTCCATAATTCTGGACCATGCTTTGGATACCCTTGGAATATCCACTGCACACAGGATCAACTGGAAGAAAACTAAAGTGAGGAAGCTTTTACAATAATAATAATTATTATTATTATTAATCAGAGAGACCTCCAGGGAGTCAGAGACTTATCGAGGGAGGTTACATTCTACACACACACATGCACACACCAGCTATCATACTTATTATTGAATTCATTCACACTGCTTGCACTTACAGCATCCAATGGTAATTCATTCCAATCATGCACCCCCCTCTGAGAGAGAAAAATAGCTGTCACACCCTTCTTAGTGGCCTTCATTCTCGGCTTCCAAGGATGCCCTCTCATCCTTTCCCCACCCACCACCAATTGAAATCCTGTATGACCCTTTCAGAAGTTTGTAAGTCTCAATCATATCAATTTCTTTCTCCTGTTTTTGCTAGTGTCTGCAGTCTACAAATTCTCAATCTGTCTTCATAATCAGTATTCCACAATCCTGATATCATTTTTAAAATTCTCCTTTGTACTCTCTCCAATATATCAGAATCACAATGGAAACCAGGAGACCAGACCTGTGCACAATAGTCCAAATAAGATCTTATCAAGACCTTGTAAAGAGGCAAAATGACATCCTTATCTTTACATGTTGACGTAACGTTCATTTCAGCATTGCAATTATCTTTTGAGTTGTATTTGCAATCTTTGCCACATGGCCCCTAAATGTCAACTTCCTATCTATTACACATCAAGATCCCTAGACTCATCAGTTTCTTCTAGCCTAATCCCACCAATATAATACGACATTTGATATCTAATCATGCCGAAGTGAATGACTACATTTACTGACATTGAACTGACACCCATTTTCCCATGCCCACAATTCCAGCCTATTCAAATCACTCTGCAAGTTCTGCATAACAGCAGCATTCCTGATTACACTACCGTCTTTGCATCATCAGCAAATAGCTGTATGTTGCTTGTCAAATCCTTCCCAATATCATTAATGTACAGATTGAATAACAGTGGACCAAGCACTGATCCTTGTGGTACTCCATGTGTTACCTTAAACCTTGCAGACTAGGATCCCCTGTACAGGTAGTCGTTGACTTACGACCATATCAGGTTCCGACCGACCGGTCGTAAAGCGATCTGGACGTAAGGCGGACCAGTTTAGGTAAATCAGACACTGTACAACACAATTGGTTTACTATTTACAAAAATAAAATATATTATGAAAAAGATATCAAATACTGTATAAAACCTAAAAAATATTTTAGGTTTTATACAGTATTTGTGTTTTCTACAAAAACATATGTAGAAAATAGATAAGAAATATTTTACTGACCACTCTTGCTTGGCTGCGGGTCATCAATGTCACCACTTGATGTAGTGGGAGTTGTTTTTCTCATAAACATGTTGATTTTTGTCTGAATTGTTTGTTTCCTTTTCTGCTTGTAAATTTCATGGCATATGGCTGTAAAGCATCTTGTACCATTCGTTCAATCCCTGCAAATCGTTCGATGTTTTTGTCCATTTCCTCAAACTGTGTAAGAAGTTTATTTAGTAGAGAAAAACCTTCAGATAACTCTCTAGTGGTGAATTTTATTTCTGGTTCTTCCTCATCTTCATTTTTCTCTTCTTCCAAAGCGATAAGTTCTTCATTTGTAAGTTCTCCAGATTCTTGCTCTAGCAGCTCCTCAACATCTTCCACTTCAATGTCTAAAGAAAGTCCATTTGTCACTAGTGTTACAATATTTTCCTTAACCATTTCAAGTTATTGTTCACTATCAAATACATCATTAACAAAACGCTGGACACAGTTTTTCCAGATTCCATTCATGCATTTCTTTGTCACAACCTCCCACGCGGCCGCAATATTTTTGATGCATTTATAAATATCGTACTGTTTCCAAAACTCTCACAAAGATAGTTCTGCGGTCGGCATCTGTTGCCGTTATAGCTTGGGCGAAAGTGGTTCGAAGATAGTGCACCTTAAATGTGGCAATCGCCCCTTGGTCCATAGGCTGAATGAGTGGAGTTGTATTTGGCGGCAAATAAAAAACTTTTACATGTGGATGGAGGTGAGGTGGATGGTCAGATGCATTGTCTAAGATTAATACAATTTTGAAATGAATTTCTTTCTCGAAGCAATATTCACGAACTTGAAGTACAAAACAATTTAGAAACCAGTCTTCAAACAATGTTCGAGTCATCCAGGCTTTTCGGTTTGAACGGAAGTATACAGGCAGAATGTGCTTGTTTACATTCTTGAATGCACGGGGATTTTCAGAATGATAAATTTAAAAAAGGCTTTAGTTTAAAACCCGCGATGTTCCTGCCAAGGAGCAAAGTTAGCCTATCTTTTAGTGCCTTAAAACCAGGCATGCTTTTGGCTTCTTGGTGAATGTGAGTGCGTTCTGGCATCCTTTTCTACAACAATCCAGTCATCTTTTCAACTCATCCATGTTGAAAAGCTGCTCTGGTAATTATTTCATCCATACTTTTAACAAACTCTTGAGCTCCTTCCACATCCGCACTTGCTGATTCTCCAGTGACTTGAACCCTATGAAGGTTGAATCTTTTGAACCATCCTGTACTTGCTATAAATGTCTGAGTGTAATCTTTTCTTGCTCGTTCCTTCAGTGTCTGAAAGAGACTTTCGACTGCACTGTAAGAAGGCTTAAGGGTGTTTGCTTCTGTATCTGATCTTCCATCCAAAGAAACAATAATTTTTCCATTTCATGGATGGGCCCTGTACGTTGTTTCGTTATCACTGTTGCTCGCATGGGTACTGAACCTTTAACAACTTCACGAATCCTTTCTTTGTCTTTCAAAATCATCGACACTGTAAAATGAGATAACTTAAAATCACGTGCGATCGCGTTCACCTTCTTTCCTTCTTAATGCTGCTTGATCACTTTCAAATTTGTGTCTAAAGCAATGGCCTTTCTTGCTTTCTGGACAGGTCTAGGAGTAGACAAAGGCACTTTCCTCTTGGTTGACATGTTTAGGGGTTTTAAAAAAATGCTAATTGTAACACAAATTATAACTGAACCAAAAGTAGTGAACGTAATATGTAGGCATATTACTGGTCAGTGGACTGACGCTACACGCACAACCGTTCCCATTAGGCTACAGGGACCACACGGATAGGGCGTGTGAGTGTAGTAGAAAAATCTGAGATGCAGTCGTAAGTCAATCAGTCGTAAAGCGCATAGGTCATAAATTGATGACTACCTGTATACTACTTTTTGATATCTGTCAGTCAGCCATCCTCTTATCCATGCTAATATTTTATAACCCAGACCCATTTTCTCCAATTTATGCAGTAGTCTGCCATGCTGTATTCTGTCAAAAGCCTGAGCAAAATCCAAAAGTATCATGGTGTGTCTCTAATTCAATGACAACATTGTTATAGAATGTGAGCAAGTTGCTAAAACATGACCTTCTCTTAGTAAACCCATGTTGTTCATTGCAAAGTAGAATTCACTGTCAATCTTTCTGAATGTGGGCCATAACCAATTTTTCCCAAATCTTCACCACCACTCCTGAGATACTAATTGGTCGATAGTTGGATACTTCGGTCTTTGCACCACCCTTGTGCAATGGAATTACCATACATTCCTTCCATTCTTGCAGAATCTTCCCTGTTTCCTGGTTAAAGGAATGGCCAGTTCAGCTAAAAACTCTTTTAGCACACGTGCTGATATTCCATCAGTCCCTATTGATGAATTCTTATTCAGTTTGTGCAACAGCTCTGATACCTCGGCCTCACACACACACACACCTGCGTTTCTTCATCTAGTGAAGAGGTGTTCACCAGGTTGATAGCTTTTAACGAAATGGGCACTCATTAACTGAACAACCTCTTTTGCATCTGTAACCCTCACGCTATCTGGATTTAGAAGAGTTATTCTTCCATGTTCATTCGTTCTTTTACTTGCAGCATATCAATAGAATTCTTGTGGATTGTCTTTAGCATGCAGAGCCAGTTTCTTTTCATAATCAGACTTTGCTTTCCATACAACAGTTGTGACTATTCTAGCCTGCTGCTTATAACGTTCACAACGGATGTCATCTTTATGCAAACTGTATTCCTTCCATGTCGTCCTTTTCTTACGAATCTCTTGCTTAATAAGATTACACATCCATTTGACTCCTACTCTATATATTCTTCGAACTCTCGGAACATATTCTGATATCTCATCATTTAAGTATTGTTTAAATGCTTCCCATGCACTGTCGATATTCTTTCCATCCAGCAACCGATTCCATTCCACTGAACTCAGTTGGTCATAATTTTCTGCTTTGTAGTTTAGCATGTAACCTTTTCTGAATGGAACATTCATAAACTTAGTCACTTCCCAAGTGAGTACCGCAAGATCACTGTCACCAACTGGAGGCAGAATAGTTACGTCTTTAACTGTAACGCCCTCTGACACTATAATCAAATCTAACACTCTTTGACCTCGAGTTGTCACATGCTCCTTGAGGAAGTTGTCCTGCAACAGCTCAATAAATGCATTTTCATTCTTCTCATGAGATTCTACTGCTACCCAATCAATATTTGGATAATTAAAGTCTCCCATTCTGATTACTCTTTTTGGCTCATCTTTTCTATTTGGCTATGCATTTCTTCATCACCAGCAACCAATCCACCAGGTCTGTAACAACACCCCACTATGTAATTTGTTAGATTCCACCTCACACCAGATGGCTTCAAACTCACTGCCACATAAAATATTATTAGTAGTATTACTGCATTCATAGGTCTCCACTACTGGATTTAAGTCATCCAATATCATTAGCAGCATGCCTCCTATCCACTCTATCCTTCCTAAAAATACTGTACCCATGACACTTGATACCAATTAGTATGTCTGATTCTAATAGCCAGGTCTCACTAATTCCTACAATCTGAGGTCGCAACATATTGACTAAGGTAACAAACTCTGCCCCTTTGTTTCTGGCACTCCTAGCTACAAGTGAGAGAGATTGTTCTTAGAATTCACAGAAGCCTTTAAACATACCCTGAACCTCAACAAGTATGGCTGTATAAATTTGCCTAAGATTTGGGAGACAGTCATCTTAAGACATAACTAGTACCTGCTTTTTTTTCTCTCTCTGTCTGTCTGTTTTTTTTTTTTTTTAACATAGAGGGCGCCTAATTAGGACTGTAGTCTTTGTGTTGTATCTACAATTGTTTAAACTAGTCCTATTGTTACACCATATTGTTGTCTCGCCACTGTGACAAATTGTTTTTTGTGCTCTGAAGATGCTGGTTATAATACCAGCGAAATATCAGCAATAAGTCGATAAATAATTATTTACTTATCAGACTGTGTTCCAATATATATTCTGTGAAAATTAATCAACATGCACAATGAACACTTAAGTCTTTTGACATGTTTAGGGAACTGTGCCTCAGCATATCCAACAGTCAGTTGCCAGATGGGTAGCCAAGTTTAAAACTGAGCATCCTGAGACAACAGATGCCCCCCTCCCCCAAGTCGGGAAGACTTTCCACAATGATCACACTTGAAAACATCGATGCAGTGCATGCTATGATCCTCGACGAATACCAGCCAAAAAAAAAAAAAAATGCAGACTCTGGGAATATTCAGGAAATCAGTAGCTCTCAGCAAAGTAGGTCCCCAAATGTTTGAATTCTGACCGAAAGAGAGAACTTGTGCTGTCATCTCAAGGGATTTTGGGTTATTTTAAGAAATCACTTGCAAATTTTTTGGCTTATATTGTGACTGTTGATGAAACATTGTTTCATCACTATGACCCAGAGACCAAACAACAGTCAATGAAGTGGAAACATAAAGGTTCTCCACGGCTAAAGAAGTTCCAAACCCAAAAGTCAGCAGGGAAGGTTCATATGGATGGTGTAAATCTTTACAAGAACCTCAAAAAAGATGAATCTGTTACAGCAGCAGCAGTTTATTCAACAGCTCTGAAGGAATTGAAGGAGGTACTGAAGGAAAAATGCCGTAGGAAACTGAGTGGAGGTGTGCCTTTTGCAGGACTGCTCACACTGCTCATTTAAACCTAACAGACATACACAACTTAGGCTTTCAGTGTCTTCCTCATGCACCCTGTTTGCCAGACCTGGCGCCATCCAACTACTTCTTATTCCCAAATTTAAAGTAACACTTGAAAGGAAAAATTACCACAGATAATGAAGTCGTATCTGCAGCTGAGTTTGTGCAACAAGACAAAGCCTTTTTTTTTCAGAGGATTGCAAATGATGCAGCAGCATTGTAACAAGTGTATAACACTTTGTGAGGAAGATGTAGAATGGTTCTACCTCAATTTCTTCATGGTGATTATCACAATTTTTCAGTACACCTTTGTATTATGCATTTTAATATCGTGATGAATAAAAGTTAGATAATCTGATCCCTGTGCTTCCGAAACCAAACAATGTACTTTTCAAGATACTTCAGGCCTTCACTAAGCAGAGTGATGGTCCTACAGCAGTTGATGGACCTACCACTTTAAGAACTTTCATCCAAAGAACCATCTGCGTGGTTAGCCTAGTGGCTTTGCTCTTCGCAACCATATGCCTGGGGAAGGAGTGTCCTAGGTTCGATTCCTGTCGACGACGTTAGGAGCTTAAGGATCTTCCTCAGCCATAGCCAAGTTAGCCAGTCTTGGGCGTAGGCAGCGGGGTTTTTTCTGCCAGTTTATCTATGGTTTTTCATCCTGCCAACAGGCAAACCGACCCGTGAACACACACGGATACAGTCAAGAATACCCGAGACGATCCCTGCAGCTATAGGTCTGAATTGTCAGCTATGCCGGTCCCAAGGCCGGATAAAAATAGGGGAGATTGAGGTGGTGCTGTACCTCCCCTTAATAGGGGCTCACGGCCGTTGAATCACCATATGAAATAAATAAATAAAATCCAAAGAACCAACTGGACAATGGGATTTTAACCTATAGCCTGTTGGTTTTGTATTTGGCAAAAGAATGACAAAAACTGGTATTTGTCATTCTTGTGTCGAATACTTGTTTTTGCTTAACTTTACACTTTCACACTTTCATTCCATTTAAGTAACCATCCCATCTTCTTGAATGCAAATTCATGCTGATTGTCTTGGATGCTAACTGTACCATGTTTGGTTACTGGAGTACAGGTCTCAGATTATCTAACTCTTGTCATATTCATTGCCAATATATTCATTTTTAATGTGGCATCTGCCATTGATGCCATCTGTTCCCTAATTTTCTCATAACTGTCATCGTACACTGTGCTATCCTGTCTTTAAATCTCTTATTTATTTTCCTAAGTGTCAATTTTAGATCTGTAAATTAAAACTAGTTTGAACATTTTGCACCAGCCTTAGTTATTTTATCTCTTTCCATTTTAAAAATCACAGTTGTAATTTACTTATGATATGCATTTTTTAATCATTACACACACACACACACAGTGAAAATTTTATAAATAACATTTAATTTTCATTATATATAAGATAATCTAAAAATATATATATTTGTTTGCATTTATTAATCCAGTTGTATGCTTAGTATTATCAGAACTGCTGTGTGGTTAAGAGGTAGCATAATAAAGAGACTTAAATATGTTTAAGTAGTAAACTTACTTACTGTATATTGTAATCCTTAGGGATTTACATAAAAATAACACATTGTGTGTATATTATTGTATGTTTGTAGTAGTGTTCTTATACCATACGCTACTGCAACGTTCAAGTGCTGTAGTAATAGCAGCCATGTTGTCACCAGAGAAAAGCTTTGAATCTCGGTAACAGACACGTGCATTAGTAGTCAGTTTTTTGAAACAGAATGCCAATAAGTTAGTAGGCAAGCAAGAGAGGAGAACTGAATAAAATGAAAAGTTTTTATATGTAACTTTATCTACTCTCCAAGGAGGAACTGGGAAGTTAATAATTAAAGGACAGTATAATGTATCAAACCTTAGTAGCAAGAACATTATGTACTTAATGAAAAACAAGTTCTAAGTAGTAAAGTGCTTTTTAATGGAACTGCATTTGGAATCCCTCAACAATTAAATGTATTCCTATTGTTTGAATGATTGTTCTTCATGCCTACTTCAGCAAAATGAGGAAAGAGGCATTAAAGAAACTTGCTTACATGAAGACATATGCAAGTATGTTAGTATGAGATCTTTAACTTTTATTGTATTCTGGGGAATTTGAGAAGTAAGACGATGAATGAATGAGTGAGTGGGCAGAAATAAATAAAGGAAATACAGTGATAAAATAAATGTTGTGAAGGAAACTCCCTTATGGCCAAGTGAAACTACAGAACTTTTAGCTTAATGCTATGTGCAATATGCTTTGTATAGTATTGGATGTTATCTCCCAGAATTGAATTTTATTGAGAGTGAAAGATATGATTTTTTTTTATTGAGCTCATAACATGTAATTCCTAGAATGACTATTTAATTGTTTTTTGCATGTATTAAGAAGTCAGATATATCAAATAAACTTTGGAAAAATAAAAACATTTGGAATTATGCTACATAGAACATTAGAAGCATAGCGCATAAAGAAGAAGAATTAGATGAAATTTTAAATGGTGAAAATATAGAAATTGCAGTTCTTACAGAAACTTAAAGAAACAACTAATTATAATATCATATATAGTGGAGTGGAAGTGCAAAAGCTGGCATAATGATTTGGATCCATAAATCGATTAAAGCAAAAATAACTCATTATACATACTGGAATGAAAGAATATTAGAAGTGCAATTAAAATTAAATGAAGAAAATTTAACAGTTGTTAGAGTGTCCCTGAAGAAGGAAAAGAAGAAGAAAATGATTACTTTTACAAACAATTACAAGGACTATATGAAAAATTAAATAAAACAGACGATATAATTATAGCTGGAGATATTAATGCCAGAATAAGAATGAAAAAAATTAATGGACAACTAACAGTAAACATAAATGGAAAGCAACTCATTGATTATATAATAATTTAAAAATAATGAATACATTCTACAAACATAAAAATATGCATGAATGGCGTGCAAGAGAACAAAATGAATAATAGACTACGTTATAGCAAATGAAAAAGCAGCAAACCTCTTCCTAGATGTTAAAATTAGAAGGCTAAAAATCGACACAGATCACTATTTAGTGCAGGCAGAACTAAGGTTTCCACTAAACTGGTTACAAAAAATACAAAAAAATATACAAACTGGAGAAACAAAATCTAATTGCAAAGTAACACTACTAAATGATTCAAGTATAAGAAATTTATACCAACAGACGATTAATAACTACTTAGAAAAAAAAAATACAAAAATAAAAAAACGCCTCCACTGGCGCTTTGTTTTGGGCTCCTACTCAAAACCATGTTTCTTCACCAATAACGATCGTTTCAAGGAAGTTTGAGTCCTTACAAGTGGTTTTAATGAGGTCCTTGCAGTGTTCAATTCGATACATTTTTTGGTCGTCAGTTTACTTGTAGGAAACAAATCGCGAATTCAATTTATGAAGGCCCAAACTCTCTGTTTTTTTGGATGTTAACTTTGCTCAGTCCAGTTTTTGAACTGCCTGGCTTTTCGCCATCCTCAAGCGTCTCACGACCACTTTGAAATCTCTTAAACCACTTGTAAACTTGAGTACGTGATAAGCATTCATCACCGTATGCTTTTTGGTAAAACTTTTACCAAGTTTAACACAAAAGTCAATCGCAGATCTCCGTTTAAAACTCATTTTCTGACCATTCGTCAAAACACGCTGTCACTCTTGGCACTATTACTCAGCTTCTAATGAAACAAATGTAATAAACAGTTGACACAACACTAATGGAGGTTGCCTCTTTTGATAACAAAAAGATACAACAGGTGGTGCCACTAGTTTCTTCTATTTTCAAGAAGTTTGGTTTCTTTTTGGACAAAAGGTGTATAATCAAATCTAACACTCTTTGCCTTTGAGTTCCTTCTGTCACATGCTGCTTGAGGAAGTTACCGATCAATAAATGAATTTTCATTCTTCTCATGAAATTCTACTCCTACCCAATCAATATATGGATAATTAAAGTCTTCCATTATGATTACTCTTTTCTCGCTCATCTTTTCTGTTTGGTGATGCATTTCTTTATTTAGGTCTGTAACAACATCCCACTATGTAATTAGTCTTGTTAGATTCCACCTCACACCAGATAGCTTCAAACTCACTTCCACATGAAATATTGTTAGTAGTAATACTACAATCATAGGTCTTAACTCTAACTGGATTCAGGTCATCTGATATCATTAGTAGCATGCCCCCTCCCTTCTATCCTTCCTAAAAATGCTGTACCCTTGACACTTGATACCAATTAGTAGGTCTGATTCTGATAACCAGGTCTCACCAATATGTCAATATGTTTCATCCTACAATCTGAAGTCGAAACATATTGACTAAGGCAATAAACTCCCTTTGTTTCTGATACTCCTATCATTCGTGTACAGACATAATAATCTACCTGTTTGTTCTTTTGTATTGTCTTGTCTGCAGTTTGCCTTACGCATGTAGACATCCTTGCACACACGAGTCCGAATCTGACGAACACAAACCCGAAATCGTTCTCTCCTCGTCAACATTTCCATGACAAGTCATTCCTGTCATTAACAGTTATATAACATTGTTGCTCTTACACTCACATTCACACCATTCCTCTCTTTATAATTTAGTTTCCCTGACCCCTCTGTGTTAGGTCTCAAACCAGTTATTAGTTTTTTTTTCTATACTCCTGATACCAAACACATTCAGGTGCATAACTTGCAAAATGCTTTAAATGATATAATAACAATGAAAGAATTAAAAGACAACCTAAGTAAAATAAAAAAAAATTGCTTACCAGCAGAAGATGGGATAAACTCTGAACTGTATAAATTTGCTAAAAAAAATTTCATCAGAGATTATTAAAAGTTTGAAATAAAAATTATACAAATGGACAAATACCAATAGAATGGAATAAAAGTATAGTTATACCTATATTTAAAAAAGGGGATAAAACAAAACCTGCTAATTAAAGGGGTTTATTGAATGCATGCTACAAAATATATAGTAGAATACTTTATGAAAAATTAAAAATATACTGTGAAAAAAATATTACAATATCAAAATGGTTTTAGAAATGGACTCTCTACAATGGATGCAGCTTTTTTGTTTAAAACTACTTATAGAAAAAAGAAGAGAATTTAATTTAGAAACTCATCTTTTGTTTATAGATTTGGAAAAAGCATTTGACAATTAATGAAATATTAATACAGTGGAACACCTTAAACAATCCAGGTATAGAAATTTCCCAGAATAACAAAATAAATTTGCTATTATTTGCAGATGATTAAGTAATAATGTCAAATAAGGAAGACAATTTACAAAGAGCAATATATAATTTAAATGTTATTATAGTAGAACAGTTTGGAATGAAAATATCCATAGATAAAACTGAAACAATGGCATTTTGTGGACAAACTCCAGTTAGAAGTAAAATAGTTATTAATAATAAAATAATAGAAGAGATAAATACTTTCAGTTATTGTGGGTGTGAAATATCATATGAAGGAGAAAAAAAAGACATAAAATTAAACTTCAAAATTTTTACAGATTATAGGCTTGATAAATAGAACACTCAATCCAAATATAGTACAAAAAGAAACCTGCTTGAAAATATACAGTATACTTTATCAGTGCCCACATTATTATATGGCAGTGAAATTTGTGCAATAAACAAGATAAAGAATAAAAACAAGTGAAATGAAATTTATGAGAACTGCAAAATACACATTATTAGACTAAAAAAGGAACACAGATATTTTAAAATAACTAAAAATCAATAGAAGAAAAACTAAATAATTATAAACAAAAATGGAACATGTAAACCAAATAGCCAACACCCGATATCCTAAATAAATAATAAAATATAAACCAATTGGAAAGAGGAAGGCCTGGTAGACCTCAAAAAAAAAAAAAAAAGGATATTAGATGGATAATGAGACTGGAACAGGCCAATATGGTCTATATCTGTAATTAGCGTTATGATGATGTTGATATATTAAATTAATTTACTAATTTTAATTCCTTAATGAATATGAATATCAGATCTCCTTGGAGAGATGATTTACTTAATACATAGAATTTGAATCTATTATATCCATTTTTGTGTTTGCAGTGAATATTTTAATTTTTTTTTTATATATTAGAGCCTCATTCTTTAAAATTCACAACATGCTAATTTTGAAGTCAATGCACCATCATGGATATGAATCTGAAACATTCTAATCAACTAAAATAAAATTATATACAACAAACATATTGGTATTTTACTTTCCACAACTGACTATAATGAAAAAGTTGTGGAAACAAACAATAAATTTAACATAATGGAAGTCTGTTTAACGTCATATTTTGTTAATAATTATCCTCACAAAACATTATACCTAACTAGTTGAAATATTTTCTTACACTTTGTAGGTTCAACTTTGAGAATGCAATTTTTCCATGTTTTTGCCTGCTCAAAGTTTCTATAATTTTTTTTAATGATTTTTCATACCGTATTTGTTAATTATTTCAAGATCTC
The DNA here is from genome assembly GCF_054136105.1 of Typopeltis vanoorti. Taxonomy (NCBI): domain Eukaryota; kingdom Metazoa; phylum Arthropoda; class Arachnida; order Uropygi; family Thelyphonidae; genus Typopeltis; species Typopeltis vanoorti. Next base: position 87,760,837 of record NC_143552.1, read on the forward strand.
TACAGAGTTACAAGGCTCGTTAATGTATTCTCACTTTACAAAAAATTTTGGTAAGTCATTGTGATTTAAATTGGGTTGATGCTGTAAGGCCTTGGAGCTTTCTTTAAAAAACATTCATATTTGAAATGACTTCTAGGGATTAAGCATGCATCTAACCAAAAGATGATATATTCTCGACTCCATACCAAGCGAGACCAGATGTATAAGATTTCCAATAGCAAATGTAGCATTGAAGTTTTCTCTACTGAATGACTCCTTTCCTTCTTTGGTCCAAAATACAAAAGAAGGTACTTTTACATCATCCATCAGAGGTGACAGTGAAAGTATACCTTTGGTGGTCAGTAAAACTGTAGAAAATTTGATAAGAAAAAATGTAGGAGTAAGATTATACTTATTCGGAATTAAGAATTTGGTTCAAAGATAGCACAGATGTAGAGGAAAGAACCCTACATTCACCAGTGGGATTAGTTACTGGAGATTGGATTGTAGGAATCTGTTATGCATTGAATCTTCTGTTAGATCTTGATGTAAATGGGCTGCTAAACGAGTTTTTGCAAAAAATATTCATTCCACCTCTGAACCACAACATATCATATTGGCCATCCTTAATACTGAACTACCAAATATTGGTCTCCATATCTCTTGTGTGTGTTCTTTAAAGCAATATGTGCACATCCTTGATCAAAAGTTTGAATCTCTATATTTGAGACAAAAGACTTCTGGTTTTTAAAAGGAAAAACATGAGAACTAATAATATGATAAGTGAGATAATAGAAATATACTCATTTATAGAATAATACTTTTAAAAAGTGGGATGGAGGTCATTTCTACAGGTTTTTACGACTTGCTAAAATGGTTATTTAAAAAAAATAATAAAAATTTCAAAAATACAAATAAACCCATCTAGTATACTTGCTCTTTCAGCCCTTTGTTAGGAATGTGATTTCTAGTGTAGAAATGATTTGATGTACTATAAATTGGTGAGTAGCTTCCAACAGAAAAATCACTTCTATTTGATAGTCACTTAGCAAGATATCAGCCTCAAAACTAAAAGCCAAATTAGAAAGTTGAATTCTTTATTGGATGAAGTTGTCATCTGCAACAATATTACTATAAAGAAATTGCCTATATTTTGGTAGAATTTCGATGGCTTACCTTAAATTCATAAATTGCTCAACTAAGACTAATTGTGAACTGCATCATTTCTCTTACCTATCATATTGTTACATATTTTTCTCGTCTATCAACTGCTCATATAGCAGTGGGTTTTAACCTTTTTAGTGATCGGCACCCCCTTGAATCTAAAAATAAGTTCTCCCCACCCCCCTTGAAAAATGTGTTTCTATTTCTTTATTTAGGAAATTACATCTATTGCAAGATAATTTATTTATTGAAAAATAAACATACATTACATATACATACAAAACAATATCTCAATTTTTAATGGCTATGTTGTTACTATGTTGTTAAAGTATTATTATGAATAAACAACAATTTTGAAGCGAGGCTCCTTTTTTTGAAAGAGCCACGCATAAGTCATCACTTGCATTTAAGCGATTTCTGGCTTTTGTTTTTATGTGCAAAAGTGATGAAAATCCCATTTCACACAGGTAGGTGGTGGCAAATGGTAAAAGTGTGTGCAATACTGCTTTTGCCAGCTGTGTACACTAGAATTGTTTTAAGTCCAGTTTTTCAAATTCCATTTAAATACGCACATTGACTCGTATCTCAATAAGATCATTTTTTATTAAATAGCTGTCATCCATCGAATCTGGGTCAAATAGAAATGGATCCAGTATCCATCTCTGAACTTTGCTAATATTTCCCGTGGTAAAGTATCCATGAAATGATTCACTCAATTGTTAGAGGTGTATTGCAATTTCAGGTATAATTATTATTTTCTCATTTTCCAGAACGACTGAATCAAGCAAAGGAAAGTTTGCAAAATTCCCATTTTCAACTCGACGTTTCCAAATTTTTAGTTTTTCAATAAATGAAGATAATTTTTCACTAGCTGTTATTATGTTCTTACCAAATCCTTGTATTGATGTGTTTAATTCATTCAGGTGGCTAAATATATCTGCTAAGTAGGCTAGTCAAAATATTGCTTCTCTTTTTTAAAAGCTTTAACTAAATCACAATTTTGGTTAGTAAGAAACTTTATAATTTCCTCGCTCAATTCAAAAACTCTGCTTAGCATGCAGCCCTTGGAGAGCCACCGTACTTCAGTGTGATAAAGAAGCACAGTATGAACAGCACCGATTTCTTCACACAAAGCATGAAAGATACGATGATTAAGCGATCGCTTAATCATCGTATCTTTCATATATCGTATAATACTTTACTACATTTACTGCAGTAGTTAAGTGTTGTTTTAAATTTCTGGCAAAGCTTTCGATGCAAGTGCATGATGGTGCAACATGCAGTTTGTTATTGTAACTTGCGGTATTTCTGTCTTGATATATGAAAAAAATCCAGAATTTTTGCCCAGCGTTGCAGTGGCACCATCAGTGCAAATTGAGCCTATCACATTCATGGGCATTTGATGTTTCAAAAATAAGTTTTTAATATGATTGAAAACATCAATCCCTTTTGTCGTCAATTCCAGTTGCTCACAAAATAAAAATTCTTCCAACATTTCTTTTTCTTAATGTATCGCACAAATAGCAACAACTGACTCCAATTATCAACATCAGTTGACTCGTCCAGTTGAATACTCACTTTTAGAGTAATGGCTTTGATATCTTCTACTACCTGCAGTAAAATATCAACACAGATCTTGAATGCACGATCGAATCACATTGTTCGATAACGGAATCTGCTGAATTTTCCTTTATGCTTAACCCAATAAATTTTTGCAATTTCAAGTGCACATGGTTTTACCAAATCCTCAGCTATTGTATGACCTTTTCTTTTCTTAGCACACAGATATGCCACTTGATAAGAAGCTTCTAACAAGGGCTTATGTCCTGCAAATTCACCACCATGCTGATTGTTGAAATGTTCTAACAACTTTGACGGTTTAAGATTGGAGTTTGAAAATATTTTGCAACATAAAATACATTGTGGTCGTTGCTTACCATCTTTTTTTGTTGTACAAGTGAATCATCCATAAGCAACATAATCATCTTTCCATTGGCGTGTTTTCGATATAATGAGGTTTACTACAATCGATAAAATAATAATTATAATTTTTTAAAATTTGCAGAAAACCTTTATGTAATCAATTGATTGTATCCGGTATGGACTTTAGTCACTGATTAATGTTGGTAAATTAAAGAAAATTAGTATTAATTTCTGCATCAAACCACCTCATTAATGTTCGTACTCAGAGTATGTGAACACGTGCGCATATCAACCAGTTTCTTATTGTACTGCATGTGCTGGTAAGTGTGATGCGCTGAGGCAAAGGTAGAGAGGGTAGGAGTAGGGGTCCCAAAAGTCGACGTAGTGTTTGCTAGTTTCTCGCACCCCTGGAAATGCTTTCTTGCACCCCCAGGGGTGCACACACCCCAGGTTAAGAACCATATGGATGATCTTGGTCCTTTATTAGAAATTCTCACCTTTGATTTTTGCAAAAAAAAAAAAAAAAAAAATTGTTGACTCCACACATGAATGTTCACAAGACCTATAACACTACAGTGCCATGTGTGGATTGGTGTTAAGGAGAAAAACATAGCCTGTTGATATCTTTCTTAAAGAGTGAGAGTTTGTACTCCGTGGGAAAAAGAGTATGGGGAAGATTGTTCCAAAGAATAGAAGTGGATGGAATGAAGGAAGCTGATGAGAAATTAATTGGGTGTGGGCCAGTGGCTGCTCTAGTATTGTGCTTAGCAGCCAGTTCAGAGGAGTACCATATAAGCACCAGTAGAACAGGCACAGTGCCTATGATAAAGTGAGTCAGTGAGAGAAGGGTCATCTGTTAAGCAGATTGCTCTCTTCTGAATATCATCAGGAATCCTTAGAGGTTTTAGGCCATCCCAAATGTAGGAATAGTACTCCAAAGTTGAACAGATCTGAAACTTATGAAACATTAGTAGTTGAGTGGAAGAGAAGTAGTGTTTACAATGGAAAAGAACACCAATCCTTTTAGAGGCTAAAGAGGCAATGTGAGTAATATGTTTGTGTCAAGATAGACTGGATGTGACAGTCAACGTAAGAAAAAAAAGTTGATCTCGAAAGGAAACTGGAACATCATAAAATATCAGAAGGGAAAAGGTAGGATTTTTCTTGTGGGTAATAACCTGGCTTGCGTTTTTTTGGCATTGAAATTTACTAAGTAGTCTTCGCCTCATTTCAGGATGTTGAGGTGGTCAGTACTCTTCATCGAATGCTGAAGAGTACTGTCGTTGGTGAAGCTATGAGTAGGATTTAAACTCAGAGAAAGGAGGTCATTGATGTCAAGGAGAAAAAGTGTAATTGAGAATACAGAAGCTGGTTGTTGATTACCTTCTCCATCACTTTTGAAATAGGGAAATCTGATGAGAGGAAAGTATCCACCATGACACAATGAATGACCAGTGAGAAAGCTAGCAATCCAGTCACAGAGTGTAGAAGGGAAGCCATAAGATGGCAGTTTGTTCAGGAGGCCTTAGAGCCAGACATGATCAAATGCCTTAGATATATCAAGAGCAATAACAAGAGTTTCTCAAAATTTTTTCATTGCCTGAGTCCAAAGATAGGGGGATTAGCTAGGAAGTCAACTGTAGAATGAAAATGATGGAATCCATATTGGTGATCAAGAAGCTGATTGTTGATAGCTTTCTCCATCACTTTTGAAAGTACTGAGGGTATAAGTCCTTCCGTCCATCAATAAACTTCACACTATTCCTCCTGCACAATCTTCTCATTGGCAATCATGGCCCTTCTTCTCAGTTCTGGCCTATCATACCGAGGCAGCGGACTCGCAATCTTTACTTTCTAACTCTTCATTTTTGCATCAATTAACAACTCTTTCATATCTTCTCCATTGCATATTTCTCACCTAACTCATTTGTGCCAACCAAAACAATTAACTTGCTCGCTTCATTCTTGTGCATACTTACAGCATCACCAGCATCCTTTATCTTTGCACTTGGAAAACATGATTTTTCACTTTCACATTAAATATACCTCTTATCATCGAAACCTCTCCCCCCATACAATACTATCTCTTTTTTCTCACACTTTTATGCTTTTCCCATTCACTCTTTCTTTCATTCTTCGTCCTTCTGTACCACATGCCAATCATTTCTTCAGTCGCTCGAGCTCACTTTTTATCCTGTGAAGGAGTCCACGTAATTTAAAGTGCGTAATTTCTTTCCGCACTAGCATCTCATCATCGACATTATTATTACTTTCGACAACTTCCTTCAAACTCTCATTTATATTTTGTGCACTATCATTACTGCTTCCTCTACATTCTCTACCACACATTTTGACTATTCATTTGCTGCGTGCTCAAAATTAAAAGATATTCAAACCAAATTAAATGTCAGCCATATAAAATTAGTTCAACATGCACTTACTGGGTAGAACTACTTTTGATATGCTGCAATTAATACAAGAACATAAAGGAGTGTTAAATATTTATGCAATTGACAATAATTAAAATACATTAAACCAAAATCAGTGGTCTTTAATGGAAAAAAGTATTAATTATTGAAGCCTTTTTAGGAAATTACCAAAATGAGTTCAAATGTTGCTTAAATTTTAGAAGTCCCAACTAATTATATAAAAATGTATTTAAGATTAATATAACACTTTTTGATAGGAACAATGGAAACCTTTCATTGTGATGAAATTAACAGATTTGGTGTTTTATTCAGAAAATAAATATTGTTATTGCTATAATATTAGATCCAAGATTTATAATAAATTTAGTTTAATCCTTTATCCAAGTGTGAGCAAACAAAGTTTGTACCTGAAAGTATCTTCAGGACTGGAGTAAGGTGGTACAACGCCCTGGTGTTGTACCACCTTACTCCAGTCCTGAAGATACTTTCAGGCGAAAACTTTGTTTGCTCACACTTGGATAAAGGATTAAACTAAATTTATTATACTCTAACCAAGTGAAAAATAAACTTTCAACATCCAAGATTTAAGCTTGCATTTTTCAGGTCAGGCAAAACTGATTATATTAAAGAGTGTGCTAATTAGAGAAATCTGAATATGATATTTAAATAGCAAGTGATGAAAAGAAAAATATGAGTAAACTATGGCAGTGTATGATATCACCTCTTCATCTACTGCTATATTGTCATCAATTCAAAAGTAGAATCATCTGCACTCCCAAAAAAAAATTAAAAAAATAAATAAATAAAAAAGAACTGATGAGAATATATTGGCCATTTTGAGTGAGATAGCAAGAAAGCTTCTTTTGGCACCAGCATATGCAACCAAAGCATAAACAACAAATGTCTCGTATTGTGTTAATGTTTACACCAATTATTTAGCTATATTCTACATAGGGCTATCTTTATTATGGTGTTAATTTCAAATTTTCTATTCTATTCTCTCAGCCATATGGCTGGTGGGGGGGGGGGGGTGAAGTAGCACTATGCTACCATATTGGAAAATTTCAATTCAAATTTCAAATTGTTAACCAAAAAAATTGAAACTAAAAGAATCTCACCTCCTAGTTTATGAACATATCCCACTTAATGAAACATTAAATTTAATTAAATCTTCTCTCCTGATGGTAACATTCTCTTTTGCTTTGTGATGCAATTAGGTTATTCTGTTTGGCATAATAAAATTTATCTTCATATTGAAGGAATGGCAGTTGACTCCTCTTTTTGCCATTACTTGCAAATTTTTTCATGGAAAATTTTGAAGAAAATGAATTAACCTATTCCTCGCTAAAAACTCTCCCTCTGGTTGCACTGTATTGAAGATAATGCGTTTCCTATCTTGCCACATGGCCACAACTCTTTAGACATTCTTTGGTGCATTTAATGAACTCCCTAGAAAAAAATTTACCTTTGAACTTAAAAATGACTCCTGCTTGCCATTTTTAGACACTTCAATTACCAGACTTCCAGATGTTTGTTTGTCTTATATCATCCACATAGAGCTAGAGCTGTTTGATTAAATGACATTTTATTTCAAAAAGAATTAGTATACATTTTCAATTATTTCATTAATAGTGATTACAATCCTAATCAAATAAACTGGTTATTATACCCAACATCTAATATTAGACAAGCTAATAGAGAGCATGCCATTAAATACTCCAAATCTGTAAATTACATTCATCTGGAAGGAATAGCTTACACATGGATGGATTCACTTGCAAAATGTGGATGACACCGAGAATCCAATTTACTAGCTACAGTTCCTACGTATTTTGACTATGTAATTCAACACTTAGTTAAATTACACTTTAATTTCTGTGTTTCAGGCTTTATTTTGTGTATGCTTGTGTGCGCACACAGTTTATTGTGATACAACAGACCAGTAAACTTTGAATGGAGTATTGTAGTTGGTGCTTATACAAGTATTGTGCTGAACTTCTTTTTTTTTTCCCAGTGTTAGACTGTTAATGCATAACATTGTGCCAACAAGTGTCACCATCCAGTTGATCTTCTGTGATGTTGGTATGAGAAGTCCTAGGACAGTTACAAGAATCATACGGTTAGTGCAATGGCAGTGAAATGTAATAATAGTAGTCAGTAAAGGAACACAATGTTAAGGCTATATCCCATGTCATCAATGAGATATAGCCTTTCAGGTCCCAATAACTTTGGTTTTGCAACTTCAAAGTTATTTTGGTCTTACAGTAACTTTATCATATTTGCTGAAATTTTACAGACTTCCTGTGAGATGCTTTCAGCACTTCCACTGGATTCATGCCTCAATGAGTTCATGTTGTTCAGAGAATTAAAGAAGTGCTACTCATCATTATGTAGGTGTAACTAATAAACTGACCACTTATGTTTTGTTGTGCACCAATATTCCATAGAGGTGCACATGATTCATGTGCACCTTTTTATTTTCACTAAGTTCCACTCCTGCCAGATTTTAGGATAGATTACATCAGGAAGTTACCCATTCTAAAAACATGTAGATATTTCCATAAATAAATTTAAGTTGTTCTATTTTAGTATATATCATGGAATTATGTAACATATAATTTCATAAATTAAGATCGAAACATGCATAATATTGCTTATTTCATTGTAAATTTCTGAATTTTCATTTTTTCTAATAGTATCTAATGGCCCAAAAGATATAGGAAAGGATGAAGAGTTTGATTCTTGGCGAAATCAACCTCATCAGGTAAATGTTTAGTTAATGATTTAAAAAAAAAAAAATGGTGTTTTCAAGTACATCTTTGCATATAAAGTGTGAACTAAGGTCCTTCAATACCATTTTGTATTACAAAGTTTCCAGAGATATTGAGGCACCTTATTCTAAAATGATATGTAAATATAAGTACCATTGATAATGATGTGCGAGAAGTTCTAGAAGAAGCAGAGCATAATGATGTCAGATAAGAATGTTATGAACTCTCCACATGACTTAATAGGAAATCACATTGAAGGTCTTTCTATCTCAGAGCATAATTTTAAGAGGCTGTCAGCTTTCCCATAGACAAAAGGCCATATCCACATTGAACCGAGAATTGGTCCACTTGTATTTTCATTGAAAGAGACTTAAGGGCATTTGTTTTTCCTTGTTATTCCTTTTACTGGGGCATAGACACTAATAATAGGAATCCATGACTTATTTATAATCTTAATATAATAGACGAGTGTCCACTCTTTGGACATCCCTTCACACAGGATAAGATAGAAGAAAGCTATCATGCTATATAGAAGTCGTTACATGTGAGAAAGTTTATTTTTTGAGTCAGCTATAAGCTGTGAAGCATTCTCTTAACCTGAACAAGTATGGCTGAACACTCTTAACCTGTATGGGAGACTGTTATCTTAAGATCAACTCCTACATAATTATAATACTTCTTTTTTTTTACAACATTAAGAGTTTAGATCTTTTGTCTCCATTACAACTTGAATTGTTTCACTTTCTCATTGTTATGTGTTAACTGTAACATGTCATGTGCTCTGAAGATGCTGCTTTGAAATCCAGCAAAATATAAACCAATCAATAAACATCTTTTTTATAATTTAGTTTGTTCGGTATTGTAATACCGCTAAAATAAGTTTATGAAAATTTGTATTAGTGCTAGAATTCTCTCACTCCATTATTAATAATGTGTGATATTTTTTTCTAATTGGTTTATGAATAAAAATCATTACTCCTTTTGCTTCTTCTTCTTCTTTGGAAACTCCAATGTGGATATAGGTGGAATTATCTGTTTCATCTGAACTTTTTTTTTTTTTTTGTTCTTTCTGCTATTACTGTTAATTTGATATTTCTTTCTGTAAGAGTTTTGTCTAGATCTTGGTACTTGTAATGAATATGTCTGATACTCCAAGTAGCAACATTCCAGATATTCTTGTTTTTTATTTTTATTCTTTTCCTTGCCCTGCTCATGTCCATTAAACTGTCATAGTGGTTTTCCAGAGTGATAGCTTGGTTTCTTATAACCTGATATTTTGGCAAAGGAAAAAAAAAAATCAGCTGGGTTGGTTACCAGCTATCTGCAGCCAAGTTTGGTGGTGGGCTGCCACCTTAGCACTTCCAAACTTGCTCTTAGTCTCCATCTTCTTTGTACCTGAACAAGATTCTCAACTTGGGTTACTCAGGTTTCAGGATTGGGTTCATCACATGGAGAGGAAAGGTTAGATGATCATGCTTGAGTGGATCATATATTACACATCTGTTGCCTTTGATCTTCATTTTACTCATTGCAATGAGCAAATCACTTTGTGTTTAGTGTTGGAAATGTTATATAATAATGATAAAATAGTAGTAGTAAAGATAGATGACTATCTTTAAACAATTATCCATGTTAGAATTTTAAAAAAATTTTGTTTATTTTTATTCTTTTTCTTTTCCTTGCCCTGCTCATGTCCATTAATTTGAACCTAAGGAATAAGAATGTGAGTTATTTCTTCTGTAGTAGAAGAGGCAGAGATTCTAAAACTGTTAAATGCTTTTTTTGATAAATAAATCATTAAATCCATTTCATAAGAAGGTGGATTTAACATGTAATTCTTTCTTTAAAAAATAATTAGAATAACATAAAAAATGAGCGTGATGTAATACAAGCTTAATAGTCCCAACAATTTTTTTAAAAAAAATTAACACAAAAAACACAAGGAATACTATTTAAGGCCATATATTTCATCCTGAATATTGCAGTCAACAATGGTGACAATAGTTAATTACAAAGTAGAATGCAAACAATAGATCGATTTGAAAAAGTAACAGCCATGTGTTGTTATACATAAAATAACCCAACATTATAACTGATCAAATGTTGCAATAATTGTTATTCATTAGCTATTTAAATATATATATATATAGATATAGATATGTGATTAAAATAAGACTTTCCCATATCTTAGATAGAGAGAGAGGCAGTTGTTCTAGTTTAAGTTCAGACAGTGAAGTAAGGCCTCAGTGCTTTTTTAAATAGCTAACACCTCCTAGATGAGTCTTTGACTTCATGGGATTTTGGGTCATCATCATCATCATCATACGTATCAAGAATTTAGGCCTAGCATGGCCTGTTCTGGCCTTAGAAGTCATCGTTTAAGAGGACTTCCCGGTTTTCTTTTTCCTAATGGCTTGTACTTTAAGGCTTGTTTTGGGTGATAATAATAATGAATAATTAATATTGCAGTGCTTCCTCAGTTATCCCATTGAATTGTTTTATGTATAACATGACATGTCTCTTTCAAATCAATCCATTGTTTGCATTCTACTTTGTTATTAACTAATGTTGCCATTGATAATGGCCTGTGATATTCAGGCTGAAATATATGGCTTTAAATAAATAGTATTACTTATTCCTTGCATTTTTTCCCTGTTACTTGTGCCATGAGAGGTTTCGTTAAATTATCTCTTAATCAACAGTCCCAGCCTTTTGACTAGAATAGTGGTGACATTCAGCATATATGTGTGTGTGTGTGTGTGTGTGTGTGTGTGTGTGTGTGTGTGTGTGTGTGTGTGTGTGTGTGTGTGTGTGTGTACAGGACTGGATGCTATATATATATATATATGTATATATAGCATCCAGTCCTGTATGAATCTTCTTCTGACTAACTGACAATTGTAAGCTGTTATCTGATTGACATAGAATTAATAGATCTAAAAAAGGCTATTTAGTTATCTACTTCTTTTTCTGAGGTGAATTGGATCCTAGAATGGATTACATTTATTTTGGAAAGAAACTCTGTAACCCAGAGGAAAAGCTATTCCAAATTGCAAAAATGTCATCCACATATCTGTGCCATTGTTTCGACTAAAAGAAATATTTTCGAAGATATGTTGTTCAAAGTGTTCCATGAAGTTAGCAGTGGTTAGAGAAATAGGACTATCCATAGCTGTTGATATAATTTGTTTTTAAAAGTGAATAATAAAAAAGTGTATAATAAAATCAAATAGTTTTATGATGTCTGATGAAAATTCTGGTGGAGTATTCAATGATGTCCAGTATAAGAATATTAGTAAAAAGACATATCTATGCTGATCGTTATGTCAGAAGGGCCTAGATGAAGATCATTAGATAGGTATTTTGATTACTTATAAATGGGAGAGCCCTATTCAGTTAACAACTGGTCTTAATGTGAAATACTAGGTTTGTGAACTTTAGGTAAACAATATATATAATGTAGATAGACAAGTTTCAGAAGGCTTAAGTTTTTCCTTTAATCTTCATCCCAAATATTATCAATAAGAATTAAGCCTGTTCATCTGGCTGCTAGTAGGATCAGATGAGAGAGGTCTATACGTAGAATAGTCTTTAAGAAATAGTGACATTTTTCTATCATATTCTCTCTCTTATCTTTAATAACAACAGGCTTTCCTTTGACCACTTTGGTAATAATAAAATTGTTGTTTTTCTTTAAAGACTTCAGATCTTTAAATTCAGATGAAGAAATATTAGAACTCAAGGAGGTTTAGCATTGAAAATAGTTTTTGCATATTCAAACTGAATCAATCCTGTTACTGTTTAGGAAATAACTTTGCCATTTCTCTTTGGGAGAAATGACAAAGTTATGTCCTTTTGATAAAACAATCAGCTCAACCTGTGTTAATGGAAAATATTCATTGTTTTGATTGTCTTACATTAGCTACTATGGTGGTACTTTTTAGAATTTTTTGTTATTGTTTAATTGCTGATCTATTTTTTGTGTACTTGAAGATGTTTGTGAAATTTAGGTGAAAACTCTACAAATAAGTTTACTGTGAGTTTTGCTCCATTTTATAATTTCTTGTTGTTATTATTATTATTATTAGAGAGAGACTTTATTTCTGCATATACTCAATGAAGACTGCTTTTACAATTATAAAAAGTCTGTATTTTTAAGAGCCAGTAGCAGTGGCAAAGCACAACTCAGTAATTCTTATTTTCTGAGTAACCTGTTCAGTAGATACCATAATCAAGTCTTTATGAAATCAATTGTCTGCTTATCCATGACAAGGGAGGATTATTGTTTGAGATCTAAACAGAAAGGGAGTTTAATTTTGATTATAATTTCATTTAAATTATTAAAATGATTCTGTGGTATGTTTTATGTGATAAATAATTTCCTCTGTTTTATCCCTGCCTTATTGCATCAAAAATGCTTGCTTTGCTGATTATTATTAATTTTGTCACGATGAAATATGACCAATGTGAGGATAGGATATGCGAGCATTTTATTATCCTTTAAGAGCATTTAAATGTACCGCAAGGTAACAAACTAATCATGACACTCGAATATAAAATAAATGCTTTGTTGACAGTAATCAATTTATTCTGTTGGCACTGTGTCATACGACATCACCAGCCCTGCCCTGTTGACATACTTGGCAATTTTGGAGCCAGTCAGAATTCAGAAAACCCACTAGTGTAGCTAAATATATATTTTAACCTATGGTTTTATTTTATTGAGAGTTTTTAATCTTCAATTTTTTTTCATGAGAAATTCCAGATATACTGTATGGTGCAAAAAAAAAAAAAAAAAGGAATTGAATAACTACAACGGAGTAAACAGGTGTCAAAGTTCAGTTGTTTTTTTTTGTGCCACACTATATAAGTGTTGAAACTGAAAACGATCATGATCAATTACTGATAAAATTATGCGTTTTTGATTTATAAAAACGTGCATGCATGCGCGCGCACACACACACACACACAAGTAGGTTTGTTTTGTGTGACAAGTATAGTCCATTAGTACAATATGTGGACTGCTTTTTTATTTTTAAATTATTTTGTTTTTTATATTTAATTTTTACATAATTCAGAAATCTTACTCTAGAGACCAAACACAGAATTTTTTCTTGATACTTCAAGCCTCCAATAAGCAGATTGGCAGTCTCCCAGTGGGTGAACTTCATCTTCTCCCTAAAAGTTAATAAATTGCTTCAACACTGGTAATTACATGGGAGAAAAATTAGCCTTAGCATTAACAAAAGCTTATAAGCAAAAGATTATTATTACGGGTATCTCCATGGAGTCAGTAGACTCATCGTGGGAGACTCAAACTAGCAAAACAATATCTGTCATATCTCTTCTTGAATTCATTTACAGACGAAGAGCTCACAACTAAGTCAGGCAATGAATTCCGCTCATTCACCACCCTCCAGGCAAAAAACCTTTTTCTGACACCTTTGTTAACCACACTCTTCTTTAATTTCCAGGGATTACCTCTTGTTCTTCCATCACTATCACACAGCTGAAACATTTCCTCTGCATCAATCCTATAAAAACCTTTCAGTAATTTAAATGTTTCTATCATATCCCCTCTTCTTCTCCTATCAACCAATCTCTGCAGTCCACAAGCTCTCAATCTATCAATGTAGGGAGCATTTTTTACATCACTCACCAACTTAGTCACTCTTCTCTGAACCCTCTCCACAGCCTCCTCATCTCCAAGGAATCCAGGTGACCAGACCTGAGCACAGTAATCCAAATGTGGAAGTATCAACACTTTATAAAGGGGAATAATAACCTCTTTATCTCTGGATGTCAGTGTTTTCCTCAACAACCAAGTAATCCTATGTGCAATCTTGGACACCTTAGCAATGTGTCCTCTGAACTTCATCTCCCTATCTACCAACACCCCTAAGTCCCTAGTCTCATCAATCTCTTGGAGTACCTTTCCATCAATGTAGTACACAGTTGGTAATCTTTTAATCCCAAAATGCATGACTTTACACTTTTCCACATTGAACTGACATCCATTATCTTTTGTCCATTTTACCAGCTTGAACATGTGACTGTGATATATTAGATAACTGTACTCTACTCAGGCTGACACTGAACTAGTGAGAGATTTGCTGGAATGGTGAGGTAGAACAAAATCTTTCAAGTCGTGACCATAAACTTTTCTACAGTTCTTGTACAATTTTTATTCTGATTCTGCAGCTTCAGAGTCAGAACACTTCTTGCTTCTCCTCTAATTCTGATTGTCTGATACCATAATGTAGCTGAGCCTGCAAACTATTCAGTTTCAGACTTTTTCGGAAGGTATTTGTCGCAAGGTATACATAGAATTCAAGAAACTGTTTTCTTGGGGAGAGGGTGTGGCGACAATACATATTATCTGGGTCAGAAGGGGGGGAAGCAGGTACATATGCATACTTATAAGAATAAATAATAGAAAAACAAAATATGAGTGAAAGAAGGAAAAACGTAGATTTCAGTTAATCATTTGCTTAACATCGGTACAACGAGTGACATATCAGAAGCTAAGAAGTTTTGTATGGTGTCTTTACACAAAAAAAAGGCCAAACTCAATTTTTCATTTCTTAGCTTTTTTGAAATTCCTTATAGCTAAGGAATTGAAATGTTCTCAAGGAAGCTTGAGTAAAGTATTGAGACAGTATTCTAATAACTGGAGTTTTCAAAATAATTACTGCATTAGAAGTTGTAAGGTAATACTGAAGTATCAAGAGATGAGGAGGTTGAATATCACGAAGAAACACTGCTTCTGAAATATAAGGTATTTTCACAGGAGATGGAAAGAACTAGATGTGAATGTGCCTAAGACATTGAGATGACTTCACAAATTGGGTTTTAAATCGTGTGCGCTGTTTATGACTTCCAAGCAGAAGGCAGCTAGAGTGCGATGGTGTAAGTAAAGACTGTTGTGGGGTAAAGAGGACTAGAAAACGGTACTTTTTAGCAATGAAAGTATGTTTTGTGTGTCCCATGGTCATCAAGGGATACTTGATTGGCATCTTAAATAAGATGCATTTGATAAAGAATGAATGAAATGTGAAATTTGCAACCTCTGTCATGGTGTGGACTTGTATGACTGCAGAAGGTCCAGGTAGGCTGTGTGTTGTGTACAAAAGAGTCAATTCCAAAGTGCACCAAGAAATTCTTGAGCACATTATTATTATTATTACATGACACCTCCAAGGAGTCCAAAGACTTATCGAGGGAGGGCACCCTCTAGAACTCTTCATTTCTACCACTCAATCCAATTACAGTGAACCGCAACTACACTGTCATCGTCAACTACACCAACGCCATTCTACTGCCTACCACAACCACTAGTATTTTCACAGACAATTGCAAACATCCATGCCCACGACGGGATTCTAATCCACAGCCTTTTGCCTGGAGAGCGGATAAGCTAACCAGCCAGGCCAGCAGATTGGTGATTTCCTTTTCCAACAAGATTCAGCTTCTTGTCACACTCCCAAAACCACTACTAGATGTCAAAGAAAGGCAAATCATTGTAATTCCTTGGCTGACAAACTTGCGAGATTTAAACCTCATTGAGAATTTGTGGGGAATTATGAAGAAATGTCTTCAAGAAGTTCTCCCAAGAGACAAAAATGAACTTGTTTCTAGTCTGCAGACCATATGGGGATGTTTTGATAAAAAAAAAAAAAAAAAAAGATTGTGAACCGCTAGTAAATAATGTGCCCAACTGTTTATGAACGGTCATAAAAGCTAAGGTGGATGCTACAAAGTACTAATTTTCATGTTATATCCCATTGACAGTAATTTTTGCGCATTTATTTTTGCATTATTCTAATATTTTGAACCATGTTAAAAATCATTCTAATTTTCTGAATGTTTTCAAATAACAGTTTTCTTAAAGTATTTACTAAAAATAAAGAGCCAAAAGGCTTCAGTTCGGTGATGCAAAATTATATAAATCAAGTGGATATTAAATCCTGCATTATTTCAAAGCCGAATGTAGAAACTATGAAATTGTTTCTACATTCGGCCATGAAGTTACTCTCTCTCAGAGCATAATACTTAATCAACTTTGATATAGAAGTGGTGACCTTGATGAGCGTCATACTGATACCAGGTTTCAAAAACATTCATCTTGCAAGTTAAATGCTTTTGGATCAGAAAAAAAAACACGATTCACTTCACATAAACTGAGCTTAATGAAACTGTTCCTAAAATCCTTTGTAAATATCTGTTGAGGAAAATCATTATTGCTATAAAACAAAATGAAGGAATATTTTGTAGGTAATTGAATTTGGATGAACAGTTACAAAATAATAAGGGATGTTGGGGGGGGGGGGGGTACTTGAACTGAATTTAATAAACTTATTAACCAGTTTTAGTATATAACAAGAACTCTATCAAAATTAGACAGTTGGATATGAGTATGGGCTTGAGAGTTCATTACATTTTTTACCTTATCTGAACTATTTCCCTGAAAATCTTGCATCTGTTTGCAAAGAACAGGGAGAAAAGTTTTATTGCAACATTAAAATAGAGAAAAGGTACTAGGAAAGATGAACATAATTATTACTAGATGCAACACAGAAAGTCCCAGAGATAATACATAAAAGAATGGTAACCAAGTGTAACTTTTAAGTGTAAGTGCCGGCCTGGTTGGTTGAGTGGTTAGCATACCAGCTCTCCAGCCAAAAGGCTGCAGGTTCGAATCCCACCACGGGCATGAAGTTTGTGATTGTCTGAAAATACTAGTAGTAATAGTGGGTAGTAGATGGTGTTGGTGTAGATGATGATTTGTACGAGTGTGGTCTGAAAAGTTCTCAGCCTAACAATGAAAAATCGAATTTATACTTTCAAAATTATTTTTATTTTCAACATGATCTCCCTTAAGACTAATACATTTATTCCAGCAATGCTCCGGCGCCATTATCCTGTCCCTGTAGTGGTTCTCAGTAAGATCTGCAAAATACCCCTCTACAGCTGCAATCACGTCTTGATTTGAAGAAAAACACTGACCATTGAGGAAGATTTTTGGTTTTGGGAAGAGATAGAAGTCAGAGGGAGCCAAATCTGGGGAATACGGTGGATGTTCCAACAATTCATAGTGCAGATCCCTTAATTTTCCCATTACCAAAACACCTTTGTGGGCAGGCACATTGTCCTGATGAAAGATAATTTTTTTTTCTTCTGCAAACCAGGTCTTCTCTCATGAATTTTTTTGTCTAGTCTGGTTAAAAGATCGGAATAATATTCCCTGGTTATTATTTTACCCTTTTTTAGATAATTAATAAACAAAATGCCTTCACCATCCCAAAACTGAGTTTGTCTTCTTTGGCGCTGAACAACCAGTGGTGAATCCAAGTCTCGTCCATAGTAATAAATCGATGCACAAAATCAGTTTTATTCTTGTTAAAATGCTCCAAGCACTGTTCAGAGATTTTCATGTGAATGCGTTTTTGATCTGCTGTGAGCAAGCACGACTCCCATCCGCAAAGCTTTTTTATTTGCAATTCTTCATGCTAAATATATCCTATACGTTCTTTTGAAATGCCTAGTTTCAGCAATTTCATGCACTTTGACTCGCTGGTCATTCAATACTATATCATGCACTTGATCAACGATTTCTGGTGTTGTTACACTTTTTGAATGTTCTTCACGTGGATCATCTTCAAGGCTGGTACGGCTATGTTTAAACTCGGCAGCCCATTTCTTAATTGTGGAAAACGAAGGAGAAGAGTGCCCATAAACTTTTATCAACTTCGAATGAATTTCTTTTGACGTTAAACCTTCTTTTACAAAGAATTTTATAACTGTACGATACTCAATTTTATTCATTTCAAGGGATACAGACAACACTTATGCTTCAAGCAGCTGTATAAAACAAACTACTTGATATTTGTACGAGTGTGGTCTGAAAAGTTCTCAGCCTAACAATGAAAAAACGAATTTATAATTCCAAAATTATTTTTACAATTTCACATGGATGCTTATGACAGATGTACCAACTTGGAAAAAAATATCTTGCCGATAGTGTGTTGTCATCCATGGTCGAGGCCAAGAAAACATTTCAGACCATCCTTGTAGTTTGAGAATTGAGTGGAGACATAGTTTTAGAGTAGGTACCCTCCCTTGATGAGTCTTTGGACTCCTTGGGGTGTTATATAATAATAATAATAACTTTATGAAGTCAGGATGAATAATGATAAATAATTATTTTTTTATTGATGAGAAGAGCTTCTCATCTCCTGCAACCCTCTTGCTAGAGGATGCTACCGGACGACGACAAATCATTTTTTGTATTTTGCGCTTTTTTTTTTCCTTCTCTCCCAGTTGATTTTCTTTAACAACATATAATGCAAAATGATTTGTTAGTATAACAGTTTCTTCTGTGATATATTTAATATAAGAATTTCACATGTAAATATTATATGGTAAGTCCTCGACTTATGGATTCGAGTTATGAATCCATTTAAGTTGAGTACAACCATGTATCATAGATAAGTGGTTGCTGTATACAAAATTGTTCTGCTTCACAAAGGTGGTGATAAAGCTAGGGCAACAAATTATAGGCCAATCTGTATATCTGGAGTTGTAGTTAAGATACTGGAGAGCAATGCTCCAGAAACACTGAATATGCCAGCCACAGTAGATCACGTGAGTGATATACTTTACATAAATATTGTTATAGGCAATGTTTTAAAAAACTAAATGTTATGACTGATGACAAAACAAAGTAATACATTCTTTAATTCCCTCTATACACTAAACATATTATACAGAAATATGCTTTCCATTAATGAGGGGTTAAGTGATATAAATTATCCATGAACAGTAATATAATAGGAAAGATAAATAATAAAATCCACAAAAAGAAAGTAGGTAGCACTTGCTGTGGAGCCAGACTTGCTTTTCATGATGCATTCAGTTACATGATCTGGTCTTTGACTTGCTTTTGCAAGATAAATGTGTTTTTTAAAATATTATTAAAAAGCATTTTTGTTATGTAAAATTGCATAATATTGTGAGCTATGAGAATAAACTTAGGACAACATTATATTACAATTGTGCACCTACTTAAAGGGTAAAGGTGACAGAATAAGATATATAGATGTACTAGGTCCTTTTTTTTTCCTTTTTTTTTTTTTTTGATTGGTGTGCAATAGTATGGTGTATGAGTCCTTTATTAATTAACATTGCCACACGGATGCATTATGGTTTTATTCAGTTTTTTCAGCTAGCAAAGAATGTGTACTGACACCTGTTGTTTTCCAAAAAAAAAAAGGGGTGGGGTCGGATGTACTACAGAATTAATTAGATTGTGCTGATTTTAATTTGTGTTTATTATTATCAGTTTATTTTGTTAATGAAATTATAGTGAGTAAAGTACAATTTTTTATCTATTATTTTTAAATAATAGATTGTGTATTACATATGCTGTGCGTGTTGTGTGCTGTATATACGTGTAAGATTAATATTGAATTTATAAATTAATGCAGTGATTTGATTAAAAATTTATTCAATGGAAATTATAATAACTGTAATTAAAGCATATTCATAAGTTGAAAAACTTACATGTTTTCTTGAGCATTTCAAGTGTGCAAGATTTACTGTTTTCAAGTAAAGTGCCATAACTATAAACAGGTAATGGCAGCTTATTTTTCTAGTTTTTCTAGCTTCTTGACTGAAATGAAAACTGGAACTGTGACCTGTAGTTGAGCATGTGTGAAGTGAAAAGAATATTGTTATACTGATAATACTGGAATGAGAGTAAGGATGGGATTTTTGGAACTCGGTAGCGGATATTTATGAAGTCTTGAGTGGTAAGACATCATGTGTTAGATGGCGGTGAGTTATTGATAGTAAGCGGTAAGAGAGCCAGTGGTGAGTTAGCGTAGTAAGACAGTGGACATTTAAGTTAGTGAAAATGTGATTTACATAAATGGCACTGAAAACTAATTGGAGATGTGAATGTGGAGTTGGTAAAGATGAGGCAAGAGATTAAAAGTATGAGGAATGAACTGAGGAGAATTACAGACTTGCATGGGAATATGAGGAGGAATGGGACAAAAGATTTGAAAGAAATATCAATTGATTTGAGAGTGGCAATATACAGAGATTCAATGATAAGAGGAATGAGTGAAAAGGTGCAAGATCTATTTTCCAGGAGGTAGAATGGGAAGGATGGAAGCATTAGATAAGAGGAATACGTGAGCAAAAGAGTTGGTAGTGGTAGTTGGCACGAATGATTTGACTAGCAAAAATAAGAATGTAAGGAGGGATGTCATGAGGCTGTTAAGAGAGTGAAAGATAAGAGTGTGGTAGGTAAGGTAGTCAGCATGTTGCCTAGGTATGATAAAAATGAGTTGAGAAGGCGAGCAAAGATTATGAATGGTATGCTAGCAGATTTATTTATATTTATTTAGCATATGGCTCACACATGAAAAGTTACATTACATTAATTCTTAATATATATGGATATAGTAATAGACATGTGCAATAATAAGACATAATACATTAAGTTTTAATAATGGCAACCTGTGAGCAGACATATAAATACAAAATTAATAATGGAAAAACTCACAAAAAGATTATTTAATAGTATAATTTTTGCCTGTGTGTCACAGGCATCTTCATTACATTTTAAGCTCAAATTAAACAATAACTGACAATTCCAAAAAGTGCCACCTAAGTAACTAGTGTAAGATAACTAAAAAGGTCAATAAATTTCCTAACAAAAAAAAAAAAAAAAAAAAAAATTGTATATACAATAAAAAATTAGGAAAGATTAACTGAATTATAAAGTACTATCTCCCATAAAGGGGATAGATGTAAACCATCAGATCTGTTTAAGTTAGGAGAGTGAAGTAAAGTTTCACATATTTCTTTATAAAGCTGTTCCATGAGGAACCAATTTCCAATGAACTCTATGTCTAGTGATGATGGCATGTGCTACATGTCCAGACTGTTCAGGTTCAAGGTATTGAATATAAGACTGGTGTTCTTCTAGCCGAATAGAGGTAGATCTTCCTGTTTGTCCGAAATAAGATAATCCACAAAAGCAAGGAATCTGGTAAACACCTGGATAATTAAGATGTGGAAGCTTGTCCTTAGGAGAAGTGAGAACGGTGGAGATTTTCCTGAATGGTCGAAAGGCAACAGAAATATTCAGTGGTTTTAAAACTTTTGCTATACGTTCACTAATGCCTTGTACATAATGGATAGGAATGGGCGTTATTTCTTCTGTATTTGAAGAGGAAGACATTAAAACTACTCAAAGCTCTCTTGATGAAGGAATTCTTATATCCATTAGATAGAAAGGAAGAAGTAATATATTGCAGTTCTTTCTGTAATTGATTGTCTGAAGAACAAAAGGAGTCGGCCCGATGAATCAGTGTTTTAATAGTTCCTGCCTTTTGACTGGGATGGTGATGAGATTCAGCATGGACATAAGGGCCTGTACGAGTCTTCTTTCTATAGACTGAGAAATGTAGGTTTTCATCTGGTTGGTGAAGAATTATAAGATCTAAAAAGGTTAACTGCTTATTTGATTCTACTTATAGGGTAAACTGGATCCTTGGATGAAGTGCATTTAACTTAGTGAGAAACTGTTGAAGTTCATCAGAAGAGCCATTCCATATAGCAAAAATGTCATCGACATATCTGAACCAATGAGTAGGTCTGGGAGAAATGTTGTCAAAGATACGTTGTTCAAAATGTTCCATAAAGAAGTATTACAAAATGTTTGATTTTGTAATACATTCTGGTTATTTTTCCTTTAAAAATAAGTTGTATCAACAAATTGAAGGAACAACAATGGGCAATCCTCTTTTTCCTGCTATCTCCAACTTCTTTGTTATCCATTAGTTTTATTATTGTTTTGCATGGGACAACTGGCAGACTGCGCCATGCCTCCAGACAAAAGTTGGTAGCCCGCTTCTATATGTGTGGTGAGTGACAAAACCTGATCACAGTAGCTTCATTTGTCTGAATCTGGCCTGTTCCACTGGAACTTGTTCTATTATCTTAGGGGCAATTCTATTGAGGATGAGCCTTTCTAGGAGCTTATAACAGGTGCTAAGCAGGGCTATTGGTTGGTAGTTTTCTGGTTTGTTGTTGGTTTTTCTTGGTTTTAAGATGGGGATAATTGTCTTATTAAACTCTTTCGGAAGTCTACCAGTCTGGAGGATGTCAGAGAAAAAGCAAGCCAAACCACTGTCGAGCTTCTTTTGGCCTGTCTTCAAAATATGTCCGTTGGATCCTTCCAACGGACATATTTGTCAAGACAGGCAGCACATTTTCCATTCGGCTTTCTGGAAGTTCCAGTGAGGATGTTGGATGGATCTGACAAGGGGTACCTGCAGACCTACCTCTGCTATAAATTCGATGCAAGAGATCTATCTTTTGCATTGAAAATTAGGTGCATGTTGTGAATTTCTACCCATTCAGTCAAAGTCTCTTTGCATTCATTGTTGGAAGCATATTTCCGTAGGGTGTGGTGGCTGTTAAAGTCGCCTATATTCATCGCAGGGTGGTTGTACACTGGTAGATGTTATGGAGGCCACGAGGACATGGGGGTTTATACACTTTGGTAATGGGTATGTTCCCTGTCATAGTTGTTATCAGATGCACGCCGCCGACAATGCTAGTTGTAATGAGGTGGGAATCTTCTAGTGTACTACATAAGTGGCAAGGCCATGTGCATGATGGTAAGTTGCTTCAATGATAATGTAACCAGGAATTCGGTCCCTGAGGTGGAGCTGATCCTCATCCTTACATGAGTCTCTTGAACAAGAACAATGTCGACATTGTTGTCATATAAGATCTTTGAGAGGTATTCACATTTTGCTCTACATATACCCTCAATGTTAATTTGCCAAATTCGGACAACAGGTCCAATATTTCTAGTCATCACCTTAAGAGATCTAATTCGTGTGTTTGAGTTCATGTGTGCTGTAACCAGGAGATCGAGTAGATAGTCTGTTACCAAGTCGCTCTAGCTCTTTAGTATCCAGGGTACACTCCACGAGGAATTCCTATAACTAGAATTGCACCGACTAGCAGAATTGTGTGAGGAGAAAGGAGTTCATTTTGTGAATGTGTGGGATGAGTTTCAGGGGTTGGTAGAACTTTATAAAAGAGATGAGCTGCATTTGAATGGATTATTGCGAGTCATTTGGAGAGACTGTTGCTGCAAGAGAGAATGACTGAAGTGAATGTAATACCTGAGGAAGAAAGAGGTGTTGTGGAAGAGCAGGAATGTAAGGTAGGCAAGTTTGTGAATGGAGACGTGAGCGGCATGAGTGAAGATAATAAGAGAGAAGAGAACACAGAGTGTACAGGGAAATGTGGAGGTCAGGGTGGAAAGAGGGACACTCCATAAAAAGTGTAGATGATGGTTTCAGGAATAGATGTGAGAGTATACACAAGAAAGGATTAAGATGGTCAAAAATGTGGGGGTGACATTTAGGTCTGAGAAGGTGTTTAATATCAGTGATGATAGACAGGAATGGGTAGGAGAGCATGTAGAGCAGTAATATCCAGGAAGTGGGGTTAGTGGGACTTGTTATAGAAACAGAAATGAACTACTGTGTATGTTAACAAATAATATTAGTATTCGAAACAAGGAGAATGAAATTGTAGCATTGATAGAGTTCATTGGCCCAAAAATTGTTGGTATAAGTGAGACATGGTTGAACGAGGGGTGGCATTTTGTGACAGTGATTGAGATGGAGGAATATGTAGTCTTTCATGAAAATGGACAAAGCAAAAAAAAAGGGAGGAGGAGTGTTTTTGATGATGGCAGAGGGGTTGTGCCCATCTTCCATGGAGATGCAAGGAGTAAATACTGACAGTGTCTTTGAAGCAGTATGGCATGAGGTGGAAGTCAACAGAATGAAATGTTTATAGGGTGTTGCTATTGATCTGTTAATGTGGAAGGCAGTGAGAAGGAAAGGTTAGACATATTAGTCTGGCTAATCAGAAAGGGGTAATCATTATAGGCAATTTCAATTATAGTAATATAGACTGGAATGAAGAGACAGCATCAGGAACCAAAGAGAATGAATTTCTTGAGTTTTTAAGGGATAACTATCTTATGCAGTCCAGTTACTTTTTTCTTGAGACACTGGAGTAAGAAAAGATTCAGCTGGGTGGATTGCTGTCCATCTGCAGCCTAGTTTGGTGGTGGGGCTGCCACCTTAGGGCCTCCAAACTTGCCCTAAGTCTCTCTTCTCTCATTTGTATCTGATGAAGCTTTCCACTGTGAGTTAGTACCCAGTCTTCCACTTGGTTGCTCAGGTTCCAGGGTTCACCATGTGGAGGTGAGAGTTGAATTGGGGAGGAGAGGCAAGGTGATCCTACTTGAGAGGATCATCTATTGTGCATCCATCCCCTTTGAACCTCTAAAACTGACATAATGCTTGCTGCTAACTATATACTGGAAGAAATAACATTATAAGAAATCCAACAAAGCAAATCAGGAAAATTCCCTCAAAACAACTTTTAAAATTATTTAGCAATGTCTGGCAGCAAGGAACAATTCCAGAAAGTTTGAATAACACAGTTATCTTCCCAGTATTTAAAAAAAGGCAATAAGTGCAACTGTGAAAACTACAGAGGAATAAGTCTTCTAAATATTGGTTATAAGTTGTATGCACAAATATTAACTTGAAAACTTAAATCATATGTAGAAGATAAACTTTGCAAAGAACAAAATGATTTTTGAAAAGGACGATCATGCATTGACCCAGCTTTCCCATTAAAATTTTAATGGGAAAAACATTACAAATACAACATAGAAATGCACATGCCATTTGTAGACTACCAGAAAGCCTTTGACAGAGTCGTAAGGAACAAACTGGACCATACTCAAGATTTTAAACATTCCAAATCAGCTGCTTGCTGCAATAACTAACATGTATCAGAACAGCCAAATAGCACTAAGAATCAATGAAAAGGTTACAGAATGAAAATCAATAAACAGAGGAGTCTGTCAAGGATGTCCAATGTCACCACTGTTATTTAATATCTATATAGATGAATTAGTAAAGAAATGGAAGGAAAATATAAAATCAGCATTTAAACTGAATCATGGAACCATGCTTAATACCCTTTTGTTTACAGATGATCAAATAAACATAGCAAGAAGTGAGGATGAACTCTAAAAATCAATACATGCCTTAAACATGAATGCAAATATCAACAGACAAAACAAAAATCATGGCTTTTAAAAAAGCATTTCCAGTCAGAAGTAAAATCATGATTGAAAATAAAATTTTAGAAGGTAAGAATAGAGACTAATAAGAATAAGAACTTTGACATCTAAATTTCAAATTTTCTCAAGATACAGGAATGATCAATAATACTTTCAAACCTAACCAAGTTAAAAAGCATATAAGAATAAGAGTTTATAAAGTTTTGGCAAGACCTTCTATACTGTACAGAAGTGATGGACCATAAAAACTGCAGAAAGAATTGAAACTGGATAAATGAAATTCCTGTGAAGGACAGCAGGCTAACAAAAGAAGCAGCACAGAAATATGTAAAGAACTAAAAATAGACTCAGAATTGAACAATGTACACACACACACGCACACACACGTGGGTCTTCAGTCCTCAGTAATAAATTCTGTATTAAATGATGGAATGGACACTGGACTGACAACATTGAATCACAGATTTGATTTTTCTAATTTATTCATGTCTCTTCCTACCTTGATGACTGCCACAAATTAATTTCTCTCTTACTGGTTGGTCCATATGGAAGAGCAACAAACAGTATGAAGATAAAAGTGGCTTGCCTATCAACTTACATCTGCAATCTTATTTCTTATGATCCCTAAGTAGCTTGGAATCAACACAACCAAACAACTGGATTATGCATCATTGTTTGATGAAATGATTGCTATATTTGAGTGGAGATAATCAGTTATGTGAAGAGTACAAAGAGCAAGCAAGAAAGGCGACCCACTTAGTAAGGGTAGCAAAAAAATGCTGTATTGAGCAGCATTTAGCAAATGGCACTAAAAGAAATCCTAGGGAGTATTTTCAATATGTTGCCAGTAGAAGGAAGACTGATTATGGAAGGATGATGTTGATCAGTGATAATAGGAGAATGATAAACACTGAGGAAGTGTTTTTTGAAAAATTCATTAAAATATTCCATGCTTGTGATTGTAACATAATGCAGAAGTTGAGAGCACTGGGAATGGGGGAAGAACCATTGATGGTATTTCACCACATGTCTTGAGGGAGTTAACAACAGCTTTAACATACATTTTTAAAATGAGTCTTAGATTAGATCAGGAGTGGAATGATGACAAAATTGTTCCACTTCATAAAGAGGGTGATAAAACTAAGGCTTTGAATTATAGGCCAATCTGTTGGTCTGGAATTGAGGTCAAGGTGTTGGAGAAGCTAGTGAGGACATGGATTCAGAACTGGGTGGACAGCAGTAGAATTCTCTTTACTGGGCAGCATTGGTGTATTAAAGGAAGATAGTGTTTTAGCATTCTGCTTGCTTACTTATAACAAGATGATGAATACATTGGACAAGGGGGATGAATATACAGTAGTATATTTAGATTTTGCAAAGGCTTTCGATAGTTTGCCACATGACAAACTAGTAGTTGGAACAGGTGGGGGTTAGATAGTAGATTGGTGCTTTGGATTGGAGATTGGCTGGGTGATAGATATCAGCAGGTTGTGGGGAGTGATATCCCAGAAGAGGAAAGTCACTAGTAGCATGCCCTGGGATTGGGGGGGGGGTCTGTTTTGGGGAGATTGTTGTTTAATTTGTTCGTAAATGATATTGGAAAAGGGCTTTAATTATGATATGCTGTTGTTTGCAGATGATGCAGAGCTGGGGAGAGTTTTGAGAAGTAGAGGAGACGTTGCAGTTTTGGAAGTATGTAGAGATGTCAGTTTCATGTTACAAAGTGTAACGTTTTAGAATTTGGGAAGCAAAGATGGAATGCAGAGTATGGGGTTGGTGGGGATATTTTAGAGGAAGTAGAGGAAATGAAAGATTTCGGGGTTATAGTGGTTATGAACTTGAAATTTCATGGACATTTTACTAAAATTGCGAGGATAACAGCTGATTATGGGAATCATGCAGAGAATGCTGATGTGCAGAAGTAAGGATATTTTGATTCCATTGTACAAGACTTTGATCAAGCTGCATATTGATTACTCTGCACAAATTTGGTCAACAGATTTTCAAAGGATGATGACGATGATGTTGGAGAGGATTCATAGATGATCGACTAAGTTGGTTTCTAGTCTCTGGAGGGTGGAATACGAGGACAGATTGAGAGAATGCAAATGACAGATCCTACTGCTTAGAAGGAAAAGAGGAGACATGAATGAGACATATAAGTTGGTAAGAGGTAATTACCAAATTAGCATGGATGAGATTTTTCATAGAATATCTGGAGACGGGGAGAACAAGGGCATGAGGTAGATTTTTTTTTTTTTTTTTTTTTTTGCATGGAGAGGGTAGGTGATTAGAATGCATTGCCTTAGAATAGTGAATGCATTTAAGTTGAAGTATGATGAACTGCACGTTGAAAGTGGGGGCCTCACACAATGAGTCTCTGACTCCTTGAAGGTCTGTTGATAAGAATCACATAGAAAGAAAAACATTTAAAAGTTATAATCGTTACAACAATGATGACAGAATAACTATTGCAGGAAGACGATACAGCAGGTTGAGTTTTTGATAACTCCCCCCCCCCCTTCATATGGAAAGAAAAAGTAGTTTTCTCAACCTTAAAGGGGGATTAGAGAAAACTGGCCAACTAAAATTGCAAGTGTTTTTGTGATTCTTTAAAAGAGGACACTGTAGTATTGGAATTAAGAATTTCAAATCCAGAATTTTTATTTCCAACTTTCTGGAAATAAAACGTTTTTAACAAATTTGTTTGCAGCCACTCGTGATCTAATAATCTGATGATGAATGAGATATTTTAAAATGGAAAAGGTGTAAATTATTCACTGTGAAAAAAAGTATATTTTTAATGCATTTAGAACAAAGGGTTTATTAAAAGTTATATATCCAACTTGCTTATATACTATAACAAGGTGCCGAATGTATTGGACAACGGGAGATGCATATACAGTGGTATACTTAGTTTTTCAAGGGCTTCTGATAGATTGCCACACCACAAGTTGATCACTAACCTAAAGCAGATAGGATTGGAAAAATAGGTGACTGGCTATCAGACAGGTATCAGTAAGTTTTGTGTGGATGGGAGGGGATGCTATCTTGAAAGAAGAAAGTCAGTAGTGGTGTGCCACAGGGGGTCTGTTTTGGGATCGTTGTTTAATTTGTATATTAATGAAATTAGGATAGGTTTAACTCGTGATATATAACTGTTTGCAGATGATGCAAAATTGGGTAGAGTGATGAGGAATCAAGCAGATGTTGCAGCTTCACAGGAGTACTTAATAGATTGTCTATTAAGTACTCCTTAATAGAGTCTCTTGATAGACTGTCGTTTCAGTGTTGCAAGGTGTAAAGGTCTGTAATTTTTAGGCAACAATTAGATGCAAAGTATACACTTGGCGGGGAAATTTAGGAGGAAGTTGAGGAGATAAGAGACCTTGGTGTGGTGGTGGACAAGGATCTGAAGTTCAGACGTCATATTGCACAAGTTTTGAAGACATCAGATTATTGCAGCAATGCAGAGAGCCTTAATTTGCAAAAAGTTCTTGTTCCATTGTAAAGGCATTGTATGGATTATTGTATACAAATTTGGTCCCTTGGTTTTCATGGTGATGAGGATATATTGCAAATGGTCTGGAGAAGACTAAGGTTGCAACTGGTCTTTGGGATATGAGGACAGATTGAGGGAGTGAAGTTTGCAAAGCCTTATGAGGAGGAAGAGAGGGGATGTGATTGAAACATATCCCAGTTGGTAAAGGTAAAGGGTTTTTACCAGGTTAATGTTGGAAAAAATTTTTATAGTATGAGAGATGGGATAGAACATGAAGATACTCCTGGAAGTTGTATAAGGAGAGTGGGAGCAGGTTCTTTGTATGGAGGGTGATTGTTGAGTGGAATGTGTTGCCTGACATTGTCGTGAATGCAGATAAATGAATGAGATTAAAGCACGGCTTGATGGGTTTTATGTGTAACATTGGATGCCTCTTGCAATGAATCTTTTGACTCTATGAAGATCTGGTGTTAATACTACTAATAATAATATAGAAAAACTTTTGAAAAAGTTCCAAAAATTTACCAGAGAGCTTATGAGAATATAATCTTTGGCATTGGAGTTACCTTGGCACTACTTAAAAGGCACAGCTGTGCCCAGATCCCATAAGTTTGCGTTTTATTGGGAGTCCCCCCCCCCCCCGGAAAATTTTAGAAACTCTAAAGTTTTTTCCTCCCTCTATTATAAAATATGGCTGGATCAATAATATCCTCCATTTTAATATAATTCATGACTTTCCTAATAAGCTAACACACAAGTGATGATGCTATCGCTATTTGGTTAGTGCAAGTTGTGTCCATTTAATGAACTCTAGGAAGGTACTTCCCATAAACAAAATATAAACCATAAATATGTCTCAGAAATGTATTTAAAAGTGATGAGAATACATGTATTCATAATGATAAGAAGAGGCACATTATACATAGTCTTGTCATAAATAGCTATCGATATGTGGCCTCACGGACTTCAGGTGTGCATTAAGGCAGAAGGGAGGACAACTTATAATTCTGCCCACAGAATTGTAAGCTTAATATGCAGTTGGGAGATTATGAGAACCTTGTAGCTGTTTATTTATTTATTATTATTTATTTATTTAGCGAATGGCAATCTACATGCAGTTATAAAGATACCTAAGTCAAAATAAATATATAGAAAGTAAGTGACAAACAATTAGAATAAAACAAAGACACTTATACTTTCAACAAACAAAACACTTATAGGTTAATATCAATTTGTTGTTTTAAGGATACTTGCGACATAAGACTGAATGATATAATCACGTAATCACAAGAAAGATATTTATTTAACCAAATATTTCGGTCTGGAAATAGCAGACCATCGTCGGTGGTATTACAAGAACAGTTTAAAAAAATATACAAGCTAGAATACTAACAATCTAACATTCTAATTTCAACGATCTATTGTTAGTATTCTAGCTTGTATATTATTTTAAACTGTTCTTGTAATACCACCGACGATGGTCTGCTATTTCCAGACCGAAATATTTGGTTAAATAAATATCTTTCTTGTGATTACGTGATTATATCATTCAGGTTAATATCAAGTTGTCTGATCCAGTCTATAACAGGCGATGTCGCCTCCAGGAAGTCGTTTCTTTGGCCTGTGTATGAAGACTCAGTAGAGATGTGGTGGATTGATTGATTTGGGTGCCCGCAGTCACATTCCGGTGAGGGAATTTTTCCCCACTTGTAGAGAGAGCTTGCACATCTTCCATGTCCGATGCAAATCCTGTTCAGGATTGTCCAAGTCTTTCGGCTCAGTTCCGTACCCAGGATGTTGAGACGATGCCTATCAAACCAAGTTTGAAGTTGAGCATTGGTATTTATGCTCCACGTTTGCTTCCATTGTTCTTTGGTGTTGTAGTTGGTCGTTCTCAGGTGTTTAGCTTCACAGAGAGGGGACTGTCTTGATTTCAGTCTGTCGAGCTGTAGCTGTAGTATGTCATTGTGTATAGGCAATTCAGTGTTTCTGAGTATTTTATGCATATTCACGTAGTAGAGCATCATGTCTTCTTAGGTTTGGTGGTATTATGTTACTCAGCATTGGGAGCCAGTAAATAGGAGTTGTTTTTATGGGTCCAGTGATAAGTTGCATTGTGGTGTTAAGCTGGCTGTCAATTAGTTTTGGTATGACAGCTGTTGAGCCAAACAGGAGCGCACTACTCTGCCACTGAAAAAACCAATCCGAGTGCAGATATTCTTAATGTGGTTGCAGCTGCACCCCAAGAAGTGCCACATAATTTCTGGATGATGTTTTTGGTTCTAATTTTTCCAGCCGTGTTTTCAGCATGTTTCTTATATGATAAGGTGCGATCAAGTGTAACTCCAAGGTATTTAGGATATTTGCTATGGTGTAGAACTGAGTTTCCAAATCGGATGTTCAGCTCGTCATGTGCCAGTTTATTGCTAAGATGGAATGTTGACATTTCAATTTTTACTTTGGCTTGGTTACAGTCTCCATTTTTTAAAGCAGCAAGGTCATTTGTGAGAGTTTCCTCCATCCATCTTAGTTCTCTATTTCTGGTGGCTAACACTATGTCATCCACATAGCAGAATTTTCTAGATGCTATATCTGGCAGGTCAGCTGTGTATAGGTTAAATAAGAGAGGAACCAGTACTGAGCCTTGTGGTAGGCTGTTGTTGGGTTTCTTTTGATTACTGATATTTTCTCCAAGGATAACACGGAAATATCTATTGCTGAGCATATTATTAATAAGCTGTATTGTTCTTCGGCACGGTAGTACTTTCATTAGGTTATACAGCATGCCCTCTCTCCAGACGGTGTCGTATGCGGCAGTTAAATCGAGGAATACTACAGAAGTTTTAAGATTTTGTTGAAAGCCTGCTTCAATGTATGATGACATCAGCACCAGAACCTGGTTACAACAGCTGCAATTGGGCCTAAAGCCTGCCTGTTCTTTCGGAACGTGTTCAAGGATGGTGTTGCTTATGCGGTTGTACAGTAGTCTTTTCAGTAATTTATATGTGCAGCTTAGTAACGCGATTAGACGATAATTTTGTGTGTTGTCAGTTGATTTTCCGGATTTGGGAAGGGCTATGATCTTAGCTCTCTTAAATTCCTTTGGCAACATGGTGGTGTTTTCCGAGAAGAAATGAGCAAGCCATTTTTTTTTGGTATTTTTGCCTTCATGAATAAGAAATTCCGGGTGAACTCCATCAAACCCCAAGGCCTTTCCCGTATTTGTATCAGCTAGTGCATTGTTGATTTCCTCATCGATGAAAGGTCTTGCATATTCTGATTCATCTTGTAGTTTTGCCTTGAGGTCTCTGCCTTCTCTTTTAACTTTAATGGTGTGGTTTTTATCACGTTAGCATCTCGAGATTTTAGTAATGTGGTTAGCAACTTGGTTTGGTGTGATATCTGTCTTTTTAGTAGTCATCGTAGTACCTCCTAGCTTCTGTAATACACTCCAGGCCTTCCTGCTGGAGTGCCTGAGGTCCAGTCCCTCAACTGTTTTGATCCAGCATTGTTGTCTTGCTGCATCCAAGTCATGGAGGAGATCTTCTGCGATTTCCAGATCACCGTTCTCCATAAATTTCTCATAGAGCTGTTTGTTCCATCCAGGGATATACTCCTTTCTGTAGCCCCTAGCGATATGTTTTTTAGCTGTAGAGATGACAGCCCTACAAATCGATTGTAGTTATTGGGTGCAGGAGGTATGAAATGAACACACTTGTCAAGGTCAATGGCATATTTTTCCCAATCTTGCTCTTCGAAGGTTCCATCTTGGGCGGGGAATTGATCGGACAAGAGGTATTTTTATGCCCACTTCAAGGAGGACCGATCGGTGTTGGCTGTGAGAGAAGTCACTGAGCACCTGCTAAATGTGGGTTCTCAGAGGTCAGGATTATAGTCTCTTCTCCATGCTGCTGATCTGAAGGTGCCACGTTCTTTAGCGTCAAAGACCAAGTAGATATTGGAAGTCTCAGCCCTGTTGGCGAGGGCTATGCCGCATTCATCATTCTGAGCATACTTCCATAACTCATGGTGGCTATTGAAGTCTCCCGCATATATAGTTGGGTGGCTCAAAAGAGGGAGGACTTGTTGAAGCCATTGGACGTTTGGTGGCTTGTGGACATTAGCAAGCGTCAGTTCACCCAGCTTTGTTACGATCAAGCTGACATCATCATCACTTGATGCAGTAACAAGTTCGATCTGCTCAATGTTGTTCCGGGCATATGTCGCTATGCCATATGCATGGTGGTAAGTTGCTCCTACAAGCTGGTAGCCGTATATTCTCCCTCTTCTGTACAAGTCTTCTTCTTCAGTAGCAGCATGTGTTTCCTGGAGGAGTACAATGTCTATATTTTGGTCAAGAAGGAATTTTGAAAGGTATTCACATTTTGATTTGCTAATTCCTCCGATGTTAAGATGACAGATTTGGACTTGGGGTCCGAGATTTCTAGTCAGTTGGTTCTTCAAACCGTTGACTTATGATTGCTGCATGTAGTTAGTAGCCGGGAGATCCATGGATAGACTGGCTGCCAAGGTCGCTCTAGCTCATTTAGCGTTATCTAGGGTGCACCACAAGGAGGCGAGCTAGGATTGCCCCCCCCCCCCCCCCCCCTTGCCACTGTAATAACACTTCACAAGTTTGGAATGCAGTCACCTGTTAATTTCAACACCATAAACATTTGGGATCAGTATGCTGTTTGGGTATCAGACTACTAACTTATAATGATTCAAAAGGTGTGTTTTACCATCAAAGAACAGATCGATCATGCTGTTTTAGGACACAATAGTTTGTAAGGGGACTTTGAAGGCATGCCTTGGCTGTAATCCTGTGAGAATGCAGAAAGTGATGTTGAGAAATGAACATTTCACAGAGAACAATGTCGTGTACTAATTGATGACCTTGGGGATGAGAACCTATTATAGTTCTACTGGATACTTCCTAACACAGCTTGTGTGGAAGAGGGTGATAAAATCAAAGCACTTCTCCGGCAGTAGTACGCAAACAACAGATACACACACAGATATCCTCTTCATAGATGAGAAGATTTTCATCATTTGAGAGTTATTTAACCTCCAAAATGATTTGGTATATGCCTCCGATGGTTGCACAGCATGTGCCATAGCACCCAGGATTCAGAGAAGTCATCACCCTACATCAGTGATGGTTTGGTGGGGATGAAGTATCAGGGAGTATCCAATTGCATTTCTGCGATAAAAGGGTCAAAACCTCTGCCAAAGTGTATCAAAACACCATGCTGGAACCTGTGGTTTGGTTCCTGAATAAACGCCTTGTTTCACAGCAGACAGTTCACCATCCAACAGGACTCAGCCCCTGCACACCAGGTAGACCACACAATAGTGGTTGGGGGCAAATGTGCCTGACCACAAATCACCATCTGATTGGCCATCTGGAAGTCCCAATCTCACTCTATTGGACTTAAAATTGTGGTTAGAGCTAGAGAGAGAGAGAGAGTAGCCTGCAAGAAACAACATTCCAGCATTGCCAACCTGAAGGTGGATTTGGAGTGAGCAGTGGCAGGGTTTCCATTTGATGTGAGTGCCACCATCGATATGTGGCCTCATGGACTTTGGGTGTGCATGAAGGCAGAAGAGGGGGGGGGGAGACATTTCGAACATTGGGTGCTGCTATAAGCACATTATACATGTAGTTTACATGTCTGAAAGCTGTAAATGATTTACTGACAGATTAATTTATTTTTACTTTTAGTCACGATATTTATCTAGTCTATGGCTAGACTAGGTCAATATGGAGACTAAAAGTAGATATTATTAAACCATATGGAAAAGATAAGTTCATAGACATTGTGTTTGCTTACAAAATGAATGAATCAACAGTTAACTATTACAAACTGTTAACTGTTATCAACTGTTGACTGTTATAAAAGATAAAGTTCATAGCACTTGGAAAATTCAGTCAGTGCAATCCACAATTAGTCTAATAAAAGAGGTATATTAATAGAAGAAATTACAAAATTATTGCTGATTTGGATTGAAGAAATGAAAGAACATAATGTTGATAAGTCTTAGCTTATATAAGAGAAAACCCAAGATACTATTGCATGTTATGAACTGATTTATGATGTTTAAAAAAAAAATAGCAGCAGGAATATGCACTTGTACATACAATATTACATATTTCTATATGTAAAACTGTTCTTATTAGTTTTCTTACATATGCTGTTATACTTATATACTCGACAGGATACTGAATAAACTTTCATTTTCACTAAGTTTTCTTTTCATAAATAAAACCTGTTGCAGCACTAATTATCCTTTAAAGCAAACATGCATGTCAAATATGCATTGTGTGTAAGCACAGTTTGACTTTCTTGGTAACTTTCAGAACAAATTAACTGCTAATTTCTCATAAGTCATAAGTCATTGACTCATGGCACTCGAATAAATAAGTAATCCTTCAGGCTTAACTGTTCATGTTTAGGATACATTACATGAAAAATAAAGCTACAAATACTAGAATCATATGTATTCTAGTCATGCATCAGTTGGTAAAAACTTCATTCTGCAATAGGCTCAGGATGGTGGTATTATCCACATTGTGGAATGCAGAATATGGTTTCATAAACCAATGTATGGCTAGAATACAGCACACCATATACCTATGTACTCTCTCAACAGTAGCTAGTCATTTAGAACATTGATGTTATTTCAATGTGCAAAAATCAAGCATGCATTTTGTATTTAGTTTTGTTTTTTAGTTTGCTTGTTTCTTGAATGATGTTTGTCTGAAATGACAAGAGTAATTATTAAAAAAGGAATTAAATTTTTATTAAAATATTCATGATTTTATGCATGAAAAAGCATGTCTTTTGTGTTTAAAATAATAATAAAATGAATTTTTTTTTTTTTTTTTTATAGAAAGAAAAAAGCCTTATCACTGTAGTCATATTATGAAAATTCACTTATGAGAACCAGTAAAATGTTTAAATTTATGAACTATATATATTATCAGTTTTGATAGAAGATTTTATTTGATGAAACATGGCTATGGGGAGCACGGGATGTTGGAGTTCTCATTAGTCAAAATGGTTAAATTAGTTATGCACTGATTAAGCTGCTTTACTGTTATCTTGCATTTGCTTCTCACTTTTAATTTCATCATAACTAGGATTTTTATTTATAAGCTCTTTTTGAGCTGCTTTCTCATTTGCCTCACAGAAAGTTCGTATAAAAAAAAAAAATGGGAGCATTAAATCTCTGATCAAAATGTCAATAAGGACTCTAATGCTCCAGCAGCTTTTACATTCAGCTGAGATGAATAGTTATTTGTGTAAGCAGGTCCATTTTAGAAGTTTCATTTTCTTTTGTGTGTTTGACCACCTCTTGATTGAATTATGGAGGTGAATTATACTACATTACAACGAATAGATGAATTGCCTGTTTCTTGGGCACGAATGTGTACTTGATTTTTGTATCGATGTTAAATTTAATAGTATAATGTTAAATGTCATCTTAGACATCAAATAGCATCATAAATACTTACTGGTAGTTCATTAGGAAATAAAGTTGGCAAGTCCTGAAACATGATGTTAAGAGAGGCTTGCTATCTTCCTTCTTGGAAGTAGGGGATGGATGAAAAACAGAGGTCAGTCTGACTCTTGAAATCTGTGGTAAACTGATGTGTTGTCACTATAGATGATTTGATCATTTGTATGCACACTTTTCAATAACTTTTTATTAAGAAAGAGCTGAACTCTTTCTGAAAAGAAACGAGATTGTAATTGAAAAATTAATGATCATAAAGTTTTACAATTAGAGGTAGGAAATTTTGTTAATCTTTTATTTAAATTTAATGCAGTTATGTAAAATTATATGATCATATGAAATTGTTGTCTTCAAGTGGTGCGCACTTATCTGATTTTGAATGCATACAGTTGTCATTTATTCGCTTTGCCACTGAGTAATTTTAAATCTGTGATATCTACTTACATATGTTATATGTGGATGTTTGAAAAATTTCAAACTTGGAATTTTATTGAATGACAATTTATTTATACTTTTGAATTTAAAACTGAATACTAAATGAATATTTTAATTTTTTTTTCTTACAGACATATAACCCACCAATGTCATCATCTAACATGCCAGATCCATATATTCCAAGTTATTATGCATCAATGTCATTTTCTTATCTTAATCAAGGACTTGGTGATGGAGCATGGAGTAATGGTGGTGGTGATCCTATGACTTTTCTTGGCAGTTATGGGGGGCAAATGGGTAGTGGTGACCAGCATTCTCACTATATGGATGGTATGTTTGGACAGAGTAGCTTTAGCGGTTATAATCAAGGCTTCAACTTCTTTCCTGGAAGTGGGGGTGATTATTCTACGTGGGGTAATTCTACAATGGGTGCTCGAAAAACTGGAAATCATGGAAGTTATCATGATGACTATTATCGGGATTCATATGATCAGGGAATAGATCGAAGTGCTCTGAAACATATGGAACAAGGAATGGGAGGGCTCTCACTTAGTGATCATAAGAGTGACTCTCAGTTTGCAAAGGAATCTTATAGTAAAGCTGGAATAGTACAAGGTCCAGGTACACTGATAGTTGATCATCAGATTGGAAAGAAGTTTGGCTCTTCAGCAGCAGACACTATAGTTATGGCTGGTGGCACCAGTGGAACTGGACAACCTGTAGGTTCTAAAAAAATAACTTGGGCTTCAGTTGCCAGCCAGCCAGCAAAACCACAGCCTAAAATAAAACCCAAGTCAATTCCACCAGCTCCAATGATTCCTGGTAAGCACAATTCACCTAGCATGGATATAGGTACTTGGGAAAGTAAAAATGGGAATAGCACATCTGGAAATGTAAAACTGGGACCTTTACCTGCACAGTCACGTTCAGCACCATGGAGCGCGCCAAGGGGAAATAGGAGTAATAATGGCACATCTGGACCTGCTTATACAACTTCTCAACAGCAGCAACAAATTAATGTTGCTCAGAACTCTTCTTCTGGTGGAGATAATTATCCTTCTCATCCTGTATTAGATAAATTGAGAATGGAAAATAATTATAACCCAAAGGACTTTGATTTGAATGTTAAAGGTGCAAAATTTTTTATAATTAAGTCTTATTCAGAAGATGATATTCATCGATCAATCAAATATTCCATCTGGTGTTCAACTGAGCATGGAAATAAGCGCCTTGATTCAGCATTTCGAGATCGAGAAGGCAAAGGTGTTGTATATTTGTTTTTTAGTGTAAATGGATCTGGACATTTTTGTGGCATGGCCCAAATGGTGTCACCTGTTGATTACAATTGTTCATCTAGTGTTTGGGCACAAGATAAATGGAAAGGACAGTTCAAAGTCAAATGGATCTATGTAAAAGATGTGCCTAACTCACAGTTGCGTCATATTCGTTTGGAGAACAATGAAAACAAGCCTGTTACCAATTCACGAGATACCCAGGAGGTACCACCTGAGAAAGGGAAGCAAGTGTTAAAAATCATTCATAACTTTCGCCACACAACTTCAATATTTGATGATTTTCTTCATTATGAAAAACGGCAAGAAGAGGATGAACAACGCAAAACACAGGTATGGATATTAGCATTATTCTTTATATTTTTATAAAAAGAGGGGAAATTATGAATAATAATATATTTGTATTAATATTATTTAAAAATTAAATTTATTAAGGAATCGTCTCCGAATTTGACTAATCACTATAAATTGGGTAATTTGTGATATGATTGTTTGTTTGTTTGCTTGCTTGTGAATGCAGTCTACATAATTAACTAATTTCCAAAAATAAAACTGGCATGTCTGAAAATTTTTTAAAACATACTGCAATAAAAATGAAAGTTAAATGATGTATTCTTTATTTGGAATTTGTAGAAAACTGAATGGAATGGGAAAAAAATTTACATTTTAGTTTACTTTTTTTTATTTTGTCTTCTAATTAAAATAATTTTGTTATGCCCGTGCCAGGATTTGGACCCATGGCCTCTTGGCTGGAGAGCAGACACGCTAACCACTCGGTCAACCAGGCTAGCAGATAGATTAATTGAAGCATAATATTTTCAAGTAGAATAGTGACTGTTATTGAACAGTGCAGAGGATTTTCAGAATTTATGTACCTGCACTCTTTTCTTTTTCCCTTTATCGAGTTAAAAGGCTTCTGTGTTGGTAGTACATGTTAATTATGTTGTGAATCTCTCCCTTTATGTGTTCCCTTCTTTAATAATTATTACATTATTGATAACTTGCAATGAATATTTTACGTAAATTTGATAAATAACTTAACAAGTTATTAATAAAAATTAATATTATTAAACACTATTAATAATTGTATAATATATGTCTACTAGTTTGTAGGTTGACACCTGAAGAAATCCCGTGCAATTAGAATGAAACGTCGTGTTGTTAATTAAAATAAATGTTATTTTATTCTGGTGTTCTGCCTTATAAACTCTTAGTTACATACTAGTGAACCAGCAATGTCTACTTGCTTTTTTTTTTGTGCGTGCGTGTGTGTGTGTGTGTGTAATAGATACAATTACTGAGTTCAGAATTTCAGCACTTGCTCATGCAGTTTGCCTGGAGGTAAAACCATGTTATGATTAATTTTTATTTAGTTTCTCAAATCTTCATGTTTATGTGTCTCCTACCCATGAAAGATTATTGTAAATCTATAGCACATTTGTACTGTGGATGGGCTGAGGATTATTTTCTAATTTTTTTAAAATTAATTTTGTATATTTTTTGTTTTTATTTATTTTTTACATAGCCCCTGCTTTAGAGACCAAACATGAAACTATTTCAAGGCACTTCAAGCCTCTACTAAGTGGGGCTGTGATCTCACGTTGGGTGATAGGAAATTCATCTCTCGCCTAAAGGCATTTACAAACATACATACCTGCAGCCCGTTGGTTGAAAAGATGATATGCTAACCATTCTTCCAACCAAGCTGGAAAATATATCTGAACATTTTAGAAACCTCCTGTTTTATGGCTTAGTAAAGAATCTATTACTATTTTGATTGTTAATATTTGGTCCATTTTTATACTGATGGACAAATCAAGCTCATAATCTACCACAAACCTACAGACACTGGACGTTATCTTCATTTTAAATCTACTCATCATCATGCACAAAAACTTAGCATCATACATATGCTCAAAAACAGAGCAATAAATATCATCACAGAAGAAAAAAGATCTACTTGATGAGCTTTCACTCATATCAAAAACTCTATCCAAAAATGGTTATCCACAAAATATAATTCAAAAGATTCTCTATAGAAACAGCCCACAGCGACAACCTCAAGTGACACAGTACACATCGTCATATCTTATGCATGCTCAGTCTCTACCAAAGTAGCAAAAATCATGAAGTCTTTCAACATCAGGGTTGCCTTTAAACCTATTTTAACTACAAGGCACATGTTAAGATCTCCTAAGGACATCATCACTTTCTACAAATATGCAGGGGTATCCAACATCCCATGTTTCCTGTGAACTGCATTATATAGGCCAAACATCACAAAGCCTAGAAATCTGAAAAAAAGAACATATCGGAGCTGTCAACAACAACAGAACAGACACCTCAGGATTAGCCCATCATTTCTCAATTTCAAACCATTCCATTGATTGGGACAACAGCTCCATGCCATACATTGAAGAAGATTTCAGATGTAGAAACTTTAAAGAAGCTGCAGTGGTACTCTGGACAGGAGACAATCTCAATAGAAATCAAGGCATGATATTAAAAGACATTTGGAAAAGCTTAATAAATTCACTATGTTTAGCAGAACTCAATTACGCGAAAAACTATAAAACGATCTACTAACAATGATTAAGTCTCCACGCTTTATGCTCTTAATGTCATGTGTCCTTTTCAATTTTTTAACTGATTTTAAGGTCGTTACTGTATTCTTCTGTTTTAGCATTTAATGTTAGTGTAACCATTCTCGTCTTGAAGAAGCCAGACAGATTCAAGCTGGCGAAACTGGTAGACAATTATATACATATATTTATAAAGAATCATGGTCCAGTAAAATCCAAAGAAAATGTTCTCATATTTAATCTATTACTATATGTACATGGCACTTTCAATTTCAGCTGACCTTAAACTACTATGTCAGGCAAAAAGAAATAGATTGCATGTGGACAAAGGCAAATCTCAGAAAGCATTCCAGATTAACTTCACAAATATGTTGTTTTAATTTTATCTTCATCGATGTTCATTTCCATCTTTAATGTGCAAGGTCTATCTACTTTTCTTAACAGATATTCATCTTTCAGTTTCTTTGAGCATTATTCATATTATTTTTCCCGTTTACAGCTTTACTTATTTCATTTCAAAGGAGGCATTTGCACATATGTTCACTCTGATATACTATGTCAGAGAGTTTCCAACCTAGAATCTCTTCTTTTCAGTCTTGTTTGGCTCAGTGTTGAGTTTTTGTCTCAGCTGGACTGATCCAGCAGGTAAAGATGTTGTGCTGAATGTATCACCAAAGAAATTGTTATTGGTACAGCAATATTCATTCCTCATTCCATTTTAAATTTTATCTCTTATCAAAGCCTTGGTTCTCCAAGAAGTCTGCCATGGCTTCACAAAAGAAGAATCAAACATGTTGCAATTAGCTTTCATTGAAATTTCTGTTTTCCTTTTATGCTTTTACATTATATTCCCGATATGTACCCACATGGGGGTGTACAGGATATGAGGATAGTACGACATGAAAAAATTGCATCATTACTAACTTATAGACAATTTGCTCCAGTTGATATGTTATCTGTCAAGACTATCAATCATAGATATATAATTATTAGATTACAAAAATTATTACACATATATTTATACATTAGATTCTATATAAGTTCCCCTGGGATTGATTACAAAATTCCACAAATTACTGAAAATAAGAACCAACAGGCTTCACTTCGGCGAAGTAAAATTATTCAAAATTAAGTGGATATTGAATACCCATTATTTCTTACCCGAATAAAAAAACTCAAAGATAGGAAATCTAATCTAAGCATTTCATTCCGAACCCAGAAAACTATGTAAAGTTTGGCGAGTCCAAGCATAAGCCAACACTTGGTAGTGCAATGCTAGGGCAACTCGTAGTAAAGGTGGAGCAAGTTCCGATCACTGTTCTTGGTATTTTCCCATAATGTAAAACACAACTCCTAGGAGATGTATTATGTTCTACATTATGAGAGGAGGTCACTACCCAGACCGGTTTCAACCTTTTTTGAGGTCTCATCAGTGAGTAGGTAGACCTGGATGTAAATACTAAGGTTTCAATAGTCAGAGCTTATTTCTTCACTGTACGAGTTGCCAAAAGGTGCACAAATACAATTACTGAAAATAAGAGCCAACAGGCTTCACTTCTGCGAAGTAAAATTATTCAAAATTAAGTGGATATTGAATACCATATTATTTCTTAGCCGAATAAGAAACTCAAAGATGGGAAATCTAATCTAAGAGGTTCATGCTGAATACAGAAAACTATATGAAGTTTGGCGAGTCCAAGCGTAAGCCAACACCTGGTAGTGCAATGCTAGGGCAGCTCGTAGTAAAGGTGGAGCAAGCTCCGATCACTGTTCTTAGTATTTTCCCATAATTCCACAAATTATAATCGTAAAATTGATTGAGATATGTAATCTTACACCCTTGATCCTGGGAACTTGTCCGTCTTAAAATTTTATTATGGATTGGCCTGTTGTGGGGTAGCCATAGAACACGTGTTCCTGTTTTTGGTTCATCTTTTTCTGATTTGTGAACAGTGACTGGTTTGCCCTCAGTCCAGTAAGTTACAGAGTGAAGTGTGAATTGTAAATTTATAGTGAAACAAATTTAAACAAAAAAATACATTTTTAAAAGGTAAGTGTATGTAATTTAATATTATTTTACTTGTTAGTTTTATGATTTTTTTTGCT
This sequence comes from Typopeltis vanoorti, assembly GCF_054136105.1. Classification (NCBI taxonomy): domain Eukaryota; kingdom Metazoa; phylum Arthropoda; class Arachnida; order Uropygi; family Thelyphonidae; genus Typopeltis; species Typopeltis vanoorti. The sequence goes on from NC_143552.1 coordinate 87,803,744, forward strand.
TTTAAACTGAAATAATTTAATTTAGGATTAATTAATTAGTTGATTTTTAATAAAAATATGTGGTCAATTTTTTAATATATGAATTTGTGCTAAAAACTATTAATTCTGAATACCTTTTTTTTTTCAAGAATTAAAGATCATTAAAATCGATGCAAAATGAAAATAATGTAGTTATAGTTTACATCGACAAATAATTACATAAAAAAAAGCTAAAAGATGTTTATTGATGTAATTATTTAATTAAATCAATAATTATAAAAATTTATTGATGTAATTATTTGTCTCCAAGCTTCTCTCCCCCCTCCTAGAAAACATAACAGCACACCCAACTGAAATGATCATGCGATGCCACTGAAGGCCTCCTCCAGTTTCTTCCACCTTGCTCTGTTCTTGGCAATGTTTGACCAATTTTTCCCAACAAAATTTGACAATTCATCACTCCACCTTATTTTAGGATGTCCTCAGCCTTGTTTTCCTTTTTTTGGAATCAAGTTCACTAGTTTGGTGGTCCATCGCTCATCTTCTCTTCTGGATAGATGTCCAGCCCATTTCCATTTAGTCACTTGTGGTGGTGAAGAATGACGCCAGTGATACGAGTCTGGCTTCTTATCCAGGTGTTACGCTTCTTATCTTTTAATGTGATGCCTAGCATCAGCCTCTCCATTTTTTTTTTGAGTTGTTGCTAGTTTATTTGTCAGTGCTTTTCTTAGAGACCAAGTTTCACAACCATATGTGATGTCTGGAAGTATACACTGGTTAAATGTCTTCCTTTTTAAACAGAGTAGGACATCATTGTTTTGAAAATGCTTTTCAATTTTCTGAATGTACCCAGGCAAGTTGAACTCTTCTATTTCCTTATGGAGTCCACAGTTTAGATCAATGAGATGACCTAAATATGTATAAATAGTACCATCAACAGGGTGTAGCATAGATGCAGCCTGCCTCATGCCGCGGCTTAATAAGGGCGCTTGTTCAGCCATATTGCAGTAGGCATCGTCGCTCTGCTAACAATTCCTGTTAGCATAGCAAGTGCGGAAAGACATTTTTCCAAGCTTAAACTAATTAAAAATTATTTGCGAACAGCAATGACCTAAGAAAGATTGGTTAGTCTAGCAACTATATCAATAGAGACGGACATAGCTAATAATTTAAATTTAGAAGAGCTTATAAACAGTTTTATTGTGTGATATCCCCGTAGAGCAAACATTTAATTAACATTATTATGTAATCGTTTTGCATTAATGTTTCTCTTGTAATAAAAACAAAATAGCAATTGGAAATTTTCTTATATTTTTTCTTATAATCCATCAGGAGCGATATTTAATTGTTTGCCTCAGGGTGCGATCTAATCTGGCGACGGCCCTTTATATGAAGAGACTCTTTCCAATAAATTGTTTTCTATTATTATGTTTTTGGTGTTACAAAATGATTAAACATGATTTTAGTTTTTTCTCTATTTATTTTTATGTCAACTTTTCTACTTTCATGATATAGGTCTTCTGGAATGTTTGCAAAAATTATGATATCATCTGCATATCTTAGGTGTGTGTTAAGTTTCTGTTATTAATTTTTATAACAAGTTTGTCCAGTTTATATTATTACACATTTCTTGAAGAATTGCTATAAAGATTTTGAGTGATAGAGAGTCTCCTTTTGAAATTGATCAATCAAATGAAAAATTGAAAATTAGGAATGGAAGGAATGCATGATAATTCCATTGCACAAGGGTGGTGAAGAAACTGATGTGTCTAACTACTGACCTTTTAGTATTGCTGGTGTGGTAGTGAAGATTTTAGAGAAGTTGGTAAGAACTCACATATAGAAATGGGTAGACAAGCATTCTATACTCTGCTGGGAATAGCATGGGTTTACTAAAGGAAGGTCATGTTTTTAGCAATTTGCTCATATTTTATAACAATGTTACAGGCGAGTTGGATGAAGGGAATGGATACACTATGATAATGTTGGATTTTTCTAAGGCATTTGATAGGATACCACACGATAGGCTGTTGTGTAAACTGGAGAATATGGGATTGGAACATACGGTATTTTCCAGCGCATGATGCACTTTTTTCCTTTGGAAATAGGTCTGAAAAACAGGGTGCGTCTTATATGCTGATACTCACAGAATAGAAGATGTTAAAAATCAACTCAAGGAATTGAAAATTCAGTTAGCTGTAATTCCAGGAGGTCTAACTAGTTAGCTTCAACCTTAGATGTCTGTATTAATAAATTTAAGGGATTTATGAAGGACAAGTGGAACAGCTGGATGCAGTCTTCAGATTTTGAGATTACGCCACCAAGAAGAAGGGAAGAGGCCTACATTTCGCAAGTTTGTGAGTGGGTCAAAGCTTCATGGGATGCTGTGAAAACTGAGACAGTGGTTAAATCATTTAAGAAGTGTGGCATTAGTAATGCACTGGATGGTACAGAGGACAATTTGTTGTATGAGGACTCGGATTCTGATTTAGAAGAGGTTTCAAGTGTCTCTTCATTTAACTCTGGAGATAAATTTCTGGGTTTTGACGAAGAAGATTAAAAGATGGGTACTCTTTCCTAGTTAGATTAGGTATTTGTTGAAAGTAGACTTACTTATTACTTTATATCTGAAATACTGTAAATTCATTATAATATTCAGTGATAAAGTTTTTTTCTCAAAAAATGTGTACAAAAAAAGGGGGTGTCTTATACGCCGGCAAATATGGTAATCTATTGATGTGGATCAGGGAATGGTTGACAGACAGATATCAAAAAGTAGTATACAGTGGGTGTGAATTTGCCAGATTCAAGGTAACCAGTGGTATACCTCAGGGTTCAATCGTTGGATCATTATTGTTTAATCTATACGTTAATGACATCAAGCAGAGTCTATCATCAGATTTGTAATTGTTTGCTGATGATGCAAAGATAGGCAGGGCAATCAGTGATGCTACAGATATTCAGCAATTACAAAATGATTTGAATAGACTGGAAATCTGGGCAAACGAAAATGGCTGTCAGTTTACTGTTAGTAAGTGTAAAGTTATGCACTTTGGCGTGATTAGAGTTCCAGCGGCATATTATATTAGCGGAGTTATGCTACAAGAAACTGAAGACAAGGGATCTTGGTGTATTGGTGGATAAGAATTTAAAGTTCAAAGGTCACATAGCAAAAGTTGCAAATACAACTCAGAGGATAATTGCTATGTTGAAGCGAACCTTGACATGTAAGGTAAGGAAGTAATTTTGCCTTTTTATAAGGCTTTGATAAGACCACACTTGGATTACTGTGCGCAGATTTGGTCTCCCGGATTCCAAAGGGATAAAGAAGCTGTGGAAAGGGTGCAAAGAAGAGTTACAAAGATTATATCAGGATTATGGGATTTAGATTATGAGGACAGATTGTGAGCATGTGGATTACAGACTCTGGTTAACAGGAGAAAAAGGGGTGATAAACTTTTGAATGGGTGTTATAGCATTTCAAATGATGAAATTTTTCGTTATATGGAAGGTGGGGAGAGAACACGGGGGGGGGGCACCCATGGAAGTCAAGGTTGTTCTCAGTCAAGAAAGGATTAAGAGCTAGTTTTTCTCCAAGGAGCAGTGAGTGAGTGGAATAATTTGCCCTTATGGGTAGTGAGTGCATCTAGTGTAAATGAATTTAAGGGAAGGTATGATAGCTGGTTTGGGTGATTTATAGCCTCCCTCGATGAGTCCTTGACTCCCTGGAGGTCTCAGATAATAATAATAAAAAAGGTGTCTGACAAGGAGGTTAGGAATTCTCACTGAAGGTAGGCATAGTGGGCAGAAAAAAGACTGGTTCAAATTCACAAGAAGTGTATATGCCAATTCATCAATTTTTATGCACTAAGCATGTGATTGTTGACAACAAAAAATTGCACAGAAGGCATTGGTGTGGGTAGGTGATATGTAGTCTACAGCTGTGACACTTGATTACATCATTGGAATTATTGCTTTACTGGTTTTTTTTTTTTTTTTTTTGATGCCATCTTTGTTTTTTGTGGTTGGCATTAGCAGGCACTTGCACGTGACTGATATTATGAATTAAAAAAAAAAAACCTGTTATGGGACACTTTAAGCAGTTGTTAAATTCTAAACGAATAAGTTCCGGGTCCCTATACAAAATAATCAATTGTATTTACCTTTGGATGCTATCCGGGGAACCTCCCTGTCCCTTTCATCATGCGTTCATAATCAGGCGACTGTTGCTAATATTGACTTTATGTACACATTCAAAACCATAAACAGTTGTTGAATAATAGCACAATAATGTAGGCATAATTACAGTAAAGGGAGAAAAGTCACGAAACAGAAAAATGTTCCTACAAAATAACCAATTGTATTTACCTTTGAATGCGATCCACTGGTCAAGTGTCCAGGTCAGCAAATCTTACCTTTCGTACAACATATTGATATTATCGCATTGCAACTGATGTGAACTCCATGTTTCTGTAGATTTGTTTCAGACCTCTTTCTCTTCAGAAACTATACATTACAAACTGTCATTACAAACTTGTTTTGTATTATCACTGTCATCCGAGCTATTTTTCCGTTTAAAGAAGGTACCATACTTATCCATAGTTGAAATACCATATTTACTCGAATATAACTCACCCTCACATAAAACTCACACCCCTCATTTTACTTTTCGAAAAAAGAAATTAAAAAGTTTTGCATATACCTCACACATGAAAAAAAGCTTAAACACGTTCACATCGGGACGATAGTAACTTGCTCCAGCAGTAAACAACATGCCCTCCCCAATATCCACTATACTGCAGAGGCAAGAAAAACAAGTACTTTTATTATGTCAGTGAATAAAGTACAGTATATTGTGTAATATATTTCTTAACAAATAGTGCAATTAGAGACAAATGGGATAAAACCGGCACTAATGAATGAATGAATCACATGTCCCCGCATACAAAAACTATGCTGTATAGACTCGAGCAAAACTATATGCTGCATCGGCAAACACAGTATCTAACTAAAAACTATTGTTATTAATTAGATGTTTGCGAGTTTGCTCTTCAGCAATAAAATTCAACCGAACATGTTAAAACTAAGAAATATATAGATATAGTGAATGTTTCACATATTATTGGAATTCAGTTGAAGAGAGTTAGCAAGTCAACTCAATTGTCGGCTTGCTTTTATCTTTCCATCACACGATCTTTTGTTAATACTGCACCAGTCATATGCACATCTTAATAACCTGCCATTGCTGTCTGTTTTGCATTCGACTTAATTACCGTAAAGGGAGAAAAGTCTCAAAAGAGAAAAATGTTCCGAGCCTGGTGCATAAAAAAAGTTCTGGGGCTTTTTATTTATTATTTATTATTTATTTAACCACTGACTTTTAGAGTACATACAGGTTTCTTCATGATATTAATCCTTTTAAGAATTCCAGCTTTCACATTGTGAAATTTATACAGGAAATCATTTTAAAATGATAAAAATAAGGAGCACGTGTTTAGGTCAACCTATTCCAAAGTGCCACCAGGTTTCCTAATGATGATGAAGTTATCATTAGCAAAACTGCAATTAAAGGAGAACAAGCACTTAGTGAGCTTCAGTGTGTCATCCCTTTTTCCAAATGTTCTAGTAGATAATACATTAGTTCTCCTTTTCTAGCAAAATGGAACCACCAGCTCTTTAAACAAATTGAAGTTGTAGCAGTGGACCCTCCATTTTCCTCCCCCCCATTACTAACTTATACATGGAATTATTTGACTCTATGACACTTATTCATCCCCCCCCCCTCTCCCAATCCCAAAGAATGATTGAGGTATTTAGACTATTTCTTTGCCACATGGCCCACAGGCTCTAACTTTTTACATTTCAACAGCTATATCCATTCTCAAATGAGTTTAACAGTTGAATAGGAAGAAGGGGCTCTAGCCTTCTTGAATACGTTAGTTACAAGGCCAAGTAGATGGGTCCCTCATGTGTTTAGTTTACCGTAAGCACAAACAGATACCTACATGCCATTTCATGTCACCATCCTGCCAAGGGACTTATTTTCCAAACTTTAGCATCTAGGGCAAAGCAAATTTCATCCTCGACCACTGCACTTGAAACAGCAGGCTCTACTCACATCATTCCAACAAAGTTGATTAAAAAAAATAAAATGAAGCCTTGGCAAACTCCTTAACAAGAATAGCAATACTCCCCCCCCCCTGCTCCCAAAGCCACACTACATATACACCATATCATTAAAGGTACACCAGATAAACCTGGCTTCTCAAATAATTCACAATCAGAACAGTTACAAACCTCTAAATGAAGTGTCTGTCTCCTTGAGACATTCAAGAATCACCAGAACCCTTTTATTAGGTGTCTGTAGCATCCCTTTCCAGTGTGAGACACAGTATTTTGGACAGATAGGACAAACTACTACTTTGGTCATGAGAAAAGAACATAAGAAATATATGTGGAATGGAAAACCAAAAAGCAGACTGTCTTAAGAAAGAGATAGGCTACCACTAGAAAGACCACCTTATCAGATAATGAAAGCCAGGCTACTTCACAAATCCTGGTTTAAATCAGAAAGAATGTTCTTGGAAGCAGCACATTTCTACAGAACCCAATTATAATAGTAGAACTAATTGTATGATCTTACATAGATCTTGGTACACTATCTACCTGTCAGCATTGTTAGCATGCATCACCAAAAAGAGTGCCGTTGTCGCTCTCGGTGCACATCAGCATCCTTGTTATCCATGCCATTTCATTGTGTTTCTTCACTGAGTATGTATTGTTAAATTGCCTTTGATAATGCTAGCTTGAGCTTGCAAAGTGTCAGCTTGTAAATAATTAATTTTAGCTACTGAATTATTTATTTTCATTCTAGTGTGTATGTAGTTCTCTGTTCCAGAAATTTAAGCATGTCTTTAGTGAGAGGAATCTTATTAAAAAATAATGGAATTTACACCACAGAAGATTAAAAGACATATCTCCAGATCCCTCTTTGATAGTCGGTCTGTTAACAGATAGTATGGATACCTTTGCTTCCCCACAGGAAGATAAAACAATTTAACTAGTACCTTAGAGGAAGTCAAGTTTGATAATATCTTGGATAGTTTTCCTGATGAAAAAGAAATAAAGGACCTGGCTGTCCACAATTCTCAAAAAAAAAAAAAGAAGAAGAAAAAAAGACTAACAGAAACAAAACTTCTGAACGTAGGAAACTAGATGATACCATCAAAAAGAAATAACAAAAACATTTCTATAATGGAGTTGTTGTGGATTCCAACGAAACATTGACATCAAGGCTCTCTTGCAGAAGTATAAACCGATATGCTTTTTGCCTGCAAGAAACATACTTGAAGCACATTGATGATCCAGCATTGCAAAACATAACTATCACGAAGACAAGACAAGGAATGGACCTTCCCATTGAGGAGTCGCCATCCTAGTGGGCAACCACACCCCCTTCCAGCAAGTCCCACGTAATACCAACATTAGAGGCATTTGCCGTCCAACTTTCAATTTGAACTATGATAACAGTATTCTGCATCTAGCTTCATCCTACAACAGATCTCAGAATGACACTGACAATGTCATACTACAGTTAGCATCTTGCTTTACTTTTAATTGGGGATTTAAACAGACACAATGTTTTGTGTGGCTCAAATAAACATCAGAGGAAGAGTTGTTGAGCATATGCTTTGCAAAAACATCTCTCCCTTTTGAACACATGCAGAAGGAGGCATTGCTTATAAGCAGTGCCTCCTTCTGCAATTGCCCAAACATTCACTGCCATTGACTTACCTGTCTGCTCACCATCATCTCCTGTCAGGTAAGTGAACCATGTTGCAGAGTGTATTACACAAGCTACAACAATTGCAATTCCTAAAACATCTAGTTGGTTTCCACATTTTTCTAAACAACGATGGAATGATGATTGCATAGCAGCCGAACCAGGAAAGCTCAAAAGAAAGCATGGACAGTATCTTCTGCAGATATCCCACAACAACAAACTTCACTGCTTTCAAACAAGCCCAAGCATGACATATGTCACCAGAGCCAAAAGTCATCCTGCAGCCAATGTACATCTTCTACAACAAGATCAGCCAATAGCAAAGAAGTATGGGTTAAAATCTGGTAAAATGAAAGGCATATACACTACCTACCATCTCTCTCTCTCTCTCTGTCTTTGAACATAATGTTGCTCACCCAACAGCAATTACACACTGAAGGAGATTTATGCTAAAATATTAGCATTACCTCCCCCCCCCCCCCCAAGTTTCTTGCTTAAAAATGCAAAGCAGGAAAACAAATTCTGTTTTCTTCGAATGGTACTGAAAAATACAAGCCATTCATTAAAGAACAAATGAAAGCTGCTTTCCATATCATCCGACTACTGTTTGACCAAATAACATCCTTTATAAGATGGCTAAACACCTGATGACATTAGCCATGGATCAGGTGCTACACTTTTTCAACAGAATTTTCTGTGAATATAGGTTTCTGTGAAAAGGTTATTATCATTGCCTAAGTCAGGAAAGAATCCAAAATCTCTAGTAAATTATTGTCCAGTTGCTCTGAACATCTGCCTGTGCAGGATCCTGAAAAAAAAAATTTTACTCTTGTCTTTTATGGTTTCTGGAGGGAAACAACTTTTTTTCCAGGATACCATCTGGCTTCCATAAATATCATTCTACAAAGCAGCTGGTCAGACTAGTTCTATGACTCAGGATTTTTGATCCTTCTCTGACTTAGGACACGCAATGATAGTAGCCTTTTTTCAGGTATCCAGAAATCTATTCTCACAGAAAATTCTCTTGAAAGGTGCAGAAATTGATCCATGGCTAATGGCAAAAAAATGTTTGGCCATTTCATTAAGGATGTTATATGGCCAAACAGCAGTCGGGTGACTGCTGTTTGTCCAGATAAGCAAAGCAGCTTTCATTCCTTCTTTCATGAACAGTTTGTTGTTTTTGCTTTGCATTTTCATGGAAGAACCATGGGGATGGTGGTGGGGAATGCTAATATTTTAGCAAAAATCTTAAGTGTGTGATTGATACTTCCAACTAGACTGTATAACTAATCATCTAATCTGGAAGCATCCATTTAGATGCCTTGCTAAAATGCAGCACATAATATTGGTTTTCTTTTATATGAAAAAAAGCATACAACACTGTCTCGAGATTTGAGATATTGAAAGACCTACACAATTTTGATCTCAGTAGGAATCTTCCTCTTTTTATCCAACCGAATCTTTCAAGTCCAAGTGGGAACCACTCTCCTGACCATATTCCCAAGAGGAGGAGTCCTACAAAGTTCAGTTTTAAGTGTCACTCTTCTTTGCAATCAAGATCAACTCAACTCAGTAACCAAACAACTTCTTCCAACCATAAGTAATGCCCCATAATCTCTCATCCATGTAATCTGAAGGTCATAGAAAGATAGCTGTAGCAAGCAATTGAACATCTTTCAAAATGTTTTTTTATGTTGAGCCCATACACGAGAGGTTGTTAATCAACCTAATAGTACATTAGTACCGTATATGAGTAGTGGGTAGGGAAAGGATTGCACCTTGAAACAAACAGAACAAGTTTCTTTTCCTCTTCCTTCAGTCCCTGCAACTGCTGTATTGTGGAATAGTCTTCCTTCTCCTGTTGAGTTTCCAGGTGCACTGTGAAGGGATGTTGAGCATCAGCTGCATGTGTTCCAACGAGCTTAATACTAAGTGGGGTAATTATTGATTTTATTTCAGATGAACATTTCCCATGGAAGTATTTGTAGAATATACATATTGCAGAAACCAAACGTCTGTGCGAAAGTGGGGGGAGTGATTTGGTAAGAAATGGGTCATTAATAAGTCTAATTGCTCTCTTCTGTATTGAGTCAAGCATTTTGAGGGAGCTTTTAGGGGCCCCACCCCCATATGTGAGAGCAGTATTCAATAGCTGAGCAGATTTGTGTAATATTAACAGCTGTTCAGGGGTGAAGTAACATCTTGAGTGAAAGAGAAATCCTAGTTTTTTGAAGCTGAGGATGCAATGGTTATGGTGTGTTTATGCCAGGATAGGCTTGATGTCAGGGTAATTCCAAGAAGAGAAATTTCATCTTGTCTGGAAATTTGAGTGTTGTACTGGGAGAAAATGGTTCCTATTTATGAGAAATAAGACAGAACTGGGTTTTATTAGCATTGAAATTGATGTATCTGAACCCCGTTGGAGGATGGCTTGGAGATCGGAATCGAGAGCTGTCACTGGCAAAACTGTGTATTGCGTTGGAGGTCAACTGAAATAGGTCATTGATATATAGCAAGAAGAGGGTTGGTGAGAGGACAAGGAACCATCCACCATCACACACACAGTGTGTGTGTGTCCAGCAGAAAGCTGGCAATCCAACTACAGAAGTCCTGAGACAAACCAAACAATGGTAGTTTTGCTTAGTAAGTCTTTGTTCCAGATCCAGTCAAAAGCTTTGGCAATATCAAGTGCAACCACTTGAGATTCACCAAACTTCTCCATGGCATTTTCCTTTCATCTCAGGCCTTAGGCTTCCGCCTGGAAAGTCTTGCCTCAGGGGGTATTTCGTTGGGATATTGGTGGGCTTTGGACTGCAATTTTCCAGTACTCGAAAAGCTCAAATAATTGGTTTCAGCATACGGGCTTGAAGATTGCTCTGCGGCTTTTGGCTTCGGTTGACCTCTCGCGGCAAAAAGACATCCGACCGACGCTGCCTCAAGTATTTACATCGGTTGTTTACTCTCATCATTCCCATTCTTCCCCTCTGGCGTGGGCTCGCCGTAACGTCCGGTCCTCTCAATCCTACTTCTGCCTCTAACTGCTGACTCCGATAACTCTAACTGCCAATTCCCTGGTTCTCTGCCGAACTTTTCTGCCCCTAACTGTCGACCACGATGTTTGGCTCAGTCTCTTTTTATTTTACTTTCTCTGGGACCTTGCACAAAGGGTTGTAACCCCCGAAGAATTCAGCCCGCCTCCTTGATCTTCTGTTAAGACAGACCCGTTCTTTCTTCTCCTCTGTGCACTTTTTTAATCCTATCTTGTCGGGCAGCGGAAACTTGTCTGAAACTTGCCGATCTCTTAGACCACATATGGGCAACCTGTGGGCCAGATCCAGCCCTCTACTTCTTTTGATTTGGCCCTAATCTATTTCAGCAAAGTTTGTCTGATTCAAGGTGGGAGAAAACATGGTGTGTTCTACTAACTCACATTAAGCTGACGTCATATGACTTGCGCAAAACACACTATGTTTTCTCCAACCAAGGTCTCTTTCTCATTTTGACTAGCAGCGTGTGTGAATGTGTTACAACGTGTCAGTTGGTGTTGTGCTTTGTTCAGTGCCTGCATCGATGTTATGTTCTGTTCAGTGCTTACATTGATGTTGTGTTCTGTTCAGTGCCTGTGGTGTAGAAGACAGTTTTGTTTGACAGTTCTGAATATCGCTTATAAATTTGGGACAATGTCAGGGGTTATTGCAAAAAAAAAAAAGTAGATGCAGAGAATCGTCGATTTCAAGACAACGGATGGAGGATTATTATTTTATTCTGAATAAAGGCTTGCCTGTATGTTTGCTGTGCAACGAATCCGTATCCGTCAACAAAGAATACAACTTGAAGAGACACTTTACTTCGAGACATGCTGATCACCCAAAAATTGATGAACAACTACGAAAAGATGAAATACAGAAGGTGAAGAAGAACTTGGATACCCAGCAGCAAATGTTCAACAAGCAAAGAACGCAGCACCACAGCATTGTCAAAGCCAGCTTTGTGGTAAGCAAAAAAATCGCTAAGCATTCTAATTTGGTGAAGGAGAATTTATCAAATAATGTCTGCTGAATGTTGCAAGTAGAATATGTCCTGAAAAGAAAAAAGACTTTGAGAATATTTGTTTGGTGAGACATACTCTTGTCCGACGGATAGAAATTATGGCTGATGATATCAAAAAAAGAGAAGATTGCTAGATTGGAAGCATTTTCAGTTGCTTTGGATGACAGCACTGATGCCTCCGATACAGCACAACTAGCAATAGTTTTTCGAGGAGTTGATGCAGATTTCAACATCACAAAAGAATTATTGGTGCTTCGGCCGTTAAAAGGAACAACTACCGGTGAAGATATATTTGAAACAGTCAACACAGTCTTTGAGAGATTTGGACTTAAATGGGACATATGCACTGATGGAGCCCCTGCAATGGTTGGTGCATAGAAGGGGTTTATTGGAAAAGTTCATGAAAGAGCAATAGAACTACAGATCCATCCGGAAAATTTAACAAATTTTCACTGCTTTATCCCCCAGCAAAGTCAATTAAATTCACAAATGTTATGGAAGTTGTAGTAGCCAGTATTAACTTTATTAAGTCACGTGCACTTAATCACCGCCAATTTGAGGAGTATTTGGCAGACCTATTTTCGGATTATGAAGATGTGTCTTATTATTGTGAAGTGAGGTGGTTGAGTAAAGGTAAAATGTTAAAACGATTTTATGATCTGAGACCAGACATTGCAGATTTTATGGACATAAAAGAAAACACAATTAACTAAGTAAAAGATGATAAGTGGGTGTGTGATTTAGCATTCCTTGTAGATGTCACCAGATGTCTAAACGAGAATCTTAAATTGCAAAAACAAGGACAATTGGTTCATGAACTGCATGGACATGTCAAAGCTTTTTGTAATAAACTAAGATGGTTGGAAAGTCAGATAAGAGCTAAAAATTGTTATCATTTTCCTACTCTAGCAACTCATAAAAATATCCCTTATAATTGTTATGGAGATGAACTGAAGGCGCTAATAGAACAATTTGATACAAGGTTTGCCGACTTCAAAAACAAAGACTCCACATTCGCTATATTTGCTCGTCCGATGGATGCTGATGTAAATAATGTGCCAGAAAACTTGCAGGTGGAACTTATTGAGCTTCAGGCAGATTTAGTGCTAAAATCACAAATTAACAAATTGCTTTGACGGATTTTTATAAATTTTATTTGGTGGAAGAAAAATATACAAATTTACACACCTTTTCAAGAAAAATCATTTGTCTTTTCGGCAGCACATATATGTGTGAACAGTTTTTTTCGAGGATGAAATACAATAAATCAAAAACTCGGACAAGAATAACGGATGAAAACCTCGAAAATTCTATGCAATTATCCTTAAGTAATATTAATGTCAATATTGATAGTCTCGTAGTTGAAGTACAAGGCCAATCTTCACATTAAATTGTTATGTCGTTCATTATATTATAAAATTTATGTAGAGCTTTATACCAAAGCATTATATTATAAATAAATGAAATATGAAGTAGCAACTTGTTTTAATTCATTTAATATTAATTTATTTTATTTAATAATTTGGTCCAGCCCTTGACTCAGAGACAGAATGATAATTTGGCCCCCAAACTAGGAAAGGTTGTCCATGCCTGTCTTAGACACTGATTTTGAAGGTGTTTATGCACAGAGCTCGCAAAAAACATCTTTCTCATACACTTAAATCGTAAACAACTTTCTTATGCCCTTACATAGAGCATTGCCTTTGTTTTTGACATTCTAGAAATTTTTGTTACAGCACTAAGTACAGTCAATTCCCATAGGGTTATTTACATTAATATTTAGCATATATATTTTATGCTATTGTAGCATAAAATATATATGCTAAATATTAATATTTTATTTTAATTTATTTTAATTTAAGATTGTTACAAAAATAACATGGTTATTTTTGTAACAATCTCATGAGACTTGACCTCTGTAAAAATTGATGTAAAGCGCTTTGGTACTGCCAGGCTATATCGAGTTTTATAGTGTCCTCTTCATGAAGCATTAGTATATTGTGTTTACTTTTAGGAATCATGTGAAGTCTGGAAACGGTTGGGAGGGTCTTTAATGGAAATAAATACAAAAATAAAATCAATGATATTGCTATTTGGTGGACGAGCACCACCCACCTAACACACCTGAAATATTCGCTCCTGGTCATCTCATTGTATTACCAGGAACATGGGACAGAATGGCTGAGTCAAAGATGATCCACAGCAAAGGAAATGAGGACGAGATTATTGTCTGAATTACCAAGAAGAGAACTGATATTTGCATTGTATTTGGAAGGAGAGCTAGTTAAGGAAATATCAAGAGATTTTGGTAAATTAAGTAGTTATCAAAACATGAACAAACTCTGAGTATCCTTGATAAAACTTAATTGGACGTGTTTATTCCATTATATTGCTCATTCTTTTTAGATGAGAAGATTAATCATTTTTTTTCATAACAAATTCAAAATGTTATGAATTATCCTGTTTAAAATGGCTTTATCATTGTTTGTATAAAAATTATGAAATGGGCACTGTATTTGTTCAACATGATTTGAATAAGTACAGAGAAGTGTTTATATATATTATATAGGAGGTAAATTGAACATTTGATACATTTTGAATATATAATTTATTATGAAACATTAAAACCATGAGATTATGAAATTGCTAGGTGTTTGAAATTGAATAAGGTTTTAATTGAAGAATAATATTTGAATTATTTTTATTACAAAACAAGCACTGGATTTCCAGAAATCATTCATTTCAGTTGCTTGTGTAATTGAAAGTCTGATGTTTTAACACTGTTGTGATGTAAGTTACATGATATCCAATCTCTTCACTTCATTGCCAGAAGTGTGTGTGGGGGGGGGGGGGGGGCTGAAAATAGGTAAAAGTGGAAATAAAGGGCATAAATATGACTAGTTTTCAGGCTTTCTGATGTTAGGTTCAAGTTTGATATTTAAACAAATTGCAAATAATTGACATTAAAGTGATTGATGTTTAACAATCATTACTCAGTTGCTACAGTGACATGAAGGTTATTGTAGCAATTTGTTTTTGAATGTTAAGTTGGAGTTAGATAGGTTAGGTGTCATGTGACTCACATCAGGTACAGCTTCCATATAACTTTACCTTTGGTTAATCATATCCTTGATTGATCAGTTGATTTTCCTGCATGTTCAAGTAATTGAGAATTACTGTGTGTGTGTGTGTGTGTGTGTGTGTGTGTGTGTGTGTGTGTGTGTGTGTGTGTGTGTGTGTGTGTGTGTGTGTGTGTGTGTGTTTAAAATTTTACATATGTGAAGTTAGGTTATATATCAGCTTAGCAATTTTTTTTTCTTTATTTTACAGGAAGATGATGCGTGTTTTATTTGATATTTCTTTGCAATACATTAATGTAAGTAATAATCCAAAAAGCCTTTTGATAGATTGCTAATTATACTGAGATTAATTTGTAAATTGATTTTCTTTCAACTTTTTTAAAATATTTAAATGCTAATTCCAGAATCGATTTTACTTTTAAATCCAGAAGTTTGAGAAATATATAAATTTATTGCACATAATTAGATATAATTTTGTGCATCTATATATGAACAGTTAAATGATATTTGATAACTGTTCTAATTATTAAAATAATTCACTTATCGTTTCCTATTAATAATAGGAAACATCAAGGTTGTTCATGGTGTAAATAAATAAATATATACATGAAATTTGAGCACTTTTAAGATTAAATAGCATGTAATGGAATAATATCTTCTGTTAAGCTTTTATGATCAGTTATTCTTTAGAGTAAACTGATTATGCACAGAAAGTGAAACATAATATTAAGATATGTTGTAGGGGCATCCTTTGTTTTTTAATATGAAAACACTAGCTGCAGTCAGGATGGAAATTTTGAAATAAATTGCTCTAAACTTATGCTCCCATATTTCATCATTTTCAAGTGTTTTTCTCCTAAATCTCCACCAAATGAAATCACAGCATAGGTGCTGAGCTTCTTGAATATTCATGTGCAATCCATAAGTACTTTAAGTGGCTCAAAAAAGTTTCAATTTAGTATTGGCCATGTGCAAGTGCCCATTTTTCTTACCACAAAGCAAAGATGGGCAGCCCAATAACAACAGGGCACTTTGATTCTCACCAGTGCACCCAAATGTGAATAAAAACATTGATACAAAATGCTACAATTGCAGACTAGGCATCACTTATTCACAAAAAAAAAATGTTATGCATGATTTCTGTTATCACTAGTTGCATGCTTGCTGTGCAAAGATAGTCAAATACATACAAACCTTTCTTCTCTCCACTGTGCCTCGTTTCAGCAGAACAACTCCTGAACTTGGGAAGGTGCATCTACAGCTTTGAACAGAGCCTTGACACTATTAGCAAGCCTTTCCCCTGCAAATAACACCAATAAATTCTGTGACCTCATTGCATCAACTTTCACACAGAAACTGCAGACATGCTAAAGAATGATATCATTAAGTTAGCTAGAGAATGTAGTGTTGCCAAGTGACTGCTTCAAACCCACAAACAAAAGAAAAAAAGATCAAGAATGGCCTATGACACACCAACAAGCACATCAGATTTAATAGCACCAATGAACAACAAGTTCAAAGGCACCCCCCCCCCCCCCATCATGCTTACAAGATTGTCAACTATGACAACAGCCAGAAAAAAAAATGGCAATGATGAATGGTGGGATCATTGACTATAAAAACATAATGCTACTGCAGAAATCAGGGGCTTCTATTAGCTAATACGGAAACTAGTATACATGCACTGCACAGGAAATGTGCATGACCCATGAAGCAAACTGCACAGTGCCTTCCAAATCAACAAACATATTTGGTCTCAGTTCCAGCCTCAGTAGTATTCACTTCCATTTCCAGTTTGCAAACCCTATTTACTTTTCCTGACAGAAACTCAAAGTTCTACCCCCCCCTTCAAGCAAACCAGTTGTGCGCTGTTTGACTCTTTTTGACTCAAGAGTTGGCATCTGTATATACATTTGCTTTGATATTGTCAGAGAACATCCAACCTAGAATCGCCTGGCTTTGACCATCTTTGCCTGAAAATCTTACTGCTCTTCTCATTCAAATTCATTTACTGTTTTTGTTGCTCTTCCAATGCCACCAATCACTTTGAACTCTGACTTCCTCTGTTAAATGTTAATTTTCTCCATTCCTGATTTCCTCCTCCCATTGCACAAACCAAGTAGGTGGAGATGTTCAGATATTTGCCATCACTAATGGCCTTACACAATTTGTTCACTTGCTCATCAGAATACCAGATAATCCAAACCACTTCCTAAACACCCTAGATCTCTTTCTCACTAGTGAACTTTTCAAGCACATTGCGAATGTTGTTTGTTCTCTAGGCAATTCAGACCACAATCTAGTGCTTATCTCTTCTCTATGGAGCAGTGCCACTCTATCACATAGCCACTATAAGTTGTTCTGGCATTATAACAATGCCAGTTCAGATGACCTTCCTGACTTCTGTGCCTCATTCCCTTGGTTAGACTATTATTTATAATTCCAACCTAAACATGCATTGAACATATCACCAAAGTAATTCTTACTGGTATTAAAACACATATTCCCCATTCCATCTAAACTAAAGCTCAGTTCTCCAAAAGGTGCATCAAAGCTGTACGAGCAAAGAATCGAGTATACTGGATCTTCCTTTTACCACTTATACCAAAACCTGATGAAAACAAAATTTAAATGCCAGAATAGGAAACAAAAAATACAAAACAAACATAGGTAAATTTGGCAAAGATGCATGTAATCAAAATAGTCACAGATTGCACGATTTTGTCATTTATAATAATATGAGAATAACGAATTCAATGTTTAAACACAAGGAAATACATAAATATACTTGGTCAGCTAGAGAATACAAATCAGTAATTGACTACGTTATCACAAATTTTAAATTAGCGGAGTTAATTTTAGACATTAGAGCATATCGAGGCTTTGAATTAAACTCTGATCATTATATGGTATCAGCAAAAATTCGTTTTAAACCAAAGTGGCTAAAAACACATAGAATTGAAAATTCTTACCAGCCAAAGCTACAAAATTTCTTCATTACAGGATCCTCAAGTTAGACAACAATATCAAAAATGCACAAACTTAAAAACAGAAACCACACATGAATCAAGTGACATAAAAGATGAATGGGAAAATTTGAAACAAATTCTCACAAAAGCAGCAACAGAAACCTTAGGAATAAAGCGCAAATGGATTAGAAAAAGAGGACTACGAGACTGGAACAAAGAAATAGAAAATATAATAAAAACCAAAAAGGACAGTTACCAGAAATGGCTAAATTCCAAAACAATAGAAGCAGAAATAGAGTATAAAAGAAATAGTGCAATTGCAAAACAAGAAGTAAGGAAAAAACATGGAGAAAGATGGAACAATTTCATTACAGAACTAGAAAAGGATTTATTTAAGCCACAACCCAAGAAGATAAACCTATAAAGTAATAAAATACATGAATAAAGAAATAAAAGAAAAGATAAGAATACAAACAATAGATTTAGAAAAATGGGTGACCTATTTCCAAGATCTCTGGACTGATGAGAACAATGAAATAAAATTTTATAAGACAAAGAATGACCTAATAGAAAATATCACAATGTTCGAACTGAAAAATATAATACAGAAGATGAAAAATAGGAAAACACCAGGAGAAGACAATATAAATATAAAACTATACAAAAATGCAGGTGAAAAATTTAATGAAAGATTTCTGAAATTTTTTTAATGTGGTTTGGATGTCCAGAAAAACCCCTAACTCTTGGAAAAGGGCACTGGTTATCCCAATCTATAAAAAAGGAAATAAAGACAATTGCAATAATTATAGGGGAATTAGCCTATTGAATACAGGATATAAAATATATGCAGGAATATTAAAAGAGAAACTAAGCAGAATTGTAGAAGATAAATTACTAGAAGAACAAAATGGTTTCCGAAAAGGCCGATCCTGCATAGATCAAATTTTTACTTTAAAATTATTAATAGAAAAGAGAAGAGAATTTCAAAAAGAAACATACATGGCCTTTATTGATTATGAAAAAGCCTTTGACAAAATTAATAGACAAAAAATGTTTAAAATATTAACTGATTTAAACATACCAAACCAACTTTTACAATCTATTCAAGAATTATATACAGGAAATAAAATAGCAGTTAAATTAGAACACATCGCAGAATGGAAAGATATATCAAGAGGAGTACGACAAGGATGTACCCTCTCACCTCTGCTTTTCAATATATATATAAATGAAATATTAACAATCTGGAAACAGCATAACCCATTTGGTATACAAATGACCCCACAAATGAAGATAGATACACTACTATTTGCAGATGATCAAATAGTATTAGCTACATCAGAAGATGACTTACAAAGATCATTAAAATCATTAAATGATATCTCAAAGCAATATAATATGACAATATCTAAAGAAAAAACAAAAATAACGGCATGCAAAGGAGAAAACCAATAAGAAGTAAAATAGTGATAGATAATAAAATACTAGAACAAGTAAACACTTTCAGATACTTGGGATGTGATCTATCATACGAAGAAGAAAAAGACATGGACACTAAAATATCAAACTTTGTCAAAGTAAATGGCATAATAAATAATATATTTAAGCCATTCCTAGTACAAAACACACTAGAATCAGACTATATAATGTCTTGTCAAAACCAACTCTACTATATGGAAGCGAAACATGGACCATGAAAAGGAAAGATGAAAAACGAATTCAAACAACAGAAATGAAGTTCCTCAGAAAAACAGCTGGATATACCAAGTGGGACCACAAAACAAATGAAGAAATCTTACAATCCCTGAAAATAAAACCAATTAATTACTACATAATACAGTATAAACAAAAATGGCTAGAACATTTAAATCGAATGGACAACAGCAGACTACCAAAAATATTATACAGATACAAAATAAGTGGAAAAAGAAGAATCGGAAGACCAAGAAAGAGATGGCATGAGACCGGAACAGGCCACTTGGCCTAAATTCCATGTTAGGAAGAAGAAGACCAAAACCCGAAACAGCTGCGAGAAAACTACCAATGTATTCAAAAATTATTTCAAATTACCAAAAGCAGGAAACTTGCGTTGTGTCCAAATTGGAGCCAAGCCTTCTGGGATCTTGCCAAAGTAATTGGCTTTTGCCTGGCATTTCTTCCGCCCTTGTTGCACTTAAATGGATCTAGTGCATCATCACCCACAGAAAAAGTCACTTTCCTGGGTTAATACTTTCCCTCAAATGCGCACATAACTGATTTTCATAAATTACCTCCCAACCATCCTAAATTCCCCTCTATGTCCTTTCATCAGAAAGAGATCAGAAGAATCTTGTCCAAATTAGATACCAAAATGTCTCCTGGTCCTGATAATATTCTTCTGATTGTCCTGAACATTTGCACTCTGCAGCTGACTTCTGTCCTCTGTCACTTGTTTATGTCAACTGTGCTTGTTTTGTCAAGTGCAGTCACCATTTTATTCATAATTTATTTGAGCCCTATACACTCCAGAAGATTTTATCAGATTCATCAAGTATTATTTCCATTTTTAAATTTTTATACAGCATTAATCTTTAGCACCATATATAAATTACGCACACATATTGTATATAGTCGAACTTTGTTATAATGAGCACTAGGGGGACTGACAGAATTTCTTCATAACTTTTACTCACTGTGTCAGTGATGAGTTAAATCTACCTCCTATTTTTTTTTTTTTTTTTTAATTCTCAGTAACTCAATAAAAAGATAGATTTAAAAAAAACAAACAGAAGTATTAGAGAGAAAATATATATATAATTACATATCCGGATATTATTTGCGTGAATACACTTGTATAGACTACAATGCACTTAATATTAAACACAATTTATTTGTCCATAATTTGAAAATCATACAGTTAACACAGTTTATTTCTCCGTAATTAAAAATAATACTAATTAATGATAAACAGAATTTCAATTAGTCTTTTTTAAAACTTAATAATGTTATGTCAGTTTTTAAATCAATCCAGCTAGCCATTATTGCATACAGAATCATTGCATCCAAATTGTTTAGCAAATTTTTCTGCTTGAACCTTCAAGATCAGATCATCTTTTGAGAATATACAGCACTTCTTTGTGTAGTGAACCTTTGAAGCAATACTTCATCAATGTTGCTAAGCTTCCACTTTGTAAATTTTTTTTTGTTTGTTTTGGTTATGTTGTTTTCCAGGCCGATATGTAAACATCTTTATTCTTCCACAATGTCAATACTGTTGAAGAGAACAAGAAAATTCCTTGGAGATGTCAGGTAATAATAATAATCTTAAGGAAGAAGACCAGAATGATTCTCTTTGTTGTCTCAGTAGTTATGTGCGAATGCTGGTTTTGTAGCTTTTTTGGTTAAAAAAATATAATTATATAAGTTCTTGTTAGGGTAGTTATGTCACTTGCATAGATGGTTCAGACAGTCTCATCAACATCACATTAAAAACGAGATGTCTTTGGAATATTCTGTTATTTTCATTTTGCAAGAAGAAAGCACAATAAAGATAGCAATTTTTGATTAAATTGCTAATTATAAATGGATGCAGCAGAAAATAGGGAAAAAATTGAGGATATTGAACACACCTCAGTGTGCTATCATAGCAGCAATATGCAGAGCGGGAAAGAACTTCCCAGTGATGGTACTGGACCATTTCATTTTTCACCTATTTTTGTTTTTTATTTGCTGCTCTACTCTGCTCCTCTGGCAATATTTTTTACTCAGCATGACCAGAAGGACATCTGGAAAGTTGGTGGTATGTGTTTGTGTGGTGGTGGGGGGGATCCTTGTGCATGGATGGCCTGAGATGGATCAGTGAACTAGTGGCCTCATCTGCAAGGGTCAGCATTGTTGCAGTAAGTTTCCGTCTTCATGGTCCTAGGAACCTTGGGGAAAAGAGACTTGCTGTGGTGTTGGTATCGCATTTGGGATAACTCTGGTGTTCCACTTCTGTCATTGCTTGTTTTGGGTGGGGAGCCCTGGCACTTTACTCGACCTTTTTTTTTGAGTGTGTGTGTCTGTTAACATAATTCTAAATAGATGCAGCAGAGACAAAATTCTTAAAATGCTCAGTATCCTGGACTGAGTTGAATTTGATGATGCTTGGATATTTCTCCTAAGGAGGAGTGGAACACTGGCTATCTCCAAAAGGAAGAATTGTAAACTAATAAAAAGAAGACTACACAACATTGGAGGCCAGATGAATCCACCAAAAATAAATAACGAAAGAATTCTTACAATTGAATTCTATCAAAACATTGATGACATTAGGGGCCTCTTGCAGAAGTAAAAGCTAGTGTGCTTTTTCCTGCAGGAGACATTTAAAGCCTGTTGAAGATCTTACATTACAGAATGTTACCATTATCTATAAGGATAGGATAGAGAATGGACCTACACACAGTTTCCATCCTTCTAGGCAACCATACCCATTCCACAGTGTTGTACTTAACAAGAAGACAAAGCATTTGCTATCTGCCTCTTGGTAGTACTTCATATTAGTATGTCGTATCTATTTACTGCCTTGTGTAGATATTTCTCAGGATGATCCTGGCCGCATATTGCAGTTGCCATTTCCTATACTTGTAATGCAGGGATTTAAATGGTCAACTCTGGGGAGTACACATAATAACATCAGAGGGATGATTGTAGAGCATATGCTTAATAGTAATGTCTCTCTCACACAGGAAGTCATACCTTGCATTTGTCTACCAGAACATTCACTGCCACTGACTTAACAATTTATTCGCTTTACTCTCTTGTTTAAGTGGGAAAATGACAACTTATACGGCAATGAGTATTTTTCTGGAGTCAATATTTGTCAGAGGAAAATAAGGATAGTTATAGGATATACTGTGAATTATACCAAAAGTTAAGACACTTGAAAAGTATTTAATGTTTGTTAAAAGTGTTCAAGCATTCACGGAATTAAGGTTGTGCAAAAAAAAAATTTATATATATACTGTGTATACTAAATATATTAATACAAAGAATGATACTGCTTTTTTGCAGACTCCCATAAACATATGTCAGCTTTAAGCTGGAGAGTTTTAGCATCATATCTGGTTTCACATTTAGCTGTTTTTTTTTTTTTTTTTTTTTTTTTTTTTTTTTTTTTTTTTTCAGCAAAGAACTGTTGAAGATCCAGCCCCCCCCCCCAGTATATATATATATAGAAATGTTAGTTTATATATATAAAACTAACATTTCACTGAGCAACAAATCATTTATTCAAATTAATTATAATTGCAAAATATGTACATATTTAAATTTCCCTAATTATCATCAATATCAACAGAAACAATGACAAACAATGATTACATTTAAAGTCCTTCAATGTAATCTTATTTAAAATCATCTTGACCCAGCTTTGTAGCTAGCTTCTCCGACTTCTTTTTTATACATTGCACCATTGACGTCATGTACGCTTCTCATCCAGTCATAATGGAAAACCACTGGTTTAGGGCATGTTCATTATCAATATCTTACTTTCATGCTTCCATTTTTGGGATGTTCCCTATTTTTCAAGTTGTTTCAGTTCTTCTCACAGTTTATCTTGCTGTTGTATCAAGCATGTGATTGTAAATTTTGGTGCTTGGTTATTTTAGCCAGACAATAGTGGCTAGTATTGGGTGAATGGCCATTGATTTAGTCTAGTTAGACAATTTTTTCAGCTAATGACAAATCTTTGTGGCATCTTGGTAAGGGTCCAAAATTTTTATAAAAATTAAAATTAAAAACAAAATTATCCAAAAATGGAGCAGTGAAATAGGTAATATTTCACTGACTCAGGTAATACATTGTATAACCTGAGTCAGTAAGAGGAATGATGAGTCGTTTACATTCTGCAGTTTGGCACAGTATAACACCTATGCTCTCCTTGTGCCAGTTATCCTTATACCACTGACCATTTACAAGCGATTATACCTCAGAGGGATAATCTTGAGCTGCAGTCTCTTGTTCCAAATAACTGGTTGCCCCAATTAACCAGATTCTACTGATTTACTAATGAAATTATGTAATGCCCCCCCCCCCCCTCCCTTGAAAACCATGCAGCCCACAATTTCAGAAAGCTGTCTTTAAACCATAATGAAATGCTGAATGCACAGAGCCAAGAAACCTTGGAACAAAGCTTGTGTTCTTCATTGTGGGTGGCCAAGTGATTAGCATATTCACTCCCCATCTAACAGACTGCGGATTTAAATCCCACCATGGACACAGATGTATGTGATTGTCTTTAGGTGATAGAAAAATTTCACTGCACTGTGTGAGACTACTGCCCTGCTTTATTTGAGGCCTGAAGTGTGGCTTTAAAAAGCCTCCATCTTCAGTGTCTAGAGCAGGGGTTTCAGACCAGGTAAAAAAAAATGAATAAAATATACAAATATATTATAAAAAAATTAATAAGAATAGAAAAAACATCTTAGCTCACCCATGATTCTAATTGTACTATGAGCAACCTTTCATGGGTAGAGTGAAAGGTTGCTCATAGTACATAAAATATCTGAGCATAAAAAGTTTTTTATAACCAGATCAGCTAACTCCAAAGAAGTCTGGATGAAATCTGGGAAACGAAGGAGGACAGATATACCACTTACCCACCCACCCACTTTGAATCTTCAACCAAAAATTGATGTACAGTTGCTGAGCCAAAAGGTACACTGCAGATGTGCATAGGGAATATTTTGACAAAACATCAACAGTATCTTTTTATCTCCCAAATTTCTGGCCTTAAAAAGCAAAATGCTAAAACATCTTCACTTTAAAAGTTTGCTTCAGTGTCATCTAACCTCACTAGGACCAGATGACATCTGTTATGAAATGGTTAAATCATCTCTTGCTGTCTTCCATGGATCGACTGTCCTACCTTTTAAACAGAATTTTTTTAGCATGGATTTCTAGATTCTTAGTGAAGAGCAGTTGTTATTGCCTTTCCAAAGCCAGGAAGGATCCAGAAACTCCAACAGATTACTATACAGTATCTCTGACTAGCTGTCTATGTAAGATGTTGGAGAAAATGGTTTTCTTGTCTACAGTTTCTGGAGAGTAACAACGTTTCCACGTGCATTACATTAATGACCATATATCACAGTGCTATCAATGTGATACTTGGCTTGTAATCTATTTATCCCAAAATGCATAACTTTATATTTCTCAACATTAAACTGACATCCATTAGGTTTTGCCCATACTGACATCCTATTTAAATTGTCCTACAAGCCCTTCACATCGCCTTGATTAACTATTACTCTACCTAATTTCTCATCATCAGCAAACAACTGAATATTTCCTTTCAGGTTATTTCCTATATAATTTATGTACAAATTAAACTGCAATGGTCTCAGCACTGAACCTTGTGGCACACAACTAGTCACCTGTTTTCACCTCGATTCTGCCCCCTCCATGTACCACTTTTTGATATCTGTCCAGCAGCCACCTTTTTATCCACTTGACCAGTGTCATATCCATCCCTATTTGTTCTAATTTGCATAACAGAATTCCATGTGGTATTCTGTCAAATGCCTCTGCAAAATCATCGTGTAGTCATTTCCTTTATCCACTCAGTTGTTACTCTATTATAAAAAGTTTGTAAATTACTAAGGCATGACCGACCTTAACAAAGCGATGTTGACCCTCATACAGTATCATATTTTTATCTACCCATTCTTGAATTCTTTTTTACCAATTTTTCTAGTACTTTTACCAGAGATACTGATTAGTCTATAATTTCCTACTGCAGTCTTAGAACTTCCCTTATGCAAAGAAATTATTTTGCCCTCTTTCCACCCCCCTTAGAACTCTATCAGAGCTCAGGTTTATATTAAAGAGCCTAGTCAAAGGCATTGCCAGTTCCCTTGCACATTCTTGCAAAACCCTAGCTGATATCCTATCTAATCTCACAGCTGTATTTACATTGAGATTCTGCAATATCTTAAGAACCCAATTCATCCACATCTGTTCCCACGTTAGTGTCTGTCACATAGGTTAAAGCAGTAACCTCACTAAGATGATGTATTCTTGCAAAGTGGTGTCACTTAGTAACTCAACTGTTTTTACCCACTTCTGTCTCCTCATGACCATCATCATCACTCATTAAGATTAATCTTCCATAGTCATTCTTCCACTAATTTGCCACATTACAAAAGAACTCTTTGGGATTTCCTTTGACTTACTTGACTACATTCTTCTTATAATCTGATTTTGTCTTCCTTTCATGCTGTCACCTTTCTTGCCTGAGTCTTGTACTGTTCATGAGTTTGCTGGTTACCTTTCTCTTTATATGTCCTCCACAGCATTTTCTTCTTCTGCAGCTCATGCTTAATGATATTACTCATCCATCTAATCTTGAGTGCTGCAGCACTCAAGATTAGATGGATGATTAGTTTACAATTTGCTATAACAATCAGCCCTTGGAATACAATTTAATACTGCTTCCTCTAGATAACCCTTAACTATATCCCATGCACTACTAACATCCTTACCCTGCCATGTTACAAATTTAAGCTTTATCCTAAGCATGTCATAATCAACTGCCTTGTAGTTCCACAAATACCCCTTCTTGATAGAATATTCCTCATGTTTTACAGTCTCCCAGTCAAGACCACATGGTCACTTTCACCAGTTAGAGGTGATGTTGTCACCTTAATTATGGATAGCTCTTCTGATCCTATGACCAGGTCCAATACTCTCTCCCACTCCCTAGTTCCCTCCATCACATGTTAGCTTAAGTAATTATCTTTTTTGCAGGTAATACTAAACCCTTTATATTCAATCCCTGTAACTACATCATCTGCTGTTAGTCAAGTCTTATTAATGCCTATAACGCTTGGCAAGGTTGCACTAACCAATAAATTCTATTTCCTTCCTGCCATGTGATCTTTCTTCCTTCCAGTCTGTATCTCCATAGTTGAAGTCCCCAATAATAATCACTCGACCTGTATACTCATTGTACTAATTTGGCGATGCATGTCTTCCGGATCATCCGTGGAACTCCCTGGCATATAGCAACAACCAACTGTATATTTTGCATTATTGGTCTTAATCTCAGACCAGATTGCTTCAAATGAACAGCTACCCTGCCATTTCTCTCCTATTCTTTTTGGCTGCAATCCATCTACTATCGTTAGCATTACTTCCCCCCCCCCCATCCTGTCTTCTCTATCTTCCCTGAAAATACTAAACCCTTTATATTCAATCCCTGTAACTACATCATCTGCTGTTAGCCAAGTCTTACTAATGCCTATAATGCTTGGTGAGGTGCACTAACCAATGCCAAAAACTCCTCCCTCTTGTTCCTGATACTTCTGCCATTAGTATATAGAAATGGCAGCATCCCTTTATTCCCCCATCCACCCACCCACCTTTACTTTCTGAATTGCCTACCCTATTCAATATTTTTGCTTGAGAGACTAGATTCCTCACTTGGTCATTCTCACACTCATTCACTCACTTCATGGGTACTTTCACACAAACGCACTTGCTTCTACCCTAATTGCTTAAGTTTCCCTGAATTTGTACTTCAGCATGCTCGGTGAACAAAGCTCTCTCCAGACACCTAACACCAAAACCATTTAGTTGCAGTCCAGCATTGTATAAATCCTTCTTTCCATCAAACAGAAAACAGAGACCACTGATCCACAAATTCTAAATTGTTCCTTTTGCACAATATATGTATAGACTCATTGGCTATTAATGCCCTCTTCCTCAGATTGTTTTTAAGATAGCATGGTAGGAGACTTACATTCTTCATCTTCTCACTCCTCAGTTTGCCTCTTCTAACAACTTCTTTACATCTTCCCTCATAGAATACTTTTCACCTCTCAAATCATTTGTACGAACCAAGACTGTCGTTTCCTTTAAGTTACCTTTTTGTATCCAGATGGCATGGCTAATATCATGAATTTTTGCCCCTTGGAAACACAATTTTGTCACGCTTTCATTACGTACTCCCCAATCTTGAGTCCCCATACATAATGTTCTCCTTAATAACATCATTTGTTGTGTTCTTGTCACCTAACAGACACTCACTTTTGAAACATTTAATGCATCCTCTATCTCCAGTTCCAATTTTCTTCCACATATTCTTTAATTTTCTTGGCAAATACATTTCATACACACTTCACTGAATAAAATCCCACAAATTGCTAGACCATGTGGTCTTTGCCACCATTCTTTGTTACGTTGGTGCATTGCTGACAATATCACAATAAAAATGTTATAAAGATACTGAATGCTCTAAAAACATGAAAATCTACACTAATACACTATAATACATTAAATTTCTAAGGAAAAAAACACAATAAAACAGATAAAAAAATCACTAATTTTTCACTAGTGCTAATTTACATTCCCACTCACAACCTCGAACCAATCATCAAATCAATCACCAAATGCTTCTAAACACACTCCCATCTTGGCACAGCTGCATTCCACCATGCAGCTTCTCTTTGTGCAAGTTATGTAAATACAGCAATCCCTCTATTAATGTGCCTAATGCGTTCTTTAAAACAGGCGCATTAATCGAAAATGCACTAATCGAATATAATAACCTATGGGAAAATGTATAATTCGTTCCTCAGATTTCATTTTTGACCCTTAATTTTTTTTATAAAAGAATTAGGTATGTCTCATGGGCCTAGTTAAAGGAAGATCATGAAGCTGAAAGATGATAAAACATATTCAGAATATAAATTTATTATTTTGCTTTTCTTAACAAAGAATTGAGCTAACGTAGTTTGGCGGGCATTCTATTTTTTTTTTTTTTCATACAACTGACTGTATGGCCCTATTGCCTCTTCTGCAAATTTTACTGGTTCTCTCTTCACCAAGGTCAGCCTCTAAGCATTGCTGCTTAAAAACATCGATTGTATGAAAACCATTTTCAAATTGTTTCTGTGAAACCTCTTTGGGCTTGTCAGTGATTAAATATTCTTCATATTCTTCGGGATCTTCCTGCTGTGCATCTAAATTTAGCAGCTCAGAATCACTCAACTTCTCAGAATGAGATTTAATTAACTTAAATTCATTTGAAAAGCCTCTAAAATCATTTGCACAATTGGGAGAATGTGCTTCCAAACGGCTTGCATATTGCTAGCAGTAATTTCATTCGACTTTGCGATTTTATAACCAGGCTGAGATTTCTCTGATTTGGTTAGAAAAGTCTTTTTTTTTTTTTGAAGGCATTCGCTTCAAAAAAAAAAAAAGCCAGTTTCATCAACATTAAATATTTGTTGATCACAATAGTCCCCTTCTTACATAATTTTCTTCAAAATCTCTGGATATCTCCTTATCTGCACTTGCAGCTTTGTGTGTGATGATTAGAACATTATGTAGGCTATTTCTCTTTTTGAAATGCTCAAATCACCCAGCACTAATGTGGAATTATTCTTCTTTTCCATCATTGATAGCCCTTTCTTCCCAGGTTACAAAGAGACTTTTGATTTAATAAGGCCAGTGTTTAGCGGGATCCGTTTTTGGTTACAATCTTCAATCCATGTAAAAAGAAGTCTCTCTAATTCAATCATTATAATACTTTGATTTCGAGTGCATGCATGATGAGCTTGAAGCAGCCTTACCTTTCTCTTTGTATTCAGCAGTGGATTCAACCATTTTTGTGTTCTTGTCCTATCTTTGCTCTGGACTCGCCTTGTTCATTTTTTGTTATTTCAAGTATTTCTTCCAATCAGATTACTTTTCGAATCATTTTCACACTTCTATTTTTTGCTCACTAATTCTTTTACTCATGATTAAAGGTTAGAAAAATAATTTAAAATAAAAAAGTAAGGAAAACAATTGCACGAGATATGATCAGCAAAATGCTATGTAAAGCAGATGACATAATTTTGGCAGTAAGTTTGGAACATAGCGTACATGGAAATAGTGTAGTATGCCATTAAAAATAACTGTAAAATGTTTCAAATAAACTAAATTATTTCATCCTGGTGAGTGATTTTTTTTAAAATAGTTAGCCATAAAAATTGTATAGATTGAAAATTTTTAAAATCTGTGACATTTATTTTTAAGATGTATATAGGCACACTAATCGAATTTGGGTATCGAAAAAAATGACACACTAATCGGGGGGATTGCTGTATTCACTCTCTCTATCTGCAGCTCTTTCAGGTACACAGACCAGAATACTTTGATTTTCTACTGATCTACATGCAAACAATAAACTACATGATAACCACAGTAATTAACTTTAATGAAATGAAAGTACAGATATTTTGTACTGAAAATAACAGTACATCATCAGTGTATAGAAACAAGCAAATCAAAGAAACGGGAATACAAGGTATATACAGCAGTCAGTGGGTTACCAATTAAAAACTATTGCTGCATGCTAGAAATTAATATTAATAAATAATATTATTAAAAACTATTTTTGATGGTTACATAAAATAAGAATCTCCCAAACTTTTGGGAAAGAAAAACAATTGTTCTGATTCAGATTTGGCCGATGTAAAAGGGCTTCGCAACTTTCTTTGAAAAGTCATTCATATTTAAACCTGCTATGGAGAGGAAGAGCTTCATCCCAGTGGATGCTGTGTTTAATGTCAATACTGTGTTGTGCCAGACCAGACTTTTGACCAATATAATATTGAT
Source organism: Typopeltis vanoorti (assembly GCF_054136105.1). Taxonomy (NCBI): domain Eukaryota; kingdom Metazoa; phylum Arthropoda; class Arachnida; order Uropygi; family Thelyphonidae; genus Typopeltis; species Typopeltis vanoorti. The sequence continues at coordinate 87,834,229 of NC_143552.1, forward strand.
GTTCATTAATTCTTTTTTCTGCAGAATGGTATTTGTTGGTATTAAGCCAAAGTATGTTAGATTACATTCACAAGGTATCTGGTAAACGCCAGCTAAAGATAGAGGTGACAGTTTGTCTTTTGTAGATGGCAACAGATGAGAAATTTTGGTGATAGGAAAATATGTGGGAATAAAATGATACTTCTTCAAAATTCTACCAATCGGTTTAGAAATGCTAGAAATATAAGGGATTGGAACCCTGTGTTCCATTGAAGAATCCTGAGTGTTGGAACATAGGAGTCAATTATCTGCTGGATTTGATTAGGGTTGTAATCATTAAATTCCATTAATGTTTTGATAATTAGCCTAAATTCTTGTTGATTTATATATTATATGAGTAGTGAAATTAGAGGTATGATTTTTAATCAAGCTTTCCAGAGACAAAATACTATTGTTTGATGTTCGTTTCTTTCTTTTGTATTAATTTCTTTGTGAATTTGTTTAGGACACAAGAAGGTGCTCAAGTTCACATATAAACTTTTAAACAAGTTTGCACTTGATTCTCATCTTCATGTTTGGATTCAACTTGAGTGCTTTATCATAAAGTAGTATGGATAATGTGAAAATTTCAGTTGAAGATTTGTTGCTAAAAATGTTAAGGAATTGCAAATTATTATTATTTTTACAATCTCCATGGAGTCAGCTGACTCTATGAGAGGTCTATTCAACTGACAACATATCTCACATTGAATCTTAAAATCTTTAATGCTCCTTGCATTAAATATGTTGTTAATACAACATGTTCTGATAATGTGTTCCAATCATTCACAATTCTCCATATAAGAAATATACTCCTCACTCCCCCCTTCACCACACTCTTACATAACTTCCACGGATAGCCTCTTGTTTTTCTTCTCTTGCCTTTTACTCTTTTATAATCTCTTTGATATCAATCTCCTAAAATCCCCTCATTAACTTAAATGTCTTTATCATATCACCTCTTTTCCTCCTATCCACCAAACTCTGCAATTCACATTCCTTCAACCTCTCCCCATAGCCAGCATTCCAGAGTCCTGATATTGTCTTAGTCATTTGTCTGTGGACCCTTGTCAATGTTTCCACATCACAATGAAAGCCAGGTGACCAAATCTGATCACAATAGTCCACCAGTGCTTTATACAATGGGACAACCATCTCCTTATCCCTACATGTCAGTGTACTTCTTATAGTGGCAATAACAATGTGCAGTCTTTGCAACACTTGCAATACATCCTCTAAACTTCAGTCTAGAGTCTAGTCGACCATCTCTCTGAAATCTCATCCACTTCTTGCATTACAGCACCATCAATATAGTACACAGCCTTATATTTCTACACTCCAAAATTCAACACCTTGCACATATTAATATTAAAACTACATCCCCACTCTATTGTCCATGTCGAAGTATTCAAATTTTCCTGAAGGGAATCAGCAGTGCTACTTATAATTCTCCCCAACTTTGCACTATTAGCAAACAACTGAAGATCCCCCCCCCCCCCGGTTCAATCCACATGATCTATCATTTACAAACAAGTTAAACAGCACGGGCCCAAAAACAGAACCTTGGGGCAGGGGCGCACCAGCCATATGTGCAATGTGTGTGATGCACACAAGCTGAATACTGTCTTGTATACATCTAGTTTAGTGTTTTGACTAATATCTCCCTTATTCCATATAAATTTATTCAGTGACTTCCTACTATACCAGCTATGCTAATTCTGCTGTCTGTTTCCAAAGTAGCTGCCCACTTTCACTGCACTTATTCAACATATACCTAGAGGAAATATGCAAAGAAATCTCCAATGAAACAGGGATAAATATAAATGGAAGAAACATCAAACCAAATCAAATGTGCAGATGATGCTGGCCTGGTTGGCTGAGTGGATAGTGTATCCGCTCTCTCCAACCAAAAGGCTACGAGTTCGAATCCCGCTGTGGGCATGGAAGTTTGTGATCGTCTGTGGAAATACCAGTGGTGATTGGTGGTAGATGGCATTGGTGTAGTTGCAGTTAGTTGGTGATTGATTAGTGCAGACGGAGTTGTATAGCAGGTGCCCTCCCTCGGTGAGTCCTTGGACTTCCTGGAGGTGTCAAATAATAATAATAATAATATAGTAATATGCAGATGATATACAGTAATCCTACCAGCATCCAGCTGACAATTAGAGAAAACAGTCCATCTTTTAAATGAAGCATGTAAAAACTTTGGAATGAGGATCAACAGCAGTAAAACCAAAATAATGAAAATAGGAAGAGAAGCAGAAAACATCTGATAAATAACCCTGGAGAACCAAACCTTAGAACAAGTAAAATTCTTTTTCTACTTAGGAAGCACCATTACACACAATTTAGACAGCACTGAAACAGTAAAACACGGAATTAACATTGGATGGTTGAACATGAATAAATTAAACATATGGAACAATGCTGTAGGGATGATCAACACCATGATCATCTCTATAGCAACATATGGAAGTGAGTCATGGCAACTCACTAAAAAGGAACTACTCAAAATAAATAATGCATTTGAGGGGAAGTGCCTAAGAAAAATAAACAAAACACACTAGACTGAACATAAAAACCACAGAACAAGTAAAGCAGGATCTCAACTACCAGGACAACCTCACAGACATTATTCTTCAGCAACAGCTCTGATGGTTCGGCCATGCCCAGAGAATGCCTCTTCACAGACTTCCAAATATCATGCTAAATGGAAAAACAGCATCCACCTGGAAGACCAAGGAAAAGTTGGCTCAGATTCTTAAAAGAAAGAGACGAATTCCCTAACTTCATTACTGTGTTCAAGAAGACTAGAAGTCAACCCTTCGGAGATACATTGTAAAAAGGGGCACTCAACCTTTCACCAGACAGACGAGATGAAGAAGAATTTTCAAATTTAATTTGCCATCTTCACTAAAAATTGTGCGTAAATAGCTGAAATGTTTTACTTGTTCTGTAGGTTCTCTATTGACTGCAGTTGATGTTTTCAATGTTCCTGCCTATTTTCATTGTCTATGTATTTTTAATGCTGATTTTCACACCAGAAATATTATAACAGTTATTCAGTTTGGTCAGGGAATCCTGCAAACTTATCCTGAATTTATTCAGAAGTATAACATCATCTGCATAAAGTAAAGAGTTTAAGATTACCATCACCAATTTTGATATCAGATTTAATACCACTTTCCTTCCTAATGTGATCCACATTGATGATGATGAATAACATGGGAAATAATGTGCACCCTTGTCACACACCTGATTTTTTCTGAAACCATCTGCCTGTACTTCCTTCTCTAACTGTGCACTTCAAATGGAGAGTATGTATTACTTGATATAACTGGAGCATATTTAACAGCTTTCCTCTTGTCACCTTGTCATATGCCTTTTCCAGATCTACAAAACATACAGATCCTTGTTATATTCCCATGATTTATCTTACCAGAAACACTCCTTAGAGAATTCTTCTATAATTCTCACATTCATTTTATTCTTTACACTAGTGGCCAAAATTGTGGAAACCTTTTGGAAAAAGTGTATTTCTGAGGTTTGATGGCTCATAACACCACTTTTTTTTTTTTTTTGAGTAATACCATAAAATTATATATCAATGGAAAGATAATTTAATCAAGAATGTAATGCAATAACTTTTATGATGGATTTTTTATTAGAATAACAGTTATAAAGAAGAAAAGTGAAACACATAGAAGAAATGAGATATACAAAAATTCTCACAATGTGAGTTAATACTTAGTTAGGTAACCTTTAGCGTTAATTACGACCTTACGCCTTCCCATAGAGAACCAAGTTTTTTAGTTCTGCAGATGTTATGATATGAAACCAAGATTGAATTATTGCTTCTATTAATTGGGTTTTATTGGTGGGTTGCTTCTGACTAACAATTTTCTTTAGTTGGCTCCATAGATTTTCGATTGGGTTAAGGTCTGGGCTATTCCCAAGCCATTCCAGCAGTGGAATATAATTATCTTGAAACCACTTTTTGCACACAGCAGCAACATGACATGGAGCTGAAGCCTGTTGAAATATAAATGCTTCATTATCTTGGAAAAGATCACATGCGGAAGACTTCAGTTTGGGCTCAAGTATTTCATTTATGTATTTTTGGGCATTTATATTCCCATTAATCACTTAAATTCTGCTCATACCTTTTGATGTCATACAACCCCAGATCATAACACTAAGTGGGTGTTTCACAGTAGGTGTAATGCAATCAGGAATGCAAATCTTCTCCGATTCTTCTCCTTACGTATTTTATGCCGTCACTACCAAACAGGGAAATTTTGGTCTCCTCCAAATAACACTGTCCCATTGTTCTGCTGTCCAGTTAACATGGGTTTTAGCCCAGTTTAATCTTTTCAACCTTTGTTTGAGAGATAAAAATGACTTTTTATATGGAATTCTAGCATTTAGACCAAATTCCCGCAGTCTGCGCCGAACAGTCCTTGCACTCCACTTCGCATTATATTGCGCCATTTCATCTTGTATACACCCAGATGATTTTCTTCTGTGGCGTAGGCACAGTCTCTCAATTCTTCTATCATCACTTGCTGTTGTGCACCTTTTCCTGCCTTTACCAGTCTGGTTTTGTAGTGACTTCAAAAATTTAGAAATGCCACCTTTGGTTAAGTTTCCACCAATTTTTCTTCTAATTTCTTCATAACTGTAGCCTTGTTCACTTAATAGTACTATTTTACATTGCTTTCTGGGTGACCAGTCAACTCTTTGCATGATTTCTTTAATTTTATTATTTTACAAGCTCGCTAAATGAAAAAAAAAAAAAAAAAACCAACTTGATAGTAATCACATAACACACTGACAAATGTCCTCCTCTCAGCTCCAATACATGACATCAATAGCTGAATCCTACTGTGACCTTGTTGGCTCATTGCCAAAACAAGATGACACCTAATTGGCTCTCTAAACACTCATGCTCATTGGCTACATTCAGATGAAGGAAAGCTACTTCATATCAACCTAAGCAAGTTGTGCTTTTTTTTTTTTTGGTTATTTGGCTATAACTTTTCATAGAATACAGATAATTGAACAAACCAATACATGACATCAATAGCTGAATCCTACTGTGATCTTATTGGCTCATTGCCAAAACAAGATGACACCTAATTGGCTCTCTGAACACTCATGCTCATTGGCTACATTCAAATGAAGGAAAGCTACTTCATATCAATCTAAGCAAGTTGTGCTTTTTTTTTTTTTTTTCTGGTTATTTGGCCATAACTTTTCATAGAATACAGATAATTGAACAAACTTTGTTGCATTGCATTCTTGATTAAATTATCTTTCCATTGATATATAATTTTATGGTATTACATCAAAAAAAAGTGGTATTATGAGCCATCAAACCTAAAAAATACACTTTTTCCAAAAGGTTTCCACAATTTTGGCCACTAGTGTAGTTCTATATTTTGAGTATCCATTTTTTTCATCCATTTTAAGTCTCCAGTCAGGTCCAGTGATTTTAATTGCTTATTTGTCTTGATAAAATATCATTCATTATAAATCAAACTTTCCATCTTCTTATGATCCTGTTGTTTTTTCAGTCTTACTGCTTCACATTTCTTGAAATTAGTTTTACTGCACATTGCAAATAAGGATGGAGCCGTGTTGGTCAGATATGAGATTTATACAGAGTAAGTAACTGTTTGGCATAGAAGTACTGTCTTGAGTGGAAAAAGATGCCAAGTTTTTTGGAAGCTGATGATGATGCAGAAGTGATGTGATTGTGCAAAGAAAGGTTTGGAGTAAGAGTCTGTCCTAGAAGAAAGATTTGGTCTTGATTGTTGAGCTGAGCATTATCAGGAGTAAGTGGAGATCTGAGATTTTTTTTTAATGATAAAAACAAACAAACCTGTGTTTTGGATTCCATCTGCTTATGACCCTGTTGTTTTTTCAGTCGTACTGCTTCACATTTCTTGAAATTAGTTTTACTGCACACTGCAAATAAGGATGGAGCCATTTGAAGTAGACAGTATTCTGAATCCCATATCACTAGGTGGTAAAGTTTCCAGTAAAAAAAAAAAGCCTAGTATTTAGGATGATTGTACCTAGAGGCAGTCATATCCTTCCCTCACCTATTATATCCTGATTCCAAATGTCTTATTTTTATTAAATTTTATTTGTTTATTAGGTTGTTGATTACACATGCACATGTGTAATCAACAATTCCTCAATTTATGCCATTAATTCATTCAGAAGGTTTCCAGTTAACTTGAAAATTCCCATCAGTCTAATGGTGCTTAAATATGATGCATTTTTGACAAATATATTCGTGTCAGAGGATAATTAAAGCTACAACAGGTTCTGTTTATAAAAAGAAAACTTTTTTTATTCAGTATCCTATGTACATAAATATGAAAAGTATAATTAATACCTGGAACATTGCATCTCATGCCTCCTATGACCTTCCACTAAAAAGACATCAGAAGAATCTTAAAAATCTTGTGCTCAATGGATGCTCTCCTGAACTAACACCCATTCTCTGTCATCTGTTCACCAGATGGTACTGAGCTGGCATCCACCCTTCGGCATGGAAGAAAACTCATATACAACCAGTTTCAAAAAAAAAAGAGAGAGAGATGTTTATTTTCAAGCTATCGACCTATTGCTCTCACATCAGTTTTCTCTAAGGTAATGGAGAAGGTTATCAACAGTCAGCTTCCTCAACACCTTGAGAACTGCCATTTATTTTGTGGATTTTGCCATTGTAGATCCACAGGAGATCTCCTAGCTTTTTTTCATGCATCTTTGGACCCATTCCATGGAAAGGTTTGGAGACCTGTGCCATTGCTCTTGACATCTCCAAGGCTTTTGATAGGATATGACATCAAGGGCTTCTCAGCAAGTTACCATCATTTGGATTGCTTTTGTCGTTTTGTAAATGGATTGCCAATTTTCTCTCAGATTGATTCCTACATGTAATGATGTTCTCTCCTCGGACTTTCCTGTCAGTGCTGTGATGTTCCTCACGGTCTGTCATTTCACCCGCCCTCTTTCTCATTTATATAAATGACCTGCTCTCATCAACTACAAACCCTATTCATAGTTTTACTGATGATGGCACACTCCATTTGTCCTACTCATATGCTGTGTCCTTAACACTGATCTCCATAGTATCCTTGATTGGGATGAAGGCAACCTACTCAACTTCAGTGCTTCCAAAACACAGGTTTGCTTGTTTTTTCCATTAAAAAAAAAATCTCAGATCTTCTCCACTTACTCCTGATAATGCTCAGCTCAACAATCAAGACCAAATCTTTCTTCTTGGACAGACTCTTACTCCAAACCTTTCTTCACACAATCATATCACTTCTGCATCATCAGCTTCCAATAAACTTGGCATCTTTTTCCACTCAAGACTGTACTTCTCTGCCAAACAGTTACTTACTCTGTATAAATCCCATATCTGACCAACATTAAAACAGTATTCTAATGTTGGTCAGATTTGGTCCCTAAAAATTCTTGATGCTGTTCAGAAAAGGACAGCCCAGTTGATAAATGACACTTCTCTTACAGACTCTCTTCAGTCACTTTCCCATAGATGATTAGTTTCTGCATTGTGTCTCTTCTAGATATTTCCGTGGCCATTGTTCTGCAGAACTAGCATCCATTTCTTTCAGATCTATGGGAACTTGTGCTACAGCTGCTCAGCATCCCTTTACAGTCAAACTACATACTCACCAAACCTGCTACCCCGATCATCTTTCATTCCTTCTACCTACAGAAAATGGAGGTAGAAGGAATGAAGAATTTTTAAGGACTACAGTCTCCAACAGTTCGAGAAGACTATCAACAGATTACTCTACTCCTGACTCCCTACTCATACATCATTTATTTGCTGTCAGCTTCTGCCTTTCATATGTGGAAGAAATATATTGTAAGAAAACTAATACCCCTTGGTCTGTTTCATATGGGTATGGGGGGGGGGGGTCATTACTTATAATGGGGTTATTATAATTGGGTCATTACTTTTAACAGGGGCAAAGTGACTAAAGAGAATATCATAAGTTTAAATGAAGTCAATTGAGTGAGTATTTAAATATTCATTATGAATATGCAATACTGTATGTATAGTCCATACTACTGCTTTCTTTTTTTTTTTATTCTTCTTAAATCACTTTATAGTATGTAATAGCATCTTGGGCTTTCTTGTATAGATATGAGACATTGCCATTCGTTTTTCAATGTCTTCAATGAAATATACTATACTATACCTACTATATTAAAACATAGATTATTATGGCTTCAGGCACATTTTATATCCAAATATAGAATAGAAAGAAAGAAACTTTAAAAAGTTTCAAAAAGCTTACAAGAATATAATCTTCAGCATTGGAGTGTTTTTTTGAGTAGTGGGAACCATGGTAACTCTAATAATGAAGATTATATTTCTTTAAGCTCTGTAGTAAATTTTCAAAACCTTTAAGTTTCTTTCTATATTCTAGTCTTAAGTTGAAGTACCGCAACCACATATCTACGGATCTGTGGAAGTCAAAGGCTTACTGTGTGTGTGTGTGTGTGTGTGTGTGTGTGTGTGTGTGTGTGTGTGTGTGTGTGTGTGTGTGTGTGTGTGTGTGTGAGAGAGAGAGAGAGAGAGAGACTCCTCTCTAGGATAAGGAACCCGTGTAAGTGGTTTTCACTTGATGGCCATTTGGTCTGTTTCATATTGGTACAGTGGGTCATTACTTACTTATAATGGGGTTATTATAATTGGGTCATTACTTATAACAGGGGCAAAGTGACTGAAGAGAATATCATAACAAGTTTAAATGAAGTCAACTGAGTTGACTGATTACTGAGATTGGCATTATGAGAAAGATGTTATCATAAAATTCAATTAGGCAGTTGAATCTTTACATTTTCACAAATTCAAACTGTTTTAATGGTAGTTTATTTCAAAAAATACTGTGAGTGCTTCACTGATGAAGCACTCACAGCCACCCCTGGCAACCCATTCACCATCCTCCAAACAAGAAATCTAGTTCTAAGAGTGTGATTAGAACTAGATTTCTTGTTTAAGAATATAAACAAGATATAAATATAAACTTGTATAAGAGTGCTATTGCTAATTGCACTCTTATACAATTTCCAGGAGTAAACCCCCCTTGTTCTCTCCCTTTCTGCCATGCATCGGGTGGGGAGTCTGTCAGTCCTACACAATCTCTTTAAATAACTTATGTTTCTATCATGTGCCCACTTTTCCCTATGAACTTTGAAGCTTATATTCCTTCAGTCCATCCTTATAGAGGGCATTCCCTAAACCTTTCTTAATCTTGGTTACTTGTTTCTGGTTCCTCTCACAACTTTATCATTTCTGTGGAATCCAGGCAACCATATCTGTATGCAGTAGTCCAGATGCCTTATTAGTCTCATAAATGGGAATAATAACCTCTCTATCCCTGCTTATCAGTGAGTTCTTCAACAACCATGTAATCTGATGTGCTATGTTGGTCAACTTTGTAGTATGCCCTACAAAGTTGCTATACACCTCAAAATCCCTGTCTGCAATCACCCCAAATTTCTGCTATCATCAGTTTCCTGATGTTGAGTTTCATCAATGTGGTACATAGCTTGTGATTGCTTCATCCCAAAGTGCATGACTTTACACTTGGCTGTTATTATTTGCCCATACTGTCAGTCTTTTTAATTCGTTTTCCATGATCTCTACACTGACTGTCTTTTCACAGGTTTGCATCATGGATAAACAACTGAATATTTGCCTTTAAATTATTTCCTATATTACTGATGTACAAATTAAACAGTAGTGGACCAAGTACACCATTAGTCACTTGCCTTCTTCTAGACTCACCAACTTCATATCCATCCTAATTTCCTCCAATTTAGGCAATGGATAGGATATCTTATCACATGCCTTTGCAAAGTTTTATCCAGTTCAGTTGCCACTGTATTAAAAGTAAGCAAATTACTAAGCAAAACTTTTCATTTTTAAAACCATGCTGCCTCCAATAAAGAAAGTATCGTATTCCTGTCCACTCAGTCCTGAATTCTGTCTTTTACTGCTTCTCCAAAACCTTAACCATCACTCCTGAGATACTGATTGGCCTATAATTTCCTACTTCTTTCCTGGAACATCCTTTATGCAGTGAAACTATTTTGTCCTCTTTACTACATTACTTAGGCACCTTCCCAGAACTGAGGCTTAAATTGTGAACAGCTTGGTCAGAAGTGCTCCCAGTTCCCATGATGGTATATCAGCTGGTGTATTCTCATAAATACACCAGCTGATATACCATCAGCTAAGTTGATTACTCTTAAAGTTCTCTGATGTTATTACCAAATCCAGCATGCTTAAATTTTGTGTTCCCTCCATTACATGTTGTTTTGGACAGTTATCTTTTAGCAGCTGTATAAATTCCATTTCCTTCTCTCCTTTTGACTATTCCTCCTTCTGGTCTGTATTCCTGTAGTTGAAGTTCCCCATAATAATTACTTGTTCTGCACTCTTGCTAATTTGCCAGTACATGCCATCTACATTATTCCTTGTACTGATATTATTCACTATATATTTCATCCTGTTGGCCTCTATATCTCACACCAGATAGTTCAAATGAACTGCCTTCCTGATTTCTGCTGTCTGCATTTCTACTCTCCTTGGGTTCATTTCTTCTGCTATCATTAACAGAACCTTTCCCATATTCTGTTTCCTCTGAAAATATTATTAACCTTTGCATTCTATCTGTATGGCAGGCCAAGTTGATTAAAAAAAAATGAAAAAACTTTCCTGTATTCTGAATGTCTGCTATATATATAAACTGCAAAAATGCATTTAAAAAAAAAATGAAATTTAACTTATTTCATGATATATATTTATATAATTTTGAACTTCAACATAAGTTAGTATCCTGTTTTCAACAGTATAATTTACTTGATGTTAATTGTTTATAATATTCTGATAATGATTATCAGAATATGATTTTTGTTATGCAATTAAATCTAATTCTGGTAATTAGTTTACGGAATTAACAACGCATATAAAGTATATTAATTAAAGGTAACTTTAATGAATAACTTCTATATTTCGGCAACGTCACATTGCCATCTTCAGGAACATAAAGATATGGTATGTGCACTCAGGAACTAACACAAAGCAAATGAGGAAGAAAGCAAGAAACTAATATTGTTCCTAAAGTCCTAATGGTGCCCTCTTGCAGGCTAATTTGGTAGTCTTGGCAGTTGGGCTGAAGTTCTCATAATGAAACTCTCCCAAATTTGGGGCAGTTTCATGCACCCACTATTTGGCTTTGTTATGTGGATGATGTGTTTGCTATTTGGCCACATGGCTCAGACACACTCCACTCCTTCCTAGCACACTTAAACAACCAACACCCCAGAGTCCAGTTCACCTTAGAAAAAGAGGAAAACAACACCCTCCCCTTCCTAGACACTTTAATCACCCGCCAGCTTGATGGATCTTTGGTTTTCTCTGTTTACAGAAAACCCACCCACACTGGCAGATACATTCACCAGCAATCCCCCCCCCCTCACAACAATATGGGGTGATAAAAACACTATATAACAGGGCAAAATTAATCTGCTCAGATGACAAGGCCCTGACTATTGAACTAAACCACATCCTCAACACTTTCTTAGCCAATGGCTACTATGACCCCAAAAAAATCCAAAAAATACTAAAACCTGTAAACCACAACCCCCCCCCCCCTCCACAATAAAGATTACACCAAGTCTATCACCATCCCCTACATCCAGGGCACCTCTGAGAAAATAACCAATATCCTCAAAAAATATGACCTTACTTCCTGTTACAGACCATATAAAAAGTTGGCATCCCTTATCCGCTCTACCAAAGACCAACCACTTCCCCTAGACCTCCCTGGTGTATACCAGGTCCCTTGCAGCTGCAAATTGTCCTACTTTGGCCAAACAGGCAGAACAACAAATATCAGGATTTCAGAACACCAAGACTACATCCGGTTTCACCAGTACAGCCGCTCTGGGCTGGCAGACCATGCCTTAGATACCCATCATAAAATTCGTTGGAAGAAAACAAAAATAATTCATCGCAGCAAGTTTAAATACGAAAGATTATTCAAAGACTCTTCAGCAGCTCTAAAAAACGTTCCTAACCTCAACAAATTTGGGTGCATGAAACTGCCCCAAATTTGGGAGACTTTCATTATGAGAACTTCAGCCCAACTGCCAAGACTACCAAATTAGCCCACAAGAGGGCACCATTAGGACTTTAGGAACAATATTAGTTTCTTGCTTTCTTCCTCATTTGCTTTGTGTTAGTTCCTGAGTGCACATACCATATCTTTATGTTCCCGAAGATGGCAATGTGACGTTGCCGAAATATAGAAGTTATTCATTAAAGTTACCTCTAATTAATATACTTTATATGCGTTGTTAATTCCGTAAACTAATTACCAGTTATGTCTAACCAACGTATAAGTCTTGCTACTAGAATAAATCTAATTCTTTTATTATTATTTGTTTGCAGATACAGAAAATGGCCCTAACTGAGGATTGAAGACTAACACCTAATATTCTAGTATGTGCAGACAGTGTATATGTTCCTCAAAGAAACTTGCTTTGTGTATGGGTGGAAAACATGGAGCCTTCTACCCTAATCATATAATTCTTCATCATTTGTGAACTCAACATATTCTAGTTCCTTCAGATCAGCAGTAGTGGCTTGCCCATGTGTTATTTGAACTTTTGCTAACCCGCCTTCTAGCTTTCACCGCATACTGTGTAATATTTTCGGTTTTTGGAGAAGCTAATTGTTTACTTCCTGGAATTCCAATGTGTGGAACGTAGAAGCAGAAAATGTTTGCAAATAAAAGAACGTTAACATGCACCTTTTCACACTGTAATAACTGTGTGAAATTTCCGTGGTACTCCAGTGCTTATGAGCAGTGGTTTCTAATGTTATCAACAACAGCTGCAACAGCAGATGCAATACTCCTGAGTGTGTGCACCGAGAAATTAGGAGGGAATCAATGGTATGTGGACTTCATTGTGGACCTGAAAAACTCCCAGACTTTGAACAGTAAAAAAAAAAAAGAAAAAAAGTGAAATAATCTGAAATCTGGCGGTCACTGAAAAAATAAAAACTATAAAAAAAACAAAGGTGAAAATATGGCCGTCCTTTGCTTCATGGACAGGAGATCTTACATTTTGTTGCTTGGCGTAATATGTTTCAGTTATTTTGTAATGATTATTAGCTATGTGCAAAAAAAAAAAAAAAAAAGAAAAGAAAAGAAAAAAAAAGAAAAAGGAAAAAATGAAAAGAAAGAAAACTATAAAAAAAATAGCATTTACGTATGAATGGTTGTGATTTGCAGAGCCATTATTAAATCACTTAATCCTAAATGCATTTTGTTTGGATCAGTAATTGGTATGAACTAATTGGCTGCTGTGTAGCTGTTCTGCTGATTAAATCGAAACCTGCTCTTGGGCTATTTATTTTTATTTTTTAAGCAGTTTAAACTAGTATGGCAATTGCTGATTTCACAATCCGGTCTTTTTTTTTTTTTTTTTTTTAAATCCTTGATTCTTATACACTTTGTGTGTTATACCTGTATATATTATGTATCTTTTAATTCTAATTACTGTAAAAGCAATTTCAGATATTAGCTTTTTTTTTTCCCTTCCCAACTACTGAATGCTTATATTAATGTATTTATAGGTATATAAATACATTCTTACAATAGGTAACACATGATAAATAACAAGAAAAAAACATTTATATTACTCGAAAATTGCTGCTAATTGTGATACTTTTTAATCTGTCAGTAATAAAATATGAACTACTTTTAAAAAAAATTGCACTGCATTTCAAAAGATATGAAGTGTCTGATATGCAGAGTGCAATAACAGATAATTATCTCTTAAAAATATGTAATGCAGCTTTTATTTTACTTTGTAAGACTAGCTGGTTTAATTTTTTTCTGACCAGCATTAAATTATACTGCTGCAATGTACAAAATAATTGTACTCTTGTTTCATCTGTTCTTTCTTCTGTAGCCTAAGCAAATGTCGAAAGTTTGGTCATGAAAAAATGACTTTTAGCTCGTTTTTTTGAACATCAAAAAATTATATTCCAGGTTAATTCACAGTGAATCCACACAAGATTGCGTTCCTACTGAGGTGACTGTAATAAAGATTGAATTATGTTCAAGAAGTATCTCTCACTGTAAAGAAATATACACCTTCTTGAAAACATGTTTTACATTACACTGGATAGAGTACTTGTGATTCATGATTACTCTAAAAGCAGGTCATAAAGTTTGTTCATTTACTTCATACACAAACTTTTAATGTTTGCTTAGGGTAAAATATGAATGAAAACAAAAATGATTTCTTGCCAAGTATAGTATGCTGTGTAATCCAATAAAATGTAAATTATACTAGACAAGAAGTTATATTCCTGTTTTAATCCTTTTACCCATAAACAAACAGAAGTTTGGAGATGAAGTATCTTCATGACTAGTCTACTTTTATAGAGGCTGGTGACTTCACATCAGTTGCCTCCATATCCTATAATGCACAGCACAATTCTTGTGTGTGTAAAATATATGACTTCGACATTAAGTTTTCAGTATCTCCACAGGTCTAGCTCCCTGATGAGACCTCAGTAAAGATCAAAACCTGTCTAGGTAGTAATCCCTCCCATAAAGCATAGCAATATACACAAAGAAGTGTGCTGTGCATTATTGGATACTGAAACAATTGACATGAAGTAGCTTCTACATATAAGTAGAATGTTTATGAAAATATTTCTTGTTCCAACTTCTGTTTGCGTGTGAAGTAAAGGATTAAAACAAGAACAGACTTCCTTGTCTAGTATAATTTACTTTCTAACCAAGTGAAAAAACTTTCTGCAGCTACCAGTGGGAAAAAAATTGCTACAATGCTTTCTGCATACAGTAATCTTAACTCATGAACTCTGTCATTTGTCCACAGAAGAAATTCAAACAAAAGAATTAAAAATAAATAAGCAAGCACAAATATATGTATAGTAACCCCCACCCCCCTCTGCAAGCATGGAGACCATGAGTATGAAATGATGATAGAGCTTTAGTAGCAGGTTGCCAGTGAATATGCAACTGAGAATAAAACATTTTAACTAGTATAAATGATTTTTAATAACTAAATCAACATTGTTTATTTTTCATCATATAACTAACCAAGCTTTACATCACAAAATATGATACACATTTTAAAGCATTAAAAAAAATGCTGTGCCAGATCAAATATGCAGAGAGGAATTAGTCTACAGCCTGGTATATTATTTTTGCCAAACATTTGAAAAAATTATAAAGGTGGTCGATGTGATTGATCACCTTTATCATTTGAACAAACTTATTTGAAGTTTATTTAAAGGCAACAAAGACTGCAAATGGGTTAGCTTTAAGGCTCTACTGAAGATGTAAATGAATCGCTAAACTCACATGAAAAGGAACTTATTGAACTGCAAAACAGGGACCCATAGAAGAAGAAATACCACTACTTTTACATTGTTAAAGACTTTGAGGTTTTTGTAAAAAGAAATTGACTAATTTTGAACTATGCTCAGTGGTCTTAACTATAGTCAGGAATTCCTTATCATGTTACAAAGAAAAAGTGATCATAAAAAATTTTAAAAAAATCTTAATAAAGAAACTATACATAGATTTTTATTTTAAGAAGCTGATCAGTAAATACTGTAATGTTTTCAGACTTTTGCATAATTAAATGTGCTTTTTTATCATTTCATATTATAAGTGCACTATATTTTAGTTTGGCAGCCATCTTGATGTGATTTTATTTATATAGTACGAACTGTATTTCCAGGAGCATAACCTCAAAACATGACATTGAGTGTATGGAAAATTAGGATTCAGTGTCCTGCACTTAGGTCGTTATAGCAGGGATCAAGCATGCGTGCACGCACATACATATGCATTTACAGGTAACTCTTGTAGAGTATGGTAGTTAGATTCTTATAAAATCTGTAGTGCAAAACTGTTATATGGACTAAAAACCAGTACACAATGGGGGGGGGGGGGATATTCCTAAATCTAACAAAAATTCACCATTTTATAACTATCTGAAACTTAATTTTCATTAAACTAAAACACATCTTACAATATTATGATACATATGTGTCAATGTACATATGTTCCTTTAATTTTTTTCATTGCTGCTAAGCACAGCCAAATGAATAAGTTCCCCTTTTTTTGTGTGTGTCATATAGATTTCATCCATATTCTTTTCTGTTTAAAAAATTAGTAATGTTGGTTTCTTTGCTCTTAAAAGATATTTGTTGTAAACATTTTTGAAGCTCTCTTTTGAAATATGTGTTCTTTTCATTCAGAGAATAAGAGTAATTGCATGGCTAACCTAAGTTTATTCCTTCCCATGTACTTTTCAGCATATAAGAGGGTGGTCTGAAAAAGTTCTCGTCCTTCACCATAGATAGCAACACTATTGGCAAGATTTTTTTTTCTAAATTGGTACAGCCGTCTTAAGCATCTATATGAAATTGCAAGTCATTCTATCAAGTAGTTTGTTTTATACAGCTGTCTGAAGCAAAAGTGTTGTCTGTATCCCTTGAAATGGATAAATTTGAGTACATTCAGTTATAAAATTCTTTATTAAAGAGGGTTTAATGCCAAAAGAAATTAACTTGAAGTTCATAAAAGTTTATGGGCACTCTTCTCCTTCGTTTTCAACAATTAAGAAATGGGCTGCCGAGTTTAAACGTAAAGGACTTCCAAAAAAAGTGTAACAACACCAGAAATCATTGATCAAGTGCACAATATGGTATTGGATGACCGGCAAGTCAAAGTGCATGAAATTGCTGAGACTATAGGCATTTCAAAAGAACGTGTATGATATATTTTTGCATGAAGAATTGCAAATGAAAAAGCTTTGTGCAAGATGAGTGCCATGCTTGCTCACAACAGATCAAAAACACACTCGCATGAAAATCTCTGAACAGTGCTTGGAGCATTTTAACAAGAATAAAACTGATTTTGTGCATCGATTTATTACTATGGATGAGACTTAGATTCACCATTACCCACCAGAATCCACACAGCAGTCAAAACAGTGTGTTCTTTGTTCAGTGCCAAAGAAGACAAAGTCTGTTCCATCAACAGGAAAGGTCATGGCAAAGGCGTTTTGTTTATTAATTATCTTGAAAAGGGTAAACTAATAACTAGAGAATGTTATTCTGATCTTTTAATCAGGCTAGAAGAAAAAAATCATCTTTCATCAGGATAATGCACCTGCCCACAAAAGTGTTTTGGGAATGGGAAAATTAAGGGATCTGCACTATGAATTGTTGGAACATCCACCCTGTTCCCCATATTTGGCTCTTCTGACTTCTATCTCTTCCTTGCTGGTCAGTGTTTTTCTTCAAATCAAGAGGTGATTGCAGCTATAGAGGGGTATTTTGCAGATGTTATTGAGAACCACTACAGGGATGGGATAATGGTGTTGGAGCATTGCTGGAATATATGTATTAGTCTTAAGGGAGATTATGTTGAAAAATAAAAATAATTTTGAAATTATAAATTCTTTTTTTCATTGTTAAGCCGATAACTTTTCAGACCACCCTCGTAATTTGAAACTTCAGAATTTTCATCTGCACTACCATCCTCTGAATTATTTACCTGTTTAGTTTACCTATGATGCCATTTCCACCCAGTCTGCTTGGCTAGCCTCTTTTTTAATTCCTTCTATTTACTGAATTTCATTGACAACAAAGAAATCATTCCAATACAGTTCATAAGAACAAAGTTTATAAATACATACCTCAAAATTTATATAAACAATCGAAAAAAAAGTTTTCCATCTATTCTCACTCCCCTCACTCAGTGCTCTTCACACCTCTGAAAATGATGCCAAAGTTGAAATGGCTCATACACTGTAATGTATGAGCTCCATAAGAAAATAGGCAGTGTAATGTTGTTGTTTATTGTTTATTGTATTTTAGAATACCCACATAAAGTTTTTCAGAAATATAGTCTAAAAGTATTTTTGTCATTTTTTTTTTTTTTTTTTTTTTTGCTATCATAATTCTTAAATTAATCTTGAATGGTCAAAATTATATATATATATATATATATATATATGTAATTAATTTTCATTAAAAATAAAAACACCTTGTAGCAACTTGTATAGGTAAAGTTGATAAGGCTCTGTATTACTAAAATTTTGGTATTTAGGGTCTAGCTACTCACTGAGGAGACCTCAAAAAAGGTTGAAACCGGTCTGGGTAAGGACCCCACCCATAATGTATTGCAGTGCTTTACATTATGGGAAATATGCTAAGAATAGTGATCAGAGCTTTACAATTAGTTGCCCTGGTGTTGTACCATCTTTAGACGTGAACTATGTTTCAGGCGCAAACTTAACTGTTTGCTTATTTGGGATTAGGAGTTAAATAACCAAGCTTATAAAATTACTTGGTAACCCTAATATATATATATATATATATATATATATATTTTTTTTTTTTTTTCAGATGGAACATTATTTTCTGGGAGTGAAATTTTTTTGCTCCAGTCTAGAAATATCAGTGGTAAGAGAGACCTTCAGGGACTCATTGAGGGAGGCCACATACTACATGCATCAGATATACTTATTCTTGAATTCATTGACACTGCTTGCACACATCCAAGGGCAATCCATTCCAATCAAGCATCACCCTATGAAAGAGAAATCTTGCCTGCACTCCCTTCTTATCGACATTCTTCTCAGCTTCCAAGAATGCCCTCTTGTCCTTCCCCCATCTGCCCTGAATATTCCATCAACTGAAATATGTATGATCTTTTTTTCAGAAGTTTGTAAGTCTCAATCATATCACCCTTCTTTCTCCTTTTTGCTAGTGTCTAGTCTACAATTTCAATTTGTCTTCATAATCAGTATTCCACAATCCTGATCATTTTTAACATCCTCCTTTGCATTCTCTCCATTGTATCAGAATCACAATGGAGACCAGACCTGCATGCAGTATTCAAAGTGTGGTCTTATCAAGGCCTTGTAAAGAGGCAAAATGACATCTTTACATGTGAGTTTCAGCATTGCAATTATCTTTTGAGTTATATTTGCGATCTTTGCTACATGGCCAGCTTCAACTTGCTATCTACTAACACTCCAGGATTCTTAGCCTGATCAGTTTCTTCTAGCATAATCCCCCAATATAATATGACATTGGATATCTAATCATGCCAAAGTGCATGACTTTGTATTTACTGACATTGAACTGGTATTCATTTTCTCATACCCACAATTCCAGCCTATTTAAATCATTCTGAAAGTACTGAATATCAGCAGCATTCCTGGTTTGCATCAGCAAATAGTTGTCACCTGTCAAATCCCTCCCAATATCATTAATGTACAGATTGAATAACAGTGGACTAAGGACTTTGTGGTACACTAGTTACCTTAAATCTTGCAGACTCGCATCCCCTGTATACCATTTTTTGATATCTGTCAGTCAGCCATCCTCTCATCCATGCAAATATTTTATAATCCAAACCCATATTCTCTAATTTATGCAACAGTTTTCCATGCTGCATTCTCTCAAAAGCCTTAGCAAAATCCAAAAGTATCATGGTGTATCCATTTCCCTTGTCTAGTTCAATGGTAACATTGTTATAGAATGTGAGCAAGTTGCTAAAACATGACCTTCCCTTAGTAAACCCACGCTGTTCGTTGCAAAGTAATGATTCACTTTGACAAGAAATGAGTTGACAGTGAATCTCAAAGAGATTCACTGTCAACTCATTTCTAAATGCAAGCCCTAACCAATTCCAAAATGTTCACCACCACCACTCCTTAGATACTAATTGGTTAATAGTTGGATAAATAAGTCTTTGCACCACCCCCTTGTGCAATAGGATTATCATACATTCTTTCCATTCCTGCAGAATCTTTCCTGTTCTGAGACTCAGATAGCCTAGTCAAAGGATTAGCCAGTTCAGCTGAACACTCATACATATATTTATATCTTCAGAGGAAAGTAAATTGTGTTCCTGTCCAGATAAAGAAATCTGTGATAAGAAAAAACTTGATCACGATTATTAATTCATGCAATTACAGAACGAGAAAAAAAAAAGTTTCTTTTCAATTGTTCTGAGAGGAACACTTTATTTTGGTTCAAAACAAACCATTTCAACCCCTGGTATTTTTATAAATTAAGGAAGAAAGAAAATATATGATGGCTCAAGAATTATTATACAGGCACCTCCATGGAGTTTGAAGACTCATCTCGAGAGAGACCCGATCTGTCCACACAGTCACAATTCATGATGAATTTTAATGTAATTTGGGTAAAAGTAGAATTATGTGAAAAGAGACCACAAAAAATTGTAAATAATCCAATTCAGTAACAAATGGATACAAGAAGTCAGTCAAAAACAAAAGATTAAAGTGTCTCGATAGGAATATGGTTCCCTTCATCACAGTAGTACAGCACTCACAATTTTTCAAAAGGCTGTCCAGGGGCTCAGTTAGTAATAACTATTGCTCGTGGTAGGACCATACTTATGCTTAGGCACACAAGGCTCTAGCTGGTGGTCCCAAAAATTAGGTGCTAATTTAAGGGCCCTGGAGCACTAGCACCTCGGGAAGAGCGAGCATGGCCCTGACTCCTGCAAAGCCCTCCTATATATATCCATCAAGGCTTTTTGGAAAGAGGTTGAGAGCAGTAACACATCTGTCTAGAGCATTCCAGACATGCTCTGTAGGATGGTCAGGAGACTTGTCTAGCCAGTCCACATGAGTGATAATCTCTTCTTGAAGATACTGATTTCTGAGTTTTGTTCAATGAGGATTATGGTCATAGGATAAATATCTCATCGCATTCGCATACAGATGAACACAAGGGTTCAAAACCTTGTCTTTATAAGTTGCAGCCTTCCTGGTTCTGTTAGGAAGTACACAGGTTAGTGCTTTCAAACAGATGCATCCCCCCAAACCACACTACCACCATCATAACGTGTCTTTCACAGAGGAAAGATATGTCGCCGATTCTCTCTAGATCAGAGAAGAATGGTATTGATATTGATTTACAGAGCAAATGGGGACTTTTCTGCAAACAGACCCCCCCCCCCTGTTGGTTTTTTGGGTCCAGTTGATGAGCTTGGCCCTATTTCAAATGTTTTCTGTTCTGTCGTGGGGATAGGGGCAAACAGACTACCAGTTGCTTAGCATACAGACAATGTCATAGAGTCTGCACACAGTGGATGAAGATACAATGGTCCTGTTGCTGATTCAGGGTAGTACTTCTGTTTTGGCTTGCAAATAATTAAACATTGGTCAGCCACTGTAGTTATAGCCAATGGCCTTCTTTCACTGCACTACAGAAGGCTGTTTCTGAATGTTAGAATTTGTTTTACAGTCCGTGAACCACAACAACAATCATCTGGCCTCAATTTATCAGTTAAATGATGTCTCATTATCATGGCAGGCACAGAGGCTTACCTAGGGGGTAGCGGAGGGGCAGGTCCACCTCGGGCAGCACTTTGAATCTTTTTGGACTTTTGCAGTTAATTCTAAAATACAGTCTCGAGAACTTATTTCCAAATATTGTAATATTACTGCGAATTTTCCGCACAATTGCTGTAAGTGTTGCTAGTTGTGAGAGAAGTTTTTCTAAATAAAATTGATTAAGAATTACTTACATTACTACGAAATAGATCAATCTTCATCAATGTCATCGACGATTTTGCTAACAGAAAAGCAAGAAAAATAACATTTTAGAATGTTGAAATTAAAGTTTTACTTCAAAAAATAAACAGTGTTTGTTTTAATTTTTTTCTCTATACGTCGTTTTGACTCTGTAATATTTTTGGTGTGTATTGAGAGGGGCGACAAAAGCTCTAGCTACACCACTGGGCAGACACAAAATCAAAAAACCTTGAAAATATCCGCATTTATGCTTTTTCATGTCATTTTTCATTTCATATTTTACATATACTGCAGATAGCACCACTCATTTGTATATGATAACTGCACTGCTACTTTTTACATAACGTATCTGATTTTCAGATAAACTCTCCAAATTATTGCGATTTTCTGCTTGCTCCTTAATTTATGGAAACCAGGGTACATATTGTCTGAAATAGCGAGTTCTATGTTTGATTTTATTCAGTTGTTTGGGGGGAGGGGAATAATTTCCAGAGGAAAAACTAACGGTTCATTCCAAAGATGGATTAATTTGGGAATCGAAAAAAGGCCAGAAGAACACATGCAATTTCTATACATTAGTATACAAATAGAATTATACATTAGCAGATCAAATAGAATTATTTTATACCGCTAATGAGATGGGGGCCCTCTTCCAAGACAGCCAAACTGGATTAAGATGTACATAAAAATGTTATGCAGTGTGGTAGCTCCTGTAGTAGATAACCAGCAGGTTATGTAGTGCTGTGCTGAGATGAGAGTCATGGACTCCATAGAGATGGTATGCAATAAGAAATTTGTCAATAATTTTCTATGTGATAAGCAAATAAATTTGAGCACTACAATAGAAAGGGGGAATTAATCTAGAGCAGTGTTTCTCAACCGTCGATCCACAAAAAAATAGCGTGCGGCAGTTCTCTGCGCTCACCGATTTGCCTTTCTTACTATACTTATCAGGGAATCATGGCAATCGCTAGCTCTGCGCATGTGCCAAAGAGGCAAAGGCGCGTGGGCTAGATGCTCGTATATCTAATAATAGTCAGTATGCTTTTAGATCTCATTAGGTGTTTCCAATTGTTATCCTTTGAGGATTGCCAAAGAAAAGAGATTGAATGAAGAATTCGCTTTGTATGGATGGCTTATGGGAAAATGAGAGAATATTCAGAAGTGACATCCCTATGAGTCTAAAAAGGAAAGCTTTCGACCAGTGCATACTTCCTGTCCTAACATACGGAGGAGAAATATGGACTTTAACAGAAGCCTAAACAAAAAGCTGAGAACACATCGCATGGAGAGAAGTAATAAAAAAAAAAAATCAGCACTCCTTTTTTATTATTCCCGTATAGGGAGTAGGCGAGGCGGTTTTTAGCTCTATCTAACTTTTGGAGACTGAGTGGGCAGTTCAATCTCCACTGGTACCCAATCAGAGATAGCTGGCCCAAGGCTATGACCAATTAAGTGGCACGCCGTGAAGAGAGACGGCTCAACAAGTGCCGCCATCTCGTGGTCCCTAACACTCGTATTTAATGTCTGAAATAATGTGGGGGTTCTACGGTTGATTTTCATGAGTTTACGAGACGAAAAACCTGAGTTTCTGGGAGGAATAATCCGCTTGCCCGTGTCAGAGATCGACTAACTCGGGAACCGGTCGAAAAAAGGCTTAGAAAAGTTTCCTCTAGTCGCCGACTAGACTCGAAATCAAGTCTTCCTTCATGCTGCCAAGCGCCATGGTATGCAAACGCCACATCCATTGAGCTACACAGGAAGACAAATACTTGGATATGATCTCAAAGAGGTGTCATGGATATTGTGAAATACATTATACAGGCTAAGTGGAGATGGGCTGGCCATATTGCCAGATGTGACGGGAGATGGACTAGAAAAACAATAGAGTGGAGACCAAAGGATGGAGCAAGACAAAGAGGAAAGTCGAGAAAAAGATGGAGGGATGAACTGAAAAATTGCAGGAGTGAGATGGATGGGAGAGGAAGAAAACCGAGTGCTCTGGAAAATCATGGGGGAGACCTTCGTCCAGAAGTGGACAGAACCAAAAGGTTGAAGAAGAAAGGTGTTTTGCTGCGTTATTTTTGTTCAACACATTTTTTCGTCGATTTAGTGATTCTTTAGTTAGGTATCTTAATAATAATATCTTAATGAGATTTGACGTAAAGAAGGTACATTCATAGAAAATATCCAAATAAAATTTATACATTTTTAGGCTATATCATAAAATGCGTAAAAAGAATCGATGAACTTTATTAAATTTTTTAAATTGAAGAATCTAAGTTATTCGCGTCAGGAAGAAGCAAGCATTGACCACGAAAGCAAAATTATTCCTGAATCTCCACCAGCGCGAAAGAAAAAAATTTAGTTTTATAAGACATTGAAATGATGATTATCTTAAATATGGTTTTATTCTTTCGCCTGAATCTACCGAAAAAGATCTAAGTCCAATGTATGTAATTTGTCGTGAAGTTAAATCTAATCATGTTATGAAACCATCCAAGCTTTTGTAGCATTTTCGTATAAAACATCCTAAAAAAAAAAAAAAAAAAACTGGATTTTTTTTTTACAAAATAAATCCTTATTACAATCTTCATATCTAGTAGCACTCTGCATCGCTCAAACAAAAAAAAAAATCTTTTCCCACCGGAGAAGATTTGATTAAACCTCTTTTAACATATGTGTGTTTTGAAATGTTCGGATCGACAGCTGCTGACAAACTCAAATCAATTCCCCTTTCCAATGATACGATAGGACGTTGCATTGTAACATTATCTGAGAATGTTGAATATCAATTAATTGGAGGGAGGGAGAAATCAATGTTTGCAATATAAGTTGGTGAATCAGGAGACGTTAAAAAAAAAAAAAAACATTTTGCTTTGTTACGCTTGATACATAGATTATATTGCTGAGGACATAAAAGAAGAGTTCTTATATTGTTTAGAATTAGCTGTGCATTCAACAAATTCAGAAATTTTTAATGTGTTGAATGCATACATTTGTAACCATAATTTGGATTGGAAAAACTGCGTTGGTATATGTACTGATGGAGCAGCAAATATGACGGGCAAACATACAGGACTTACTAAACAAATTCAAGAAATAGCTTCATCAGATATTTTAGTTACTCATTGCATTATACATCGTGAGCATTTAGCAGCCAAAAATTTGTCTCCTGATTTAAATAACGTTCTTTCACAATCCATAAAAATTGTTAATTCCATTTAAGAACAGTGATCTTAATTCACGAGTGTTCACAATACTTTGCCAAGAAGTAGGTGCAGAACATGGGCACTTATTACTTCATGCTGAAGTGAGGTGGTTATTATTATTATTATTATTATTATTATTATTATTATTATTATTTGGCACCTCCAGGGATTCCAAGGACTCATCGAGGGAGGGCACTTACTCTACAGCTCCGTCTGCACCATGCAATCACCAACTGACCGCAACCACACAATTATCCTGCGGTAGAGTACTAACCAGATTGTTTGCAAGGACAGAAGTATTGATTGATTGAAAGAAAGTCTCTACTCTCAGCATATTTTTCAGACACACAGAGCGGATTGCGAAATTAACTTATTTAAGTTATATATTTTTATATTTCTTATAAAATTGCAGAAAAATATATTTAAGTTTGCATACAAGTATGCCAAAAATATTCCATTTATATAACAAAATTGATGGATTCAGAAATAAACTGAGATATTGGCATATGTCGAAGAAAAAAAGTATATTTTTGCGTCTTATTTTGATTTTACAAACACACAAGATTTAGATACGAATAAGTTGGATACAATTATCTACCATCACATAAAATCATTTTACGATGCATTCCAGAAATATTTCCCAAAGGATTTTCGGGAAATATTTTCCAAAAATCTTTTGGGATTTCGAGAAATGAATTTGTGGATTACCAATCCTTTCAATAGAGCACAATAAAAATAATTTAACGAAGAACAAGAATGTCTTGGAATTAAGGTCAGATTCGTCATTAACAGCAAATTTTGTAACCATGAATTTAAATCACTTCTGGAACAAAATTAGGAACGAATAACCAAGTCTTGATAAGGAAGCATTGAAGGTGTTACTACTATTTGCAACAACTTATTTGCGCGAATCAGGATTCTCGGTAATGTCAAATATGAAAACGATTAACCTTAAATCCACCTCTTCGTCTAGCTTTAACAAATTTGCAACCAAACATGATGTAATTGTTGAAAGAGAGCAAGAACAAAGAAGTCTTAAAATTTAGTATATATATATTTATTTCCTCATTATTATATACCTACTTTATAAGTTACAATGTATTATTATTATTATTAGACACCTCCAGGGAGTCCAAAGACTCATCGAGGGAGAGTGTGCCAACAGCTTCGAACGATTGGCCCCCTCCAACTACTAACCGCGCTCAAGCTTACTTAACTGAGCCATTAGTAGCAGAGGCTCTACCAATCGACCAACCTTTGCCGGCAAAGGTTGGTCGATTGGTATTATATTCAAATAAATTGCAATTTATGTCTTACAATATGTTTTTTTATTCCTTTTATATTGCCGGGCCACGAAAAATTATCTCAGATTTAACTGCTCCGCGATAGACTAAAGGTTGAGAAACGCTGATGTATAGGATAGCTGGGAAATGTGCAATTATTGTTTTTCAAAAAAAATTACTTTTTATTTTCATATTTTGTAATTTTAATGTTCAGCTTACACTTCTCTAAAAACTTACGTTATTCTACTTTACAGTAAGAAGTTTCTCAAAATGATGTCAGACTTGTTAAGTGAAAAGCAACTACATTTTAAAGACTGAAAATGCTATCTCCGTTTGTTATATGCACGGCATGGGTATAGAGGAGGTCACTGGGTAGCATGCAATATCAGTAACAGCCAGGGCTGGATTAACCATTAAGCAAAATAAGCACGTGCTTAGGGCATCATGGAAAGGGATGGGCTCCACAGAATTTCTGCTTTAGTTAGATGACGAATTTAATTTAAATTAACTTTTAATTAGTTTTTCATTGTTTTTATCTTTTCTTACTGTTACCTACTTTGTTTCAATAAATAATGACGTGTAGAAGGCCTAATAAAACTAACCACGTGCATGACGGTTCGTTTACTCCGTATTATCGCTCACGACGCTTTCTGGCACTACCATTGCGTGAAATGAGGTAATTTTTTTATAATTAACGTAACCATTTTATTTTTTATTTTCCTGTCTGTTTTAGGTCTTGTTTTAATAAATTATGTCTTATAAAAAGCTCCAGAAGCAAATATAAAACAAATCACGTGGTTGTCTCTGTAACGTGCCTCCGGTAAAAGGCCTAGCTATCGCATAAGTGCGACTCTGGTAAAATAAGAGTTAATTAAAGCACGAAAGCACAAAATTCAGCTGTAAGCCGAAAATTAAATTGTTCGTATGATTTTGCCTGTGATATGTGTAACTGTGTTGCTTGCCACCTCATACCAGGTCAAATCATAAGGTCTTGACTTGGGAGGTGGCTAAAGGTGTGGAATTTTCGATTAAGACAGAGTATATGTGGAATTACCGTGCTGGCAAGTATGACAAGCTTAGGAGATTGCTTGGATCAGTGGCATGGCATGTACAACTGCAAAGGCTGGACGTCGATAGAGCATGGGAAGTGGTCAAGGATCATTTACAGGAGGATATGGCTGATTTATACCTAGGGTCCGAATAGTAAAACAAGTAGGGGTTAAATGGATGAATAACACCATTAAGCTTGAGCTGCAAAAAAAAGAAACAATTGTGGAGGGAATTTAATGAAAGGAGTGACCTGCAGGCACATGAACGGTATTAAGTGCAGGCCAGAAGGGTAACGAGTGTGGTTAAAAAAATAAAAAAGCAAAAACGGATTATGAAAGGAAACTAGCTATGCAAGCAAAAGAGAATCCCAAACAATTCTTTCAATATGCTGAAAAAAAAAAAAAAAAACTGTACTCGGCAAAATGATTTTAAGGAATGACGATGGTACGGAGGTCACTGAATCAGTCGATATAGTGGAGTTACTGAGCGCGCACTTTGCAAAAGTATATCATCCAGGTGGTGACATTGAAAAAATGAAGGAACCATTAGTTTTTATAGGAATTGTGATGAATGAAGTGGAGGTGAATAGTATATTACAGAACCTTAATGTGAATACATCTGTGGGATTGGATGGTATACCGGCACGGATCTTGCGTGAAGAGGCTAAGGAATTATCAGTGCCCTTGACCATGTTGTTTATTATGAGTCTCGGGTCTGGTTTAGTCCCGAAGGTGTGGAAAGAGGGGAAAATAGTTTCACTGCATAAAGGAGGATCCAAGACTACGGTTGCAAATTACCGACCGATCAGCATATCAGGAGTCGTTGTCAGCGTCTTGGAGAAGATACTGTACAGGGGACAGCATGGCTTTGTGAAGGGTAGATCATGCCTCAGTAACTTGCTCAAGTTTTATAACAAGGTGACGGCTGAACTGGATAAGGGAAATAGGTTTACAGTGATATTGCTGGACTTGGCAAAGGCATATGACAGGATACCAGATGGAATTCTAATCCGTAAATTACAACATATCGGAATGAATATAGGGTTGGTGAGATGGATAGGTGGGTTGTTGATGGAGAGATATCAAAGAGTAGTTTATTCAGGAGTAGAGTCCAAAAGACAGCCTGTGACTAGTGGTGTGCTGCAGGGTTCTGTTTTTGGACCATTGCTGTTTAATATGTTCATTAACGATATAAGGAAGGAACTAAGTGGAACAGTTCATTTGTTCACTGATGATGCAAAGTTGGGTAGGGCGATAGTAAATGCAGAAGATGTCAAAATCTTGCAGGATGACTTGGATAGATTGGAGTTCTGGGCTAAGGAGAATGGATGTCAATTTAATGTGACAAAATGTAAGGTTATGCATATTGGGGTAAAATGATCAGCAGTATATCACATTGATAGAACTGTACGCTAGGAGATTGATGAGGCCAGGGACTTGGGAGTGTTGGTGGATAGGGAGATGAAGTTTATGGGGCACATTGCAAAAGTAGCTAAATCAGCTCATCAACTCACTTGGTTGTTGAAAAATACCTTGACGAGCAGAGACAAGCAAGTTATTGTACCTCTGTACCGAGCCTTGACAAGACCTCATCTCGACTACTGTGCCCAGATTTGGTCACCTCGGTTCCTTCTTGATGGGGAGGAGGTGGAGGGGATCCAGAGCCGAGTGACTAAGATGATAGCAGGTCTATGGAATGAACCATATGAGAACAGGTTGAAGATTTGTGGGTTGCAGAAACTAGTTGATAGGCGGATAAGGGGAGATATGATTGAGACATTCAAATTGCTAAAGGGATTCTATAGGATTAATTCAGAGGATATTTTTGAGATCAGGACTGGTGGTGGGAGAACTACGGGACACCTGTGGAAGCTGGGCAAGAGTGTGGTTAGCAGGGGTGTTAGAGCTGGGTTCTTTACTTTTAGAGTAGTAAACGAGTGGAATAAGGTGTCAGAGTCTGTTGTGGGTGCTATGATGGTAAGCGAGTTCAAGGCAAAGTATGACTGATACTGTGAGAATGTCATATAGTTGTGTGGACATGATGTTTAGGGCCTCCCTCGATGAGTCTAAGGACTCCCTGGAGTCGCCTGAAATAATAATAATAATAATAATAATAATAATATTCAACAAAATAATATTTTTATTTCTGTATTTAACAGATCCCAAGAACCAAGATGAAACCTGTTCAGTGAAGTAGTGCACAAAAGCGAAAACTATCAAAAAAGAAACAAGAGAAGACTTTGGTATTAGATTCCAAGACTGCAAAGCTGACTGATTTCTTCACACAAGTTCCACAACATTATATACCAATTCCTGATCAGAGCCAATATCCGTCATCAGAAGTGGACACAAATAACACTTTGATCACTTCAGAATCAAAATATGATGATATTGGAATCATTAAGTTGTCACAAGCAGGTTTATCTAGCACAAATCGCACTACTGACATCACTTTGTCTGTAAATTCTCTTGATATCTCTACTGTAAATGTTGATGCAAGTTGCTTTACAAAATATTCTGAAGTTGAAATAATTGCTGAAAATGAAAGTTTAGTGGGCCATGGTGATGGGGTGAAATGATTCAGTCTGCAAAAGATGAAGTAAATAAATGTGATTTCTCTGCTGATGACGTGACTTATTTGACTGCTTGTGGACCCAGTGACTGTCTACACCACAATGGGCCATTTGACAAGTCTTACCGACATTTCAGTAGTGGCAAACCAGTAAGATACTGTTCGCAGAAACTTTTTGTTGGGACAAAAGCCAATGGTGAGGAATACAAGACAGAGTGGTTATTGTATTCACCATCAACGGAATCAGTTTTTTGTTTTGTTTCTAAACTGTTTGCTCCTAAATATTTCTCACATTTTGTTACAAGAGAAGTTTTCAGTGACTGGCGAAATACTATTGTAATTGATCAACATGAAAAAAGCACTACTCACCAAGACTCTATGCTAACATACTTAACTCGCAGAGAAGGTGTAGGGTTGGGACAACAGTTGAAAAAACAAATTCAGGAAGAGTGTGATTACTGGGAACATGTCCTGAGGCGTATCATAGCTGTTATTCGTATGTTAGCTGAACGTGGCTTGGCTTTTCGAGGAACAGAAGAAAGATTTGGATCATTGCAAAATGGGAACTTTTTAGTGCTGCTTGAGCTCATAAGTCAGTTTGATCCATTTTTAGCAGATCACATTGCGAAATATCGAAATTGTGGCAAAGGAAATCCTTATCTGTCCAAATCCATCTGTGAGGAACTCATTCAACTTGTGCTTATTGTTGATGAAGTAAAATCTTCTGGTTATTTTAGTTTGTCAGTTGATTCAACACCAGATCTCTCATATATCGACCAGTTAAATGTACTTAGGTACTTAAAATATGGACAGCCTATTGAACGCTTTTTAACCTTTCTGCAAATGAAAAGCCATACCGGTGAGGAAATGGCAAATCGGGTGTTGCAGTACTTACGTAAAGTTTGTCAGCTAAACTTTTCAATATGTAGGGGTCAGTCTTATGACAATGCTGCTAACATGCCTGGGCGTTATAAGGGGATGCAGCAAAAATTTTTAGAAACAAACAAGTTTGCTATATATGTGCCCTGTGCAGCTCATTCACTAAATTCGGTAGGCCGAAGTGCTGTTGACTGCTGTAAAGAGGTGGTTATTTTCTTCTCTACAGTGCGGTTGCTCTATACCCTTTTTTTCAGCCTCAACAACTTTTTTTCAGCCGGTGGACAATTCTTAAAGGTTGTATTGGAAATGATAATGTCTTAAAATCCCTCTCTGATACCAGATGGGAGGCACATGCTATGGCAACAGCAACAATTTTGAAATCTTTCCTTCAAATTTTAGAAGCATTAGACTGTATAGCCGAAGACCAGTCACAAAAAGGAGACACTAGAAGAGAAGCAGATAATATTGCAAATAAGATGCAAGAGCTAGAATTCGTTTTTATGTTGAATTTTTGGGATGAGATTATGCAAAAGTTTCATAGAGTAAGCCAAGTTCTACAGAATGAGGATGTCAACTTAAAACCATATGCAGATCTGTATGGATCATTAGCTGACCACTTGTGCACTTCACGAAATGAATTTGAAAGATATGAAGCAGCTACAAAAGAAGTGCTACCAGATGTTGATTACAAGGCAGCTCAAACTCGCAAACGTATCAATAAGAAGGTACCCAATGACGGAGATACTCCAGAAGTATATCTGAATGCCAAAGATTAATTTTGTATCGCCACCTTTTACACAATTGTTGACAAACTTGAAACAGAGATGAGAAGAAGAGGAGAGATATACAAAGAAATATCAGAGATTTTCTTTTCTAAGTGATGTGCCACATAATGCTACTTCAGTGACTTCATCATCTACTGAAATTGAAAGGTATTCTCAGTGTTGTCAAAAGCTCATTGATGCTTACACACAGGAATTGACACAAATTTCTCAGCTGAGCTTCAGCAGTTTCTCTCATATATGCATCATAAGTTCAGTAAAACAAAAAAAATTAAAAACAAGATTCAGTCATGCTGAACTTTATAAAATAATTGTAGAAGACAATATTGAGTGTGCTTTTCCAAATGTAGACATTGCCTTTCGTATGTTTTTAACATTAATGGTCACAAATTACTCAGCTGAGCGTTTATTTTCTCATTTGAAGTATATTAAAAATCCCATCAGAACAATTATGCAACAAGGCAGGTTGAATGCCTTATCTCTACTAAGTATAGAAGCAGATGTGTTACGTAAGATTAATTTTGAGGATCTGATCAAAGACTGCAATTAAAAAAAGTAGGAATAAACTTTTCAAATCTAAATAAAGTTGAAGTATACAAAAATAAACATTATTTTCCATCTTACTATAAGTTTTATTTCATTTTGAAAAATAAAAATTTATTTTATGTTTATAGGTTTATTATTGTTTATATTTTTGACCGCGCGGTTAGCCTAGTGGCTTTGCGCTTCGCAACCATATGACTGGGGAAGGAGTGTCCCAGGTTCGATTCCCGTTGTAGACGTGAGGAATTTGAGGATCTTCCTCAGGCATAGCCTGAGGAAGATCCTCAAATTCCTCACTTCCTCACCTGAGGAAGATCCTCAAATTCCGTTCTTGGGCGCGGTCAGTAGGGTTTTTTCCGCCAGTTTATCTGGCGTTTTTCATTCCGCAAACAGGCAAACCGGCCCCGTGAACATACGCCTCTACAGTCAAAAATATATCCCCCCCAGCGGCAGACCAGGCGACGGGTCGGTTGGTAGTAGTACTAACAAGAAGTCGCATCTAAAAGTAACACGCGGACCCTGCATAGGAAGCGGGAATAACGCGTAGAAGAAGAAGAAGATTGTTTATATTTTGAATTACATATATATGAGGCGCCAAAATCTTTTAAGTGCTTAGGGTCTCTATGGGTCTTAATCCGACCCTGACCTCAGCCGTAACTGATGTACTAAATGTATATGTAATGATATAAATGTCTATTATTACAAGTATGATAACTTGTAAAATCTGTAAAATATTTGGATTCTAGGAATCCAAATGGATAAGGCCTTAGAGTGAAGGTTAAGGGAACTTTGCTTTTAGTGGGCAGGGGTCTGAAAGTAGAATTGAGGCTATACTATACTATAATTATACTTAATTGTGGTGTGGTTTTTATGGAGTGGTTATACAGATTCAGGTTTGGATATCCATTGATAAGGTTTAGAATATGATTTCGTTTGTTTTTAGTTTGTATGCTTCATTTGACCTTGTGACATGAAATTACATTAATAGCAAATTTAACCCTATCGTAATATCTGGAGTGACTGGGCTAGTATAGTATCGTTTACAGGCAGTAGCGAGTAAGATTTCTGAGTAAGGTTTCTTTTATGGGTAAGATTTCTGAGGCAAATTTTAAAGTAGGACCTTAAGTAAATGGGAATGAATGAAATTAAAAATAAATTCTGATGCTCAAAAAGGATAGGCAGAGCTCCTTCAACCAGAACTAACTGTTTGAAGACAGATGAGCAGTTTCCATCTTTCGATCTTCCCTAAAGGCTGGAGTCAACAATGAACTAAGCAATTAATGAAGAAACCGAAAGTAAACGGCTAACGCCAGTGCGTGGAAACCCTGTCATACATATTATTATATTTTTTGAGATGCAGGGTAAAAACCGGAGCTTCTGTTGGGGAAGGGGGGAGGACATACTTGTGCGCGCTAAAGATCGACTAACTGCTAACTACGTACCGAACCGGCCAAAGAAATGTTCTCTAGTCCAGGGTTAGCGAAGCTGTGTTCCACAGAAAGTGAATAAGTGTTCTATGAAAAATTATCAAAAGTAATATGAATCTGGAATGGTTTTAAATGCTGCGCCAAGTTCAAACATGTTTGAAAATCAGGCGCTCACTGCGTGTGAATTATGCTATTAAGGCAAGCTTACGCTGGACTTGACTCAGCCGCCAGCGGTTGTCAACACTTCCGAGAGCGAGTGAAGTACGGATGTAACGATTCTAGGAAATGTGCGGTCACAAGCAAGGTCAATGCGGCCCGGCACGCCTGTAGTGTACGCTGTCACATGTTTGCAATGCGATACAGCCTGCTTCGGCGATAATGTGCGCTCAGCTTTACATTGAATACGAGACCGTTGATACTCTACTCTGACCAAGGAGTTCCGTTAAAATTTCAGAATTTGTGAAGTGTTCTTCGTAGGAAAAATTTGGGAAATGCTGCTCCAGTCAGTAACTAGAACCAAACCTCTAGGAGTTTTTCTTCAGATAGTATAGAATTAGAGAAGTAAACTCACATTTTCACAAGTGTTGCATAGACACTGATGATAGAAGTAGAAACAGGAAATTTTTAGCGAAATGGTGTTTTACAATTTCGCAGTTCAGCGAATCTGTACTATCATTTATAAGTCTAATAATTATTGACACTCTTGAGTACTCTACCAAGAAAGCGATTACTCTAATCACACTTCACTGAGGACATTTCACATATTCCATTGTAAAACTCTACTTGATAACATAATTGCTTATAAAAAATAAAAAATAAATAAATAAAAACTAATTGAAACTTCCAGTTTCGATTAGGTTTTTTGGTGATTGCCATTTTTTAAAAATTATTATTATTAGTGATATTTATTATTTCAACTAGGCAGACTGGGTAAAACACAAAAAGAGAAAATGAATGTCCTTGTCCCACTTTCCTCAAGTTTTTTTTTTTTTTTTTTTTTAATATTTCACGCTGTAAATTCAATTCCACTGATGATATCTCAATTTTCCTATACTAGTGATTATTTGAGTTGATTTGATCAGTGAGCTCACACCAATGACACACTAGATATTCTTACACTATTCTAATAATGATTTCTTCTTCTTCTTCTGAAGCTTCTCCCACTTAAGTGGGGTCACTGTTTGTTATGAGTCTCCTCCACACCTTCCTGTCTTGGGCTGTCACCACATCCAAGTTCTTCATCTTCAAGTCCTCTTCTACCAGCTCCCTCCATCTCTTCTTTGGCCGCCCACGCTTCCGCCTTCCTTGCACATCCATATGCATGACCCTTCTTCCCACATATTCGTCCTCCCTCCTCATCACATGACCAAACCATCTCAACCTTGCCTCCTGTATTTTCGCTCCTAAGTTCGTAACTTTCACTGTTCCCCTGACATAGTCATTTCTCAGATGATCCTTTCTGGTCACACCGCACATCCACCTAAGCATTCTCATCTCTGCTACTTCCATCCTGCTGATGTTATTTTTCCTCAGGGCCACAGTTTCTATAGCATATGTCATAGCTGGCCTCACTACTGTCCTATAAATTTTGCCTTTCAGATTGATCGGCACCCTCTTATCACATAACACTCCAGCCATCTCCCTCCAGTTCCTCCAACCTGCTTGTATCCTGCATCCCACTTCCTTCTCACCTCCTCCATCTTCTTCCACTGTCGAACCTAAGTATCTAAAGTCTCTCACCTTCCTGATGACATTTCCTTCCAGCTCCAGGTCTGTCTCCTGGCCACCGCCCACTGCGCAACACATATACTCTGTCTTACTTCTGCTCAGTCTCATACCTCTCTCTTCCAGTACTTTTCTCCATCTTTCCAGTTTAGTTTCCGCTTCTTCTCTTGTATCTACACACAGCAAGATGTCATCTGCATACAACATTGTCCAAGGTGCATCTTCTCTCACCTCCTCTGTTACCACCTCCATCACAATATTAAACATAAACGGACTTAATGCTGACCCTTGATGCAAGCCAACTGTTACTTGAAAACTTTCTGTCTGTCCCAAACAGGTCCGAACACTTGTCTTCACATTTCTGTACATTTCCTGCACCAACCTGACATATTTCTCCGGCACCTTCTTCTCCCTCAGACACCTCCAGACTTCTTGCCTTGGCACTCTATCGTATGCTTTCTCCAGATCAATAAACACCAGATGTAGCTCACTTTGTTTCTCTCGATATTTTTCCATCATCTGTCGTAACCCAAAGATAGCATCTGTTGTTGATCTACCAGGCATGAAGCCAAATTGTTCCTTTGCAATCTCCACCTCCTCCCTCAATCTACCATCAAGAACCCTTTCTAGGATCTTCATTGTGTGGGACATCAACTTTATTCCTCTGTAATTTTTACAGTCTTGTGCATCCCCTTTACCCTTGTAGATGGGAACAAGAGTACTCTCCCTCCATTCCTCAGGTATATTTTCCTGTTGGCAAACTTTCATGAACAGGTCCCACAGCAGGTCAATTCCCTCTTCCCCCAGTGCCTTCCATGCCTCCACTGGAATTCTGTCGGGGCCCACCGCTTTTCCATTCCTCATCCTCTTCATGGCCTCCGTCACTTCCATTCTACTGATGTTCTGCACCAACTCCTCAGAAGGCTGCCCATCTCCTCTGTGAGTCCTTGCATTTTCCTCATTCAGAAGTCCCTGAAAGTATATTTTCCATCTGTTTCTTATGTCCACATCCCTCCATAATACTCTTCCTTCAGCATCTTTGATCTGCCTCACATGTAAGATGTCCTTAGCTGCTTTATTTCTACATTTCGCTAGTTGGTGAATTTTTCTCTGTCCTTCCTTTGTTTCTAATTGATCATACAGATCTTGATATGCCATGGCCTTCGCCTGTGCCACAACTCTCTTGGCTTCTTGCTTTCTCTCTTTGTACACCTCTCTGTCCTTTTCCACTCTTGACTCATCCCACTTCTGCTTTGCCTTCCTCTTAGCTGTCACTGCCACTTGTACATCATTATTCCACCACCAACCCTCCTTCTGCTCTCTAATCTTTCCAGATGTCTCACCAAGCACCTCGATTGCACAGCTCAGGATTACTTTTGAATTATGTTTCCACCAATCTTGTACACTTTCCAGTCCATCCGAAATCCTCTCTAACACTCTCTCCCTAAAACGATTCCTCACACTCTCTTCTTTTAAGCGAAACCACTTAATTGTCTTCACTATTCTAATAATGATAATTTTATTAAATAAAACGTCTGTTTTTCCTTCACATAAATGACACATTTATCAAATGGATCCTAGCCTGTGTAGTGGGAAGCCTATCTATAAAGTAGGTATACCCAATAACTATTAAACAACCACCCTTACCATCAATATGACAAAATTAAATTTTTCTATCAAGGCCAGAACTATATGCTATAACCCATCATATCACTACTGAACTAAATAACATCTTGAACAATGATTGGTCTCCCACAATATGTTAACTTCCCTCTTAGAATCCACACCATAGTAAATCTATAATAATCAGATAAATCTGTAACAACTTTGAAAAAAGTTAGATTCATACCGTTTTTAGAACTGACGAAAATTTATTCGCTGTTCTAATCTATGCTTTTGCATGTTAGATGCCCCCATCCAAATTGGAAAAAATGTCAGACGTCTATGCATGAGGCTATTTGGCTATGACAGCACGCAATTCATTCCTAACCAAATATTACTGTAGAAGATATTACTGTCCAAAAGTAGACATGCTTTTTAAAGCATTTTCAAACATATTTTGCTGGTCGTTATAAGGCACAACGGCTTATATCAAATAGAATAGAAATGACATTCCATTTGCCACTACTTAACAGTGCCTGTATAAATGTACTCATCAGTTGAATGTGCCCGAGGCAGCTTTCATGAAAATTCTTT
Source organism: Typopeltis vanoorti (assembly GCF_054136105.1). NCBI lineage: Eukaryota > Metazoa > Arthropoda > Arachnida > Uropygi > Thelyphonidae > Typopeltis > Typopeltis vanoorti. The sequence continues at coordinate 87,871,614 of NC_143552.1, forward strand.
GTGACAAGTATTTTGATAAATCACTCCCACACATGAGAAGACAAAAAACTCTAGAGCAAAATAATGTGTGTATGTAAAGGTTAAGAGAAGGGTATTGACATGCTTTTTGAAGGGTTAGAAGTTGTATTCTTTCAGAAACACTTCATGGGGAAGGCTATCGCATAGAATCACGGCAAATGGACTGAAAGATAAATGGGAGCAACAGGTTTGGTGAATCAGCAATTATAAAAGTGTAAAAGGATGCTGAGCAAATAATGTTGGTGTTAATGCAGGTTTAACAGAAATGGGGAAGGGACATCATGAATGCCAGTTCTGCTGATAAGTCCCCAGATAAGATATGCTGCTAAGTTTAGACATTGTGCAAAGTGACCATCTCAGACAATGGCTGAGAGTCTATGAGAGAAGGGTCATCAGCGATATCGCCTTTAGGGTTTTGGTACATTATTACAAATGTAATAGCAGCATTCCAAATGGGACAATTTGTGATTTATACAAAATTAATGGCTGGAAAAATGAAAAGTAATGTCTTTTGAGATAAAAAGCGTTTCTTTTCTGTTTTTTAAGATACTGTAGAAGTGATGGGATATGCCAAAAAAAAAAAAAAATGGTTAGGAGAAGGTATCACTGTCAGTCAGAAAAGCAGGATTCAGTATTGACTATTAAGTTGAGCATTAACAAAGTGGGGGGAATGAAAACAAATGTCTTTTTTTCATGAGAAAAACACAAAATTGTGCTTTCGAAACCTTAAAGGTTATTAGATTGTTATCACTCCACTGAAGTATGGAATAGAAATCAGTGTTTTAGGGCACTGATATTGTAATCTTGAAACCTGATATGTTTGAAGACCCATTTTGTCATATGATTAGGAGGGATGAAGAGTGATAACAGCATACTTATGAATAGGGATTGAGGTCACTGTGATAATAGCGTTTATTTATAAGAGGAAGATGGTTGAAGAAATAAGTTGTAAGGAACACCTGTTAATAGATGCAAAGTGTGTGGATTGCAAAAGTTGATTGATAGGAGAAAAATATGGGATATAATATAAATATTTAAGTTGCTTAAAGGATTTTATAGGATAGAAGCAGGGGAAATGTTTCAGCACTTCGGCGTTTGCACACTACACCATGAACCGTACGAAGGAAAACTTGGTTTCAAATCTAGGCGGCGACTAGAGGAAATTTTTCTAAGCCTTTCTTCGATCGGTTACCGTTACTGAGTTAATCGATCTTTGGCACGGGCAAAAAGGTTTTTCTCCCGGAAACTCGGGATTTTCGTGCAGTAAAAACAAGAAAATCGACCGAAGAACCCACACTATTTCAGACATTAAAAACATATCGTGTTAGGGTTAGGGACCACCAGATGGCGGCACTTATTGAGTCGTCTCTTCACTGCATGCCTCTTAATTAGTGATAGCCTTCGGCCAGCAATACCTGACTGGGTACTAGTGGAGATTGACCTGCCCACTAAGTCTCCAAACATTAGATAGGGCTAAAACTGCTTCGCCAACTCCCTACACGGGAATAAGAGGATTTAATAATAAAAGCTGATTTATATATACGAGGGTAGTCTGAAAATTTCGCAGTCTCTAAAATAGATGGCAACACTATCGGCAAGATTTTTTTCTAAGTTGGTACATCTGTCATAAGCATCCATGTGAAATTGCAAGTCATTCTATCGAGGGGTTTGTTTTATACAGCTGTCTGAAGCAAAAGTGTTGTTTGTATCACTTGAAATGAATAAAATTGAGTATTGTGCAGTTATAAAATTCTTTATTAAAGAAGGTTTAATGCCAAAAGAAATTAACTTGAAGTTCATAAAAGTTTATGGGCACTCTTCTCCTTCGTTTTCAACAATTAAGAAATGGGCTGCCGAGTTTAAACGTAAAGGACTTCCAAAAAAGTGTAACAACACCAGAAATCATTGATCAAGAGTGCGATATGGTATTGGATGACTGGCGAGTCAAAGTGCGTGAAATTGCTGAGACTATAGGTATTTCAAAAGAACGTGTAGGATATATTTTGCATAAAGAATTGCAAATGAAAAAGCTTCGTGCAAGATGAATGCCGCACTTGCTCACATCAGATCAAAAACGCACTTGCATGAAAATCTCTGAACAGTGCTTGAAGCGTTTTAGCAAGAATAAAATTGATTTTGTGCGTCGATTTATTACAGTGGATGAGACCTGGATTCACCATTACACACCAGAATCCAAACAGCAGTCAAAATAGTGGACGGAAGCCCGTTGTTCAGCGCCAAAGAAGACCAAGTCGGTTTCATCCGCAGGAAAGGTCATGGCATCGGTGTTTCGGGATGATAAAGGCATTTTGTTTATTAATTATCTTGAAGAGTGTAAAACAATAACTGGGAATATTATTCCGATCTTTTAACCAGACTAGACGAAAAAATTCGTGAGAAAAGACCCGGTTTGTAGAAGAAAAAGATCATCTTTGATCAGGACAATGCATCTGCCAACAAAGGTGTTTTGGCAATGGGAAAATTAAGGGATCTGCACTATGAATTGTTGGAACATCCATCCTATTCCCCAGATTTGGCTCCTTCTGAGTTCTATCTCTTCCTCGCTGGTCAGCATTTTTATTCGAATCAAGAGGTGATTGCAGCTGTAGAGGGATATTTTGCAGATCTCACTGAGAACCACTACACGGACGGGATAATGGCACTGGAGCATCGCTGGAATACATGTATTTGTCTTAAGGGAGATTTTGTTGAAAAATAAAAAAAATTTGAAATTATAAATTCGTTTTTTCATTGTTAGGTCGAGAACTTTTCAGACCACCTTCGTGTATATATATATGTATGTATATACACACGCGCGCGCGCGCGCGCGCACACACACACACACACACACACATATATATATATATATATATATATATATGATGAACAGGCTGTTTTTTTTTTTCCCCACTGCAGTATTGAAGGTCTCTTCCATTATGGGAGGTTTTGAGTCTACTACTCCCATGGTGACGTAGTAGTCCATATTCGGAGGGTGTAATCAATATTTGAGTGAATGAATGTATGAAGGTGAAAGACAATCAAAAACATCCATGCCTACGCGGGATTCGAACTCGCAAACTCTTCACTGACCGTGTCAGTGAAGAGTTTGCGAGTACTTTAAGGCTTGTTTTGGTAATCTTTCTGTTTTCATTCTTTGAACGTGTTCCATCCATTTACGTTTATATTTTTTAATTTTTTCTATTATTGGTTCTTGGTTTAATTCTTTCATAATATCGTTTCTTTTGTGATCAAATAGGGTATACTTTGCAGTTTTTCTCATAAACTTCATTTCTGCTGTTGTTAATCTTTGTTTGTCTTTTTGTTTTATTGTCCAGATTTCGCTTCCATACATTAAGACCGGTAAGGCTAATGTATTGTATACTTTTAGCCTGGATTGTTTTTGAACTAGGTTTGGTTTAAATATAGAGTTAATTACACCTGTTATTTTTAAATATTTTGCAATTTTTACGTTTATATCTTTTTCATTTTCATATGTGATCATACATCCAAGGTAGTTAAATGAATTCACCTGTTCTAAGATCTTGTTATCTATTACTATTTTAGTTCTTGCTGGATCGTGTCCTTTAAAGGCCATAGTTTTTGATTTTTCTGTTGATATTATCATACCATAATCTTTGGATATCTCATTTAGATTTAAAATAGCTTTCTGCAAGTTATCTTCAGAATTTGTAATTATTATTTGGTCGTCTGCAAAGAGGAGAGTGTTTAAGTTAACTGTAGGTGAAAGTTTAATTCCTTGGTGTAAATTTTTACTCCATTTTATTATTATTTCATTTAAGTAGATATTAAAAAGAGTTGCTGAGAGGGGACATCCCTCTCGGACCCCTTGGTTTATCTCTCTTGTATATGATAGCTCGTGATTTAATCTTATTTGTATTTGATTATTTTCATATATACTTGTGATAGCTTTTAGGATATTATTTGGTATTTGTCTTTCTTTTAATATGTTAAATAATATGTTTCTTTTAACTTTGTCAAATGCTTTTTCAAAGTCAATAAATGCAATATGTGTTTCCAAATTATATTCTCTTCTTTTCTCTGCTATTAATTTTAGGCAAAAGGCTGGGTCTATACATGATCGTCCTTTTCTAAATCCATTCTGTACCTCTAGAATAAAGTTTTCGGAATATTTCACTAGTTTGTTATTTAAGATTTTGCTATATATTTTGTAACAGGAATTGAGTATACTGATACCTCTATAGTTTTTAGGGTCATCTCTATTACCTTTCTTAAAGATAGGAATCACAATTGCTTTTTTCCATTCTATTGGGGGGATACCAGTTGAGTAAATTTTATTTAAAAATAGTAAGTCTTTTTTTGAATCTTGTTCCTGCGTATTTATATAGTTCTGAACCTAGTTTATCTTCTCCAGGTGATTTTCCGTTTCTTGTTTCTTTCAGGCTGATTTCTAATTCTTCTTCAATTATTTCCTTTTTATTTTCGTTAATTGTTTGCCAGTTGTCTTTTTTAAAATATTTGTCTGTCCACAGTTCTGTGTAGTAATTTAGAAATTCTTCTAATTTTAATTCAGTGTTTAATTTTATGTTTTCTTTGGTATCTGCATTTAGGTGTTTCAAAATCTTATATACATTGGGTCTTATTTTATATAAATCATGTTCTAAATTAGAAACAAATTTATTCCATGATTCTCTATGTCTTTTTCTGACTTCTCTCTTAGCTATGGCTCTTATTCTTTCATATTCTATTTCATCTTCTAATCTTTTACTGCTTAACCATTTGTGATAGGCTTCTTTTTTCTTTTTAATTATTTTTTTGATTGTATCATCTCAGATCTTCAGTTTTTTTCTTTTATTGAATTTTTTGGTCTTTCCTAAGCTTTCATTTGCTGCTGCATTTAGTATCGTGTTTTTATTAAGCCATTCTATTTCTATTTCTTCATTTTGTTTTATTTTATCTAGATATTGGTTAATTCTTTGTTCATATAGCCATTGTACATTTGTGTCATTCAATAGTCTAATTTTATACTTGGTTTTAATCCTTTTCTGAAGTAAACAAAACAAATTTTGTGAGTGAAATATATTCATGGCTGAGCTACTTGTATATAAAGGCTAAATGACCTCATATCACTTGCTTTTATATGCATCCCATAATGCAAAGGCCCCCCCCCCCCTTCCCCTTTCAGGCGTGTATAACGCAATGCATAATGGTAAGGACGACTACCCAGACCGGTTTCGACCTTTATTGAGGTCTCTTCAGTGGGAGCCAGACCCGGGAGAGATACTAACGTTGAAGTAATGCAGATGTCATCGTTTAATCCTTTTCTGAAGTAAGCAAAACAAATCTTGTGAGTGAAATATATTCACATCAGAGCTATTTGTATATAGAGGCTAATGACTTCATATCATTTGCTTTAATATTTATCCCACAATGCAAAGCACCCTCCCCCCCATTTCAGGCGTGTATAATGCAATGTATAATGGGAAGGCCCACTACCCAGACCAGTTTCGACCTTTATTGAGGTCTCTTCAGTGAGAGCCAGACCTGGGAGAGATACCAAGGTTGAAGTAATGCAGAAGTCATATATATCTCATATGACTCCTTGGTATTATCTTGGTATCATATATTCTCTCTCTCTCTCTCTCTATATATATATATATAGAGAGGGTAGATGTATATATACATCTAATATAAAATTCATCCTCATACATCTAATATGAAGGATCATAAGCTAATGAAATGTATTCAATTTACAATTGGAGATATTTTGGTTGATGTTGACGCTGCTACTTTATTTTCAAACACAGGTTTCAAAGTTTCGATATATATTACCAATTATTGCTATGCTGATTAAGTTGATCAGCTGTTGTCTCTGTAGAGATACGTTCTTAAACCAGTATAGTGAATCAACGAATAATTTTCATTTTACAATGAATTCCTCTGTCATTTGTAATCAAATAAATTTTGCTTATCAAGATTATTATTAACATCAGAACGGCATAGAGTCAAAGACTCGTTGTGGGAGGTGCTCTCTCCCTCTCTTACCAAGATAATCAAACCGTGCCTTAAACTCCTTCACTGTGTCTGCTCTCACAACACAATTAGGCAATGTATTTGACTCACCAACCTCTCTCTCTATCCAAAGAAACTTCTCTTGACTTCTTTGCCCCCACCCCTTCATACTGTTTCCAGGAATGGCCTCTGGTTTTATGAAAAATTTTTCATGTTAACCTGGAAAAACACCCTGGCCAATTCATGTCTCAATCATATCTCCTCTCCTTCTATTCATTGCTAATAACATTCCTCCAATCTGCTTCATACTCCACATTCCCATATTCAGTTCCTGACCCATATCTCACTGAACTCTGTTCAGGGAATTTAACAGAATCGTTATCGGCAGTCACTAAAGGAGGCCGAACACATGTATTTGTATGTAATGCAAATCACAAGTACAGTTGATCTCATAGCCACTACATTTCTTGAGAGGTAGATGAGATCTTGTTGAGGAAGTAGCAAGCCACGTTCATATTTTTTGAGGTAGTATCATTGATATTCTTCCTGCGAATGACTATACATAAGGAAGAATCCTTGTTCCTCTGAAGTTTTGTTTTTCATGTTCATCTGTCTAGGTTGATGTAGAATTTGTCGAATGTCTTATATCAATAGAACATATTAATGTTCTATTGTAGCCATTCTCTGGTAGTTCAGCATTTCTTTTATCTATATTAGTGGAGATTCTGTAAGCACTATTAAATAGGAATGAATAACGCCTATTTTTTTTGTGCTCTTGGAGGAAGATGGTTTCATCACCCTTATTTCATCAAATTATTCCAAGAAACGAAAAATGTGCTGGAATAAGTGAAAAGGTTAGTTAGGGATGATAAGAGTAGAAATGGAAGGTACGTTTTTCGTGAGGACAGATAGGACAAGTGGGGATGGAAGAGGATTGCTATTGATGATAGCAGGTGAATTATGTCCTCACGTAATAGAGATATTAGAAGGAAATAAGTTCTAATTGTTATGAGTCGATATAGTGTGCGTTGAAGCTTGACAGGAAGAGATATTTTGTCTGATGTTGCTATGGGTCAGGGAGTCTGAAGTTTAGTGATGAAGATATGTATAAACAACTTGGGTTAAAAAAACAAGAGAAGGTTGATTTTATTATGGTAATACAGAGAATGAATTTCTTTGGTTGTTGAGAGACAACTACCGTCGGTAATATGTAAGGGAGGACACCCGAGTATCATGAGTTTAGATCCTATCATTTATTGTACGATGCGATTGCGAGTGTCACATTTCCCTCAGTTGGTAAGGATGACAGAGAGGTAGGAGTGGATAAATATGCTATCCGAACACATGGACTTAGAGAATAGAAGACACAAATCAAACCTCGCAGCGCATATAACCGAAACTAAACATGACTTATGGACCATCCTGTATAAGATGTTCAAGGAAGAGCTCGTTTTAAAGCATAGTTGTACGGCATTGCTTTTTAGCCTTATACGTGTGCTAAATGATATTTCTCCAGAACAATTAGTTATTAAAAAAATCCGCTAACATTTTTTTTTACTTCTTTATAGGGATTTGGCAAAGCCGTTTTAGTTCAATCTAACTTTTAAGGACTAAGTGGGCTATTCAGTTTCCACTGGTAGCCAATGAGATAGCTGCACTAAGACTATCATTAATTTTAAGTGGCATCCAGAGAATATATACGACAGAGAAATGCTGTCATTTCGTGGTCCCTAACACCATATATATATATTTATTGTCAGAAACGGTGAGTTCTATAGTAGAATTTCTTGAGTTTCAGTAGAAAACAACCAGCTTTGATAACAGGAACAGGTTAAAGAAAAGTTCCTTTAGTCGGCGAATAAAACCGAACCAAGGTTTATCTTCACGCTGCTTTTATTAAGGTAATAAAAATTCGAAATATAGTTTCAACATTTGGCAATGGTTTGAATTATTACTGGAATTCAAGTCTAGCCACTGACTGGGGAAGTTTTTCTAAGCCTTTCTTCGACCGTTTCTCGAGTTAGTCTACCCTAGGCAGGGGCAAATGGTTTTATTCTCCTGAAAACTCAGGTATTTCATCCCGTAAACTCAACCGTTGAAAATTTCTACGTTTTTTCTGAGCTTTTCACCTGTCTGGTCAAAATTTAATCCAAATGAAAATTTTTTCACAAATATTACCATAAATTACGGCTCTTCTTTGAAAATGACTTTTGAAAGACTCCATGATAGGAATAAAAGAATTTATTCTAATCTTCAGAAATATCGTAAATATCTGGTAAATTTCCTTCATTAATCTGCACTTTTCTATATCTTCATTTTCCCTCTGCACTCTTATAATGTATGTTAGCTGGAAATTTTTTGTTATAAATAAAAATAAGAAATTTTTGTTTTACATTTTAAAATTGATTAAACTCTTTCTGGGATATTTTGCAAAATTTGATAAATAAACTGTTCCAAAATATTAATCCCATAATACAAGCGTAAACTTAAAGTTTTTCAATTTTTTTTTTCGTGGATAATAGAGGCTTCTCATTTAATTTCGCATCATCCTGAAAATTTATTTAAATAACTGAATATTTGAGGGTGTAGCTTTTACATATTCTTCCCATCTACTGTCAGAAAGACGTTTTGCAACTTCAGATTTGGATCCCAAATAACACTTTTAAACAGAGAAAAATGTTTTTTCAAAATCACAAAAAAATTACTACATCTCTACTACAATTAACAACAGCGCAGCCGAAAAAATGTAACGAGTGTCCAGCGCATGGAATATAATAAGCTAACGCCTTTTATTCCCTTATAGGGAGTAGGTGAGGCAATTTAACCCTATCTAACTTTTGGAGACTGGGTGAGATAGCTGGTCCATGACTATCACTAATTATAAGTGGCAATCTCTGTACCTAATCCTAAGAGGATGTTACTGTCTGGAATAATGTGGGTTCTACGGTCGATTTTATTGAGTTTACGGGAGCAAAACCTGCTTGCCAATGCCAGAGATCGATTAATTCGGGAACCGGTCGAAAAAGTTCTTTAGTTGGCGACTAGAATTTCTCCATTCTTTGGGTGGTCTAGCGCTGTGGAAGCAAATGCACTTCCACTGAGTTACACAGACACCAGAAAAATAAATTAGTAGGTAAAAATTATTCACTATTACTTTCATTACAATACTGCAAATTACATTATGCGAGTTAATCATTTATTCAAATGATCAAATTGTTTACTTTTTATTATGAATGTAATACATCATAAAATTCCTAGCATGTACACTAAGAATAACATGAAAGTAACATCATTGCTAATTTCCTATTAACAATTTTCCTCCAAATTAATGTTACCTATCAAGACTCCAACATAACCAGATCTCTCTTTAAAAGCGCTTCTTAAAAAAATCAATCCATCGAGATCTTGATCTTCCTGTAGTTTTCTTTTCTGCCATCCTGGTAAAGAACATTTGTTTTGCTAACTTTTTCTCCCACATTCTGTTTAATGACATACCATCTGAGATTAGCTCTGGTGACACATTCCTGGATGCAAATGTCAAGTTCTCTCATGACATCATTTTTAATATACTTCTACTTCGATTGTCTCTAGTACTGAACAAGTGTTTTTTTTTTTTTTTCTTAATCGCTCTCAGATCATAATTTAAAATTGGTTTGAACATTCTTATTTAGTTATATGGTTAGTTTAGTGTTTCAACTAATTGCTCACTCATTCCATATAAATTTATTCAGTTGACAATACTTACCAGTTTTGATAATTGTGATAATTTCCATGTTCATTCACAACTGTGCCTGAATAACTGAGATGTTTTACTTGTTCTATCGGTTCTCCATTCAGAATGCAGTTGATATTTCAATGTTTCTGCTTTTTTTCATTGTGTCTTTTTATTGCTGATTTCCATGCCAGCAATTATTTAATTTATTCAAAAAATAATGAAGATATGTACTGGAATTTAGAAGTAGAAAATCATCTGCATAAGATGACAACTCAAATATAGACTAAATGTTGCTTGATATAACGCCCCCCCCCCATATATATATATATATATAAATGTAGCATTTTGTATAGCTTTTCTCTTCGCACCATGTCATATACCTTTTCCATATCTACAAAATATAAATACAGATCATTGTATTCCCATATACACTATTTGTCTTAAAATGAATATCTGATCCTGAATCCAATTTCTTTTCCAAGCTGCATTTCCACAATCTTTCTTAACTGTTTCCCTTTTTATAGATGGTTATTAAGGGCTCTACTCCAACATCAGGAATTAATATATGTGGACAACTCCATGGAGTCCGAAGGCTCATCGCAGAAAACAATTTTTCATACATCTCCTTGAACCCATTAACAAAGTACTCACAACTGACTGGCAGCCCATTCCACTCATTCACAATGCTAAGCCAAAAATCTAGTCCACACACCTCTACTAACACCTTTATTCAACATCCAGGGATGACCCCTTGTTCTGATCTATCTCTCCTGACACATTTCACCTGCATCTATCTTATAAAATCCTTTAAGAAACCTAAATGTTTCTATCATATCCCCTTGTTTTCTCCCATCAACCAACTTTTGCAATCCACACACCTTCAATCTATCCTCAAAGGGATCATTCTACAGGTCACTAGCCTCTGAATCCTCTCCCTCACCCCAAACAAACAAACCCAAGGAACCAGACTTGAGCACAGTACTCCAGATGTGAACTTTATAAAGAGGAACAACTACCTTATCTCTACTTGTGTTCTTCAATAGCAAAGTAATCTTATGGAGTACCTTAGCAATATGTTCTCTAAATTTAACTCTGTTTACAACCACGCTTAAATCTCTAGCTTCATCTATTTCCTGGAGTAGTGCCATCAATTTGATACACAGCTTGTAACTTATTTATCCCAAAATGCATAACTTGACATTTCACAAAGCCATGCTGACCCTCATACAGTAGCATATTTTTATCTACCCATTCTTGAATTCTTTTTTTACAAATTTCTCTAGTACTTTTACCAACATGTTACTTTGCCCTCTTTACACTAGCTTGAAACTCTAGCAGAGCTGAGACTTATGAGCCCAGTCAAAGACATTGCGAGTTCCCTTGCACATTCTACCAAAATCCTAGCTGATATCCCACCGGTATTTACATTGAGACTGCAGTATCCTAAGAACCTCCAATTCATCAGCCTCTGTTCCCACATTACTGTTTATCACATACGTTAAAGCAGTAACCTCACTAGGATAATACCCTTGCAAAGTGGTTACTCAGCAACAGCTATTTTATCTGCTTCTGTATCTTCATGGCCATCATCACTCATTATGTTTAATCTCCCATAGTCATTCTTCTGCTTACTTGCCACACAACGAAAGAACTCTTTGGGGTTTCCTTTGGCCTGCTCGGCTACATTCTTCTCATAATCTGATTTTGCCTTCCTTGTTTGAGCCTTGTACTGTTCATGAATCTGCTGGTCAACTTCTTTTTTATATACCCTCCTCAACCTTTTCCTTCTTTTGCAGCTCATGCTTAATGATATTACTAATCTATTTAACTGCTACCTGATTAACCCTCCTTACTCTATGTATACAATTCAATACTGCTTCTAGATGGCCATTAACTAGATCCCATGCACTACTAACATCCTCAACCCTGCAGTGTTTTATGCTTATTTAAGCTCCCCCCCCCCAAGCATGTCATAATCACCTGCCTTGTAGTTCCAGAAATACCCCTTCTTGATTGAATATTCCTCATGTTTTACAATCTTCCAAAAATTAAGCAGTGCAGGTAGTGTAAAACTTTTATATTACCATATTACTACATCAGAGCATTTCTGCCTGTCGATTTTTTTTTGCCACTTCACATACAGATACTTTTGACTGCATTCTTGTATGGTTTTCTACATTCTTGTTGTCACTACATGTTTTATGTAGCAGTCCTGTAAAGTAATTACTCCAGATACCTAGAATATTTTTCTTGTTTTTGTGTCCCCTTAATGTGATACTTTTTACAGTATTTTTTCCCCTCCATTTGCAAGCTTTTTCAATCACCTTTAAAATGTCTTGTCCTCTTCGTGATATTTATTTTCTTAGTGCATACCAGAGTTCCCATGGGTTTCATTTTGCTAGTTTTACACAGTGCTTTGCTTTCTTATATACAGGGTGTTCGGGATAAATTTGACAGTTTCGTAAGGAAAAAGAAAATCTTCTTTGTATCTATTAAATTTAATGAATTGACAAAAAAACATTACAGGCAGAGTTAATTACAATACTATCAACAAGATTTACTCAAAATAACCACCATTAGCATCGATCACAGCTTCAATTCTGCTTCGGAACCTCGAACAAGCTGATGCTACAGTCTCCCTGGGAAGGGCCGCAAAAACTGTTTTAATTTTATCCATTAACTGGGCTTTTGTATTACTGGAAGTGCGATTGGTGTCTTTTTCAACTGCGCCCCATACAAAATAATCCATGGGGTTAAGGTCTGGGGAGTTTGGAGGCCAAACATTTGGACTGGTGAAGTCGTAGAAATTTTCAGACAACCATTTTTGACTTTTCCCAGAGGTGTGGCAAGGGGCCGAATCCTGCTGCCATACATACGGCCTACCATTGGCTACCCTTGTTATCCAGGGCTTGACTACAGTTAGCAACTCCACGAACAAAGCCCGAATTCCAATGCCAGGGTTCTTCAACACCTGTTCCTGCAGATTTGCGAGGAATTCTGCTGTACGAACGCAATCAGATCGTCTGCTAGGGATCTTTCTTCTTGCTACATCCTCGTAGTCACCATTGCAAGTCTCTAGTTCATGCCTGATTGTTTTTACTGTATTCAGGGAGCATTGGGCAGCAGTCGTAATATCCTTATTTTGATGGCGGGCACGAATCATCATGATACAAGTTATTCTCTTCCATGATTCAGGTGGGTTCCAGCTATCCATCCTTTCTGACATCTTGTATATGAATGAAGGGTCCAAACTTTTAAATGAAGAGAAGTGTGTGTTAATACATGTAACTTACGGAAAAATATAATTAATTATAAATATGTCAAATTTATCCCGAACACCCTGTATATATATATATATATATATATATTTTTTTTTTTTTTTTAATTCTGAATTCTCTAAAATCCCATGCTGATTTTCTTCCCATGACCATTTTATACTTCTTTTCCTTGACTGCTCTTTAAGTTCCTGAATCCACCATGGAGATCTGATCTTTTTGTCTTTGGAGAAAACCTCACCATATGCGTCTCTCGCTTAATCAGCAAGTGGTGGGTTTGCAACTAAATCTTCAAGGTTCTTGTTTTCAATCTCTCAGATATCCAGCAGGTACTCATCATTATTAGCTTTGCACTTTATTCCTAATTTCGCTAGAACATTTCCTACTCTGCTGTTTAGATCTTCAACAAGACACAACCTTTCATTTTTCGTAGTTAGCTGCCTTCCTCTAATGCCATGAAAAATTCCCCAACTCTTTTTAGGATCACAGACACAAAGTCTCACTTCCCAGTTCGCTTTCTGATATTTGCCACATCACTCTACTTAATATTGCCCGTCTATTGAATGACGGGCAAAATTAAGTAGAGTTTTATCTAAGTTATGCTACATAAAACTTTTCCAACTATCCTCACAATTTAAACAAACATAATTGTTTTGTTATGTCATTCTCAAAGTGTTCAGTTTCACAAAATCACAGACAGATATTAACTTAAAACAAACTTGCGATAAAAAAAAAAAAATCAAGCGCCAAAATAGAAGCAAGTCAAAAATAAACTGCAACAAGTTTCCCTTGCCATAAGCAATGACTATTAGGCATGGTGTAGGTAAGCTACTAGGCAGGTCAAATTGGTCACCCTTGATTCATATCTGACGGATACCGAAATCTGAACAAAAGATTAGCTACTTGGTTATACCTCACTTTTCCCCTATAACTAAACAATATCGGATTTGGCGCTTACTGTTTACGCATATGTTCATAACTTATTGATTTTGATCACAAGGCATTTTAAAACAATCAAAAGCATATTATGATATTTTTTTTTTGTGCGATAATTAAACGATATAACAACAATAGTTTTCATTCTTTTGTATACTGATGTTTTTAGAATTAAATCACAGAATATTAAATGATTAATTTTCTGTATTGAGAATTGGCGGGGGGGGGGGGAGATAATATGTAGCTTGTCTGGTTTATGTGTAAATTCAAGATTTTTTCTCTCTCTCCCAAAAAGCGAAAACAGTAGCGTATGGTGGAATTGACGTGAATGCTGTTATCAGCAACATTATCAATATCATCAATTTTATATCGAAAAACTTACGTTATTACAAATAAAACTTTTCGATTGGTACATCACTTCAAATTATTCGTTTCTGGGATGTAAATATTACCTTAATTTAAATGTAAGTCAATCAATTGCAGCTCCACATAATGAGCCACATTATTCTCCCTTCAAGTCAACACATGCTTCAATGGCAACGGTCACATTTTCTGATCTATAATCCCACTGTAAAACGTCTTTATATTTGTAACAGTTCATGGCTATTTAATTCAAATAACTGCTTAAACATCATTTCCTCATGAATTTCCCATGTGTCCGGCAGATAACCTGAGTATACGTTCCTGGGAAGAAGAACTCTTTCAGCCGATATCTAATGACACCCCCCCCCCTCTGCAAATTCATTCACAACTCTTAGTAAACAAACCCTCATACTCTTATATGACCTGTAGGGGAGAAACCCTGGTCGTCATATATTAAAAAAATTCTTCACTAATCTCACAGACTTGTCACCATCTTGGTCACTTGCCTCTGAATCCTCTCACCATGAAACATAGGCGAAAACCTGTGCACAACAGTCACATTAGCATATCAATATCTTATAAAGACAGATAATAACCTCCCTATCTCAGGTTGCCAACATGTTCTTCAGAACATGAACCACCTGTTTGGCATCATTACCAAATCCATACTCTCAACAACAATCCCCCCCCCCCCCCCCCACACACACACCAGTAATATTTAATGGCAGTTGCAAGAAGTCTGGACAAATTCATGAAGGAAAAACTGGACCTATAACCTTGCTGAAGGTGCCAGAAACAGCCATTAGCACCAAGAGATATTCAGTATACCCAGTAATAATTTGCCCAGGAGTCAATTTGTTAAATAATTAAAAAGTTTATAGCAATATAGGTGCCAGCATTCTTTCTAATAAGTATGGAAATGTGAAAATAATAATAATAAAAAAAACTAGATTAATGTGTTAATCACTGATTTTATAACCAGAAATTACAAAATGTTTTAATATCATCTACATTCTTAAGTTATAAAGTGAATCATTTTAAGAAATTAGTGCTCATAATAGATGCATAAAATGTAAGCTTTCTACTCAGATATACAGGGTGATCAAAATTAATGTATCCCTATTTAAGGCCTTGTGGAGTCATCCTGTGATTGATCCAAATACTACGATACTCTGCAGAAATACATTGTGCATGATTCAGAACCGATACCTGAGGGGAAAAAGTTTCAAAATTCACCACCAGGGAGCATATCAAATGCATGGAATTTGCATAATGCAACTCGGCAGGTGCCAGGAGGGTTTAAAAAGATGGACACAGGATTTTTCCCTTCATTCTGGTTGTTAATGTGTGGCACTAACCTTGCCCCAGTGTGCTTGATTCATGAAGCTGTACTACCTAAACAATTGCAATTCTGTTGCTGCACTCCATGAACTCCTGAACAAATGTCAATGAGGTCCACTATCTCCATGTGCTCTGCGATGAATGATTAGTCATTTCGAAGAAACAGGATTGTTGGGAGTTAGACCTAGCAGTTTGCAAACCAATCAGTTCTTAACAAGTGAATGTGTTGGTTCCTGTAGTGCAGGTGCTGTATCAGGACACATGGATGTGATTTACACAACTGTCTGGAAAATTCTATGGATGGTAGTTTCACTTTGCTGTAGTTGGTGGAGACGAAGAGTTGTAGAGTATGTGCCCTTGGACTCCTTGTGGGTGTCATGTAATAATAATACCAGGCAGTGGCGCACTCAGGATTTAATCTTGGAGAGGGCCGAGTGCTCAAGATTTAACCTTGGGGGGGGGGGGAGAGTTGAGTAGACGATTTGCGAATACACACTATGCATCGCATATGACCTATGACTGAGCATCTGCAGTGATCACTAATTCATAAGTAGTATAGAAATAAAAGACAACACAACATAAATAAAAAAAAAAAAGAATTTTAATTAGGAAAAGATTTTTGGAAATTTTTCTAGTGTTTTTTCCTTTTCTTTGAGGGGTGCCCGGGTTGCCCCCCGTCTGGGTGCACCACTGATACCAAGTAATTATGGGTATTCACAGCTCCTTTTAGGTGAAAGTGAGTCTCATCTCCCCACAAAATCATCCATGGCCATGCAGCATCCAACTCCACTCAAGCAACAAATGTTAAAGAATGTTAAACATTGCTTGAGTGGAGTTGGATGCTGCATGGCCATGGATGATTTTGTGGGGAGATGAGACTCACTTTCAACTAAAAGGAGCTGTGAATACCCACAATTACCAGGTATTATTATTATTACGTGACACCTCCAAGGAGTCCAAGGGCTCATCAAAGGAGGGCACCTACTCTACATCTCCATCAACTACAGCAAACTGAAACTACCATCATTATCTACACCAATGCCATCTACTGCCCACCACCACCACCTCTAGTATTTTCGCAGACAATCACAAACATCCATGCCCACGGCAGGATTCAAACTCACAGCCTTTTGGCTGAGATTGGATATTCTAACCACTCAGCCAACCAGGCCATGAAGTTTGGGTTATGCAAAATCCATATATAGTCCAACAAATTCCTATGCATTCACCCAAAGTTACTGTCTGGTGCGGGTTTACCGCTTCATTATCATTGGACCATTTTTCTTTGAGGACATTTGCCAGTTGGATCCTGTGACATGTGTCACTTGCCTCTGAATCCTCTCATCCATGAAACATAGGCAAAAACCTGTGCACAACAGTCACATTGAGCATATCAATATCTTATAAACAGATACAGATACAGCAACGACTGTGCATGGACCTTCTCCACATATCAGCCGGCCGTATAGGAGGTTCTTCAAGAACATTTCATGGAAGCCAGAGTGATCAGCCATGCAGTTAGCAACACTAACTGCATGGCAGTCTGTAAGGGAGCACCCAAATTCTTAATTGTGGAGTTATTTGGAAACTTATTTAAAAGCATTTAGAAGCTTATTTTGAATACATTCAGTTATTCACTAGTATAACAATTTGTATAGTATTCATAGTTCATGGATTCTGAGTCATGGGTTGGTATGACCAAATGAAGTTGCAAATTTCTGAAAAACAAACTTCATATTTCTTAGTGTACCAGAAGGGTCCTAACATTTCATTTTGTTATGTTAGTTATATTTTACTAATGACAAATGCCATATATATATAATGTTTACTATCCTCTATAACTGATGATTCAAGAAATCACTAAATGAAAACCAAAGTTCTATTTCATATATATATATATATATATATATATATAAACCTATTTTCTTCTCCAATGCTATTCTAGATTATTTAGTGCTTTTAAGTAGTAATAGTAATAGTAACAATTTGTGTGATGTATAGTTGTATTCTTGGTGTGGCTTTTTTTTTTCCCAGGTACAAATTTTAAGTATCGTATGGCATATGCTAACTTCCAAGTAAAGAAATATTTATACACAAATATAAATAGAAATATAGAGCTAATATTTTTTCTTTATAACTAAAAGAAAAAAATATTAGCTGTGGAAACAATGAGAGTCAGTGCCATTATTGGGGTGTGATTATTACTTAAATTCAGTGGTCATTAATTATTGTATCTAAACTTTCACCAAAAATAGTAATTCCCAAGAGACCTTAAAAACTCACAAAAATTAGTAATTGCCCGTAGTAAAAATTTTTCACATGCCATTACAAGGTATGTGAAAAACTTACCTGAGAGAGAGAGTTTTCAATGAATTTTATTTTTAAAGCAACTTACATCAACTAATTTCTGAAGAAAATTTAATGATGATGATTATTATATTCAATGCATTATATATCAGTCAGGGTGATATATGAAAAAAAAAAAAATTAAAATAACAACATACTTCAGTTTATACACTTCAGAATGAACTATAAGAAATAAGTGTAGTAAAAATGTTAATTCAAATATACATAGTAAGAGTTATAAACAGGACTAAGTTATTGAAAACTCTTACTAGACATTATACAAATGTACATGATTTCCTACTACTTGTGTATACTGGGTCCTTAGTTTTTCCAAATCACAGGAGCATTTAAAATACAGAAATCAAAACTAATGCCATCAGTTCAGTTCTTCTCAAACAAGTTTCATTAATTTGTTTGAGCTACTGTTTAATAAAAACTTTTCCAAATGAAAGATTCAAACCAAAAATGCTAACAGTTTTCACAAATGTTTTTTACATAATGAGTACACATTCACAAGAAATTATATTGCAACAATCACCATTAATAAAGAAATTCAGTAAATGTACCATATAAACTACCAACCAATAAGAAGAAACTTTCTATCCTTTATTCTGGGATATAGGATCATATATTATACCTGTTTCTCCTGTGAATTAAAATAATCAATCTTTCCTTCTCACTAACACACCCACAACCCAGATCTAAAAATTCATGTATTCAAAATTATTTACAAAATTGATTTACCCTTTCATACTGCAAAATTTTAGAGGCAAAACCTTCTAGTTCACATATATAAAAGAGAGAGAGAGAGAGAGAGAAAGGGAAAAAAAAATTATATATATATAATAAAAATAAATAAAATGAAACAGAGTAACAATAAACAGAAATGCTAGTCACATGCATATTTATATTGGTTTCTTGAATAATTTGTCAAATGTATAAAAAATCCTCATTACTGCGATGATTTCTATAACCATAAGTAACTTAATCAAAACAATACTATATGAAAAAACATGTTTCAAAATAATAATTTACTGTGTTCTAAATTAACTGAAACTCAGATGACAGCAGAAATGAAATAGTAAATCAAGACCATTTCTTGGGTGTTCAAGAAATGTAACAATAACATTTAAGTGAATATTTAACACAATGTACAATATATATATATATGTGTATATATATATATATATATATATATATATATATTAAAAGCATGATTTTAACTAGTAAGAGTCCCAATCTACATGTTACCTTTACCTCCAATTAGTTAAACTTTCAAGTTATAAATGGATTCAAAAATCCTTAATAATGAATATGTAATAATAATTACATATTCACAGAATATGTAATTATTACTGACTATCAAGTCGAAATAAGTTATTTGTTATTCATTAATGATGAGGGGATGTAGAACACATCCCAAAGAAAGAAAGCTTATAACTGAATAAAATCCGATGTTTATATTATCATGGAAATGTTTCCTTAAATATTACTTTGAAAAAAAGAAATGAATTGATAAATTTATTGATGGTAGCAAAATTCATTGAGATTTCCAGCACATTACAAATAATTAAAATTTTATAAGGCTACTATGAACAAATGTAAAATAATATTGCTTTAACATTACTTTTTAACAGTAAAATAAGATAGACATTAATCATTAAAAGAAGAAATAGAAGTTAAGAAAATACCTTATAAATTAAGTTAATGTAATTAAGATAATCTTGTTGATTTTATTTTCACAAATAAATGTTTACTTGCCGATTAACATATATTGATAGTAAAACAGCTACAGTATACTTTTTGTATGATTTCATCAAATTCAAATGCTAACTGTTAGTACTATATGAAAAGTGTATAAAGTACAGATACAAAGGATGTTTTGAATAAAAATTTAGAAAAGGGATAAAGAAAAATGGTCATTTTTACTTACCAATAACCACAGAAATTTTTAGATATAATTTTCACTAATACTGCAGTACAGTGTACATATATCTACTACAATAATGTTATGAGGGTGAAGATCAGAGTATTCTGAATGTTTAAAACAGTCCTTTAAATTAATAGTATCACTTGTTTAATCAAAATTTTAGAACTGTTATTGCTATCCTTAGAATAATTTTTTTATATACATATAAGAGACAATAAGTTATCATTTTTTATATTAATAAAAAATGAGAACGTTTTTTATCTATTCTTTTTTTAAAAAATTCTAATGGCATTTTTTGTGCTCTACAGCTTAATGAAATTAGATTTTATCTGATAGATGTATAAATCGATGACTGATTAAGAAAATCATACACCCATTCATTTAAAATGGCATGGTTACATACTTGATTGGTCAAAACACTTAACTTAAGTGGAAACTTGCAATGTTCAATATGTTTACTATATGTATATATAGAATTTTAGATATAGACTATTTCATCATTCAACAGTTCCCATATTTTGCTAGGCTACTTTCACACATTACTTCATATGAGAAATTTCTGCAAATTAGCATCTTTGATTCTTTATATCCTTTTTTATAATGATAAAGCATAACATGTAGTGAAAAAAAGGAAAATATCAGTCTAAAAACATATTTTCATTGTTTTGAAGGGAAACAATATTTCTAATATAAACAACAATACATTTAACTCATACAATCACATAATGTATATAAACTAGAAATAATCATAAAAATTATCTCAAATGCATATGGTTAACTTCTCCTCTTCCACATGAAGTTACTCCATAATTGAATAAACCCCTTTTAGAAAGATCAGGCTATGTTTAAGTTCACTTAGGATAAACTTGTTGGAATAAACATTGAAGTTACAAATATAGTCTATGTATGTGCTAGAACTTTCTTGTATTCTTGTAGATCACTAAAAAAATCTTTAGATGAATTCAATAATAATAAGTAACTGAAATGCAGATGTCTTAAATGAATTTAGGCCTTCCATTCATTTATTTGTAAAGAAAACAGAAAGAGATGCTCATGAAAAAGCAGACTTTTTCTTATCAGGAAATCAGTATCAAGAGTAATTGAAGTAAATATGCATGTTGCTTTTATTACTGATAGCTAAAATTCCATTATCATGGTGCAATTTTCAGTGATCCAGAGGAACTGATTAATGCAGTCATATATCTAAAATGCCAGCCTGGTTAGCTGAGTGGTTAGCATATCCGTTCTCCAGCCAAAAGGCTGTGGGTTCGAATCCCAACTTGGGCATGGATGTTTGTGATTGCCTGTGAAAATACTAGTGGTGGTGGGCAGTAGATGGCATTGGTGTAGATGATAAGGTTCACTGCAGTTAGTGGAGATGGAGAGTTGTAGAGTAGGTGCCCTCTCTCGATGAGCCTTTGGACTCCCTGGAGGTGTCACGTAATAATAATAATAATAAATAATCATTACTTTCTTAACACTGATGGGATTACTTACTTGTTTTATTCTTTTCAAAGATTGCCTACTTATTTAACAAAAGTCTTGCCACAGCACAAGTCCCAAAGGAGTAGAAGTAAGGCAAAATATTACATATACCTGGAGTTATAGTTAAGGTAGCGAATGTATCTTTAATCATTAATATACAAATTAAATAACATCAAGGTCACTAAATTGAAGCAGATAAGATTGGATGACAGACTAGTGAGTCAGATAGCTGAATGGCTATTGGATAGGTATCAGCAGCAAGTATGTGGGGACACTATCTCGAAAGAGGAAAGTTGCTAGTGATGTGCCACAAGTGTTAGTTTTGGGACCATTGTTGTTATTTAATTTGTATATTAATGATACTGGGATAGGTTTAACTGGTGATATACTACTATTTGTAGATGATGCAAAACTGAGGAGAGTGAGAAGGAATCAAGCAAATGTTGTGGTCTTACAGGATTTGAATGGATTGTATGCATGGGCAACAGTATGGAACTGTCAATTCAATGTTACCAAGTGTAGGGTTCAGAAATTTGGTAGGCAACAATTGGATGCAAAATATGCACTTGGTAGAGAAATTTTGGAGGAAGTTAAGGAGATACTGAGGAGAGTGATAAGGAATCAAGCAGATATTGTGGCCTTACAGGATTTGAATGGATTGTATGCATGGGCTGTATGGAACTGTCAATTCAATGTCGCCAAGTGTAGGGTTCAGAAATTTGGTAGGCAACAATTGGATGTAAAGTATGCACTTGGTAGAGAAATTATGGAGGAAGTTAAGGAGATAAGAGGCCCTGCAGTGGTGGTGGACAAGTATATGAAGTTCAGAGGTCACATTGCACAAGTTGTGAAGACATAATTTGTGCAATGTGACCTCTGAACTTCAGATACTTGTCCACCACCAATGATTATGGCAATGATGCGGAGGGCCTTAACTTGTAGAAATAAAAAGATTCTGGTTCCATGCATAAGGCCTTGATCAGGTTTTGTATGATTACTGTGCACAGATTTGGTTCCCTGGTTTTCATGGTGATGAGGATATATTGCATACAGTCCAGAGAAGCTGACCAAGGTTGTAACTAGTCTTTGGGATATAGGCCCATGAGGATAGATTGAGGGAGTGCAGTTTGCAAAGCCTAGTGAATATGAGGAAGAGAGAGGATATGATGAGACATTTTTTATAGAATGAGAGATGGGATAGAACAAGGAGACATACCTGGAAGTTATATAAAGAAGGTGTGAGCAGAGGTGGAAGGAATAGGTTATTTGCATGGAGAGTGGCTGGTCAGTGGAATGTTTTGCCTGACATTGTGGTGCATGCAGATACATTGGGTAAGTTTAAAGCATGGTTTGATGGGCTTTGTGTGTGTGTGTAACACTGTTTGCCACTCATGATGAGTCCTTTGACTCCATGGAGGTCTGGTGTTAATAATAATAATAAATAATAATAAGAGGAAGCTACTTGATAATTTTTGTCTATCCAGTGTCACTGCCTAATTTGTTTGAGGAGCACTGTATTTTCAGATGTTCATGACTAGTTAACTTAGAACCATTTGTAAACATATATTTTAAATTATCACTATGATCACAGGTGAAGAAATAACAGCTAATATAAATTTATGCCATGATGCAACACATCATTATCATTTGCCAATCTTACATAAATGGTAGAGAAATGAGAGCTAACTATTTATTATTAATTTGGGCTAGAAACAAAGGTTAATGATATTTCCACAGTCCACCTGAGGTGGGAACAAAAGGGAAGGTGCTTTGATTGGTAAAGTTAAGAGCTTCATGGAAGCGTTTTAAGCTTCTCTTCTTGTAGTGAAGAATATTTTTACAGGTATTTTAGAATTTTATTAAATGTTTACTTAAATGGGTTGACTATAGTTATAGTATTGTATTTGCAAATATAGTAACTAAGATCTGCTATAAGTAAATATATAATAAAATGATTAGAAATCTAAGAAATAAGTATCCTTCTAAAAAAGAAGCACAAAACAGGTTTCAGGCACATGGATTTTTGTGAAATTCTTTGGTAGCAAATGATTTTCAATATCTAGTGTGAAACCATCTCTGCTTATTGATTGAAGTGGCTCTGAAAAAGTACAATGCTTGGTCTCTAATTTAGCATGGTTTCTAGATTATTTAAGCCCATCAAGAGTACTAAATGTACAGTGGGTCTACAACTCTTCATGAGCAGGATTCACATAAAAAATATAACAATAAAAATTTCAAGCTTAAATTTAAATGACATCCTATAACAATTTTGTTACATCGGGATAACAAATTATGATAAAGGATAAATCTAAAATCTTTGTAAATACTATGGTTGCTACATTTCTTAATGAAAGTGTGCTTTTACTTTACACAGGAGATGTGTAATTGCATTCCTTTAACTTTACTGTCATTGAGATGTTTATATTATTTATATATACAACATGACATAAATGATATTTTCATAACGGAAAATTTGAATCTATTCAATAAAATTAAAGCAGATTAAAAGCAACATGAGGGCCAAAAAAAAAAAAAACTTTGACAAATCTGTTCACAGGTGCAATTGTAAATCATCTTCAGTACTATTCAGACACTGCTTCTGTTAACAAATTCTTATTTGTTAACAGAAGTAGTGCTCAACATCCAAATACACAATTCCATTAAATATTCTACTGAAATACAGACAAATAAAACTCAGAATATATTCATAAACAGAGGCTATTCTCCTCTCCCAAATGAATCTTGCTAATTAAAAAAAAAAAATGCAGATAATATTTAAAAGAATAAATATAGTCTATTCCCATATAATTCAACACTCTTAATTCATTCAATATTAATCTATTCAAAGAAGTTGTGGCACCACAAATACTTCAGCTTACAAGAGACTACTGTGAAGATATCTGGAGAATCACTTGAAAAAGAAGTGAGATTATAAATCAATTTAATGACTATTAAATATCATCTCTAATACATCTGACATTTTCCTAGAATTTATAAACTCGGTACTTAACAGAGCACTCGCATTAAATAAAGAGATATATATGATCAGCCATTAAGCAAGTGACAGTTAATGCTGCAATGTAACTGCTTGTTTGATACAGTGATCTGGGTTGTTTACTGAAAGATTTGATCTAAGGAATACTAATTTTTAAATATGTAATTTCATCCCATCATCTTTATTATTCTTGAGATGTTTCAATATCTCAAAGCAAATTCAAGAATAGTCTTTCACAATTTCGTTTCAATCTGAAACCTCTTGAGATTGTCGAGATACTGAACCATTCTGGAAATGTCAAATGAGATTGCATAAAATATGAAAATCAATGCTGAGTATATATAGAAAAAAAAATTCTAGTTCAACTACCAAAATTACAGTATAAGTTATATACAGCATTCAACAATGTACTGCACTATTATCCATACACAGGCAATGATGTCTTTGCATTTGTAAAGTATATAAGCTTTTGAAAGTGCTTATGCATAAATTCTAAAAATGTCAAGTGTATTATGCATTAAATGTAATAGTTATTAAACTTATTTACAGGGTTCACTTGTTTTTTAAATGGTTTGATTTTTAAATATTGCTACAGCATGAATACTGTATTGTTACAATATTTGTTACTTATGAAAAAAAATTAGTAAAATGTTCAAATTAAAAGTGATATGCTCTGAAATTCAAGTGAATATCATAGACTACTTAACTGATGGTTGCACAACTATATAAATTAAATGAGCCTCAGTGGAAATATTCATACACTTAGTGTATGAAATATTCATACACTAAGTGTATGAATATTTCCATGAACATACTAGCTGGCTGGGTATTTTCTGGTTCATGCTACAAAATGAACATTTCTGCTGATTGGTTACCCACTGAACAGTTTGCAGGTTTCCGATTCCTACAAAAAAGTGTACCAAATTATATAGAAGTTCTGTTAAAAATATCTTCTTCAATATACTGGAAAAACATTTAAGTCTGTAAATCAGTGAATCTATAACAATGAAATAATTAACTGATACCATCAATTATTCAAATTAAATGGATATTGAATCCAACATTACTTCAAAGCCGAATAGAGAAACTACAAGAGTTTCGTGCTGAATACAGAAACTATAAAAGTTTTGGCGGATCTAAGCATAAGCAAACCTTTCATGAGAGCAACTCATAGTAAAGGTGGAGTAAGCTCTTATCACTATCCTTAGTATTTCCCATAAAACACATCTCCTAGTGGACATGTATGATGTTATACATTATTGGGGGGGGGGTCACTACCCATGCTCTTTTTTCAGTAATACCATCAATGTTAACAGGTTACTAACTTTACTGGATACATGGAGTTATCTTTCCTTCCACCTCATGTTACAGATCACAGGAATCTTTGCTCTCACTGATATTAGAAACTAGCTACTATTGTAAGCCTATTTCTCTCAAATGAAGATAGAGAATAGCTAACTTTCCTTCATTTAGACCAATTTTTTATTATTTTCTTTCTTCTTCTTTGTCTGCCTTTTGGACTGGTGAATATATAAGATTATCTGACTAACCTTTTGTTTTCATAATCAAGTTCAACTGAGTTAATATTACACGGTAATTAGAAACTTTGTATTTTGCTGTTTAGTAAGTTAAGATTTTCAGTGACCAGAATTTCTGTTCTAGCACATTTCAGACTTCAACATTTCAAAATGTATACTTGGAAATCTTTAGTCACATTTAATATAGCCTAAGTTTCATGGAAAGGGTTAAATCATAATTAATGTCACTTGCCACAACAACAGATAAAATAGTAAAAGATAAAGCATAAGGCTGTATTTAGTCAATTCACTTAAGATTACATGTGTGTGTGTGTGAAGATAAAAGAATTCTTCCATGCATCACAACACTGAATGAATAATATACTTTCTTATAATTTCTATATATTTTTAACCTTCATATTATAAACTGTTTACTAACAGTTTTGTAAATGGACCTATTTGAAATCTGTGATTCCCCAAGTTTTCAAGCCCAAGGACTTGTGTGAAATCTGAAAGTGTGTACCCACCCCCTCCTTTTTTTTTTTACATATCATTATGTACATCAGCTTTTCAGGAGATTCTCTGCACAATTATGTGGACCCTTGATATAATCTACACTTTAGGAATCATTATTTGATTTATAAAATTTATGTTACCAATGTAAAGTTGCATAGTGTAATAACTCAGGCATATAATCAAAAACCTAACTACTGAAAAGTAACCATTGTAAATATTAATTGATAGCACACCAAAAGCACTAAAGTCATTCATACATATTACTACACAAACTCATGAATACAGTGCTCTAGAAGTAGAACTGTTTTGTGCCCAAAGAGGAACCTTGTAGGAAGGCATCATGGGATGAAAGCCAATCAGACAACAAACACTGATATAATCTCAGGCACTTGTGGTCTCAGTGCAGAGAAGCCTTGATTTAAAAGATCAAATTACTGTACTCTGTGTTGTACACAATTAAAATTATCATTCCTCTTCGCTTTCAGAGCCAGACTCACTACTGTCATCGCTGCCACTGCCACTATCACTTCCACTATCACTGTCACTTTCACTGTCACCTGTGCTGCTACCATTTTCAACACCATCCTGCAATTATAGAGTAATAATCAATAACAGACTTGCTAAGAAATTATAAGTAATTTTTTTTATAAATTAATATAAAAATTTATTCTTATGAAGGGAAAAAAAAGGTAAATTGGATAAGAGCATTGGATAAACAGCATGAACTTGCCCTTGACTTTTTTTACATATAGCAAATCATAACAAAATTAATGTAGAGATCTTAATTTCAAATTACTATTCATATTATAATATAGCATGTAATCACTTAAACTTATTTACTTGAATTAAAACAATTAAGGAAACGGTAAATAAAATCAAAAAGATGTATTTTGTAACTGCATTCTTGTAGAGTGGAACTATTTATTATCATTAACAACTGAACCTCAAGTTTTTTTGGCATGTGTGTTGTAGATAACTTTGGTTTTCTTAATTTGTCCAGTAAAATAATCCAATTAAAATACAATAATATTTAAATAGCAAACCTTAAATACATCATTCCATTAAGTTAATCATGCCAGAGAGGAGGAATGATAATTTAAAATTATTTTGCCAATAAAAATGGAATTATAACAAAAAAAATAAAATTATTTTTTCATCAGTCTCAAACTAAGGACTGGTTTAAAAAATAGAAATCAAATTACTGAACTGAAACATGATGCTATTCTCAAATGCAAATAGAGGAGAAGGGTTGAGAGAAGGCCTAATCATCCCCCCCCCCCAAATTAAAAATACTATATACCAGATATTAAATATAGTGGCTAGATTACTGCTATTTATGGTGAAAAGAGAATAATGCATGGCTGAGGTATCAAAAGGAACGCAATACATATTTTAGGAAGTGAACTAAGGCAGATAGTTTTGGAAAAGTAAGACAGATATTAAATACCCTACTCAGGAACTGATGAAAAAAAAAAAAAAGGCCTTGATAATGAGTGAAGAGATAAGCATAAGCTTCATGAGTTGGATGCCTGTAAATGATTGAATAAAATGGTAAATTTTAATATATTAAGATATATTAAATTAATCATCATACAAATTTCTGCAATAAAAAAAATAATATAATAAGGATCGTGGAGAAAGCAAGGTTTTCATGAAGTACTGCAAAAAAGCGGCCTGTTAGCTCAGTTGGTTAGAGTAGTGCTTCCCAAACTTCTGGATGTCAGGGCTCCCTTTGCAAAATTAAAATATTTCATACCCCCCCCTCTCGAAAAAAAAATCGTAATAGACAGATGTATTATTATAATATTTATTGTATTTATATTCAATACAAAACATACACAGCGAATATTGCAAAAATCAAATGCATGTATTACATTTTTTGCCTCTTACCATTTGGTTCTGAAGACGATGTGGGCTGTTCTGGTAAAATATGAAATAATGTCCTTTTTTTTTTTTTGAGTCTGTTTCTGCTTCTTCTGATTGTTCGCGGGAATTTTTTTTTATTTTTTATCAGCCACTTATCCATCTCAGGGTTAAATTTTTTTAAACGTAGAATAGATCAAATAATATCACCACTTACCGATACTGGCACACCACAGACTGATAACATGAAATTAGTGAATATTACTTGAATCGGACCAGGAACATTTTTCTCTTTTGTGACTTTTCTCCCTTTATGGTAATTAAGCCTAATGCGAAACAGACAGCAAAGGCAGGTTATTAAAACGTGCATATGATTGGTGCGGTAGTAACAAAAGATTGCACAACCAAAAGATAAAAGCATAGCTGACAATTGAGTTGAAATGCTAACTCTCTTCAACCGAATTCCATATGCAAAACTGCCATAACATTCATTATATATATATATATATATTACTTAGTTTTAACACTTTTATGAATTTTAACACGTTTGGTTGAATTTTATTGCTGCCTTGGGAAATCGAACTCACACACATCTAATTAATAACAATAGTTTTTAGTTAGATACTGTGTTTGCCCATGCAACATATGGTTTTGTTTCAGTCTATACAGCATAGTTTCTGTATGAGTGGACATGTGATTCATTAATTAG
This sequence comes from Typopeltis vanoorti, assembly GCF_054136105.1. Classification (NCBI taxonomy): domain Eukaryota; kingdom Metazoa; phylum Arthropoda; class Arachnida; order Uropygi; family Thelyphonidae; genus Typopeltis; species Typopeltis vanoorti. The sequence continues at coordinate 87,900,614 of NC_143552.1, forward strand.
TGTGTTTTTATCCCAGTTGTCTCTAATTGCACTATTTGTTGAGAACTATATTACACAGACTCCTCATACCTTTTTCACTGGCATAATAAAAGTACTCGTTTTTTTTGCCTCTGCAGTATAGTGGCTGTTAGGGAGGGCGTGTTGTTTACCACTGCAAGCGAGTTACTATATCTCCACATGAACTTGTTTAAGCTTTTTTTCATGTGTGAAGTATATGCGAAACTTTTATTGGTAACAGAAAGCTAGCTCGGATGACAGTGATAATATAAAACGAGTTTTGATATGTATATAAAGTCAATATCAACAGTCCCTGATTGATGAAAGGGACAGGAAGATTTGGAGCTTCCCTGGAGAGCATTCAAAGTAAAAAAATACAATTAACCACTGCTTTGAAATGAAACACATGAATAAGCAATATTTACCAATATTCATTAAGCGCTGAAATACGCAGCACCAATGTGTGAATTTTTCCATTAAAATATAAAAAATAACAAAAAATAAAATAAGTTAAATACGTTTCTTTTAAAATAAAAAAATCTACTTAGTCTTAAAACATTTCAAATTTGTTTTCATTATTTCGCGCCCCCCCTCAACAAAACCTACGGCTCCCAAGGGGGCCGCGGCCCACAGTTTGGGAAGCGCTGGGTTAGAGCATTGTGCTAATAATGCGAGTGTCGTGTGTTAGACCCTCTCCCCCCCACACACAGGCCAAATAATTTTATGCACTCCTGATGTGCTGAATGTATACCACCATGCTGTCACTTTTTTGCTTCATTTAGCCATCTTTCAAAGTAATTACTTCAGACATCTAGAATATTCTATCCACAGTTTTCATGTCACCTTTATCATCTCTGATTCCTTCTGCAGTAACTTTTCCTCCATTTCTAAGCATTTTTTTAAGTTCTGGAATATTTCCACATTTCTGATATTTATTTTCTATTTCTTATCAAAGTCTTTTGGTTACTTCTTTTGTTTAGCCAGTTTCACATTTGCTTTGCTTTCTTATATTTTTCTCTGTATTCTTTTAGAGCACATGCTGACTTACTTGCATGGATCTTTTAATACACTTTCTTCTTTTCCTTGAATGACTCTTTAACTTCCTCCACCATGGCATTCTGATTTTTCTATCCTTGCAAGCAACACCACATGCCTCTCTGTCCGAAGTAATCAATGTTTTCTTCAAGATTTGCCAATGAATCTGCAAGGTTAGCTCTTGTTTTCAAAATCATTCAGTTTTTCTTGAACGATATTTGTGAATTTCAATCTACAGTTCACTTTGAAATTTGCTCAACTTTTGATTTTTTAAAAAACTTTCTTTTCATTATGATATATAGTTGTAACCTACTCAAAAAATAAATGGTGATCACTTCTGATTATGAAAACTTCTGCATACTTGTGCCCTGAACCAGCATAAAAGATCACAATCAACAATAACAGTCAATGAGATATTTCTTATTTTTTTGCTTCTTCTCTGGTTTTGAATTTGTGCACATCTTTATGTTGGAATATGTTATTAGTAATAACTAGTTCATATCCTGAACCAGCGTGTGTACCCCCCCCCCCCCCGAACATTAGGTGCCAGTATGCATTCTTTGCTAGAAGGAAAAGTTGAAAGTTAAAGTGATACTGTATCTGTATGACAGGTGTCACTGTTAATATCCCCCCCCCCCCAATGATCCAACAGAAATGTAGCAAGCATTTACCATTATTATTAGGTTTATTCTTTGCTCAAAATTTTCCCAAAGTATTTTTATATATCTGGTAATCATTTCCTACATGCCTGTTTAGATTTCCAACAAGGACCAACTTTTCATTTTTCTTTGTGTCAAGCTGCCTCTCTAATGCCTGAAAAAATTCCAGTGTCAAAATCATATTAAACATGTGGATATCAGGAAGGAACTTGACACTGTTAGCATTTATGAATATTAGATCATCTAATGTAAGCCAGCATGGTCACTTAAACAGAATCTGAAAGGAATGGTTATCAAACCAAGTTTTTTTTTTTTTTGTTTGTTGCCAAGGATGGCAGAAAACAGATCCCAAGGAAGAACAAGATCTAGGGCATTGATACAGTAACAAGTGCCTTAGAAGAACAAAATATAAGTGACTTGGTAGATGAATGATTAATTTGGAGGAAAACTGTTGATAAGACGTTAGTAATGATACAAACTTTCATATAGTATTATCATAATATCCTTGAGGGTACAGCAATTTGTTAATTAATCAATAATATATTTTATTAATAAATTAATAAAGTATATTTTTCTAAAAACTGAGATGTAAGAGGAAGAATTCATCATTTACCTCAAGCACATTGCATTTTCAGAAGTGTAAGTTTTTCATTGCTAACTAATCAGATCCAAGAAACAAAGAAACTGTTATTTTTTTATCAATCATAATACTGATTTTATTATGACTGATTTATCTAATATATTATCTGTTGAAGAATTTGATACCTTTTACAAGATTTCTTTGGACTCAGCTAATAAAGTTTTTCTGTCAGTTAAACAGCATCATATTCAGAAGGTTCAACGTCTACTGAATAATAAAAATAGGTGTATTAATAACCAGTTTGACTCCTCAAAAAATGTCATTAATATTTCAGGCCATCCTCTATCTAATGATGAAATATCAGTATTATCCAAAAGATTAGACTATGCAGTAGTTCCAAACACCATTCCGCTCATGGATTTTATGTATAATATAGATAAAGGCCTTTGTGACCAATCATATAATTTAGCAAGTAAAATCAAATTTCAACAGCGTATATTTTATTCAAATCAATATCACCTGAAAAAATTTCTCTAAAAAAAGAAACTCAAGCCTTATTTTCTCTAAAATGTTATAAGAACACAGTTATTACTAAGGCAGATGTAGGTCGTGCAGTTGTAGTTCATGATAAGAACAATTTTATTTTAGAAAACTTAATCTTCTAATTTGAGATCATTCTATGTATAGAAGCACTGATAGAGATCCAACTCAATCACAAATCAATAAACTTAACAGCCTCTTGCACAAAGTTCATTCTTAGGATGAAGAAAAGTAAACAGGCTGAAAATTCATAATGCTATTGCTTGAAGACTGTATGGCCTTCCTAAATTACATAAAAAAATGTGTTGCTAAGACCTATTGTAAACTGAATACAATGTCCGACTTATAAACTCTCAAAATATAAATCTAACGTTCATTCTGCATTTACAGGAAACTCTGCTTCTTGCATAAAAAATTCAATAAATTTTAAAAATAAAATTTCAGGATTAGCCTTGCAACTCACAAATCTTCTAGTAAGTTTTAATGTAGTCTCACTCTTTACAAATATCCCTCTGACAGATACGACTGAATTACTTCATAATGACTTTCCTCCTGATATTGTAAAATTATTTGACTTTGTCATTAATTCAGGATACTTTAGTTGCCAGAACAAACTGTACAAATAGATAGAAGTAACAACTTTTGGGTCTCTCCCCTTTTCCCAATGCTAGCTAATTACTTTATGGAACATTTTAAACAACATATTTTGGATGTTTTTTCACCTAAACCAGTGATTTGGTATAGATATGCTGATGATGTTTTTGCTATATGGAACTCCTTGTCTGATCTTCATGAATTTCTTGAAAAAATTAATCCAATAAACCCAAGAAATGAAATTTATCCTGGAAGTAGAAGATAACAATTGTCTTCCTTTTCTGGATGTTCTAATTCCACGTCAACCAAATGGTAGCCTGCAGTTCTCAGTATACAGAAAACCAATTCATACTGGTAAATACATTGTTTCTAACTCACATCATTACTCTTGTCAAAAATATGGTATAATCAAATCTTTAGTTAACAGAGCTCATAAAATACACTGTACAGATTCTCTTCCAAACAAAGAACTGTTTATTATCAGAACTACCTTTATCTCTAATGGATATAATACAAAAACTATCAACAAAATAATCAATAATTATGGCCATTGTCTTAACCCACCTCAAGAAGAAATTACCAGAATTTGTATTCCATATGCTAAAGAACCTTCAGAAAAAAATAGCAAAGCTACTTCAACAGATTGACTTACAAGTTTCTTTCCATCCAGTTTGCAAACTTAACACCTTCCTTATCTCTCCTAAAGCTAAATATCCTCTTCTTTCTTATTCTGGAGTTTACAGAATCCCCTACTCTTGCAGCTTATGTTATTATGGACAGACTGGGCATTCCATGCAAATTTGACTCAAAAAAACATCAGGAATATATTTCACTTAAAGGACCCAAGAAATCTGGTTTAGCAAGCCATACATTGTCTACAAAACACAGGATTCAGTGGAACAAAATAATAATTCTGTTCCACTGAATTACAATAAAATAATTTATTAACTAAATTAGTTTATTGTAATTTATTTTGTTTCTGTATCAATGTAGGTGGAGCTAATTCCTGCAGCTGAGAGTGCTCATAATATCACATACTTCAACTGAATCATTGTTCTCTTTTTTGTATTGAAAATGGCTTATGAAACTTAGTCGAGAATTTTACAAATAAAGACATTTAAATTAACGTAAGTGATTCTGTTATTAATATGACGGATAATAAAGTATATGTTTTGATATCTCTTATTTAGAATTGGTAATTGATTCATGCCATTATGACCTGCTTTTTTATAGACACTAATTATCACCATACATATTTGCATTGGTTTAGAGAAAGGTGCTTGGAAAAACTTTCATTCATTGAAGAGTGAATATCTGTGAAAGTCAAGGAAACTAGATATGCATGGATGGTTACATGAAAGCATACATGTGTGCATTAAATTAAAATGAATGACACAGTAAGTGAGAGAGAGAAAATGCCAGTTTTTTAGAGATGATGCTAGGAATGGTCAGCTAGTTTTGTCAAGAAAGAAAAGCAAAAACTGTGGAGGTGGGGGGGAGAACGGGGAAGAGATTTATTTGTGGAATCAAATGGCATGAATTACCTGAATACTCATTAGTTAGGTGGTTATGTATCATGCATATGTACTAATACCAAAAGGTATCAGGAATAAAGTGAGAAATTTTTAGTATGGGTAGATGTAGCATGACAAAATATTGGCATTAGTGAGATCTATAAGAAGAAGAAATCCTTATGGGAATAGAATTTAATAGGCTCAGTATATTCAGAGAGGTCAGACAAGATAGAAAAGATGGTGACACACTGCTAATAACTGCAAAGGAATTAAATCCAACCAGAGCATTATACAATGGGGTACTGCTACAAAAGAGGATCATCTGAAGTGGAATGTGATTGCACAAGATAATACATTTTATAGAAAGAGAAAGGACTATCATTATTGACAATTTCCACAATGGGGATAGAGACTACAAAGAGGAGAAAGCACGTGGGACAAAAGAAACAGAATTTATAGAATTACCAAGCGATAACTATTGTACACCCACACAATAGAACCAGGGCATTGAGCCAAAAATAGTCAATTCAAGCTCAAGGAAGAAAGAAATAAAGGATGTATGAATTGGTCACCAACATGCGAAATCACATGTTTTATACATAAATTTTCCAACTGTTGTACAAGTAAAATAGTTACCACTTTAAGAACTAGAATTTTCATAAAAGAAAAACTAATTTTACGATATATAATAATAAAAAACACTCATCCTACGATACACATTGATTACCCTAATATCATAATGGATTCTCCTTCTTCTGACATGTGCAGAAGTATCTTGCATCTGTGGGTGTACAGTATCTTAAGCAGAATGTAATGGAAGGGACTCTAGATACAAGAACACCAGATCTGGTAAATTGTTTGCTAATCTGTCAATAAATTAGATAATTATTATGCTCTAGCTGGTGAGTGCAACCATGCAATTTTAACTTCAGAGGGGACAATGCATACGAGAATTTTGATGCAGGAGTACGAAAAGTTGTAAATGTATAGTACATCAGTACTGTGGACAGGCTAAGGATTTTTTTAAAAAATTATTTATTTATTGCCAGCAAAGGTTGGTCGACTGGTAGAGCCTCTGTTACTAATGGCTCACAAAAAAAAAAAAAAAAAAAAAAAAAAAAAAAAAAAAAAAAAGCAAGTTTGAGCACGGTTAGTAGTTGGAAGGGAATCAATCATTCGATGCTGTTGGCACACTCTCCCTCGATGAGTCTTTGGACTCCCTGGAGGTGTCACATAATAATAGTTATCATTATTATCGTTTTAAGGTAGCCTGTGTAGCTCAGTGGAAATGCCACTTGCATCCTCTGCATTAGGCTGTCCAAAGATAGACTTAAGTTCAAGTCACATCATCGACTGGAATTTTTTCTAAGCATTTCTTCGACCGGTTCCTGAGTTAGTCGATCTCTGGCATGGGAAAGTGGGTTTTTTATCCAGGAAACTTGAGAAAATCGACCTTAGACAGTAACACATCCTGTTATGGATATGTACCAAGAGATGGCAGCACGTGTTTTCCCATCTCTTCATTGGTTGCTGCTCATAAGTAGTGATAGTTGTGGGCCTGCTATCTCTGATTGGCTACCAGTAGAGACTGAACTGTCCAGTCAGACTCCAAAACTAGATAGGGTTTAAAGGCTTCGCCTGCTTCCTATAAGGGAATAAAAGGAGTTAGCTGATTTATTTATTTTATTATTCTTTTATTTTTTTGCTATTTTCATAGTCCAGAAACCCTGCTCTAAGTAACATCAAACTTTTTCAAATCACTTCTACAGATCTCAAATAAGCAAGGCAGTAGTAGACTTGCACCAGACTATGGAATTCATCTTCCACGTAAAGACAATCATAAACATCCATGCCCATGGTAGGATTTAAAGCCCATGCTGGTTGGAAAGCAGATGCCTTAACCACTCAGCCAATTAGGTCAGCTATAAGGAAAGTTTATGATCAACTGAAAAATGCAGCTTGAAGCAGAGTAGTTGAAGAGTGTCCGAAGGAAGCTATATTTAACTAACTCCTAAACTTAAGGAGAAAAAAATTGTATGGGATTAATTACCGTGCAATGGATGAACCAAAGCAAGAACCACATTAAAAAGAAAAGTTATATATCAGATATGGTTTAAAGAGCAATGATGAGGTTTAATAATCATAAGCAAGGAGAGAAATAGCCATGGTGAAGAAGCTGAAACTGGATCAAGGGCTCACTCTAGTGAGTACGGGAATGGCAAACCCGAGGTACCTGATGCTGGACCATGCCTTACTTCATGTAATGTACATCTGTTATATGATCTGTAGACTGGTCACTATCTTCTTTCTTTATACTTCCTCTCTTGTTCTTGTTCCTTCCCCCCCAATGCTATTAGAGTAATTCGAGGGCTAGGGGTGAATCTTTTCTATTTATTTTCTACCTTTAGTAGTGAGAGGAGTAGCCTATTTTAAGCAGTGGGAGTCTGCTGCTCTCCCAGGTTTGAAACATAATGGTTTCCTGAGGAAGGCAACGGGAAACCACCTCAGTATTATTTCCAAGAAATACGATGAACTCGGCAAATTTAGTTTCTACAACTGCAAAAATGGGGTCTATCGGCAAACGATGGATGTCATGCCCAGCAGAAGAAGAAATGAGGCTTATCAGGTTGTTAACCTACGAAATCCTCAAATGGACAATGAGGATGGAATCCCAAGTATTGAGGAAAATGGGAAGAAAATAAGACATCCAAGAGAGAATGAGATAGAAACTATACATGTTGCAACTCGGAATGTAAGAACAATGTTAAGAGCTGGTAAATTAGAGAACTTGAAGAAAGAAATGGAGAGGAATAAATTGGATGTAGTTGGTCTAAGTGAAGTCAGATGGGAAGATATAGGAGATTTTGAAAGTAATGGTTATAGAATTATATGTTCCTGTAGAACACAGGGGGAAAATGGAGTAGCATTTGTTTTGAATGAAAAGGTTAAAAATTCAACAGAAAAAATAATATATAAAAGTGACAGGGTGATTATGATTAAACTGAAAGCAAAGACTGTGGAGATAATGATTATACAGATATATATGCCCACAAGTCACCATGATGAAAATGAAATAGAAGAGATATATAATCAAATAGAAGAGATAATGGAAGAAGACAGAACTAAAAGGTGTACCATCTGGATGGGAGACTGAAATGCGGTGGTAGGTGAAAAGGTAGAGAAGGGAATAACAGGAAGATATGGCCTTGGAAAAAGGAATGAGAGAGGTGAAAGACTTATCGAGTTTTGTAAAAGACACAAACTAATCATTGGTAATACTTGGTTTAAACTTCCAAAGAGAAGAAGATATACATGGAAAATGCCAGGTGATATCGCAAGATACCAGATTGATTATATGTTAATACAAAACAGGTACAGAAACAGTGTAAAAAGGATATCAACATATCCAGGAGCTGATATTGATTCAGACCATAATTTGCTTGTTATGGAATTAAGAATACGATATAAGAAAATAAACAAAGGTAAAAGGAAGAAAAGGTGGAACCTAGCAAAACTCAAAGGAGATGCAGGTAGGAAATTCAGAGAAGAACTGGAAAATAAAATAAGGAACAAAGAGAATATATCTGAAGAAACTATGGATGTTAATGCAAAATGGAATCAACCTGAAAAACTTGATATATGAAACAGCTGCTGAAGAGATAGGTTTTGTGGAAGAGAAAAGAATTAAAAAAGCCATGGATTACAAATGAAATGATAAGAAAAATGGAAGAAAGAAGAAGATGGAAAAATGTAAACACTGAAGAGGGAAGAAGAAAATACAAAGTATTAAATAATGAACTGAGAAGAGAAACTGATAACGCAAGAGAGGAATGGTTAAAAACAGAATGTAAAGAAATTGAAGAAATGGAAAAAAGGGGGCGATATGATAAAATGTTTGACAAAGCAAAAGAATTTACAAATATTAAAAAAAGCATAAAAAATCTGCCAGTAGAAGATAAGCAAGGAAAACTGATTTATGATATTGAAATGCAGGGTGAAATATGGAAGGAATACATCAAAGAACTTTACGCAAAAAATGAAAGACCAACAAAAATTGAATTGGAAGAGCAAAATGAAATCTCAACAGAAGAAAGAGGTCCTGAAATACTAAAGAGAGAAGTAGAAACAGCAATTAAGGAATTAAAAAGTGGAAAGATGGAAGGGGATTTCACTAATACCTAGCTGATCCCACAGGTAGTGCAAGACCAAGACAACTTGTGGTAAAGGTGGAGCAAGCTCTGATCACTAATCTTAATATTTACCCTTAATGCCAAAACACATCTCCAAGAAGGGGATGTATGATGTTTTGTAATAAAGGCAAGGGGCCACTACAAAGACCGGTTTCGACCTTCATTGAGGTCTCATCAGTGGGAGCCAGGCTAGAAATACCAAGATTTAGTAATGCAGAGCTTGTAAGTATTTTACCAAAACAAGTTACCATAAGACCAAGGCAACTCGTGCTGCTCCACCTTTACCACGAGTTGCCTTGGTCTTGCACTACCTGTGGGATCAGCTAGTCTTGCATAAATTGCAGGCGCAAACTTGACATTTTGTCTGTTTGCTCACTTGGAAAAAATGGAGTAAAACCAGGTTTAAAATTGCTTGGTATCTTTAACATAACTATACCCAAGTTAAAAATAGTTTCTACATCTATATCTTCTCCTGAGATTTTTATTTAATAAGGTTATAACACCTTATGGTAACTTGTTTTGGTAAAATACTTAAAAGCTCTGCATTACTAAATCTTGGTATTTCTAGCCTGGCTCCCACTGATGAGACCTCAATAAAGGTCGAAACCGGTCTGGGTAGTGGCCCCTTGCCTTTAATACAAAACATCATACATCCCCTTCTTGGAGATGTGTTTTGGCATTAAGGGTAAATATTAAGATTAGTGATCAGAACTTGCTCCACCTTTACCACGAGTTGCCTTGGTCTTGCACTACCTGTGGGATCAGCTAGTCTTGCATAAATTGCAGGTGCAAACTTGACATTTTGTCTGTTTGCTCACTTGAAAAAAAAATGGAGTAAAACCAGGTTTAAAATTGCTTGGTATCTTTAACATAACTATACCCAAGTTAAAAATACTTTCTACAAGTGTATAGATTATTTGGAATTATTGTTTCAACTCCTCTATGACGAATGTGCCCAAGTTTGAAAATAAAATAAGCGCATGTGCTATCTTTATCCTTCTCCCTTCTGGTAGCCAATCGTATGGTAAAACCAATAGTCAATCAAATGTTTTATAAAAGATTATAAAAGATTTAATTTTTATTATATTTGATAGTTACAAAATGGTTTTCTTATGTAAGATAATTTAACACAGTTGATTGTGTGCAAATATTTTATGTTTAGATCATGAAATATTTGTTTCAAAATGATAGCCTTTAGAGGTTGATTGTCCTCTCATATTTTTTGATTGGAATTTGTACACAAGCTGTATTAATAAAAGTTTTTGTGTGAAATACGCCTTTTTTTTTTTTTTTTGTTAGACGATGTGAGCCCTTTGTTAAAATTTCCATAGCTCACCACTGGCCGTGAGTTGACCTTGACCTGAGGGTAAATCTCATTTAACCAATGAGACGAAATGATCATATAACAAGATAACTGGCTAAGAGCAAACCAATTAAAGAAATAGAATCAAAATACAGTTGTTTGTGAAGTGATTATTAATAATACTTTTTTTGATACAATTATTAGGATTTGGTTTTAAAATAATTTTAACATTCCAATATGTCTGATAAAAGAAAAAAACTATCAGGCACAGAATATCGCAAACGAAAATCAGAAAAGAATCAGATATTCAGCAACAAAGTGGAGCTTTGCATAAATATCTAAAAACTGAAAGAAACAGCTGATGTAGTACAAGAGAAAATAAGCGAAGGACCAAAACCAAAAATTCTGAGTTCATGGCAAGTACTTCTAATAGCGATCCCAGTAATGTTGATATTAGTAGCAACTGATTCCACTATTAAAGGGTGAATTTCCTCCTTTTTCTGTAAAAAATATAGTTTATGATCATTTTTCATTAACTTCTTATGAATTTTCTTTAGCAAATGCTACTATTTAGTATTTATGATCAGACATGTTGAAGCCTAGCTTAACATCATGGCTTTTAAGAAGTCATTAAAAGGGTTTTTTTAGGAGGAAGGGACAGAAAAATATGCTATTGCACGGGGCAGCAAAATTCCTAGGACTGGCCATGGATGCCAAAAGGACAAAATATACAGTGAGTTGCTGCTAAAGGCCAGGATGTGAAAGGGATAGTGTGGAAGGCATGAATCAGCAAATTACAATGAGTGCAGATCAAGTAATTATTAGAAAAGCCTTCAACCAGAAATATATTATTATTATTATACAGGTATCTCTATGGAGTCAGAAGACTCATCATGGGAGATCCATTATTCACACAATACCTATCATACTGCTCCTTAAAATCATTCACAATGAAGCATTCACAGCCACCTCAGGTTGTGAATTCACAATCCATTCCACCCATTCAAATCCTAAGAAAAAACTAGTACTAATATCCTTGCTAACTACACTCTTACACAACTTTGTTGAGCCCTTGTTCTTATCCTTCTTGCCATGTACTGAAAAAAAAGTCTTCAGGGTCAATCCTATAAAACCCCTTTAATATTTTAAATGTTTCTATTATGTCTCTTTTTTTTTTTTTTTTTTTTGCCTATCAACTCATTTTTGATGCTTACAGACTGTCAATTTATTTTCATAGGGAGCATTCCACAGACCTGCCACAATCTTTGTCACTCGCCTCTGGATTCTCTCCACAACTTCTTCATCCTCACTATAATATAACAAATCGGAAGGAGAAAAGATCACATAGCAAGAAGGAAACAGAATTTATACGAGGGAGGTCTGAAAAGTTCTCAGCCTGACAATGAAAAAACGAATTTATAATTTCAAAATTATTTTTATTTTTCAACATAATCTCCCTTAAGATAAATACATGTATTCCAGCGATGCTCCAGTGCCATTATCCTGTCCGTGTAGTGGTTCTCAGTGAGATCTGAGAACCACTACAAAATATCCCTCTACAGCTGCAATCACCTCTTGATTCGAATAAAAATGCTGACCAGCGAGGAAGAGATTTAGTTTTGTTCAAAAGAGATAGAACTCAGAAGGAGCCAAATCTGGGAAATAGGATGGATGTTCCAACAATTCATAGTGCAGATCCCTTAATTTTCTCATTGCCAAAACAGTTTTGTGGGCAGGTGAATTGTCCTGATAAAACATGATTTTCTTCTGCAAACCGGGTCTTTTCTCATGAATTTTTTCATCTAGTCTGGTTAAAAGATTGGAATAATATTCCCCAGTTATTGTTTTACCCTTTTCAAGATAATTAATAAACAAAATGCCTTTAGTATCCCAAAACACTGATGTCATGACCTTTCCTGCTGATGGAACCGACTTTGTCTTCTTTGGTGCTGAACAACCGGCTTCTGTCCACTGTTTTGACTGCTGTTTGGATTCTGGTGTGTTATGGTGAAATCCAAGTCTCATCCATAGTAATGAATCGAAACACAAAATCAGAGTACCCATAAACTTTTATGAACTTCGAATGAATTTCTTTTGGCTTTAAACCTTCTTTTATAAAGAATTTTATATCTGCACGATACTCAATGTTATCCATTTCAAGGGATACAGACAACACTTTTGCTATGGTCAAGGCCAAGAACTTTTCAGACCACCCTTGTATACCAACTAAGAGATAATTACTTGAAGTCGTATGTGATTATTATTATTATTATCATCTGACCTCCATTGAGTCAGAGACTCATTGTGGGAGGTACACACTATCATACACAAAGCTCAACCTTAAACTGATTCAATGTGTCTACAAACACAAAACACTCAGGCAATACATTTCACTCACAAACCACTCTCAATGTAAAGAATCTGCTGCTAACTCCTCCTTATAGTTTTCAGCAAATGGCCCCTTGTTCTACCCACTCTCCCATTCTATGAAAAATCTCTTCCATGTCAACCTGATAACATCCCTGACTAGCTTATATGTATCAATCATTACCACCCACCCCTCCTGCGACTGCAATTTATATTTTCTCAATCTGTCCTGAAACTCCACATTCTAAAGACCACTGACTACCTTTGTTAATCTTCTCTGGACCCTTTCACACATATCACCATGAAAACCCAGTGACCAAATCTGTGTAGAATAATACATATGAGGCCTGATCAACGTCTTATACAATGCCATCATAACTGCTTTGTTTCTACATGTCAGGGTCCTCCACATCATTGCAATTATCTGATGTGACGTCTTCACTACTTGTGCAATGTGGCCCCTGATTTTCAGGCCCTTGTCCACCACCACTCCCAGATCTCTCATCTCCTCTACCTCCTTTAAAGTTTTCCCACCAAGTGTATATTCTGCATCCCATCGTTGCTTACCAAATTTCAAAACCTTACACTTTGCAACATTGAACTGACAGTTCCACTTACCTGCCTATTCATACAATCTATTCAAGTCCTCTAAGGTCATAACATCTGCTTGACTCTGTAGTGGTCTCCCAAATTTTGCATCATCTGCAAACAACTGCATATCAATAATTAAACCCACCCCAATATTATTAATATACAAATTGAACAACAATGGTCCCAAAACTGACTCCTGCGGCACACCACTAGTGACCTTCCTCTTTTGGAATACTGCACTTCCCATATACAACTTTCTGATACCTATCGAAAAGTGAGTCACTGCTCCAACTCAGAAGTCTGTTATCTAGTCCCATCCATTTCAATTTATTCAACAGCTTGTTATGTAGCATTCTATCAAAAGCTTTTGCAAAATCTAAGTATTGCACTGTATATGCATCTCCCTTGTCCAAGACAGTTGTCACCTTGTTATAGTACTGGGTTGGCAAATAAGTTCGTTCGGTTTATGCATTAGTACAACTTTACGCTGCTTTGCCTGTCGCTATTGTAGCGCTACTGCGCAACGCTATTGCGCAGTTGAAAGGCGACATTTCACATAACCTTTCAGTGAATTTTCGTTTGGCCTACTTCAGTTGCATGTGTGTAACATATTTTTAGAAATGGCAGGAAATAAAACACATTACTGCCATATTTTGCTTTTCTATTTCAAAAAAGGCAAACAAGCAGCGGAGGCCCATAAAAAAGTATGTAGCGTATATGGGGATGGTGCCTTAACAGAATGTGTATGCCAAAAGTGGTTTGCCAAACTCCATTCTGAAAATTTCGACGTCAGTGATGCGCCTCATGCCGGTTGCCAGACCGAGGTTGTTTCGAGTGTTGTGAAGGATATCATTGACAAAAATCCATCACAAACAGCGCGGGAGATAGCTGCAGTACTGAACATATCCCATACAAGCATTGAAAACCATTTGTACAAGCTGGGATATGTTTCAAAATTCAATGTTTGGGTACTGCATGAATTGACTGAGGCCAATATGACTGCTCGCGTATCCATCTGTGATTTGCTGCAATGTCACCAAGAAAACGACCCATTTTTGAAGCGGATGATTACGGGAGATGAAAAATGGGTCATGTACGATAATGTGGTATGTAAAAGATCATGGGGGCACGAGAGTGAACCGGGATTGCACCCAAAGAAGATCATGCTCTCTGTGTGGTGGGATTATAAAGGTGTTGTCCACTATGAGGTGTTACCATCAGGCAGAACGACTGATTCAACTGTCTACTGCTCACAGTTAATGCAACTGGCCCGTGCAATTAGCACAAAACATCCTGAATTGGCAAATCGGAAAGGATTTTATCTTTCACCACGACAATGCAAGACCCCACACATCAGTAACAACCCGGAGTAAATTGTTACGTCTTGGCTGGGATGTTTTGCCGCATCCTCCGTATTCACCGGACCTGGCACCTTCCGATTACCACTTATTCCGATTGTTGCAGAATTCTCTGAACGGGAAAATCCTTTGCTAATGAGGAGGCTGTCAAAAGACACCTGGACCAGTTTTTTTTTACCAGTAAACCTCAGGAGTTTTATGAATGCAGCATAATGAAGTTGGTGGACAGATGGCAAGAGGTCATTGATAAAGAGGGTCAATATATAACTAACTAGTATGTATTATATATATATTAAATAAAATGTGTTTCATTCCACTCTGGAAAATCAAACGAACTTATTTGCCAACCCATAAGTAAGTTAGTAAAACATGATCTCCCTTTAACAAACCCATGCTAATAACCACAGAGAATACTGTGGTTATCAGCATGGGTTTGTTAAAGCATGATGCAGATTGACCTATAATTTGTAGACACAGTCTGATCACTACCTTTATGCAATGAAACAATTTTACCTTCTTTCAACTCCTTTGGAACCTGTGCTGTTGCAAGACTCTTATTAAACAGACATGCCAATTCTCAGGAACATTCCCTTAAGACAAGTGGTGATATGCCATCAAATCCTATTGCCTTATTGACATCAAGGTTACTTATTTCCTCAAATATCTCCTGCTCACCCACAATTAAGTTATCTTCTCCTATGTCCTCTACACTTAAGTTTCTCATGATTTCACCTTGACGAGGATTAAACACTCTTATAAATTAATCGCTGAATACCTCTTCTGCAGTAGTTCACCCATTAATATCACTGCAACACTCTCATTCATCCTTCTACTTGCCACGTATCTAAAAAATGCTCTGTTTTTCTTTACCTGATTTGCCAATTTTTGCTCATATTGCTCTTTTGTTGTCCTTTAACTGAGTCACTCTCCTAGCTTTTTTCTTTATACTTTTCATGTAACTGATTATTGCCATTATTCATCTCTGCCTCCAAAGTGCCTTCTTCTCCCAGATTTCACTTAAGCCTCTCATTTATCCATTTTACACCTACCTTATTTAACCTTTTGACCTTTGGAATACAATCACACATTGATGCTGTTATGCATTTCTTGAGCAGTTCCCAAGCAGCATTTATTTCCTTACCACTCAACTCCTCATTCCATGCTATAGTTCAAAGCTGTCTCCTAAGCTTGTCATAATCACCAGCCTTGTATTTCCACATATATCCTCTCCTCACAGAAGTCTGCACATGGCTAGCCATGACCCAAGTGATCACTCTCACCAAATGTAAGAAAGTGTAAAGCCCCACTCACAATTACATCCTCTGATGAAATGATCAGATCTAAAACTCTCAATCCTCGCATGTGCTCCTTTACATGCTGCCTGAGATAGTTGTTTCTCAAGAACTTGGGGAATTCATTTTCCTTATTCCCAAATGCTATCTCTTCATTCCAATCTATGCTGCTATAATTAAAATCGCTCATAATGATAACTTTTCCACTGTTCACTAATCCAAGTTGTTTATACATTTCTCCATCACCACCTATAGGTCACAGAATGTCTGCACATTCCTTGACCTATAGCAACATCCAACTAAACACGCTTCCTGCCACTCTCCACCACACTGCCCATAGCTACTACCACTATTTTCCTCTTCCTTGTCTACCTTATGTGGACATAATTCCCTGTTATCACCATCAGCACCCCCCCCCCCTCTTCTTGTCCTTTCTATCCTCAGGAAAAATACTGTATCCTTCCATTTCTATTCCCATTAAAATACCATCTTCATTCAACCATGTTTCATTTATTCCAACAATTTTGGAGGTAAATAAACTCAATTAGTAAAACCAATACATCTCCCTTATTTCTGATACTCAGCGTTTGTAAATAAACACAGTAGTTCATTTTTAGGTCTATAACCAGTCCTATCCAAGTCACTTGTTTGTGATTTTCTCACTACCTGTCCTTGTCCAATCACCTTATCACTGCTTAACACATATAATCGCTCAGTCTCTCAATTTCCCCATCCACATCACAATATATTCCATTTCTATACTGATCATCCCCATAGATATATTCACCACTACTTCCAACATTCCCACTCCATATGCCATGTCTCCCTGTCTCCTCTCTTCCTCTCTCACACTACTACTGTTTCCACTGCCAAGCACTTGTCTCAATACCACTATCCTGATCTTTCACTTCATTCTCTTACTTCTGATCTCTTGCTTGCATCACACACACACTGCACTTCCATCTAGCAACACTTTCTCCAGTGCACTCACCCCAAAGCCATGTAGTGGACTTGGGTATGAGAGTGTTAGAGCTGGTCATAGGATATTGACTTGGGATGTTGCAAAATGCAGAATTTCCAGTTAAGATGTGGTATATGTGAAACTACAGGGTAAGTGATTATGAAAGCTTAGGATGCTGCTTCAAGCTACCTCCTAAGCTTGAAGGATGTTAGTAGTGCACGAAAGATAGCCAAGTGGGGGTATTTGAAGGAAGTAATAGAGTGTATACCCAAAGTAATCAGGATAAATAAATCAGGTAGGAGTTAGACAGATGAGTAGTATCATCAAGCAGGAGATCCAAAAATGGCAGATATATAAGAAAAAATGTGATCAGCAAGTCACAGGCAAGAAAGGTGGACTTAGATAGTAAGGAAGTCAGAATCATTTTATGAGAAGAAATTACCTAAGCAGGCCAAATGAAATCCTAAAGAGTTCTTTTGTTATGTGGAAAATAAAAGGAAAAATTACTATGGAAGGATAACTGTAATGAGTGCTGATGGTAGCAAGATGACAGAGGTTGACAAGATCGTTAAGTTACTGAGTGGTGACTCTGCAAGAGTCTATTCCAAGTGAATTCCTGTAATGAACTGATGTGAAAATGGAAGTTGATAAATGGAAAGTACTTAGAATATTGCAGAATGCCAATGCAAACACAGCCACGAGATTAGATGGAATATAAGCTTGCATGTTACGAGAATATGCAAAGCAACTACCAATGCCTTTAACTAGGCTGTTTAACGGTATGATAAGAACACAGATGGTTAAGAAAATAACTATTTATTAACTTAAAATCTAATATTTCGCTGGTATTATATCCAGCATTTTCAGAGCACACAACACAAAATTTGTTACAAATGCAAGACAACCACAATCCGGTGTAACAGTAGGGCTAGTATAAGTGATTGCAGCATGCAACACAAGACTAAAGTCCTAATATGGTGCCATCTAGGTTAAAAAGATGGCACCATATTAGGCACCAAAAAAAAAAAAAAAAAAAAAAAAAAAAATCAAGTTTTAAAATAGTAGTCCAAATGATAGTCTTAGAAAGTTTGAAAAAATATAAATTAAAAAATAAAAGTAATAAATAATAATTTGGTCTTAGGATGACTATCTCCCAAATCTTTGGTAGATTTATACAGCCATACTTGTTAAGGTTTGGAGTATGTTTTAAGGCTTCTGTTGATTCCAGGAACAACCTCTCTGACTTGTTCTGTGCATTACTTTTTCTTTACAATTGATCCTGTGTGCAGGGGTATCCAAAGCACGGTCTGCCAGTCCCGAGTTATTTTCTTAACCATCTGTGTTCTTATCATACCGTGAAACCTATTACAACATGTCTGACAAACACATAAGCCTATCCACGCGTAGGCTGTTTAACTAAGTCTCAGCTCTGGCGAAGTCCCAAGAGAATGGAAAGTGAGCAAAATAGTGCATAAAGGAGGCTCCAAGAATGCAGTAGCAAATTAAAGACCACTCAGTAACACAGGAGTGATGGTAAAAGTTGGTCAAAGACAGAATTCAGGAATGGACATGCTATCCCTCCCTCCCCATTGAATATGATACCCTATGGGGGGGGGGAATAGCATGCCTTTTTACATGATTTTGTAAAAATGTTTTGACAGGACACCATAACCACAAGGAACTCTGGTACACAAACTGGAACAAATAGGAATGGATTTGAAACTGGTGATATTGGGTACAAGGGTGACCAATGGAGAGATATCAAAAAGCAGTATATGGTGGAGCAGAACATAAAAAAATGTAGGTGTACAAATTAAACTGCAAACTATTTAATTTGTACATAAATGATACTGGAAATAATTTGAAGGTAATATTTGGTTGTCTACTGATGATGCAAAATTGGGTAGGATAATAGTTCATCAAGGTGATGTAGCAAGCTTGCAGGATGACTTAAATAAGCTGACAGTACGCGCAAAAGATAATTGATACCAGTTTAATGTGAAAGTGTAATGTTATGCATTTTGGGATAAAAAGATTTCAAGCTATGTACACAGACTGATGGAACTATACCCAGGAAATCAATCAAGGCGTTTCCCAAATTTAGCTTTCATGACCCAGCACTGGGTCATGAAAGCTAAATGCCAGGTTGCCTAAAAACACTCTCAAAAACCCAGGTGTTTCGTTTTTGGGTTTTCTTTTTTCACGAAACTCTAAAATACAAGTAAATAGCATTTAATCGGGACTAATGAATAAATAATTTAATTAATAGAGACGAAAAATGCACTCTGCCCGCATCGTCATTTCATAGTTTCTTTGTTCGCCATAAAGTAGCTCAACTAATGGCGAGGCTGCGCAGCGGCAACCATGCCACCAGCTGAATCATTTGGTGGTCTGGCGTTTGTTTTACTCGCCCACCATGTACTCACTCTGCATGTTCAGTTTGAGTTAAGCATCGAGAGAGAGAGAGAGCATTTTTTTTGTATTTACTGATTATGTGTACCTTGCCTGGTGGGTTCGGCTGAACAACCGTAATTATTATAACTGTTTCTAAATAATTTATTTCATTCTTTCTTCATCTCATTGGCCATTACCCATTTAACTATGGATAAATGGATGGGTAATAAAACAACAAACAAACAAGTGCTGGTTACAAACTCTTCGATTAGCACCAATGAACAATCGAGTGATGTGCAGCACGAGTTATGAGAACAGCACTAACAAACGGCCGCATGATGTGTTGTCTACTACTCTTACAAAAAAGATGATGTACTGGACCCGACAGTATTCTGAGGATTACATACAATTCAGTTTCAACAAGGGTGCTGATAACAAACCATTATGTGTTATTTGTTGTGCAGCACTTTCAAATAAGTCCATGAGATCTTCAAAGTTGAAGAGACATTTGGAATTGAAACATCCAAACTACAGTAATAAGCCAACAGATTTCTTTATAAATAAAAAGAGAGAACTAATAGCTACCAAGAAGACTATGTCTTCGAATTTTTCTCAGGAAGCTCAGTCTGAAAACCTTGTAATGGCTCTTATGAAATATCAAAATTAATTGCTGAAACTGGTTATCCTCACACAGTTGCCAAGAAATTAATTGCTCCAGCAATAAAAATGTTAGCATCTCTAATATGCTGACACTATCAAATGACACAGTGAAGCGTAGAATCATGGAGATGGCAGATAATATCGAAGAAACTGTCATAAGTCACTTAAAAGAGTGCAATTTTTTTCCCTTGCAAGTCGATGAAAATACAGACATATCAGACAATACCAATTTAATGTGTTTTGATAGATACGATGGTGACAATTCAACTCACACAGAATTTCTCTTTTGTAAACCTCTGACAACAAGAAACAGCTGAAGAAATTTTTAATTTGATTGCAAATTACATCAATGAAAAGGGCATTGAATGGAAGAAATGCATGGGACTGAGTAGCGACGAAGCCCGTGCAATGGCAGGCACACATACTGGACTTTTTCCAAAGATCAAGCACTAGACTGTGTATGGGTGCATTGTAGCATTCACAGAGAAGTACTGGCCATCAAAAGAAAGCTATTGCTTTTAAATGCAACTATGCAAGACTGTGTACAATTTATAAACTTTATAAAATCTCGTCCACTGAATTCAAGAATATTCTCTGCGTTGTGTAAAGAAATGGGGCGTGAACATGAACATCTTCTTTTACACTGCAAGGTGCGATGGCTGTCAAGAGAGAATGCTTTAAGAAGACTTATTGAAAATGAAGGATGAAGTTTTAATGTTCTTAGACCAACATCCCCCAATGGCTAGGGATGTAATATTTGAATCCAAAGACAGTTTTCATGATGTCAATTGGTTAATCAAGGTTGCCTACCTTTGTGACATTTTTGATTTTTTTGAATAATTTAAATCTGACATTACAGTGCAAGAGAAGGTGGAAGCTCAACAAAAAAAAACTCGATTTGTGGTTCCATCGTGTGGAAGCAGGAAATTACAAATCTTTTACAAAGCTAACAGAATTACAAAAAAGTATAATATGAGTTCTATGCCGGATGAGATTTCAGATGTTATCAAGGAACATATGCTAGGACTGCAGGAAAGTCTGAAGGAATATTTCTCCCCCAATCAACAGCAACAAAGCATGGATGAGGAACCCTTTTACAGTGAACACAGAATCTGAGACAGAATTGCCGGATTCAGATACTGAATATATAATTGAACTGTCGTGTGATACGGCACTCAAAGACATCTTCAACACAATACCACTGATGGATTTTTGGCTGTCTTGCCATCAGGAGTATCCAGTTTTAGCAGAAAAAGCGATAAAATTTCTAATGCCTTTTGTCACAACCTATAAGTGTGAAACAGGCTTTTCAACACTGGTTTTTCTAAAAAATAAACATAGAAACCGATTGGAAGTCAAACCGGATTTAAGAATAAAGTTATCTTTTCCTCCAAACCTGAAGTTTCTAGTTAACAAACAACAGCATCACACTTCTCATTAATAAATTACTTGGCTTTAGTTTAATTTCTTTATATTTTTGTAAGAGTAAATGCTTCTTTATTATAATAATAATAAATGAAAACTCTATGAACATTCAAATCTGTTTTAATTTACCAAATGGCCATAAAAATTTTAGTGGGTCACGAAGATGAAGTATTAAAATAATCGGGCCATGGGAAAAAAAAGTTTGGGAAACCTTGGATTAAGGGATTTGAGAGAGTTAGTGGACAGGAAGTTGAAGTTCATGGGCATATTGCTAAGGTGGACAAGAAGGCACATAGGATTACTTAGTTATTGAAGAACACACTATCAGAGATAAGGAAGCTATTATTCCTCTTTATAAGGCCTTGATATGTCCACACATCTAGATTATTGTGCTCAGGATTGGTCATCAGCTGGTTTCTTAGAGATGCAAAAATAGTGGAGGTAATCCAGAGACAAGTGCCCAAGATTGTCAGTGATCTGTCGAATGCTCCTTATAATGATAGACTGAGAGTTTTTTTTGTTTACAAAAGCTGGCTGATAGAGAATTGCAAACTACTGAAAGGTTTTTATATGATTGATGCGGAGAAAATATTTCAGCACTTGGCCAGAGGTGGCAGAACATACTTGGAAATTGAATAAGAGTATGGTTAGGAAGGATGTGAGAACTAGATTTTTCACTTTAAGAGTGGTGAACAAATGGAACACACATATATATATATTTCATATGCAAAGAATTCAAGGAATGGATGCACTTTTTTTAAAACAATGGCAAATTTATGGCCTTGGGCTAATACCATTATGTTCATCCTTGGAGATTAACAATCCATTTACCATAAAGAAGTTTGATTGAGCTAGGCCATTTTAGAATGTTTTCAAATTTCTAGCTATGATGGTGCTTACTTTTTTTTTTTTTTTTTATATGTAGAAATACTGGAAGTTTTTAAAATATATAGAACCAGATTTAATATTGCAGGGTCAAAATTCCTTTTTTGACATCCTTAGCTGATTACAAACCTAGTTCTCATGACTGCAGATCACAAGATAACCAATGCATGTAGTTTCAGTTTGTTGTATTTGAATTTTCCATGATTTATTCTACATCAAAGATCATATGTGATACACAAACTAAAATATTTGCATAAAGTTCATTCACTTGGTTATAAATTAAAATTGCCAAGAAATTATATTTTTTGTTTAAATAAAGTTTGAACATGAGGCATATTCATGACTAAGCTACTACTTATTGTATATAGTGGCTAATGACTTCATACTGATTGTCTTGGTATCCCATAATGCAAAACACACACACATCCTTTTGGACACGTATAATGCTATGAATATTGTGAAGGGTAACTACCCAGGCTGGTTTTGATTAAAGGTACTGTTAAAGTGTGAGGTTACCTCTCCAAAAACTCTGAGTGATCTACAAGATCATTCTAAATTTCACTGGGTAAACCCTAAAGGATCACTACTAATATAATTATTTCTGACCTGAATCAGCAGTGGCTCCACTCAATGACAGGCAAAAAATTGCCACCAAGCAGAACCTTTGTATAAGTAAAGGACCATTTCACTCATTAAGTCATATATTTATACAAGTAGTGAAAAGGTGTACCACCTTATTATTATTGAAAAATACTCTGGATTAGAGATAGTCATAGAAAGTTTTTCACTTAGTTATAAATTAAAAACTTGTCAAGAAATTGCATTCTTGTTAAATCCTTTGTCCAAGTGTAAACAAATAAAGTTTGCCAATGAAGTATCTTCATGACTAGGCTATTTGTATATAGAGGCTATACTAAGGCAATTAATACAAAGTTATTGGCCTCTATATACATGCAACCTGGTTGTGAAGATACTTCACAGGCAAGCGTTATTTGCTCACAATTGGATAAAATATTAAACAAGAATATAATTTGAAATATTTAAAGTTAGCAGTTTAACCAAAAACAACATCTGATAGAAGAAACTTCGAGTTTGAGACTGCTGGATTCAGTGATAACATAAGAGAATGTATCCATATCCAAATCAGCCACTTTGTCTCTGTTTAGGGAGAGGGTTCACACAGTCTTGACCTGTTAGGTGGCCAAGCATGTCGAACTTTCAGTTAAGGAGGAAGAGGTATATGTGAAACTACAGAGTGGATAATTATGAGAAACTTAGAAAGAAACCTGGAGTGATGCTATAGCATAAGGACCTGAAAGGTCAAGAAAAGAAGAAAACATAACTACATTGACACTGAATGAGAAGCAGGGTGTTTGAGGGAAGCAATATCAGACTGCACACTAGTCAGGATGATAAATGAGAGCTAAATGGATGAGTAGCATCAATAAGTAGGAGTAACAAAAAAATTGTGACAGGAACAGAAAGATAAATGTAATCAGAAAAACTCACAAACAGTACAAAGAAAAGGCAAGTAGAGTGACTGGCATAACAAGAAAGGCGGAATCAGACGAGAGGAAGTTAACTTAGAAGGCGAAAGAAAATTCTATCTCTATGTAATGAGTAAGATGAAGAATGATTATGGAAAGATATCTTTTAATATATGTGAATAGTATGAATGTGACAGAAAACAGTGATCACTTTAAGATTGCATATATAATCCAACCCGCAAAAGGCTGCTAGGTTATAGTATCAATACTGTATAGGGGCTAAGAGTTAAATAATCTGGGAACCATACTCATTATTATTATTATCGCTACCATTATTATGGCAAGTCAGGACTGGCAGACCATGCTTTGGACATCCCTTTGTACAGGATTAGATGAAAGAAAAGTAATGTGCCATTTAGAAGTCATTACAGATCAAAAAGATTATTTTCAGAGTCAGCCATGGCTATGAAGAATTCTCCTAACTTGAACAAGTATGGTTGCATTAATTTGCCAAACATTTGGGAGAATGTTATCTTAAGATCAACTCCTACATAGCTGTAATATTTATTTTTCTTACCACATTAGATCTTTTGTCCATTACAATTTGAATTTTTTCACTTCTCACTGTCACATATACATTATAATATGC
Organism: Typopeltis vanoorti; assembly: GCF_054136105.1. NCBI lineage: Eukaryota > Metazoa > Arthropoda > Arachnida > Uropygi > Thelyphonidae > Typopeltis > Typopeltis vanoorti. The sequence continues at coordinate 87,925,095 of NC_143552.1, forward strand.
TGCTTTGTACTCTGAAGATGCTGATTTGAAATTCAGCAAAATATAAGCCAGTTAATAAATATCTTTTTTTAATAAAATAGTTCCTTTGGTGTTGTTAATATTGTTAAAATAAGTTTTGAATAACGCTCAACACCTAAGCTTGTCTGTTAGAACAAAAATTGACAGAGAAGAAACAGAAATTTTTCAATACATGACATGAAAAAGAAGAAGGGACCAATTACCCTTGGAAAATGAATTAAAATGTTAGTATGGATGTTTTTTTTTTTTTTTTTTTTTGCTTAGAGAGTGGTGAATGAGTGAAATGGGTTGTCAGAAGTAGCTGTGAGTGCACTGTCAGTAAATGAGTTTAAGAAGGGGAATGATGGGCAAAAACATCTGTAGCTTTGCTCAGTAGTAATGAAAATGTTTTTGGTTGGAAAAATTTATGCTAAAATCCCGTTTAGAACATGAATAACCTCATACAAGCTTTTCAACTAACGGTGAGTAAGATATTTTCACACAGATGTGGCAGAATTTTCTTTCTGGGAAAGTTACATGTATCGTTTGGCTAGATAATATGCAAATTAATAGACACAGTGAGCTATGCAGATAGGATTAGCCATTCTGCCAGAAAGCATTAATCAGATTTACATGAAGCCAAGTTATTTTGTCATGAAAGGCTATTGAGCCTAAGATATAAGGAGAAGACGAAGAATGATAGGTATTGTGTGATTTGCTCTCTTTTCATGCAAAATTCATCAGCTCTGATTGTAATTTTTTGAATGATATCATTGTCATTTTTTTAAACTTGTTTAGTTTTAGAAGGGCACTTGCTGAGAGATAATTTTGAATATTTTTGAAATTCTTGAGATTCAAATATGAAAATTTAAAGATTATACTGTTTTAAATATCTTTTATTAAAACAATGAAGTGCACTATGAATTGTTACATTATATACATTTATACAATATTTCATTTTATACAATTTGAATTTTGCTGCATGTTATTGGAATTTCTCCAGGCATATCTCTCTCTCGAATTCTAGTCATTCATCTTTAAAAATCTGTTTCAACAAGCATATCAATGTTTCTGATTTCTGGAACTTCATTTGCATTCTCCTCCCAGCATAATTTGATTTTATCCTTGTGACTTTTCAATTAATTTTCTTTTAATTATTTTGATTGGTTTTAAAAATCTGCAAATACTTCATGTTCTATGATTTGCTGGTGTATGTTTTGAGTGTGATTTATGCTGAATTCAGTAATAAATATAGAATCATCTGAATTGTTACAAAATGCAAGACAAAAAGAAAAAAATAAATTTTCCATTTCAGTATTACACATTACATATTTCATATTACAAACACCAAAAGTAATTTTTTCATAAATTAGGTAGTTTTCACTGAAACTTAAAAATATAAGTATTATTTCTGGGAACATTCCCATGTTACTCCTCTTAAAAAACTATTATTTATACGGCTATTTTAGCCTGTTTTCATGTAGGAAAATATAATTTTCAAGTAATGCCCAAGACATTAAATGTTTTTTTATTATGTGAGTTTCCCTTTTTATATTTCTTATGATTATGCCAACTCATGGTATTTCATTATTGAAACAAATTTTAGTCAAAAAGTCCAATACATTTTATCCATCATTACATAGAGACAGTTTAAATCAAGGAAACTGTCTGTCTCCCTGATGATATCCATGTAACGTTGGATGAAATATATTGGAGTTTTTGAATAAAATTCTATATGCAAGCTTCACACGAAAGTTATTTAAATATGTCTAGTATATGTGTTCCATTAAAACTATTTATAATAAAAATTATTTTTTCCTACATGATCTTGTAATAACCTGATCAGATGTTATTACCAGCTCTCAGATTTATGAAGTTTCATGTAGATTGTCAGGAAACTATACTTCCTTTCTCATGAATTGCCATCTGCCATACTGACTGAATCGATAACATACCCACTCTCCAACAAACACAACCTGTTGGGGGGGGGGGGGGGGGGCACTCAAATTGTAACTGTCATCACAAACACTTGTGTTCATCATGGATATACATGATGGATATACTCACAAACACCTGTTTGTGAGTAACAGGTGTTTTAGATGAATTTCATCACTTGGTTGGAGAGCACTCCTGTTACCAGAAGCAAACCAATCAAGCCTGAAGTGGCTTAAAAAATTTCATGTTTAGTCTTTAGAGGTAGCTTCTGGAGTATCTAACTTTTAGATCCCCATGGCACTAATATTAACTGAACAGTGAAGACATTCATTCTATTAAAAGTATGGTCATCTACTGTTTTCAATTAAATAACTTGAATAAAATGACATTCTATGTTTTGACCTTTATATCAAAGTCATCTTCAGATGTATAAACACACACAAATACACACAAGCAACCAAATTTAACACTGTGCTACCCTAAGCTACAGTATATATATTAACAATTAACCTGCCTAACCTGACTTCTTGTAGTGAAAAACACACAATTAAAAAATTAAAACTTAATTACATCAGCTGAATTCAAAAATCAATTCTTTGAAGTACTGTTATTACGTATTTTATTACTACTATATTACTTGTAATCAGACCAATCACTTCATATTATTGTAATAATTCCCAGCTTAGAGACCTGCTTCACCAGGTAAGACCTTTTAATATCCTCTGTATGAAGCAGCCTGGAGTCCCATTCGAGTAGGGACAGGTATTACTGAAAAAAACACTCTTGATAACATTTTATTTTTGCTGCAAATCTGTTAAAATAAAAGTAGCCAAAAGTTTAACATTTACATGTCTAATGCAAGTCTCACATGCTTCTTTAAATTTTCTTACAAACCATGTTCTGGTTGGAATGTAAGAATTGTGTGCTTAACAATCATTCTTATGGAAAGGCTCCAGAGCTTGATTAGAAAGACCAGTTTTTCCATGATGGATTAAACAGATATGGTTTTTGTTCTTTTCTAGTTTCACTTATGTATATACTTACAAATATATTTCATTTAGTATATTCCTGGATATGCTAAATAAATGTTTTAATTTTAAATCGAATTTAAAAGAGATTTTTATGTTATATTTCCTTAAATTTCTACCTATTTTTTCACAAGTGATGACCTTTAATACAAAGGATAGATATTTCTAAATCTGTCCTCTGTATTATCCTCTTCTTCTTCTTTGGTGCATAAATCCAAAAATTGGTAAACATAGCAACACATCACAACATCCTGTCTTGTGACTTCCTTTTTATCTCTTCATAACTCTTATCTTATTATCGATAGAAGATAGCACAATAATAAGAAGAAGAACTCTTAGTGCCAGTTAGCATCATTATGTTATTTATATATGAAATTCTTGGTCTGCCTCGTGGCCTCTTTCCTTCTACAGTCCCCTCCATTATTTCTGTAATCGGTCCCCCATGCCTCAAATGATGTCCAATTAGGCTTTTTTCCTTCTCTTATTGATGTGTTTCATTAATGACCGCTCTTCATGAACTATATTCAGAACTTCTTCATTACTTTTCTTTTCTGTCTAACTAATTTTCATCATCTTTCTCCAGCACCAAAGTTCAAATGCCTCCAACTTTTTCATGTCTTGTTTTGTTAGAGTCCAGGCCTCACAACCATATAATGCAATGCTCCATATGTATGTTTTCACTAGCCTTTTTTTGAGTCGGATGCTAAGTCCTTTACTGGTAACAATGTTCCTTCTGTTATAGAATGCTTTTTTGGCTAGGATTATCCGTGCTTTAATATCTGACCGGTTTCTTCAATCTTCTGTGATAAGACTTCCAAGATATTTAAAAGAGGATACCTGTTATAGTAGGTTATTATTTATTCCTAGGTTTATTTTCATTGGATTTGCTTTACTTGTAATTAATAATTTTATTTTCTTATAATTAATTTTTAGGCTGTACTGTGTGAAGATTTCTTCCATCTTTGTTAGGGTGGCTTTCAGTTTATTTTCGTTATCAGCTAAAACTGCTATATCATCCGCAAACTGTAGCCAGTTAATATCAATTCCATTTATCTTAATTCCAGTTTCTATTAGTTCTTTCAGTTTATTTATTGCACCTTCAATGTACAGATTAAACAATATGGGTGAAAGAGAGCACCCCCCCTGTCTTACACCTCTACGTATTTTTGCTATTGCGGTTTTTGTTGTATTGCTGGCTGCTTCTATTAGGGCTTCTTGATGCTTGTAAAGATTAAATATGAGCCTTCTATCTCTCCAATCTACCTTTATTGTTTTTAGGAGGTGAAACATTTGATTCCAGTCAATACTATCGAAGGCTTTCTCCAAGTCAAGAAAGACTATCAGAGTATTTTGATTCTTCTCCAATCTTCTTTCAATAACTGTTCTTAGAGCTAGTATTGCTTCTCTTGTCCCCTGCTGTTTCCTGAATCCAAACTGGTCATTACCAACATATTCTTCAACCTTCTTTGTTAGTCTTTTTTGTATAATTTTGAGTAGTATTTTCGAAGCATGTGATATTAAGCTTATTGTTCAATGATTTTCACACTTGTTTGCATTATTTACTTTAGGAATGGGTATGATAGAGCACTGTGTAAAATCTTTGGGGATGATCCCTGTTTCATAAATATCCTTTATAATCTTGAAAAGGTATGACTTAGTTATGTTTCCTGAGTATTTTATTAATTCTGAAGGGATGTTATCAGTGCCTGGTGACTTGTTGGCTGACAATTCATTCAGTGCCCATTCAAATTCATCTTTTAATATAGTTGGACCAATTTCTTCCATATCAAGTCTTGTTTCATCTTCTATAGCCTTGGCACCTAGATCTTTTCCACTATATAGATCTTCTAAGTACTCCTTCCATCTTTCTGAAATTTCTTCCTTATCTATAAGTATGTTCCCCTGTTTATTTTTGATAATTGTACTTCTTGTCTTGTTTTGCTGGCTTATTCCTTTTATAATGTTATAAGCTTTATCGATTCTTCCAGCCTTTGTTAATCTTCTATTTCTTTACATTTCTCTGTATACCATTGTTCTTTTGCTTCTTTACACTTTCTATTTATCATATTTTTTATATGTTTATATTTGTCTTTGCTTTCTTCCTTTAGGGAGATTTTGTATTTTCTTCTTTCATCTATTAGATCTAGAATGTCCTGGGTGATCCATAGTTTTTTTATTTGCTTCTTGCTTAATCCTATGCAGTCATTGGCGGCCTTGATGATTGTATCGTTCAAATGAGTCCATTTTTCCTCTATGTTTTTTTTTCCCCTCTCTCCTGTTTTAATGCTTTCATCAGTTTGCTGTTTATAGTTCTATGGTTTTCCTCTGTTTTCAGGTTACTTATGTTCCATTTGGGCCTTTTCCTTGGTTGTGACAACTTTTTAAATTTCGGATTACATTTCAATAAAACCAAATTGATTTTTAAATCTATTTCTTGTCATAATATAATCTATTTGGTACCTTCCTAATCCTCAGCAAATATCTATATATATTTAATGAAGTTGTTCTGGTATTATCTTTTCATGTAGAATTTTTTTCAATTCTCTTGTTATTATATCTATTTTTTTTTTCAAAAGCTGGATCTAATCTGCTGTAACTTTGTTTTGTGTTCCTTTTCAGCAGACCAAATTATAACTGCTCTCATTCTCTCTCTGAGGGTATTTATATTACCCCTAATTTTGGTATCGGGAAGTGACAGGAGTAGGCTGGTATGTGTAAGTTATAGACAGCTCATGAAAGGCAAGTTATAAGTATATCCCAAAAATGGTAAGGTTTTTTTTTATTTTTCTACCTTCTACTGTGATGCATGTGCTTGTGTTGTTCGTTTAAATGGCCGAGGAATGTGTTCAAAGCTTGGTGGCCATCAGGTTAAGTTACAAATAAATCATCCACATATCTAACAATCAGTCTTATTAAGCTAAACCTCATGTTTTAAAATTGCAGATTCAAGAGATTTCTGCTCAACCGTTTCCATACAGAAGTTCACAATGGGGAAAGAAGTGGTGACAATGGTTTCCTTCTTTTTTGATATCAGAAATTACTTTGCCCCTGAGCAATGAAGTAAGTAACCTCTTAGGGAAAAACTATAATGTAAAGCAGAGAAATCTGTTCTGTAACAGATTTTTAACAAAACTGTGTAGTTGATGGGAATGTTCAAAAAGAGGGCAGTGATGTCAAAACTGACTAAGAGATGCTGGTTATCAAAAACACAATTTTCAATTTTCATAATAAAAGCATAAACTATTTTTAATGTGGGAGAGAAGACTTGCTGATTCCTTGAGTGTCATTGTTAACGACTTGTCTCAGTGGCATATTATATTTGGATTTGATATGATTTTGGAAAGACCATAGAGACCTAAACAGTATTAATTTTTTTTCATTATCTCAGTAGGCAATGAGGTAATCTCTTTCATCAACTCTAGTTTTGTTTTTGGTTCTATTACTGGGAAGTAGTTGTTAACTGCAATGTAAGTATTAGAAACCAAGAAGTTCATTTTCTCCAAGCATCCTTTTCTATTCTGCTCTTGAGACAAAAGACTGCAGGTTTGTATCCCACCTAGGGCATGGATGTTTGTGATTGTCTGTAAATATACTAGTGGTAGCTGTGATGATGGTAATTGCAGTTAGTTGTAGCTTTGAATTGAGTCGTGGAGACAGAGTTGTAGAGTAGGTTTCCTCCCTCGATGAGTCTTTGGACTCCCTGGAGGTGTCACATAATAATAATAATATTCAACAACAACAACAACAACAATGTAGTTAACTTTGTAATGGACAAATTCTTGTTGATTTTATGGCATAGTTTTCTCCTTTGGCCAGGTTCCTGGAGGTGTTCTGATGTGTTTTAATATGCCACTTTAGTCAAATTGTGACAAAGTAATTGATTTTGTGTGTCATTAGCTATGGTTGCTGATCCTTTGTTGCTGTTTATTTAGCCTGCCATATTTGATGATGAAACGTTTTTGTCATTGTAGAGGTATATGGACTCAAAATGGTAGCTGCAATGGGTCTAATAAAATAAATGAATAATGTACTATAGGGTTACAACTTTTTGTGGATGGATCTGCATAAAAAATAATAAATCACTGATTGTCAATGCATCTCAGAAGACCATGATAAAGCTTTTAATACTGTGACGCATAGATTATTACATCATAAGAGGTTGATATAGGACATGCTATTTAAGGAAATCTATGTGAAGTTTCAACATTGTTTTTATGACTGGGTTCATTTCCATCTCTATTACTATGAATAAAGGAGTGGCTGTCCTTCAGATCCCCTTATATATATATATATATAAAATGGGATCAAGCCCAAACACACACACAAAGAAGTCCCATAACTTATAACACAACAATGCAGGGTGTGGTCAAGTGATTAGACAGAAGAAAGTAATCTAATTATGAGCTTCCTAAAGAGCTGGAAACTATATGCATGGAGGAACATGGCATGAGTAAGACTGTTCCAAAGAATAGAGATATATGGACTGAAGGAAGAAGATGAGAAGTTGGTGTAATGAGTCTAGAACTGAATGGTATATAGATATGGATGTTCACCAGCTGCCTATGTTCATATTTGGTTAGAGAGAAGTGGAGCAATAGTAAGGATCAATTCAGTACTTGGGATAAGCCAGCATTGAGGGAAAAGTCAGATGACAGGTAACCATCCACCATGACATGCAACGAATGACCAGAGAAAATCTGGCAATCTACTCACAAAAAAAATACGAGGGAAGCCGTAAGATGGCAGGTTGAAGAGAAGGCTGCCACCTGATTTCATTAAATGCTGTGAAAATATCAAGAGTAAATAAATGAGATTCTCGAAATGTTTCCATGTATCCATGTTTTGGCCTGTGTCCAAAACCCAGAGTATTCTTTGCATTATGGGATATAAGGCAAATGATGTGAAGTCAATAGTTTCATTATATAAGTAGCCTAGTCTTGAAAATACTTCATACGTACACTGTGTTTGCTTACACGTGGGTAAAGGATTAAACAAGAATATCATTTCTTGTCAAGTATACTTTACTTTGTAAAGATGTAACAAAAACTTTCTTCCATTATCTCTAATCTGTATTTTAATAATAGGGTGATAACACCATTTTTGTTACTTATACATGGAAAATATACAATTTCTGCATTAATTCAACCTTGGTATCTTCCAGAGTCCAGCTCTCACGGATATCTTCTCGGATATAACAAGTGGGACCATAAAACAAATGAAGAAATTTTACAATCGCTGAATATAAAACCAACTAACCACTATAGGAGAGTGGTCTGAAAAGTTCTCAGCCAAACAATGAAAAAACGAACTTATAATTTCAAAATTATTTTTATTTTTCGACATAATCTCTCTTAAGACTAATACATTTATTCCAGTGATTTTCCAGCATCATTATCCTGTCCCTGTAGTGATTCTCAGTAAGAACGACAAAATACTCCTCTACAGCTGCAATCACCTCTTGATTCGAAGAAAAATGCTGACTAGTGAGGAAGAGTTTTAGTTTTGGGAAGAGACAGAAGTCAAGGGGAGTGAAATCTGGGGAATAGGGTGGATGGTCCAACAATTCATAGTGCAGATCCCTTAATTTTCTCATTGCCAAAACACCTTTGTGGGCAGGTGCATTGTCCTGATGAAAGATGATTTTTTTCTTCTGCAAACCGGGTCTTTTCTCATGTCTAGTCTGGTTTAAAGATCGGAATAATATTCCCCGGTTATTGTTTTACCCTTTTCAAGATAATTAATAAACAAAATGCCTTTTGCATCCCAAAACACCGATGCCATGACCTTTCTCCTTTCTTGCAGATGGAACTGACTTTGTCGCTGAACAATTGACTTCTGTCCACTGTTTTCACTGCTATTTGGATTCTGGTGTGTAATGGTGAATCCGAGTCTCATCGATAGTTCATCGAGTGTGTTTTTGATCTGCTGTGAGCAAGCATGGCACCCATCTTGGACAAAGCTTTTTCATTTGCAATTCTTTATGCAAAATATATCCTACACGTTCTTTTGAAATGTCTATAGTCTCAGCATTTCATGCACTTTGACTTGCCAGTCATCCAATACCATATCGTGCACTTGATCAATGATTTCTGGTGTTGTTACAGTTTTTGGACGTCCTTCACATGGATCATCTTCAAGGTTGGTAGGGCCATGTTTAAACTCAGCAGCCATTTCTTAATTGTTGAAAATGAAGGAGAAGAGTGACCATAAACTTTTATGAACTTCAAAGGGGGGGGGGGGGATTCCATTTCATATATTTTGGCGTTAAACCTTCTTTTACAAAGAATTTTATAACCGTACGATACTCAATTTTATCCATTTCAAGAGATACTGCTGTATAAAACAAACTACTTGATAGAATGACTTGCAATTTCACATGGATGTTTATGACAGATGTATCAATTTAAAAAAAAAAAAAAAAAAAACATCGCCGATAGTGCTGCCATCTATGGTTGAGACCGAGAACTTTTCAGTCCACCCTCATATAAGTTAAAAAAAAAAAAATGGTTAGAACATCAAAATTGAATAGACAACAGCAGACTGCCAAAAATACTATATGGATATAAAATAAATGGAAAAAGAAGAATTGGAAGACCAAGAAAGCAATGCATGAGACCGAAACAGGCCTCATGCCATTGCTTGAAACACTTGGCTTAAAATCCATGACTTTCATATCTCTATAAAGATGTACAAGTTTTTCACATCTTTACTTTGTAAAGATGTGAAAAAACTTTCTACTGCTATCTTCGATCTCATCATCATTATCATGAAACTCTTGACATATACTCTAATGGGGTATACAGGATATTGTGAAAGTATTACAGGAACAGTTACATCATTACTAACTCCCTATCAGCAATTTTACTCTCGATTAGCCTGTTATCTGTCCACATTCCAATAGTATCAGATCTTTTATTTCTTCTAAGGCATTTTTTACTGTATCAATCCACTTACATCTTGGTCTTCCTCTGGATCTTTTTCCTGCCATCCTGGCAAAGATCTGCTTTGGCTCAAATTTCTCTACCAAACCAACCTGGCCTTTTCATATGCTCTATTGCTCTCCAAACTCTGTCAACCACTCTGATCTCTTCAACTATCTTTCTCTCTCTCTCTCTGAAGCTCAATTTTCTGCAGTCAAAATACCCCAAAAGTGAGATCATCCTTCTTGGGGACTTCAATGTCCACAACTCACATTGGCTCCCCTTCTCCAGTTTCACCAAACAAGACAGGCAGCGATGCTGAGGTGTTTGCCATCAGCAATGATCTATTTCAGACATCAATCTCTTCCTACCAGAATACCTGACAAACCCCCTTCAATTTGCCAACACACTTGATCTCTTTCAAACAAGCTCCCCTTCCAGGTATACTGTTGTTGTCGGTTCTCCTTTTGGTAACTCAGATCACAAGTCTTATACATCTCTTTTGCCATAGAACAACCTTCACCCCCCCCCCCCACCAGTACACTGTCTCGTGTCCTTTGGCACTACAAGAGTGCCAACTGGAAAGACCTCGCTTCTAATTCTTCCTTCTTGTGGTCCAACTACTGCTTCAGTTCTTCTGATCCAAACACCTGCTCAGATTGAACAACAGAAATCATCCTCACAGGAATGAAGGCTTTCATCCCTCATTTCACTCCAAATTCTCAGCCACCATCAAAGCCTTGGTTCTCAAAAAAGTGTGCCAATACTGTAAAAGAAAAAAAAACTTCTGCTTATCATGAATGGCTCAAGACCAAAATGCCAGCTATCCAATCTGCAGCTTGCAACTGTTGTAAAAGAATCATCACCAAGTCAGACTTTGAAAGGACCAAATGTTGTAAACTTGCCTCCTGCCCAAATGGCAGATGCTCCTTCTGGTTCCTTTCCAAGGTCATTGAATGCAATTTCTGCCCACCCAGGTTTCCACCACTCTCACACTCAGATGGTACTGTAGTTATCTCACCTAAAGACAATAAGTTGGCCAATAAGGCCAACTTATTGGCATCACTGTTCTTTTCAAATTCCTGCATTAATAACCTGGGCAAAGTTCACTCTACACTGCCCACCTATTGTGTTAAGAAATTGTGCCCCAGAACTACCATCGACCCTGAATTGCCTCTTCAATCTATCCTATTCAACTAGTATCTACCCAACAATATGAAAGCAGCTCCACATCCAGCACATCTCAAAGAAAGGTGATAAAAGTCAACCAACAAATTACCGTCCAATTGCTCTCACTTCTGTTCTCTCTAAAATTATGGAGAAAGTCATCAACAACCAACTCTTAAACCACCTAGAAACATATCAACTAATCAGTGGCAAGCAGTATGGATTCTTCCACTCAAGATCTACAGCTGATCTTGCTTTCACCACCTACGTCTGGACTCGAGCCATGGAGAAACTCAAGTTGTTGTTGTCCTCAACATTTCAAAGGCATTTGATTGGATTTGGCACAGGGGCCTACTCAGTAAAATGCCACCCTATGATCTGTCTTCCTCATTCTGCAACTGGATCACCAACTTTCTCATTGATTGCTCACTATGTGACATGATGGATGATTTCCTCTCCTCAGATTTCTCCACCAATGTGGGAGTATCCCAGGGTTCTGTTCTTTCACTCACTTCTTCATGTATATAAATGACCTGCACACTCAAATTTCAAATCCCATCCCTCCTTTTCACAACAAACCTTGTAGTGCTCAAGCATTAGAAGATCTACCATGACCAGTGACCTGAACTTAGATCTCCTAACTATATTCCAGTGGGGTAAGGACAAACTTGTAAACTTCAATGCCAACAGAACTCAATCCTGTGTGATCTCTCACAAGAAAGAACTCGCATCCCTTCCTCTTACCTTCTATAATACTTTCTCTACTCGGACTGACCTACACCTCCAATTTTTCCTGACACAACCACATTTCAACTGTAGCTTCTGCAGCTGCCAAAAAACTTGATGTACTTTTTCACACAAGACACCACTTCACACCTGCTGACTCTATACAAAATCCAAATTCACACAGCCATGGAATACTGCTCTCATATTTGGGATGGTGCATCAAAATCCTCTGCAAGATTGATCAATTGCTTCTATCCAGAAGAGGGCAATCCAACTTCTTCTCTCACAGACATTCAGTAGATCACTGTCCATGAAATTATATACAGATACTTTCATGGACAGAGTGACTTACTGAATTGGACACTATTATTCTTCTACTCTCCTCCAAAATCATTAAAACAAGAGCCACTGTAACCAACACCATTTTATAGTCCATGTTGAAACTCACAACAAACTTCATTGCCTCCTCTTTTGTTCCCTCTATTTCTGTTCTTTGGGACAGTCTCCCACTCTGCTTTCTGCAGAGATTATAATCCTCAGCTGTTCAAGCAAAATATGAACAGATTCCTCTTGCCCTCGCATGGCACAAATGTGCTATAGGTCTTGTGGACTTTTGTGTGTGTATCACAAACACACACATATATAAAAAGAGCACTTGTTTAGTTAATCTTTCCTCTCCCATTCTGTTTAAGTGACAATACCACCTAAGATTAGCTCTGCTAACAATGTCAAGTCTTTCCTAATATACTCAATTTTTAATATGATACTGCCAATGATGCCATCTCTTCAGTCCCCTAATCCTAATGGAGACCAGGGATTAAATAAGATTATATAATCTTATTTAATCCCTGGTCTCCATTCATTGATCAAGAGTTTCATATCTAACCTAACTCTCACATTCATAAGTTAAAATTGGTTTGAACATCTTGTATACAGCTAGTTTAGTGTTTTGACTAATCTCTCTCTCTCTCTCTTACTGCATATAAATTTATTCAATTGACTTCCTACCATAACAGCTTTGCTAATTCTGCAGTCTATTTCCAAATTTAATTTGCCATCTTATTAATAAGTTGTGCCTAAATAGCTGAATTGCTTTACTTTTTCTATAGGTTCTCCATTTACGATGCAGTTGATGTTTTCAATGTTCCTGCCTATTTTCATTGTCTTTTTAATGCTGATTTTCATACCAGATTTATTATAGCAGTTATTCAATTTGGTCAGGGAATCATGCAAACATGTCCTAGATTTATTCAGAAGTATAACATCAACAATTTTCATATCAGATTTAAAACCACTTTCCTTCATAACATGATCCATATAGATGATAATAAACAACACTGGTGATAATGTGTACCCTTGTCACACACACCTGATTTTATCTCAAACCATCTTTCTGTACTTCCTTCAATTCTAACTGCTGATTCACACTTCAAATAGAGACTATGTATTGCTTGATATAACGTCCACTTTACACCATACAACTAGAGTGTTTTGAACAGCTTTCCTCTTGGTACCTTGTCATATGCTTTTTCCAGATCGACAAAACTTATTCTTGTATTCGCATGATTTCTCAACTATTTGTCTTAAAGTGAAAATCTGATTCTGACAACCTCTTGTTTGGTCCGAACCCAGCTTTTTCTACTACACGCTTCTTCTCCACAATTTTTCTTAGCCGTTTCTCAAGAATAACTGCATAAATCTTACTAAGAACACTTAGTAGAGAAATTCCTCTGTAATTAGGGTTCGAGGCTACATTGTGTATCTGTTTTATTAGAAAATTAGTGTATTTAGTGTTGTATAACATATTTTTTGTGAAGATATTGTTTTAATAAATATAGTTCAAAATGGCACAAAAAATGTAATGCTAAGGAACAGCAGTGAAGTTGCGAACAAGGAGGCTTGCCCAGCTAAGGAAGTTATTGAAGATATTGAGGAGGTTACTGAAAATTAATTAACCTCCAACATAGTGAAATTAAAGCAGATTATCAGAGAGATGACAGGGAATTACAGAAAGTCGACAGACATTTGAATGAACATAGGGAGGAAAAGAAAATTAAGCAGCAAAATAAGAAACAACAAAGCATGGAACCAAGTTATCGCCGACCTGGCTGGCTGAGTGGTTAGCATATCCCTTCTCCAGCATAAAGGCTGCAGGTTCAAATCCCGCCGTGAGCATGGATGTTTGTGATTGTCTTTGAAAATACTAATAGTGGTGGTTGGCGGTAGATGCAGCTGGTGGAGTGGTAGAGACGAAGAGTTATAGAGTAGGTGCCCTCCTTCGATGAGTCTAGACTCATCGAAGGAGGGCAATTTGTAAAAAAAAAAAAAAAAAGTAAGTCAGTAAGCAAAAATCAGGTAGGTAATGTTGTTTGAAAACAGAAGGATGTTATCTGGTATGGCAATTCTATCATATAACATGCTGTTGATGAGTGGGTTATAATGTCGAGTTTTCCAGGAGCTAAAATTAAAAATATAACACACGCAATTCAAAAACAGAAAAGTAAATGAGATCGTAACTGTAGTAGGTACTAACGGCTCAACTAGTGATAAGTTCAGTATGAGAGAGGCCATTAAAGGGTTGTTGGAAGAGGTAAGATTGAAGAGTGAGAAGGTAAAAATAGTAAGTATATTACCTCGATATGATAAAAATAAATGATGAAATATGATGATAAACGAAGTGTAGAAGGATGCAAGTTTTTGGATGTGTGGAGTGAGTTTGAGGGAAGATTAGATTTGTATAAGAGGAATGGCCTACACCTGAATGCATTTGGTATCAGGAGTCTTGAAAAACTAATAACTAGTATGACACATAACAAAGAGAGTCAGAGAAAATAAAATTATAATGGAAGAATGGTGAGAATATGAGTGTAAGAGTGTCAATTTTATATAATTGTCCTAACGATGGGAATGAGCATTATCATGGAAATGATTATGAGGAGAGAACAATTTTGACTTTGTGTTTTTGTGATTTGGACCCATCAAACATATGCAAAAATGTCTACATATATAAGGCACTAGAGAAGAATAGAGATCTGCAAGTTGTCCGACTGTGTCATGCAGACTGCAGACAAGATGTATACCACGGGTGAGAAGGTTAAATAAGTTAGGTGTGAGATGGATGAATAAAGAGATTAAGCATGCAATACAGAGAAAAAGGGCATTGTGGAGGCAGCATAAGAGAAGTGGAAGTAACCAATTTCATGAGTTCTACAAAGACCAGGCAAGGAGAGTGACTTGGTTGGTGAGAGTAGCTAAAGAGAGGTATGAACAGCAGTTAGCTAATGAAGCTAAAAAGAATCCTAGGGAGTTCTTTCGTTATGTAGCCAGCAAAAGAAAGAATGATTATGGAAGGATGACATTGATTGGAGGAAATGGTATAAAGACAGCTGTTGCAGAATGTGTGGTGGAGATACTTAATGAGCAGTTCATAAAGATCTTTCAATCTTGTGAATGTGACTTCATGGAGAGATTAAGAGCAGTTGATGATGGGGAGGAGAGACTGACTGTAAGTGAGCAAGAGGTGTTTGGGGAGTTGAGTAAACTAGATGTAAATAAGGCTGTGGGACTTGATAATATATCACTGCGTATTCTGAAGGAATGTGCCAGAGAGTTGACACCTGCCTTGACATATTTTTTTAATACGAGTCTTGCACTTGGTCAAGTCCCTAAAGAGTGGAAGGAGGGCAAGATTGTGCCACTTCATAAAGGAGGTGATCGAACTCAAGCATCAAACTATAGGCCTATCTGTGTGTCGGGTGTTGTGGTTAAGTTGTTGGAGAAGCTTGTGAGAACTAGAATCCAGAGTTGGGTTGACAACAATGGTATAATCTTTGATGGACAGCATGGATTTGCTAAAGGGAGGTCGTGTTTTAGTAATCTACTTACTTATTACAATAAAGTGACTGCTTCCTTGGACAGAGGAGAAGGATACACAGTAATATACTTGGATTTTGCAAAAGCTTTTGATAGAGTGCCTCATGATAAGTTGACAGTCAAACTAGAGCAGATGGGGTTGGATATTAGATTAGTGCATTGGATTGGAGACTGGCTATCTGATAGGTATCAACAAGTTGTGTATGGGGGTGCAATATCCAGGAAAAGGAAAGTCACTAGTGGAGTGCCTCAGGGATCTGTTTTAGGGCCATTACTATTTAACTTGTATATTAATGATATTGGCGAAGATTTGGATGGAGATATTCAGTTGTTTGCAGATGATGCAAAGTTGGGACGAACCATAAAGAGTAGTGAAGATGTTGTGGCCTTGCAAGAAGACTTGAATAAATTGATTGATTGGGCAAGCAAATGGGGATGTGAGTTCAATGTTGCAAAATGTAAGGTTTTAAAATTTGGAAAACAAAGATGGGATGCAGAATTTATGCTTGGTAAGAATATATTGTTGGAAGTAGAGGAAATAAGAGATCTGGGAGTGATAGTGGATAAGGATCTAAAATTTAGGGGTCACATCGCCAAAATTGTGAAGACAACACAAAGACTTCTGGGAATGATGAGGAGGACACTGACGTGTAGAAGTAGGGAGATTCTTGTTCCATTGTATAAGGCTTTGATTAGGCCACACATGGACTATTGTGCCCAGATTTGGTCACCTGGTTTTCAGAAGGATGAAGAGATGTTGGAAAGGGTCCAAAGGCGACTGACTAAGGTAGTTTCTGACCTCTGGAATGTCGAGTATGAGGAAAGATTGAAAAGATGTAATTTGCAGAGACTAGTGGAGAGAAGGAAGAGGGGAGATATGATAGAGACCTACAAGTTGGTAAGGGGTTGCTATAGGATCAATGGTGGAGAAGTTCTACAGCGAATAGTGGGAGATCAGGGGAGAACCAGAGGTCATCCCTGGAAACTGTATAAAGAGGGTGTGAGTAGGGGAGTGAGAGGCAGGTTTTTTTCGTGCAGAGTTGTGAATGATTGGAATGCCTTGCCTGAGAGTGTGGTGTCTGCAAGGAGTTTGAATGTGTTTAAGACCCGGTATGATGAGATGTGTGTGAGATAAAAGGACCTCCTAGATGAGTCTTTGACTCCATGAGGTCTTGTTTAATAATAATAATAATAATAATAAGAGCATACAAAAGAACATGCATGCATTATGTCTATATATGAATGCTAGGAGTATCAGAAACAAAGGGGGGGGGTAGAGTTTGTGGCCTTGGTCACTATGGTGGGATCTCAGATTGTAGGCATTAGTGAAACCTGGTTATCAGAATCAGACATACTAAATGGCATTGAGGGTAAAGGGTACAATATTTTTTGGAAGGATGAGACGGGATAGGAGGGGGGGGGTGCAGTAACAAAATCAGATGACTTGAATCCAGCTAGTATTGAGAACTATGATTATAGTACTAGTAACAGCATTTCATGTGGCAGCAAATTTGAAGCCATCTGGTGTGAGGTTGAATCTAACAAGATCAATTACATAGTGGGGTGTTGTTACAGGCCTGGTGAATCAGTTGCTAGTGATGAAGAAATGCATCAGCAAATAGAGACAATGGGTGCAAAAAGAGTAATCATAATGGGAGACTTTAATTATTCAAATATTGATTGGGTACCAAGCAAATTCCATGAGAAGAATGAAACTGAATTTACTGAGCTGTTTGCAAGGCAATTTCCTCAAGCAGCATGTGACAGAAGGAACTTGAGGTCAAAGAGTGTTTGAGGGTGTTTCAGTTAGACATGTAACTATTCTGCATCTGGTTGGTGACAGTGATCATGCAGTACTCACTTGGAAAGTTTCCAAGAAAAGGTTACATGCTAAACTGCAGTAAATTATGACCAACTGAGGAGTATACTGAGTTCAACGGAATGGTATCGATTGCTGGAGGGAAACAATATCAACAGTGCATGGGGAAGCATTTAAAAAAATACTTAAATGATGCAATATCAGAATGTGTCCCGAGAGTTCAAAGAATAAATAGGGTAGGAGTCAAATGGATGTGTGATCACATTAATCAAGAGATTCATAAGAAAATGATGATGTCGAAGGAATATTGTATCCATAAGGATGATGTCCATTATGAAAATTATAAGCAGCAGGCCATTGTTGTATTGTATGGAAAGCTAAGTCTGAGTATGAAAAGAAACTGGCTCTGCAAGTAAAAGAAAGAAAGAATGAATATGAAAGAAGAACTCTTCTGAATGCAGATGATGTGAGGGTGACAGATGCAGAAGAGATTGTTCAACTAATGAGTGCTGATTTTGTTAAAAGCTATCAACCTGGTGTATGCAACACTGAGTTCACTGCTATCTCTTCTGAAGAAACTCAGGTGTATGAAGAGGAGGTATTAGAGCTGCTTCAAAAACTGAATAAGAATTCAGCAATAGTGACTGATGGAATATCAGCAAGGGTGCTAAAAGAGTGTTCAGCTGAACTGGAAATTCCTTTGACCAGGCTATATAATTCGAGTCTCAGAACAGGGACGATTCCGCAGGAATGAAAAGAATGCATGGTAATCCCATTGCACAAGGGTAGTGCAAAGACTGATGTATCTAACTATCCACCAATCAGTATCTCAGGAGTGGTGGTGAAGATTTTGGAAAATTAGTTAGGGCTCGCATTCAGAAAATGGTTGACAGAAACTCTCTACTTTGTAATGAAGAGCATGGATTTACTATGGGAAGGTAGAGAGTTTCTGTAAACCATTTTCTGAATGCGAGCCCTAACTAATTTTCCAAAATCTTCACCACCACTCCTGAGATACTGATTGGTCGATAGTTAGATACATCAGCCTTTGCACTACCCTTGTGCAATGGGATTACCATGCATTATTTTCATTCCTGCAGAATCTTCCCTGTTCTGAGACTCGAATTATATAGCCTGGTCAAAGGAATTTCCAGTTCAGCTGAACACTCTTTTAGCACCCTTGCTGATATCCCATCAGTTGATATTTATGTTTTAGCAACTTGCTCACATTCTATAATAATGTTACCATTGAACTAGACTAGACTAGACAAGGAGAATGGACATACCATGATGCTTTTGGATTTTGCTAAGGCTTTTGAGAGAATGCAGCATGAAAGATTTGCATAAATTCAAGAATATGGGCTTGGATTATAAAATATTAGTGTGGTTAAAAGGATGACTCACTGACAGATATCAAAAAGCGATATATGGTGGATGCGAGTCAGCAAGATTTAAGGTAACTAGTGGTGTATCACAAGGATCAAACCTTGGTGCACTGTTATTTAATCTGTACATTAATGATATTGGGAAGGATTTGACAGTGTTAGATCTTGAATGATGGCTCTATCAAGAATAGAACCGCTCCATTCAACATTTAACAAGAGAACAATATCAAGCAAAAACTTGTACTCTTAACGAACTAGACATAATATGTGAAGATGCAGATATTAACTTTATTTAAAAAGGAATTGAAATATAAAAGAAGAGGTTGAATCTTAAATTCAAATGAAATCGAAGGAGGAAATAAATATTAAATTGTACTATGTTTAAGGTTATTGTCTAAAATAGATGGAATCTTAATTTTTCAAAAAAATTTTTTTTAAATATTTACGAAAACAACGACGTAACAACAGGCAACATACAGCTATTTGCTGATGATGCAAAGATAGGTTAATCAGGAATGCTGGTGATATGCAATACCTGCAGAATAATTTGAATAGGCTGGAATCGTGGGCATGGAAAAATGGATGTCAGTAAATGTAAAGTTATGCACTTTGGCATGATTAGATATCCAATGTCTTATTATATTGGTGGGATTATGTCAGAAGATCAGGTTAGGGATCTTGGAGTATTAGTATTCATTGCCCCTGAATACTTGGAGTATTCAGGGGCAATGCAGCAAAGATTATAAATACAATTCAAAAGATAATTGCATTGCTGAAACAAACTTTGACATGTAAAGATAAGGATGTCATTTTGCCTCTTTACAAGGCCCTTGATAAGACCTCACTTGTATACAGTGCAGGTCTGGTCTCCTAGTTTCTGTTATGATTCAGAGGATTCAGAGTGCAAAGGAGCGTGTTAAAAAAGATATCAGGATTGTGGAATACTGATTATGAAGAGAGAGAGAGAGAGATTGAGAATTTGTAGACTCCAGACACTAGCAAAGGAGAAAGAGGGGGATGTGATTAAGATGTACAAACTTCTGAAATGGTCATACAGGATTTCAGTTGATGGAATTTTTCATTTTATGGATGGGTAGGAAAATGACAAGAGGACATCCTTGGAAGCTGAGAATGGATTCCACTAAGAAAGGGGGGATGAAGGCTAGATTTTTCTCCCAAAGGGTGGTGCGTGATTGGAATGGATTGCCATAAGATATGTGTGTGTGTGTGTGTGTGCGCGCGCACGTGCGTGCAAGCAGTGTGAATGAATTCAAGAATAAGTATGATAGCCAGTCCATGTAGTATGTGGCCTTGATGAGTCCCTGACACTCTAGAGGTCTCTCTTAATAATAATAATAATTCTGACATTCAGTTTTATTCCCTTTTTTATAGATGATACTATGAGCACTCTACTTCAATCATCTGGAATTTGACCCTCTGACAGCATAATAATAACTCCAATCTTCCAGTCATCAGTACAGAATACTATGACAGTGCTAGGATTAAACTTACATTATTATTATTTTTATAATGGCCTCACACAAGAAAGGTTACAATACCTACTGGGCACCCATTGCATTGATTAAGAAGAAAGAAGTAATCTATTAATATGTTTCTTAAAAAGCTAGGGATTGTACTCATTAGAACAACAAAAAAAAAGTATTAAGAGTTTGTTCCAAAGAGTGTTCCGATTACTAGCTTTGAATGAAATTTTTTTTTTTTTTTGCAAATTATTCTGTTATTTGTCAGATCTCTAATACTATTAGATCTCAGGGTTCAGGCTTCAAAGACACTTTTAACAGCATTATTCCACCCTGTCAATTACACACTTGTTTTACTAACCTTTCCCCTTCCATTTCTAGTAGGTTATCTCTACTAACACTTCTTGAATGCTAACAAAGTCAAGTTCCTTCTGAATAACTTTATTTTAAATACATTTATGCCAGTGATGTCTCCAATTTTTCTCAGAGCTCTCATGTCTATGATCTTCAGTCTTTAATCAACTGTTTTATCTCTCACCAAGCTCTTAGATTGATAAGTTAAAATTGGTTTGAACAATAATGTGCATGCTGCTAGGTTACTGTTTTGACTAATTTTTCTCTTAGGCCATATAATTTATTCAATTGGCTTCCACGATGCTATCTTTCCCTATTCTGTTATCTATTTCATATTTACTTTATCATCCTCTATCCTCATTATAAATTATACCTATAACAGTTGAAATATTTTACTTGTTCTTCAGATTTGCATCAAGAATGTAGTTGACTTTTTTATATGTTCCAGTCTATTTTGATTTGAAAGTTAAGCATTTCACTACTATTTTCATGCCATATTTGTCATAGTATATAGAGACATGTGCTAGCTAAAGTAGTAAAAAGTTTTTTGCATGGTAAGAAAGTATATTATACTTGACAAAAAATTATATTCTTGTTTCCAATCCTTTACCCATGCATAAGCAAACAAAATGTGTGTGTGTGTATATATATATATATATATATATATATACACACTTTGTATATATCCTCCAGAGACCAAACATGGAATTTTTTTCAAGTCATTTTGGCCGCCCAACAAAAAAAGTGATCTCCCACTGGGCAATGAAATTTGTCTTGTGCCTAAAGACAACATCCATGCCTATGGAATTTGAATCCATAGCCTTATGGCAGAGAGCAGGTATGCTATCCACTCAACCAACCAGTCATTATTTAAAATATTACGAGGATGTTCATGACTTATTTTTCATGGTTTAACAACACCACACAATTTTATCAAAGAGATGTTTTATTAATGCTTATATTTCGCTGATTTTCAACTCAGCATCATCATCAGAGCACAACACACTTGTACACGTGACAGTGAGTGAGTGAAACAATATAATTGCAAAAGACAAAAGATCTAAAGTCCTATTTTCGGTGCCCTCTAACGAAAAATATAAATAAATAAATAAAATAAAAAATAAAAACAACTGTGCAGGAGTTTTTCGTTGGATAACAGTCTCCCAAATTTTTGGCAAATTAATGCAACCATATTTGTTAAGGTTGGGAGAATTCTTCAAAGCCATTGCTGACTCAAAAAATAATCTTTCAGATCTATAACGACACCTAAATAGCACATTCGTTTTCCTCCATCTAATCCCGTGTGAAGGAGTGTCCAAAGCGTGGTCTGCCAGTCCTGACTTGCCATATTAATAGTAGCGAATGTATCTTTCATGTTTTTCCAGGCAGATGTTCACTGATCTTCCTGTTTGCCCATAATAGGCCAAGTCACAAGGAACTTCATACACTCCCGGGTGTGCTAAAGGGTGAAGTTTATCCTTAGGCGAGCAGATCAGAGTTGCCAGCTTGACATGAGGTTTGAAAGTGGTGCGAAGGCCATGTTTCAACAATATTTTGGCTATCTTTTCCGACATACCTCTGATATAGGGAATAGAAATGGTCACGTTGTATTCTTGTGTACTAGGGGAGGGCAGAGTAATGGGCCTATGTAGCATTTTATCTATTTTGTAGAGATTGTAGCCGTTGGCTAAGAACGTATGGCGCAGAGATTGGAGTTCTGTGGTCAGAGCTGTATCGTTAGAACAAATGGCTCTGGCTTTGTGTGTAAATGTTTTTAAAATGCCATATTGTTGGACTGGATGATGATGTGATTGTTTATGTAGGTATCTTCCTGTGTGTGTGTGTGTGTAGGCTTTCGGTAAATAGAAAAAGATAGTGATCCATCTGAAAGGCAGTTGACTAATGTGTCAAGAAATGGTAAACAGTTATTTGATTCTTTTTCTACTGTGAAGTGGATTTTGGGGTGTTGGCTGTTTAGGTAGGTGAGAAATGCATCCAAAGTGTCTTGTCCATGGGGCCAGATGGCAAACACATCATCAACATAGCATAACCACACTTGTGGCTTGTATGTAGCTGTGGTAAGTACTTTGTTTTCAAAGTGTTCCATGTAAAAATTTGCTAACATACGGGGGGGGGACCCATAGCAGTACCATTAATCTGTTTGTAGAATTTTCCTCCCCATGTAAAGTAACCTGCATGTAACCAAAAGTTTTAGTATTTTATTGCACCTAACTGTCATCAAATACTGAGAAAAATATTTGTTTTTAGAATACCAGTATTAATACTGTTATCAAGATTATGAATGGTATTGAGAGCCCTAACTGCATGCCACTGGCCACAAAGAACAAGAAATGGATGGTAGTGCTCATGTTAATAACTGATCACAAAGTGGGCAGCTAAAAACTACAACTGATGATTTCCATTAGCAGAAAGCTGAGTAGTTAATCAGAGAAAATTAGCAAATAAGTCAGAGATCATTGGCATGAAACTGAGCTGAATTAGCACAAGTCAGTCAAATATTACAGAAATAGGGTACAATAAAGTGTGTGCATATGCAGGAGCATCCATCCTACAGTCTACAATTAGCTCCATTAGACTTCTGTTCACTTTCATTTTGAAAGTGACACATGGATCAACGAGAAAGTGATACTGATGAAAATGGAAAACATCCTGAAAAGTTTTCTAATGATGACGTTGAAAAATTTTTTATGCAGTAGAGAAAATGTTTTGAAAGGGAGATTATGTTGAGAAACAATGTATGAAAATTACGTAGTTACTTCAAACTATCTTTTTTTTTTTTTAATTTTATTTCAATGGGATTTTTATTACCAATGGGAAGCTATCAGATTATAAGGATTACTTCCTGAATATCTTGTACTATAGTGAGTTATGTGGTATCTGGCCTAACATATAACTGATTATTCCAAGGTTAATTATTTGCAGTTGTACTGATTATTTGAACAGTGAACCCTTATCTAGCCTGTAATCTTCCCACCTTCCCCAGTAATGAAGGTATTGAATGTCATGTAACTCGTTGTATTCTACGGCATGTGAATTTTGGAATAACATGCACATGCATACAAACACAATAAAACAAATGATAAAATAGCTTTGCTACTACTACTAATCTAGTTACTTGCAATTACTCTTAAAAATTCCAAAAATTTAGTGAATCCAATTTTAACCTTATTTAACAACCTGATGAAGTGAAAAGTACACAAACCACTCAGCAGTTTAGCCAAGCACTTATTTTAACATGCATGCATTTAGCAAATACATTTCACAGCCAAACTGGCATTTTATATCCAGAAAGATATAAAACCACACAAATTAAATGAATTATATTCTGACCTGTAAATGTTGCATTCAAGTAGTTATTTTGTTATTATATACTTTTTTAAATTTGTTGCTTAATAAATATAAAAAAAACGAAGAAGAAAAGAAAAGATGAGTAGATTAATCTACAAAAAATTGAAATAAGTTTCCAGTCAGCATGGGCTAAATTTTGTTACATCTCTTAAAAATGTATGTAAAGTTGCATTCATCATTCATTTTTAACTTAAAATTTAAAAAAAATTGTAACACTAGCTTTTAAAATTATTAGTTTAAACTTTTTTTTTAAGAACACTCCATATATCTAAGAAAATTACAACTGATTTGACTAAAACAATGGAGTGCCCCTCCTCCACTTCTAAACATTGACATATCTAAGAGATAAAAAAATATTATTCCCAGAAAGATACAAAATCACACAAATTAAATGAATTATATTCTGACCTGTAAATGTTGCATTCAAGTAGTTAGTTTGTTATTATATGCTTTTTTAAATTCGTTGCTTAATAAATACAAAAAAAAAAGAAGAAGAAAATAGGGGATGAGTAGATTAATCTACAAAAAATTTAAATAAATTTCCAGTCAGTATGGGCTAAATTTTGTTACATCCCTTAAAATTTATGTAAAGTTGCATTCATCATTCATTTTTAACTTAAAATTTAAAAAAAATTGTAACACTAGCTTTTAAAATTATTAGTTTAAACTTTTTTTTTAAGAACACTCCATATATCTAAGAAAATTACAACTGATTTGACTAAAACAATGGAGTGCCCCTCCTCCACTTCTAAACATTGACATATCTAAGAGGTAAAAAAATATTATTCCCAGAAAGATACAAAATCACACAAATTAAATGAATTATATTCTGACCTGTAAATGTTGCATTCAAGTAGTTAGTTTGTTATTATATGCTTTTTTAAGTTCGTTGCTTAATAAATACAAAAAAAAAAAAAAGAAGAAAATAGGGATGAGTAGATTAATCTACAAAAAATTTAAATAAGTTTCCAGTCAGTATGGGCTAAATTTTGATACATCCCTTAAAAATTAATGTAAAGTTGCATTCATCATTCATTTTTCCAAAATGTGAGTAGTAAACTTCATAATTTAACTTGAAAAAAAATGTAAAACTAGCTTTTAAAATCATCAGTTTAAACTTTTTTTTTTTTTTTTTTAAAAACACCCCATATATCAAGTTGGGATATGGATATAAGTCCTGTTGTTCTTTTGATTTTAAACAGAACATGACTAGAAACTAAGAAAATTACAACTGATTTGAATAAAACAATGGAGTGCCCCCCCACTTCTAAGCAATGACATATCTAAGAGGTAAAAAAAAAAAAAAGTAGGAAGCATGTGAATCTTGAGTTGTGTTTCTTGAATTTGTCTTCTTAGACAAGGTACATAAACACAGTGGTTCACAGCTTTCATATTCATTTCCTAAATAGCTGGAGCAAAAAGAACAATATCTTTTGTTCTTTTTAACCACTATGTTGAAAAGTGAAATAAAAAAAATGTTTTTCGTATGTGTGTACAATGAGACAAACCAGTGAGCCTAATACAAAAGCAGAAGATGAATGAGGGAGATATATCCAATCCAGCCTTTTAGTTTTACCTATTATCCAAACATCAAATTCCTATCTAAAATCAGAAAAAGTCTGAAAATTGATTGTTTCAATGTCTGTTATTTTCAGTTTTTATCAATTATTCAACTCCTAACTGAATAAGAGGGGTGGGGGTGATCAGATGTCATATAATTCACTGTATGTGCATGTGTATATTAGAAGGCATTGAGTTTAGGCTAGTAAGACTGAATGACTTGTAATAACTCATATACAACATAATTTATTTCTTGCAGATTCAGTTAGGGTAAATGCTAGCTTTGGCAACAGAACTGATGGAAATCAGAATTGACAGAACCACTGTCAATTCTGATTGGTGGCAAAGTAAATGCTTTACTTTGCCACCAACCAGACAGTAGTACGCGGCCACCATCTTCTTTAATGGAGGCTTAATATTAATCTCATTTAAAAGTCATGTTTGGCTTCCAAAACATGTTTTTTCATTGTTATTCTGCTATTAGCAAGGGATCAAATGAGATCAAAAAATAGCAAACAGCAGAAAAAAAAAATTTCATTGTTTTGAAGACAAGTTTTTTGATATTTGCTCCTGATTAACATACTAAAGGATCTGAGTTGAGCCCACAAAGTCATCTGGGAAAACAGTGATCAAATACAAATATTCCTAATTAACTCACTTTGTTATTAATAGCAGCATGTGCACACTAGACATTTAAAATAACTTTCACGGCTTATACACGTAACAAAAATTATATAGAATTTTATTCAAAAACTCCAATATATTTCATCAAACATTACATGGACATTGTCAGGGAGATAGCCCATTAACTACATTCAAAAGATGAATCAAAATAATGGGTCATAAATCCTCATGCGTCGGTTGCAGCTGAAGTGTATGACATTGCACTATTCAAAGGAACAATTGTAGTTAAGTTGCATATATAAAAATTATTTTAAATAATTATTAATAAAAAAAAATTATGAACAATTAATAGTGATCACTTCCCAAAACTTGGACACTGGCATAGTCTGATTGGTTCAGGCCGTTTCAAGGAAAACAATTGAATATGAACTTACAGGAATGAGAAGTATTGTCTCTCCCCCCCCCCCCCCCTAACCAATAAAGAAAATATGAGCACTAATTATATACTGACATTTCCTTGTACACATCTTACTGAGATGTGCAGTTGTTTTTTATTGAATGTTTTCTAATATTTCTTCCTTGTACATCAGGATGATGCTCTAAAATAAATATGAAGAAATGCACAGAAAAATTCCATTTTTAAATGCTTTTTGCAAAATGGATAACTACCTATTAGATCTGTTTGTCTGTCTCTCAAATTATTCCAGGACAGAATTTAATTAAATTCAGAATTTGGAATCTTTACAAAAATTTGTTCAGTCACCTCAATTTTTGTTTTAATTGGACCATTTGCAGAGACAAAAGTATTTCAGAAACATATAACAGCAATAATGTAGCTCTGGATGGAAGGGATTTAATAAAATTTGATATAGATGCACACTACAATATGCCTGCAAGATTAAATTTTTATTTCAACTAGACATTTGCTGACAAAATTTGGAACCGATTTTCCACTCATTTTGATATTAATGAACTGACACTGCATAATTCTGCACTAGATGGATGGAATTTAATGAAATTTGAGTCCAAAAATGAGTCCAAGTTCCATGTTACCTTTTGATGTTTGCACCACCCCCCACAAAATTATACATGAGAACTGTATGGACAGTGCAAATTAAATTACACTTGACAAGAACTTATATTCTTATTTAATCCTTTATCCAAGTGTAAGCAAAAAAAAAAAAAACGTTTGACTGTGATGCATCTTCACAAATAGACCATTTGTATATGGAAGGTAATGACTTCGCATTAAGTGCCTTAGTATCTCATAATGCAAAGCACACATCCTTTTGGACAGTATAATGCTAGGCATTATGGAAAAGGCCAGCCACTACTGAGACCGGTTTCTACTGAGGTCTCACCAGTAGGAGCTAGACCTGGATGAGATACCAAGGTTGAAGCTAGCTAATGACACCAAAAGAAATTCTAGGGAGTTTTTTTTTTTTTGATACACAGGCAATAGAAGAAAGAATGATTATGAAAGATGATACTGGTTGGAGAAAATGGTAGAATGATAACCAGGAGGAGGATATAGTAGATGTTAAATGAGCAATTCATAAAGGTATTTCATCCTTCAAAGTAACATCATGTAGAAATTGAGAGCAGGAGGGAGGAGGCACTGATGGTGATGAGTAGGAGGTATATGAGGACTTTAGTAAACTTAACATGATGTCAATAAAACTCTAGGACTTGATGGTATGTCACTACAAGTTTATTCCAGGGAGTTAACAACAGCTTTAACTTACCCTCTTTAATGACCCAAGTTCCAGGGGAGTAGAAAGATGGAAAAATTGTTCTGCTTCATAAAGGAATGATAAGAGACTAAGGCCTCGATTACAGGAAAAGGTATTGGAGAGAATAGCGAGGACTGGGATTCAGAAGTAGGTTGACAACAGCAACATTCTATCTGATGGACAGCATGGGTTTGCTAAAGGAAGAACGTGTTTTAGCAATCTACTGACTTATTAACAAGGTATTTCATCCTTGATAGGATGAAATACCTTGTTAACACAGATGGGATGCATTGGATAAGGGAAATGCAGACACAGTGGTATATTTAGATTTTTCTAAAGCCTTTGATAGACTGCCACATGACAATCTGGCATTTAAAGATGGGACTGGATAGTACATTAGTGCACTGTATTGGAGATTGCCTGGCTGTAACGTATCAGACAGGCAAGGTGTGTATGGAGGAGTGATATTCCAGAAGAATAAAGTCACCAGAAGTCTGTCTGTTTTATGGCCACTGCTGTTTAATAATATGTATGTAAATGATATTTGAAAGGACTTGAATGGTAATATACAGTTGCAGATAATGTAAATTTGAGAAGACTATGAGAAATAGAACAGATGTAGTGCTTGCAATTGGACGTGAATAGAATAGGAGAATGGTGGGGTGAATGAATGGAGTTAGCAGTTCAATGTAGCAAAGTGCAGGTTTTAAAATTTGGGAAGCACAGACGGGATGTTAAGTATAAGATTGGTAGGGATATCTTAGAGGACATGGAAGAGATGGAGGAATCTGGGGGTGTTGGATAGGAACCTGAAATTTCATGGACATTTTGTCTAACTATGAGGACAGGACAGTACAGTGGATTATGGCAATGATGCAGAGAACATTGACATGTAGAAGTAATGATGTTACGATTCCATTGTACAGGGAATACATTGTTCAGACCACATATGGATTACAGTGTACAGATTTTTCACCTGGTTTTTTAAAAGGATGAAGAGATGCTGGAAAGGGTTCAGAGGTGATTAACTAAGGTGGTTTGAATGTTGAGTATGAAGATAGAATTTAGGAAATGCAATTTGTAGAGTCAAGTGGATAGAAGGAAGCGGAAGGACATGATTGAGACATACAAGCTGGTAAGGGGTGATGTGGAGAATGGGTGGAGACATGGGAAGAACAAGTGTACATCCCTAGAAGCTCTATATAAGGAGAATATGAGCTGGGGGATGAGTAGGTTTTTTTGTGTAGATAGTGGTAGGAGGTTTGAATGCATTGCATGAATCTTCTTTAACTAAATTAATAGTATTTATTTGTCACAGGAATGCCAGCAAAAAGAAATAATATATCTAAGCTAATCATAATAACTGAAGGGCCTAAATGAAAATCAAAAATCTAATTTTTAAAATCCAAAGTTCTTAATATGTTAAATGGGTTCTCCAGTGAAAGTAGGTAATAACACAGGCATGTACTTTGAAAAATTTTACACATGGGACAGCCAATGCAATCTACTACAGCTCTTAATGTAACACTAGGCTTATGGATTTTTGGAAAATCATATAATTTGGGAGGATGAGCATAAAAGATCTTGAGGTTCTTCTTTAATTCTTCATCCCAAATGAGATGTTATCAATCAATTTATTAACTTTGTTAATCTGTTATTTATTTATTGTCTTATTAATATAACTTTATTAATTTATTAATTAAACTAGCCGGATTGGCCGAGTGGTTAGTGTATCCGCTCTCCAGCCAAAAGGCCGTGGGCATGGATGTTTGTGAGTGTCTGTGAAAATACTAGTGGTGGTGGTCAGCAGTAGATGGCGTTGATGTAGATGATGAAGGTGGAGTGGTGGAGATGGAGAGTTGTAGAGCCCTCCCTTGATGAGTCTTTGGACTCCCTGGAGGTGTTACATAATAATAATAATAATAATAATCTGGCTTGTAGAAGGGTGAGACAAGAGGGATGATAAGTATAAAAAAATCACAAAGCATGAAGATATCTTCCTAATTTATTATTATTTTTTTTTATTACACATATACGATTTTTTTAAACTGATTAATTAGGAATTTTATTGACTGGTTCTCATATGTTATGATGCCATTTTTTAAAATTCATCTAATTTATATTTTAAGTATATTCCATTGTCACTGAACTGAAGATGCCTTTAATGCTACATAATTAAAACAGCTTTGAAGTAAGTTTGAGTTCTCAAATTTTAAATAATGTTAGCTTTTTCATGTAGTACCGAGACGGTATCAGGTACATCCCTGGAGGGTACATATCACGAATTTGATGATGAATACACTAAATCATATATTCTGCAATTATAAGATTTAGTTATGATCATTTTGATCACGTTAACATACTTTGTCCTAAATTCAACGATCGTTATCATTCAAAGGTGGTCTGGAAATCAAGAAAAAATTATCATTACAAGAAAGTGAGTTCTTACTGATCTATAGACTAATTAAATTTTAAAAAGTAATTTTCCATTTAAAGCATTTTGGATTAAAGCGTACAAAGCTTTTGTATGATAAGGCATTCACAAATAATAGCAATAAAGAAAATTAACTGTTTAGAAATAACTTCAAGGGAGATTTACTATAACAAAATGCATACAATAATAGAGGGGCTGTCTTTCAATATGTCGACCCACAACTCCTTAAACTGGAGTAATAGCAGTTTGTGAGTCATATGTCTCGCATATGACTCACAAACTGGGTGAATGTGCAGTTTTGGGGAATGGTAGTGAAAAAAATTAATTCCTTGGACTGTCATAGACGTATGTATATTCAGATTTTCCTGCGCTGAAACCAGAAGCGTACGTAATACGTGCATGATTTGGTTACAGACTAGTTCGCAGCAAGGTGGATAATGGTGGCGACAAACTGTAAATCATCTATATTTGAGGAGAGAGGGAGATTGGCGAGATGACAGAACAAGATGGAAATCATAAGAATTTGAATAACTTAAATATATAATAATAAATTTAATAATAAAAATAATAACGTAAATAAGTTCATTATTATTACATGCTGCTGGTTGAGTAGGTCTCCAACAATGAGTCTACTAACTCCATGGAAGTTACCAAAATCATAATAATAATAATTAAGTATTATCTATAAAAATTTTCATAAATAAATGAATGCAACCAAAAGTTCAAAAAAATATCAATATTAACATTATCATTAATATTTAATTATCAAAGAAAGAGCCATACGGCTTTATTTCAATGATTTTGGATATTAAAGATCCAACCTTATTTCTTCTTCTCTTCAAGGATTAGGGGTTTGCCTGCTATGGCTTCACTGGTCTTCCTCTCTCTTTGCCTTTGGGCTGTAATTATCCACCTCTTTTGCTAGCTGATATCTTTTCATCCTAAACTGAGCTCTATATTTCTCTCTATATTCCTTGATCTTTTCATTTACATTGTAAATATCTAGCTTACTTCTGATGTCTTCATTTTTTATATGGTCCAATTTTGTGTTTTCTTTAATTGCTTTTAAAAATATCAATTCTAAAGCTTGTATTTTACTTTCATCTTTTATTTTTTATTTAACAGTCCATGTTTCATTTAGTTGAGTTTCTCATCTTGTTTTTTCATTCAGTGTCTTTTTAATCGTTCCACAGATTTTCTGAAATTTCTTTATATTTTTATCTATCTTTATCCTTTAGATATGTTATTATACAGCCTATATAATCAAACTGTGTCACCTGTTCTATTACTTTATTTTAACATGATCTAACAAGAACTTGACCTTTAACAACCTCAACATCAATATGGATAAAATACATCACTTCTCATACACTTGATATCCTTTCAATGTAATATCAATGGTATTACAACTTTAATATGTAGTTTGCATCCATGGTAACTTTGATGTATACACACATCATTGCTGCTTGGGTGGTAAAATGCCATGACTTTTGTTTTCTTTTGTGAAATTGTAAACTGTATTGTTGGTTTGAGGGCAGATGGTCCACGAATTTTTTGTCCTTTTATAAGTTTGTCCAAGGGAACACTCGTCTGGTCGGACATTTCGTCCAACCTCAATTTGTCCTATATATCACTATGTCCAACCTAGATTTTTCCACTCAGCAGTGAAAACACAAGAGTGATTCTGAGCCACTTGTTTTAATTTGTACAAATTTCTACAAGATATGTATGTGAGCATTTAATTATAACAAATCAAATAAGGAAACAACAGAATTAATTTGAAAATTGATGTGAAAACGAGATAATGGATTTTGAAATCTGCAGAGTTTGGAGAATATAGTCTTCCTCATCGACTTCCTCAGCGATTGACCGTAGGTACGTGTTGAGTCTGTTTTCAGCCTTGTACCGAGGATACTGCTGTACTAGGGAGAAAATGCGTTCTTGGTTATGTAGGTACCGGCTATTCGCAGGAGCCCTGATGTTTCTTTGACCTCCAAGAAGGCGTGTTATATCTTGTTCTGCCACTGTTCCTCCTTCAGGGAATCGATGAACCTCCAAAGTGATGGATGGTACACCACCATCAACTTTTGGAATTTGTTATGCCACCTTCTACAGAATTGTTGGTTCTCTACATCCGATTGATGACCAAATCATGGATATTCCATACCTCGGGTGGAAAGCGAGGGTTTTCGGCCCCCAAGCTCAATGTCCTCTGATGTAAACACATTCAACGTAATGTATCATTCCTTCCAGTTCTTCCGAAACACTCTCTGCAACGTAGTCAAATGCCTCGAGTACATCGTCGATCGGCACGAATGACAAGCCGAACAGCATTGATGCTTCTTCACGTATAGCGCTTCCTGCAACTTTATAATGCTGTGACAGACCCAAAGTCATATGTCACCAAAAGGCCTGAGAAAAGTTAAACAGACAACACTTTATATTTGCATTAGGAAATATCTCCCATGCAGCATTCATATTTGCCAGCTCGAAATCCATCATAACAGTATGTGGATTCACAATGATCCCTGCTTGTTTTGTGGTGTTGACAACATGCTGGTATATTGACCGATATGTAGTCTCAGTTTTTGCGGGAGTTAGAGTGTACACCAGAAGCATGACACGCTCTCAAAATATTCCATGCATAGTAAACAACTGAGCAAATTGTGAGGGCGCAGTTTTAAATGTGCCATCGGAGAAGATAATGTCACTCGCTCCAAGTAATCTTAGGTTCTCCGTTGTGGCAAAAACAAGATGATCCTCGTCCTGTACACTAGAATCATAATAAAGAAATCTGTCATGATTTAACATTGCTTGATATTCTTCTGGTATCTCAACGCCAACCAAACTTGCAAGAGATGAGGAGGCCTCGCAGTGTTCTGCCATCTATTGACTTGCCTCCATAAACCATTCCTCTCAGGCAACATAAGTATTAATTCATCTTGCTGAACTTGTCCTATAATCACATGCATAACGTGTGAGGGTGGACCATACATATTGTCTTGCACTCTTCTCTTTATATTATTTTTAACTTTCCTAACTTCTCCATCCATGCCTGATACATGTTGGTGATCGTCCTTGCCATCTTTGTACACCACAATGTCTAAACTGGCAATTGTGATGCACCTAGCATTGCAACTGTGACGAACCTTGCACCACCAATACCATCTAGTCTAGTCTTATTCTTGTTATAAGAGTGAAAATGATAACAATAATTTTGTATATAAAAAGCATTGGTTTACCTGTCATTCATCACAATTTCTGCCATATTCAGCACTGCCAAATTTTAAGGATAAATTACAAAAAATTTTTAACATCAACTGACTATTATTAATGATCACAAGTTACTTATAACTCCTTTGACTAATCTCAAACCCAGGTGCTTTCAGGGGATTTCGTCCAATTATTTTCAAATCGAAACAGGATTGGACGAATAACTCAAAACCCAGGTGCTTTCAGGGTATTTCGTCCAATTATTTTCAACTGGATGAAATGTCCTTTGGACGAGAAAAGTAATAGAAGAAATCGAGGGAATGGAAGAGAATTTGATTGGATGAAAATAATTGAACTAACTGCCCTGAAATCGTATTGTTGGCTTATTTTGCTTAATTCATAAACTGATTTTTGAAGGTCATCTTCACTGTCTTGTAATCATCTACATATAGCATTGTATTGATAACAGTTTTTCTGGTTAACTGGATACCTTGTTTTATTGTTTTCCATATTTTAATAATCTGATCAATATACACTAGTGTCAAAAACCTAAGGATGATTGCTATTTCTGAAGATTGCAACTGCAAATTCAAAAGAACCAGCTCATGGCAATTTGTAAAACTGCCGATTTTGAGTAGAAAGAAGGTACACATGCAAATTTTCAAATCTCATGCAAAAGGGTCACATGGTAGCACTCAACAGGATAAAAGGCTGCACTAAGTGAATTGTGTTTGAAGGAAGCTCTTTTCGTGAAGGAATAAAGTTGCAAATTTGGATATTCTGTAATGTCTCAAAGGCAACATCTAGATGATTTCAAATGGGCAAGAATTAATGGAAAGCTTGAAGGCCACAGAATTATTGATACTGCCAGAGAAGTCAGAATCTTATATAGCATTGTATCCAGGCTCTGGGCAGCATTTCAAACTAATGGAATGTGTTTCAGACGTTTGCTAAGAGCCTTGCTCTACAACAGAACATGAAGACAGATTTTGTTTCTAATAGCAAAACATAATCAATGCACCATGACAGGTCGGACTGCAAGTTGGCTCCATTCAAACACGGTACATGGATATCTCGACAAATTGGGGTATGATATCTGTGACAAGTAGGCCTATAGTCTGCATCCCTTTATCCACAGCTCATCATACAGCACATTTTCAGTGGTTTTGTATCCATAAAATTGGACAAGACACCAATCGGCTAATGTACTCTTTATGGATGAGAGTTGTTTTAGTCTTCATCCGATTCCAGACAACACTTGATCTGCCATTAAAGTGGTACTGCTTGGTATTGTGAGAATGTTTCTAAAAAGGGATATACATGGTGGTGTGGGGAAGCATTATGCTTAATGGACACACAGCTACAAGTGCTGGAAAAAGGGACCATGACTGTTGAAAGATATTGCAACAAAATTCTTCAATGTCATGTTTGATTGTTCCTTGGTGCTGTAGGTGAGGAATTAATTTTTACAAATGACAATGCAACACCGCATCATGGATCATCACATCAGAAGCATCTCCACTGCTTGTGTATGCTTCTGAAGACCGATTATATTAATTGAATTGTATGGCTAGCACACTCCCCAGATCTCAACCCTATAGAACATGTCTGGGATGCAATAGGGAGACACAATGTTGTTCGAAATTACCCTCCAGAAAACAAACAAGGCCTTATCCTTGCATTGAAGGAGGATTGGGCCAGTTTGCCTCAAGAACTTCTGAATCACTTGGTGTTCTAATATGCTTATAGCTAAGAATAGTAGAACATTCTAAGAGCTGCATTGCAGTTTCGGGTGGACATATTCCATACTGAAATATCTCTCAGCATAGTTTTCTGTAAGCACTGTACATTAATTCTTTAACTAGTTCCTTAAGAAATTTGTAACTTTTGCCAAAAACGTACTGCAATTTAAACTGTATAAAATTTATAACACACTTTTTGTGTAACATAATTTATTAGTATGCTGGCAATAAATTTATGTACACATATGGCTCTAGTTATGAAAATTTTTTCATACACACATAAAATGTAATTTTACATTTTATGTAAAAGCCATAAATTAGCTTTTGGACACCAGTGTACATACTGAATAGAACTGGTAATAAGCTACATCCCTGTCTGGCATCTTGATTAATTTCAATCTCTTCTGTTAATTTATTACTTAATCATAACTGCACTTTTGTATCATTATATAAACTTTGCATAGCTTGTACCAAATGTAATGGATATTCTTGTTTTTTCATTATATTCCATAATTTTTCTTTATATATTTTACCCACATTTTCTCATAATATAGCCAAATAAGTCTAAATTAAATTCTTATCTTAATTTCAATAATTTGTTTTAGCTCATAAATACTGTCTATACATGATCTTCCATGTCTGAAAACATTTTGTCCTTCTGAGAGTAGATTTTTTGCAATATTTCTAAGTCTTATATTGAGGTTTTTACTATACATTTTGTTACCTATATTTAATAAACTTCTAATTTTATTGGTTCTATATCAGCACTGATTTCTTCATTGTTCCTCTCCTATCCTTCCCTTAGGATGGGTTGAGTCCTTCCCTACTGAGGTGCCTATGATGAATTAATGCAGCCAGTTCATCACTCCTCTGCTGCATCCTCCCCTAAGGGTGATATCTACAGGACTGGTTTGCCTGTTTTGGGGGACGAAAAACCTTGAGTTTCCGGGTGAAATAAACCCCTACCTAAGTATGAGACTGGCTAACTCACCTTTCCTCAAAAGAGACCTGATAAAGGTTCCTCACGTCACTGACACGAATCAAATCCAGGTCTTTCCGACCAAAGGGCTTTGTGTATATTGACTGAGCTACAGAGGCTCATCATTATTATTTTTGTTATTAAATTTGAGTCATACCATAAATTCTCATAATGTTCTATCCATTGTTTCTCTTGTATTATGTTGATTTGTGCTATATCTATTTCTTCGATGTTTAATTTCATTTATCTCTATATTCCTTGATCTTTTCATTTTCATTGTAAATATCTAGCTGACTTCTGATGTCTTCATTTTTTATATGGTCCAATTTTGTTTATATTCTTTAATTGCTCTTAAATATCTCATTTCTGAAGCTTGTATTTTACTTTCATTTTTTTTTTTTAGCAGTCCATGTTCCATTTTAGTTGTGTTTCTCAGCTTGTTTTTTTATTCAGTGTCTTTTTAATTGTTCCACAGATTTTCTGAAATTTCTTTTTGTCTATATCTTTATCTATCCTTTAGATATGTTATTATACAGCCTAATTAATTAAACTGTGTCACCTGTTCTATTATTCTATTTTAACATGATCTAACAAGAACTTGACCTTTAACAACTTTGACATCAATATGGATAAAATAAATCACTCCTCATACACTCGATATCCTTTCAATGTAATATCAATGGTATTACAATTTTAATACGTACTTTGTGTCCATGGTAACTTTGATATGATAATATATCATAGCTGGTTGGGTGGTTAAATACCATCACTTTTGTTCTCTTTTGTGAAATTTTAAACTGTATTGTTGGATTACTTTGCTTAATTCATAAACTGATTTTTGAAGGTCATCTTCATTGTCTTGTGATGTTATCTGATCATCTGCATATAGCATTGTATTGATAACAGTTCTTCTGGTTAAATGAATACCTTGTTTTATTGTTTCCCATATTTTAATAATCTGATCAATATACGCTAGTGTCAAAAACCTAAGGATGATTGCTATTTCTGAAGATTATAACTGCAAATTCAAAAGAATCAGCTCATGGCAATTTGTAAAACTGCTGATTTTGAGTAGAAAGCAGGTGCACATGCAAATTTTCAAATCTCATGCAAAAGGATCGCGTGGTAGCACTCAAAAGGAATAAAGGCAAATGGCTGCACTAAGTGATTTGTGTTTGAAGGAAGCTCTTTTCGTGAAGGAATAAAGTTGCAAACTTGGATATTCTGTAATGTCTCAAAGGCAACATCTAGATGATTTCATATGGGTAAGAATTAATGGAAAGCTTCAAGGCTGCAGAATTACTGATATTACCAGAGAGTTTGGAATCTTATATAGTGTTGTGTCTTGGCTCTGGACAGCATTTCAAACTAATGGAATGTATTTCAGACGTTTGCTAAGAGCGTTGCTTTACCACAGAACATGAAAACAGATTTTGTTTCTAAGAGCAAAACATAATCAATGCCCCACAGCAGATCAGCCTGCAAGTCGGCTCCATTCAAACACAGGTACATGGATATCTTGACAAATTAGGGCATGATGTCTCGAAAAGTAGGCCTAGTTTGCATTCCTTTATCCACAGCCCATCATAGAGCACATTTTCAGTGGGGGTTGTATCCATAAAAATTGAACAAGACACCAATGGGCTAATGTACTCTTTATGGATGAGAGTTGTTTTAGTCTTCATCCGATTCCAGACAACACTTGATCTGCCATTAAAGTGGCACTGCTTGGTATTGTGAGAATGTTTCTAAAAGGGATATACATGGTGGTGTGGGGAAGCATTATGCTTAATGGACACGCCAAGCTAAAAGTGCTGGAAAAAGGGACTATGACTGTTGAAAGATATTGTAGCGAAATTATTCAATGTCATGTTTGATTGTTCCTTGGTATAGGTAAGGAATTAATTTTTATGGATGATAATGCCACACCACATCATATACAAGCAGTGGAGATGCTTTTGGAGACCGATTATATTAATTGAATTGTATGGCTTGCATTGTATTCTCATAAGCTCTCTGGTCAAACTTTTGAAAGTTTCTACATATATATGTTTTGAAATAAGTTGGATTTTTTTTTATCCCCTATTTCTATTTATTAATATTTAATATTGATATTCAGTATTAACACTGTTACTGAAAGTTAAGCTTCCTACCAATTAATCTTTACTGATGGAAAGAAAGTCAATTCTTTCCTGGTTTGGCTGACAAAACTTTTTTGGATACTAATACAATATTTTGTAAAACCATATAGATGATAGAAAGGGCAATAACAAAAAAGTTTTGTTTCATTTCTTTCTTTGTTTCTTCTTTCCTTTATTCATATTGCAATATGAATTTTACAGAAAGGTAAACTTTAGTTGTTCAGAGTTTCTCAGGTCATTCAACTTACTTGATGCTATCACCATAGTCTATGTAGGAAACTTTTACACTTGGATATATAGCAAATTATATCTGCAAAAAAATTATATTCTTGAAATTATATTCTTGTTTAATCTTTTATGAAAGGTGTAAGCAAGCAAAGTTTGTGCATGAAGTATTGTTATGACTACTTGTATATAGAGGCTGTTGACTTCACATTGACTACCTCAGCATCCCATAATACAAAGCCCACTTCCATTCAAAAGTGTATATTGCTATGCATTTAATGGAAGGGTCACAACCCAGACTGGTTTCAACCTTTATTGAGGTACCAGTACAAGGCCAACCCAAGAAGATACAAAGGTTGAATTAATGCAGAAATGATATATTTTCCATATTATTAAAATACATGTCAGAGAGTTGTAGAAAATCCTTTATCCAAGTACATGCAAACAAAGTTTGCACATGAAGTATTAACATGATATTGTTTGAATTATACTTGCCAAGAAATTATTTATTTATTATTAACATCTGACCTCCATGGAGTCAGAGACTAGGCTGTATTTCTTAAAGGTTTTGGAAATTGGTTAAGAAATTCCTGAAATATATGGAAATGGAGAAGACGACATCTAAGCAGCATAACCCAAAAGGATGGTTGAGGTATGAAGGAGAAAAGCATTTCTTCCAAGTGTTCTAGATAAAAGTTCGGCAGTGTAATGCAGGAGAAAGTGAGCTTTCCATCAAAGTGCCTTCTATCTCTTTATCAGTTTGTTTTGGCAAACGAATATTTGATAACAAAGTCAAATAATTTGACTATATCCGGTGAGTCATAATCAAATCCAGAGGGATATTTCAGGTTGAAATATCTGGTAAATGAAAGTTGTTTACTTTATTTTGTTTTTCATTAATCCTTGTGTCTACATGTAGGTGGTTCTCATCATATTGGCACCAGTATCTCAGATGACAATACATAATGTTCCTTCATAGGGAAGAATTAACTAAGACTGGTAAACTAGGCAAGTCTATGTCCTGCAAGGTAAATTATGAGCTTAGACTTTCTTTCTTAAAATGCTGTGACTCCAATATAATTACCAACTTTGCCAAAGTAAAAAAAAAAATAAAAGTCAAATCAAATCATTTGACACCCATCAAATTTATCACACTGCAAACTGCTCTTCGGTAGGTAATCTGCTTTGAGCAGCTAAGCATGATCTTGCTATTAATATACATCTCATTGTAGAGTTGTAGGAAATGATTACCTCGATCTTAGACCTTCAACTGTTAAATATAGTTTTAATTATATCCAAATATTCTCTCTGTTCATTCATTTAACAAGTCAATCAGCATCTGGATTGCAAATTTCACCAACTTCTTTCTAAGCAGAGATCATCTTATATCTGTCCTGATAAAAAGTGGGGGATCACCATCTCGAGATACCCACTAATTCAAACTGAAATCCTTGTTCTATCTAAAGGACATGATTCTACTACAGTTCCCCCCAAAATACCATACTTTGATTTCCTCCACAAGTTTACTGAATGTAACTTATCCAGGCTTTCCAGTGATGACATTTACCTCTGTGCTAGTTAAAGCCTAACTTCTCTCTCCCTAATATCTCTTCAGCAGAATTCAAAGTCTTTGCAATCTCTATTACATAACAACCATTTTGCCAATACCAAAAGCTGAAAATGGAAAAGCTGCCATTGTCAGGGACACCACACACTATAAATAGAAAAATAGCCCTCCTGATTTGTGACAGATAAATTTCACCATAGAAACAGAAAAGAACAATGAACTGGCCTCCTTAGATATCTCACTCTCCCATTCTCCTTCTGGTGAACTAACTACCTCTGTAAACCTACCTTTACCAGTCACTGCATAACAGCAGCACTCTGCTCATCATCCATCACAAAAAATTAGTTATAAAAACTTTACTACATTGGCCCAGACTATATGATTTAACCCACAAGACCTCAAGCTACAACTTGTTAAAATCCAACACATTATACAATTGAATAGTTTCTCTTGATGAACTATACATGTTTTTGATCCCAACAATCCTACTTCCAACAACCTGAAACAGCACAGAGAGTTCCAATTCCATAAATTTCAGAACCAATTTCAAGAATCCTCAAGAAATACAATTTAGCAGCTAAGCTTTTGTTCTGATCAACAAACTCTTCTCATCGCTATCTTTAAGAAATTTGGTATAGTATAGCAGCATGAGATTGACACAGACCAAAGAATCTCATGGTCCAGAATGTGCTTTCTCCACATTGCCACTTCAAGTCTGAATATTTATTTAAGGAGAGAATATTTAAGAATATTTATTTAGCTCAAGTCTTGTCGAATCAGCCTAATTCGAATCAAAATAACTGCCTCTCCTTGCTGAAAAAGCTAAATCTGCAAAAGTCTCCTTCTTATCAGACATCAACAGTGTTTTTTGTTTTTAATTATATATCAATTGCTACATCATTCAGTAACTATTGTTAACGTTTTATTGCATACATACTAGTTTGCTGTCACTGAAGATTATTTGTTATTTTTGTGTTGAAATATCTGAAGAATAAGCTTTTACACTTTTTTTTTACTTTAACCATTTCAATTATCCTTGTGCAGTAGTCTCTTCTTATCTGTGGGAGATATGTTCCAAGATGTGAAGGGTAGGTCATGCCTCATGGCTTCTCTTTGGCATATCCAAATTGCTAGCATCACTACTTTTGTGCTTTGGGACCATATCAAGTAAAATAAGGGTTATGCACTTGAACACAAGCACTGCAACAGTCGATCTGATAACTGAGACAGCTACTAAGTGACTAACGGGTGGGTAACATACACAGTACAGCATGGATATGCTGGACAAAGGAATGATTCACTTCCCAGGTAGGATCGCACGAGATTTCATCACACTACCAGAATGGTGTGCAATTTAAAACTTATCAATTGTTTATTTCTGGTATTTTCCATTTAATATTTTCAGACCAGAGTCAACAGCGGGTAACTGAAACCACAGAAAATGAACCAGTGGATAAGGGGAGGGAACTACTGTATCTATGTTTAGATGGGTCTCATAATGTATGGCAATATACATGTCCAAAAGAAATGTGCTTTGCATTATGAGATACTCAGGCAACTGACATGAAGTCAGCAGCCTTTATATCACAATTAGCTTAGTCATGAAGATACTTCGTGTACAAACTTTGTTTGCATACACCGGGTAAGGGATTAAACCAAAATATAATTTCTTAGCAATTATAATTTACCATAGTATACAAAGCAACTTCTTGCTTTATATAATGTATGGAATAACAAGCTTCTCTTAAGAGTTTTAATGTTTCATTAGACCTGCAAGCAGAAATAGTAAAGTGCATTTGGCACAGCTGTTAGATGAATGAAACTCAATAATTATATTATTTTTTTTGGCTGCACAACTAAAGAGTGCAGTTTGGTAAACAAAAGTAATCTGTAAATCATGGATAGGGGAAAAACATGCTGATTTCAAGGCAGTCTTGAAGTGCTTCTGAAAGTGAGTATTAGCAGCAAAGGATGTGGACCCAGAGGTGATTGAAGAGTTGTCAAGAATTTATGGCAAATGCTAGATACAAATGTATCTAGCATTTGCCATAAATGCTAGATACATTTGTATCTACCTTTCTTTCGTGCTTACACGGTGATCAGAATACATTTTGAAAAATTATGGAGACAACTACTGTATTATAGAGTAAAACTTTAGTTAACATAAACCAAAATCAACACTTGACATTTCGACCTTCATATCAAGGTCATCCTCTGGAGCATACACAATATATACAGAGAAACAAGCTGCACTACAATCTACATGGTTTGCTAAAGTTACTGACCAACCGTTACTACAATTATTGGCCTGACCTCTGGTGGAAAAAAAAACTTTACTACATCAAAGCTAGAGTCTTAATATTATTATCTATTAGGTTACAAAACTAAGAGTTGGGCTGGAGAACAAGTTTATATATATATATGTTAAAAAAAAGTGATTATACATATAAATTTCAGCCAATTGGTATGGAATAGTTCTAAAGTATGCTAGATACTAAGTGGGCTGAATATGTGCCATCAAAATTCTTGGAATTTTTATGCCACCATTATTGTTGAGATTAGGGTGGTTAATCAGAATTTCACA
Organism: Typopeltis vanoorti; assembly: GCF_054136105.1. Taxonomy (NCBI): domain Eukaryota; kingdom Metazoa; phylum Arthropoda; class Arachnida; order Uropygi; family Thelyphonidae; genus Typopeltis; species Typopeltis vanoorti. The sequence continues at coordinate 87,967,951 of NC_143552.1, forward strand.
CGCTTCTTTAAATTTTCTTTCATACTAGGTTTTTGTATGATGTAAAGAGCAGGTACTTTTCCAATCAATTTGGTGTAGGGTGTTGAGAGCATGATCTGAGAAGCCTACTTCACCAAAATTGTTATATTTAATTTGTCTTTTGTATTCTTTTTTATGTATAGAGATTGTACATCCAGTTTGGCCAATATAAGGTAAGTTACAGGTGCAGTAGATGCAATAAACTCCAGGATGTGCCAATGGAAGGAGAGGATCCTTAGAGGAGTTGAATATGTTTTTTAATTTTATAGGTGGTTTAAAAGTAGCATTGAGATTATAATGGTGTAGGATTCTATTGATTTTTTTCTGATAATCCTTTAATATATGGGATGGCTATGGTTTTATTGTATTCTATATTCTTTTTTGATGAAGTTTTATGAAGAACTTTATTAATAGTATTTTTGTTATATCCATTATTTATAAATGTGTTACTAATAATTTTTAATTCTAGTTTAAGTGCTTGTTGATTAGAGCAAATTGTTATAGCTCTGTTTTTAAGGGTGTTAATGACTCCAAATTTTTGCGATGGATGGTGATATGAGTTAGCATCTATATATTGGCCAGTATGTGTCAGTTTGCAGTAAACCATGAAGGATAGATTGCCTGAGGGAAGACGTGTGACCAGTGTATCCAGGAACGGGAGCGAGTTCTGATTTTCAATTTCGATAATAAATTGTATGCATTCATGTTGTTTGTTCAGGTGGCTAAGGAATGTGTTTAATGTTTGTCTACCATGTGGCCAGATAACAAAAACATCATCAACGTATCTAAGCCACACTGTAGGTTTTAGAGTAAAGGAATCAAGAGCACTTTGCTCAAAAGCTTCCATATAAAAGTTAGCAATTGGCAGGAATAGTGGTAAGCCCATGGTCATACCTTCTTTTTGTAGGTAAAATTTATTTTGCCACACAAAGTAACCAGAACGTAGTACATGGACAAAGAGGGCCGTAATGTTGGAAAAATTTGTGAATTTGTGAAAAGGGCAGAAAAGTCAAAACTAACTAATCAATCATCTTTGCCGAGTTTTATGTTTTTAATTTTGTTTATAAGGTGTTTGTGTTCTTTATATAGGAGGGGGAATGACCTACCAACTCCTTGAATGTTGACGCTAAATTCTTGGCTAAGTGGTAATTAGTTTTACTCTATAACACGGTAGTTGTCTCCATAATTTTTCAAAATGTATTCTAAACATACCTAACTGGATGCAGGAATCATGGTCAAGAGCAAAATATAGCAATGGGTACAAAGGAAAGTGATACTATATGGTGGACAACATGGTTTTGTGAAGGGTAAGTCATGCTTCAGTAACTTCCTCACCTTTTATAATACAGTGATACTGTTAGACTTTGCAAAGGCTTTTGACAGGATAATGCACGTAATTGTAATCAATAAACTACAGCACATAATGATTGATATAAAGTTGAAGTGGATAAGAGGGCAGTTGATGCATAGATACCAGACAGTAATTTATTCAGGAACAGAGTCCAGTAGAAGGACTGAGTTCTACTTCTGTTCTTGGACATCTACCATCTAATTTGTACATTAACAATATAGAAAATGATCTGAGAGGAATTATTCAGCTGTTTGCTGATGATACAAAATTGGGTAGAGAAAGAGTCAATAAAAATAATGTTAAAATTTGGTAGGATAATTTAAACAGATTGGCAGTATGGGGAAAGGAGAATGGATGTCAGTGTAATTTGACAAAGAGTAAGGTTATGCATTTTGCAGTGGAAAGATTATCATCTGCGTACCATACCGATGGACGATGGAGTGGTCCAAGAAATTGACGAAGAAAGAAATTTTGGGGGGTTAGTAGACAGGAAGTTGAAGTTTAGAGGACATATCGCAAAAGTGGCTAAAACAGCTCAACGGCTTACTTGATTATTTAAGACCACCCTGAAGAGCAAAGATAAGCAGGTTATTATATCTCTTTATAGGGCCTCTCCTTGTTAAGACTCTCATCATCATGATTACTGTGCACAGATCTGATCACCTGTGTTTCTTGAGAATTCAGAAGCAAGTGACTGAAATGATGACAGGTCTAATAGAATGTACTTTATGAAGACAGGTTGAAGAACTTGTGAGCTATATAGAAATTGGTTGACAGGTGGAAAAGGGATGTATGATTGAGACATACAAATTACTGGATTAATACAGAGCAAATTTTTTAGAACAGGTCTGGTGGTGGGAGAACTGGGGGACCATTCTTGGAACTTGAGCAAGAGTGTGGTTAACAAGGATGTGAGGAATAAATTTTTTACTTGGAGAGTGGTGAATGAGTTCAAAGCAAAGTATGATAGATAGATACTGCATAAGTATCAGATAGTACTTGGTATAATGTTTAGGGCCTCCCTCGATGAGTCAATTTTTTTATGCGATTCCCACTCATGAAGGTTGTAAGCCTATAGTGCATTAGTACTGTGAGTAAGTCAAGTTTTTTTTTTAATTAATTTTTATAATTTTTTACATAGTTCAGAAACCCTGCTCTAGACAATCATGAAACTTTTTTCAAGCCACTTCAGGCTTCCAAATAAGCAGGGAGGTGATCTCACACCTGGCAATGAAATTCATCTCCAATTAAAGAAATCTACCCATAAAAAGTTGCCCATATAATAATAGTTTCAAGTATAATGTTTTTCTATGAAAGAAAGATGTAGAAAAATTTTGCATTGGATTGGGAATATATCTTATAAATTCCCAATCCAAAGTGCTATTCTTGTATTATATGCTTAGTTACAAACGGATATTCTTATTTGCTTACTTGCAGCCTTTTATTTACTTGCTTACAAGTATGATAGTAATTAAATAAAAAAAACTGCATACTTGTATCCAGCAATACATTACTTACAAAGGACATGTATAATATATAGTTGATAGCTCAATGCCCAAAGAGGTTTTGAGACCTATGTTAAGTCTCAAACCTTTTACAAAACATGCTTGTTTTTTCTTTTTAACAAGAGATGTATCGTACCTGGTCTTGCCATAAATACTGTTACAACTTCCACACCCCCATGCTGCCCACAGAATTATGTGAGTCTGGTTCCGCTAGTGGTGCTATGCACAGCCAACATTTGCATGTTTATCAGTAAAGAGATAGAGAGTTGTCCAGCTGTATGGGTTAATATGCCATGGGGAGATTATGTAGCTGTAATAGCACTTCAGAAGATTGGAATGCAGCCACCTGTTATTTTCAACATGCAAAAAACACTTGGGATCATCAGGATGTGTATCAGACTATTAACCATTACAACAATATAGAAGATAGATCTGACTGCCAAAGAGCAGGCCGACCATGCTGTGTTAGGATGCAGAAAGTGATATCACATGTACTAACTAATGCCCTGGAGGTGAGAGCCTATTGTTGTTCTACTGGACACTTTCTAACACCACAACTTATGCAGCAGAGTGATAAAATCAAAATCACATCTCCAGTAGTACTGTTAGCAACAGACATTGAGATATCCTCTTCACAGATGAGAAGATTTTCACCATTGAAGAATCATTTAACTGCCAAAACAATTGGGTATATGCCCCGGATGGTTGCACAGTACCTACCATAGCACCTAGGATTCAGAGAGTCATCAACCCACATCAGTGATGGTTTGGTGGGAGTGATATATCATGGAATATCCAAGTTGCATTTCTGCAAGATAGGGATCAAAATCACTGCCAAAGTATCAAGACACAGTGCTGGAACCTGTGGTATAGCCCCCGAACAACACCTTGTTTCACAGCAGACAGTGGACCTTCCAATAGGACCCAGCGCCTGCACACAAGGTGAGAACTACAACAGTGGTGGGAGGAGGAGTATGTGCCTAACCACACGTGACAATCTGACTCTGTTGGACTTCAAATTATGGTTGAAGCTTGAGAGAGTATCCTGCAAGAAACGATGCCCCCCCCCCCCCACCTACCTTTGCGAACGAGGATTTTCCACTCTAATGAACATGAAAACAAAGCAGAGAAATCGATTGGACCCCGGAGACAGTATCCAAATTGCTCTGACATCAAAATGCCCCAATTCTGATGTTATTGTATTGAAAATGAAACATCATTATTTCTCCAAAACTTGAAGTGAAAAAGTTTTCAAAGAAATCCTTTTGTTTCATAATGAGGATATTAATTTATTTTATCGCATTTATTTTATACTTTTTATATTTATAATTGTGTTCTCCATATAAATAGATTCAATAAACCTTTTGAATTTAAATAATCTATGATTTTCTCCCTTTCAAATCAAGGGGGGTGACGTCGGCATAAATAAATATATTTTGGGGTAATAGGTTAAAAAGTTCCCCAACCCCTGGTTTATGGGATGTTTAAGAACTGTTTATCTAGCTATAAATGTTGTGTAACAGCATTTATGGCTAGAGTCAGTCATGAAGATATTTTACATGCATACTTTTGCTTGCTTGCACAGGGTTAAAACATTGACGAAATCTAGAACATAATTTTTTGTTATGTAAATTCTGTTAAGTACAACAGATTTTATAATCCAGTGCAAAAACTGCTACAATGATCTCAAATAGAGTATATATTAAAACTTAAGTGACACTATTTTGCTACTTGTATATAAGAAACATGATTTCTGCTGATGCTCTTCTCATATCTCCATAGGTCTATCTTGATAGCGAAATTTATATTTCTCATATACACCTTGTATATGAGAAATGTGACCTCTTGTAAGCGAGCACTAATTGGTCATTTCTCTCTCCTAATTTTTTGTTTCCCTTTTCATTTATCTGCAGTCTATTTGTGACTGATTTTTACAAGAAAGGAAATCTCAGCACTTTAGCAAGAGGTTTCTGCCAATAACATAACTTGTTATTGGCAGAAACATGTTATTTAAAGAAAACCACTTTAATGAAACTGAACTACAACAAATTAATAAAAAGTAAGAAGAAATGTTACATAATAAAGCTGCTATTTTAAAATAAATTCATTATAGCAAACCTTCCATCATCATACCCTATTCCTCAGGTCATAATCATTTTGTTATGATGAAAGAAAACTATCCATGTGAGTTGTGTGAAATGCACAGCTTCAGTGGTAAAGAAGAGGCTTTATTCATTCTGCCACTAAGTCAAGGTTGCATGCTTGAGAGAGAGAGAGAGAGAAGAGATAGAAGGTGGTGGATATCCCTAACTGATTTGCTACTATACATTGGCTAAAATATCCTGTCAGCAAATGTTGCTTTCACAAATAAAGCAATTCAGATCTAGGTGCATCATCTAACATCTTATGTTAGATGATTCCTCTAGTAATGCAAGGATGACCTAAGAATCACTGTCAATACTATGTAGAAAAAAGGCATTCACTGGGAAAAATTATGTATACAGATTAAAAAATCTTTACACAGATTAATATTTTAATTAATGGCATGTGGCTTCAGCCAAATGGCATTAGTAAAAATATTACAGGATAGTTTTAACAAATTTTCTATCCAAGTATTATTCTCCTGACTATTAATTAATAATATATAGTTAATTATTTTAGGAAACAAAGTTTGCACATACTGGATAAACTAAAATGTGTCTATTAAATGTTGCTCAAAAAAAAAAAAAAATCCTGCATATTTAGAGTTTACTTTCTTTAAAAACAACAACAATAACTGAAAACGAAGAAAATCAACTAGTTTTTTTGTTTTTTTTTTAATAGAATTCATAAGTCGTGAATAATCATGCCAACTATTATTATTTATAGGTTTATCATATATTACTTAAAAGGATTTCAGAACTGTTGCTTTTATATGTCACTAGAGCCACAGAGGTAACATATCTATCACTGGTCTCTAATGACTTCACTTTAGAATGGAATCAGTAGCAAATAAACAATTACCATCATAACCATTTAGCTTGTTTGAAAATAATTTTTTTTTCCATTACATTTTTAACACTATTTATAAAAACAAAAAATAAAAATGAAATAGAACATAGTTCGACAAGAAAGAAACATAATGAAGAAATTAAAAGAAAATGAATTGTACTTAAGAGATCAGATAAAGAGGATAGAACTGTAACTTTAATTAGAAAGAAAACTATGAAAGTAAAATCAATGAAATATTAAATGACAGTAATACTTACAAAAAAATCAAGAAAGATCCATCTAAAAGTTTAAAGAGAAGAATAGAGGATGCTATTAGAAGTATTAGAAAAAAATAATAACTTATCAATGATAACATACAAAAGAAAAAAGTAGCAAGAAGATTAAATTAATTCCTCCCATGCTGTGGTTTAAGTAAACTGCTTAAGTCATATTAAGTGGTATAAATAAATGGTAGTAACCTGCAACATGATGATAGCAGGACAAAGCAGATTATTTATTCAGTCTACTGATATTTTGTTGGATTCCAACTAGTATTTTCAGAGCAACAAAAAAAAAGTACTTATCAGAAAATATAAAACACTACAACTAAGTAACTAGCAGAAACAATACAAAAATTGTAATGTTGTAATTACACCATACAATTTTTTCCCCCTAGTGAGTGTCACTGGGAGATAGAGATATGGTGGCTTGTAGCTATTGGACTGAAGGTTATTTTAGAATTATAGCTTGCAAAATCTATATCTACAGCACTAGAGGCTATTCTCCAGGAGGACTTGTTTTCCCTGTTAAAAATTTTAAACTGTTTCCACTAGTTAGTTGTAGACCCTTATTTTTTCTGTCAAGCTGTGCTTCAAGGATGCTGGCCTGAATCCAGAAAAATCATCAGACTTAATATATCATAGCTCATTTTGTCCTAATATGGAGTTATTAATCATGTTAACAATTCACCTAATTAATAACTAAACTGACAAAACGTAAAGAAAATCTGTCTTGAAATATGTGATTAAATAAAAATTACACTATTAGAACTGCTAGCGCACTATCATATTTTCACATGCACTATGCACGTTTTCCAATTCTGAAGTGATAAAACAATAAGGTGATACAGCTACAGTACCCTTGCTGTAACTATATTTGACATATGCTTGGGCAAAGTTTAATTTAAAGTCCTCCCACCCTTTTTAAAAAAAAAAAAAAAAAAAATATATATATATATACTATGTATAACTTACTAATGTTTTTGATTTCTGATAAAAGTGAGAAAATACTGGTGGGGGTCATGTACAATACATAACTTGGAATAAATTTCAATTGTTAACACTTATTATTTCAAGCAAGGTCAACCATTTTACTTTTCTTTACTCTTGTCAGCAGTTAAATTGTTTTGTGTTTAAAGTTTCTTCCTCTCTCTTGAAATAGTCTTTATTTCAACTGATTTCTTTTTTTTTTTTCTTTCTGGGATACAGATAGCATTCTTTGGAACTTGAGAGAAACTAATGCCGGTTCTGCTAAAGATTCTAACAGCACACAAATACTAAAGCTTGGTCCAAGGTGTTATTATAATGAATTAAAAGGTGAATCTGATATTCTTTCTCTGTTTTTGCTTTTTGATTAACAGCTTTGTTTATGAATTTTCCTGACCCCTCCAATCTAACTTTAAAATTAGGGTTCAAGTCATACAAAAGCATGCAGTGCATGTAAAAATAAAGTGCTAATTTAAATTTAATGCATCACTATCATTAAAGTATTTTTGTATCTACACACACACAAACTAAAAATCTAACAAGTGATGAAAAGATAAGATCAAATCAGATAAAGAAGAAGAATAAATGCTTCATGCATAGAGTGAGTTAATAAAAATAAAAATAAATACACACACTGAACTGAATATACTGCATTTGAAGTGTTTTTTTTTTCCCGTCAGCCTATAGCACAAATGTACAAAATTTTTTTTTATTTTAAGCACCACATGTAATTTTCTTATCTCACCCACAGCACTAATGTACTGCTACAGTTTTATATCCTTTCATTAGTGAAGTCATATTAAAAAAAAAAATAAATAAACAAACAAAAAAAAAGTGCTCGAGTAAATGTAAAAAAGTGTTGACTATTCAGAAAAATCTTTTTTTTTTTTAAACATATATTAGCCCCCCCCCCCAAAAAAAAAGATGTCCCATGACTTATGACATGACAGTGCCACATGTAGGTGGGCAAGTAGTTAGAAAGAAGAAAGGAATTTGTTGATGTGTTTTTTGAAGAACCAAAGATAGTAATCATTGGGGGAAAATAGTAGAAGGAAGACTGTTCTAAAGAGCAGAATAAAATAAAATAAGAGATGAAGGGAATGAAGGCAAAGAACGAGAAGTTAGTTTGATGAGTTTGGAGTTGGATTATACATGGGTATTGACTGCAGCCGATCATGTTCATGCATTATTAGAGGAAAGTGGAGGATAGTAAAGTAGCACCCATGGAAATACCTATAAAAGAGATATAAAGCAACTAGAAGGAGTCCATGGGTGGTGGCGGTGGGTCATCAGTTAGGCAAACTGCTCACTCCTGAATATAATTAAGCATTCTGAGGGGATGTCTTTGGTGCAACACTCCAAATGTGGAAATAGGTCTAAGATTAGGTGGATTTGAGCTTTATAGAGTGTCAGGAGCTGAGCAGAACAGAACTACTGTTTGGGGAAAAAAAAAGAAAAGAATACCAAGCGTTTCTGGAGGCTGAAGAGGCTATGAACCTGATGTGCTTATGCCAGGAAAAGTAAAAGTAAGAAAAAGTAAGAAGTGAGCGAGAGAGAGAGAAGAACAATCTTCTAGGAATGATTTATATGAAAAATTATTTATTACCATAAAATTTTCCCCTGCATGTGTGTGTGTGTCTTACAGTTGTCCTTGATATGCAATGACTGTAACAAAAATATAGATGCATACGTGAAATGCATACAAAAAAAAATGCATACCTGCAAAACTTAAGAATACAACAACAGTCAATTAACATTCAAGTCCAAATAGTACAGATACCTGCATGGAGTCAAAAGAGTAATTTCCTGAGACCCACACTAACCATTATTCAGATAATACCTATCATACCTCTCCTTAAACTTGTTCACTGTTCGGGCACTCAAAACTACCTCTAGCAATCCATTCCAATCATTACTCACTCTCCAAGCAAAGAACCCCGTTTGCACACCCATACTAACCACATTCTTATATTATATAACTTCCAGGTGGGTGACTCCCAATACTCCTCATGTATTGAAAAATTTCTTTTGTGTCAATTTTATAGAATCCCTTTAGCAACTTTTAAGTTTCTATCATATCCCCTTTCCTCTGTCTGTCAACCAAACTCTGCTACCCACATAGCCTCAATCTATTCTATCCTAAAAGGAAGCATTCCACAGACTTGTCATTAGCTCGGTCACTCATCTCTGAATCCTCTTCTCCACCTCCTGATCTCCAAGAAACCCAGGTGACCAAATCTGCTCACAGTAGTGAGCAGATTTGGTCACCTGGGGATAATAAACTTTACTTATCAACATGTTCTTCAATATCCAAGTAATCATCTGAGCAATTTTGCAACCCTTGCAATATGTCCTCTGAACTTCAAATCTCTATCCGCTATCATCCTCAGATCCCTAAGTCTCATCAACTTCTTGTAATCCAGTACCATGAAAATGATTCAAAGAATGTAATCTTTTCATCCCACAATTCATTACCTAGCATTTTGCAACAATAAATTGACAACCATTGTCTTTTGCTCACACTACCAATTAATTTAAACCACCCAGTAAGATATCTACATCACCTTTATCAACTATTGCTGGCAAACAGTAATTCTTCTGCTACATCATACAAATTAAAGTAGCCCTAGTACAGAACCTTGAGTCACTCCACTAGTCACCTTCATTTGCATTCCACTTCACAGTACACCATCCTCTAATGTAATCCACTACATGATGTGAATATACACACACACACACACACACACACACACATACACACACACCTAAAAAAAATTAATAATAATGAGCAGCAGCATGGAGAACAATTTCTGATAAAGGGAATAATTATAGTTCTGTTAAAATAGGGAAATGCAATAATGCCTCAACTTTCTTTGTATAGTCTTTCCATAAGAAATCTGCTCTTAGGCTATAGTCCCCCCCCCTCCCTTCCAAAAGGGATCTGTGTTTAGAAGACATGCAAGGATATATTATTCAGATTCATAGTACCTATAATTTTTCTTGTGTTCTTTACAGGAAGAACTTCCAGATTAGCTTGGCAAACACAAACCACCAAAATAAAGAATCTGGTGAATACCTTGGGGGAAGAAGGAGTTTGTTAAAGAAAGAAATGAAGAAATCTTGGAAACAAGTAAATAAAAACTACATAAACGTTAAGAGGCTTAAGAATCTTACAGATACATTCATGTACAAACTTTTGATAGTAAGTGACAAAAATACAGTAACTTTTTTTTTTCTAAAGAGGAAAAAGATCAAGTCCTGTAACTATAAATGGTTCGTTGATAAAGTACTTATTTGAAAAAAATTAGGTATGCAGGCAGATTGAATGTGTTGTATTTCCTGAAGTAATAACACCTCAACAGAGCATGATGAATATTTTGATACTGTCAGTACTCTGGCACTTAATATGCCAAGACTCAGACATCAAATTCCAAGTGAAATGGAAATGCACCAGTAGCTATTCATATACCTAGCTGATGAATAGAATCTAGCTATTGCAAGATACTCTCCTTTGCAGAAGCAACTACTTGTAATACATAATCAAGCTCTGAGCAAATATGTGCATAATAATGGCAAAGCATAAAATACTGGTCAGCACCCCATTCTGCAAAGGATAGAGCATGGAAGATATTCAATGTATTTTGAACTTTTCCTCTTGGTTGATAAGTGTGTGTGTGCAAGGATTCAAGCTTTTCTTTCAAAAATAAGTCTAAGAAATTAGTTTCTTTTGTAACTGGGATGATAGTTTGTCCAATCCTTAGATTTGGGTCTTGGTGAAGATTGCATTTTCAGCAAAAATTATTATTATTATTTTTTTGTGACACTTCCAGGGAGTCCAAAGACTCATTGAGGGAGAGTGTGCCAACAGCAGCGAACGATTGATCCCTTCCAACTACTAACCGTGCTCAAACTTGCTTAATTTTTTGTGAGCCATTAGTAGCAGAGGCTCTACCAATTGACCAACCTTTGCTGGCAATGTACACACTTTTTTTCTGCTGAAAACCTGAACTCATTATAAAGAGCTAACAAACAAATATAAGAGAACGTGCTGAAAAGTTGTGATAACCACCATGAAGGAATTGAAGTAGAACCATGTAACTTACACATTATTCTACAAATTCTTCACAAAGAGTTATACACTTGTGACAATGCTGCTGCATCATTTGCAATCCTTTAATAAAAAAGCATTGTTGCACAAATCAATCATCAGTGGCAGATAATGATTTTATCACCTGTGGTAAATTGTGTTCCTTTCAAGTGTTTCTTTAAATTTGGGAATAGGAAATAGTCAGATGGGGTCAGGTCTGGCAACAGGGTGGGTGAGGCAGACATTGAAAGCCCAAGTTATGCATTGTCTGTTGGGTTTCATGAGCAGTGTGAGCAGGTGCAATGTCCTGCAAAAGCAACATGACTCTGCTCAGTTTCCCATGGCATTTTTTCTTCAATTCTTCAGAGCTGTTGAATAAACTGCTGCTCTAAGTTTCACCTTTTTTGAGGTATTTAGTAAGAATACCAAAAGACAATGGCAAGAACCTTCCCTGCTGTCTTTTGGGTTTGAAACTTTTTTGGCCACAGAGAACCTTTGTGCCTGCACTTCACTGACTGTGGTTTGGTCTCTGGGCCACAGTGATAAAACCATGTTTCATCAACAGTCACAATATGAGCCAAACATTTTGACCCTGATTTCTCAAAAAACTTCAAATCCCTTGAGATGATAGCACATGTTCTCTCTTTTGGTCGGCATTCAAACATTTGGGGGACCCACTTTGCTCAGAGCTTCTGCATGTTCAGATGGTGGTGGATAATGACCCCATAGATATCCCCTGAGTGTTTGCAATGTTTTTGGCTGGTTTGACTATCATCAAGGATCATGAAATGCACTACATTGATGTTTTCAGGTGTGATCACTGTGAAAGGTCTTCCTGACCTGGGGGCATCTGTTGTCTCAGGATGCCCAGTTTTAAACTTGGCCACCCATTTGGCAACTGCTGGAGCACAGTCCCCTAAAGTCTGACACAAAGTTAGGCGAATCTCAGTTGCAGACTTTTCTTGCAGCACAAAAAACTTGATGATGGCCTGCACATGTATCTCCAAATTTCTTCAAAACCTGAAGAAATTTATATATCCTAAAAGAAAAGGAACAAATTATTGCAATTTGATAAAACATGGGGTTAAAGAGTTTTAAGATATGTTCTTTCTTGTGGTTATATTAGTTGCTTTAATATCATTTTTATACTAGATGTTTATCAGAACTTCTTAGCTCTCCCCCTTCGTAATCAACTGCTCGTTGACAATGCCATTCAATGACCATTATGTCACAAGAATGACAGAAAATTATTAAGTAGAGCACCTTCTACTGGGGGAGGAAGATGATCAGTGACTGAGTTTGGCAGCAAAGAATGTTATACTTAAGACAGAATCTTGAGGAACACTTTCTTATATTGTGATGATAACAAGATAACATGAAAATGCCACCTTAAACACTGGTTATAAAGTTCTTGAATATCTCCAGATTATAAGTTTTTTTTTCCATATCAAAGAAAATTGAAACCAGATGTTCACATTTCAAAAAAGTATCTCTGTCAGATGTTTCTAAACAGACTAAGTGGTTCAATTTTGATTAAATTAAAGATACCAAGAAATTATATACTTGGTTTAATCCTTTATCCAAGAGTAAGCAAACAAAGTTTGTTCCTTAAAATATAATCAGGACTAGGGCAACTCATATATAGAGGCTGATGACGTCACATTACTTTCCTTAGTATCCCATAATGCAAAGCACATATCCTTATGGGTATGTATAATGTTCTACATTATGGGAAGGGTCACTACCCAGACCGATTTTGACCTTTATTGAGGTCTTGTCAGTGGGAGCCATGCCAAGAGGTGATACTAAGGTTGAAGTAATGCAGAAGGCATTTCATATATGAGTTGCCAAAAGGTGTCACACCTTATTATTAAAATAAGGTGTGACACCTGGATTAGAAATAGTTGTTGGAAGTTTTTTTACTTGGTTATACTATAAATTAAAGATACCAAGAAATTGCATACTTGATTTAATCCTTTATCCAAGTGTAAGCAAACAAAGTTTGCGCCTGAAATACAACCAGGACTAGAGCAACTGGCTCCCACTGACGAGACCTCAATAAAGGTCTGGGTAGTGACCCCCTTCCCATAATGCATAGCATTATACATACCCATAAGGATATGTGCCTCACATTATGGGATACTAAGACAAGTGAAGTCATTAGCTTCTATATATGAGTTGCGCTAGTCCTGATTATATTTCAAACACAAACTTTATCTGCTTACACTTTTTATAAAGTTCAAACCAAGTATATAATTTCTTGGTATCTTTAATTTATAGCATAACCAAGTGGAAAAACTTCCAATAACTTCGATTAGTGCCTACAAAAGCCATATTATGGGTTAAAAAAAAAATATAATGCTTTTGAAATTTCACGAAAGGCATTAATTTTTTCTTCAAGATTCCTATCTCAAGACTCCTATTTTCTCCAAGATTATAACAGTTGGTCAGAGTAATAAGACGGTAATTATTATTAAGAGAGACCTCTGAGGAGTCAGGAACTCATCGAGGGAGGTCATACTATTTGTACCAGCTGTCATACTCCATTTACTGAAATTCTGTACAGCTCTTTCAGAAGTTTGTACCCCTCAATTATAACACTCTTCTTTCTCCTGTTTTCTAGTGTACACAGCCTACAAATTCTCAATCTGTCTTCATAATCATATTCCACAATCCTGATATAATTTTTACACTCTCCTTTGCACTCTTTCTACTGTTTCTACTTTACCCTGGTCTTATTAAGACCTTGTAAAGAGGCAACTTCCTTATCTTTAAATGTCAAGGTTCGTTTCAGCAAGTTTTGAATCTTTGCCTAGCTTTGAGAAGGCACTGACAATTGCCATATGAAATGAATATGGAAACTACTCCTTGGTAAGTATTCTGTTATATAGTAAGAGAAGTTCCATGGAAGATTGTGGGAGATGCTTTATCATCTTACAATGTATGTCACCAGGTCCTAGGCACTGCATGTGCCTAGGACCTGGTGTACTCTTTTTCAGTTCATTCCTAATAAATGACTGACTTTGTGATTCTGGCCCATTTGTAGAGACGTTAAGCTACTGTTTCTCTTGTTCTTTCAATATTGAAAATGCATGAGGATATATGGCTATTGCTGAGATTCTAGTAATAGCTTCTTCTAAAGTATCTGCAACTTGTCCATCCATAGTGCTAGGGTACTATAGGTTGACCACCTCTCATGGATGGGTTCACCATAAAACTGCTTTGGGTTTAGTAAATCTGTTATGTTTGAGGGTAAACAAATAGCATATTCCATATCTACCCTCCATTTTCTAGATTTTATTCCATATCACTTTTGCATTGGTTGCATGATTCACCAAATGATCTAAACTGGATCCTGTATGCAAATAATGCAAGATGCTTTTGCCTGGGCACATTTAAAAGCTAAGTGACTTAATGCAGTAAAATATCTCCAAAAAATCAAGATATCCCATGTCATCTTTTTTGGCTGCTTGGTACTCAGGGTTCTACCATGGTTTTGGATAGAGCAGAGATCAAGATTATCTTTTCAAGATTATCAAAAAAAAAAGCACAGTTGCAGATGTCATTACCTAGATAGCGCAATCTGTTATGGGTACCATGTTTCATTGACTTTCTTAGGATTAAGTTTTGCAACATGTGAAAAGGTATTTTTTTGGGGGGGGGGGGGGTACGGGTGTGGGGGGGATAGCACTCTCTATCTTGGACGGTCACACCTTAGAATTGTCCATGAAGATTGGTTTCCACCAAAAACCCAGATCTTTGGCTCCTTGACGCTACTAACAAGGTAGTGGCCACACTCTGGGCAACTGTGTCAACCCACAGGCAAAACTAAGTGAGAGTAGCCAGATATGGTGATTCAACTCCATGATTGTGGGCAGTAGTGTACACTATTACTGATCTTGAAGCTGAAGATGAGTGACATCGGCATGGTTGAAGACTGGATACCTAGGGACATGGATAGAACCTCCTTAATGGCCATATTTACTGTGATGTAGAAAGCACAAGGGGAAACTACTGCATTCAATCTCCCCAGACCAACCACCATGGCAAACACAACAAGAACAACGATCCTGAGTTCCCAGCATCCCTTAAATGGGACAGGAGTGCTAAGAATCTCTAGTGAACAAATCAAAATGGAATGTTAGAACTATGTTTGAAGCTGGAAAGCTGAGAAATGTTATTGAAGAAATGAGAAGACTAAAAATAAAAATCTTAGGCCTGAGTGAAATAAGATAGCCAGGCTCAGGTAAATGCTGCTCCAACAATATGATCCTATATTACTCTGGAAGCAGTAATAATATTCAGTGACGTGGAGTAGGAATATTAATAAGTAAAGAAGCATCCAAAAGTATACTCAACTTTATTGCATTCTCCGTTAGGCTAATACTCCTACAACTCAAGGGCTAAGCAATCAAAATCAATATTATACAAGTATACTCACCGACTGTGGACAAGGATGATGCAAAAATTGACCTTCTCTATTCTCAACTGAAAGAACTTCTCAAAATGACAAAGAAACATGACATCAAAATCATCATGAGACACTATAATGCAAAAGTAGGGAAGGAACATCTGGAGTCACAGCAGGACAGTTTGGACTTGGGATAAGAAATTACAGAGCAGATCGCTTAATACAATTTTGTCAGAAGAAGACCTAACAATTACAAACACATGGTTTGAGTTCCAAGCAGAAGACTCTACACATGGAAATCTCACAAGACAATAGCAACAGTATAGTCAGAAACCAAACTGATTATATCTTAGTCAATTGACATTTTAGAAATGGTGTAAGGAGAGTAAAGACCTACTGTAGTGCTGACATTGGTTCAGACCATAATTCACTAATAGCAGAATTCAAATTGAGACTAAAGAAAATCCAGAAAACAAAACAGATGAAAAAATGAAATTTAAGAAACTTAAAGAACACGAAAATAGAAAAATAAGTTAAATCAGAACTTAATAGAAACATTACTTGGATCTCCAATGATGATGATGAACTAGAAGTGAATGAATCATGGAAGGAACTAAAAGAAGAATTATTAAAAATAAATACAGAAATACTGGGTTATAGTACATCTCACAAGCTGAAGGATTGGATGCCTGATGAGATCTTATCCCTTATGGATCAATGCAGACTGCATAAAGATACTACAAAAAATAAAGAGATAGAGGTCAAGATAAAACCCAAAATAAAAGAAGCCAAAGAGAACTGGATGAAAGAAAAATGTAATGAAATTGAAGATCTACAAAAAAAAAAAAAAAACACGATAACTTCAAACTTCATCAAAAAAAATTAAAGAATTTTCAGATTGATTTAAAAATGACATTTTATGCTACTTAGGACTAATGAGGAGAGATAATAAGAACAAGTCTGGACTGAATACATTAATGCACTATTTTCTAATAATAGACAAGACTTAACAAATTCAAGGAATATAGTCATGGATCCACCTATCTTGAAGTCTGAAGTAGTAAAGATGATCAAATTATCAAGAAATGGTAAAACATATGGATCTGATGAACTACCAGCAGAAATTATTAAACTAATCAATGACAGTAATATTGATAAAATTATTCAACAGAATTTATGATAGTGATAAACTACCCTCTGAGTGGATGAACTCAATCTTTGTTGCATTGCCTAAAAAAACCTAATACAAAAACTTGTGATGATTTTAGACTGATTAGCTTAATGAGCCAGACTCTCAAAATATTCCAAAAAATTATTCATAACAGAATATACCAAAAATGTGATGATCTCATTAGTGAAACTCAGATTGGTTTCAGAAATGGCCTAGGAACAAGAGAAGTACTTTTCCCTCACATATCTTAGCACAAAGAGGCAGGGAACAACAAACTGACCTTTATATTTGTTTTATTGATTTTGAAATGGGCTTTTGATAAGGTCCAGCATAATAAACTCATAAACATCTTAAAACAACTAGGGATATTAGGATAATAAGGATGTTAGGATCATTAAAAGCCTCTAATGGGGACCAGACTGCATCTGTCCTAGCAGACAACATCAGGACAAGCAATATCAAAATTGCAAGAGGAGTGAGACAAGGATGTGTACTATCTCCACTTTTGTTTAACGTCTACTCAGAAGTCTTATTTCTCAAGGCCTTAGAAGGATGAAAGGAATGGTCAATTAATACATAACTTACACTATGCAGATGATAATTACAACAAATTTTAATTAGAACTGTTTTAATTACAACAAATATTCAAGATCTTCAACTATTCCTAGAATATCTCAACAAAGAAGGCACAGAAATCGGCCTATAAAATTAACACACACACAAAAAAAAAAAAAACTTATGATAACAAGCAACAACCCATTGATAGCAGCTGACTTAATTCTAAATGGAAACCTAAAATCGAACAAGTGAACAAATTCAAATACCTGGGATACTAACTAAATGAAAGTTCAGACTGTGAAATGGAGATAGATAAGATCAAGAATTGAAATTGCAAGACAGTCTTTATCAACATGAAACCCATTTTATGTAACAATGACTTAAACATTGAAATTCGAGTATGAATGATGAAAACTATGTATGGTCAAGTTTACTATATGGAGTTGAAACACAAATGTTAAAGGCAAATACAATAAAAAAACTGGACGCCTTTGTAAAGTGGATATTTAGAATGATGCTCAAGATCCCATTGACAGAAAAGATGAAGAATGAAGAGGTACTGAGAAGAATAAATAAAAATCGAGAATTAATCAACAATGTGAAAAGAAGAAAAACTGCCTACTTAGGACATCTAATGAGAAACCATAAATATAACATTTTCCAGGTAATACCAGAAGTTAAAATCAATGGAAAGAGAAAATCTGGAAAAAGAAGAAACAAATATCATGGCTAGACAATACAAAAAACTGGACTAAACTGAACACAAGTTCTTAATCAGAGTCACTAAAGACAGAAGTAAATTTGCAAAGGTGGTCGCTGAACTGTGTTAGGAAATAGCACTGAAAGAAGAAAAAGAAGAAAGGGTATTCCAGTCAGCCTGCAAGGTTTTTGCTGTGAACTAGGTTAACTGAATATCCAAGTGCAGCTAATTACTGAAACTTTCTTTCACTACTGAAACCCAAATCAGAGCTTATGTTGATGTGATGATAATGATTTGGGAATGCAGTGGCTTACAATTAGAAGTAATCGCCAATAAAGAACTTTTTAATATTGTGAGTATGCATGAGAGAAGACCATTATTTCATAGCAACATTTAAAATGTTCCACATCTCACCTAAACATTCAAAACAACCTATAATGGTCTTCCTAAATGAGGAAGTTCTAGAAGTAGCCACAGTAAATGGCCACTTTTTTGAGGTAAGCTGCCTCAAAAATATCTTTTGAGGCAGCTTGCATTACTTCTGGTCTAACACCAATCTGCCTGAAGATGCAAGAGTTCTATCTTATATATGAAGTTCACTTCTGGAAGATATAACAGATATGCCAACATCAACCCAAAACGCTACAAACTTCCAGTTCACTACAGTAAGTGGCTTCATCCAGCAAAGAAAATATATATTAAAGAGATGGAAAGTGCTGAAGTGACAAATACCATATATATGTTGACAGGAGTAAACCAGTTGTTCATAGTATATTACAGAGAGTCCATTATACAAGAATGCTGTTTTAGACTGCAATTCCCTCTATTCAAACAACCAAAGTTTATTCATTCACATATCTCCAGAAATTAGAACTCAACACCTCTCATCCAAAGACTGCAACAATTTACAGTGACAGTATAAGCACTACTGATGGCATAAAAAACTAGAACAACCACCTAGTGTTAATAGAGCAAACACGAAATCTAGTAAGGAATCTCCTAGATGGATGAGAAATTAAGTTCTGCTGGGTGAGAGTGCATACTGGGGTAAAAGGAAATGAGAGAGACAATCAGCTAGCTAAAGGAGCGCTATAGACCAATGGTTAGAAATAAGCCCCAAAAGCAGCCATAAAAACACTGGCAGAAGAAATAAGCCTAAGCTTTTGGAAGAAGAATGGACAATATCTAAAAACAGATCAACAACAAAAGAATGTGCAAAGTATCAGAAGCAGACTCTGGCTGAAAATAGATGCCATCTCTTCAGGTTTTACCATGCTACTAACAGGACATGGGAAATTAAGACATCTAAATAGATTCCATACTCCAGAATCGCCGTTTTGTATTTGTTGTCTACACCTTCAACAGACTGTCAATCTCTTACTCTATGACTGTCAGCTACTGGACTCCATCTGGATGCCACTAATACAACACACCATCATTTGAGGAGGCGAATGATGAGTGCCAAAACAGAGACTTATCCACAAGTATTACTCAAAATCATTTAATTCTGCCAATAGAATCAACTTCCAATTGCTGTAATGTAATACAAACTACTCATAATATTTGGATTATATAGTGTAAAATATGTAAAATATGTAAATATAAAAATTAAATATTAATCAGTTATTTAGAATCTACATGTAATATATGCATTGGAACATGCAGGAAATAAATTACCTCCTGATAGGGGTTACTATTGGATGGAAGCAGCATGCACATACACCAAACTAGACTCTCCCTGCTTTTCAAAAACAAATCCATAACATCTAGTACTATGTTGAGTAATTTCAATACATAAATGAAAAACTGTTACGATGTCAGAGATTTTGGATACTTTTTTCAGTTTCATTATCCACACCTGCATCATTAGCATTCACTCAAACAGTTAAATATATACCTATACATCACAGTAAAGTTAATGACAATATACATCAGAAAAAGAAATCATGCAGGTCACTGTTTTTAGACAGTAAACACTCTTAATTAGCTATTTGTTAGGAATGCTCAATGTCTGTTTTATGTCATATGAGATAAAAAATATGGTCTGCTCAAATTATATTTTTGACTTCAGATTACAGTGAAATATTTGGCTGTGAGATTATTCTCACAGCCAAATATTTCTGGCTGAGAATAATCTGGGTTTCCACAACATAATTCTTTAATCAGTTCAGGTTAATCTTGCCCAAAACCATCACTACAAAAAAAAAACAAACACACACACACACACACAATATATATATATATATATATATATCATACAGATTTTGCATATATGCAGTGCACTGAATAACTGTTAGATAACTCATTTATTGACGATGCTTGTTTGCATTTATTGATTATGAATGTAATATATAGTTTCCATCCAGTATATATACAGAAGCAGAATCCACTATTTGAAAACAAAACATTGCATCTAACTTAGTCATGATTATAACTAAATTATTACTTTGACTTTATTATTGTTTGAATGCAATAATAAAGTCGTTCATCCTCCATTTCATCAAAAACCTTCATGATCATCATCACCATCATCCATGTCTTAGTTCTCCAAAAAAAAGTGTGTTATGGCACTTCAAGAAAAAATTCACTATTATCATAAGTGGGTTAAAACAAAAACTCTGGCCTACGCACTCAACCTATATTTCAGTTTGCAAACGATATATTACAGAAACCATATTTTTTATGTTTGTCCATACTAGAAAGCTAAGTGAAAAAATCATAAAGTACTATTTACATAAGAACAATCTACTTCTATAGCACTTACATGTTAAAAGAAATATTACAAAAAGTATTTTCTTGTTTTAATAGATTTATCCACAAAAGAAAAAAAAAAATATGTGCCCATGAATTGTTTTCACAGAAAGAAATACACTCATTATACTATTTCTTTATATACAATTTTTTAAAACAAGACTAGCTTTTTTGAACCTATTATAAAAAATGAAATGTAAGAAATAATTTAAAAAAATCCCATTTCATAAGTATTGCTATGTTTCTTACAGTGACTTCTTACAGAATAGTAGAGAAGATAGACAGACTACATCCAATCTGAAGTTGGGTGAAATCTGATGAAACTGCAGACCTACTTATATGCAATCCCATTCCTCTTCTTAAATGCTCTGGCCAACCTAAATTAGAAGAAACTTCAATTCCACCTGTATTCAGTAAGCATTCTACTTTCTCTCCTCCCTCACAAATGTAAAAATAGAACACTGCTTATTTAAACCAGACAAGTAATTAAGTAAATCCTCATATTTTGCTGTTTGCAATGTATTAGGTTCTTGTTCATATTTGCTTTTGATATTTCCAAGGCAATTGATCAAATCTGGAATCAAGCCCTTCTCCTCAACCTTCCTCTCTATCAATGACGTGATACACGGAATCTGTGCTCCCAAGCTTTTCCTCTGATAATACATTAATGACCTCCCTAACCTCAAAATCTCATCCATAGTTTTGCTGATAACAATACAGTCCATTCCTTCCTCAATGGAGAAACCTTGTAGTACTTAAATAATTAATGCCTCAAGATCATCATTACCAATGTCTTAAATACACTAACCTCCTCATCAATTCTGAAGTCGAAAAATTTAGTGAATTTCAATATTATCAATACACAATACTATCTTATTTCTTAGAAAGCACATACTCCACTTTCATTTACTTTTGATAATGTTCTGATCTCCAGCAAGATGAACTTTCTCTTTTTTTTTTTTGGGTTAACTTTCACTTCCTAAGATGAATACACAGTGGTATATTTAGATTTTGTAAAGATTACCACAAGATAAGTTAATAGTCAAATTAGAGTAGATGGGATTGGATATTACAAGAGTGGTCTGAAACGTTCTTGGCCTAACAATGAAAAAAACGAATTTATAATTTCAAAATTATTTTTATTTTTCAACATAATCTCCCTGAAGACTAATACATTTATTCCAGTGCCATTATCCTGTTCCTGTAGTGGCTCTCAGTAAGATTGGCAAAATACCCATCTACAGCTGCAATCACCTCATGATTCGAAGAAAAACGCTGACCAGTGAGGAAGAGTTTTAGTTTTGGGAAGAGATAGAAGTCAGACGGAGTCAAATCTAGGGAATAGGGTGGATATTCCAACAATTCATAGTGCAGATCCCTTAATTTTCCCATTGCCAAAACACCTTTGTGGGCAGATGCATTGTCCTGATGAAAGATGATTTTTTCTTCTGCAAACCAGGTCTTTTCTCACAAATGTTTCATCTAGTCTAGTCTAGTTAAAAGATCGGAATAATATTCCCCAGTTATTGTTTTACCCTTTTCAAGATAATTAATAAATAAAATGCCTTTAGCATCCCAAAACACCGATGCCACGACCTTTCCTGCTTATGGAATCAACTTTGTCTTCTTTGGCACTGAACAACCAGCTTCTGTCCACTATTTTGACTGCTGTTTGGATTCTGGTGTGTAATGGTGAATCCAAGTTTCATCCATAGTAATAAATCAACAACACACAAAATCAGTTTTATTTTTGTTCAAACACTCCAAGCACTGTTCAGAGATTTTCATGCGAGTGTGCATTTGATTTGCTCACAGCAGATCAAACACGATCAAGCAGAGCAATTCTTCATGCAAAACATATCCTACAAGTTCTTTTGAAATGCCCATAGTCTCAGCAATTTCACGCATTTTGACATGCCGGTCATCCAATACCATATCGTGCACTTGATCAATGATTTCTGGTGTTGCTACGCTTTTTGGACGTCCTTCACGTGGATCATCTTCAAGGCTGGTACAGCCATGTTTAAACTCGGCAGCCCGTTTTTTAATTGTCGAAAACGAAGGAGAAGAGTGCCCATAAACTTTTATGAACTTCGAATGAATTTCTATTGGCATTAAACCTTCTTTTTACAAAGAATTTTATAACTGCACGATACTCAATTTTATCCATTTGATACAGACAACACTTTTGCTTCAGACAGCTGTATAAAACAAACTACTTGATAGAATGACTTACAATTTCACATGGATACTTATGAGAGATGTACCAACTTAAAAAAAAAAAAATTTGCCAATAGTGTTCCAATCTATGGTTGAGGTCAAGAACCTTTTTCAGACCACCCTTGTATACTAGTACTGTGGGTGAGCTGAGATACATATAGCCCCCAACACACACGCACAAAGGCGTGTTAAAAAAAGACTGAACTTTTGCTCTAAAGACTATTTCTCATTTTACAACATTTTAAACACTGTCTCTCCCCCCCCCCCCTGCAAAGCAGTCCCCCTCTACTGGCGATACACCGTTCCTAACATTTTTTCCATTGTTGGAATGCTTCCTGGAAAACACACTTTCTGTAATGGCATGCAGTTCTCTTATCGCATTTTGCTGAATCCCCTCTATGGTTTGGAAACGACGTCCATTCAAAGTGATTTTAAGTTTGGGAAACAGGAAAAAGTTTGCTGAGGCACAAAGGATGTCTGATGTTGTTTTGCCATATAACTGCAGATGAGGAGCGACATCGAACATCCAAGTCTAGTTTTCCCACAATTCAGGCCTCTTCCTGCCACAGCATCCCTCAAACGCGTTAAAACTTTCTGGTACACTCTTTGTTTACCATCTGACCACGTGATACAAATTCATAATGGACAATGCCTTTCCAATCAAAAAACACAACCAACATAACCTTGATCTTTGACAGACTCATCCATTGACGCTTAAAACATTCATACCACTGCGTTCGCCTCATGCAGCCCTCCCTGTATGCTTGGTTAAGCATACATTTTAGCAAGTTTACAGCAAAATTTCACACACACACATGCTCTTCTTCAAGCTCTTGCATTTTCACTTTGTCACTAATCTGACGAACAGCTTGTGCACGTGCTCACTTCAGTGATGCAACTCGATGACTAATGCTCATAGCAGAATGGGGCAAATGGCAGTTTGTTATCAAAACCTGCTGCTAGGTGCACTCAGTAGTCACAGCATGCTCTCTGTGCCAGTTGACATGCTATTTAAAAAGTTTAGTCTTTTTTTTTTTAACACACCTTGTATACAAGAATATATACAGGATTAGAAAAATTTTGTGCAGGTTCACCAGTCAGGCAAATATCTCACTCATCAGATGTTAGCCTAGGTGTACTCTACAACAGTCACCTATTATACCCCAGTCACATATTTACTCCTGGTTAATTCTATAGCTAAATTTTAATCCATATAACTACCAGTTTTAAAAGACCATTTATTTATTTATTTTTACCAATAACACCATTTTTCATTACGCATTTGCTCCTAACATTATAAGGTACATCTTGAATGACTTTTATGAAAAAATAATTTACAATTTTTTTCACTGCTATTATAAACAAACATTGAAAACATTCGGTATCATAAAATAACTCAATAAATAAAACATAAGAGTTTTATTTTATTCAGATTTTACCCTCTACACACATGGGTGCATTTCTCAATTCTGACTGGCTCCAAAAAATTGTTTGTTGGATGGACAGGGCCAGTCATATGACACAGCAGCAACCCAGAAAATAATTGAAAAACATTTAGGAATCAATATAATAAAATATTATGGAATAAATACTTCTTTCTCAACTTTCCAAGTTTTAATATCCACTTTTTATGGTCAAATTTTGCTTATTCCATCACTGGGTAAGAAACATGTTAACTACTCTGGTTGGCCAAGTGGTTACCTTATCCGCTCCCTAGCCAAAAGGCTGCGGGTTCGAATCCCACTGTGGGCATGGATGTTTGTGATTGTCTGTGAAAATACTAGTCGTGGTGGTGGGCAGCAGATGGCATTGGTGTAGATGATGATAGTTGCGGTTCGCTGGAGTTAGTGAATTGAGTGGTGGAGATGGAGAGTTGTAGAGTAGGTGCTCTCCCTCGATGAGTCTTTGGACTCCTTGGAGGTGTCATGTAATAGTAATAATAATAATAATAATAATTATAATAATAATCTGCATATCCAGTTTGGTTTGTCATTGCATGGTTAACTGGTTACCTCCCAGTATATATGTGTAGTGTGCTCTCGAAAGATAAAATGATGCACGTGTATCCTATCTTCTCAGTGGTCATATTCCATAATGGCAAAATCATTGTTAAGGTTAACATACAAAAAACTATTTACAGCATAAAAAATGAAACAGAATCACATCAGGATTAAGTAACAAGATTTACTTGTCAACTAAAATTTCAATCATCACAGACCAGCAGACAAGTGCATTTTTCAAGCCTCCCTCCTTCACTCACTCACTCACACACACACACACAAATTCAATACCGGCCTTATCAGGTAACTTATAAGCCCACACTATTTATTTATTTTATTCTAATTATTTTTATGTAACTCCCACCCATGAAATTCATAATAGCACTTCATGGTATATAAGCAACACCAAGGGGGGAAAATATTCCGGTGGTTTTCTACCCAGCATCTTCAGAACACAAATTATAATGGTGACAAGCATACAGGCTCTCAATTAAATCATTAGAAACAACTCAAACTGTAACTGAAATAAAACTAATGTCCTAACATGGGCCAGATAACCATAGTTAATTTAGAAAAGTCAGGCTATATGCTGTCAGAATAACTGTCTCTCAGATCTTTTACAAATCAATGCAACCATGCATGACATGTTGAGGATGGAGGAGTGCTTCATAGCCAAATAGTGAGTTTTGTAGTCAAAACGTTAGTCAATAAATTAACTTATTTTTAACTCTCTTCATGCTGTTTATCTGCAAAACACTATTATGAATAATGAACAACACCTAAGCCTTTCTATACAAATCACTAACTCAGAAAGGGAACATAAATTTTTGCCAGCATTACAGGAATAACCAAAAACTATATATAAGTTGATTTGTTGCAAATTTTTCATTTTTTAACTACTTCAATAATTTTTATTGTTCAAATTAAATCAACAGTAAGAGATCTCAATAAAGCCATTTTTGAAAAAAAAAAAAGAAAGGGACTTGTCCTCTTTCCACAGTTAAACTTACGGAACTATTACTGATACTGTGGACTAAGAGATTTTTAAAAAATATTTTATATAATCCAAAAACCCTATCCTAGGACTTTTTGCAAGCTACTTCTAGTGTAAAGGTGAGGGGGGGGGGGATGAGACAGTGGCTTCACACTGCAATGAAATTCATCTCCCACTTGAAGATTCCCAAACATCCATGCCCACGGAGAGGCACTGAACCCACAGCCTGTTGGTTGGACAGTGAGTACACTAGCCACTCGGCCAATCAGGTTGGCATATACGTGATGGCTTATATCACGTATATATCACGTAAATTATAAAAATATCATGACTTCCTGTTGACCTGGATGACTGAATGATTAACATATCCACTTTCCAACCAACAGGTTTGCATCCTTTGCATTCCAACGAAATGGTTTGAATCCTGCCATGGCATGGAGGTATATGATTATCTTTAGGTGACAGATGAATTTCAATGACCAGTGTGAGATCACTGCCTCGCTTATTGGAGAACTAAAGAGGATTAAAAAAAAAAGCTCTATGTGTGTTCTCTAGAGCAGGGTTTCCAGACCAAATAAAATATCAATAAAAAGAATAAATTTAATTGGAAAAAGAACATTAGCCCACCCACAAGTTTACAATCTTTTTTGCTTGGGGAAAAAAAAAATCAAATTCATGTATTCCTTCTAAAACCTATCTCTTCAATCCATAACCAACTAATACTACCTTCTTAGCAAATTATTAATACCCATGGAACTCTACTGCAGGCATTTGATGAAGCCAGGGATTTGAGGATATTGCGTATAAGGAGTTGAAGTCCAGAGGACATATTGCAAAAGTGGCTAAAACAGCTCACAGATTACTTAGTTATTGAAGAAAACCCTGACAAGCAGAGATAATCAGGTCATTATACCTCTTACCTCTTTATAAGGACTTGATGAGATACTACCTTGACTGTGCACTGATCAGGTCACCTGTTTTTCTTGGAGGATGAGGATGGGGTGGAGAAGATTCAGAGGAAAATTTTTCAGTACAGGTCTGATGGGGGAGAGAACTAGGAATCATCCCTGGAAACTGAACAGGAGTGTGATTAGCAAGCATGTGAAGACTATATTTTTGCTTGGAGAGTGGTGAATAAGTGGAATAGGTTGCAAGAGTCAGTTGCGGGTGCCATGTCCATGAATGTGTTCAAAGCAAAGTATGACAGATATTGTGCAAATGTTGGTTAGTGCTTGGTATGTTTTGGGTCTTCCTCAACAAGTCTATGGATCCCCAGGAGTTGTCCATGTTGTAGTAATAATGATAATATTTTAACCAGCAGTTTCTTATGTGAAATATTATTAAAATGTTGCTAAACCAAAATGCACTGCCTCATATCCATTACCACAATCCATTTCTCTTGTGACCTCTTCATAAAGAGTGAGGAATGTTTGCCATAATTAATTACTCTATGTTGCCTAACAAGAATGATGTTCTTGATTATTGATAAAAAATTCCAAGTCATTTTCACACTGACTTCAAAAAGAATAATAAAAACTAACTGGTCTAAATTATCCATTTTATACAATGAACCACCCTTATGAACATAAACTTGAATACTTCAATCAGAAGGAACTATTCCCTAATCAAGTCATTAAGTGAAGATGATCACAGTGATTGATTAATCTTCATGTAGGATATACATCCTCCTCCTGTTTTACATAATTAAATAAATCTTGTTCTCAAATAGCTATTTCTATTTTAACTGACCAATGTTCATATGCATCACAATATACTAATTAATTACTCTATAATCATATCTGGAGCATTCAAAATAATTTCAAAGGAGCTGATAATGCTCAACTCATTTCTATTATCTTTACTTTTTACATATTTATAAAAGCATTCCAAAATCATAATCACATTCATAATCAAGTCCTAATTTACGATCATATTCATATTAAAAATTTAGTTACCAATAATCATACCTTCACAGCTAATCTAATTTTTCAAACTCGCACTCTTTCCATAGCATTTCCTGTCAAATATATGACAAATTCAAGTGGTCTTAGAAGATGACACAGACATGAAGATATGACTTTGGTAGTATGGCTTATTGGTTATTCATAATATTATTTATAAATATCAATATACACTATATATTAATTAGAATAATTTTCATATTAATTAGAATATAAAGTTATAATTAATATTTTCAATATTTGGCAAAGTCAAACTGACATCATCAGGGAACAATGAACAAACTGATATGTGCACAAGAACACTACACAGGGTAAGTATGACTGTTTCACAGATTTGAGCCTCAGCCTTGAATTACCCAAACCTCAACAAATTTGATTGTATGAAACTTCCTCATACCTGGAAAGCACTCATCCTTAGAAATTCAGCCCAGCAGCAGCATGATCACCAATCTGAGCCCACTAGGAGACACAATTTAGGACTTTAGACTTGCCCTTTGTTATTCTGTTTCAATCATACTTACCCTATTGTAGCACCTGCATGCACATATCAGTTTGTTCATTGTTTCCTCATGATGGCAATTTGACTTTGCTGAAATACTGCAGACATTAATTAAAAGTTATTCTAATTAATATATAGCATGCATTGTAATTTCCTTAAGTAATATAGTTATGGACAGATGACATAGGAAGTGAGGAGAAATAGATTCCTGCAATGTATACATTGTAGGAAAATATATTTCTAATTTATTTAATGCATAATATAGAAATTCCTGAAGAAATAGTAATCTGTAAGTGCACAGATAAAAATTAACTAATAAAATAATAATGTCTGGGAAAAGTAGAAAATATGAGGAATTGGATTTCTTCTATTAAGAGGTAGAGACCCATTATTAGAAGACAAACTAATAAATAAATGACTAATAATAGCAAAATTTGCAGCAATACCATTCAATACCACAACAATCCGGATTAATTTACCCACTTCAGATAAAGTACTGAAGAAGAAAGTGAGTTATTCAGTAATGATTTAAAAGGAATTAGGAATCGGTACTAAGATTACTGTTTGCACAAATTGTGCATGCACGCACACACACACACAGAGAGAGAGAGAGAGAGAGAAGGATGGGAAAGAGCAATGGATAAACAAAGATAAAAATTAAAGTGGAAAAGAATACTTCAGTTACTTTCAAGTATGTGGATTTGCAAAGAAAATTCAAGCAAATAGATTGAAGTAAATGAACAAAGCAATATCTTAATGAAAAAACAAAAACATTTTGGACATGATACTGATATGAGATGGATGACATCAGTCCAGTAGTACTGAACATTCTAATGATGAATTGGAAGACAGAAACAACAACATGGTTTCTGCACTCAAGAAGGCATGGAGGTAATGGTTCAAAAGAACAGAGAAGCTAAAGAGGTGGATTTTACAAGAAATGTTGAAAAAATTAAATAAAAAAGGAGCATTAAAGATCAGGTGAGATATCTCCCCCATAAAGTGGAAAAAGAGTAGTGACAATAAAGAGCAATGAAATAAAGATGGTAGTTTGAAAGGCATAGTGTCAGAAGAGCAATTTCAAGATATTAACAAATACGATGGTGAATGCAGAACAAGTAAGCCCAAAGCAGAGAAACATAAAAGATGAAAAAGGTGAAGTCATGATGAACATGGAAGAAACAAGAGAGAGAGAGAGAGAGAGAGAGAGAGAGAGAGAGAGAGAGAGCAGTATAAGATGGTGCGCAGTTATAGCACAAAAGTAGATGTGGAAGTCCAAAGGATGATTGATTGATTGATGAAGTGAGGAAAAGACAAAAAAAAAGGGATATACTGATGGATGAGGTTGTAAAGACAACAAGGTGCTTGAAGAACAATAAAAAGTACTGGAAATGATGAAATTGTGGGGGGGAATAGGTGTTTTGATGATGACAGATGAACTATTGCAAAAACAGAAATATTTATGCTCTTTTGTTGACTTGCAAAAAACATTTAACTACATTTATCACATAATATCAATGATAATGCAGATATTGCTGTAAAAAATTATAGAAAATGGAAAGGTTTGGTTTCTGACTATATTTGTATTATTATCCTGTGGTGATCGCCAAGTATATAGCCTTCAGGGTAGTAGCTTAAACCATGTGTTTGTGATTATTAGGTTCCTCTTCCTGGCAGAATTAAATAAGAGTCTCCTCTCTCATCTCTTGTTTCCAGCCCATGTTCGCCAACTATATCCCCACTTCTACCTTTCCCAACTTTAGCATTGAAATCATCTGTGATGTTAATATCATGTTTCTTTGTATTTTTCATTAGTTCTTTTAATTGATCACAAAATTCTTCGATCTCGATATCATTCTTGTCAGCAGTAGGGCATAGACCTGTATCACATTGATATCCAGTGGTTGACCTTTCAGTTTTAATAACATCATCCTGTGAAGGGTAGGTCATGCCTCAGTAACTTGCTCACTTTTTATAATACAGTGACAGCTGAGCTGGATAAAGGTAATGGGTTTACAATAATTAATGCTGGACTTTGCCAAGGCTTTTGGCAAGATACCACATGGAATTCTAATCAATAAACTGCAGCACATGGGAATGGATATGAAGTTGGTGAAGTAGATAAGAGGGTGGTTGATGGAGAGATACTAGACAGTAATTTATTCAGGAGTAGTCTAGTAGAAGGCCTGTGACTATTGGCATGCTGAAGGGCTGTGTTCGTGGGTCACTACTGTTTAATTTGTACATTAAAGGTATAGGAAATGATCTGAGAGGAATTATAAAGTTGTTTGCCAATGATGCAAAACTGGGTACAGCAATGGTCAATAAAGATGATGTTAAAATTATGCAGGATGATTTAAATAGACTAGCAGTATAGGCAAAGGAGAACAAATATCAGTTCAATCTGGCAAAGTGTAAGGTTTTGCATTTTGGTGAAAAGATTACAAGCTGTGTACTACATTGATGGAGATATACTAAAGGAAATTGATGAGGCCAGGGATTTGGGGGTATTAGTGGATAGGGAGTTGAAATTTATAGAGAATATTGCAGAAGTGGCTAAAACAGCTCACTGAATTATTTGGTTACTGAAGTAACCAAGATGTAACCCTGATGACCAGAGATAAGCAGGTTATTGTACCTCTTTAGGCCCTTCGTAAGACTACTGTGCACAGATCTGGTCACCTGGGTTTCTTGGGGGAGGGGGGGGAGTGGATCCAAAGGCAAGTGACCAAGATGGCGGCAGGTTTACGAAATGCATGTTATGAGGATAGGTTGAAGATTTGTGGGTTACAGAAATTGGTTGACAGGTGGAAAAGGAGCAATATGATTGAGACATAAAAACTAAAGCGTTTTTACAAGATTAATACAGAGGAGATTTTTCTGAATAGGTCTGGTGGCGGGAAAACTAGGGACCATCCTTGGAAATTGAGCAAGAGAGAATAGCTAGCAGGGATGTTGGGCTGTTGTGAATGAGCGGAATAGGTTGCCAGTCTGTTGTGGGTGCCTTGACTGTGAATGAGTTCAAAGCAAAGTATTACAGATATTGTGCAAATGTTGAATAGTGCTTGGCATAATGTTTAGGGCCTCCCTTGATGAGTCTGAGGAATCAATGGAGTTGCCTATGTAATAATAATTATTATTATTATTATTATTATTACCATACCCTCCATGGAGCCAGCAGACCCATTATGGGAAGTTCATTTGACTGACAACATATTTATCATACCAAATCTTAAAACCTTACCACTCCCTCCATTAATAATATATTCCAGTAATGTGTTCTGCCCACAATTCTCCACATAAAAAATCTATTCGTCACACCCTTCTTCACCATACTCTTACACAACTTCCAAGGATAGCCTCTAGTTTTCTCACCTACTCTTTTTTTACAATCCCTTCTGGATTAATCTAATAAAATCCCTGACTAACTTAAACATCTCTATCATATCATTTTCTTTTCCTCTTATCCACCAAACTCTGTAATCCACATTTTTTTTAACCTCTCTGCATAACCAACATTCCAGAGCTCTGATATTGTTTTAGTCACTCATCTCTGGAGCCTCTCTAATGTTTCCACATCACAATGAAATCAGGTGACCAAATCTGAGCACAACAGACCAAGTGTGGTCAGACAAGTGTTTTATACAGTAGAAAACCACCTCCTTATCCCTCTATGTTAGTGTGCATCATATTATTATTATTATTATTATTATGACACCTCCAGGGAGTCCAAAGACTCATCGAGGGAGAGTGTGCCAACAGCATCGAGCAATTGACTCCTTCCAACTACTAACCACGCTGAAACTTGCTTAATTTTTGCATGAGTAACAGAGACTCTACCAATCGACCAACCTTTGCTGGCAGAGAGAAAACATTCCCCGGGTGAATACAATGTGCAGTCTTCACAATATGCCCTCTAAACTTCAGTACTATTAACCATCATCAGATCACCACATCCCAGATATGCATATTAATAATGGTGCACAAATAGTATCCCTTTAGAAGGATTTGTAGGACATTATAGGAAGAGTATGGAAGACAGTTAAATTGCCAGGTATATGCAGGCCATTCCAAAAGTAATAACTACAAATGCACAATATTTGGAGTGCTAGTTTAGTATACAGTAGTGTAAGATCAAAGTTTTATTTCTTGTCTTATTGCATACACAATGAACAAGTCATAAGTTTGTTGTAAAACAAGGTGCAGTAATGAAATTTTTGATAAAATATATACGTGTGAAATTCAATACTCATGCAGGGTTTTTATGGTGAAAAAACTAAATGTGAGTGGATATGTTGTCATCACAAAGAACAAGAAAGAGTGATGGATGAGTTGACTAATGACTGATCATGAAATTGGCACCCAAGAAGACACAACTGATTGTTGCTAACATAAGTGGAAAATAGAGCAATCAATAGAAGAAAACTGGTGAACAAGCCAGAGATCACAAACACCAAAGGTGAACAGTGAATCAGCACCAGTCAAGCAAACTTACAGAATTAGACTACAATACAGGTCATGTGCGTTAGCTGTTGCTTATTGCTTCAAGTGTTACCAAAGGGAAAGCAGTATTTATTTGCTGCATGTAAATAGTCTATTTTGTTATTTTGTTTAAGTTGGAATGCAAAATGCTCTTAAGGATTTGTAATTATTTCAAGAGTATTTAAAATTTCTGATATATATATATATATATACACACATACACACATATATAATTTGCATCAAGAGTTTTTATTCTTGAACATTTAAAAACTATGATAAGGATTTTAACCTGATAATTTCAAGAAGTCACATTTTCTGTAATCTCACTTGAAAAAAGAGGAGAATTTGAGTTCCTACAATGAATATTTCAAGGAATTTGTGCATTTGTTTTGGATATTGGAAGTGCTTCGTTCCAAAACGAACAGATTAGGAAGCACACTAGTTTGTTTAAGAGTTTTGGGAATTGTCTTCTTGCAAACAATAAAAGATTAAAAAATTTTCTTGGTTACATCTTTTGAATTTAATGTCCTGATCTGAAAATTCTAAGAAATGTGGAGTGCATGTGCTGATTCTGAGAAGCAACATTTTAGAAGAAAACTAAAGTTAGGTAAGTAATCCTTTCTTTATATTTTTACATGAAAATAAATTAAAGTTCTCTCCAATATGAAACAAATTCCAGTCTTATTCTGAGAGAATTCAATTCAATGAAGTCCACTCTTCCTACTTACGAAATATATTTATTTAGTTGAAATAGTAATTATTAACTACTTTACTGAAAATAAGTTTAATTAAAACAGCCTTAGAGTAAATGAATTTAGGAAGGTTACAACAGGAACTGTGTGAGACAGAGTGGGCATCCTGCAGTGAGCCCAAGGACTCTCCATAGACAGTCTACAGCAAACTTCCAAAAAGTCCTTACCAGAGCCTCATGGGCACAAT
The DNA here is from genome assembly GCF_054136105.1 of Typopeltis vanoorti. Lineage (NCBI taxonomy): Eukaryota > Metazoa > Arthropoda > Arachnida > Uropygi > Thelyphonidae > Typopeltis > Typopeltis vanoorti. Next base: position 88,001,833 of record NC_143552.1, read on the forward strand.
GCTGTTCTAAAGAAAATTCACTATAACAAATTACCCACTATAATAAACTATTTCTATGGTCTTTATGAGTTTTCCATAGTGAGAGTCAACTATTATTAAAGAGATACTGTAATTTTTATATAAAGAAATGTTTTCTCCTTAGCATTTAGCTTTAATAACAGCAAATCAGAATTATAACTTATAACACTGAAGCAAATAAAATTTCTAAGCAATGGTACAACTCTGTGCTCTTATGAGCAGAGAATTTTGTTGATTAAAAAAACAGAAATCTAAATTCCCTTTACCATATGAGAAAGTTTTTGAAATACAATTAAAAAATAGCAAACTGTTTTAAAGAAAAATCATGAAAATATAAATAAAAGAAATGATTTATATTTAGAAACTTACCTTTTGTTCTTCATTATCATCATCATCATCATTATCATCATCTGAATCATCCTCTTCTTCCTCATCGTCATCATCACTTCCAGATTCTTCGGAACCAGAACCCGATCCAGATTCTTCACTTCCTGAGCCAGAATCATCTTCATTTCCAGACTTTCCAGATCCCTCATCATCATCTTCATCAGATGACTCATCTTCATCATCATCATCATCAGAGCTTTCTGATTCAATATCCTTCTTTATAGTTACCTATATATATATATATATAAATATATATATTTATACAGTACTTTTTATTATTTATTATTAGATCCCATAATTATTATTATGTGCACCTCTATGGTGTCTGAAGACGACTCATCACGGGAGACCTAATCTATCCACACAATCTATCATACCTCTCCTTGAACCCATTAACAGACAAATCACTCACAACCAACCTCAGCAAACCATTCCACTCATTCACATCTCTCCAAGCAAAAAATCTAGTTCTAACCCCCTACTAACCACATCTTTATTCAACTTCCGGGGATGACTCCTTGTTCTGGTCCCTCTAGCCAAGTGCTGAAACATTTCCTCTGCATCTGTCCTATAAAGCCCTTTAAGTAACTTAAATATTTCTATCATCATATCCCCTCTTTTTTTCCTATCAACAAACTTCTGCAATCTGCACACCTTCAATCTATCCTCGTAGGTAACATTCCACAGGTTACTTGCCTCTGAATCCTTTCCACTGCTTCCTCATCCCGAAGAAACACAGGAGACCAGATTTGAGCACAGTAATCCAAAGATAGGTATATCAAGGCCTTATAAAGAGGAATAACAACTTCCTTACCTCTACTTGTCAATGTGTTCTTCAATAGCCAAGTAATCTTATGGGCTATGTCCTCTAAACTTTAACTCTCTGTCTACCACCATCTCTAAATCTCTAGCTTCATCTATTTCCTGGAGTACAGTGCCATCAATGTTATACACAGCTTGTAATTTATTTATCCCAAAATGCATAATTTTACATTTCTCGACATTAAACTGACACCCATTAACTTTTGTCCATACTGACAGTCTATTTAAATTGCCCTGCAAGCTCTCTACATCACCTTGATTAACTATTATTCTACCTAATTTTGCTTCATCAGCAAACAACTGAATATTTCATTTCAGGTTATTTCTTATATTATTTATGTATAAATTAAAAATTAAACAGCAACAGTCCCAACACTGAACCTTGCAGCACACCACTAATCACCTGTTTTCGTCTCGATTCTGCCCCTCCCTTTTCGATATCTGTCCCAGTAGCCACCCTCTTATCCACTTAACCAGTGTCATATCCATCCCCATTTGTTCTAATTTGTGTAACTGCATTCGATGTGGTATTCTGTGAAATGCCTTTGCAAAATCCAGCAAAATTATTGTGTAGTTTCCTTTATCCAACTCATCTGTTACTCTGTAATAAAAAGTTAGTAAATTACTAAGGCATGATGGACCCTTCACAAAGCAGTATACCATATATTTTTATCTACCCATTCTTAAATTCTCTTTTTTAACAATTTTTCTAGTACTTTTACCAACCTGCCTGAGATACTGATTGATCTATAATTTGCTACTGCAGTCTTAGAACCTCCCTTATGCAAAGGAATTATTTTGCACTCTTTCCACTCCCTTGGAATTCTACCAAAGCTGAGACTTTACATTAAATTGCCAGTTCCCATGCACATTCCTGCAAAACCCGAGATGATATATATCCCACCTAATCCTACATCTGTATTTATTTACAGTGAAATTTTGCAATATCCTAAGAACTTCCAATTCATGCACCTCTGTTCCCACATTAGTGTCTGTCAAAGTGGTCATTCAGTAACTGAACAATTTTATCTGCTTCTGTCTCCTCATGACCATCATCACTCATTAAGGTAAATCTTCCACAGTCATTCTTCTTCTTACTTGCCACATAACAAAAGAACTCTTTGGGATTTCCTTTGGCCTGCTTGGCTAGATTTTTCTCATAATCTGATTTTGCCTTCCTTGCCATGCTGGTCACCTTTCTCTTTAATATACCCTCCACAGCATTATCTTCTTATAGTTCATGCTTGATGATATTACTCATCCATCAAACTCCTATCTGATTAACCCTCCTTACCCTAGGTATACAATTTAATACTGATTCCTCTAGATGACCCTTAACTATATCCCATGCACTAATGACATCCTTACCCAGCAGTGTCTTATGCCATCATACAGATTTAAGCTTCTTCCTAAAGCAAGTCATAATCTCCTGCTTTGTAGTTCCACAAATACCCTTTCTTAATAGAATATTCCTCATATTTTACAATTTCATTGTCCGCGCGGTTAGTCTAGTGGCTATGCACTTTGCAACCATATTCCTGGGGAAGGAGTGTCCTAGGTTCGATTCCCGTCGGTGACGTGAGGAGCTGAAGGATCTTCCTCAGCCATAGCCAAGTTAGCCAGTCTTGGGCATGGACAGCTGGGTTTTTTCCCCAGTTTATTCTGGGGTTTTTCATCCTGCAAAGCAGGCAAACTGGCCTTGAGAACCCAACACTACAGGCCATAGGATACACCGGGGCATAAGGCTGACCACCTTATCCTGTAAACGGAGTGAGGTCCGATGATCAATGGACCCTCGACACCGCAAGGTAAAAGAGGGTATAAGGAAGATGAGATGATGATGATTTTACAATTTCCAAAGTCAAGACTGCACAGTCACTTTCACCAATTGGAGGTAACGTTGCCACCTTGGTAATGGATAGCTCTTCTGATCCTATGGCCAAATGCATGGTAACAATTAAATAAGTAGTCAAGTTGCATTATAACCATCGAATTAACTTGAATATAAACTGGATATAATTTATAAATAAGCTTAAACACTACAGGAGAGCACGAGATCATAAACGAGGAAGTACACCTTCATTATGTATACTCAGATGACATGTACATCATAAACTAGGGTGAGATTCTAGTTTTAACCATTGAGAATACACATTCAATGTAGTCAGGGCAATGAGCAAGCATTAACGATTACTAAATTCCATGTAGAGATCTTTATAATTATATTCTAGTATGTAATGTTCAATTAAAACGCAATTCACCTGATGATTATAAACATGCCACTCTTAATAATATCAGTTAGGAGATTATTGGGAGTGACTGGATAGACAGATTATGAGATGCTAAGGCAATTAATGTGAAGTCATTAACCTCTATGTACAAGTAGCCCTGTCATGAAGAGATTTTGTGCACAAACTTTATTTGCTCACACTTGGATAAAGCATTAAATTAAGAATATAATTTCTTGGCATCTTTAATTTTTTTGCCTTGAAGTTAGTTTCTAAAAAGTGGTCACTTTTATTCAAAATAAGCTTTCCCAAACTACTGGTTGCATCTTAAAAAGTGGAATGCTTTTTTTTTTTTTTTTACAAATACGAGAAAAGATGATTTTTAGTGGGTAAAAATAAAAACTGATGGTACTGATGAATAAAAAAGAGATGGAATCTCTGTACAAAAAATAATATCAGTCTGTTCATTTCTATTGAGGATACAATGTAGTAAGTTTCTGCTATATCCATATATCCATTTATTTATTCTGACAAGCTAGAAAAAGGTTCTGCCTTCAGGAAACGAAAAGGAATTATAGTAAGAATATTTTACAGATTTATATATAAAAAAAAGAATTCGTGAAATCTTGCTTCACTGTCCAAATCTAAAAACAGAAAATAGTCACATTTCTGGGACAAATTTCTTTTTCACACATTTCATAGTTGATAGTTTTTTTTTTAATTAATAATTTATCTCTTGTTTCATTTTATACATGTTATTATTATTATTACCCAAGACCTCATGGAGTCAAAGACTCATCTGGGAGGTCCTTTTATCACACACACAGCTCATCATACCATGCTTCGAACACATTCAAACTCCATGCAGACAGCACACTCTCAGGCAATGCATTCCAATCATTTACAACTCTGCACGGAAAAAACCTGCCTCTCATTCCCCTACTCACACCTTCTTTATACAGTTTCCAGGGATGACCTCTGGTACTCCCCTGATCTCCCACTATTTTCTCTAGAACTTCTCCAGCATTGATCCTATAAACAACCCCTTACCAACTTGTAGTTCTCTATCATATCTCACCTCTTCCCCCTATCCATCAGACTCTGCAAGTTGCACCTTCTCAGTCTTTCCTCATACTCGACATTCCAGAGGTCAGAAACAACCTTAGTCAGTCGCCTTTGGACACTTTCAACATCTCTTCATCCTTCTGAAAACCAGGTGACCAAATCTGGGCACAATAGTCCATGTGTGGCCTAATGAAAGCCTTACCCAATGGAACAAGAATCTCCCTACTTCTACACGTCAGTGTCCTCTGCATCATTCCCAGAAGCCTTTGTGTTGTCGTCACAATTTTGGCTATGTATTCCCTAAATTTCAGATCCTTATCGATCACCCCCAGATCACTTATTTCTTCCACCTCCAACAATGTATCCTCACCAAGCATAAATTCTGCATCCCATCTTTGTTTTCCAAATTTTAAAACCTTACATTTTGCAACATTGAACTCACATCCCCATTTCATGGTTCGTCCCAACTTTGCATCATCTACAAACAACTAAATATTTCCATTCAAATCTTCACCTATATCATTAACATACAAGGTTAAACAGTAATGGCCCTAAAACAGATCCCTGAGGCACTCTGCTAGTGACTTTCTTTTTCCTTGACATCGCACCCCCATACACAACTTGTTGATACCTATCAGACAGCCAATCTCTAATCCAATGCACCAATCTAATATCCAACCCCCATCTGCTCCAGTTTGACTATCAACTTATCATGAGGTACTTTATCAAAAGCCTTTGCGAAATCCAAGTATATTACTGTGTATCCTTCTCCTCTGTCCAAGGAAGCAGTCACTTTATTGTAATAAGTAAGTAGATTATTAAAACATGACCTCCCTTCAGCAAATCCATGCTGTCCATCAAAGATGATACCATTGTTGCGAACCCAACTCTGGATCCTAGTTCTCACAAGCTTCTCCAACAACTTAACCACAACACCTAACACACAGATAGGCCTATAGTTTAATGCTTGAGTTCGATCACCTCCTTTATGAAGTGGCACAATCTTGCCCTCCTTCCACTCCCTAGGGACCTGACCGAGTGCAAGACTTGTATTAAAAAAATATGTCAAGACAGGTGTCAACTCCCTGGCACATTCCTTCAGAATGCGTGGTGATATATTATCAAGTCCCACAGCCTTATTAACATCTAGTTTACTCAACTCCCCCATACACCTCTTGCTCATTTACAGTCAGTCTCTCCTCCCCATCATCTACTGCTCTCAATCTCTCCATGAAGTCACATTCACAAGAGTGAAAGACCTGTATGAACTGCTCATTAAGTATCTCCACCACACATTCTGCAACAGCTGTCTTTATACCATTTTCTCCAATCAATGTCATCCTTCTATAATTATTCTTTCTTTTGCTGGCTGCATATCGAAAGAATTCCTTAGGATTCTTTTTTGGCTTCATTAGCCAACTGCTGTTCATACCTCGCTTTAGCTACCCTCACCAACCAAGTCACCCTCCTTGCTTGGTCTTTGTAGACCTCATGGAATTGGTTATTTCCACTTCTTTCTCTGTATCGCATGCTTAATCTCTTTATTCATCCATCTCACACCCACCTTATTTAACATTCTCACCCTTGGAATACATTTAGACATTGCATCTACTAAATAGTTTTTGAAAATCCCCAAGCTGCATTGATCTCTTTTCCAGCTAACTCCTCATTCCATGTTACACCCGTAAGCTGTCTCCTGAGCTCTCCATAATTCCCCCCCCGTTGTTCCACATATACCCTTTTCTCACAGAGGTCCTCACACTGCTGGCAACCACCCAGGTAATCGTCTCATTTTCACTCTCACCAATTGGTGGTTGATTTGACACTCCATTTATAATTACGTCCTCTGGTGAGATGACCAAATCCAAGACCTTCAATCCTCGTGTGCCCTCTGTTACATAATGCCTGAGATAGTTATCCCTCAAAAACTCAAGAAACTAATTTTCTTTACTTCCAGTTGCTATCTCATCATTCCAGTCTATATTGCCATAATTAAAATCACCCATATGATCACCCTTTTCTCATTTGCTTGGCTAATTTGATTATACATTTCATTATCACCACCACCCATTTCCTGGTCTATAACAACATCGAACCAAGTATTTGATTCCATTCACCTCTATCTCACACCATACTGCCTCAAAACCACTGGCACTATTTCCCTCTTGCATCTGTACTTTGTATGGACATAACTCTTTCTGTATCATCAATAGCACTCCCCCTCCCTTTTTACCCTTTCTATCCTCACGAAATACATCATACCCTTCCATCTCTATTCCCGTCAGGATGTCTTCCTCTTCCAACCATGTCTTACTTATTCCGACAATCTTTGAGTGAACATACGCAATTAATGCAACCATTCCATCTGCCTTGTTTCTTATACTTCTAGCATTTGTATACACAACAGCTCATTTCTGGATCTACAGATAGTTCCACTGATACCACCCACTCAATGTGATCTCTGAATGCTCGACTGGGGCCATTTCCCTTTCTGCTTATTCATTTTAAAACCCTTTTCAATTCCATCTGTTTCCTCTTGATCCCAGGTCATCCCATTCCTTTCTACACATGCTCTCACCTTCTCTTGGAGCATCCACCTTTCTCATGCTGTGTACCCCTGTCCACCCTAAGCCTCCCCGTTTTCCTGTTCCTCTTGCACACCCATTCTCACATTTTCTATACTCATACCACTCACTTCCTCATTCATAACATCTCTTCAATCTCTCCTAACTTACTCTCCTGCTCTTCCACATCACTTCCCACTTGATTTGATTTATTCTGTCTCACTCTACTCACTTTTCTACCTTCCAGCAGCAGTCTCTCCAAGCGACTCACATCATAACCACTCAAATGCAGTCCATCGCTCCCATACAGCTCACTTCGTCCCTCAAACTCATTCCACACATTAACAAACTGCACTCCCATCTCCTCACACATTTCAGCCAGCATATCATTCATAATCCTTGCTCTCCGCCTCATCTCACCACAGTCATACCTAGGCAACACGCTGACCATCCTTCCTGTCACATTATTCTCTTTTATCCTTCTAAGCAGCCTCCTGATATCCATTCTGATGCTCTCTTTGTCCTCTGTCAAAACAAAGCCACCGCCATGTTTTCTGCTGGTACTGCTCTAAGGTCTAATGATAACAAATTCATAATTATTTCTGTAATTATGCTATAAAACTCTGTAGTACAACAATCACACCAAAAACCACAATAATACACCAACAAATCAACAAAAATCACAGATCTTTCAGGAGCTTTCTAACAGCACGTTATTTCACCAGATAGCCTCGAACCAATCAATGTTAGGACCTTGGTGCATTATAGATCATGCCTAGTCAAGTATGTGTAGAGAACATGATATCATTCTAGAGTCTTCTAGTTATCTATTCTACTTGTTTAATTTGAAAGTCATAGTGAAGATGCTCTAGTTCAGGGGTCGGCAATCTTTTCAGACTTGCGGGCCACATTCAACTTTTATTTTTAATAATCAGGCCGCAAGCGTTTAATTAAGAGAAAATAATGAGTGAAAAAAATACTACTTCATTTATCAATTTTTAATATATCAATCTTAAAAAACAGAAATATTTAAAGTATGAGATATGAAACAACTATGAAAATGAAACTTATTATCACGTAAAAACAAAGCAATATAGTTTATGCATCCAATATGTGTGTCTCCCTGTTTAATGTGCCTTTTGTGATTGTTTTCCGATAGCCAAATTCGAATCGAAGCATGCAAATGTTCATCAGTCAGTGAGTAGAGAAGAAAATTTACTTTTTCTAAAACTCATGGTAGAAAATGCTTGTTCGCAAATGTGTGCGCTTCCAAATGTGACCATCATCTTCTTTGCGAAACTGATTAATCCTTCAAATTTTTTGCTAAGCATCGATAAAATTTTTCAACATTTTCTAACGATAATGAGTTCTTCAATGTTTCATTCTGTTCCAAAACTTCCATCTGTAGTTGGTTTGATACGTCATCAATGTCGACATTAAAAGGGTTCAAAAATAATCGCATTTCGATGCTACTTTTATGAAAATCCACAAATCTTGTTGAAAATTAAGTTTGTAAATCTTCAATCACGCCAACAAAAGTTTCCTTTTGTGTTTGCCTTCCAATTGTAGATATTTGCAACATATATAATGATGTAGATTTTCTTCCATCATATGTTTCTTCAACAGACATAGTTTGCCTTTCAAAAGCTTTTGTCAGAAAACAGTTCGACTAGTAATTTACCTTCACCCTACAGGTTCACATTAAATTCATTAAGGTTCATTGTAATATCTACCATAAATGCAAGAGACATAATCCATTTTTTATCCGATAGTTGTAAGCAGTATTTTCACATTCGCTCATAAAACTGTCTATTTCTTCATGTAAATTAAAAATTGATTTTAGCACAGCACCTCTACTTGATCATCTAAAAGCTGAGTAGTAGATAACATCCTTACACTCCAATTCTATTTCTATCAAGAATTCTTGAAATCGGCGGTGTTTCAGACCGCTGTGTCGGATGTAATTTACAGTTGTATCACGATGTCCATAACGTCTTTCACTGATAGAAATAAAATACCCCCCCCCCCCCCCATTTTCAATAAAGAAGTACTTGCTGTTCCACTTATCATTAAACCTTCTTCCTACATCTGCAATTTTACGTTTTCTCGAACCCATTTTTGAAATTATTTTTAGCAAATACACATCCTCTGAAAATAATAGTTGATGTTATTGAATTATATTAAAAGACAGACAAGGAACGCGACTGCAAAAGTGCACCAAAATCTTGGTTGTCGTCAGATGAAGTCACCTTTGTTATCCCTACTCATGATGATACAAAATTAACTCGTGCCAAGTTGCACGGCAATATCACGAAATATAGGTATAAAATTATTTTAAATTTATTATTCATATTATAAAATGCATTATTTAAATAATTCAACATATGGGCCACATGCCATATAAGTATGATCAACCTATTATGGGCAGATGTGGCCCACTGGTTGTTGACCCCTGCTCTAGATACTAGAGCAAAATTTTCATGCTAAATAAAATGTTTTGCGTAAGGTATTCCATGGAGGATACCTGTTTACTTCAATATGCAATGAAAGACTTCTGAATTACTTTTTTTTTTTTTGTAATAGAATGTGAAAAAAAAAAGTTGTTCTTTAAACAATTGGCATTTATTTCTAATAGCTGTCTCCTCTGCAATGAGAATGTGATGTTGGGTTGCTTAGAACTATTGTTGATGAACATCTTTATTTGAATCCAATCCGAAAAGAAAGATATTAGTATCAGTATGGTTATTCAGAAATATTACTTGAGACCAAACAGAGAACTTTTTCAAGCTACTTCTTCAAGCCTCAAATAAGCAATGTAGTCTTGCACCAGGTAATGATAGGAGAAGACAATATACCGTATTTTCCGGCATATAAGACACACTTTTTTTTCTTTGAAAATAGGTCTGAAAAACAGGGTGCGTCTTATACGTCGGTACTCAGTTTTTTATTACTTTCATTTCTGGAAATTTTCTCTGTTCCGAGTTACGCGTTTTCTTTCTTGCTTCGCTGCGGTGTGTGAGAGCATTCCAGTGACATAGAGTTCAGTGGATGCGCATGCGCTGTCATCGAAGATCACAGCTATGTTCCTGTTTGTTTAAACTTTCCAATTGTTGTTGTGAATGGTGATAAATTTCTGCCATTAAATTTTCTATAAATTTCTTGGCAAATTATGGCTGAAAAACATCAGCATTGCTACAATATTGCATACAAGCTATGTGATTGTGTATGCTAAAGAACATGGAAACAGGGCTGCAAAGAGGAATTTCAGGCCAGTCCCAACTGAGAAAATTATAAGAACTTGGGAGAATCAGGAAGAGGATCTAAAAAATCTTTTTTTCCTAAAAAATGTGTACAAAAATGGGGGTGCGTCTTATACACCGGCAAATACGGTAAATACTGAACCATACAAAAATGCACGTGATAATTATGATGAGACTTCTGAATTCTTTCATCAAGTTTTGATTTCTGGAAAAACTCCTAACTCTATGAAACAAGCAATGGTTATTCCAATTTACAAGAATAGGGAACAAAAACAGTTACAATAACTATAAGGGAAATAGGGCACAAAATATACACAGGAATATTAATGGAAACAAACTACTAGAAGAACAAAATTGATTCCAAAAAAAAAAAAGACCAATCTTGCAAAGACAAAATTTTTACTCTAAAATTAATAATTGAATAGAGAAGAGAATTTCAAAAAGAAACGCATGTGGCCTTGATCGATTATGAAAACAGCCTTTTATAAAATTGCCAGACAAAAAGCATTTAAAAGATTAGTCAATTTAAATGCACCAAAACAGCTGCTAGTCTATTCATGAAATATTTCTTGTATATATCAGCAGTCAAACCAGAACAAATACCAGATTGGAAAGACATGAGGAATATGGCAGCAATATGTCCTATCACCTCTACTTTTATATATATATATATATATATATATATATATATATATGTAGGAAGTATTTTTACCTTGGGTATAAATATGTTAAAGATACCAAGTAATTTTAAACCTGGTTTTACTCCATTTCCCAAGTAAGCAAACAGACTAAAAGTCAAGTTTGCGCCTGCAATTGATGCAAGTCTAACTGATCCCACAGGTAGTGCAGGATCAGGGCAACTCGTGGCAAAGGTGGAACAAGCTCCGATCACTAATCTTAATATTTACCCTTAATGCCAAAACACATCTCCAAGAAGGGGATGTATTATGTTTTGTATTAAAGGCAAGGGGCCACTACCCAGACCGGTTTTTTGTTTGAATCGAGACGACCCATCTGCTATCTCATTTTCTTCACTGTAAAGAGCATGACTAAAATCTTGGTATTTCCAGCCTAGCTCCCACTGACGAGACCTCAATAAAGGTCGAAACCGGTCTGGGTAGTGGCCCCTTGCCTTTAATACAAAACATAATACATCCCCTTCTTGGAGATGTGTTTTGGCATTAAGGGTAAATATTAAGATTAGTGATCGGAGCTTGTTCCACCTTTGCCACGAGTTGCCCTGATCCTGCACTACCTGTGGGATCAGTTAGACTTGCATCAATTGCAGGCGCAAACTTGACTTTTAGTCTGTTTGCTTACTTGGGAAATGGAGTAAAACCAGGTTTAAAATTACTTGGTATCTTTAACATATATATATATATATATATATATTAAAAATATAACAATCTGGAAAGGGGTAAACTTGCCAAGAAATTATATTCTTGTTCTATCCTTTATCCAAGTGCGAGCAAACAAAGTTTGTATGTGAAGTACATTTGCAACTAGGCTACTTCTATATAGAGGCTAAAGACTTCACATCAATTGCCTTAGTATCCCATAATGCAATGCACATATCCTTATGGACATGGATAATGTTATACATTATACACATGCCATAATAAAAATTATACATATATGTTATGCATTCTACATGTACAATGCTATACATTATACAGGAGCTATAATAAAAATTATACATATATGTTATGCATTATACATGTATAATGCTATGCTATATGTCCGAAAGGATATGTGAATTGCATTATGGAATACTAAGGCAAGTGATGCGAAGTCATTAGCCTTATATACAAGTAGCCCAGTGATGAAGTGACTTCACGTGCAAACTTTGTTTGCTTACACTCGAATAAAGGATGAAACCAAGAATATAATTTCTTGGCATCTTTAATTTATAATATAACCAAGTGAAAAAAATGTTCAACCCTCAATGGATGTACAGAATACCATGATAGTATTACATGATTAAGTTTATATTATTACTAATCACCTATCAACATTTTTCCACTGAATTAAGAGGGTGGTCTGAAAGGTTCTCAGCCTAACAATGTTATCTCTGATCTGTATTTTAATAATAAGGTGATAGCAACGTTTTTGTTACACGTACATAGAAAATATATGATTTCTACATTAATTCAACCCTGGTATCTTCCAGAGTCTAGCTCTCACTGATATCTTCTAGGATATAACAAGTGGGACCATAAAACAAATGAAGAAATTTTACAATCCCTGAATATAAAACCAATTAACCACTATAGGAGAGTGGTCTGAAAAGTTCTCGGACTAACAATAAAAAAATGAATTTTTAATTTCAAAATAATTTTTATTTTTCAGCATAATCTCCCTTAAGACTAATACATTTATTCCAGTGATTTTATAGCGCCATTATCCCGTCCCTGTAGTAGTTCTCAGTAAGATTGGCAAAATATCCCTCCACAGTTGCAATCACCTATTGATTCGAAAAAAAACGCTGACTAGTGAGGAAGATTTTTAATTTTGGGAAGAGACAGAAGTCAGAGGGAGCCAAATCTGGGGAATAGGGTGGATGTTCCAACAATTCATAGTGCAGATCCCTTAATTTTCCCATTGGCAAAACATCTTTGTGGGCAGGTGCACTGTCCTGATTAAAAATGATTTTTTTCTTCTGCAAACTGGGTCTCTCCTCATGAATTTTTTCATATAGTCAGGCTAAAACAAATAACCGGGAATAATATTCCCGGTTATTGTTTTATCATTTTCAAGATAATTAATAAACAAAATGCCTTTGGCATCCCAAAACACCAACGCCATGACCTTTCCTGCTGATGGAACCGACTTTGTCTTCTCTGGCGCTGAACAACCAGCTTCTGCCCACTGTTTTGACTGCTGTTTGGATTCTGGTGTATAATAGTGAATCCAAGTCTCATCCACAGTAATAAATCAATGCGCAAAATCAGTTTTATTCTTGTTAAAATGCTCCAAGCACTGTTTATCGTGCACTTGATCGATAATTTCTGGTATTACACTTTTTTGGACATCCCTCACGTGGATCAGTTTCAAGGCTGGTACGGTCATGTTTAAACTTGACAGTCCATTTCTTAATTGTCAAAAATGAAGGAGAAGAGTGTCCATAAACTTTTATGAACTTCGAATGAATTTCATATGGCATTAAACTTTCTTTTACAAAGAATTTTATAACTGCACGACACTCAATTTTATCCATTTCAAGGGATACATGACAGATGTATTCCTTGAAACATTAAGATCTAAGTTACCAACTTAGAAGAAAAAAAAATCTTGCCGATGGTGTTGCCATCTATGGTCAAGGTGGAGAACTTTTCAGACCACCATCATAATTTATCATTTCTGATCACTCCAATATTGTCATGTCTTATATTTTCTGTCTTGCACTTCTGACCGCATCAATTAACCTAGATATTGGTCTTCCCCCTGGGTATTTTTCCTAACCATCTCAGCATTAAATACCCGTTTTGCTAAACTTTTCTTCTTCTGTAATCAGAACTCTCACATCTGGGGGGAGTTGTTTTCTTTCTAACTTAACTTTCAGACTTATAAGTTAGAACTGGTAAGAACACTGTTTTGTATATTGTAAGTTTATGGGCTAATTTCTCTTTTATTCAATACAAATTTATTCCCTATCACACAAGCTTTGCCTATTCTCTTGTTTATTTCTATATTTGGTCATCTACTAAAAGCTGTGCTAAATGTCAGAAATATTTTACTAGTTCTATAGGTTATATTGTTGATTTTTATGTGCAACATGTTACAACAGTTATTCAATATATGCAATGCACAGTAAACTGCTGAGATTCACATCTCCAACATTCAGATCAAAACTAATGCCACTTCCCTTCATAATATGATCCACATAGATGAATAACAGTAGAGATAATGAGCAATCTTGTTCAACCCATCATTTTGTACCTCTATCTCCTTCGGTTCTGACTGCTCACTTACAACTCAAATATAGCTTATGTATTTCTTATATAATGTCCCATTTATTATTATTATTATTATATGGGTACCTCCATGGGGTCAAACACACTCATTGCAGAAATTAAATTAAAGATGCCAAGAAATTATATTCTTGGTTTAATTCTATATTATTTCTATGTGGAGGAGACCTCCACAGAGCCTTTAAAGGAATGCAGAGAACTGACCAGGGCTTCTGAACTAATGTCCAACCTCACCTTCTCATGGTGCACCCTGTTGGGTATCTACTTGGATACTGAACGAACGAGGATGGGCTGGCAATTTGAGATTTAGCCGACCAAATTGTATTCTTATTGATTAAACCAAAATAAAAAACGATGGAACGACATGACAAAATTTCATGCCGGCTGGGGCGTCACCCAGTTAAACAAGGCCCCCGTTGTTTTCGCCAGGGAACCAGGGTGAGAAGCGAAAAGTCAGCTACTGGAACAAATCTGAAAACAAACCCCAACTCAACATCACCAGAGTTAAAGATCAGTACTATCAACATAAAAAGCCTGAATGGCAAAGAAATGAAGCTAGCTGAGGAATTAGATAAGTACCAGATCGACATAATAGGGTTGACTGAAACAAAAAAGACAAAAACTGGTGAGATCTTTCTGAGCAATAAATACAAAATGTTATATTCAGGTAATGACAATCAAGGAAAAGAAGGAGTAGCCATAGTATTCAACACAAAAAACGAGGCTAATCTTCTTGAATGGCAGTCAGTCTCAAGTAGAGTAATGTGGGGAAATATGAGAATGGGTGCCTATGGTTCCACAGAAGGTTCTACTAAGGTAGATGTGGAGGAATTTTTTGAGGCTTTAGAAAAAGCAACTGACACAATGAAAAAGGAAAAGTTGGTCCTTGTTGGGGATCTAAATAGCAGAGTAGGAAATGATTGTGAGACATATAAAAATATTTTGGGAAAATTTGGAGAAAAGAGCAAAGCTAATAATAATGGCAAATATCTGTTGGATTTCTGCTCAGGAGATGGACTGGTTATTACTAACAACATGTTCCAACATAAAAATGTGCACAAATTCACATGGAGAGAAGAGGCAAGGAATAAGAAAAGTCTCATTGCCTATGTTATTGTTGATAGTGATGTTTTCTCCCTGGTGCAGGACACCAGAGTGTACAGAGGATTTGAAATTGGAAGCGATCACTATTTAGTCTTGAGCAGGATAAAATTGAATTTCATATTGAAAAGAATAACATGTAAGAAAGTTTGAAAGCAAATAAAAGTTGAGCAGCTCTCAGATGTGAACTGTAGACTAAAATACACAAAGATTATTGAAGAAAAAATGAAAGAGTTTGAGAACAGGAATCAAACCTTGGAGATTCAGTGGCAAACTCTGAAGAAAACATTGATTGATTCTGCCAGAGAGGCATGTGGTGAGGTTATCTGCAAGGATAAAAAAAATCAGAACTCCCTGGTGGACACAGGAAGTTAAAGAGGCAGTGAAGGAAATGAAGAAAGCATATCAAAAGTTCCTGGCAAATAAGTCAGCTTGTGCTCTTAGAGAATACAGAGACAAATGCAAGAATGCTAAACAGTGTGTAAAACTAGCTAAACAAAAGTCATGGGAAGGACTTTGGCAAGAATATAGAAAATAAATATCAAGAAGGTGGCGAAATATTCTGGAGGTTGTTGAAGAAGCATAGGAATGGAGGAAAGAGTGCTGTAAAAGGAGTTAGAGATGATAAAGGTGACATGAAAATGGGAGAAAAAGATATCCTTGAAGTATGGAGTAATTACTTTGAAAAACTGCTAAATGAAACATGCAGTGATGACAGCACGGTGGTAAAAAACACTGACCAGGCATGCAGTCAGGAATACATATCCATACTTGAAGTAGAAAAAGCCAATCAAAGGCTTGAAATGTGGAAAGACAGCAGGAGTAGATGATATTCAACCAGAAATGCTGAAGTATGGTGGTATAAGAGTCTTACAGTGGCTGCACTGCATAGTTCAGAAAGCCTGGACAGATGTACGAATTCCCGATGATTGGAGTAGAGCTCTCATAGTGCCCATATATAAAAAGGGAAATAAAACTGAATGTGAGAATTACAGAGGTATTTCCCTACTGAGTGTTCCTGGCAAGATCTATGCAAGTATACTTGAGAAACGGTTGAGAAGAATTGTGGAAGAAAAGCTTGGTGAAGAACAAGCTGGATTCAGGCCAAATAGAAGCTGTCAGGATCAGATCTTCACTTTACGACAAACAGTCGAGAAAGCATGGAAATATAACAGAGATCTGTATTTAAGTTTTGTCGATTTGGAAAAGGCATATGACAAGGTGCCAAGAAAGATGCTATTCAATACGCTACAGTTATATGGTGTCAATGGGGCATTATATCAAGCAATACTTAGTCTTTATTTGAGTTGTAAGTCAACAGTTAGAATTGAAGGAAGTACAGGAAGATGGTTTAATGGTAAATCTGGTATGAGACAAGGATGTACATTATCCCCTCTGTTATTCATTATCTATATGGATCACATTATGAAGGAAAGTGGTATTAAACATGATATCAAAATTGCAATGTTGATGTCAACTCTTTGCTTTATGTGGATGATGTCATACTTCTAAATAAATCTGCTACAAGTCTGCAGGATTCTCTGACTAAATTGAATAGCTGTTGTAATAGATATGGTATGAAGCTCAGCAATAAAAAGACAAAGACAATGAAAATAGGCAGAATCATTGAAAATGTCAACTGTGTTGTGAATGGAGAACCTGTGGAACAAGTAAAACATTTCAGCTACTTAGGCACGCTTTTTAGTGAAGATGGTAAATTAAATATAGAAATAGACAACAGAATCAGCAAAGCTGGTATGGTGGGATAAGTTCATATGGAATAAGAGAGAAATTAGTCGGAACACTAAATTAGCTGTATAAAAGACAGTGTTCAAACCAGTTTTAATTTGTGGATTTCAGAGCTGGGTCAGAAGTAAAACACTTGACCAAAGACTAGAGACCACAGATATGAGAGTCCTGAGAAAGATTATAGGCGTGAACAGATGGCATCAATGGCAATATCATATTAAAAAAGCGGATATTAGGAAAGAACTTGAGATTGTCAGCATCCAGGAATGCGTTAGCAGAGCTAATCTCAGGTGGTATGGTCACTTAAACAGAATGGGTAAAGAAAGATTGGCAAAACAAGTGTTCTCTGCCAGGTTGGCAGCAAAACAACCCAGAGGAAGACCAAGATATAGGTGGATTGATACGGTACAAAGTGCCTTAGATGATAGAAATATAAGATCTGATAATGTTGGAGTCTTGACAAGTAACAGACTGATTTGGAGGAAAATTGTAGATAGGAAATTAGTAATGATGTAATTATTTTCATGTAGTACTATCATATCCTGTACACACCTTGAGGATACATGGCAGGAATTTGATGATGGTTTAATTCTTTATCCAAGTGTAAGCAAACAAAATTTGCATCTGAAGTATTTTCAGGACTGGGAAACTTGTATATAGAAGCTAATGACATCACATCACTTGCCTTAGTAATGCAAAGCACATATCCTTATGACATGTATAATGCTATGCATTATGGGAAGGGGTCACTACCCAGACCAGGTTCAACCTATACTGAGGTCTCATCAGTGGGAGCTAGACCCAGAGGTGATACCAAGGTTGAAGTAATGCAGAAGTCATATTCCCATATAAAAGTAAACAAAAGGTGTCACACTTTTTTAGTAAAATACTTTGGATTAGAGATAGTTATTAGAAGTTTTTCCAGTTGATTATACTATAAATTAAAGATGCAAAGAAATTATATCCTTTATTCAAGTGTAAGTAAACAAAATCTGTACTTGAAGAATCATTGCAAAGATTCACACTAACCATTATTCACACAATACCTACCATATCTCTCCTTAATCTTCATAATTCAGACAATCACAATTGCTTCTAGCAATTCATTCTGCTCATTCACCACTCTCCAAGCAAAGAATCTAGTCTGCGCACCCTAACTAACCATACTGTTATACAACTTCCAGGTGGGGTGACTGCTTGTTCTTCCCATACTGCTCATTTATTGAAAAAACTTATAAGTTTCTGTCATGTCCCCTTTCAACTGCCTGTCAAGAAACTCTGCAACCCCATACACCTTCAATCTATCCTCACAGGGAGCATTCTACAGACCTGTCATCAGCTTGGTCACTTGTCTCTGGATCCTCCCCACCACCACCACCATCACCACCTCCTGATCTCCAAGAAAACCAGGTCACAGCATTCACGATAAGGCAGAATCATAGTATATAATAAGGCTATGTCATAGCCTTATTATTTCTCTTTATAAGGCTATGTTATACACTCTTTAAAACTACATTATATAAGTATTCCTAAACATCCAAGTAATCCTTGGAGCTATTCAGCTAACTTTTACAATATGCCTTCTTAACTTCAAACCTCTATCACCCACAAGATCTCCAGACATTTCAATTTCCTGAAATCCAGTACTATGATATAAAGCATGTAATCATTTTCAGACAGAGGTGCATTACCTTACATTTTGCAACATTAAATTGACAACCATTGTCATTTCTCCATACTGCCAATTAATTTAAATTATACTGCAGGATATATATATATATATATATATATATATATATATATATATATATATATATATATATATCGCCTTTATCACCTATTGCCTTCTCCATTTTATGGGCTGTTAGCAAAGAACTGAATACCCCCCACCCCCCAAAGTTTTCTGCTATGTCATTAATATACAAATTAAATAGTGGCCCTGGTACAGAGTCATGGGGCACTTCACTGCCATCCTCATTCACCTTGATTTAACTACATTATACACCGCACCTTCTGATGCATATCTGTCAGCCAACCCTATCCATGCTACAAGCCTCATATCCATTCCCATTTACTCCAACTTATGTAATAGTTTCCTCATGTTGTATTCTGTCAAATACCTTGCAAAGTCCAATAGTATCATGGTGTAGCCATTTCCTTTATTTAATTCCAATGTATTCCAATGGTTATAGGTGAAGTCTCACTCACTTTACCTATAACCAACTTTTTCAATATTTCAACCACCATTGCAGAAATACTAACTAGTCTGTAATTTGCTAATTCTGTCTCGGAGACACTTTTATATAAAAGAACTATCTTATCCTATTTTCACTCACTTGGAACCTTGCCATAACTGAAATTTACATTAAACAACTTTGTCAGAGCCACTGCTAGTTCTATTTCATAGCACACCTATTTTATATAAGCTCTATTTCATACAAGTTTCTTTTGCCACTGAATATTAACCTTCACCTACCAGTTCACAGTCTCATGTCCTTTGGCACTACAAGGGTGTCAACTGGGAAGACCTCAACACTTCTATTCCTCCTTCCCAAAGTCTGATTACTGTTTCAGTTTCTTCTGATTCAAACATCTGCTCAGAACAAATAACAGAAATGATTCTCACAGGAATGAAGGCTTTCATCTCTTATTCCACTGCAAATTCTCAGCCACTATCTAAACCTTGGTTCTCAAAAAAGTGTGCCGATGCTGTAAAGGAAAAACCACTGCTTACCAGGAATGGCTCAAGACCAAAACTCCAGCTGCTCACTCTGCCTATACTGCAGCCTGCAATAGTTGTAAAAGAATTATCACCAAGTCCAAGTCAGACTTTGAAAGGACCTGCAAACTTGACTCCTGCCCAAATGGCAGTTTCTCCTTCTGGTCAAGGCCAATGGGTGCAACTTCTGCCAACCCAGCTTTCTCCTACTCTCACATCTGGAGGGCACTGTAGTTACTTCACCTAAAAGACAAGGTCAACTTACTGGCATCACTCTTCTCTTCCAATTCTTGCACTGATGACCTGACAGTTTCCTCCACTCCTCAAAGAATGGCTCCCTTCATGTCACTCATAGTCTTCTGACAAAAAGAAATCTGAAGAATTCTTAATAATCTGAACACAAACAAGGCATCTGGTCCTGATGATATCCCACCTACTGTGTTAAAAAACTGTGCTCCAGAACTAACACTTATCCTGTATCATCTCTTCAAGCTATCCTACAACATGGAAGCAAGTCCACATCCATCCCATCACAAAGAAAGGTGTTAAAAGTCCACCAAAGAACTACCATCCAATTCTCATTTCTCACTCACTTCTGCTCTCTAAAATGAAGGAGAAGGTCATCAACAACCAATTCTTGAAACACCTAGAAACATACCAACTAATCGGTGACCAGCAGTATGGATTCCGCCACTCATGATTTACAGCTGATCTTCTTGCTTTCACCACCCACCTCTGGAATGAAGTCATGGAAAAATTAGGAGAAAATCACATGGTTGTCCTTGACATTTTAAAAGCATTTAATCGTGTTTGGTACAGGAGCTTATTTAACAAACTGCTGCCTTCCACACTCTGAAACTGGATCGCCAACTTTCCCACTGGTTGCTCACTATTATTATTATTATGGGCAACTGCAAGGAGTCCTTAGACTTGAAGCATAAATTGATAAATTTATGCATTTTTTTTATAGACGGGAGGAAGAAAGAACTGCAGTTTCACCCACTTATTCTGGCTTTGCTGATCTCAAGACCAAGTTACTGCTCTCTAGATAGCAGATTGTAAGCTCAAATCCCACTGTGGACTAGCAAACTTTATCTGCTCTTGAAGGACAAACTCCATCTCTCTCTCTAACATATTTGGGAGTTAGAGGACGAGGAACGAAATATAAAATGGGTTGCTGAGACAGCAAAACTCTCTTAATTCTTATCCTGTTCGCTTACTACCTCATCTCGTGGTTGTGGAAGACAAGAAGTATGGCGGGAGCTTCCAAGGAACCCTGAATGATGGTCATCTAAGGGCGAGGCAGGCATGTGTTCCCGAGCCAACCAGATCATTACAGTGAACCTGGATCCAACCGAACTACTGTGACCTGAAAGCAGTAACTACATTCCATCCATGAACCAGATCCTATCCACGGAGATGACCAGAGAGAGGACTCCTGAGAAGTAAGGAAATGCTATCCAGAGCACGTGGTAATAGGCAAAGTATATCATCTGTCCTGGTAAGGAACTCTTTTCTATGTCTTTTATGAATGTACTATGGGGAACGAGCATTGCTTTCTTGACTGTTCAAGTTTAAAAGTGTGATATCTTGAATCTTGTTCCAAGAGAACGTGATATAAGTTAGAGATAGACTTGCTAAGGTTTACAGTAATAGATCGATAGGGCTCTAGAATACCTTGGTGTGTTATTAACGATATGTGCTTTGTTATATCCTGAACGACCAAGCAGAATGGACATTTGAAGTATATTGAATTGATAACCTTTGTCTATAAATTGTGCTTTAGAAGCCTATAACACTAAGAAGGGTAGAAATCTATATGTTGAGAATTTAACCGTGCTCAGTATATTATACCGTAAGATTGCTATTGTCTTATTAAGAACTTCTTAATCCCATGATCAATTAACTTATGTTTAGAATTTTCTTAGTTAGTGTAAACTCATGTGCTAGTGTATTAAATGTTTTGTTTAAATTGGACCTTGTGCTTGCCTGAATTTCTTTCATTGCACCACTCATTTTAATAGTTCGGATCTAAGCGGGAATCCAAAAATTAACGTGAGAGCAAGGAAAGATTAGAGAGCCACGACTGCTATATAACTTAAGGTAAAATGAATAAATTATCTAAGGAATATTTCATTCCAATCTAGATCGCTGTAGTATTGTACTTGCTGATTATTGATTCCTTGATATTGTTCTTACAACCTCCTGAACATAGGGTGGCGCAGCTTAAATATAAAATTTCTCTGTGTTCGAAAAAGGAATCAATCAGCAGAAAGAACAGGAGAATTAGCGACCCCAGTCGATAATCTCCCTGCTGTTCTAGCACATGTACATTATTATCCATCTAGATAATAGGCCTAGAATGTCTCGTGACTGAATATCAAAAGTAGAATTAGAGGCGCAATAGATAGATAGAAATAAGAATACTGTATTCAGGCGAGGAGAGAACGTCGCAACAAGAAAAACACATACTAACAAGCAGACTACACCAACTTACACAGTTGTATTAATCTACCGAATATTTCGGAGATTATTACTTTAAGACCACCTTTGGTTCAACAACATTACACTACCTATATATATCTTTAGTTCTAGAGGATGAAAGATAGGAGCTTATTCCCCCCCACCTTCATAATATAAATTGTTTCTATAGTTGATTTCAGTGCCTTATGTTTCAAGAAAATCGCTTTTGTGCTCCAAAGATGCTACTTTGATTCCAGCAAAATACTATCAACATGATAAATTCTTCTTCTACTTTTTTTTTTTTTAAATTCATAAATCAGATTTCTGTTTGTTACAGAAGAGAGATATTGTGCCTAGGTGTGTAATCTACATCTGACAAACATTTCATGAACTGGCTGGCCAATAGCCACTTCATTACAATACATTGTTTCAATCAGTAAGGCTATCCAATGACTGGAGTCCCAAAGAGAAATCAAGATCTTTTCAGCATGAAATGTAGAAACTCAAAGGAAGATCATAAACTCATAATCAGATTCCAGCAACCACTAGCACACTGTGAAAAGTAGAAAATCCTTATATTAATTGTAAAAATTTGCCTTTATTTTCACAGGCATCTTCAGTACAGAAATGAAAGCACACATTATACAAATAACAGAAATATTCTAAAAAGCACCAATATAGTAACTATAGTAAGGTAATAACAAAAAATGGTCAATAGTTTCCTAATAAATTATATAATTACACAAATTAGGAAAGAATCGCAGATTGAAAAGTACTAACTCTCATAAAGGAGATAAATGAAGACCATCAGGTCTATTTAAGTTTGGCAATGGAGTAACATTTTACTAGTTTATTTTTAAAGATGTTTCACAAAGAAACTTATGAAGGATTTTTTTCACATTCCAGAGAACTTTGTTTGGTAACTATAGCATTGTTGAGGCCATGGTATTTGAAGACTTACGTGACAGATAAAAGCAGATCATCCAGATTGTCCATAATAAGATAAGCCAAAAGAGATCTTGAAGACCAGCTGTTATCCGTCACAGAGAACCTAAGTGTTATACCAAGTATTAAGAGTCTGACCAATCGGGCCTAGAGATGATCATGTCATCTCTACCAAATACTCCAGAATAAGACAAAAATCCTTCATAAGAGCAGATTTCTTATGGAATCTTTATAAGGAAACTTGTAAAATGTTACTCCATTGCCCCCAAACTTATATAGATCTGAATGATTTATGGTTATATATATATATATATATATGTGTGTGTGTGTGTTAAAGATACCAAGCTATTTTAAACCTGGTTTTACTCCATAAGTTACCATAAGGTGTTTTAACCTTATTAAATAAAAATCTCAGGAGGAGATATAAATGTAGAAAGTATTTTACCTTGGGTATAATAAATGTTAAAGATACCGAGCTATTTTAAACCTGGTTTTACTTTCCACATTTATATCTCCTCCTGAGATTTTTATTTAATAAGGTTAAAACACCTTATGGTAACTTGTTCTGGTAAAATACTTATAAGCTCTGTATTACTAAAATCTTGGTTTTTTTCTAGCCTGGCTCCCACTGATGAGACCTCAATAAAAGTCGAAACCGGTCTGGGTAGTGGCCCCCTTGCCTTTAATACAAAACATCATACATCTCCTCCAGGAGATGTGCTTTGTCATCATCATCATCATCATCATCATCAAATTCCTGTCATGTACCCTCAAGGGGTGTACAGGATATGACAGTACTAAATGAAAAATTTACATCATTACTAACTTCCTATCTACAATTTTCCTCCAAATCAGTCTATTACTTGTCAAGACTCCAACATTATCAGATCTTATATTTCTATCGTCTAAGGCACTTTGTACCATATCAATCCACCTATATCTTGGTCTTCCTCTGGGTCGTTTTCCTGCCAACCTGGCAGAGAACACTTGTTTTGCTAATCTTTCCTCTCCCATTCTATTTAAGTGACCATACCACCTGAGATTAGCTCTGCTAACGCATTCCTGGATGCTGACAATGTCAAGTTCTTTCCTAATATCCTCATTTTTAATATGATATTGCCATTGATGCCATCTGTTCACACCTCTAATCTTTCTCAGGACTCTCATATCTGCGGTCTCTAGTCTTTGGTCAAGTGTTTTACTTCTGACCCAACTCTCAGATCCATAAGTTAAAACTGGTTTGAACACTGTCTTGTATACAGCTAATTTAGTGTTCTGACTAATTTCTCTCTTATTCCACATGAATTTATTCAATTGACTTCCCACCATACCAGCTTTGCTGATTCTGTTGTCTATTTCTATATTTAATTTACCATCTTCAGTAAAAATTGTGCCTAAGTAGCTTAAACGTTTTACTTGATCCACAGGTTCTCCATTCACAACACAGTTGACATTTTCAATGATTCTTCCTATTTTCATTGTCTTTGTCTTTTTATTGCAGACCTTCATACCATATCTATTACAACAGCTATTCAATTTAGTCAGAGAATCTTGCAGACTTGTAGCGGATTTATTTAGAAGTATAACATCATCCGCATAAAGTAAAGAGCTGACATTAACATCTCCAATTTTGATATCAGGTTTAATACCACTTTCCTTCATAATGTGATCCATATAGATAATGAATAGCAGAGGGGATAATGTACATCCTTGTCTCACACCAGATTTAACATTAAACCATCTTCCTGTATTTCCTTCAATTCTAACTGCTGACTTACAACTCGAATAAAGACTAAGTATTGCTTGATATAATGCCCCATTGACGCCATACAACTGCAGTGTGCATGTTTTGCATGACAGTTGCAATACTTTTCACACTCTCTTCATACAGCTCACCCAAGGAACAATTTGGCTTCATGCCTGGTAGATCAACAACAGATGCTATCTTTGGGTTACGACAGATGATGGAAAAATATCGAGAGAAACAAAGGGAGCTACATCTGGTATGATGTGCTTTGTATTAAGGGTAAATATTAAGATTAGTGATCAGAGCTTATTCTACTTTTACTATGAGTTGCCTTGGTCTTGCACTACGGGTAGGATCAGCTAGACTTGCAACACTTGCAGGTGCAAACTTGACTTGTTTGTCTGTTTGCTTACTTGGGAAATGGAGTAAAACCAGGTTTAAAATAGTTTGGTATCTTTTAACATTTATTATACCTAAGGTAAAATACTTTCTACATATATATATATATATATATATATATATACTTTATATATATTTGGAATAAGTGGAATAACAAAAAGCACTACCATGGTAGCTACAGCAAGGTTTAAAAGTGTTGACTGTTTAAGATTTAAACAGTCAGCACTTTCCTGACTTAAAAAAAAATTATATCAATTTTATATTTTATATATATATCAAATTAATATACTTTTTAAATCTTAAACAGTCAAATATACTTACTTTGACTGTTTAAAATTTAAACAGTCAGTACTTTCCTGACTTAAAAAAAATTATATTAATTTTATATTATATATATATATAAAATTAATATACTTTTTTTTTAAGTCAGGAAAGTGCTGACTGTTTATTAATATAATTTTTTTTAAGTCAGGAAAGTGCTGACTGTTTAAATCTTAAACAGTCAACACTTTTAAACCTTGCTGTAACTACCAAGGTAGTGCTTTTTATTATTCCACTTATTCCAAATCCACTTATTATTTCTCATATTAAACAAGTTTATTTGCCATTAAATTTTTACATTATATAAGATTCTTATAAGTCAGAAGAAAAATATCAGGTTATGAAAACTTTCATAAAAATAAACTTAAAAAAAAATCGTTATACAGAGTGTAGAGTATTAGAAACAGTAATGTGTATTAATGTGGTCAAAACACAATTGCTAGTTAAATTATTATAAATAGAACTGCTCTTATCTCAAGTTACCAAAAACTTATGTAAAATAAGAATGAATTGGATGCAATCATAATTAAGTTAGTTTCTAATAAATATGCTACCTTTGTATGTACTTGCTTATTAGCAACTTGTGCTTTGCTACCTTTTAACGTTACGGCTTTTGCATTAGCTTTGTTCTTTGACCTATTTTTTAATTTTTCATAGTCTTTTAGTTCATCTGGACTAAGGTTCTGAAAAAATGGAAAGAAACTGAATTTGTTGGAATTTCAATATAAATTATACTAATAACAATCACTATAGAGAAAAACTTCTTGCAGATTTATATTATGGAGTACAACAAAACAATGAAATTTGAGAATATAACATGCATTTCATGTGATTATATATATGTATATATATATATATATATATATATATATATATATTCTGTTTGTTTACTTGGGAAATGGAGTAAAATCAGGTTTAAAATAGCTTGGTAACTTTAACATATATATATATATATATATATATATATGTTATATTGTCAAAAACATGTTATTGTTTTTGACAATATAATATTAATATTATATTGTCAAAATCATGTTAACACCCTTAAGAATTAACATGATTGGATGTTAATTCTTAAGGGTATTAACTAATTATTAAATGCCTTTAGACAGATGATGGATACAAAACAGAGAGCACTGGCATGTTCTTTTCTATATATATGAATTATTCATGCATTCCTCTGTCAAATGAATCAAATGAAGTAAAAAACAAAAACACTTTCAAACAAAGTTATTTTCTCTTGGTGTGTTTAACTTCTGGAATTGTTCAAGGAGAAATAAATGGGACTTCAGACTCAATGTCCAATCTCGCTTTTTTTTGTGGAGTTTCCCATTGCAAGTTAACAAGTAGTTTTATTCAGATACTGAACAAAAGAGGAGGCAATTTTTGAGTTAGCTGATAAATTTCAGTCTGTATTAGCTGAACATATTTATATATATGTACATATACATTATGATGGCTCAACCTGATGAAATATCATGATGGTTAGGGGCAGTGTCACTGCAAAGAACCCACTCTCATCAGAAAACCAGAGCAAATTATCACAAGTCAGCTACTGGAACTTCCTCAAAAGAACTGAATGCAGTGATCATTCAAGGTAAGAAGCATCAAAAGAAAAGGAGCACTAGAAGAATTCCAACAACAGTGTTACTGAAACTAAAAACATCATACGAGGTAAGAACATTCTAAATAATGACTACAAGTTAATTTCAGATACCAAAGATCAGGGAATGGACAGAGCTCTTATAGTATTCAACACTAAAAATGAGACATCTTTTTTTGAATGGGAGCTAATTTCAAGAAGAGTGACGTGTGAAGTACAAAATCAAACAATGAAAATATGGAAATAACAATGATATGATGGAAAAACATATGCAACAAGAAAAATCAGTCAAAATCAGAAAAAAGACAAACAAATACGTGATGAAAATACATGTTTCTATGTTAATTACTTGCACTTACGGTCTCACAGATAGATTGAGCAGAAGAGAGGAAGTGGACATTTTTTACGTTATTAGAGGGGGGGGAAGAAAACCAGATATAAAGAGGAAAAAAAAGCTTGTTCTTGCTGGAAACAGCAGACAGGAAAGAATCTCAGAATATGAAATATCGCAGGAGCATTTGAAGAAAAAGACAGTGCTAATAATAATGACAGAAAACCTACCAGATTTCTGCTCAGGATATGGACTTTTCATTGCTAACAACATGTGCCAATAGAAAATTGTGCACAAATTCAAGTGGGGAGAGAGAGAGAGAGAGAGAGAGAAGGCAATAAAACAAGATCTTCAAATTGGTCCAAATATATGAGCATACAAGGATATGAAATAGGAAATGACCAACCATCTCATGTTGAGTACAATAAAAATGAGTATCACACTTTCCAAAAGAAAAATGTATACCAGTTTTATAAAGATGAATTAAATAAATGCTGTGAAAAATTTGATGTGGCAATAAAAAGAGACAAACAATAACAGGAAGGAAAAGAGCAAACATCAACTTAATTTTACATTTTAGATATCTGAGGATGGCAAATTAAAATATGGAAAAACATATGAAACGAGAAAAATCAGGCAAAATCAGAAAAAAAGACAAACAAATACATGATGAAAATACATGTTTCTATGTTAATTAATTGGTTAGCCTTTCTAAAACAATGCAGACAGCAACTTAATACCCAACTGCATTTAGCTAAAGCACTCCATATTTGTCTGTTTGGAAAAAGCTTTGTTGAGAGAACAAATCCACAAGGCCCACAAAACTTAGCAGTTACCCAAGCTAGGGTTTTACAACAAAAATTAGAGCTATCCAGCATTACTCCTGATATTTGGAATATTCTAGACAAGATTACAGACGATGCGGCTAAGCACATGTTACTTAAGAACAAAGAAAAATTAATAACATTAAGCACTAAAACAACAAGAAAGCAACAGACAATCCAGAGGAACAGCCAATTACAAACCAATGATACAAGGAAAAGCCAATCAACTACGAGCAAAATCAGGAGCAACCAATCACCAATGGACCATGACCAAGTTATTAGCAAATCTAGCTACAACCTTAACTCGGGGGAATTCACGCTTCTGAAAAAAGCACTTCCTGAACTACAGCATCGCACCAAGGTCAGTAAACAAATTGGATTTCATTTATCATATTAAAAGAGTCTAAAATCCCTCCCCTCCAATTTAGACGAAAAAATACAAATGGAAACATTGTACATATTAAACTCTAACAAACAAGTAAGGTGCAACCTAATGAAAGAAGAAAAATTGACCATTAAATCCTTAAAAAATAACCAAGACATAGTGATTACAAAAGCAGATAAAAGTAATGCTATTGTTGTCCTCAATTGGACAGCATACCTAGAAAAAACGAACCATTTGGTATCTGACCTCAAAACGTACCAAATGGTGAACTACAACCCTACAAACCACATCAAAAAGAAAACAACAGAAATAATCAAATTGGTAATCACTTGAACAGAAGAAACAAACAAAAAATCTAATACTGCATTATGACCATGCTCTGAGAATTTATGGCCTACCAAAATACACAAAACAAACACCATTTTGAAGAAATCGACAGCCCTAATTATCACTTAGCCAAGAAATTGGCAGTCCCACTCAAGGAGTTGGTAGGTCACCCCCCACCACACACAAAAAATACACAACACTTCGTAAACAAAATTAGAAATATATCACTCAAGGATAAAAATTTATTAATCAGCTTTGACCTAACTGCCCTTTTCACTAATGTCCCAATCAATGATACTATTCTTCTCTTACAGAACATTTCCACCCGACATCATGACCCCTCTTTGCCCATATACTCTGCTATGGGTATTTCATGTGGCAAAATAATTTTTACCTACAAAAAGAAGGTATGGCCATGGGCACACCACTCCCCCCCCCCCCCCCCAATAGCTAACTTTTACATGGAAGACTTCAAGCAACAAGCTCTAGATTTGGCCAGCCTAAAGCCCAAAGTCTGGCTCAGATATGTTGATGATATTTTTACCATTTGTCCCCACGGCCACGAAACATTAAATACATTCCTAAGTCACCTGAACAAATAACACAAGCATATCCAATTCACCATCAAAATGGAAAACAACAAACAACTCTCTTCCTTGTCTAGACACACTCGTCACATGTCTTCCCTCAGGCTTTTCTACCACTACTCTGTCACTGCTTGTCTCATGTTAACAGTGTTTGAAAGTAATTACTCCAGACTTTTAGAATATCTTTATCTTCAGTTAGGCTATTTGTACTTAAAATATTACTGTGCTTATATGAATACTCATGGGTTCTAAACAAAGCTCATCTAGTGATATCAACATTAGGTATCAACAACAGTACAATATATAAGGAAACAAGAAACTGAGATCAGAGGGTGGGGGGAGTGCAAACTGGTTGAACTGTTACTGTTAAATACACAGCTTGTGTACATGATAAAGTGATGTTAAATATGATGAATGCCTTGTTCATTTATGATGGAAGACCAGCACAAGAAAAACTTGTGGTGACCATTGATATGATTTTCACTATTGTCCTTGTTCTTTACAACAGATTTAGCAACAGCAAACCACCATATCAAAAGCACTGCAGAAACCAATTTCAGCGCCAGCAAAGGCTGGTTCTAGAAATTCAAGAGGCACTCTGTGTGGAGTGTGTCTGCTTTAGCTGATCACAAAGCTGATAAGCCTACCCTGTGCAACTCCAGAAGTTCATCATCATACAGTCTCATTAATGCCAATGAGACTATATTATTCTGCAAGAAGATGGTGCAGTGCACCTATATAGTCATCGAACACAAGAAGGGCAAACCAAAAGTTTCAATGTCAGCCAATCCTACTTCTTCTTCAGCCCCTGAGACTGCTACTACATACAAGTATTGAATCCTGTGGTGAGTACTCTGGTGCACATTCTTAAATGCTAATTTTCTCATTTTTAATATGATTTTGCCACTGATGCCATCTGTTCACTCCCTAGAATTCTTATATTCATCTCTAGTTTTTAATCAAGTGTATTATTGAGTCCAACAGAAAGAGAGAGTGTGTAAAGTAAGAATCGGGTCATGAATGTGGGTACAATGAATGAGAAGAGTAGGGAGATAGTAGACATGATGAGAAGAAGGAAGCTGAAGATCTTGTGTGTGCAGGAGACAAAGTAAAGCAAAGGAGCTGGTGGAAGGATATAAACTTTTTTACAGCGGGGTGAATGAGAATGGAAGAAACGGAGTTGGAATCATCATCGACAAGGAGCTGAAGGGTGGAGTCTGCGAGGTGTGCCAGAAGAACGATCGGATTATGAGTGTTAAACTTGGGATTGGAGGAAGCGTGGCTGGTGAGAGTGTGTGGATACACTCCACAAGTAGGTTGTGATGAGGAGGAGAAAGAGGCATTCTGGAGAGAACTAGACCAGGTAGTAATGGGAATCCCTGATGGTGAGAGAGTGATCGTCGGAGCAGACCTGAATGGGCATGTAGGAAGGCGATGAAGTGGTGAAGAAAGGGTGCACGGGGGTTGGAGTAGTGGTGAAAGAAATGAAGAAGGTAAAAGAATTGTAGAGCATGCTGTGGCCTTCGACCTGGCTATAGCTAACATGTGGTTTAAGAAGAGAGTTGGACACCTGATAACTTATAAGAGCAGGGATAGGAAGAGTCAGATTGACTATATTATGTGCAGAAGGAAACATTTGAAGGAGGTGAAAAACTGTAAAGTGAGTAACAGAGAAAGTGTAGCGGCACAGCACAGGTTGGTTGTGGTAGACTGTGATATAAAAGGGGAAAAGAAGAATAGACAGAAGTGGCGGAAAGATAGGAAAATATAGTGGTGGAAATTGGAAGAGGAAGGTCCAAGGAATGAGTTTAAAGAAAAGTATTGGAAGTAATGAAGTTACCAGAGGATGTGGAAGAATGGTGGCACATAAATAGTCGGAATATTAGAAAAATTGGAGAAGAGGTGCTCGGTATAACATCAGGAAAGGCCTGAGGATAAGGAGGCATGGTGATGGAATGAGGATGTGCAGTTGGAGATCAGGGAAAAGAAAGAGGCAAAGAAAAAATGGGACATGACTGGAACCAGAGCTGACAAGGAGGCATATAGATTAGCGAAGAAAAGTGCAAAGAGAGCTGTGGCAAGGGCGAAGGCGAGGGCAGTTGAAGAGGTTTATGAAGTACTGGAGAGAAACGGTGGTGAAGCTAAGTTGTTGAGAATAGTGAAAGCTAGAGATAAGGTCTCGAAAGACATAACATCAGTTAAGCAGATAAAGGACGCCACAGGAGTAGTACTACAAGAGGAGGAAAAAATCAGAGGAAGATGGGAAGAATATTTTCGTAATCTACTAAATGAGGAGAATCCAAGAGAGAGAGAGAGGTGTGAGGATGGAGAGGCAAACGAAGGATCAGTGCAGGACATAAGCAGAGAGGAAGTGTATTGGGCTGAGAAAAATGAAGAATGGAAAGGCTGTGAGGGCTGACCATATACCTGGAGAAGTGTGGAGAAGCTTGGGCAGCAAGGGCGTAGACATGTTATGGGATCTGATGAGGAAAATAGCCCAACAGGAAAAGATACCAGAGGAATGGAGGAAAAGCATTCTCGTCCCAATCTACAAGGGAAAAGGAGTTGTTCAAGATTGTAGTAACTATAGAGGGATCAAGCTGATGTCACACACGTTGAAGATATGGGAAAGAGTAATTGAAGGAAGGATACGGCAGGAAACAAAATTGGTGAGGAGCAGTTTGGATTTATGCCAGGAAGAGGGACAACAGATGCAATATTTGCACTAAGGAGATTGATGGAGAAATATTGAGGGAGATGCAGGTGGAGCTACATATGGTGTTTATAGACCTGGAAAAGGTGTACGACAGAGTGGCCAGACAGGAGGTATGGAGGTGTATGAGGAAAAAGGGGGTGTCGGAAAAGTACGTGAGGTTGTGAAGGAGATGTATGAGGGAGCGAAAACTCGGGTCAGGTCTAGTGTCGGCATGACAGAGGGGTTTCCCATTGTCGTAGGGTTCCATCAGGGATCAACTCTGAGCCTTACCTCTTTGATCTGGTCATGGATGTACTAGTGGAGGACGTCAAGAAGGAGGCGCAGGGAGTATGATGTTTGCCGATGATTTTGTTCTTTGCTAATCATCCCGAGAGAAGCTTGAAAAGACCCTGGAAGAGTGGAGAAAGGTATTGGAGGAGAGAGGCATGAAAATTAACCAGATAAAGAACGAATATATGTCAACGGGGAGTGACGAGGATATGATCATATGACTCCAGGGTGAAAGGTTAACTTTAGGGAAGAAATTCAAGTACCTTAGGTCGGTCGTCAAGAGGAAAGGTGACCTGGATGAGGAAATACAGCACCAAATAACATACGGCTGGATGAACTGGAGGAAGATGAACGGGGTCCTGTGCAACAAGAGAGTGAGTTGTAAGATGAAAGGAAAGCTGTATAAGATGGTGGTGAGGCTGGCGATGCTTCATGGCACAGAGACGTGGCCTATAACAAAGGCACAGGAGAGGAAGATGGAGGTGGCGGAGATGCGGATGTTGAGATGGATGAGTGGTGTGACAAAGAGGGACAGGATAAGGAATGACTACATCAGAAGGACGGTCAAGGTGGGACCGATCGGTAAGAAGGTAAAAGAAAGGCTGAGGTGGTTCGGTCATGTAGAGAGAAGGAGTGAGGAGTATGTTGGTAAACGAGTGGAGCGTATGGAGGTGGATGGAAGGAGGAAAAGAGGCAGGCCCAAACTCAGATGGAGGGATAAGGTGGCAGAGGATCTTAGGGAGAAAGGATGGAGTCGGGAAGATGCCCTGGACCAGAGAATATGGAAGAAGAAAATTAAAGATGGGAACGCCGACCCTGTTTAACATGGGATAAGGTGCTTATTTCTAACTTGGCTCTTAGATGCATATGTTAGAATTGTCTTGAATGGTGTCTTGTATACAACTAGTTTAGTGTTTTGACTAATTTCTCTTTTATTTCATATAAATTTATTCAGTTGATTTCTTTGCTAATTCTGTTGTATTTTCCATATTCACAAAAATTGTGCATAAGGAGTTCAAATGTTTATTCTACACATTCCCCATTCCATTGCAGTTGATGTTTTCAGTGTCTTATTTTATCTTCATAGTCTCAGTCTTTTTATTGTCATTCTTCATACCAAATTTATTACAGCAATTATTCAACTTAGATGGGGAATTCTGCCAATTTGTACAGGATTTATTTCAGAGTATGACATCATCTGCTTAAAGAAAAGAACTGAGATTAACATCTGCAATTTTGAAATCAGGTTTGATGTCACTTTCCTTCATAATATGATCCTCATAGATGATGAATAACAGTTGAGCTAAAATCTTTTTCTTACATCATTCTGTACCCTCCTTCAATGCTAACTTCTGACTTACCACTCAAATATAGACCAAGCATTGCTCAATATGTCAGGTTTGATGGATTTTTCTACCTGAAGTATTCATTCATCCATCCATTTCATATGGTGATTCAACGGCCGTGAGCCCCTTTTACGGGGAGGTACAACACCACCTTAATCCCCCCCCCCCCCCC
Organism: Typopeltis vanoorti; assembly: GCF_054136105.1. Taxonomy (NCBI): domain Eukaryota; kingdom Metazoa; phylum Arthropoda; class Arachnida; order Uropygi; family Thelyphonidae; genus Typopeltis; species Typopeltis vanoorti. Next base: position 88,036,153 of record NC_143552.1, read on the forward strand.
ATTTTGATCTGGGCTTGGGACCAGCATAGCTGACAATTCAGACCTATAGCTGGAGGGATTGCCTTAAGTATTCCTGGCTGTATCCGTGTGTGTGTTCATGGGACCAGTTTACCTGCTTGCAGGATGAAAACTCCCAGATACTGGGAGGGGGGGGGGGGAACTCTGCTGTCCAAGCCCAACTAACTTGGCTATGGCTGAGGAAGATCCTTAAGCTCCTCACATCGTCAATGGGAATCGAACCTAGGACAGTCCTTCCCCCAGGCATATGGTTGTGAAGCGCATAGTCACTAGGCTAACCGCGCAGACACCTCAAGTATTGATATGTACTCTTGATTGCATTTCTCTCTCTCTTTTTAACCACTATGCTGTCACTGCATGTTTCATTTTGCAATCTTTCAAAGCAATTATTCCATGAAATCTATATCTTCATCTTCAATTTTTATGTCACCATCTCTGATTCCTTTTAGTATATTTCTTTCTCCATTTCTAAGGTTTTTCAATAGTCTCTAAAATATTATTATTGTACAGGAAACCCCCCCCCCCCCGTAGCGAATTTATATTAGGGGAAATACCCCTTAGCATGCATGTACATCAATTGTTTACCGTATAAAGTATTTATTGTTGAAAATTGTCTTCGTTTTCTGCCAGGAAAGTGCATTAAAAATTATAAGTGTGTTAATCTCAACCTGTTTTTTTTGGTGAGTTACATACAATATGTGATACTTTTTTTTATGTAAAAAAAAATATTTTTATAGTAATGGCCATTTAGAGCGCTTTTGCGATATGGTTGAAAACAAAATTAGTGAATTAATTGGAAAAATAGATTTAAATGAGGAGGAACTGGTTCAATTAATAGATGACGTCGAACCAAATGGCAGGGAAAGTTCTGCCGAAGATTGTGATGAATCTGCTAAAGAATTCAGTTTAAAGAAATTAGCAGAAGGATTGGACTTGGCAAGAGTTATTTTATGAATAATGATCTCCCAATGGAGTGCTCCGGAAAATTCACGAGAACTGGATATTTGTTTAGCTCCATATTATGAACTTAATAAAAAATTGCAGCATAGTGGTAAGCAAGGTCTTATTACTGACTTCTTGCTAACTAAACCAGCCGAAGTATGCAATGAGAATTATACAAATGATGACGATGTCTGGACACTCGTAAATAAAGACCATCTACGAAATGTTATTTTTGAAGACAGTGATGATGATTAAAATATACACTTTATTTTATTTTGCCTAAAACATTTATGTATTATGTGCAATGAAGTTTACGTACAATTTATAATATTTTTTATAATTTTATACTATGTATTTGTTTCGTAGTTTATTTGTTTTCTTAACTTGCATGAATTAACTGAATTAAATAAAAAATATTTTTTTGTTGGATATGTCATTGTTTATATAATCTTAAAAAAAAAAAAGATTTTGGAACCTAACCTTACTTTTTCTATGTGATCTGAGTCTGGCATAACGCGATTTATATAACGCGCCGTTTTTGTGGAACCTAACATCTGCGTTATATGAGGGTTACCTGTATTTGAGTCAGTGGTTCACGTCTGAAAGCTTCTCAACTCTGATACCAGCATGTAGACATCACCACTGACAAGAACAAAGTGAATGAGACATTTATTATTTCTTATGTGTTTCTCTCCATATGAACTGATCTTTTTCTAACATATCTTTATGTTAGAAAATGGTATCAGTAATGATTAGTCCATATCCTGAACATAAATCCAGCAGGTAATTATTCTTATTATTAGAACTGCTTTTTTTCCAAACTTTTGTAAAATATTTCCATAACCCTGAGATTCATTTCCTACTCTGCTGTTTGGGTATCTACCGAGGACCAGCTTTTCTAATTTCTTCATGTGAGCTTAGTTCAGAGTGTTCTCCAATTTTCTCTCTTATTTCATATAAATTTATTTAAGTGATTTCCCTACAAAGCCCATTATCTATTTTCATATTTAATTAGGCATCTTTACTAAAAATTGTGCTTTAATTGTTGAAATGTGTTACTTGTTTGATAGGGATCTTCACTGAGAATGTAAACAATGTGTCCACTTTTAAAGCCAATTTTCATAGTTCTTTTCTCTTTCATGATTTTCATTCCAAATTTGTTACAGCTATTAATCATTTAATCTTGTGATTAGACCCCACTTTTACAACCAGTAAATTTTCTATTGTGACTGTATGAAGTGCTGGGGCCACAAAAGCAAGGCTAACTGACAGCTATTAGAAGGTGAAGTATGAAGGTGCTAAGTCTAAATGAAGAGGGGTAACCTGGAGACACCAAAGTTCTGTATTTGGAGCATTGTTGTTTAACTTGTACATTAATGATGTTGAGGACAGTATAGACAGTGTCATCAAGTTATTTGTTGCTGATGATGATGCAAAGTTAAGGATGGTGATATGACTGACAGAATATTTACAGGTTGATTTGTACAAGCTGGTTTTAAAGAAATATGATAACAAGTGCTAATTGAATTTTGCCACTGAACTGAGGAAATTTAGGGTAGAGTATTATACCAATGAAAACTTATATTGTTAATGACAATTTTTGCAAATAGTCAATGAAGTCAGAGATCTTGGGATACTGAAAGACAGAGTTATAGGGTCTCATTGCTATTATGAATAAGTAATCACACAGTATAACCGTAATGGTAAAGACAATACTGATTGTAGGAATAAGGAAGCTATTCTTCCAGTTTACCGGATTTTGGTAAAGCTATATCAAGACTATTCTTGGATATGATCATCTAGGTTCTATGGAAATGAGAGACAGTTGGAAATATCCAGCAAAGGATTTTGTTCCAAGATGATATCTCGCCTATGAAATTGTGCATATGTGTGGTCTTCAAACTTTCAGAAAATAGACAGATGAGAAAAGATATAACAGATACAATTTTTGATGGGAGCTATAGTATAGATGTAAGCAAGATTTTGCAGTTCATGTCTGGTGTAGGGAGTATTTAGGGGGAGGGGGTCACTCCTGGAAGCTGAGTAAGGGTATGGTTAGGGAGCACATAAGACCCAGGTTTTTCTCATAGCATGTGATGAAGGTTTGGAATGTTTTGGAATATGTTAGCATTCGAGCTTTCAGTAAATTTGATGGCCTGGTTGTCTGAGTGGTTAGCATATTCACTCAGCAACAAACAGGCTGTGGGTTCAAATCCTGCCATGGACATGGATGATGTGTCTTAGGTGACAGATGAATTTCATCGCTGAACGAATTCTGTAGATGAATTCATTGGTGTGAGATCACTGCCCCTTACTAGAGGCTGAAGTGATTTGAAAATGTTCCATATTTGGTCTGTAGAGCAGGATTTCCAGACCAGGTAAAATATTACAAAAAAATGATTCTCAGCCCTCCCACAGGCACTAATGTGCTATAGGTTTACAACTTTTTGTTGGAGGGAGTCACATAAAAAATAAAAATGAAGTGCATGCTTGAGGAGAGATACAATAGGTATAAATGCAGTGAGTGACAGAACAGATGGAGAAGCATGCATTATAATAATACCAATTTTTAGATTCAGGCAAAAATAATCAAGTAACTTATTTATAACATAAAATATCTATATTTATTTGATTTTTAGATAAAAATAAAATAAAACGAATACATACAGTTAAAAATTTCTGAAAATCTCGAGTATATTTGCGCATCAAATCTTGTACTTTTTTCTTATATTTTTCTTTCTCTGCAAGAGACATAGCTTTCCACCGTTTAGCAATTTCTGCCATGCGATTTTTAGGATCCACTTCAGTCAACACACTCAACATTTCAGAGGAGAATAAACCGTAACCACTTCTGTAAATAAAAATTATTAAAAAAATAATAATTTAGCAAAATTATGTAAAAATTATGACTTAAATAATCATTAGCATGTAAAATATTATTGAATTTATCAACTTATAAATATTTCTTCCTTATCACAAGGATGGGCATTGTAAGGGAAATAACAAAAGATCAGTTAACAATTCAAAACTGACAATATGTTACAGCATAACATGTGTTTACTTACTTGGGTCTCAGTCACAGCTCAATAAATAGGAGTTCAAAGGAAGCAATGGAAATCATTAATCAAAAACTTTGAGACAGACATACAATCAGAAAGGTGGTATTCATAGAGTTTCACATGTTCAAGGAGTAGACAACCAAATTTGAATCTATTCGAGTTTAGAATCTTGGTTTTATTCCAATAAAGTATGTGTCAAATGTGAATAGCATGGCAAGCAAGGCCAGACTTATTCTATTCCAAGAATTTGATGTAGCCCCTGATAAATTTCAGCAGAATAGACTACCTGTTTGAAATAACAAAGTTTTTTGAAATAAGGATAATTAATAAACATCAAGCAAGGAGAGAGGTGATAATTTATCCTTGGTGGATGGTAGAAAAAAGGACACTTTCCAAAATAGTTTGAAGATGCACAGATTAAACATGTATGCTTTGGTGTTCCTTTAAGGTAGGACAACTTTTTTTACATCAAACAGCAGTTTGGTTCAAGGATAGTATTTATGAATAATTTTCTGGATGGTGACATGGTCACATCCATTAGCACCAGTGGTGATTTATGTTCAATTCTTTCACAACAGAAGGGAATCGTAAGAAAGATAGAGTAAGCTAGGAGTACAAGAGTTTTGATAATACCCGTCTACTGTGAAAGATGACAGTATGAGGATGGATGGATGTATCTGCTGGTAAAAGAAAATTTTCTGATAAACAGAAAAATCAAATATTGTCTGGATAAGTGTGCATTATTAAATGGAGATCCATGATGGATGTGTTTGATTCATGTTCCATAGTGAAATTGATATAAGAGTACATGAAAGATACTAAGAAGAGTGATGTGAAGCTTTGTCCACCTTTACCACAAGTTGCCCCAGTCCTGAAGATACTTCAGGCGCAAACTTTGTTTGTTTACACTTGGATAAAGGATTAAACTAAATATATAATTTAAAGAGTACATGAAGTTTATTTACTTTATCCAGATATTGCAGTAACTTTGTATGAATGTGGCCGAACAGGCTGAGGAAAAATAGCACTGAAGAGTTGGTTTTCCAGGTGTCCCATAAAACAGTCCACTGGTGAGAAAGAACCGCTCATGGATGTTGCTTCAATTTGCTTGTATAACTTATTTTGATATATTAATGGTGAACTTGAAGTTAACAATATCTTTAGAAAAATTTCACCATAAAAATTGGAAGATTTTCTTGGAGTGGTTTCATTGTCTAAACATAGATCTTTAATTTCATATTTGAGTCAGCTCTGTTTTTAATAGCTAAAGTAGCCAGTAAGGTTTCAAAGGAGACTAGAAAGGAAGAAATATACAGGAGTTAATAAATTCTACAACTTTTTACACGTGCTAACTGTTTACTCTCAAGAGGAGGTAACCAATTAGGATATCTCTCTAAGAAATAAGCTACCGTATATTATCGCATATGATGCGATCCACTTTTAATGTGAACTAGAATTTTTGTTTGAAAACTAGCCCTAAAATGCCATGTCCACGTATAATGTGATCTGTTAAACTTGTTCCATAACATTATAAATAATACAATACAAATTAACGAAAGAAATATTTATTTTAAAACAAAATGTAAAAATACAATACGAATTAACGAAAGAAATATACATTTTAAAACAAAATGTCAAAATCCTTTAAATTCTTCTTCATCTTTTGAGTCATCAAACATTTCATTTATAAATTCATCTGTAGGGATTGTGTCATTAGTGTAGCAGTTGTCATCATCGTCTTCATGCTCTCCATTTTGTTGTGCATCATCCTCGCTTTCGCATGTGACGTGATTGTCGGATCCATCCATTGAATTACTTATTCCACATTTAAGAAATGAGCATTGAATCATTTCAGATGGCATCGAATCCCATGCTTCTTTAACCCAGCTGGTGACTAGGGTGATCTCAAGTTTCTGAAAATTCCCACTTCTTCACCAAACCAGATGACATCCATTCTCTCCATTTTTCACGTAAGTGATCTTTAAACGGCTTGTTCAAGCTGACATCAAGCGGCTGCAAAACGGAAGTTAGACCACCCAGTATGACTATTAGGTCTGTACTTACCTCATGTGCTTTCTTTTTGCTTGCTTCCGTTAAATGCGCCCAGAACATATCCCAGACTAGCATGCTTTGTTGACGTAACAAGCTACCTGGACATATGTTCCATACTTGATCCAGCCACAATTGTACACCTTCTTCATCCATCCAACCTTTCTGATTGGTGTGAACAATTAAACCTAGTGGAAATTTCATATACTTCGGACTTTAATTTGGTTTCGTGTGCCATGCATACCAGAACAACGGTAAAATGTGTTTTTTCATGTCCCGTTCTTTTTATGAAGACACCCTTTACACCAACTGAGTTTACGATTCCCAGGCATATCAAAGTACATGGGCATTTCATCCATATTGCCAATTTGGGAAAGTTCATATCCATGACACTTCCATAATTTTATGATAATTTATGGAAGGACTGCACTTTTTCTTCAAGCTGCTCGTAACTTCTGTGCAATTTTTGTTCAGTGTCATAATGTTAATGCTTTGCGTTCCATAAATCTGTTGCAACCCCCCCCCCCCAGGCGAAGCAAGAAAAGATGAAATACCTGATGTGTCCTTGAATTTACAATTCTTGAGTTGTAGAGCTCGAAAACAAATTGCATTTCTTGTTACTATAATGCCATCTTGTCGTTGCGTCAAAATCCATTCATTTAGCTCTTCTTTGAGTTCTGGAAAGGATGCTACATCTCCACGACGGGCACGTTTCGTTTTGGGGATTTTTTCAAGACTTGTCTTTTTTGCTTATGCCAAAGTCTAATATTACTCTCTGCTACACCAAATGCTCTCATAGCAACACTATTATGCTTTTCTGCAAACTGCACAACATGCAATTTAAATCCTGCTTCAAAAGATGAATGTTTACGTTTCTATTGGCTCATTTTCAGGCTAGGTTTGTTTAATGAATAATATTTAAAATGAACTGTGGTTAACCCGATATACCTAACTGTGCTCTATCATTCGACGACCGAGCGCGCATCGTATCTGCACATAAAGCCAGTAATAGCTTTATGTGTAGATACGATGTACGCTCGGTCGCCAAATGCGAGTGGGTCAAGTAGATTTGGTTGCATAGGCATTAGGTAGTATATATTGTGTGTGCAAGTCTAATAAGATGTTACATTTTTTTAGGATCTGCATATAATGCAAACCCCTAACTTTAAATAGTATTTTTTACCATAAATTTTTCGCATTATACGCGATAATATACGGTATATCTTTCTCTTGACATGTCACACTTATGACATACTAAACAAAGTTTTTTGTGCATATAATTAGAACATTTGTGTGTGTGTGTGTGTGTGTGTGTGTGTGTGTGTGTGTGTGTGTGTGTGTGTGTGTGTGTGTGTGTGCAACTGGTAATTCTAGTGCTAATTATATAGGGTGGTTCATAATTCATGAAATATATAGGAACATTCCATAGAAATATATTCATAATTCTATGGAACATTCCATAGAAAGGGCCAGTGTGTAAAATTAGAATGATTTTGTGTATATGTGTGTGTGTGTAATTGATACACTTTTCATTCTTCTAGTGCTAATTATATACAGGGGGTTGGCACAAATAATGGAACATTCCACAAAAAGGGCCAGTCTTTGTGAAGCCGATAAATAATGGAAGTCCTTTATCTGATGTGATTTTCATAACTAATTAAAAAAAAATCTGGTGATGTTAAAAAACTTATGCAGTTGCTTCACAAAGACAGGCCCTTTACTATGGCATGTTCCAAGAATTACAGGCCACCCTGTATATGTATGTATGTGTGTGTGTTAGTGATGGAACTGGATTAATACAAAGGGAATTACAAAAAAGTGGAAGGTGGCATGCATTTCTAGAATCTGCTGAGATTATAAATAAATTTAAGGTTGAATATGATAGATGCATTTCTCATTGAGTTACACTTCCTGAGGTTGTTTCATCACTCATTCACTTGTGGGTCAGTGGGATAATGTTTCTGGTGTTCTTGTTCCATATCATAAGACTTCAAAATGGAGGAAGAATCTAATACAGAGTGAATATCATGCAATTATCAGCATTCAGATCAAAAACTGATGTATAAATGCTGGTAAAATTCCAAACTAAAATATTCACAATGCATTACATCTGGAGATGATGCAGTGAATTGAAGCATAGTGTCACAGTGGACATTTTGCTTCTGTGGAAGGACAAGCATTAAAGATGACCCAAGAAGTAGCAGCATTTGACAGCTATGGATGATAAATCAGGAGTTATTGTTAATAGCTTGCCAGAAGATGAAATCTGACAGGAGACCAGCAAGCAACTCACAAGAGGACTGTTGTCATAGATGAAACATGGAGATATGACATGATGAACCAGAAATGAAAACTTAATCCTCACAACCTCTCCTCATCCAAAAAAATGTCAGCATCAACATTCCAAAGTTAAGTAAATCATATTAATGGCATATGAAAAGAATGAAGAGATGCCAACAGACTGGTGAAGTTGACTGTAACGAAAGCATACTAGAGAAAATTTCTGCAGGATATTTCCATTGAAGTAACTGATCTTATGGAAAAGTATGTATGTATGTATGGCAAATACTTCTGCATCTGAATACAGACCTTATATGAGCCTTCATACTTCAATTTATTCTCCAAGTTTTAAAGAGAAGTAGCACTGCAGAACTCCTGGGTGATTGTTTCACTCGATGTCTGATTCAATGAACCACCTGTTAGTCACAAATGCACAGTTTTTGCATGGGTGCGATAACAGTTACATGTAAATTTAATATATATATTATTTTTCCAATTGAAATTGAATGATTATAGTCACTACTGACTGTTAATCATTGCAATGCTGATAATAAGCAAAGTGGTTGATAGTGGCAGCAACTAGCCACACTTGGTGTCAACTCCTCCTGGGAGGGAGGAAGAAAATCTGAAAAAGTGGCTTTTTATTCCAGCAGTGGAATTTCACATAAAATATCGGTCTGGAGATTTTTTTTGTCTTCCAACCTAATGAGGAATCAGGATGTAATGATGGTCAATACACTCTGATTAATATACAGCATGGTATGATTTGAATTGGTTTAAATTCAAGATGATAATTTTTGGTCCTTTGAGGTCTGAATTAAAGAAATGAATAAAGACAGTAGATCCTGTTTAATTCAAACTTAAATCAATTTAATACAAAAATTATAAATTTATTTTATTGCATTTTTTTACTGTTAGTAATAATATTAAGAAACATGTTTCAAAATCAGTTTTTGACATGATTTTAGATCCCTTGTCATGTTCATTTGATTTTCCATTTATACCTTCCAGTCACTTTTAGTTCTAGAAATAAAACGTTTGCACAGGCTAGATCCGGTACATAGGCTTGAAATGGAAGATGGTTGGTATGTCCAATAATGCAATGCGTACAGTGGATATCAAACCATTCATTTTTATAAGATATTCTATCAGTAAGATTTTAAGTTACTGAAAAATAAAATAATAATAAAAGAAAGAAAGAATTTTATGCAAATTACTGATTTCCATTTATAATCAATCATCTCAGCTAACGCCTTTTATTCCCTTATAGGGAGTAGGCAAGGCTGTTTTAACCTCTAACTTTTGGAGACTGAGTGGGCAGTTCAATCTCCACTGGTAGCTAATCAGAGATAGCTGGCCCAAGACTATCAATAATTATAAGCAGCAACCAATGAAGAGACTGGGAAACAAGTAGTACTGCCTTGTGATCCCTATCAGGATATGTTATTGTCTGAAACAGTATGGATACTACAGTCGATTTTCTTATGTTTAGAGAACAACAACAACAACAAAAAAAACCTACTTGGCCATTCCAGAGATCGACTAACCCAGGAACCGTCTGAAAAAATACTTTAGTTAGAAAAAGTTCCTCTAGTTGGTGACCAGACTTGAAGTCTATCTCTGGGTGCCCTGGTGGAGAGAATGCAAATGCCACCTCTACTGAGCTATACAGGCCATCCCACCATCACCCCTCAGTAAATCTGAGATTGACCTATTAAGTACCTTGACATCATAAACTGCATTTCATCACATTTTGAAAAAGTATATATATATATATATATATATATATATCAGAAAGAAAAAAGTAGGGACAATTTTAAAGTATTGTAGCATAAAATGTATTTCACTCTTTTATATGTACTTACTGTGGTGGTTTACGAGGCTCTCCTTTATATAACTGCTTTCTTCCAGTTCCTTCTGTATTTTCTTTTCTAGCATAAGGTGGAAAATACACATATATTTATTGAGTGTATTTATATATATATATATATATAGAGAGAGAGAGAGAGAGAGAGAGAGAGAGAGAGAGAGCTAGACAGAGATATGAAGAAGAAGCAAAAATTTTCAGGTCATATATTAATTAAAATGTGAAAATAATGAGTTCTCCAAGATGTTCAATCAAATTCATTTAAAATGTTTGAACATGATATCATATAACAATTAAATCAGAATGGTTTTGCAGTGGTCTAATAACCTCATATAGTTGTGGTTGTGAAAAGCACAACTGATGTTTCTTCTTTTTTACTGGCCAAAGAACAGCAATAAATCAGTTATTAATATATCATCTGATCCAGTTTATAGTTTGAAACATATATGAGTACAAAATCAGTATAACAAGCCATAAATGCTTCGCAGGATTGCAAACATATCTGCAGTCTTTATAAACATCTTTTTAGTTTGTTTTAATTGAAATTATGGCTGAAGCAACTAAAGCAATGAAGCAGTACAGTATCCATGCATTTCAGCAAGTTTGAGATTCTGTCACCTCCATAAGTAACTCATCTCATTACTGGTTAACTCATCTCATATACCTGAAAAATCCTTTATAAAGGTTCCTCACATTCAACTGAATGATAACTATTACATTATCCTTATGATTGAGGATAATGTAATAGTAATTCTCCATAGTCATAGTGCTGGAAGTTCGGGTTATGATTTCAAAGGCAGTCAAGAAAGTACATTTAATCAGAAAATTATCCAAAATTGTAAATTCAAAATTTATTTATTTAGCAATTAGCAGATGCAGTACAAATAATACAAAAAACATATAAACATGAATATGAAAACTTGAATATTTTATCTCTACGCATTTATCCCACTTCTAATGTAGGGTCTGTGTGTTACAATTGATGTGACTATTGTCAGTACAACCCCCAACCGGCTTGTCGCTGTGGGGTTGTGTGTGTATTTATTATTTTTTTTAAAACTATCGTAGCATGTGTTCACATGACTGGTTTGTCTGTTCTGAGGGACGAAAAACCCGAGTTTCTGGAGAAAAAACCCTCTACCTTCATATGAGACTGGCTAACTCATCTTTAGTCAAAAGAGACCAGATAAAGGTTCTTCACATCATGGACAGGAATAGAACCCAGGTCTTTCCAACAAAAGGAAATTTTTCATCTAAACTGACTGAGCTACAAAGGCTCTGAAAACTTGACAAATATAAATATGAATATAAAATCCATAATTATCAAGAAAGACTTTCTACCAAAACTGCAGCCAATCAAAAATTAGAAAACAATGTACTGTGAAATGTACTTGCCTTATAGTAAATGTAAGATAATAGAGTATGAGAGAGCAGCTAAAAATAAAAAATAATAATATTATGTACCTGAAATTATCTTTGATGGTGATGTAATTTCATTTTTTTGCAACTGTTATATCTAATAGTGAACAGCATGATATAAAATATACATGGTTCTTGACACAGATAATACCTCACTGGATGTTTACAGCAGGCCTGGTTGGCCAAGTGGTTAGCATATCCACTCTCCAGCCAAAAGGCTGCGGGTTCGCATCCCACCGTGGGCATGGATGTTTGTGATTTTCTGTGAAAATACTAGCGGTGGTGGTGGTGGTGGTGGTAGATGGCGTTAGTGTAGATGATGAGAGTAGTTGCAAGTGGTGGAGACGGAGAGTTGTAGAGTAGATGCCCCTCCTCGATGAGTCTTTGGACTCCCTGGAGGTGTTGGATAGTGATAATAATAATGGTACTTCTCATATACCTGAGTAATAATGAATAAGTGATATGAATCTGAGCTCAGCATCAAAACTAAGAATCCAGATACAACAGGTCAAACAGAGATGTAGTGTCATCTAGTTATTGAAGTTTCCAAGATTCCAAACTTGAACTCCTGTGTACTATGTAAAAGTACACACGAGTTCAAATCCTCATGTGTACTTTTACATAGGATGTGAAGAAGATTTATCAGTGCTTTTCAGCTGAAGGTGACAGGGTTTTTACTCCTGAAAACTCAGGTTTTTCATTGTGCAAAACAGCAAACTGGCTATCAATGTACACAATTAAGATACAAAGTAGACAGAATTATCTATCCTATCATAGGCAGTATCTGGTTTCTAAGAAGCTTACTCAGTCATGTCAGGCAAATAAGCCCAACACAAAAACAGAAGACAAGGATGGATTTCAGGATTTGTTATGGAAAAGATGAAAATTCATATTATAAAGACCTTTTCAAGCAATGGACAAGCATGAAGAAAATCTTTAATATGGGAGATACGATGATGACTGGGTACTTTAGTGATATGAATCTTCTCGGTACTATAGGATGGCCTGGATCTATTATGAGTGCTTATCTGAATTAAGAGTTGCGACAAACTAATATACACTAACCGGGAATTATTTTTAATTCATTTAATTAATAAATTAGTATTAAGCAACTAAAGCCATAAATGTTGGTATAATATGCCTGTTCATTCTCTGATTTAACATAAATTTTTATTTTTTTGCAGATGTAGAATCTAAGTTTATCCTGTGTGGTGACCGGGATTAAAGAATTGTCCCACTGCAGCCCATGCATGTTGTAGAAGGTGACTAAAATGGACACCCAGTTCCAGAGGATATAAATATGGAACCTGGTCCTACAGGTTGGGGGTGGGGGCTAATGACCCACCTTGTAAAAAATCTCTTATGAAATAATAATTCTGGACTGTCTTTTAGGAAATGGACTAGCAAAGGATTAAAGGACTTGAAACTTGGATCATGGATTATTTGTTCACTATATCAAAGTAAAGGACTCCATTTGTTAATAAAACAGATGGCTAACAGGTTAATATAAATTTAACCTGTTAGCCATCCAGAAGATAAGGTACCTTGAAGAGGGAATTATTGAGAAAAAGAATCACACAGTCTTTTACAGTTGTCACAAATCAAAGCACATTTTTGGAAACAGGTATTATGCTGAATAATCGAATAAAACATTAGTTATCAGGTTTAAAGCAAAATCACCAAGACTTTGCAGTTTGAGATTAAGAGGAGGCTTTTTTAATTACTGTGTAATTAGAGCTCATGCACCAACTGAGGAAAAGGATTAGAATGAGAAAGAGACCTTTTATGAAGAACTTGATGATTTTTATAACACTTGTCCAGTGAATAATATTAAAATAATATTGGGAGATATGAATGACAAGATTGGTAGAGAAAATAGGTATAGACCAGTGATGACGAACCTATGACACACGTGTCAGCACTGACACACCTTGGATGTTGAAAAATATTGGTATTCTGATGAAAAAACTGTGATAAATCGTGTAAGATCGCTCTCAGTTAAGGCGAAGATAGGTTTGTTAATTGAAAGAACTTTCTGCCAGTATTCAGCAACAGAAAAGTCATTAAATGTAATGTAAGGTTGTAATTTCAGTTTATTAAATTAATTGTATAATATGAATTCATAGATTTTATATCAATGTCCTATTAAATAAACAGCCTAATATGATATGTATAACTCACCATCTATGATTATGTAGTTACGTTTATAATGCATATATGCAAGTGGCACATCAACAACGTCAATATTTAAAAAAAAAAAAGTTTGACCCACTTGGTAAAAAGGTTCGCCATCACTGGTATAGACCAATAATTGGAAAACAAGGACTACATGATGAAACTAATGATAATGGACAAAAACTCATCTGCTTTGCATTTGATCACAACATGGTTATTGCAAGTACATTATTGCACCATAAGAACATCCATAAAATAACATGGAAATTTCCCAATGGAAATACCTTCAATGAAATTGATCATGTTATTATTGATACAAGCCATCTATCAGATGTATTAGATGTTAGGTCCTATCATGGCATTTTGATTCAGACCACTATTTAGTGATAAGTAAATTAAGAGCAAAAATCTCAAATGCACGTAAGACTCATGGAGAAAGTCTACAGACATTTAATTGTGATAAACTTAAAGACTCGGAAATTAAACAAAAGTTTCTAAATGAATGTAAAAACCAACTAAAGCAAAAGAATATCAAAACTATTGCTTTAGTTGGTTTTCACATTCATTCTTTAAAATAGAACTCTTTAAAAAAAATTCTTCTAATTTGGGTAATGTTGTTCTGGGTAAAGCCCAGAAAATCAAACACAATGATTGGTTTGATGCTGAGTGTGCAGCAGCCAAATTAAAAAAAAAAGAATAAAGCTTATAAAAAAGGCACACAAGAAACACCGTTTAAGAATATAAAATTGCAAGGAAGGAAGAGAAAGAGACACATAAAAAGAAAACAAGGAGGTTCTTGTAGGATCAATTTAGAGCTATTGAACATCTTAGGGGATCCAGTAAAAGCAAAGCTTTCTTTATAAAAATAAATATAGGTCGTAAAGACTTTAAATCTAGAACCACTCTATATAAAAGTGAAAACTGAATTCTACTAAGTAACAAAACTGATATATTGCAAAGATGGAATGAACACTTTGATGAATTGTTGAATTATGAAAATACAGGCAGTGAAGAACTTGATGTTACTTCAAGTAGTAACCAAGAAGTGACTGAACCTCCAACACTAATTGAAACTGAGGAGGGAGCTTAAAACTGAATAATAATGAAGCGGCAAGACCAGACTCAATACCATCAGAACTCCTGAAGAATGCAGGGCCACCTGTTATAGAAACAATTCATAATATTTTGCACTCAATCTAGATTAACGAAATGCTTCCCTCAGAATACAATATAATAATCTATTTAATATAGTATTCTGAGGCTAATCTTCTTGAATGACAGGCAGTCTCAAGTAGGGTTATGGGCAAATATCAGAATGGGGAACTGGACAATGAGACATTTGTACCTATGGTCCCACAGAACGTTCTACAAAGGTAGAAGTGGAGGAATTTTTTCGGACTTTAGAGAAAGCAACTGACACAATGAAAAATTGGTCCCTGATGGGGATCTAATTAGCAGAGTAGGAAATGATTATCAGACATATAAAAATATGTTGGGAAAATTTGAAGAAAAGAGCAAAGCTAATAATAATGGCAAATACCTATTGGATTTCTGCTCAGGATATGGACTGGTTATTACTAACACAACGTTCCAACATAAAATGTGCACAAATTCACATGGAGAGAAGAGGCAAGGAATAAGAACAGTCTCATGGACTATATTATTGTTGATAGTGATGTTTTCTCCCTGGTGCAGGGCACAACAGTGTACAGAGGATTTGAAATTGGAAGTGATCACTATTTAGTCTTAAGCAGGATAAAATCAAATTTCATATCGAAAAGAATAACATGTAAGAAAGCTTTAAAGCGTATAAAAGTTGAACAGCTCTCAAATGTGAATTGTAGACTAAAATACACAAACATTATTGAAGAAAAAATGAAAGCATTTGAGAATAGGAATCAAACCTTGGAGATTCAGTGGCAAGACTTGAAGAAAACCCTAACTGATTCAGCCAGAGAAGCATATGGTGAAGTTGTCTGCAAGGATAGAAAAATCAGAACTCCATGGTGGACACAGAAAGTTAAAGAGGCAGTGAAGGAAAAGAAGAAAGCATATCAAAAATTCTTGGCAAATAAGTCACACTGTGCTCTTAGAGAATACAGAGACAAAATGTAAGTAAGCTAAACACTGTGTAACTAGCTAAACAAAAATCATGGGAGCACTTTGGCAAGAACATAGAAAATAAATATCAAGAAGGTGGCAAAATATTCTGGAGGTTGTTGAATTAGTTTAGAAATGGAGAAAAGAGTACTGTAAAAGGAGTTAGAGACATGAAAACAGGGGGGAAAGATATCCTTGAAGTATGAAGTGATTAATTCGAAAAATTGCTAAATGAAACAAGCAGTGATAGCATAGTGGTAAAAAACACTCAACAGGCATACAGTCAGGAATACATATCCATACTTGAAGTAGAAAAAGCCATCAAAGGCTTGAAACGTGGAAAGGCAGCAGCAGGAGAAGATGATATTCGACCAGAAATGCTGAAGTATGGTGGTATAAAAGTCTTACAGTGGCTGCACTGCATAGTTCAGAAGGACTGGACAGATAGACAAATTCCTGATTATTGGAGTAGAGCTCTCATAGTACCCTATATAAAAAGGGAAATAAAATGATTGTGAGAATTACAGAGATATTTCCCTACTGAGTGTTCCTGGTAAGATTTATGCAAGTATATTTGAGAAACGGTTGAGAAGAATTGTGGAAGAAAAGCTTGGCGAAGAACAAGCTGGATTCAGGCCAAATAGAGGCTGTCAGGATCAGATATTTACTTGACAACAAATAGTTGAAAAATCATGGAAATATAACAAAGATCTGTATTTAAGTTTTGTTGATCTGGAAAAGGCATGTGACAAGATGCCAAGAGAGAAGCTATTCAATACGCTAGTTATATGGTGTCGATGGGGCATTATATCAACCAATACTTTGTCTTTATTTGAGTTGTAAGTCAGCAGTTAGAATTGAAGGAAGTACAGAAAGATGGTTTAATGTTATATCTGGTGTAAGACAAGGATGTATTATCTCCCTCTATTATTCATTATCTATATGGATCACATTATGAAGGAAAGTGGTATTAACATGATATCAAAATTAGAGATGTTAATGTCAACTCTCTGCTTTATGTGGACGATGTTATACTTCTAAATAAATCAGCTGCAAGTCTGTAAGATTCCCTGACTAAATTCAACTGTTGTAATAGATATGGTATGAAGGTCAGCAATAAAAAGACAAAGACAATGAAAACAGGCAGAATCATTGAAAATGTCAACTGCGTTGTGAACATAGAACCAGTGGAACAAGTAAAACATTTCAGCTACTTAGGCACGATTTTTTGTGACGATGGTAAATTAAATATGGAAACAGAATCAACAAAGCTGGTATGGTACGAAGTCAATTGAATAAATTAATATGGAATAAGAGAGAAATTAGTCGGAACACTAAATTAGCTGTATACAAGACAGTGTTCAAACCAGTTTTAACTTATGGATCTGAGAGCTGGATCAGAAGTAAAACACTTGACCAAAGACTAGAGACTGCAGATATGAGAGTCCTGAGAAAGATTAGGGCATGAACAGATGGCATCAATGGCAATATCATATTAAAAATGGGGATATTAGGAAATAACTTAACATTGTCAGCATCCAGGAATGCATTAGCAGAGCTAATCTCAGGTGGTATGGTCACTTAAACAGAATGGGCGAAGAAAGATTAGCAAAACAAGTGTTCTCTGCCAGGTTGACAGGAAAACGATCTAGAGGAGGACTAAGATATAGGTGGACTGATATGGTACAAAGTGCTTTAGATGATAGAAATATAAGATCTGATAATGTTAGAATCTTGACAAGTAACACACTGATTTGGAGGAAAATTGTAGATAGGAAGTTAGTAATGATGTAAATTTTTCATGTAGTACTATCATATCCTATACACCCCTTGAGGGTACATGGCAGGAATTTGATGATGATGATGATGGGTATTTAAGAGGCTGTCCCTTTTTGTTGAAAGAATTATCGGGGGACTATTAATGTGGATTCAGAAAGGGAAGGTACACTCTAGAACAAATGTTCAATCTTCATCAGATTCTTGAGAAATGTATTGATACACATCACCTCTTCATAGACTTTAGAACTGCCTATGACAGTAAAACAGAATGCTACTCATAAGAGCCATGAGAGATTTTAACTTCCTGGAAAAATTAATAAGGCTTATTGCACTTACTCTCAAAGAAACATTGAAAATTTGAATCAATGGAAGTGTCTCAGAACCTATGGAATTTAAAAATGGAGTAAGACAGTGAGATGTTCTAGCTTGTCTTCTCTTTAATATTGCTTTGGAAAAAATAATCAGATTCAAACATCAATACTAGAGGAACCATTTTTAACAAATCTGTACAAATCCTTGCCTTTGCTGATGACATTGATATCATAGCAAGAACACTTATAGCCCTAAAACTTGGCTTTTTTGGTTTTAGAAAGTGAAACAAAAAAAAAATGAACCTCATGATCATTCAAAGTAAAACCAAATATTGGAATGCAGCAAAAATATTAACCATACTAATTCTTTAGAAATTGGATCTTACCAATTTGAAAAAGTGAGTAGCTTTACCTGCTCAGGATGAGAAGTTAATACCAAGAATGATATAAGAATAGAAATTAAAAAAAAAGAACAATTGCTGTTAGTCATTTTCTATGGCTTAAAAAAATACCAAATTCAACACAAAAATACGAGGCTAATCTTCTTGAATGGCATTCAGTCTCAAGTAGAGTAATGTGGGCAAATATGAGAATGGGGAACTGGACAATGAGACTTATTTGTGCCTATGGTCCCACAGAAGGTTCTACTAAGGTAGATGTGGAGGAATTTTTTGAGGCTTTAGAAAAAGCAACTGACACAATGAAAAAGGAAAAGTTGGTCCTTGTTGGGGATCTAAATAGTAGAGTAGGAAATGATTGTGAGACATACAAAAATATTTTGGGAAAATTTGGAGAAAAGAGCAAAGCTAATGATAATGGCAAATATCTGTTGGATTTCTGCTCAGGACATGGACTGGTTATTACTAACACCATGTTCCAACATAAAAATGTGCACAAATTCACATGGAGAGAAGAGGCTAGGAATAAGAAAAGTCTCATTGACTATGTTATTGTTGACAGTGATGTTTTCTCCCTGGTGCAGGACACCAGAGTGTACAGAGGATTTGAAATTGGAAGTGATCACTATTTAGTCTTGAGCAGGATAAAATTGAATTTCATATTGAAAAGAATAACATGTAAGAAAGTTTTAAAGCGAATAAAAGTTGAGCAGCTCTCAGATGTGAACTGTAGACTAAAATACACAAAGATTATTGAAGAAAAAATGAAAGAGTTTGAGAACAGGAATCAAACCTTGGAGATTCAGTGGCAAACTCTGAAGGAAACATTGATTGATTCTGCCAGAGAGGCATGTGGTGAGGTTGTGTGCAAGGATAAAAAAATCAGAACTCCCTGGTGGACACAGGAAGTTAAAGAGGCAGTGAAGGAAAAGAAGAAAGCATATCAAAAGTTCCTGGCAAATAAGTCAGCTTTTACTCTTACAGAATACAGAGACAAATGTAAGAAAGCTAAACAGTGTGTAAAACTAGCTAAACAAAAGTCATGGGAGGACTTTGGCAAGAATATAGAAAATAAATATCAAGAAGGTGGCAAAATATTCTGGAGGTTGTTGAAGAAGCTTAGGAATGGAGGAAAGAGTGCTGTAAAAGGAATTAGAGATGATAAAGGTGAAATGAAAACAGGAGAAAAAGATATCCTTGAAGTATGGAGTAATTACTTTGAAAAACTGCTAAATGAAACAAGCAGTGATGACAGCACAGTGATAAAAAACACTGACCAGGCATGCAGTCAGGAATACATATCCATACTTGAAGTAGAAAAAGCCATCAAAGGCTTGAAATGTGGAAAAGCAGCAGGAGTAGATGATATTCGACCAGAAATGCTGAAGTATGGTGGTATAAGAGTCTTACAGTGGCTGCACTGCATAGTTCAGAAAGCCTGGACAGAGGGACGAATTCCTGATGATTGGAGTAGAGCTCTCATAGTACCCATATATAAAAAGGGAAATAAAACTGAATGTGAGAATTACAGAGGTATTTCCCTACTGAGTGTTCCTGGCAAGATCTATGCAAGTATACTTGAGAAACGGTTGAGAAGAATTGTGGAAGAAAAGCTTGGCGAAGAACAAGCTGGATTCAGGCCAAATAGAGGCTGTCAGGATCAGATCTTCACTTTACGACGAATAGTCGAGAAAGCATGGGAATATAACAAAGAGCTGTATTTAAGTTTTGTCGATTTGGAAAAGGCATATGACAAGGTGCCAAGAAAGATGCTATTCAATACGCTACAGTTATATGGTGTCAATGGGGCATTATATCAAGCAATACTTAGTCTTTATTTGAGTTGTGAGTCAGCAGTTAGAATTGAAGGAAGTACAGGAAGATGGTTTAATGTTAAATCTGGTGTGAGACAAGGATGTACATTATCCCCTCTGTTATTCATTATCTATATGGATCACATTATGAAGGAATGTGGTATTAAACCTGATATCAAAATTGGAGATGTTAATGTCAGCTCTTTGCTTTATGCGGATGATGTTATACTTCTAAATAAATCCGCTACAAGTCTGCAAGATTCTCTGACTAAATTGAATAGCTGTTGTAATAGATATGGTATGAAGCTCAGCAATAAAAAGACAAAGACAATGAAAATAGGCAGAATCATTGAAAATGTCAACTGTGTTGTGAATGGAGAACCTGTGGAACAAGTAAAACATTTCAGCTACTTAGGCACAATTTTTACTGAAGATGGTAAACTAAATATAGAAATAGACAACAGAATCAGCAAAGCTGGTATCGTGGGAAGTCAATTGAATAAATTCATATGGAATAAGAAAGAAATTAGTCGGAACACTAAATTAGCTGTATACAAGACTGTGTTCAAACCAATTTTAACTTATGGATCTGAGAGCTGGGTCAGAAGTAAAACACTTGACCAAAGACTAGAGACCGCAGATATGAGAGTCCTGAGAAAGATTAGAGGCGTGAACAGATGGCATCAATGGCAATATCATATTAAAAATGAGGATATTAGGAAAGAACTTGACATTGTCAGCATCCAGGAATGCGTTAGCAGAGCTAATCTCAGATGGTATGGTCACTTAAATAGAATGGGAGAGGAAAGATTAGCAAAACAAGTGTTCTCTACCAGGTTGGCAGGAAAACGACCCAGAGGAAGACCAAGATATAGGTGGATTGATATGGTACAAAGTGCCTTAGACGATAGAAATATAAGATCTGATAATGTTGGAGTCTTGACAAGTAACAGACTGATTTGGAGGAAAATTGTAGATAGGAAGTTAGTAATGATGTAATTTTTTCATGTAGTACTGTCATATCCTGTACACCCCTTGAGGGTACATGGCAGGAATTTGATGATGATGATGATGATGATAAAAAAATATCTAAAATCTTTATTTAAATTTGGTCTAGCTACTCACTGATGAAGCCTCAAAAAAGGCTGAAACCGGTCTGGGTAGTGACCTCCCACCATAATGTAATAACAGCATACATTTCCTAGGAAATGTGTTTTTACATTATGGAAAATACCTAAGAAAAGTTTTTACATTATGGAAAATACCTAAGAATAGCGATCAGAACTTTACCAACTTTGCTGCGAGTTCTCCGGTATTGTACTACGTACTAGGGTCACTTGCATTAGCTCACGCTAGTGGTCACCGATACTTTATAGTTTACTATATTCGGCATGAAACTCTCTGATTCCAATCTTTGAGTTTCTTATTCGGTTTTAAAACAATGTGGGATTTAATATCCCCTTAAGTTTAATAATGTTTATATCGCCGAAACGAAGCCTATTGGCTCTTTATATATAAGTAACTTAATGGTTGCACTTTTTTGAAAACTCGTATAGCAGAGTATATAAGTTCTTTTCGCTATACCCTTTGGTATCTATTTGGTCTAGCTACTCACTGATGAAGCCTCAAAAAAGGCTGAAACCAGTCTGGGTAGTGACCTCCCACCATAATGTAATAACAGCATACATTTCCTAGGAAATGTGTTTTTACATTATGGAAAATACCTAAGAATAGTGATCAGAACTTTACCGACTTTGCTGCGAGTTCTCCGGTATTGTACTACGTACTAGGGTCACTTGCATTAGCTCACACTAGTGGTTGCCGATACTTTATAGTTTACTATATTCGGCAGTGAAACTCTCTGATTCCAATCTTTGAGTTTCTTATTCGGTTTTAAAACAATGTGGGATTTAATATCCCCTTAATTTAAATAATATTTATATCGTCAAAATGAAGCCTATTAGCTCTTTATATTTAAGTAACCTAAAATCATGTTTGATTAGAATAAGTACTAAATTGTTACTTTATAAGACTCTGATAAGGCCTATACTTAAATATGCATCTGAAACATGGACAATGTCTATAAGAGATGAAGAAGCCTTTGGAATTCTTGAAAGAAAAATCCCACAAAGTATTTTTAGTAGTATTCAAATAGATGGAATATGACAAAGAAGGTCAAACCTTGAACTATATTGTGCCTATAAAGAAATAGACATTGTGAAATTTATCAAAATTCAACAAATGAAATGAGCAGGACACATAGTATGAATGTGTGATGAAAGAAATTCCAAAAAACTATTCTCACATAAACCAACAGGAATTCGACCTCGAATTCCCATTGGCTTATGTGAGGAAGGCCAAAACTATGATGGATTGACAATGTTGATAGAGACGTTTGAAAACCAAAAATTACCAAAAAAAAAAAGGACAGAATGGAAAAAGCTCCTTGCGAAAACCAGGAACCATACAGGGCTGTCAAGCCACCTGAAGAAGAAGAATGTAAGTTTCCAAGAGGAAAATCCCAGCTAATTCCAAACGAGACTTAGGTAAATTACTTTCAACTGAAAACTCCGTATATAGGTTCTTTCTTGTATGAATACTCAGATGTTGATTTTCACTCGTGTATGTTTAATAGAGATAACACACATCTAGAATTATAATTACTAACTTTATTTAGCTAATAAATTACTGCATTAATATTTAACTTTGGTCACCACATCATCTTAATGAACAAAAAGAAATACAACTACGCATGTGTATACAGGCACACTAGAAGAATAACAAATACAGATGGAGTATGAAAGGCAGGATCCTACAGTCCTAATGAGTGCAGTGATGGAAACTGGCTGAGTTGGATAAAGGAAATGTCAACATAATTCTGTTGAATTTTGCAAAGGCATTTGACAGAATACCACATAGAACTTGGTTACGCAAATTAGAACAAATGGGAATGGATATGACACTGGTTATGTTCCAACATAAAAATGTGCACAAATTCACATGGAGAGAAGAGGCAAGGAATAAGAAAAGTCTCATTGGCTATGTTATTGTTGATAGTGATGTTTTCTCCCTGGTGCAGGACACCAGAGTGTACAGAGGATTTGAAATTGAAAGTGATCACTATTTAGTCTTGAGCAGAATAAAATTGAATTTCATATTGAAAAGAATAACATGTAAGAAAGTTTTAAAGCAAATAAAAGTTGAGCAGCTCTCAGATGTGAACTGTAGACTAAAATACACAAAGATTATTGAAGAAAAAATGAAACAGTTTGAGAACAGGAATCAAAACCTTGGAGATTCAGTGGCAAGCCTTGAAGAAAGCCCCGATTGATTCAGCTAGAGAGGCATGTGGTGAAGTTTTCTGCAAGGATAGAAAAATTAGAACTCCATCATGGTGGACACAGGAAGTTAAAGAGGCAGTGAAGGAAAAGAAGAAAGCATATCAAAAGTTCCTGGCAAATAAGACAGCATGTGCTCTTAGAGAATACAGAGACAAATGTAAGAATGCTAAACACTGTGTAAAACTAGCTAAACAAACGTCATGGGAGGACTTTGGAGAATATAGAAAATAAATATCAAGAAGGTGGCAAAATTTTCTGGAGGTTGTTGAAGAAGCATAGGAATGGAGGGAAGAGTGCTGTAAAAGGAGTTAGAAATGATAAAGGTGACATGAAAACGGGAGAAAAAGATATCCTTGAAGTATGGAGTAATTACTTTGAAAAACTGCTAAATGAAACAAGAAATGATGACAGCACAGTGGTAAAAAACACTGACCAGGCATACAGTCAGGAATACATATCCATATACTTGAAGTAGAAAAAGCCATCAAAGGCTTGAAATGTGAAAAGGCAGCAGGAGTAGATGATATTCGACCAGAAATGCTAAAGTATGGTGGAATAAGAGTCTTACAATGGCTGCACTGCATAGTTCAGAAAGCCTGGACAGAGGGATGAATTCCCGATGATTGGAGTAGAGCTCTCCTAGTACCCATATATAAAAAGGGAAATAAAACCGAATGTGAGAATTACAGAGGTATTTCCTAACTGAATGTTCCTGGCAAGATCTATGCAAGTATACTTGAGAAACGGTTGAGAAGAATTGTGGAAGAAAAGCTTGGTGAAGAACAAGCTAGATTCAGGCCAAATAGAGGCTGTCAGGGTCAGATATTCACTTGACAACAAATAGTCGAGAAAGCCTGGGAATATAACAAAGATCTGTATTTAAGTTTTGTCGATTTGGAAAAGGCATATGACAAGGTGCCAAGAGAGAAGCTATTCAATACGCTACAGTTATATGGTGTCAATGGAGCATTATATCAAACAATACTTAGTCTTTATTTGAATTGTAAGTAAGCAGTTAGAATTGAAGGAAGTACAGGAAGAAGGTTTAATATTAAATCTGGTGTCAGACAAGGATGTACATTATCCCCTCTGTTATTCAATATCTATATGGATCACATTATGAAGGAAAGTGGTATTAAACATGATATCAAAATTGGAGATGTTAATCAGCTCTTGCTTTATGTGGAAGATGTTATACTTCTAAATAAATCTGCTACAAGTCTGCAAGATTCTCTGACTAAACTGAATAACTGTTGTAATAGATATGGTATGAAGGTCAGCAATAAAAAGACAAAGACAATGAAAATAGGCAGAATCATTGAAAATGTCAACTGTGTTGTGAATGGAGAAACTGTGGAACAAGTAAAACATTTCAGCTACTTAGTCACGATTTTTACTGAAGATGGTAAATTAAATATAGAAATAGACAACAGAATCAGCAAAGCTGGTATGGTGGGAAGTCAATTGAATAAGAGAGAAATTAGTCAGAACACTAAATTAGCTGTATAAAAGACAGTGTTCAAACCAGTTTTAACTTATGGATCTGAGAGGTGGGTCAGGAGTAAAACACTTGATCAAAGACTAGAAACTGCAGATATGAGAGTCCTGAGGAAGATTATAGGCATGAACAGATGGCATCAATGGCAATATCATATTGAAAATGAAGATATTAGGAAAGAACTTGACAGTGTCAACATCCAGGAATGCGTTAGCAGAGCTAATCTCAGGTGGTATGGTCACTTAAACAGAATGGGCGAAGAAAGATTAGCAAAACGAGTGTTCTCTGCCAGGTTGGCAGCAAAATGACCCAGAGGAAGATCAAGATATAGGTGGATTGATAGGTTACAAAGTGCCTTAGATGATAGAAATATAAGATCTTATAATGTTGGAGTCTTGACAAGTAACAGACTGATTTGGATGAAAATTGTAGATAGGAAGCTAGTAATGATGTAATTTTTTTTCATGTAGTACTATCATATCCTGTACACCTCTTGAGGGTACATGGCAGGAATTTGATGATGATGATCAATTGTTATTGATCAAATCAATAATGATTGATTTTGCCTGACCTCTAGTGAAAAAAAAAAAAAAAAAAACTATTACATCAAAGCTATATTCTATTTATAACATTGTCAGAAAACAAATTTATATGAACAGTTTTAATACAACAAGGTAGTGGCCAAATCCGTAATTTAAGAAGAGTGTTACATTAGAGTCATGAACGTGGATTGCTTAGTCTTAATTAAAATTAACACTTAGACCAAAAGGTTAAGCGGGGTAGAATGTGTCATCTGTATTCTTGGGATTTCAAATAACCATTATTGTTATCATTAGCTGTGATGTAAACAACAGGTGACTTTCCAGTCAATTCTATGTAAAGCATTCAGAGCATGATCAGAAAGACCAGATTTGCCATAGTTGTTAAATTTAATATACCATTTATGTTCCTTTTTTTCTGATAGGAATTCTGCGTCCTTTCAGCTATATAGGACAAATTACATGTGCATTGAATACAGTATACTCCAGGTTCAGT
Organism: Typopeltis vanoorti; assembly: GCF_054136105.1. Taxonomy (NCBI): domain Eukaryota; kingdom Metazoa; phylum Arthropoda; class Arachnida; order Uropygi; family Thelyphonidae; genus Typopeltis; species Typopeltis vanoorti. Next base: position 88,062,238 of record NC_143552.1, read on the forward strand.
CAGTGGAGGAAGTGGATCCTTGGATGAGTTGAATAAGTTTTTTAATTTTGCAGTAGGTTTAAAGATGGCATTAAGGTTGCATTTCTCTAGTATTCTGTTTATTTTATCTGATATACTATTAACATATTGAATGGCTACAGTTTTATTGTAATCTAGTTTATTTTGTTTTTAAGTGGAGTCTTGTGAAGAATTTTGTTGATAGTATTTTGACTGTAGCCATTTTTCAGAAAGGTATTGCTGGTAACTTTTAAATCATGTTTAAGTGCTTGTTCACTGGAGCAAATCTTCAAAGCCCTGATTTTTACTGTATTAATGACACGTAGTTTTTGTGTTGGTGGTGGCAGGAGTTAACGTGTATATATATATATTGGCCAATATGTGTAGGCTAACAGTAAACAGTGAAAGAAAGACTGCCTGAAGGAAGAATACACTGTGACAAGTGTATCTAGAAAAGGAAGTGAGTTCTGACTTTCAATTTCAATTGTAAATTATATGTGTTTGTGTTGTTTGTTTAGGTAGCAGAGGAAAGTGTCTAATGTCTGGCAGCCATGGGATCAGATAGCGGAAACATAGTCAACAAATCTAAGCCAGACTTTGGGTCTTAAGGGAGAGGAATCTTAGAGAATGTTGCTAAGATGTTCCATGTAAAAGTTAGCAATTTTGTAGGTAACAAAGATTTTACCACACTAAATAGCCAGACTGTAGTACATGGGCAAAGAGCATTGTGATATTGGCAGGCATTTGTCTGTAAAAGAAGAATTGTATCAATGATTGGGACATTTGTGAAAAGTGCAGGGACATCAAAACTGACTAATAAATCACTTTTCTTTAGTGTGATGTCTTTAATTTTGTTTACAAAATGTTGTATTTTTTTCATAAAGGAAGGGGAATGACCAACCAACTACTTGAGTGTTGATGCTAGTTTCTTGGCTAGATGATAATTGGGGTTGCCAATGCCCTCAACTATCGGCCGAAGCAGATTCTGCTTGTGAATCTTGGGCAAACCATAAATTCTCGGGGAACAAGCACAGTTTGGAAGTAGCTTTTTAATTGTATCCATGGGCCAGGATGTGACTGATTTAAGTAATTTTTCTGTTTTCTTTTTAATCTGATTAGTTGGGTTATAGTTTACAAGTTGATAGATGCTGTTGTCTTGAGATTAATTGATTCATTTTTTCTAGGTAAGTTGTTCAGTTTAAAATAACATGGGCACCGTCTTTATCAGCTCTAGTGATTAAGATGTCCTGATTTGCTTTTAAAAATTTCCCAGCTGCCAATTCAGATTTCATTAGGATACTAGTTATTGTAGTAATATTTAAAATGTTTGAGGTTTCTAAATGTATTTTATCAGCTATGGTGATTGGAAAACATCCTATGCTTCTTTCAATACAGTATATAAAATCCAATTTGTTGACAGTGCTGGGTGCCTGAGCAAAGTTTAAGCCTTTACTAAATAGCAAGAGTTCATTATTGTTCAGGGCATGGCTAGAAAGGTTAATCAGATGACTGTTCATTGAAGGAGTTGGTGGCTCCTGTTATCACTTAATTCTGGTTGGTTGTTATTATCCTCTCTTGTTTGTGGTGGTGGTTGGCTGTTTTTGTTATCATTGGCTCGTGGTTGGCTGTTTACATTCAATGATGAGAAATTTAAATTTCTCCGTTGGCTATTTGAATATTCCTGATCTTTAAATCTAAGGAATTATGGATTTGGCCACTATCTTGTTGTATTAAAACTATCTATATGAATTTGTTCTCTGACAATGTTATAAATAGAATATAGCTTTGATGTAGTAGTTTTTTTTTCCATTAGAGGTCAGGCCAGTAGCATAACAATTGATCAAATCATTGTCACTTTGGCTTACTGTTAGAAATGTAACGTAGCTTGTCTTTGTGTGTGTGTGTATATATATATATATATATATATATGTATACTCCAGATGATAACAATAATATGAAGGTCAAAACATAGGGAAATTAAAATAATTATTCCTAACACGGTTGTGGTCTCCATAATTTTACTAAAATGAATGCTAATTACCATGCAACACTTAAAGGATGTTTCCATATTTCAGGTTTTTGATGCCTTTTTCTACTTCAAGTATGGATATGTATTCCTGACTGCATTCCTGTTCTACCAGTGAAACAAAAGTCATTATTATTATTCTACTGTTCTACTACCGCAACGACACTGGTTGTTTCATTTAGAAGTCTTTACAAGTAATTATTCCAAACATCTAGAATATCTATATTTTCAGTTTTCATGTCACTTTTATCATCTCTGATTCCTTTTACAGCACTTTTCCCTCCATTTCTAAACTCTTTCAATAGCCTCCAAAATGTTTTGCCATCTTCCTGATATTTATTTTCTATATTCTTACCAAAGACTTCCCATGTAGTATGCCCTCCCACGATGAGTCCTTGAACTCCCCTGAAGGTGTCATATAATAATAATAATGATTTTTGTTTCACTAGTTTCACACAGTACTTCATTTTCTTACATTGTTCTCTGTATTCTCTAAGAGCATAAGCTGAATTACTTGCCAAGAACTTTCCATATGCTTTCTTCTTTTTCTTGACTGCATCTTTAATTTCCTGAGTCCACCATACAGTTCTTATTTTTCTATCCTTGCAGACAAGTTCACCACATGCTTCTCTGGCTAAATCAATCAATGTTTTCTTTAGGGTTTGTCATTGAATCTTCAAAGTTTGGTTCTTGTTTAAACTTTTTCATTTTTTCTTCAATGCTGTCTGTATATTTGAGTGTACAGTTCACCTCTGAAAGCTGCTCAACTTTGATTTGTTTGAAAACTTTCTTAAACAGTCTTCTTTTCAATATGAAAATCAATTTTATCCTGCGCAACACTAAATGGTGATCACTTCTATTTCAAGTCCTCTGTATACTCTTGCATCCTGAACTAACAATAAGATAGTCAATGAGACTTTTCATTCCTTGCATCTTCTCTCCCTGTGAATTTGTATACATTTTTATGTTAGAACATGGTGTTAGTAATAGCCAGTCCATGTCCTGTGCAGAAATCTAGCAGGTACTTACCATTATTATTATTAGCTTTGCTCTTTCTCCAAATTTTCCCAAAACATTTATATATATCTGGTAATCATTTCCTGCTCTGCTGTTTAGATCCCCAACAAGGACCAACCTTTCTGTTCTCATTGCAAGCTACATTGTTTTATGCCTCAAAAAATTCCTCCATTTCTTCCTTGGTAAAATCTTCTATGCGACCATAAGCACAAAACAGTCCAGTTCCCCATTTTGATATTTGCTAACATTACTCTACTTGATATTGCCTACCATTTAAGAAGATTATCCTCATATTTAGTATTGAATATTATAACTACTCCCTCTTTTCCCTGATTTTATTGCCCATTTTTGTCTCCTTTGTTTCAGTCACACCTATTATGTTGATCTGGTACTTAACCAATTCTTCTGTTAGTTCCATTTTTTTCCCCCCATTGATTCTTCTTACATTGATAGTACCAATTTTTGAACTCTGCTGATGTTGAGTTGGGATGTGTTCTGAGATTTCTTCCAGTAGCTGACTTTTCACTGTTCACCCTGGTTCCTTGGCAAAAACAAGGGAGCCTTGTTCGACCAGGGTATGCCTCAGCCGGCATGAAATTCTATCATTTATACCATCATTTTACATTGTGATTTAAACCAATAAGAATACAATTTGGTCAGCTAAATCCCAAATGCCAGCCCATCCTTGCTTGTTCGATATACGGGTATATACCTAAAATGATGTACCACCACGAGATTGGTCAAACTGGTCATTAGGTCAGTTCTCTGCATTCCTTAAAAGGATACATAGTGGTCTCCACTCAGTTATACAGCTTTGACCATCCCTGATGATAATAATATCAAAATAACAGTCTCCTATTTTAGGTAAAGTGAGGAAGCTGGATTTGTTCATATTTTGTGAATGTTGTAAAGTGTGGCAGATTCTAAAAATAATCTCTCCAATTCATGTCTGCTCCTGTATAAAAGAGATGTTTTGTTCTATTGGATTCAGTGATTCATGTCCATAGCTTTGTTTGTTTTTGGGTTTAATGGCTAAAGAATAGCTATGGTCATACTGTGGAAAAAACACATGTATAATTAAGGGGCTTATAAGTCTAAAAATTATATATATAAAAGTCGAAATAACAAGAAAAAAAATCATAAATGAAATAATTCAACAATTCTTAGAATTATACTATTTAATAAATAAGTAAGAGGGATCTCCTTCTTTTTCTCAAAAAGTGTTGAAAAAACAAATGTGAAAGAAGAGTATAAAATGGATACAAAAAGTATTAAAAAAATATTAAAATTCATAAAATGTACATAAATCTGAGTTTCTTTTTTTTTTTAAAAAAAAAAAACATTTACAATAACTTAAACTAAAAAATATATACGTTAGATAAGGTGGTAAAGGTTAATACTCTGTAAGAACTTAAAAACAGGATTAACAGTTGATGAGTGAGTCTAATAAAATCTGACTAAGTGTATGGGGCTCAGACAGATTATAAAAAATGGCTAAAATAATGACTGCTCTTGTTGGCAAAACAAGGGCAGTCTATTAAAATATGAGTGATGGATAGTCCAGAGACACAACACTCACAATAAATATGTCATCACCCCTCAGAAGGAAGGAGTGGATGGGATGGCAATGACTTATGCAGAGCCAAGCAAGAGCAACTTCCTCTGTTCACACCCAGCACATGCTAGACTGTCATAATTTAATGTCAGGCTTAATTTGGTAGAGTTAATTATTTGTATTTCAGTTCCAGGAGTGCTGCCACTGGCATAGAAGTTTTTTTGTCTAATAATATGCTGGTGATCTGTGTGTGGTACAAGCAGGCAGTGGATGTTGGAGAAATATCACCAGGAAGCTTATGTGTTCAGGCTGGGGGAACAGGAGCCAACACTTTGAAACCTGCAGCCCATGCCCTAGTGTACTCTTGTGCAGAATACTGTGCTCCAGTGTGGTATTTAAGTCATCATGTCAGCAAGGTCGATCGACATGCAACTTAACAATACCATGAGAACCAACATGGGTTGCATAAAGTCTACACCTGTTGAGTAGCCACCAACACTTTCTAGCATCATACCACCAGGTTCCACCAGGCATAAGGAGAAAAGCTGCTGTTAACAGAGAGTGGATAAAATGTATGGGGAAATAACAACTTATCCATCCATGAGGATCTCCAAAATCTACAATCTATTCGCTTTAAGGTCCTGTGACCCAATCTGGAAAAATCAGCAACCAGATACATATTCTCCTGAAACTGAATAGAAGAATTGCTAGATTACTTCAACAATAAAAAATGGATACCTTATTACAGACCCCACAATTGAGCCCCCCCATCCCCTTGCCTTTAACCTATGCAGATGGCAATGGAGCACACTCAACTGCCTGAAAACAGGCCCTGCCAGATGTGCTACCATGATGTACAAGTGAGGCCTGCATCAATCTCCAATATGTGATTGTGGTGCTGATCAACAGACCATCAATCATATTATTCAGGACTTCCTAATGCAGAGTGCACATCGATGGACCTGTTCCAGGCTACCCTGGATGCAATCCAAAAATGGATAAGAGACGATATTTGAACTTAAATTTGTGATTTTTAGCATATCATTTTAGTATATGTATATATATATATATATATATATTTATTTCTTCACTTTTCTATTTTTATCTTTCTATGTGCACAAACCCAACCCAGTTCTTCTCCTCTCACTTTCTCCTCTTTTTATAATCCCCTCTGGATTAATCTGATAAAATCCTCTCACTAACTTAAATGTCTCTATCATATCACCTCTTTTCCTCCTATCCACCAAACTAATAGTTTCAGAAGCCAATCAGTGTAATCATTAAACAGAGCTCTCCCCCTCCCCAAGGAATGGTGATATTCTTTCACATTTGCTGCTATGCCAACTCGGATATTACATATTGCTGTTGTGCTGGAGTGAGTTAAAAAATATGAGTTTTGAACTATGTTATGGAATGTCAGTTTGTTTAAATCTTCTGTGAAAAATAAGTCTATTTATTTTGTTTTATTGCTATTTTTATTAGAATAATTAGTTTTTTACAATACATTGCTGATTTCTGCATTTTTTTTTTTTTACTGCATTTGATATATATCCTAATATTCTGATGAGAAGGAGTAGTGCAATAAAATAGTGCATGAAACAGCACAAGAACAAGAGTAGAGCAACAAAGAGAAATGCTGAATATTTCGAACAAGAGGGCATACCCCCCCCCCCAAATGAACAAAACCAAGCCAGTACCAAAACTAATGACAATATTAAAAATGAATTAACTTCTGAAATCTCAACACTAAAAAAATTATTAGATGATGATATTGGGAATTAGAAAAGTCAAGAGGCATTTAGGGAAGTATAAGAGGAACAAGAAATTTAAGCAGCAAAAGGAGAAACAACAGCATACTGAATCACGTAAGACATTATTGAGTAATGATAATCAGGTAAGTAGAACATAAAAAGAAGAATATGGTATGGTAATTCTATTATAAAATGGTATTTTGGGCCATGTTGCTAATTCAAGTTTTCTGGGTGTTAAAAACAAAAATTTAATTAATCAACTAATAAACAGAAAAGAAAAGTAAAAAAGATAGTAGTTCTCACAAGTATAAACAAATTAACCAGTAATAAATACATTATAAGAAAGGATTGCTGGAAGAAGCAAGAGTGAAGTATGAGAAAGTGAAAATTTATTAGTATATTTCCAAGATATGATAGCACTAAATTAAGAAGCACTATGATGGCAAACAACTCAATGTACAGACTGTGCAGAAGGAATGATTGTGAGTTTTTGAATGTGTGAAGAGAGTTTGAGGAAGGAATGAATTTATACAAGGACAAACTGAACCTGAATGCTTTTGGAATCAGATTTGCAGAGAAATTATTGATTGGTTGTCCTGATATCCCAGTGTATCAGGACTATTTTGAAAGTTTAAATTAGCCAGTGTTTCATGAAATCTTAATTGTGCTCTGGATATGGTATCCTTCTTGAATCCTTCAGGATATATATATATATATATATGTAAATTAATTTTTGGAAAATGATAGAAAGGATGATGTTAAAGTGATACACATTGAGCACTTTTATATTTGCCAGCTAACAATTATTGTTTATACAGTTAATAATGATTACTGCAATAAATTTAAATACCTGGTAGTAGGTGTGGTTTCTTCTGACTGTTTCTTTGCTTCCTCAGCCATTTTTTTATATTTTTCCTATTAGACAGAAACATGAATATCTATTAGTCCAATAGTTATACTTTACAATAATGTAAACATATTTATTTCAATAAAGTGAAATATACAGGAATACTGCTTCTACTGTTTATCCGACCACACTAGGAAAGCAATTTGCCATTCTTATAGTTGTAGAATCGAATAATTGAAGTACATTTACATGGTGCAGTACCAGAAGTGATTTTACATGCAAGGGTCGATTAATTGAAAACTCATTGTTTTGAAAGTTGGATAAATGATTAGTGTATTTCACACTTTGCTGAAACAATCTTTATGAATTTTTATTTTAAATGGAGTTACAATTTTAAAAATGAAAAACAGATAGCTAGCACTAGTTTTGAAGAAAATAATCAAAAATATAGTTTCCAGGTCATTTCATTTTCTATCTTTGCTAAATGTGTGTCTTTCAAGAACCTAGATAATGCTTGCTTGCTTGAGCTGATGAAATACTGGTGTGTAAATATCTAATTTAGTTACTAAATTATTCATTTTCATTCCTGTACCACACAGTTATTCTTCCAGAAAACATAAGTAATTGCAACACATAAGGAAATATATCTTATCCTTGTTTTTAAAGAGTTTCAACTGAAGCCTTTTTGAACTTTTCTTCAGTGATTATCACAAAAATATTTTTCAAAATACTAAAAGTTTATGAACAGTTTTCTAGTGAATTTCTTTCAGCATATCATTGTATCTATCTGTGGAGCTTAGCTGTAACTTTTCAGTAGTTTGTTATAGTGAGCACATTTGTTATTCATTATGTAGAATTATGGAGATAAACTCTGGTTTTAGAACAATTCTTAAAACTAAGATAAAACAACATGACATTTTAACATTTATATCAATGTCATCATCAGGACACACACACTGGGACAAAGCTAATCCCAGTATATTCTTGTAAGCTACAGCATAACTGCTCTGTCAATCAAGCCTTCCTAGCTTGACCTCTGGCGAGGGAAAGAAAGAAAGAATGAATGAACAAAATTTAAATAATAAATCTCATCTCATCTTTTTTCCCTCTTTTACCTTGCGGTGTCGAGGGGTTATTAATCAATGGACCGTTCACAGGATAAGGTGGTCAGCCCTATGCCCTAGTGTATCCTATGTCCATAGTGACATAGTCCATATTGGTGTTGAGTTCTCAAGGTCGGTTTGCCTGCTTTGCAGGATGAAAAATCCCAGATAAACTGGGGAGAAAAACCCTACTGTCCACGCCCAAGACAGGCTAACTTTGCTATGGCTGAGAAAGATCCTTAAGCTCCTCACATCAGCGACAGGAATCGAACCCAGGACACTCCTTTCCCGGGCATATGGTTGCGAGGCGCATAGCCACTCAGCTAACTGCACGGACCGGACCTTAAATAATAAAATAAAAAAATAATTATAAAACAATAATAATTAATCACTTAAATAAGTGGAACTACTCGTATATCAATTGTTTCTGATTAAATTCTCTACAGTCCTGTTATTTTTAGGTTATTTTATTGTTCCTTAATCACTAGATATAAATTGATCTAGATTGTCTTTCTGGAGTTCTTCCATTCCATTCTGTTCTATTCCTAGATGCTGCATGGCTGCAGATGAGTCTTCCAGACTCATGGAACTGTTAAGCCACCAATCTTGTTGAGACTATGATGATTATGATGGATTAGCATCTCACAGACTTCTTTCAATTTTCTGTCGTACTAAGTTTTGGATGACATAAGAACCGGGTGTCTTTCTAATCAATTCTGCAGCATGTTTGATTGAAGTGCATGAAGGGCCTGACTCTCTGTAATTAAGAAATTCAATGTATTGTTTGTGTTGTTCTTTCTTATTGGGATTGTATGTCCTGTTTCCCCCCCTACCCCTATGTAGGATGAATCACAGGTATACTGGAATTTGTATAACCATGGTTGGGCAGAAGGGGGGGGGGGGGTCTTTGTAGCAGCTGGGTAGGCTTTTTTTAATTTTCTGTGTGGTTTGAATGCCACCTTAACATTATGTTTTTGTAGCATTCTATTTTTTGAACATATATAGGTTGTGACTGGGATTTCTAGAGAGGATCCAGAGGAGAGTTACAAAAATTGTTCCAGATCTATGGGAATTCTCCTGATGGTCTGTGGGCTCCAAAAAAATAATCTGACAGGAAAAAAAAGAGGAGACTGATAGAAGCATAATAAGTTATTAGACGGGTTTAATAACTTTTTTATACTTTAATAACTGAGAGAAGACCTCCACATAGCCTTTAAAGGAATGCAGAGAACCAACCACGGCTTCTGACTTAATGTCCAATCCTCACCTTCTCATGGTGCACCCTGTTGGGTATCTACCTGATTACTAAACAAACGAGGATGGGCTGGCAATTTGGGATTTAGCTGACCAAATTGTATTCTTATTGGTTAAACCAAAATAAAAAATGATGGTACAACATGACAAAATTTCATGCCGGCTGGGGTGTCGCCTAGTTAAACAAGGCTCCCGTTGTTTTCACCATGGAACCAGGGTGAGCAGCGAAAAGTCAGCTAATGGAACAAATCTGAAAACACACCCAAACTCAACATCACCAGAGTTAAAGATCGGTACTATCAACATAAGAAGCCTGAATGGCAAAGAAATGGAGCTAGCTGAGGAATTAGATAAGTACCAGATCGACATAATAGGGTTGACTGAAACAAAAAAGACAAAAACTGGTGAGATCTTTCTGAGCAATAAATACAAAATGTTATATTCAGGCAATGACAGTCAAGAAAAAGAAGGAGTAGCCATAGTATTCAACACTAAATATGATGCTAATCTTCTTGAATGGCAGGCAGTCTCAAGTAGAGTGATGTGGGCAAATATGAGAATAGGGAACTGGACAATAAGACTTATTTGTGCCTATGGTCCCACAGAATGTTCTACTAAGGTAGAAGTGGAGGAATTTTTTCAGACTTTAGAAAGAGTAACTGACACAATGAAAAATTGGTCCTTGTTGGGGATCTAAATAGCAGAATAGGAAATGATTGTCAGATATACAAAAATATTTTGGGAAAATTTGGAGTAAAGAGCAAAGCTAATAATAATGGCAAATATCTGTTGGATTTCTGCTCAGGACATGGACTGGTTATTACTAACACAATGTTCCAACATAAAATGTGCACAAAATCACATGGAGAGAGGACGCAAGAAATAGAAAAGTCTCATTGACTATGTTATTGTTGATAGTGAAGTTTTCTCTCTAGTGCAGGGCACTAGAGTGTACAGAAGATTTGAAATTGGAAGTGATCAACATTTAGTCTTGAGAAGGATAAAATTGATTTTCATATTGAAAAAAATAACATGTAAGAAAGTTTTAAAGCGAATAAAAGTTGAGCAGCTCTCAGATGTGAACTGTAGACTAACATATAGAAAGATTATTGAAGAAAAAATGACAGAGTTTGAGAACAGGAACCAAACCTTGGAGAGTCAGTGGCAAGCCTTGAGAAAAACCCTGATTGATTCAGCCAGAGAGGCATGTGGTGACTGCAAGAATAGAAAAATCAGAACTCCATGATGGATACAGGAAGTTAAACAGGCAGTGAAAGAAAAGAAGAAAACATATGAAAAGTTCCTGGACAAATAAGTCAGCTTGTGCTTTTAGAGAATACAGAGACAAATGTAAGAAAGCTAAACACTGTGTAAAACTACCTATACAAAAGTCATGGGAAGACTTTGGTAAAAACATAGAAAATAAATATCAAGAAGGTGGCAAGATATTCTGGAGGTTATTGAAGCAGTAAAAGAAGTTAAAGATGATAAAGGTGACATGAAAAGTGGAGAAAAGATATCCTTTAAGTATGGAGTAATTACTTCGAAAAATTGCTAAATGAAACAATCAGTGACAGCATAGTGGTAAAAAATACTCAACAGGAATACATATCCATACTTGAAGTAGAAAAGGCCATCAAAAGACTGAAATGTGGAAAGGCAGCAGGAGTAGATGATATTCAACCAGAAATGCTAAAGTATGGAGGATAAAAGTCTTACCGTGGGTGCACGTCATAGTTCAAAAGGCCTCGACAAAGTGACGAATTCCAGATGATTGGAGTAAAGCTCTCATAGTACCCATATATAAAAAGGTAAATAAAACTTAATGTGAGAATTACAGAGGTATTTCTCTACTGAGTGTTCCTGGTAAGATATATGCAAGTATACTTGAGAAACGGTTGAGAAGGATTGTGGAAGAGAAGCTTGGTGAAGAACCAGATAGATTCAGGCAAAATAGAGGCTGTCAGGATCAGATTTTCACTTTACGACAAATAGTTGAGAATTCATGGAATATAACAAAGATCTGTATTTAAATTTTGTAGATCTGGAAGGAGGATGAGGAGGTAGAGAGAGTTTATGGTGATATAGAAAAGGGCTTGAAATGTAAAGACCCAAAAGACAATTATAATACAGGGCAATATGAATGCAAAAATCGAAAAAGGAAGGGAGGAAGATATTGTTGGGCTATATGGAGTGGGAGTGAGAAATGAAAGAGGAGATATGTTGTTGGATTTCTGTAGAAAACATGATTTGACAATTATGAACACTTGGTTTAAAAAACATCCAAGAAGATTGTATACGTGGAAAGCCCCAGGGGAGGATATAAATAATAGAAGGAATCAGATAGATTATGTTTTGATAAACAAAAGATATAGAAATAATATAAAAGATGTGACAGCATATCCAGGAGCAGACTGTAATATTGTCATCAACTATGATGAAAATTAAGTTAAAACAAAGTAATTACAAAGAAACAAAATAAATCATGGAATATAGAGCAGCTGAAAATACCAAATAATGCGAATAAATTTACAAAGAAAGTAAAGGAAGAAATGAAGGAGAGAAATATACAAGCAAGTGATAATGTAAGTGAAAAATGGAAGATTCTGAAGGAAAGCATAATTACTGCTACAGAATTGCATTTAGTTAAAAAAGAAGAGGAAAGAGAAAAGAAAAAAAACATGGATAGCAAAGTATTTCGAGAAAAATAACAAAAAGAAGAAAACTAGTTAATAGTAAAACAGAGGAGGAAAAAAAGCAGTATAAAGACTTTAATAGAGTTACAAAGAGAGATAAGAAGGAAAAAGGAAGAGTGGTTAGATGAAATGAGTAAAGACACAACAGCAAAGGCAGAAAGAAATGACATAAAAGGTGTTTAGAAAAACATTAATATGATGACAGGAAGGAGAAAGATACAAAAGTTTGGAGCAGTCAAGAAGTATACAGATAGAACTTATAAGAAATATATGTGAAAAAAAAGTATGGAAGAGTTATGGAAAATTATTAACGGAAAATTGATCTTCTAAACACCAGAGTGGTTTAGAAGATCAATTTTTATCCCCATTCCAAAAAAAGACGGGAGTTTTAGACTGTAGTAATTTTAGAATGATAAGTCTTATAACTCACACAGCAAAAATTCTGGCACAAATAATTTTGGAGAGAATTAAGAGTAAAATAAAAAAAGAAATGAATAAAGAACAGTTTGGTTTCCGAACCAACAGAGGAACTAGAGAGGCCATAGCTTGTTTAAGAATTATTGGGGATAAAACACTTAAACCATGGTGGAAAGATATTTTTGGGATTTCTAGGTTTTGAAAAGGCATTTGATATAGTGAAACATAAAAGGCTTTTTGAAATTATAGAAAATATTGATATTGACTTGTATGATTTGGAAATATTAAAGAGAATATATTGAACAGCATCAGTATGTGTAAATGGAGAGGAAACATTTCCATTTAGAGAGAGAAGTTAGACAAGGATGTAAGTTATCACCATTTTTATTAAGGAATAAAAATAAATGGAAGAATCATCAATAACTTAAGGTATGCAGATGATGTAGTGGTGATGGCAGAAAGCAAAAATGGATTACAACAAATTGTTCAAAGAATTGAAAACTACTGTAAAGACTAAGGATAAACACAAAGAAGACCAAGATATGATAATGGGGGCAGAAAAATAGGAGATAATGCAAAGATAAGGTGTGGAGGAAAGATTTTAGAAGTAGAAAGATTTCAATATTTAGGTAGTTGGATCTCAGAGAAAGGAACTTCAGAGTTGGACATTAGAAACAGAATAGGTAAAGTTAAATTGGCATTTATGGAAATGAAGAGAATTTAATAAATAAGAATATTAAAATTAAAATTATGGACACTCAGAAAGAGAGATATGGAAAGAATTAATGCATTGGAAATGTGGTGTTACAGAAGGATGAAAAAGATTAGCTATACAGAGAGAATATCAAATCAAGAAGTTTTAAGAAGAGTTGGGATGGAAAGAACACTGCTTAAAAACATTATACAAAGAAAGACTAGATTTGCAGGATATCTTCTGAGAGGTTCCTCAGGACATCTGACAAGAACTATATTACAAGGGAAAGTTGAAGGGAAGAGAAGACGCGGAAGGCCAACCAAAGAGTGGTTTAATGACATCATGGTGGAATGGACTGGTTTAAGAATGACAGAGAGAAATGGAGAAAAGCTGCTCATCTGCTACAACCCTCTTTTTAGAGGATGCTACCGGACAACGACAACATCTGGAAAAGGCATATAACAAGGTGTCAAGAGAGAAGCTATTCGAAACGCTATATATGGTGTCAATGGGGCATTATATCAAGCAATACTTAGTCTTTATTTGAGTTGTAAGTCAGCAGTTAGAATTGAAGGAAGTAAGGAGGATGGTTTGATGTTAAATCTGGTGTCAGACGGATGTACATTATCCTCCTCTGTTATTCATTATCTATATGGATCACATTATGAAGGAAAGTGGTATTACACCTGATATCAAAATTGGAGATGTTAATCTCAGCTCTTTGCTTTATGTGGATGATGTTATACTTCTAAATAAATCCGCTACAAGTCTGCAAGATTCTCAAAAGTGAATAACTGTTGTAATAGATATGGTATGAAGGTCAGCATTAAAAAAAACAAACACCATGAAAATAGGCAGAAACATTGCAAATATCAACTACATTGTGAATGGAGAATATATAGAACAAGTAAAACATTTCAGCTACTTAGGCACGATTTTTAGTGAAAATGGTAAATTAAATATGGAAATAGACAACAGAATCAACAAAGCTGGTATAAGCTGAATAAATTTATATGGAATAAGAGAGAAATTAGCCAAAACACTAAATTAGCTGTATACAAGACAGTATTCAAGCCAATTTTAACTTATGGATCTGAGTGGTAGGTCAGAAGTAAAACACTAGACTATACAAAGACTAGAGACCGCAGATATAAGAATCCCGAGAAAGATTAGAGGGGTGAACAGATGGCAGAAAAACAAGAAGGTTAAAAACAAGAAGACGTTCTTCTTCTTCTTGTTTTTAATATGATATGGCAATATCATATTGAAAACAAGGATATCAGGAAAGAACTTGACAACGTCAGCATCTAGGAATGCATTAGCAGAGCTAATCTTAGGCGGAATGGTGACTTAAACAGAATGAGAGAGGAAAGATTAGCAAAACAACTGTTGTCTGCCAGATTGGCAGGAAAAAGACCCAGAGGAAGACCAAGATATAGGTGGATTGATACAGTAAAAAATGCCTTAGAAAATAGAAATATAAGATCTGATAATGTTAGAGTCTTGACAGGTAAACGATAGACAGATTTGGAGGAAAATTGTTGATAGGAAGTTAGTAATGACGTAATTTTTCATGTACTACTATCATATCCTGTAAACCCCTTGAGGATATATATATCAGGAATTTGATGATGATGATGAATTTTTTGAAATGCCTACATTGTTTAATATGAGAATCATAACTGGTCAAACTGATGTGGTTCTCTAGAAGTTTGACCAAATAATTAGAAAAAAAAGGTAGTGGGAAAACTCATGCCACTGACAATCAGCCTGAGCAATGTCAGATTTATGAAAGTTTAGGAGTACAATGTAAATGTGGAGTTAAAAGGTTTTGACATTTTATGCATTTGTTTCTCTATGTTAGGAAAAAAAAAAAGTGTGTGTGTGTGTGTATATATATATATATATATACTGAGACAAACAGTATACTGTTCATATCCCAGTATTTTACAAGATGAGAAGAAAAATGAGAAAGAATTACCAAATTCCTACTTTAGACGTAATTTGCTATACACGTAGCACTATGATCAAATGTGTTTGAGGTTGTGTTTGTTTTTATATTTATATGCAATGGGTTATTGAAAATGAATGATTTATAACCAAATTTATTTTGATAGTAACCCTAAAAAAGAATCATTCAGCTTGTTACACAGAAAGCAAAGACTATGATCCATATATATACCTGATCTCCTTAGCATACCTAGGGTATGAGAAATAGAATTATAGATATTATTAAGATATCTAGTTGGCTGAGTGGCTAACATGTGTGTTTTCTCCAATCAACAGGCTGCAGGTTCAAATCCCAAGACAGGCATGAATGTCTGTGATTATTTTTAGGTGGGTGATAAATTTCTATTCCCAAATGTGAGACCACCACCTGATGGAGGCTGGAAGTGGCTTGAATAAGTTTCATGTTTAAAAGAAGAGTTTCTGAACCCACCTAGGGCGCTAATGTAGTACAGATTTATAAACTTTTATGGGTGGGAGTCACATAAAGAGATCTCCGTAAGAAACAACAATCTATTATATTATATTAGTACCATGGTGATTTCAAAATTTACCAGACTTGTGCTTGCAGCAAACTAAACAAACACAGGAAATGGATGAACATTACAAAATAAAGTAAGGAGAATAGTATAGTTATACCAATACAACAGACAAGAAATATTCAATAAATATACATATATAGATAACAATATGAGCAAAGACAGTCCAGTCCTCCTCTGTTTATATGCCTTATTTGCAGAATAATTTCTACATTTATATTCAATATTTCTTTAAAGAATCCAGAAAATACATCCATTTACAAGTGCTCTAAACAAGAATCAGAGTTAATATTCAGATATTTGTATATGTAATATGTTTCAGAAATTATAACCATGTCTTATAGTATATCTGAATTGCTTGAAAGCAATGAGAAACAAGCAACTATATGTGCAATGCACGTGATGCAAGCATAACTTTTCAAGTGGATGAGTTAACTTGAGTGATATTAAAGTTTGAAAATCTTCCTAGCTGTGAGAGTTATTTTGCAGCATGCTGGGTTTCAACACTCAAAATATTTATCTGCAACATTGTTGATGGACAGTAACGTGACTATGCCCTTGTATTACTGGATGTTTATTGTAGGATGTTATTAATAGTTTTTAGGTTGCAATATTTTTTACAACAAAAATGCAATAATAAGTGGATTATAATAAGTGGATATGTTGTGACTTTAAGATTTTTATGATACTCATTTTCTGGGCAGGGTGATGGTTGAGAAGTAAAATAAATACAGATATCTGCCAGTGGTGAATTTTTAGCAGAAGACTGAGAACATTGATTTATTTTGTTTGGTAGCTGGGTAATCTTTTTATTTTTTTACATTTTTGATTTTTTTAGTGCTGCATGAATAGAGAGAGGCAATGAAAGATGAATAGGAAGAATGAATAAACTGATAGAATTAACTGCCATGACACTTGTTAATATTAACTCAGACATATCGTAATGTATGTAGTAAGAGATGAATTTAACATTAGACATATAAACTGCAAATATTACTTATGATAAAAAATAAAAAAAAAAGAGAGTGGGGGAGGGAGGGGTGCTAAATTAAATTTTGGATTTACTTAACACTTCATTTTATTTTTATACTCCATTTCATTTAATGTAAAATAAACTCTTAGCAATCTTTCTCAAATTAATATATTATCTTTTAAAACAAATACTTACCTTTTTCTTTTCTGAAAGTTCATTGAACTCCTGGGCTAACAATTTCATTAAATGCTGTTTTGATAAATCAGAATGTTTTTGGCGATATAAAGGAAGTTTTTCTTGTTGGAAATAATATATAGGGGGTAAAGGTTTTTTGTTTCGAGTAATATCAATACTATCACTTTCTCCAGTATCTACTTTATTTCCACTACCATTTGCTGAGTTTTCAACAGGTAGTACTTTCTTCTTATTGTTTTTAGATTCACCTTCCAGTTTTTGACGTTCTTCTTCAGATAAACTATTAAGGTAGGCAGCATACTTTTCTTTATATTTTGCATTTGCCTGAAAATAGAAACACAGTTGAATAAATGTTTTTTTAAAGCATAAAAAGGTTTACGAGCTTCATGATGAAAGTGCTGTCTATACACGCACGCACACACACAGTCTATATACAGGACTGCCAATAAGGCATGAAATATTCTGTAGAAAGGGCCCATCTTTGAGAAGCCGAAAATGGAAGGCATTTATGTAATGTGGTTTTTCGTAACTAATAAAAAAACCCGGTGATGTTAAAAACCTTATGCAGTTCTTTCATAAAGATGGGTCCTTCCTATGGCACATTATGGTCCACCCTATACATAAATTGGATATGACTTGTGTACAGTAGTCAACATAATGGAATTCTATCACATGTAAAAAAAATCAATAGTATTCTAACAACACTGTTGAATAGATGATATAACTATGTTTTTGAGACACTGCACTTTCAATTCCCTTAAAAACCTTTTGAGCCTCTAGTACTCACCCCCCCTTCCACACACACACACACACACACACACACACACACACACACACACACACACACACACACACACACACACACTGAGATTTGTAAAACAGTAGTTTATCAAAAATAAATGGCATGCCTGCTCATCTCAATTCTCACTTTAACTTTAAAATGAAAGGCATTAAAATGAAGTTCACCAACATTTTGCTGCTATAACAGCCTTCAGA
Source organism: Typopeltis vanoorti (assembly GCF_054136105.1). Classification (NCBI taxonomy): domain Eukaryota; kingdom Metazoa; phylum Arthropoda; class Arachnida; order Uropygi; family Thelyphonidae; genus Typopeltis; species Typopeltis vanoorti. Next base: position 88,080,305 of record NC_143552.1, read on the forward strand.
CTTTTGGGAACACTTTCCACTAGATTCTGGCACTGCTGTGGTAATTCTATTCTTCCAGAAGAACATTGAAGAGGTCAGTCAATGATGTCAGGCAATTTGATTTTAATGCTCACTGAACATGGGATTCATCCTGTGTCCAGCAGGTCAACCCCACTAAGGGGGTTCTGTGAAGGTCAGTCAAGTTTTTCAAAGCCCACTCATCAAACTATTCCTGCAATGACCATAACTTGTGAACAGGAACATTGTTGTATTGATATAAGAATGGGGCTTGAGTGAACTGCTGCTACGGAGTTTGAAATATAGAATTCTCTACAATGTCATTATAGGTCACATTATTAAGATTCCACATTACTGGTATTGAGACTCCCAGTCCATGAAAAACCATGAAAAACAGCTCCATTATCATGATGCCATGTAACACATTCAGGCAGGAAGCATTCTCCTGGCATCCACCAAACCAAAACTGCCAGATGTGAAAGCATGAGTCATCAATCCAGAGAATGTGTTGCCACTGCTCCGGAGTCCAATGACAGTGGGCTTTACATCACTCCACCCAATACTTGGTGTTGTCCTTGTTGATGTTAGGCTTTTGTAAGTCTGCACAGCCATGAAAACCCATGTTCTTCAGTTGCCAATGAACCGTTATGGTGCTAGAATTGCCTGTAAAAGCATTTTGGAATTCAGTAGTGAGTGCCTCAACCGAGGACAAGCAAGTTCTCTGCTGAGTTCAACACTCAGCTGTCTGCTCTGTAATTTTATGTGGACTATCAAGTCATGATTGTGCTGTTGTTGCTCCAAGTTGTTTCCACTTTACAATAACACCAATTACAGTTGATAAGGGCATCAGGGCAGGGCAGAAATTTCCTGAACTAAGTTGTTGCAAAGGTGGCATCCTATGATAGTGGCACATCGAAAGTCACTGAGCTCTTCGGTATGGCCCATTTTACTGTTAACATTCGTCTATGAAGATTTCAAGACAATGCTTCCTTTTAAGCCATGTTTGTAATGTATATAGCCATATCCACTACTATGAAGGGAAGTCCAGATATTTTTGATCAGACAGTGTATATCAGCTTAACATATAAAAATCTAATAAAATCTCTCTCTCTAGTGGCAGATAGGATTTGGACTACTTTTAAACAATATACAATATAATTCTCACTAGAAAGAGATAATATATTTAACATTATATTTTAGCTCAATGGACTAACACTTCAGACTGATCAAGAGTCACATTTCTATTTTTGCAAATGTCTGAAAACTGCTATAATATTTCCAACTAGCCAATCTATTCTGAATAAAAGCTACATCCTATTTCAAGGTGCTGATGACAAGGAAAACATCTTCATCAGTAAAGTAGCAGTAACTGTGAATGTCCTGACTTTGATGAGGCAGAAAATGATGCCAACCATGCATGCTTCAGTAATCATTATTAGTTAGTGACATCCTAGAATAATGAAGAAAGAGAATATGTAAAAGAATTTATTTTGTGGAACTTCAGCATTAGTTTTACAATTTCAGGATAAGTATTATCAACTATCACATGTTGTGTTCAATCAGACAAAGATAGAAAGGATAAGTTAACTACAAAAGATAGAAGAGAGACCATAAGATGAAAAACATTTAAAACATTTAATCTTTGTCCTCCTTTTACACATTAGGCTCAATGGTCTGTCATGGCTGACTAACTTAGTAATACTATGATAAAGCAGTTGATCCTGTCTACATAGTCTGCTATAGCTAAGGTTTCTAAATGACTGATATTTTTTAATCTTCAAGAATTAGGTATGGAAATTTGCACTTCTCAAAAATTTTACTTTATTCATTTAATATTCACAATTTCTCTCAAATAAGAATTTTTGTGTTTGAAAAAAAATAATAATAATAATTAGTATTAGATATTCAAATATATGACCCAAATTTAGATGATTGTAAACAAAAACAATAATATGTATAATATTACCTTTAACTAATAATATTATACATATCTTTAAAAACACCAAGCTTGAGATTAAAATAGAAGAAATTCCAAGTATGTACTAATACTGTAAACAAAATAAATAAATAAATAAACTACTACTAAAATATATCATTTACATTTGCTGTTAAAATAGAATTTTAAAAACACAAAGCATTAATTGCTTGGTCAGAAAGTCTGGATCTTGTTTAGTTATAAATAAGCCAGAAGTAGAAAAATTTCTTTCATATGGGTTCATGTAGGTCTAAGTGTTAGCAGTGGACCTAACAGAATTTTTAGGTTCAATGTCAGTACATATGTCATTTCATATAAATTCATTTCACTTCTTAACTTCTTAACAATGTTTGATTCAACTAACATTGAATTGCAGTCAAATTGAACATATCTCTAACTAGCTCTGATTTTAGATCTGCTTCTACTTCTCCAAGTTCATAATTTTGCATTTCTTCATTTGCATTGTTTTTTTTTATTTCAAACTCTTTCAGTCCATTTTTCTTTGAAAATTCATTCCATTGTCAATTTTGCAGACCACATAATTCCATTTTTCTTTGCAGTAACAAAAAACTCAATCTTTAACTTCTTTTAAACAAGTTGGATTAATCAGATATTTAATCAGTGATACTAAGATTTTCTTTCTACATAAAAATCTGCTGTTTACTTTCTTTCAAAAGCATCTTATTCAAAATAGACTTCTGATTTTTGAAATTACGAAAGAAAAATCTAAAATTTCTTTCAATTGTCAGCAAATTTGCATCGTTTAGTGCTGGAAGTCTTACTGGTTTTAAACAATTCAATATATTTTCAGCAATTTTTGAATACTCACCCTTAAAATTCATACAAAACAATTATTACCATATGTGGTAATAATACACCACAATCATATTCAAATGTGCTTTGCAATCTAAAATGATTTGTAATCCTCTTTTTTCACTCTTGATCACTTTTTTTTTTTTTTTTTTTTTTTTTACAAAATAGAATTTTTTGTTGAAGGATATTTAAATAATTAAAAAAAAAATGTATACTCCATATTGCCACAGAAATATCCACTTCCATATCCTGTAAAGCATATTGCACATTATCAGAAATAAAATTTGTTGTTTTCTACCTCATTATATTCAGATTCAACATCGTCTTCATTGTGACTTTTTCTATGATTGCTATTGCTATCTTTCAAGTTTTTGACATAAAACACTTTAAATAACAATAAAAAACACACCTGACAAGTTTCGTAAGTCATATGACTTACATCTTCAGGGGTCAAAGGTAACTAAAAGTTTAAACACGAGAAATTACTCAAAATAGTTCATTCTAATTGTATGCTGTTGTCTAACTGTTCATTAAATTGAATATCCGAATATCCGTAGATTCAGTGCAATGCTGGATGCTGTCACGTTGTGTTGTTCATGTTCACATTGTCTGAGGTCTGACTTGGGTATATTTTTTTATCAATGCTGACCAAACTTGGTGTAGAATTAGGCCCTGGTTTTTGTTGCATTGCGTTGGAATTCTAAGCATGTTTGTACTATTTTTTTTTTCAATGTAAGACATGTTTGTTTTTTGCCAGAGTACATTATGGCAGGTGGAAGTTGTATGGTATGCTAAGCTTGATTTGTGTTCTCTTCTTTTTTTGCACGTCTTTTTGGTGTTCGTTCATGCGAATTTCTCCTGATCTACATAGCAGATGCCACAGGAACAATGAATATTATATACATCTGGTTTTTTTTAAAAGATGATGTGGAGGTTTTGGAGGATGTAGAGATCTTGAAATTTTTTCCAACGGTAGAAAAGCCACTTTTATGTAATGTTTGTTTAGTAATTTGGTCATTTTGTCTGTAACATTCTTCATGTATAGAAGCATGATTGTGTTCTTGAAATCTTGCTTTTGTGAGATGCTTTTAGAAAGTGTGTTCAGGATTTTTTTGATAGTCTTCAGTTCATAACCATTTTTTTTGAGGATCTGTGTTAAATGTTGAAGTTCTTCATTTCTTTGTTTTTCTGTGCTGGAAATATAAGCTCGGTCCCTCAAGGTATTAATTAAACCTATCTTTTGCGAGTAGGAGTAGAGCTCTAATAGTACCCATATATAAAAAGGGAAATAAAACAGAATGTGAGAATTACAGAGGTAGTTCCCAACTGAGTGTTCCTGGTAAGATTTATGCCAGTATACTTGAGAAATGGTTGAGAAGAATTGTGGAAGGAAAGCTTGGTGAAGAACAAGCTGGATTCAGGCCAAATAGAGGCTGCCAGGATCAGATCTCCACCTTACAACAAATAGTTGACAAAACATGGGAATATAACAAAGATCTGTATTTAAGTTTTGTCAATCTGGAAAAGGCATATGACAAGGTGCCAAGAGAGAAGCTATTCAATACACTACAGTTATATGGTGTCAATGGAGCATTATATCAACCAATACTTTGTCTTTATTTGAGTTGTAAGTCAGCAGTTAGAATTGAAGGAAGTACAGTAAGATGGTTTAATATTAAATCTGGCATGAGACAAGGATGTGCATTAACCCCTCTGTTATTCATTATCTGTATGGATCACATTATGAAGGAAAGTGGTATTAAATATGATACCACACAATTGGAGATGTTAATGTCAGCTCTCTGCTTTATGCAGATGATGTTATACTTCTAAATAAATCAGCTACAAGTCTGCCAGATTCCCTGACTAAATTGAATAGCTGTTGTAATAGATATGGTATGAAGGTCAGCAATAAAAAGACAAAGACAATGAAAATAGGCAGAATCGTTGAAAATTTCAACTGTGTTGTGAACGGAGAATCTGTGGAACAAGTAAAACATTTCAGCTACTTAGGCATGATTTTTAGTGAAGATGGTAAATTAAATATGGAAATAGACAACAGAATCAACAAAGCTGGTATGGTAGGAAGTCAATTGAATAAATTCATATGGAATAAGAGAGAAATTAGTCGGAATACTAAATTGGCTGTATACATGACAGTATTCAAACCAGTTTTAACTTATGGATCTGAGAGCTGAATCAGAAGTAAAACACTTGACCAAAGACAAGAGACCGCAGATATGAGAGTCCTGACAAAGATTAGAGGCGCGTGAACAGATGGTATCAATGGCAACATCATATTAAAAACGAGGATATTAGGAAAGACCTTCACATTGTCAGCATCCAGGAATGCGTTAGCAGAGCTAATCTCAGGTGGTATGGTCACTTGAACAGAATGGGAGAGGAAAGATTAGCAAAACAAGTGCTTTCTGCCAGGTTGGCAGGAAAATAACCCAGAGGAAGACAAAGATATAGGTGGATTGATACAGTAAAAAGTGCCTTAGACGATAGAAATATAAGATCTGATAATGTTGGAATCTTGACAAGTAACAGACTGATTTGGAGGAAAATTGTAGATAGGAAGTTAGTAATGATGTATATATATCAGGTACATATCAGGAATTTGATGATGATGATCTTTTGCAAGGGATGGTGGTGTGAGGCTGCATTAAGAATTCTTCCTGTGTTGGTGGGTTTTCCATAGATGGAGAAGGATAATTTATAATCTTTTTCATTAACTTCTATTAGGATATCAAGAAAGGGAAGTTTTTTTATGCTCTTCTTGTGTTAAAACACTTTATCACAGCAAGATGAAGTGCATGGGTGTAACATAACTGTTAAAAAAGCTAATGATAACTTCTCTAATTTTTTCATAACTGCAGTACCATCAACAGTAGTGTTGCAATCGCATATGATTGAAATTCAGAGGACTCAAATTTTCTTTCACTAAAGAATAACAGTTTCTGAAGAATCATGAATTCTTATAAGATCAAGATTTAATGAACTTTCCTTGTAATATATGTGAAGTTAGTGTATCTTTGGTTTCTATTATTTGTCCATTCATCGATAGAAATACATTTTAAAGTTCAATTTTTTTCTTTATCTGTTAATGCCATAAGAGATGGATTTTTTTGGTAACAAGCCTGTTTAAGAAAAACTTTCTCAAATAAAATCATATTCTACAATAGTCGAAGTGGAAATTTCCTCTATTGATGAATGCAATTAATTCATCAACTTCTAGTATGTGTTGTTAGACAAACTGCAATATTATTATTATTTTATTATTTTTTTGGGTGCTTAGGGGTCAAAGCTGTATAATTGAGAGGAGACCTCCACATAGCCTTTAAAGGAATGCGGAGAACCGACCAGGGCTTCTGACCTAATGTTCAATCCTCACCTTCTCGTTGTGCACCCTGTTGGGTATCTACCTGGATACTGAACGAATGAGGATGGGCTGGCAATTTGGGATTTAGCCGACCAAACTGTATTCTTACTGGCTTAAACCAAAATACAAAATGATGCTACAACATGACAAAATATCATGCCGGCTGAGGCGTTGCCCGGTTAAACAAGGCCCCCTTTGTTTTCGCCAGGGAACCAGGGCGAGCAGCGAAAAGTCAGCTACTGGAACAAATCTGAAAACAAACCCCAACTCAACATCACCAGAGTTAAAGATCGGTACTATCGACATAAAAAGCCTGAATGGCAATGAAATGTAGCTAGATGAAATTAGATAGGTACCAGATCGACATAATAGGGGTGACTGAAACAAAAAATGCAAAAACTGGTGAGATCTTTCTGAGCAATACATACAAAATGTTATATTCGGGCAATGACAATCAAGGAAAAGAAGGAATAGCTGTAGTATTCAACACTAAATAACCTTCTTGAATGGCAGGAAGTCTCAAGTAGAGTGATGTGGGGAAATATCAGAATGGGGAACTGGACAATGAGATTTATTTGTGCCTATGGTCCCACAGAAGGTTCTACTAAGGTAAAAGTGGAGGAATTTTTTTAAGTCTTTAGAGAAAGCAACTGACACAATGAAAAAAAGGAAAATTTGGTCCTTGTTAGGGATCTAAATAGCAGAGTAGGAAATGACTGGATTTAACATTAAACTATATTCCTGTACTTCCTTTAATTCTAACTACTGACTTACAACTCAAATACAGACTAAGTATTGCTTGATATAATGCCCCATTGACACCATATAACTGTAGCGTATTGAATAGCTTCTCTGTTGCACCGTGTCATATGCCTTTTCAGATCGACAAAACATAAATACAGTTCTTTGTTATGTTCCCATGATTTCTCCACTATGTGTCGTAAAGTGAAGATCTGATTCTGACAGCCTCTATTTGGCCTGAATCCAGCTTGATCTTCACTAAGCTTTCCTTCCACAATTCTTCTCAAACGTTTCTCAAGTTACTAACATAAATCTTACCAGGAACACTCAGTAGGGAAATACTTCTGTAATTCTAACATTCAGTTTTATTTCCCTTTTTATATATGGGTACTACGAGAGCTCTACTCCAATCATCAGGATTTTACCCCTCTGTCCAGGCCTTCTGAACTATGCAGTGCAGCCACTGTAAGACTTTTATACCACCATACTTCAGCATTTCTGGTTGAATATCATCTACTCCTGCTGCCTTTCCACATTTCAAGCTTTTGATGGCTTTTTTTACTTCAAGTATGGATATGTATTCCTGAATATATGCCCGTTGAGTGTTATTTACCACTGTACTATCATTGCTTGTTTTATTTAGCAAATTTTTGAAGTAATTACTTCATACTTCAAGGATATCCCCCCCCCCCATTTTCATGTCACCTTTATCATCTCTAACTCCTTTTACAGCACTCTTTCCTCCATTTCTAAGCTTCTTCAACAACCACCAGAATATTTTGCCACCTTCTTGATATTTATTTTCTATGTTCTTGCCAAAGTCCTCCCATGACTTTTGTTTAGCTAGTTTTACACAGTGTTTAGCTTTCTTACATTTGTCTCTGTATTCTCTAAGAGCACATGCTGTCTTATTTGTCAGGAACTTTTGATATGCTTTCTTCTTTTCCTTCACTGCCTCTTTAACTTCCTGTGTTCACCATGGAGTTCTGATTTTTCTATTCTTGCAGACAATCAGGGTTTTCTTCAAGGCTTGCCACTGAATCTCCAAGGTTTGGTTCATGTTCTCAAACTCTTTAATTTTTTCGTCAATAATTTTTGTGTATTTTAGTCTACAGTTCACATCTGAGAGCTGCTCAACTTTTATTTGCTTTAAAACTTTTCAATTCTTTAAAACATGTCATTCTTTTCAATATGAAATTCAATTTTATCCTGCTCAAGACTAAATAGTGATCACTTCCAATTTCAAAATCCTCTGTACACTCTAGTATCCTGCTCCAGGGAGGAAACATCACTATCAACAATAACATAGTCCATGAGACTTTCTTATTCCTTGCCTCTTCTCTCCATGTGAATTTGTGCACATTTTTATGTTGGAACATGATGTTAGTAATAACCAGTCCATGTCCTGAGCAGAAATCCAACAGCTATTTGCCATTATTATTAGCTTTGCTCTTTTCTCCAAATTTTTCCAAAATATTTTTGTATGTCTGATTTCCTACTCTGCGACTAATCGGAGATTACTAGTGTGAGCTAATGGAAGTAGTCCTACTGTTCCATAATGTAGTGTTTTTACATTATGGAAAATATCAAGAATAGGGATCAGAACTTTACCTCCTTTGCTGCGAGTTGCCCGAGATTGTACTATGCACTAGGACTACTTGCATTAGCTCATGCTAGTAATCACCGATTCTTTTATATAGTTTACTATATTCAGCATGAAACTCTCTGATTCCAATCTTTGAGTTTCTTATTCGGTTTTAAAACAATGTGGGATTTAATATCCCCTTAAGTTTAATAATGTTTATATCGCCGAAACGAAGCCTATTGGCTCTTTATATATAAGTAACTTAATGGTTGCACCTTTTTGAAAACTCGTATAGCAGAGTATATAAGTTCTTTTCGCTATACCCTTTGGTATCTATTTGGTCTAGCTACTCACTGATGAAGCCTCAAAAAAGGCTGAAACCAGTCTGGGTAGTGACCTCCCACCATAATGTAATAACAGCATACATTTCCTAGGAAATGTGTTTTTACATTATGGAAAATACCAAGAATAGCGATCAGAACTTTACCTCATTTGCTGCAAGTTGCCCGAGATTGTACTACGCACCACGACTACTTGCATTAGCTCATGCTAATAATCGCCGATTCTTTTATATAGTTTACTATATTCGGCATGAAACTCTCTGATTCCAATCTTTGAGTTTCTTATTCGGTTTTAAAACAATGTGGGATTTAATATCCCTTAAGTTTAATAATGTTTATATCGCCGAAATGAAGCCTATTGGCTCTTTATATTTAAGTAAGTTTACATTATTATTAATCTCCTATCAACAATTTTCCACCAAATTAGTCTTTTACTTGCATGCCAATACTGCCATATCTAACATTTCGTACTTCTAAGCACTTCTGTCTGAATCAATCCACCTAAACTTTGGTCTTCCTATGGGTATAGTCCCCTGCCATCAAACATCTGTTTTCCTAACTTTTCTTCTCCATTCTGTTTAAGTGACCATACCACCTTAGATTAGTCCTGCTCACATATTCTGGAATCCAAACAATGTCAAGTTCCCTCCTTGTATCTTCCTAATATCACCTGAACCTCCTAATATCTTCTATTTTGATTCTGATGTTTATGCTATTGATGCCATCTGTTCAGGATTCACAACTCTAATTTTTTTCAGAATTCTCATATTCAAAAGCTTCATTTCTAACCCAACCCTCAGATCCATAACTAAAAACTGGTTTGAACATGATTTTTGTATACTGCTAGTTTAGTAGTTTAGTTTTTTTGGCTGATTTATCTCTTATTCCATATAAATTAATTCAACTGGCTCCCCATCGTATCAACTTTGCTTATTCTTTTGTGTATTTTCAAATTTAATTTGCCATCTTCACTAAAAACGTGCCTAATAACTGAAATACTTCACTTGTTCTATAGGTCTTCAATTAAAATTGCAGCTAAAGTTTTCTATATTCTTGCCTATTTTCATAGTTTTTGTCATTTTATTGCTGATATTCATGATAAATCTGTTATTCAGTTTAGTTAAATAATCCTGGAGACTTACACTGGATGTATTTTGAGGCGCAACATCATCTGCATATAACAAATAGCTAAGCATATCTCCATTTCAGATATTGGGTTTAATGTCACTTTCTTTCTTGATGCGACAAAGATAATGAGTAAAGATAATGTGCATCCTTATCTTAACCAGATTTTACATCAAACAATTTTCCTGTATTTCCTTCAATTCTAACTGCTAACTTACTACTTTAATGTAGACTGAAGATGCCAAAGTTTGTGTGTGAAATATCTTCATAACTGGGTTATTGTGTATAGAGGTTAATGACTTCATATCAGTTGCTGTAGTATTTCATAATGCAAAGCACACATATGCTTTTGGATGTGTATGGTGCTATGCATTATGGGAATCACTGCCACCTAGACTGGTTTTGACCTTTATTGAGGTCTCATCAGTAGGTGCCAGACCCAGAAGGGATACCAAGTTTGAAGTAATGCAGAAGTCATATATTTCCCATATAGAAGTAGTGAAAAGGTGTATCACCTTACTATTAAATTATTTTGGATCAGAGATAGATGTTGAAAATTTTTTCACATGGTTAAAAACCTTGTTAAAAAAAAGAAGCTTATAAGCCTTGGTTTCCCTTGGTCTACATTATGGAATACTAAGGCAATTGATGTGAAGATACTTCATGTGTAAACTATGTTTGTTTACACTTGGATAAAGAATTTACCCAAGAATATAATTTCTTGGTATCTTTATAGTTTAATCAAGAAAAAAACTTTCTCCATTAAATATAGACTATTTATTTCTCTGTATAATGTTTTATTTATCCCATATAATTGTAGTATTTGTATTTTGATGTAGTACTATCATATCCTGTACACCCCTTGAGGGTACATGGCAGGAATTTGATGATGATGATGAATTGTAGTATTTTGAAAAGCATTTTTCTGTGCACTTTGTTGTGTGCCTTTACCTGGTCCACAAAACACATTATTGTTATATTCCCATGATTTTTCACCTATTTGTCATGAAGTGGAAATCTGGGCCAGACAACCTTCATTTGGCCTGAACCTGGCTTGCTCTTCTCCAAGTTTTTGTTTCTTAGCCTCGTCCATAAATCTCATCAGGAACACTCAGTAAGGAAATTCCTCTATAATTCTTCCATTCAGCTTTATTCCTCTTTTTACAGATGGGAACTATGAGAACTCCCCTCCCTCCCTCTCTCTCTCTCTCTCTCTCACACACACACACACACCATGACATTATTGATCTCTTTAATTTTGCCATCCATACTGGTTATTACTTCTCTTAGAAGGACATCATAAATAAACAGATAGAAGGTACTTCCATGGGTTCTTCCCACTCTCTCTCTCCTCCTCTGGCCAATTTTTATATGGAGTATTTTTGAAAAACATGCTATTGATACTGCCATTCTCAAAACTTCCATTTGGCTCAGACATATTAGATTCCTGCCTCCTCCTCCTCAACAGGCAGCATCCCAGAATCCAGGTTCACTACAGAAAAAGAAAACAATGTCTGCCTTTTTTAGATACTCTAATCATATCTGCCCAACGACACACCTTCTTTCTCAGTTCACACAGATAAATTTTCCCATCGTACCCACTCTCAATTATATGGCAACATCAAAACCCTTGTTAGCAGACACTCCAACCTCTTTTCTACCAAGGCTTCCCTTATAGCTGAACTCATCTTTATTCATCAAACTTTCTGTCCAATGGTTACAATGCCAAAAAGATCAACAAACAGCTGTTCTTACTATTCCTCTCAACATATGGACTACAGTAATGATATTACTATTTCCTATATCCAGGGCACCCTCAGAGAAATAGCCAGAACTTTAATTTCAAACCTCATTTGAAGCTGGCATCCCTTCACCACTCTCCTAAAGATCCACTTCATCTCCTTCTCTGTTCCAGGTATTTACAAGGTTCCTTGTTCTTGCAACTTATCATATTATAGTCAAAACTGGGAAATCTACCTTTGTGAACACAAGAAATACATCTGCTGCCACAACTATGGTCAGTCAGGTCAGGTTGACCATACCTGGATACCTTGCAAAATTGAAAATAAACTACTATGCTTCATCATAGCAAATAAAAACTTTAAAGAATCTTTTTAGAATCAGCAGTAAATTTAAAAAACCAGCCTAATCTAAATAAAATACGGTTGCATTAAATTTCCCAAGATTTAAGAAACTTTAATTCTTAGGCTCAAGTCCAACAGTACCCATAGAGGACCCCCCTCCCATAGACTATAATCTTAACATAATTTCTTCCACTTATTGTGTGTTTTTTTGCAACCATTATTACAATTTTAATACTGCATTCTTGAAGATGTCTTTGTGACAGAGATGAAATACTGGAATGATTAAACCTGCTGTTCAAGTATTTTTCTGTGCTGTACTCATTCCATTAATTTTTAATTATGAAATCATATGCATGTGGAGGTGATTACCTTATGCAAGTTTTAAACATGCATGTTTCTATTTTTAGACCGCTACAAATATATTTAAGCAGAACTGTGTGCATGTTTCAGCAAAGAATTGGTAACACTTTGGTAAAGGTCATGCTCTGCCACTGGTTTCTGAGAGTACTGTTGCTGTTGTTTAAAATTATGGCCAAGGCAACAAAGACTATTAAGTCATTGCATTATTCTTCAAAATGTATTCTTCTGAATCATGTTTCTGAGAGGGAAAAAACTCTATTTTGTATGAGTGATGAACTCATCTTCAGTAGGAAAAATAAATAAAAATAAGAAATCCATATAAAGGTTCTTCATTTTGAACAGAATTCAAGATTTACATCTTTCCAGCCAAAGGACTTTGCCAGTCACAATACAATGAGCAATGGAAGCTTCAGAATATTTTATGCCACACCTAATTGATATCAAAAGTAGAAACTAATCCAGAGATGGACAACATAAGGATCAACAATATGGAATCAACACAGTGATAAAATTTAATTCTGAGAGGTTCTGGGCAGTTCAGAATATGACTATAATTTTTCTATTACTTTAGAAGGAAATAGTGAGAAAAACAAGACAATAATTTGATGGTCAAGATGTCTCCTTCTTCGCAAGACTGAATACTATATAACATCCAAGCAACAAATTAAATATCAGTTGTCCATTATGAAACAATTACAGAAATGCCATCAGAGCTTGGTGAATTTTTAGCTTAGCTTTGATAAGATACCAAAAAGCATGACCATCTGACATACAGTAGCAAACAAATTAATCTGAACAAGCCAAATTTTCATTAAGTTTTTGATTTTTGGTTTCAGTTCACAATAATTATAGTTTTAGTTTTAGTTCACTATTTTGATTGAGTGCTGTGTGTTTTAACTGTCTCTACGATGTTTATTAATAGTGTTGTGCATTTTGAATAGTGTAAACAAGTTGACATTCATAGTGTTTTATTCATTTTGTACAGCTATAAAATGGATACATCTCCAAGAAAGCATTAAAAAATATGTACTCTTTCTCAGCACACATCCATGACTCAAAGACAAATTGCCAATGAGTGTGGTATTGGTTTGGGTACTGTTAATGACATTTTAAAGAGGTTTTAGAGAGAGAGACAGGTACCCTTTTCTCCAGACGGAAAAGGAACATGTAGGCAAAAAGGGAAAACAACACTTACTCAAGATTGTTTATTAGTTAGGAAAAAACAAAATGAATCAAAGATTGTCTGCTATAGACTTAAATAGAGATTTGGCAGCTATTGGGATTAATGTTTTTTTTGACACGATAGTCCAGTGAAGATTGTTGGAAGTAGGGAAGACTGCTCACAGACCAAAAAAAAGGAAGAAGAAGAAACAAATGTTGATGAAGGCTATGCAGAAAAAGAGGCTCCAGTGGACAAAACTGTACAGAGATTGGACTGTTGAGAAGTGGAAGAAGGTCACATTCTCAGATTAGAGCCAGTTTTTTGTCCAAGGAGAGCGAGTACCCTATGCTCAAAAATCAGTGGCTGAGAAGACTTCTTGCACCCACCTTCAAAGCTCTAAACCGCTAAAAAGATGTTCTGGGATTGTTTTGCACATGATGTCCAGGATGACTTGTGCCTGTTGATGGTATGATGAAAAGTGACCAACACATAAAAATATTGGAAAAAATAGTGGTCCCGCAGATCATGGAAGAAAAAGAACTCATCTTCCAAGAGGGTTTCACTCCATGCCACTCTTCAAAAACATGAGAGTTCCTCAAAAATCACAACATCCAACTGCTTCAGTGACTAGGTAATTCTCCACTGAAGTGAAAAAGAGACTTGGAAAATTAAGTTGTGATGAAAAGTATAACTTAATACAGTCCATTATAAAAGTATGGTTTCGAGATGCAGAAATAAGAAAAATTTGTTCTACGTTAGTAGAGTTCATGCCTAAGTGAATTAATGAACTTATTAGGAACAGAGGAACACATAAATTATTAAGTAAATTTGGTTTAATTTTGTACTTATTTTATTGCAAAATGAAAATTTTTCTTTAAAACATGAGTGTTTGGATTAATTTGTTTGCTACTATAAGTTCCTTCTCTGGTCCTTTCACAATTTTAATAAGTTAATTTTTTTGCAGTGTATTATAGTAATGACAAAAAAGGAAAGATCAAAATGAACACAAGAGCTGCATGTTTAATTATTATTTTCTTAAAAATCTCAGTGCACTTTTTAAAGTAAGAACACTAAGAGATGACAATTTAAAACAGAAACATGGAAAAATATTTCCATATTTATAAGCAATGTCTGAGTGCATTTTATTTGGAACAAAAGTTTTAAATCAATTTAATAAATAAAAGAATGGAAGTCATAAAGGCAATCATAATATCCTTATAATGCTAGACAACATAGTAACAGGCAAATAGTGATAGTGCTCCATGGGTGAAGCAATCAACACCAAAAATTACGATCTGAATCTGAACTGACAGAGGACAAAGGAAATTTACAGCATACTTAGAATGATCAAGAATCATAGGGAGGAAGAGATTAAGTGTTTGGAAATTGCACACTATTGTCTAGCATTATGACTGACCATGAATAATTTGTATGAGACTGCTTGTGATGATAAATGCCTCACTCAGTGCAGCTGGAAAAGGAAGTCATCTGTAGTGTGATCATTAACTTTTGAAGCTGACTTCATCATTATGAAAAATGTGAGGGAAAAAAATTCAAAACAGTGAACCAATCCAGGAGCTCCTATCCAGCCAATTCAGAAACCAAATCAGTGTAAAGAGGGTAGTCTCTCAACTACGAGAATAACCTCCCCTATTATTTTTCCCAGTCTGTGGAACAGAGCACTGGATTTCAGTTATAGCTGTGTGAAGTATGGGGTGGAGGAAAAATATTCTTCCTTTCCCTCCTGTTAATGGATCATATGGCAGGATATATTTGAGAGTGATGTCTGAAAAACAAGAAGTGAAACATGAATACATTCACTAACAATCCTAAACATTTACAAATGAAAATCAATGGCCTAATTTTTTTAAGTTTAAAGGACTTTTGAATTAAAACATCACTAATTTTTTTAAAATAAAATTCTATCCTAGAAAAGGTTGTAAACCTATAGAACATTAACACTGTGAACAAGATTATATAATCTAAGAACCCTAAATCAAGAGTCCAAACAGAGTATTTTTAGACCCTTAAAGGGTCTAAAAACACTATCTGAAATAACAATATACCAAAGCAAAATAAATGTGAAATAATATTACCCTTTGTGCTTGCTTATTATAAGATTCCCTTTCATTTTCTTTAAGTTGTTTCCATCTCTTTGAAATTTCAGCCATCTTTTCTTTAGAGGGTACATCTTTTAATTCTCTCAACATAATTCGCGAAAATAAACTGTATCCAGAACTAAAAAAAAAAAAAAGAGAAATAAGTGGAAATGTATATTTTAAATAATGAGAATTACAAACAAAAAATTAATTAATTACTTAAGAAAAAGAAATGCAATCAGTTTAATTGAGCTTTCCAGCATTCTTAGAAACAAAAGATTCTTTAAAAAAAATCCTCAGTTGTCCTTTTATTCCTCAGAAGGAGGAATAAAATGAGGAGAACCCCCATTGTTTTCGCCAGGGAACCAGGGCGAACAGCGAAAAGTCAGCTACTGGAACAAATCTGAAAACAAACCCCAACTCAACATCACCAGAGTTAAAGATCGGTTCTATCAACGTAAGAAGCCTGAATGGCAAAGAAATGGAGCTAGCTGAGGAATTAGATAAGTACCAGATCGACATAACAGGGGTGACTGAAAAAAAAAAGACAAAAACTGGTGAGATCTTTCTGAGCAATAAATACAAAATGTTATATTCAGGCAATGACAATCAAGGAAAAGAAGGAGTAGCCATAGTATTCAACACAAAATACGAGGCTAATCTTCTTGAATGGCAGTCAGTCTCAAGTAGAGTAATGTGGGCAAATATGAGAATGGGGAACTGGACAATGAGACTTATTTGTGCCTATGGTCCCACAGAAGGTTCTACTAAGGTAGAAGTGGAGGAATTTTTTGACGCTTTAGAAAAAGCAACTGACACAATGAAAAAGGAAAAGTTGGTCCTTGTTGGGGATCTAAATAGCAGAGTAGGAAATGATTGTGAGACATACAAAAATATTTTGGGAAAATTTGGAGAAAAGAGCAAAGCTAATAATAATGGCAATATTTGTTGGATTTCTGCTCAGGACATGGACTGGTTATTACTAACACCATGTTCCAACATAAAAATGTGCACAAATTCACATGGAGAGAAGAGGCTAGGAATAAAAAAAGTCTCATTGACTATGTTATTGTTGATAGTGATGTTTTCTCCCTGGTGCAGGACACCAGAGTGTACGGAGGATCTGAAATTGGAAGTGATCACTATTTAGTCTTGAGCAGGATAAAATTGAATTTCATATTGAAAAGAATAACATGTAAGAAAGTTTTAAAGCGAATAAAAGTTGAGCAGCTCTCAGATGTGAACTGTAGACTAAAATACAGAAAGATTATTGAAAAGAAAATGAAAGAGTTTGAGAACAGGAATCAAACTTTGGAGATTCAGTGGCAAACTCTGAAGAAAACATTGATTGATTCTGCCAGAGAATGTGGTGAGGTTGTGTGCAAGGATAAAAAAATCAGAACTCCCTGGTGGACACAGGAAGTTAAAGAGGCAGTGAAGGAAAAGAAGAAAGCATGTCAAAAGTTCCTGGCAAATAAGTCAGCTTTTACTCTTACAGAATACAGAGACAAATGTAAGAAAGCTAAACAGTGTGTAAAACTAGCTAAACAAAAGTCATGGGAGGACTTTGGCAAGAAAATAGAAAATAAATATCAAGAAGGTGGCAAAATATTCTGGAGGTTGTTGAAGAAGCTTAGGAATGGAGGAAAGAGTGCTGTAAAAGGAGTTAGAGATGATAAAGGTGACATGAAAACAGGAGAAAAAGATATCCTTGAAGTATGGAGTAATTACTTTGAAAAACTGCTAAATGAAACAAGCAGTGATGACAGCACAGTGATAAAAAATACTGACCAGGCATGCAGTCAGGAATACATATCCATACTTGAAGTAAAAAAAGCCATCAAAGGCTTGAAATGTGGAAAGGCAGCAGGAGTAGATGATATTCGACCAGAAATGCTGAAGTACGGTGGCTGCACTGCATAGTTCAGAAAGCCTGGACAGAGGTACGAATTCCCAATGATTGGAGTAGAGCTCTCATAGTACCCATATATAAAAAGGGAAATAAAACTGAATGTGAGAATTACAGAGGTATTTCCCTACTGAGTGTTCCTGGCAAGATCTATGCAAGTATACTTGAGAAACGGTTGAGAAGAATTGTGGAAGAAAAGCTTGGCGAAGAACAAGCTGGATTCAGGCCAAATAGAGGCTGTCAGGATCAGATCTTCACTTTACGACGAATAGTCGAGAAAGCATGGGAATATAACAAAGAGCTGTATTTAAGTTTTGTCGATTTGGAAAAGGCATATGACAAAGTGCCAAGAGAGAAGCTATTCAATACGCTGCAGTTATATGGTGTCAATGGGGCATTATATCAAGCAATACTTAGTCTATATTTGAGTTGTAAGTCAGCAGTCAGAATTAAAGGAAGTACAGGAAGATGGTTTAATGTTAAATCTGGTGTGAGACAAGGATGTACATTATCCCATCTGTTATTCATTATCTACATGGATCACGTTATGAAGGAAAGTGGTATTAAACCTGATATCAAAATTGGAGATGTTAATGTCAGCTCTTTGCTTTATGCGGATGATGTTATACTTCTAAATAAATCCGCTACAAGTCTGCAAGATTCTCTGACTAAATTCAATTGCTGTTATAATAGATATGGTATGAAGGTCAGCAATAAAAAGACAAAGACAATGAAAATAGGCAGAATCATTGAAAATGTCAACTGTGTTGTGAATGGAGAACCTGTGGAACAAGTAAAACATTTCAGCTACTTAGGCACGATTTTTACTAAAGATGGTAAATTAAATATAGAAATAGACAACAGAATCAGCAAAGCTGGTATGGTGGGAAGTCAATTGAATAAATTCATATGGAATAAGAGAGAAATTAGTCGGAACACTAAATTAGCTGTATACAAGACAGTGTTGAAACCAGTTTTAACTTATGGATCTGAGAGCTGGGTCAGAAGTAAAACACTTGACCAAAGACTAGAGACTGCAGATATGAGAGTCCTGAGAAAGATTAGATCGTGAACAGATGGCATCAATGGTAATATCATATTAAAAATGAGGATATTAGGAAAGAACTTGACATTGTCAGCATCCAGGAATGCGTTAGCAGAGCTAATTTCAGGTGGTATGGTCACTTAAATAGAATGGGAGAGGAAAGATTAGCAAAACAAGTGTTCTCTGCCAGGTTGGCAGGAAAACGACCCAGAGGAAGACCAAGATATAGGTGGATTGATACGGTACAAAGTGCCTTAGATGATAGAAATATAAGATCTGATAATGTTGGAGTCTTGACAAGTAACAGACTGATTTGGAGGAAAATTGTAGATAGGAAGTTAGTAATGATGTAATTTTTTCATGTAGTACTGTCATATCCTGTACACCCCTTGAGGGTACGTGGCAGGAATTTGATGATGATGATGATAGGATGAAAGTACAGCCAGATAACTGCTACCATCCTGTGATTCTTAACCCTAAGTAACAGTTTTGCCGGAAATAGTTCTTCAAACAATTTTATGAGTTGTGGGGTTAAAACTTGAGTTTCAAGGAGGAAGAAGAAACCATACTTGCCAGACAAAAATATCAACTAGCTTGGAAATTGGCTGGAGAGGGGAAAAAAATAGTTTTCTCAGAATTCTTATATCTTATATTCTTATATCTTGATCAAGTGCTTTATTTTTAATCCAACTCTTTGAATAATCTGTGTTGTATACTGTTACTTTGTTTATTCTGTTGTCTATTTCCATTTGATTTGTCATCTTCACTGAAAAGCTGTGCCTAAACAAGTAAAATATTTCAACTATTTAGGCACAACTTTTTAGTGAAGATCAAATTAAATGAAATAGACAACAGATTAAGCAACGCAGATGTGTGGTGGGAAGTCAGTTAAATAAATTTAAGTGGAATAAGAGAGAAATTAGCTAAAAGAGCAAAGTAGCAGTATTCAACCAGATTTGAACCAGTTTTAAGTTTTGGATCTGAGAGTTGGATTAGAAATAAAGCACTTAATCAAACACTAGAGACTACAGATATAAGAGTTCTGAGAAAACTTAGGGAGTGAACCAATGGCTTCAATGGCAAAATCATATTAAAATGAAGATATTAGAAAGAACTTGACATTGTTAACATTCAAGAATGTGCCAGCAGAGCTAATCTAAAGTGGTGGCCACTTAAATAAAATGGGTGAGGAAAAGTTAGCAAAAACAGGTGTTTTTGATGTCAAGATGGCAGGAAGGAGACCCAGAGGAAGACCAAGATGGACTGATTCAGTCAGAGGTGCCTTAAAAGAATGAAATGTTAAATATGATAATATTAGAGTGCTGACAAGTAACAGACTAATTTGAGAGACAATTGTGGATAGGTGATTAATAATAATAACGTAAACTTAATCATGTAGTGCTGTAATAGCAGTCTGAACACCCCTTGAGGGTACATATCAGGAAATTGATGATGATGATTATGATGACCGCAGTGAATGGGATCAATGGCTGTCAGACAGACATCACAGAGTTTTGTGATGTAGCAGAATCAAGGATTAACTAGGTGACCAGTGGTGTGCCCCAAGACTCTCTTCTTGGTCTAATGCTGTTTAATATCTACATTAATGATATTGGAGATAAGTTAATAAGTGATATTCAGTTTCTAGATGATGCTAAGTTGGGAAGGGCAATAATAAATACAAGAGATATAAAAATCCTTCAAGGTTACTTGAATAAGATGATGGGCAAAGGATAATGGCTTTGCTTTCAATATGGCAAAATGTAGTTATGCACTTTCAATTGAAAAGATCTCAATTAATATATAGATAGATATCTTTTTAATTCAAAATTAACTTCTGGAAAATGATGAAGGAGGGATTTGTGGATCATGGTTGGCATGGAACATAAATTTATTCTACCTGTTTTTGCATACTGCAAAAACAGGCAGAATAGTACAACAGATCACTTGGATGCTTAAAAACATGATGATTAGTAGAGGGAAAGAAATTATTGGGATCTCTCTCTCTCTAATGCAATATGCCCCCATCTTGACTACTGTGCTTAAATGTGGTTGCCAGAGTTTCTTGTGAATAACGATGTGGCAGAGAGAATTAAAAAGTGGGTGACCAAGATGGTTTTAGGTATGTGGAATTCTTTGTATGAGGATAGATTGAAGATTTGTGAAAATTTTTTACAAAAATTAGCTGATAAACATAAGAGAGTAGTATGATAGAAACATATGGTCTACTAAAAGGTTTCTATGGAATAGATGTGGGAAAAATTTTTCAATATATGACAGAAATAGAAAGAACAGGTCATCATTGAAAGTTGAGGAAAAGTATTGTTCATAGGGATATAAAGTTTAGATTTTTTTGCTATGAGGGTGGTGAATGAATGGAATAGGCTGCCTAAGGTTGTTGTCAGTGAATCATTTTAAGGAGAAATATGATAGATATTGTATGAATAACAATAGTTTGGACCTCCCACAGTGAATCTCGGTGCAATGTGCGAGAGGGAGGGGGCAATGACAGTATAATTATAAATTGGTTAGTGTTGGTCTCCTGCAATGAGTCCTGGATTCTGTGGATATGCTCAGTTAATAATAATAATAATAATCTATACATTTTATTCTTACAACTGTAATATAGTATTGTGCTAAGCTTATTTTCACAGCTCATAATATGAATTAATTTAATGTAATTAAATACTTGAACATTTTATGTAATGAAAAGGTTTTTTAATATTGTTTAAAAAGTAAATTATTTTGCAAAGACAAGTCAAAGATCAGATCATGTGACTGAGTATACTGTTGCACAGAATGTCCTCATTTTCTGTAACTTAGGAAGTCCATAAATTCAAAGCAGCTTTGCATCATGACTTTTGTCCGCACGGTTAGCCTAAGGGCTATGCACTTCACAACCATATGCCTGGGGAAAGGAGTGTCCTAGGTTCAATTCTCATCAACGACGGACGTGAGGAGCTTAAGGATCTTCCTCAGCCATAGCTAAGTTAGCCGGTTTTGGGCCTGGACAGCAGGGTTTACCCCCCAGTAATTAAATGCGGGATGAAAACCCCCAGTTATCTGGTGGTTTTCATCCCGCAAGCAGGCAAACTGGCCCCGTGAACACACATGAATACAGTCAGGAATACTTAAGACAATCCCTCCAGCCATAGGTCTGAATTGACAATAATGTGTTCCTGAACCTGGATAAAAAAAGGGGGATTGAGGTGGTGTCATACCTCCCTGTAAAAGGGCTCACAGCCATTGAATCACCATATACGAAATGAATGAATGAATCAAGACTTTTAATTTTTTTAATTAGATTGATCTAATGTCCTTAATGGAGATTTAATGAATTAAATTCTGATATTTGTAAAAAAAACTCTACTTCAAAAACACCTGTTTTGCTAACCTTTCCTCACCCATTTTATTTAAGTGGCTGCCATACCACCTTAGATTAGCTCTGCTGGCACATTCTTGAATGCTAACAATGTCAAGTTCTTTCTAATATCTTCATTTGAATATGATTTTGCCATTGAAGCCATTGGCGTGTGTGTGTGTGTACACACCCACACCCACCCACCCACACACCCACAAGAGTTTTGAGATAAATCAAGCGAGTGAATAGATGGCATCAATGGCAGAATCACATGAAAAATAAAAGCCTCAGGAAAGAACTTGACACCTGATAGCATTCAATAATGTATGAGCAAAGCTAGCATAATGTGGTAAGGCCACTTAAACAGAATAAGAGAGGAAAGATTATCAAAATAGATGTTTGATGAATAATTAACTGTAGAAGACTAAAATGTAACACTCTGTGACATGAGTAGCTTACTTGTCAGAATGACTGCACTGACATCATAAAAAGTAAGGCTAATTTGGTGAAAATTGTTGGCAGGAAGTTATTAATAATGTAAACTTAATCAAGCAGTAATATCATATCTGGGATCACTGTCATCAGGAATTTGATAAGGATGATCATCACCAAACACAGTGAAAATTTTTTCATGCAAAATAAAGATAATATGGTATTTCCTCTATACATTAAATTAGAAATTTATATATCATCCATCTTGAACAGTAGCCATTCATTCACATTTTTCCTCAACCTAGTATTGGTACTAGTGTGACATATATTTTTGCTGTGTGGTTGTCTTCAGAAAATAGGTCTCAATCATTCTCACAAAAAAACTGATTATATTTAGAAATGTATAAAATTCACTGATGAACAAGGAGCTAATATGTTTATAGCTAATAAAAAAACTTTCTTTATGAAAAATCTACTTGCATAGGATAATATGTTTGCATATTTGAATCAACCTGATAATCAAAAGATGATTAAGCTGGCCAGTCGTCGATCCTAGTTCAAAAAATAATGATATTTCCTGATACAAACTATATCTGATGGCATCTTTACACATCCATTCCCTTCATGAATGGCATTTCTATCATCATCATCATCAACAACAACCATGGGACCAATGCCCATAGGTGTCTGATGCCATCTTGATATGATTCTTCCATTGCATTCTATTTTGTGCAAGATGACTCAGTTTGTGTATAGAGTTTCCGCACCATTTGACAGTGTCATCGCCCCATTCTCTGTTTGGTCTTCCTTTTTTGTTCTTTCCTTCAATCATCCCAAACAGCAGCATTTTTATTTTCCTCTCATCATTCATTCTACATATATGGCCAAAGAGAAGTAGTTTCCTTTTGATTATTTTCTGGATCAGGTTTTCTTCTGGTTGTATTCGTCTGTAGATTTCCTCATTGTTCACTTTCTGGATCCAACTTATTCTCAAGATCTTTCTATAGCACTTCCTCTCAAATGCTAATATCCTTCTTTCAGAATCTCTCAGGAGTACCCATGTCTCACATCCATAGAGCATGCTGCTGAAGATACAGGTTTCTACAATGCACAGTTTAGTTTGCATCTTTTATAGCTCGGCTCTTCCATATTTTGTCCATGGCTTTTAAAATAGTTGTTGCTCTGGCTATTCTAATTTTTGGGGTCCAAGTCATGCGTCATGTGGCATCCAAGATATGTGAAGTGCTACATATTTTCCAGTTGAAATCTGTCTATGGTAACTCTGTTCAGTAACTCCTGTTGTCCAAATATCATTGTTTTAGTTTTTTAAAAGTTGACATTTAGTCCATATCTTTTTCCTTCTGTGTAAAGTGTTCGCAATGTCGGTTCCAGCCTTGCTGCATCTTCTTCAATCAGGACGATGTCATCTGCAAAGCAGAGGTGGTTTATTCTCATGCTATTTATTGAAATGCCTCCACCTTCTTCTTTTATCTTATCTAGTATTCTTCCCAGATGTGTGATGAAGATGATTGGTGATATTGGGTCCCCTTGTCTTGTGCCTTGACTAGTGGTAAAGCAATCTCCAGTTGCACCTGCTATCCTGATAAGGATGAATTTTATTTCTGAATAAAACTGTATATATCCTTACTGAATCAAATACTTATCACCACATTTTTATCGTCAGAGAGAGAGAGAGAGAGAGAGAGAGAGAGAGAGAGAGAAGCATCTGAATCCTTACTAAATAAACATGTTCATGTTAGGAAGTGTTTTGAACGTTTATTGTACCCATGGGACTTCTCATTACTGTTTGTGTAAGTGACCCGCCCGATACGTGAATGACATTCACGTATCGGGCGGGTCACTTACACAAAATTTACACTACATGTTAGTTGTAACTCATTCGGTAGAATTTAATTTGAAGTTAGCATCTGTGATCTGTCTCAATGACATCAAAAATTTGAAATGTAATTGAACAAACACTTATTTAATGTAACTGAAAATTTAGTCAAATGGTTTTTAGTTAGATACTGTGTTTTGGCAGTATCTAACTACCAAACACAAACGCATAATCTCAAGAACAGCAAATGATGTTCTTGAGATTATGCAGTTTCTGTAGGAGTGGACGTGTTTCATTAGATAATGCCATTTTTATCCCAATTGTCTCTAATCACACTATTTGTTGACAAATATATTATACAGAATGCAAATGTCTCTGTACCTTATTCAGTGATAAAATAAAACTACTTGTTTTTCTTGCATCTGCAGTAGAGTGGCTGCTGGGGAGGGCATGTTGTTCACTATATATGGACATTGCTAATCTTTGGACAGTATACATGTAGGGAGTAAAAATTGAAAGTGAAATGAAGTGAAATATATAAAAAAAAGAAATACACATAAGAAGCACAATAAATTGCACAAGATGATTTGTTCCTCCGTCAACCCAGATGTAATCCTGCCTGACCCACACAAATCAACTGATCAACATTATTATATCATAGGATAAGTCCCTTGCTATAGTTATTCCCTGAGCTAGTAATGTATGCAATTGTTTCTCATTGGTTAGTGATTTATATTTTATGAACAAATCCCTTTCCATCTATTTATAAGATTTTTTAAAAATTTTTTTAATTATGCCCATCATAAATGCAAATATGCAAGTCTAGAGTTTTTAGGATCACGTATTCTTCATTCCATACTAATAACACAAGAAGACATATAATATCACAGATGTAAATTATTCATAATAAATTTTACAGTACTGAAAGTATTTTTATTGACATGTCTATTCTTTCTCTTCTTTATATCTGTTATTCATTACATCTTTTAGTAAATCAAGTATAGTAAGTAATAATCAAATATATCATTCTCTTTAATTATTGTTTTTTAATACATTATTCCCCCCCCCCCCCCACTATGCAGGATTAGCTACAATTGAAGAAACCACTCCAAAAGTGGTGCATCACACAACATGCAGGAATGAAATTGCTGGGTGCTGTGATAATTCTGCTCACTTTGCCAGATGATTAGGTTCGTGACGAGAGAGTTGATTGCCCCCTCCCTCCCCCCACATGGACATGCTAAAGGAGAAACTTCATTCATTCATTCATTCATGCTCCCCCCCAATCTGTGTGCATCAATTATTCACTTTCTTGTTCTTGTATCCTGAAGTATTATGGATTTGAAATACTGCTGAAATAAGAAGAGAACAAACAACTTACATTTGCTTTCTTTAGCAAAGAGAATCCAACTTAATAGACTATATGATTAAATGGAACCAACCGATATTGCTTCGCTGCAATTCTTTTACATGTGAGATATTCAAAAACTATATGAATTACTTCACAACCAAATTTTAATAGCAATACAATTATGTCTATCTCACAGATATGGGTAATTACTTGAAATATAGTAATATATTAAAAAAAATGGTATCACATGTAAGGGAAAAAATTTACTATCAACTCCTGTATATTTTGCTCAACATAACATGGGCATTATTCAGGAAGAAATGCAAAACACTGGTTTCAACATTCAAATTATGAAAAACGAGGATGAGCCACATAGTATACTTCCTCGTGTCTCTGTCATAACTGAGTGAAAAGGAGAAAGCACTATTCGAGTTCCAGGGAACCAAGTATAGTTCTGTCATTCAAAATTAATTAATTATATAATAATATTCTAATAACACAACAATAATAAATACATAAATAAAAATTAAAAAAAAAAAATTATAACCAGCTTAATGGTGATTACTTCCCAAAACTTTGAGATAGGCATACAGTCTGATTGATTAAGATTTGGATGATGGTGCAGAAGTTTCAAGGAATAGATGATCAAATTTCAATCAAAAGTAGTGCAAAATTGTGGTTTTAATTCCAATGAACTCTGTCTAGTGTCTATGTCAGGAGAGGGAAGGTTAGAACCCTATGATTATAAAAATCTAATATAGTCTTGGTGTTCTTAGATTCTGATCTTAGCAGATGGCCAGTCTGTCCAAAGTACCAAAGTTAGCAAGAATAGGGCACTGGATAAACACCAAGTAAGGATGGATAATGCCTGTAGCTTTACAGATTATTAAGATATTCAGAGAGAAAACCTATTGTTGGACTCACATTCAACAGGGAAATTGATGTGGATGTATTAAGTAATTATTTTGTCCAAAAACTTAATTGGTTCTGATTAAGAATAGGACTATGATGCAAAAATATCATCCATGAAATGGAGCCAGATAAAGTTGGTTTTCCAGATGTTCCATAAAATAATCAGCCAAAAGTGGTGAAATAAGACTGCTTATGGCTGTTCTTTCTATCTATTTGAAAAATTTATTCTTTCATGTGAAGTATTATCGTGCATTGATGGTAAATTTAAACCAATTAACAATGATCTTAAGAAAATCATCTTGCAAAATTGTAGAGTTCCTTAGGGCAGTATGTTTATGAATACACAAACCACATCAAAGGAAACAAAATTTATTATTTATTAAATAAAAACAAACCACAGTATGACTTCAAATTTTCTCTTTGAAGTCATACTGTTTTTGATATGATAGCTGGTTTGAAACAATTAAAGATACAGTCTAAATTAATAAATACAATAGTAGCTAAATAAAATCATGTTTGCACAGTTGAACTATAAACAACATACAACATATAAATCTCAATACACACTTGGGAGGGCGTTCTGGTTTTCCATCATAGCGATCAACCAATCTTTCTTCTGCTTTGTTAAGTACACCTTTAACAGGATCTGGCTTATATTCAGGATGTTCTTGACAATATTTTTCCAATTCAGTCTTGTAAAGATTAAAAATAAAAATAAACATACAAAAATAAGTAAATAAGTGTTTCTGGGATATATCTATATATTACACACAGATACATTATTATAGGAATTATTAGTCAGATAACCAATAAATTAATGCAATAATACGACAGAAAATGAAGCTAGGATGAAAGTATTTTTATGTAAATCACACCAATTAAAAGCTGTTATCCTTAGTATATTAATATTAGGACTAAGGTAACCTTAATGATAATCTGGAAATTCTGCTACTGAGACCAAACATGGAACTTTCAAGTTACTACAGGCTTCCAAATAAGCAAGGTGGTGATCACACATGCACATGACAATGACATTCGCAAAGCAACCATTTAGCACACAGCCAAGCAAGCTGGCAAAAGAGCATGCCACTCCATATCACTAGCATCATAGCACAGTCAGAAGAACAATGTGACATTCACTCACTGGTAAGTAAAGACCTACATTTCATTCTTATCAATGAATTTATTTTTATTTTATTGTGATCCCACCCACGAAACATTGAGAACCTGCTTAAAAAGACTAAGGTTCAGATAATCATTGATAAAAACACTGCACTACAGATCAAACATGGTATTTTCTACCTTCTTTCAAGCCACTCCAGACCTCTAATTTTGAGGATTGGATCTCATAATCTGAAAATCCTATTCTAAAGATCAAACACTGAATATTTTTTAATCACTTCAGGCATCAAATGACCTTGTGGCATGGCATGTTTCCACAAAAGGGCTCTGGCAAAACCAGCAAGTCAGGAAGATTCTTGATACAGGCCCCAAACCTGTCAGTAATGAGTCAGGAAGCTTCTCATCCTGAGAACACATACTATGCCTCCTACATGCAGTGCTATGTGGAAGGTACTTTTAAGGCCAGATTATGACAAGGAGACAGGTCACTTATCAACACTCACTGTATGGATGTCATGTACAAGAGTCTATCTCCTTATCAACTTCTCCAGGAACAAATCTATACAAACAACAACAACAATAATTCCCATAAATAATGTTATAAACACTTGTTTCCATTTTCCCAGGTGACCTCCTCCACACATTTAAGAATTGTTCATTACAGCTTATTTGGAAGATTTACCATACATATAGAAAATATTCATGAAGTGCTCATACTTTTCATTTCTATAAATAACATTAAGACTGTTGTAGTTTGCTTTGCACTGTCAATCCAGTTTACAAAAAGGTTGTAAAGCTATAGTAGTGCATTATGTAGAATGGGCAGGATAAGGGTTAGAAAATCTGAAAACCCTGCTCTAAAGATCAAATAGGTAACTATTTCTAATCCTATCAGATTTAAACTGAGCAGGATGAGGTGGTCACACTAGTGATGAAAATAATCTACAACCTAAAGACATTCAAAAATATCCACCAGAATGGGACTCAAAACCATAAACTGAGGGAAAAACCACTATCAGTTTGGTCAATTAGACCAGCAAATGTGCTCATTCAATTTCCTATGTAGTAATGAAGTATATCTTTCACATTCTGAGAGAAACAGAAAATGTTTTACAGTAATCTTGATTGATATCTATGAGTAAATATATAGAACATAATACTGGGAAAGGTGGGCTTTTGTGCAAAATTTGTATATGCAAATTCATAATAATAATAAAAATTCATAAAATAAAATTTCAGCCAAAATGTTTAAAAATTTTCAAAACAGAAGCATTTGTAACTGAGAAATAGATATACAAACAAAATGACTGAATGAAGCTTTACATTTCGTTTTCAATACAGCAATCCCTCGATTAGTGCGCCTAATGCATTCTTTAAAACAGGCACATTAATCGAAAACGCACTAATCGAATATAATAACCTATGGGAAAATGTATAATTCATTCCTCAGATTTCTTTTTTGATCCTTAATTTTTTTTTTTTTTTAGTAAAAGAATTGGGGTATGTCTCAGGGCCTAGTTAAAGGAAAACCATGAAGCTGAAAGACAATAAAACATATTCAGAATATAAATTTATTATTCTGCTTCTTAACAAAGAATTGAGCTAACGTAGTTTGGCGGGCATTCTGTTTCTTTTTTTTCACACAACTGACGGTATGGCCCTATTGCCTCTTCTGCAAATTTTACTGCTTCTCTCTTCACCAGGGTCAGTTTCTAAGCATTGCTGCTTAAAAACTTTGATTGCACGAAAACTATTTTCAAATTGTTTCTGTGAAACCTCTTTGGACTTGTCAGTGATTAAAGTTTCTTCATATTCTTCAGGATCTTCTGTGTATCTAAATTTAGCAGGTCGGAATCACTCAACTTCTCAGAATGAGATGTAATTAACTTAAATTCATTTGAAAAGCCTCTAAAATCATTTGCACAATGTGGAAGAATGTGCTTTCAAATGGCTCGCATATTGCTAGCAGTAATTTCATTCAACTTTGCGACTTTATAACCAGGCTGAGATTTCTCTAATTTGGCCAGAAAAGTCTTGGAAGGCATTCGCTTCAAAAAAAGGCCAGTTTCATCGACATTAAATATTTGTTGATTACAATAGTCTCCTTCTTACGCAATTTTCTTCAAAATCTCTGGATACCGCCTTATCTGCACTTGTAGCTTCTCCTGTGATTAGAACATTATGTAGGCTATTTCTCTTTTTGAAATGCTCAAATCACCCAGCACTAGCGTGGAATTTTTTTTCTTTTCCATCATTGATAGCTCTTTCTTTCAAGGTTGCAAAGAGGTTTAATGCTTTTGATTTAATAAGGCCGGTGTTTAGCAGGATCCATTTTCGGTTACAATCTTTGATCCATGTAAAAAGAAGTCTCTCTAATACAATCATTATAGTACTTTGATTTCGAGTGCATGCATGATGAACTTGATGCAGCCTTACCTTTCTCTTTGTATTCAGCAGTGGATTCACCCATTTTTGTGTTCTTGTCTTATCTTTGCTCTGGACTCACCTTGTTCATTTTTCTTTATTATTTCAAGTTTTTCTTCCAATCAGATTACTTTTCGAATCATATTCACACTTCTATTTTTTGCTCACTAATTCTTTTACTCATGATTAAAGATTAGAAAAATTATTTAAAATAAAAAAGTAAGAAAAACAATTGCACGAGATATGATCAGCAAAATGTATGTAAAGCAGACGACATAAATTTTGGTGGTAAATTTGGTAAATTTCGTGTACATGGAAATAGTGTAGTATGCCATTAAAAATAACTTTGTAAAATGTTTCAAATCAGTAACTAAATTATTTCATCCTGGTGAGTGATTTTTTAAATAGTTAGCCATACAAAATGTATAGATCAAAAATTTTTAAAATCTGTAACATTTATTTTTAAGATGTATATAGGTGCACTAATCGAATTTGAGTATCAAAAAAAAAAATGATGCACTAATTGAAAACATATCAATTGGGGGCGCATTAATCGAGGGATTGCTGTATAAACATTATATCAAGCAATACTTAGTCTGTATTTGAGTTGTAAGTTGGCAGTTAGAATTGAAGGAAGTACAGGAAGATGGTTTCATTTAAATCTGGTGTGAGACAAGGATGTACATTATTCCCTCTGTTATTCATTATCTATATGGATCACATTATGAAGGAAAGTGGTATTAAACATGATATCAAAATTGGAGATGTTAATGTCAGCTCTTTGCTTTATGCGGATGATGTTATACTTCTAAATAAATCCACTACTAGTCTGCAGGATTCTCTGACTAAACTGAATAACTGTTGTAATAGATATGGTATGAAGGTCAGCATTAAAAAGACAAAGACAATGAAAATAGGTAGAATTGTTGAAAATGTCAATTGTGTTGTGAACGGGGAACCTGTCGAACAAGTAAAACATTTCAGCTACTTAGGCACGATTTTTACTGAAGATGGTAAATTAAATATGGAAATAGACAACAGAATCAACAAAGCTGGTATAGTAGGAAGTCAATTGAATAAATTCATATGGAATAAGAGAGAAATTAGTCGGAACACTAAATTAGCTGTATACAAGACAGTGTTCAAACTAGTTTTAACTTACGGATCTGAGAGCTGGGTCAGAAGTAAAACACTTGACCAAAGACTAGAGACTGCAGATATGAGAGTCCTGAGAAAGATTATAGGTGTGAACAGATGGATTCAATGGCAATATCATATTAAAAATGAGGACATTAGGAAAGAACTTGACATCATCGGCATCCAGGAATGCATTAGCAGAGCTAATCTCAGGTGGTATGGTCACTTAAACAGAATGGGCGAAGAAAACGACCCAGAGGAAGAACAAGATATAGGTGGATTGATACGGTACAATGTGTTTTAGACAATAGAAATATAAGATCTGATAATGATAATATTGGAGTCTTGACAAGTAATAGATTGATTTGGAGGAAAATTGTAGATAGGAAGGTAGTAATGATGTAAATTTTTCATGTAGTACTATCATATCCTATACACCCCTTGAGGGTACATGTCAGGAATTTGATGATGATGATGATGATGATAATGATAAAATAACTTAAGATCACATGTATATTTATAAATTCCACCACAGAAAATGTGTGACTTTTAGTAAACACCAGCACTGTGGGTGGACACAGATCAGATAATCCAAAAACTTTATTCAAATACCAAACATGAAACGTGTGTTTTTGAACCACCACATGAATAAGCAGGTCTCACTATGACAAAATTCATCTACCATCTAAAACACTGACTTTTTTAAAAATAAAGATTTAACTTACAGAATAGCGCTGTTGCTCTTGTAGTGCCTTCCTTATCCATTTAATCCTTTTTCCGTCGGATAAACTGTTCCACTGCTTACGAATTTTTTCAGTGCACTCCTTTCTGTCCAACTAAAAATAAATCAAACCTCATATAAATATTAAATGACAAAGTATATTACGGCATCCCCCCCCCCCCTTGTATGTATGTATGTATGTATGTGTGCAAACAACATCTTTGTAAATACCCACAGAAAACCGTGGGGGAGGGAATGTGTGTATGTTATGGGAAGTAGAGTAAGTTAATAAAAGAAGATTAATTAATTTTTATAGGATATATATATATATATATACATCTGAGGTTGAAAACCTATAATATCATCAATGCAGTGGATAGCATGAAGAAATAGAAAAAACTTGTTAATACTGGATTTGAACACTGCAGATTCTATGTTTTTAAGAAATCCAAAAGAGAATACTGTTCCTGAGAATAGTAGTAGCAGAAATAAATTAATGACAATGAATAAAAACTTCTTTTGTGAGTTTGAAATAAACTGAGAAGGTTGGTTTATTTGGATTTATGGCCAAAGCAACTCAGGCTATGAAGCGAGTGTTATTATGTCTGTGAAATGAGTGGGTGTGTGTTCTAATGGCCAGTTTTAGGATTTCTTAAAAACATACAATCTGTTTTTAACAGATTTAGATGAAAGCTGGGGAGGAAGGGACATAATTCAATATTGAATCCAATGTAATTTAGATGAACAGCGACCATCAAAATATTTACTGAAATGCAAGCAACAAAAACTAAACATTTACACCAAAGAGAGTTGAATGAATTGATGAGGATATAAGTTGTTAATCAACCTAAATGCTCTCACCTCTACTGAGTCTAGAATTTTTTAAGCAGCTCTTAGGGGCATTCCAGCAATTATAAGAAAAGCATTCAAGATTGAAGAGATTTGAGAATTGGATAGTGTTAATAACTTTTCAGATGTAATGCTTGAAGCAAACAAGAAAAGCATGATTTTTTTTTGGAGGCTGAGAGTCCTCAAGAAAGGACTGAAGAGTGAGTTATCCAAAGAATAGAAATTACATAAGCTTTAGAGATATCAAGAGCAAGCAAATGAAATTTCCCAAAACTTTTTCATGGCAGTTTCTCTTTTAATCAACAGTGGAGGAATTCACACTGGTGGTCATTTATTAGATGACAGAAAGAATTAATGTGAGTGAAACTGGACAGTAATTAGATAGAAAAGATTGTTGCTTTTCCTTGGAATGGGATGAATATGGGCTGCAACACAAATACTAATGGTAAGAAAGAAACTTTTTATTCTTTCTTACCATTAGTATTTGTGATGCAGCTCATATTCATCCCATTCCAAGGAAAAGCAACAATCTTTTCCATCTAATTACTGTCCAGTTTCACGCACATTAATTCTTTCTGATACAAAAAAGGAGTTAACTATGGAGTATAAGCCTTCAGAACCACTGGAGAATTTCATATACGACTAGGACTCCAGGAGACTGGCCTTTACTGTAGGTAAAATATGGATAAAAGTTACAAAAAAAAAAAAAAAAAAATAATAATAATAAAATGATAAAATAAATAAATAAAATTTTATATATATAGGAACCTGTATAGCTCAGGGATCGGCAAAGTGGTCGATGTTACTATCCAAGGGATTCAATAAATGTCTAGGGATCAAAAGGAGGTTTAAATTTTTAATGTTCTTTATAATTTCTTTAAGTATTTTCTTTAAATATTCTTATTGAGCAGCAGTAATGAAGTAAAAGGGTGAAGGAATTATTATTTTTAAATTGAGATATTTATTATTGATATCGTTTATTCATTTATTTAACATGATGGGGGTCGACGAGGGATCAATGGTCTAAAACGTGTTTGCCGGCCCCTGGTTTAGATGAACCCTTTGGCTGGAAAGATCTGGCTTTGAATCCTGTCTATGACATGAAGAACCTTTATCAGTTATTTTCAATCAAATGGCGAATTGACCAATCTCATGTAGAGGTGAGAGAGGTTACCCGATAAAACTATTTTATCTGCCCCCCCCCCCGCCCGCCACACACAGAATGAACTGTAATGGGTTTTTCTCTCTTTCTATCTCCCTTCTAGCCAATTTATATCCTGAATTTCTAGAAAACCAAGAGTCAGCACAGATACATATAAACCAACAGTCTGGCTATGTTATAGAGATGGTGCATTTGCTATTTGGCCTCATTAGACTGATTTTTAGCTCATTTAAAAAAGTAATCCAAAAATACACCTGCTTATACTATAAATTAAAGATGCCAAGAAATTATATTCTTGGCTTAATCCTTTATCCAAGTGTAAGCAAACAAAATTTGCACCTGAAGTAACTTCAGGACTGGGCAACTCGTATATAGAGGTTAATGATTTCACATTACTTGTCTTAATATTTTATAATGCAAAGCACATATCCCTTCAGACATGTCTTCCCATAATGCATAGCATCATACATGTCCGAAAGGATATGTGCAGTGCATTATGAAATACTAAGGCAAGTAATGTGAAGTCATTAACCTCTATATATGAGTTGCCAAGTCCTGAAGTTATTTCATGCACAAAGTTTCTTTTCTTACACTTGGATAATGGATTAAACCAAGAATATAATTTCTTGGCATCTTTAATTTATAATACACTTTGCTATAGAAAAAATTTTGCTATTATTTGAAATTTACTTTTTAGCACAAATTGTTAAGGCTCTGTTTCTGAGGGTGTTAATGACACCTAGTTTTTGCAGTGGATGGTGGTAAGTTTACATGTATCTACTGGTCCAAGTGGATGTCAGCTTACAATAGATCGTGATGGATACACAGCATGATGAAAGAGTAGTGACAACTGTATCCAGAAAGTGTCATGCTTTCCAATTTCAACAGTGACTTGAATGTGTCTACACTGTTTGCTTAGGCAGCTTAAGAAGGCACAGGCAATCCACAGGTTATGGATGATCCGACTTACGCAGCTCCGCACAGGCTCTGAAGGCTCCCCATAAAGATAATTAATAATTAAATTAATAATTTGGGAACTAGTTTCTTTCATGCATGTAAACAAACTCACACTTTGCCACATTATTAAAGCAGCTCTTCCTGTTATTTGGAAGTCAAATTTAAGGGCCTGGGTCACACATGCCATGTTTGAAAATTGGTTCTTGAACTATTTTATTCCTGCTGTGGAGTATTATTATTCATAAAAGAAAATTCCCTTTAAAATTTTGTTAATGTAAAAATCGTATTTTTCCCGCCCAACACTACATTGTTACTACAGCCAATGGACCAGGGAGTCATTCCTGCATTTAACACTTATTACTTATGGCATACATTCTTGCGAGCATTCCGGGCTATGGAAGATGATGTGATTACCTTGAGAGGGTTTTGAAAGAATTATACCATCCATGTTGCCATCAAAAACATTGCCGATTCTTAGGAGGAAGTGAAGCGATCAACAATTAAAGGGGTGTAACAAAATGTGACCTCAATTCTGTGATGATTTTCATGGCTTCACAGAAGACATCGCCGAAGCGAGAAAAGCTGTGGTGGATAGTGGCAATGCACTGCAATTGGACATCAATGAAAATGATGACATCGACTTACTAGAATCTGATTCACAAGAATTAACCAATGAAGACCTTACAGAGATAGAGAAGCAGATGATAGAAACACAAAAACATGAAGAATCAGAAGATCTACAGTCAAGAAGGTTTATGACAAAAGAATTAGCTTAAGCCTTTCATCTCATTGAAGCAGGATTCGGTAAACTTGTGGAGCAAGATCCTAACATTCAGCGGTTTACAAAGATTTACTGTGCAGTTAGTGAGAACATCAGCCACTACAAGGCCATTTATGATGAAAAAAAGGAAAATGCTGTGTAAACATCAGTAGATACCATTGAAGAAAACGATTTCAGTGGTAAGCTCCTCTCCTCCAGAAACAGAATCAAATCCTGATTCTCCAGCATGAGGTACATCCTCTCTAGCACCATCTCCATCATCATCTTCCGATTAATGTTAGCCTACCTTGTTGCCTCAGAAATATCCCTTCCAGTATGCAACCTTTAATATTCTTTTTTTGAAATTTCTTCCATCTAAACTTTTTCTATGAGTTTGTTTTTATGTTCCATTTGTTTGAATTAAAAGAAGGAGCACAATAGTTTCTGGAACTTATTAATACAGTACAGAGTTATTATTATTATTATTACCGCATGTGCGCCGTTCATCAGAGATCCGAGTTACATACAAATCCGACTTAAAGATATTCTCAGAAACGTATCTCATTCATAACCCGGGGACTGCCTGTATTTAAAGTTGGGCAGCTGCGGGGTTGGGAGAAGGGAATGGTGAATGTATCACGAATATCTGTGCCAATGTTTGGGTTGCAGAGTAACTGAATCTGGAGCTCCTTGCTCAAAATGTTTTGTATATTAGCAACTTGTGGGGGGGGGGGGGGGGGGAAGATATTTTTCTGCATGAAACAACCAGAATGAAGTATACAGCAAAGAGGGCCTTATATCGCAGTGTGTGTGTGTGTGTGTGTGTGTGTGTGTGTGTGTGTGTGTGTGTGGAGGGGGGGGGATTTGTTCTGTAAAGTGTGTCATAAACTGTTTCAGTGATTTTCATTTGCTAAAAGCACAGACACATTGAAACTGACTAATAAATCATTACTTTTGAGCAGGGCATTCTTAACTTTGTAAAGCATTGTTGAAGAGATGGCTCTCACAGTATATCTATCCCACATATCAGACACAGCCATGCTTAAGCCTATCGACCAAGCCAGCTCTTTACTACCTGGGGGTACATCAGATTACTTGTACCGCAAATGGTCCTACTTTGGACAAACAGGCCCATCTATTGCCAAATGCATTTCAGAACATCAATCCTATACAAGAACTGGAAAAACATCACAAATCTTGTCTAATACTATGCTAAATTACTATATAGAAGAAACCAAAAACTCAAGCACTGTTTCAAAGAAACTGGAGACCCTTTGTCACTGTCTTAACCGAAATCAATGGATAGTCTATGCCCACAGTTATTGATAACAATTTGGGAAACTTATTATTAACACACACACACACACACACACACACACACACACACACACACACACACACACACACACACACACACACACACACACACACAGCTATATCAGATCCCAACAGTGTAATATTTATTTAACACTCTTGTGACTGCAAGTGAAAAGATACAATTCTCCATGTATTTACATTGCTGTTTTTGAATTTCTCGTTATTCACTTTCTAACAATAGGTTCAATGACAATAGTTTAAGATACTTAAAAGTGTTATTTATGTAATTAATTATAATTTAATAAACATTTTTATTGTGCATACATGTTTCTTTTTATACTTTTTAAATTCCTTAAATATGGATAATTGGTGACTTTCTGATCATGCCACAGAATTGACTGGAAAGGCTTACACTGTACCGCTGGAAATGAAAATTCAAAGAAGCTTGAGAGATGCTAATCTAAAGGAAGAAGAAGAATGAAAAAGAATGAAAAACTGAGACCCCCTTCCGGGCCATCTGCAAGCTACACAGTGCCTCATGACACAGATAATAAAAGAATAGAACTACAGAATTCCAAAAATCCAACAAAAAAATAAATAAATAAAATAAATAAATAACCAACTACAGGATAATGCAGAAACCAAGAAGAACAGAGCTATAGGCAAGGCTTGAAAAAAGACTTGTCCATGATGAGCAAGAATTTTTGGTTGATGAGTTTAAAAAAAGTCTGCGTGGTTAGCCTAGTGGCTGTGTGCTTTGCAACCATATGCCTGGGGAAGGAGTGTCCTAGGTTCGATTCCTGTTGGTGACATGAGGAGTTCAAGGATCTTCCTCAGCCATAGTCAAGTTAGCTGGTCTTGGGAGGGACAGTAGGGTTTTTTCTCCCAGTTTATCCTGGGGGTTTTCATCCCGCAAAACAGGCAAATCGGCCTTGAGAACTCAACACTACGGACATAGGATACACCAGGGTGTAGGACTGACCACCTTATCCTGTGAATGGTTTGAAGTCCGATGATTAATAAACCCTCGACACCGCAAGGTAAAAGAGGGTAAAAGGAAGATGAGATGAGTTTAAAAAAAAAAAAAATCAGAAGAGAAGTTTCCATTTAACTGTAAATTTTATCTACACAATGTTGATTATGTGGCATTTATATTGTAAACAGTTTTTTAAAAAAAACTTTTTTTTATCTTACCTATTGCACCTAACAGAATGTGCATGTTTTGTTAATTATACCTTATATTGTCATAATGGCATTGTTTTATCTTTAAAAATAACTCAAGGGTACCACCATGTAATTACAGCACAGAAACAGTAACCTAATACAGATATGAAGCTAACAGTGGCAATTAGCTCATTTCGTAAACAATTATTGGAATATGTAGTCCCCCCCCCTAAAAAAAAAAAAATTATTTCATTAAACTGATTATAAAAATGTAGCCTAAATTTATGTTTTCCAAATGTTTTTCTCAGTTACTGTCATGCCAGAATACATGACTGCCAATGTTTCGGAACTGATCTGAATTCAGAAAACCCATGAAAGGATATAAACATTCAAAATCATTAAAATATCTTATAAAAAATAAAACATTTATATCCACATAAGTTAAAAATACCAAGAAATTATATACTTGGTTTAATCCTTTATCCAAGCGTAAGTAAACAAGTGTGCACCTGAACTATTTTCAGAAACTCGTACTGGGGAAACTCGTATAAAAAAGCTAATGACTTCACATCACTTGCCTTAGTGTCCCATAATGCAATAATTCTATAACTTTGCTTAATCCCATAAGTCTGCTTACAATTGGATAAAGAATTAAACCAAACATATAATTTCTTGGTATCTTTAATTTATAGTATAACCAAGTGGAAAAACTTCAAACAACTTTCTTTATATCCACATATATGTTAACCTTCAGGATTGTGGCAACTATAGAGGGATTAGGCTGATGTCACACACGTTGAAGATATGGGAAAGAGTAATTGGAGGAAGGATACAGCAGGAAATGAAAATTGGCGAGGAGCAGTTTGGATTTATGCCAGGAAGAGGGACAACAGATGCGATATTTGCACTAAGGCGACTGATGGAGAAATATAGAAAGATGCAGGTGGAGCTGCATATGGTGTTTATAGACCTGGAAAAGGCGTACAACAGAGTGGCCAGGCAGGAGGTATGGAGGTGTATGAGGAAGAAGGGGTGTCGGAGAACTATGTGAGGTTGGTGAAGGAGATGTATGAGGGAGCGAAATCTCATGTCAGGTCTAGTATCAGCATGACAGAGGGGTTCCCCATTGTCGTCGGGCTCCACCAGGGATCAGCTCTGGGCCCCTACCTCTTTGACCTGGTCATGGATGTAGTAGTGGAGGATGTTAAGAAGGAGCCACAATGGAGCATGATGTTTGCCGACATTGTTCTTTGTGAATCATCCCGAGAGAAGCTTGAAAAGGCCCTGGAAGAGTGGAGAAAGGCATTGGAGGAGAGAGGCATGAGAATTAACTGAGTGAAGACCGAATATACGTCAACAGGGAGTGCCAAGGATATGGTCATACGAAACCAGGGTGAAAGGTTAACTTCAGGGAAGAAATTCAAGTACCTTGGGTTGGTCGTCGAAAGGAATGGAGACCTAGATGAGGAAACAGCACCAAATAACATGCGGCTGGATGAACTGGAGGAAGATGAGCGGAGTCCTGTGCAACAAGAGAGTGAGTTGTAAGATGAAAGGAAAGCTGTATAAGATGGTGGTGAGGCCGGCAATGCTTCATGGCA
This sequence comes from Typopeltis vanoorti, assembly GCF_054136105.1. Lineage (NCBI taxonomy): Eukaryota > Metazoa > Arthropoda > Arachnida > Uropygi > Thelyphonidae > Typopeltis > Typopeltis vanoorti. The sequence continues at coordinate 88,120,033 of NC_143552.1, forward strand.
CAGAGACGTGGCCTATAACAAAGGCACAGGAGAGGAAGATGGAGGTGGCGGAGATGCGGATGTTGAGATGGATGAGTGGTGTGACAAAGAAGGACAGGATAAGGAATGACTAAATCAGAGGAACGGTCAAGGTGGGACCGATCAGTAAGAAGGACAAGAAAGCAGGCTGAGGTGGTTCGGTCATGTAGAGAGGAGGAGTGAAGAGTATGTTGGTAAACGAGTGGAGTGCATGGAGGTGGATGGAAGGAGGAAAAGAGGCAGGCCCAAACTCAGGTGGAAGGATAAGGTGGCAGAGGATCTTAGGGAGAAAGGATGGAGTCGGGAAGATGCCCTAGACCGGAGAACCTGGAGGAAGAAGATTAAAGATGGGAATGCTGACTCCGTTTAGCATGGGATAAAGGCATAGCGAAAGAACAAGATATGTTAAACATCAACTTTTAGTTAAATGGCAGACAAAATTAACTTTTTAAAAAAAAATAATAAGTGATTTAAGACATAAAATTTTTAGAAATGAAAATGTGCATGAAAGTGATCATTAATAAATAAATAAATAATAAATTGTTTTTATTATTTTTCCTTCATGTCTCATTGATTGATAAGCATACTAATAAATGCTTTTTTTTCATATTACACCTGTAGTAGATTAGCACTGTAAGTAGACTTAGTGCTTTTTTTATTTATTTATTTTTAAAACAATTTTACATTAATTCAACATTAGTAGTCACAGAAAGTAATAATCAGCCAAAGCATTAACAAAAAACTCTGTGAATTGACCAGGTCTACGACTGAACATACCACATATTAGGCAATCATGGTGTTCTCCCCTCCCTCACCCACCTAGACTAACATCTGACTAGTAAGCTAGCACATTTTTAAAGCTGTGATTATAGGTCAATAATCAGTACTCCTAAGACTCAAAAGAACAGGAAGAACTCTAGAGAAATAAACACAAGCCTATAGCTAATGATAGTGTTCTGTTAATGCATTAGTGTACAAAACCTAAGGACAAACACTATTACTGAAGTTTACAACTGCAAATTCAGAAAAATCAGCTCGTGGCAATTTGTATAACAGATGATTTCAGGAAGAAAGTGTGTATATGTTCAAATTTTTGAATTGCATGCAAAGGGTCATGTGGTAGCACAGGATAAAGGTCTGAACTAAGCAAATTGTGTTTGAAGGAAGCTCTCTTTGTGAAGGAATAAAGTTGCAAACTTGGATGTCTTGTAATGTCTCCAAGATATCATCTTTCCAATAATTCTTCTCCATATGAAATCATCTAGATGATTTCATGTGGAGAAGAATTATTGGAAAGCTTGAAGAAAGTTGCAAGATTACTGATATTGTCAGAGAGTTTGGAATCTCATAATCTGGGCAGCATTTCAAACCAACGGAACGTGTTCCAGACATTTGCTAAGAGGTCACCCATGCTCTACCACAGAGTATAAAGACAGATTTTTGGTTATAACAGCAAAATGTAATTGACACACCATGGCAGGTCAGTTTGAAAGTCAACTTCATTCAAGCACAATGGATATCTCAACAAACTGACAAGCCTTCTGAGATATGTTTAAACGCCAATACATCAAAAGGCCTGTAGTATGCGTCCCTTTATCCACAGCAAATCATAGAGTATGTTTTTCAGTGGTGTTACATTCATAGAAACTGGTCAACATACCAATGGGCTGATGTACTTTTTACACATAACAGTTATTTTACTGCTTTCTTCAATTCTAGATGACACTTGATCTGCTGTGAAAGTGGTATGGTACTGCTTACCATTGCAAGAATGTTCTTGAAAATAATAGATACAGCAGTGCTGGAAAAAGGGACTATGACCGGTGAACAATAATGCAACAAAGTACTTTAACTTCATGTTCGATTGTTCTGTGGTGCGGTAGGTGAAAAATTCATTTTTATGGATGACAATGCCATGCCACATCGTACACAAGTAGTGGAGATACTGTTCCAGATCTAAAGACAATAGAGCACATTTGGGACACAATAAGGAGATGTCTTGCTGCTCAAAATTCTCCTCCAGAAAACAAACAAGGCCTTTTTCTTGCTCTGTAGGAGAAGTGGGACAGTTTGCCTAAAGAATTCCTAAATCACTTGGTTAAGTATGATATGATGTTGTGAGAGCCACATCACATTTCGGGGCAGACATATTCTATACTGAAATGTCTCTCTGCAAGGTTTTCTGCAAATACTGTACATTACTTCCCTAACTACGTCCTTAGGAAATTTTTCACCTTTGCCAAAAAAGTATTGCAATTTAATTTGTAATATATTTATAACAAAATTTTTAGCATATTTTTTGTGTAATATAACTTATTAGCATGCTCAATAAATCATGTCCACATTTGACTGTAGTCATAAAAATTTCATATACAGGTAAAAATGTAGTTCATCCTTAGCTTTTATACACCAGTGCATATACATGTATTTATTTATTTTATTTTTATCTTGTGGTTGCCAGAGGATTGGTCAATGGTTCAGCAAAGTAGGAATGCTGAAGTGTATTGTAGTGAATCATTAATGTAGTTTGTGTTCCTCTCTCTCTCTCTCTCTCTCTGTGTGTGTGCTTCTCATAATGATGATCTTAATATAAAGGTTGAAATGTTGAGTTGATAATTGATAGTTTAAAGTTACTGCAACAACATGGCAATGGTTTCCATAATTATTACGTAATGAAAATAGAAATCATGATTAAACCTGAGAAATGCAATTATCAATTATTTATATAAGCATAAATATTAAGTAAAAATACTGATGAGTCTTAATCACTGAACCTCTGGTGATTGATCATAGGATTTGATGAATATTAATTTATTTGCAGGATGCATAAGGATCACAGCTGTATAACTGCATAATCCCATATTAATTACATAGCATTCAAAATACACTAAATGAGAGAAGAACTCCACAAAGCCTTTAAAGGAATGTGGAGAACCGACCATGGCTTCTGACCTCATCTCCAATCCTCAGCTCGTCGAGGAGCACCCTGTTAGGTATCTACCTGGATACTGAATGAAAAAGGATGGGATGCCAATTTGGGATATAACCAACCAAATTGTATTCTTATTGGCTTAAACCACAATAAAATGATGGTGCAACATGACAGAATTTCATGTTGTCAGCGGCATTGACTGGTTAAACAAGACCTCGTTGTTTTTGCCAGGGAGTCAGGGCGAATAGCGAAAAGTCAGCTACTGGAACAAATCTTGAAACATATCCCAACTCAACATTAGTACTATCAACGTAAGAAGCCAGAATGGAAAAGAAATGGGATTAGCCGAGGGATTGGATATGTACCAGACTGATTGACATAATAGGGGTGAATGAAACAAAAAAGACAAAAACTGGTGAGATCTTTCTAAGCAATAAATACAAAATGTTATATTCAGGCAATGACAATCAAGGAAAACAAGGAGAAGCCATAGTATTCAACACTAAATACAAGGCTAATCTTCTTCAATGGCAGCCAATATCAAGTAGAGTGATGTGGGCAAATATCAGAATGGAGAAATGGACAATGAAGCTTATTTGTGCCTATGGTCCCACAGAAGGTTCTACTAAGGTAGAAGGCAGAGGAATTCTTTGAGGATTTAGAGAAAGCAACTGACACAATGAAAAATTGATCCTTGTTGGGGATCTAAATAGCAGAGTAGGAAATGATTGTCAGATATACAAAAATATATTGGGAAAATTTGGAGAAAAGAGCAAAGCTAATAATAATAGCAAATACTTGTTGGATTTCTGCTCAGGACATGGACTGGTATTACTAACACCATGTTCCTACATAAAAATGTGCACAAATTCACATGGAGAGAGGATGCAAGAAATAGAAAAGTCTCATTGACTATGTTATTGTTGATAGCGATGTTGTCTCTCTGGTGCAGGACACTAGAGTGTACACAGGATTTGAAATTGGGAGTGATCACCATTTAGTCTTGAGCAGGATAAAATTGAATTTCATATTGAAAAGAAGAACATTAAGAAAGTTTTAACACGCATAAACGTTGAGCAGCTCTCAGATGTGAACTGAAGACTAAAATACACAAATATTATTCAAGAAAAAATGAAAGAGTGGCATGCCTTGAAGAGAACATTGATTGATTCAGCCATAGAGGCATTTGGTGAGTCTGCAATGGTAAAAATATCAGAACTCCATGGTGGACACAGGAAGTAAAAAAAGCAGTGAAGGAAAAGAAGAAAGCATATTGATTTTGTGTGTGCGCTCTTTGAGAATACAGAGACAAATGTAAGAAAGCTAAACAAAAGTCATGCAAAGGCTTTGGTAAGAACATAGAAAATAAATATCAGGAAGGTGACAAAATATTCTGGAGGCTGTTGAAAAGCTCAGAAATGGAGGAAAGAGTGCTATACAAGGAATTAGAGATGATAAAATTGAAATGAAAACTGGAGAAAAAGATGTCCTTGAAGTATGGAGTAATTACTTCGAAAAATTTCTAAATGAAACAATCAGTGACAGCACAGTGGTAAATAGCACTCAACAGGCCTGAAATGTGAACAGGCAGCAGACGTAGATGATATTCGACCAGAAATGCTCAAGTATAGAGGTATAAAAAGTCTTGAAGTGGCTTCACTGCATAGTTCACAAGGTCTGGACAGAAGGAGGAATTCCAGATGATTTAAGTAGAGCTCTCATAGTACATATATATAAAAAGGGAAATAAAACTGAATGTGAGAATTACAGAGGTGTTTTCCTGGTATGATTTTTGTAAGTATACTTGAGAAAAGGTTGAGAAGGATTGTGGAAGAGAAGCTTGGTGAAGATCAAGCAAGACTGATGCCAAATAGAGGCTGTCATGATCAGATTTTCACTTTACAACAAATAGTTGAGAAATCGTGGAAATATAACAAAGATCTGTAATTAAGTTTTGTAGACCTGCAAAAGGCATAAGACAAGGTACCAAGAGAAAAGCTATTCAAAATGCTATAGTTACATGGTGTCAATGGGGATTATATCAGTACAGGAAGATGGTTTGATGTTTAATCTGGTGTCAGACAAGGATGTACATTATCCACTCTGTTATTCATTATCAAAATTGGAGATGTCAATCTCAGCTCTACTTTATATAGATGATGTTATACTTTTAAATAAATCCAGGACAAGTCCACAAGATTCCCTGACCAAACTGAATAACTGCCATAATAAATTTGGTAGAAAAATCAGCAATAACAAGACAAAGACAATGAAAATCAGCAATAACATTGAAAATATCAACTGCATTGCGAATGTAGAACCTACAAAACAAGTAAAACATTTCAGCTACTTAGGCACAATTTTTAGTGAAAATGGTAAATTAAATATGGAAATAGAACAACAGAATCAATAAAACTGGTATGGTAGGAATTCAACTGAATAAATTTATATGGAATAAGAGAGAAATTAGTCAAAACACTAAATTAGCTGTATACAACGTTGTTCAAACCAAGTTGGATCAGAGAGCTGGGTTAGAAATAAAACACTTTACCAAAAACTAGAGACCACAGATATGAGAGTCCTGAGAAAGATTAGTGGCATGAATATATGACATCAATGGTAATATCATATTAAAAATGAGGATATTAGGAAAGGCCTTGGCATTGTTAGCATCCAGGAATGTGTTAGCAGAGCTAATACCAGATTGTATAGTCACTTAAACAGAAAGGAGAGGATAGATTAACAAAACAAGTGTTGTCTGACGGTTGGCAGGAAAAAAGACCCAGAGGAAGACCAAGATATAGGTGGATTGATACAGCAAAAAGTGCCTTAGAAGACAGAAATATAAGATATGATAATGTTTGAGTTGACAGATAACATATTGATTTGGAGGAAATTTGATGATAGGAATTTATTAATGATATAAGTTTTTCATGTAGTACTATCATACTATCCTATACACCCCTTGAGGGGGTACACGTCAGGAATTTGATGATGATGTTAATTTAATTGTATGATGCACTTCATTAATCCACATTTAAATAATGCATAAATCACTGAAATTTGGAACTCATAGAGAACATTTTGAGACTGCTAATGAATGGAGAATATGTAGCATTGAAGGGACATATCCAAAATCCAAACTTCGCAATGCACTCAGGAAGTTAAAGTAGTTGCACCCTCCACTCCTCCAAAAAAATCGTACTGAAAATTCCTGATAAGTAAGTAAGTGAACGATGCATCACCACAGAGAACACACAGAAACGTATAAGAAAGTTAAATAATGAGTAAAAGTAGTTAAACAAAAGTCATTTGGTAAAAATATAGCAGATAAATATTATGAAAGTTGGAAAAGATATTGCATACTACTGAAAGGGATAAAGGTTAAAAATGAGGAAAAGATTGCTGTAAATGGAATCAGAGATGAGATGAAACTAAAGATAAAAGATACTATGGAGGTGTGTAGTAATTATCTTAAAAGATTGTTAAACAATGATAGAAGAGCAGTAGAAAATATTCTACAGAAATGCGATCAGGAGTAACATGTCAATACTTGAAAATGCCATAAACCTGAAATTGTAGAAAGGTGGCTAGATCAGATGATATCTGATCAGAAATTCTCAAATATGGAGGTTCAAAAGTTTACCAGGTGGTACCCTGCATAGTTCAGAAGATCTAGTCATATTCTAGATTACCATAGTACATGTCACAAAGGAAAATAAAGCTTAGTGCCAAAACTATTAAGAGGAAGAGGAATTTTCCTACTGAGTGTTCTAGGCAAGATTTATCAAGTTTACTTGAAAAGTGATTAAGAGAAACATGGGGAAAAGAAAGCTAGATTCAGACCAAATATGGATAGTCGGGATCTGATTTTTTACTTTAAGAGATGAGAAATCATGAAAATATATATATTAAGATTTTTAGATGTTTTTTAAAAAGATATATAATCAAGCAGCAAGGAAAAAGTTGTTCAAAACACTACAATTATAACAGGATTTTCTTTGTACAGTTGTGTCAATTGAAATGATTTTTATGAATATCCTTTGCATCCAAGAGGGGGGAGGGGATTCAAATACAAGTGCTTTATACAATTATGGGCATGCCAAAGGATTGAAAAGCTGTTTAAAACACTACAATTATAACAAATTTTCTTTATACAGTTGTTTAAATTGAAATGATTTTATGAATATCTTTTGCAATCCAAGCGGAGGATTCGAATTCAGGTACTCCCATCTGAGCTATGGAAGCTTGCCAAGTTGCAGGCACCAGGCATCAATCCTATGGCACCATTTATGGGTGGGCCATAGGATTGACTTTGTCTTTATTAACTGGAGATTAAGGGTTGCTAATTTGTTTCATGGATAACAAATTTTATATACCCTCTCCCCTTCTCATGATGGAGGAGGGCATATAAAATTTATGATGGGAAAATAATTCCAGTCCTAAATTCAGAATAGATCTGAAGAGATAGCCAAAATGATACATAAATATACTTTTCATGGTATTTTCTCCAAAAATTACATATTCGGAACCTCCAACTTTTTCTAGTTGGAGGAAACATCAATTGGATGACTTCATGCCCCTTTTCAAAGGATGCCAAATGAATAACTAGGGACAAAAAATTCTGTTAATATAGTAGTCAAGTGATTACATAGGTTGGCTAGTGGACAGTACTAGTTTTTACTGCATTATATTGTTAGTATAATACAAATAGTACAGGATCATGATATCTTACCATCAGGACTAAACCTGATAACTCATTAAAATGAGTTGTAAGAAAAATTCATTTGAATTTATTTCCAATTGGTGCAATGCCTTTAAATTTAATTCTGCAGGAAATGAATGATTCAAGACAAAAAAATAATATATATATATATATATATATATGGTTAAACAGGCACATGCAGACAGACAGACAGACAGACACACATATATATAATTAAAAAGACACACACAGTAACTTTGTCACACACGTGACAAAGAAACCTCTGAAATTGATAAATATCAAAACTGATTCAAGCATATATTGGACTAATAAATTAAATATTTTTAATTTATCAAATCAATGTAACAGATTAATTTGGAAGAAAATGGTAGATAGGAAGATAGTAATGATGTAATATTTTCATGTAGTACTATCATATCCTGTACACCTCTTGAGGGTAAATGTCAGGAATTTGATGATGATGCAACAACACTTATTGAGGTTGGGGAAGTGCTTCATTGCAGATGCTGATTGCAAAAACAGTCTTTCAGACCTATAGCGACTTCTGTGTAAAGCTGATATCTTTCTTCATTTAATCCTATGTGAAGGCATATCTAGGGCATGGTCTGCTGGTCCTGATTTGCCATTAAGATAATGAAAGATGATTATGGATGTAATTTTTGGGATCTTCAAGGTGGATGTTAACTGATCTACCAGTCAGTCCAAAGTAGGCTGAACTGCAGGCACAAGGAGAGGGACACGGTCAACTGGGCGATAGAATAAAAGATGAAATATGCAATTCTATTCTGTTGATCTATTACCAGGTAAAAATGAGTTAAAAGAATGGTATAAACAAAAAAAATTGAAAAATCTTGCTAATAATTAAGTTTATTTTGTGTAGAATTACGAATTGTAACGAAGTTATATTGAAATTTCCTATAGAATTACGGTATAAACATAAAATTTGAAAAATCTGCTTTTAATTAAGTTTATTTTTATTGTCTGAAGAAGTATTTCTGAGCTTCACTGCGTAAGGTGTCTTGTTTGGCAATTTATCATTTGGGCGTTTTGTGTGTGGTTATTTAGTTTAATACACATTCACAAGATATTTTGACTTCTATTAAACAGTAAGACTAGTTGTTTGTTTGTTTATTACATCGTTTCCGATATTTGTGTCAACGTTACAGTTGCCATGCACAAAGAACAAGTTTCAGTAAATAAAAGGTATGCATTCAAAATTTATAATCTTAATTGTATACTAAATTGTATACGTGACATCTAAATTAATTTAAATAAAGTTCAAACTCTTGATTATCTCTCAAATGAAACAAATTGCTAAGTACAATTATATAGAAGTAAAGAAATATTTCACTATTGATATGAATTTTTTCAGTACTATTTTTCAAATAGTACTGAAAAAATTCTTAATTATATCAATAGTGAAAACTTTTTTTAATTTTATTTTTATATTTATATTTCTTGTTTCTATTCTTCAGAAATGGATAATTCAAGAATATTAAGTCAAAGAGACAAGGAAAAATATGCTTGGACTGGGTATCTTTATGTTAAAGACAAGATTGATAAGAAAAGTTCAATTCAATTTTGGCGATGTGAAAATAAATATAAAAGATGCAAAGGTAGAATCTGGACAAGTGTCAGTGATGGATCACTAATTTCTGAAAAACAGGAACACACCACATGTAGCAGTTCTGGAAATGCGTCCAGAGTAATAACACAAGAAGATAGTACAACAGCCAAAAAATTAGCGCATACGACAATGAGCAACCCATCACAAATCAGAACTCAAGTTCTACAAAATGTTTCTTCTGCGGTAGAAGGAATGCTTCCAAATCATAGCAGTCTGTGCAGAAATATTCAAAGAAGAAGATTAAAAAATTTAAAAGCCCCAGTTAATCCTGGTTCTAGGGAAACAATAATTATTCCTGAAGAATACTTAAATTATGAATTCAGTTCATCACAATTTGAACGTTTTTTATTGGCTGATTCTGGATCAGAACAGGTTCGACCCCATGAGAATATTAATTTTTGGTTGTGAAAGCCATGCAATGTGGAGCCAAAGCATGAATGAATTATTTATGGATGGCACATTTTTACTTTCTCCCCCTCTTTTTGCTTAAATTTTTGTTATTTTGGCTAGAAAGGATGGAGGTCCTGTTTTCCCTGTTTTATATATTGTTTATTACCTAATAAGACTCTTGAAACATACAAAAAATTATTTTATATGATAATACATGAAATGTGCCCATTACTAGATCCCGAAAATATAAATGTCGATTTTGAAATTGCCATTCATCAAGCGTTACGTATAGTATTTACACAAGCTAACATAAATGGTTGCTTTTTTCATCTCGTACAAAATCTTCATAAGCAATTATTTATCCAATGAATTTGAACCAATTTTAGAATGGTTTACGAACACATACAGAGGTCATCTAAGGAATAACAGAACCAGGGCTCCACCGATTTTTCCCTCAAACATTTGGTCTGTGCACCAAAGAACAATAACTGGAAGCGATAGGACAAATAATTTTGCAGAAGCCTGTCATTGAAAACTGCAATTGAGCTTTGGAAGCAGCGTAAGTCATCCAAATTTATGGATTTTTATAAATGGACTACAAAAAATATATGATGTTGATTATGAAAGAGCAGTAGCAGGTTTTCAACATGAGCACAAACGTAGACTTTACGATGAAGCTGACCAAAGAATTTTGAAAAAAGTTATTAATTACGATAGGGAAAATATAATAGAATATTTACATGGTATTGCATATAACTATAATATGAATTAATAAATTCAAAAAAATTGTCTTGAATTTCATATACTTTTTTGTTTTATTGTATATATGTAACATTTGTAAATATGTTTGTTAATTACAAAATAATATTAATAAATGAATTAAAACAAAACTATATTTTTTCTTTATTTTAATACTGTGCAATTATACCTTCTCATTTTTAAATCATTTTTGGACCACTCTTTTTAACCATCTCTTTCTTAAACGATCCTACAAATTTTGATATATGATATAAATGAAAATATATAATATAAATATTTATTAACTAGCTGACTCATTTTTTTGTATGGGAAATTTCAATATAACTTCTATACAATTCGTAATTCTATACAATAAAAATAAACTTAATTATAAGTGAGATTTTTCAAATTTTATGTTTATACTGTTCTTTTAACTCATTTCTCAAAAAAATATTATTTAAATTTACCTGGTAATAGATCAACAGAATAGAATTGCATATTTGATCTTTTATTCTGTCACCCAGTTGTCCGTTGCCCATTTGGCCATCGCCCAGTTGTTGTGTACCCCAAGGAGAGTGGATGAAAGTAGTTAGCTGCATGAGTGGTTTAAATGTAGCATGGAGATCATGTTTGTAGAGAAGTTTAGCTAGATGTGCTCTTAATATATGAGATTGGAATAGTTTTGCCATGATCTTGTGTGTTGCTTGTAAGAGGGTTGGGGGGGGGGATGTATATTTTATCTAATTTACACAGGCTGTAGCCATTGGCTAAAAAGGTGTTGCAATGGTACCTGAGCTTAGTTTTAAAGGCTGTATCATTTGAACAAATAGCTCTGACTTGGTGAATATATGTTTTGAGGATGCCATATTGTTGGGATGGGTGGTGTGATTGCTTATGTAAGTACCTTCCTGTGTGTTGTAGGTTTTCTGTAAATGGAAAATGAGCCATTAGAAAGTATTGTCACTTGCATATCTAGAAAGGGGAGACTACTGTTACTTTTTTTTTCTAGTGTGAAGTTTATTTTAGGATCTGGCTGTTGAGAATGCTAAACATGTATCCGATGTGTCTGGGCCAAGAGGCCAAATAGCAAACATATCATCAACATAGCACAGCCAGACCACTGGTTTGAGTGTAGCTGTGTTGAGTGCTGTTTTCAAATGTTCCATGTGGAAGTTGGCTAGTGATGGTGCTGGTAGGAGGGAGATCCGTAGCAGTCCTATCCAAGTATTTATATATTTTTCCTTTCCATAAAAATAACCAGAATAAATGGTGGATTTGAATAATTCAATTATATCAGAGGGGAAATGTAGTTTCATAAGATAAAGTCTTTTCTAAAGATACACTGGTGAACAGCGAAGTAATGTCAAAGTGACCATGATGTCAGAATCTGTCAAGATTAATTTTTTTATAAAACAGTTGCCTGTGTGTGTGAGAAGGGGAAGAGTGATTTAGATAAATGTTTGGTCAGTTTTTAGGTGGGGCTGCATATGCTGTTAACTATTGGATGAAGGAGACTTTTAGGTTTATGAATCATAGAGATCCCATGTATCCTGGGTTTTGACATGAAAAGGTTTTAAGTTTACAGGTAATCTCGTTTTGTTTTTTAATAGTTTATATACTTTCTTTCTTTTGAGACTTGGGAGGATCCCAATTTATAATCATGTTGTTTCTCTTCTGCACTTCAACTGATAGAGCTGGAACAAATGCCAACATATTTGTTCCAGCTTTATCAGTTCATGCATACTGTTCATGTAACTTCTGATAATATGATTAATTATAATATTATTAATTTAATTAACCTAATATTTTAATTTAATTAATAATATTAGGTTAATATTATTAATTAAATTAGTGATGGTGTTGGTAGGAGGGAGATCCGTAGCAGTCCTATCCAAGTATTTATACCTCAAGGACTCACTTTAGTGAGTACGGGCATGGCAAACCCGAGGTACCTGATGCTGGACCATGCCTTACTTCATGTAATATATATCTGTTATATTATTCTGTAGACTGGTCCCTCCTCTTCTTTCTTTGCTTCTTTCTCCTCTCCTTGCTCCTTCCCCCTGATGCTATTAGAGTATTCGAGGGCTAGGGGTGAGTCTTTCCTATCTTGCTAAGATATTTCGTCTTATGCAGCCACCGAAGGAGGCAAGCTAGCCTCAATAGGTGCCGGTCCCAAGCCCAGATAAATGCGAGGGTTGATGTCAGGAAGGGCATCCGGTCGGAAAACTTCAGTGCCAACTCAAACTATGATTATGAGTCAAAGAGAAAATGATATCAGGGCTAGGACGTACCCCTTAAGCAATGCGCAGCCACATCGTCCTACAGCTGCGAGAAGTGGACGAGGACTACCGCATCAAGGGCAGGTGCGGTTAAAGAAGCGAGCCCAACAGGTGGAGAGGATGTTGCAAGTGGGAATACTGAATGTTGGAAGCATGACTGGAAGGGGAAGAGAGGTGGCAGACATGATGAGGAAGAGGAAGTTGGACATTTTATGTGTGCAGGAGACAAGGTGGAAAGGCAAAGGAACTGGGAGATGGATATAAATTGTTCTACTCTGGAGCGAATAACGAGGGAAGAAATGGTGTAGGAATTGTGGTATGTGGTAGAATGAAGGGTGAAGTACTGGACATGGGTAGAAGGAACGACAGAATCATGCGAATGAAATTGGGTCTTGGAGAAGAGCGGGTCGTTGTATTATGTGTATATGCCCCGCAAGTTGGTTGTACAGCAGAGGAAAAAGATGAGTTCTGGAACGTGTTAGATGAAGAAATGAGGGAATTGGAAGAAAATGAGATGGTGATTGTCGGAGGAGACTTGAACGGGCACATAGGAAGACAGAATAGAGACTGTGAAAGGGTGCATGGTGGCCACGGAGTGGGAATGAAGAACCAGGAAGGAGAGAGGGTTGTGGACTTTGCAGTAGCGTTTGATCTGGCAACTGTGAACTCGTTTTTCTACAAGAGGGAAGAACATTTGATAACATTTAGGAATGGTAACAACAGCTCACAAATTGACTACATTTTGACTAGAAGAAAACATCTTAAGGTTGTGACAAATGGTAAAGTAATTCCAACAGATCAAGTAGCACAACACCGACTGCAGTGCACAGACTTTAAAATAAGATCGAAGATAAGAACTTCTGGATGCCATGGGATGAAGACAATTAAGTGGTTTCGCTTAAAAGAGGAGAGTGTGAGGAATCGTTTTAGGGAGAGGGCGTTAGAGAGGATTTCGGATGGACTGGAAAGTGTACAAGATTGGTGGAAACATAATTCAAAAGTAATCCTGAGCTGTGCAATCGAGGTGCTTGGTGAGACATCTGGAAAGATTAGAGAGCAGAAGGAGGGTTGGTGTTGGAATAATGATGTACAAGTGGCAGTGACAGCTAAGAGGAAGGCAAAGCAGAAGTGGGATGAGTCAAGAGTGGAAGAGGACATAGAGGTGTACAAAGAGAGAAAGCAAGAAGCCAAGAGAGTTGTGGCACAGGCAAAGGCCATGGCATATCAAGATCTGTATGATCAATTAGAAACAAAGGAAGGACAGAGAAAAATTTACCAACTAGCAAAATGTAGAAACAAAGCAGCAAAGGACATCTTACATGTGAGGCAAATCAAAGATGCTGAAGGAAGAGTATTATGGAAGGATGTGGACATAAGAAACAGATGGAAAATATACTTTGAGGGACTTCTGAATGAGAAAAATGCAAGGACTCACATATACAAGGAGATGGGCAGCCTTCTGAGGGGATGGTGCAGAACATCAGTAAAATGGAAGTGACGGAGGCCATGAAGAGGATGAGGAATGGAAAATCGGTGGGCCCCGACAGGGGGACAGAATTCCAGTGGATGCATGGAAGGCACTGGGGGAAGAGGGAATTGACCTGCTGTGGGACCTGTTCATGAAAGTTTGCCAACAGGAAAATATACCCAAGGAATGGAGGGAGAGTACTCTTGTTCCCATCTACAAGGGTAAAGGGGATGCACAAGACTGTAAAAATTACAGAGGAATAAAGTTGATGTCCCACACAATGAAGATCCTAGAAAGGGTTCTTGATGGTAGATTGAGGAAGGAGGTAGAGATTGCAAAGGAACAATTTGGCTTCATGCCTGGTAGATCAACAACAGATGCTATCTTTGGGTTACGACAGATGATGAAAAAATTTCGAGAGAAACAAAGGGAGCTACATCTGGTATTTATTGATCTGGAGAAAGCATACGATAGAGTGTCAAGGAGGCAAGAAGTCGGGAGATGTCTGAGGGAGAAGAAGGTGCTGGAGAAATATGTCAGGTTGTTGCTGGAAATGTACAGAAATGTGAAGACAAGTGTTCGGACCTGTTTGGGACAGACAGAAAGTTTTCAAGTAACAGTTGGCTTGCATCAAGGGTCAGCATTAAGTCCGTTTCTCTTTAATATTGTGATGGAAGTGGTAACAGAGGAGGTGAGAGAAGATGCGCCTTGGACAATGTTGTATGCAGATGACATCTTGCTGTGTGTAGATTCAAGAGAAGAAGCGGGAACTAAACTGGAAAGATGGAGAAAAGTACTGGAAGAGAGAGGTATGAGACTGAGCAGAAGTAAGACAGAGTATATGTGTTGCGCAGTGGGTGGCGGCGGTCAGGAGACAGATCTGGAGCTGGAAGGAAATGTCATCAGGAAGGTGAGAGACTTTAGATACTTAGGTTCAACAGTGGAAGAAGATGGAGGAGCTGAGAAGGAAGTGGGATGCAGGATACAAGTGGGTTGGAGGAACTGGAGGGAGATGGCTGGAGTGTTATGCGATAAGAGGGTGCCGATCAATCTGAAAGGCAAAATTTATAGGACAGTAGTGAGGCCAGCTATGACATATGCTATAGAAACTGTGGCCCTGAGGAAAAATAACATCAGCAGGATGGAAGTAGCAGAGATGAGAATGCTTAGGTGGATGTGCGGTGTGACCAGAAAGGATCGTCTGAGAAATGACTATGTCAGGGGAACAGTGAAAGTTACGAACTTAGGAGCGAAAATACAGGAGGCAAGGTTGAGATGGTTTGGTCATGTGATGAGGAGGGAGGACGAATATGTGGGAAGAAGGGTCATGCAGATGGTGGATGTGCAAGGAAGGTGGAAGCGTGGGCGGCCAAAGAAGAGATGGAGGGAGCTGGTAGAAGAGGACTTGAAGATGAAGAACTTGGATGTGGTGACAGCCCAAGACAGGAAGGTGTGGAGGAGACTCATTACAAACAGTGACCCCACTTAAGTGGGAGAAGCTGCAGAAGAAGAAGAAGAATATTATTATTATTAATTTAATTTTAAAAAAATTGCTTATCTTTCTACATCACTCTTATTCATGCACATTCATGTCACTTTCATAAGTAGTATAGCAAGCCTTTGCTTTTTGTCTTCTTACTATTTCCATTTAATTTTATTGAGTAGTCGTTTATTTTGAAAACCCTTGAGATAATGATTATGACATCTTGAGCTTTCAAATAAATGACTGCTCAATAAAATTAGATGGAATAGTAAGACAAAAAGGAAAGGCTTGCTATACTACTAGAAAGTGACATGCATGGTGCATGATGAGAGTGATGTAGAAAGATAAGCAATTTTTTTTAAAAATTAAATTAATAATATTAGGTGAACTTGCAGTTTTTTGTATATCACTATGGTGTTAATGAGTAATAGAATAAAAAACAATACATAATGGAATAACAAAACAATGGTGACTAAGACATCTCTGTTAGGATTATTTATAATACACAGGATTTTGTTCAGTGGAGAGAGTGTGTGTGTGTGTGTGTGTGTGTGTGTGTGTGTGTGTGTGTGTGTGTGTGTGTGTGTGTGTGTGTGTGTGTGTGTGAGAGTGATAGGTATGCATCATGAAAGGGAAAAAGATTTGTGGAAAGAATGTGAGACTGGCGAGCAGTTAAGCCAGATGTACTTTGAGAATGAGTGCCACTCGTGTGTAGGTGTTATTAATAAAAGTGCAGTGGTGGAAAGTAAGTCAAGAGAACAAAGGGGACCTCATGCATGAAAGAAATAGCATAATTATGTTCAGTCCTTCACAGGACAACAAGTGAAATCAAACAATTGGATACACCTCAGGTGAATGTTAGAGCTCAGAAGAGAAAGAAACAAGACGTGCAAGGCAAAAACAGAAACATATGAGAGTGAGTAGAACAGTAATCCATTATGGTAAATTATGGAGACATCTGTGTTAGGGTAACAACTTTAATTATTGATAATTTCAACTTTTATTTCAGACACTGATTTGGCTACTCGTAATACTACCCTCACCTCCAAATTAAATGATGGTATTCTCTAACCATATTAAATAACTGGAGTCTAGCTTTGATGAAGGTTTTTTTTTTTTTTCGACCCCCACCAGTAGTCAGAGTAGTAATTTAATGGTCGATCAAATTAGTGATACTCCAGCATACTATGTTGACTATAACATAGCTTGTCTCACTGTGTGTATGTGTACTCCAGATGATGACCTTAATATATGAAGGTTGAAATGTCAAGTAATTATCTAGGTTTATATTAAAGTTACTGCTTTAACATAGTAGTTGTCTCCATAATTCAGCATAACAAATGCCACCATGTAATTACGAAAGAAAGGAAAAAAGGAAAGCAAGGAGATTTTTATGGTGATTCACGATAAAAGGAGTATGAGGCAAGTTCAAAAAAAGACCAAAGTTTTTAAATAACATGCCAACCAGCACAGAGAGCGCACTGCACTCTCTGTGCTGGTTGACACAGTGAAGTTTTGACAACAAACTGCCATTTGCCCCATTCTGCTATGAGTATTAGTCGCTGAGTTACATCTGCTGAAGTGAGCATGTGCACAAGCTGTTCATCAGATTAGTGACAATGAAAGAGCTTGAAGAACAACATGTATAATGTGATGAAGTTAATCACATTTTACATGAAATTTTGCAGCACACTTGGTAAAAATTTTACAAAGACATTTCAATTGCTTAACCAAGCATACGGGGAAGACTGTACGAGCCGAACACAGTGCTACGAGTGGTTTAAGCATTTTAAAAAGTGAAGAACGGTGATGTTGATTGTGTTTTTGATTGGAAAGGAACTGTCCATTATGAATTTGTACCATGTGGTCAGATGGTAAACAAAGAGTTGTACCAGGAAGTTTTAGTACATTTGAGGGATGCTGGGCACAAGAAGAGGCCCAAATTGTGGGAAAGCCAGATTTGGATGTTGACAATGTGCTGGCTCACGCATCGCTCCTCACCTACAATTATATGGCAAAACATCAGACATCCATTGTGCCCCATCCACTCTCCAGACTTAGCCCCAGCAGACTTTTTCCTGTTTCCCAAACTTATAACCACTTTGAAAGGACATCGTTTCCAAACCATAAGGAGATTCAGGAAAATGTGATAAGAGAACTCTGCGCAAGTGCATTCCAGGAAGCATTCCAACAATGGAAGAAACGTTGGGAATGGCATGTCGCCAGTAGAGGGTGAATACTTTGAAGGAGAGGGTGTTGTAAAATGAGCAATAAAGTCTTTATAGCAAAAGTTGGGTCTTTTTTTTTAACCCGTGTTGTACTTAACGAAAGCAAGACTATTATTTTGTTTCCCTAGTGCAAAAATTAAGAAGTCAGAATACAAAAAAAAGTGAAAGAAATGATCTTGCAAGCACTAATGAACCGAAAGGTGAAAAATATTGTATGAGAAGATGCAAAAGTTACTGGAGAAGGTGAAAAAGAATAACAAGAGATTAAAGACCGTGAATTTACTGCCATGCTATGCTAAAAAAAAATCAAGGAGGAGAAGCAAATGCAAATGAGTCCATGCATAAATATATGGACTGAATTTGCCAGATGGAAGAACTTATATAATGCTGCCATTTACTGCATACACATGAAACCAATTCGATCCTCAATCGTGCAATTTTGCCATTGCAATGGACGATGTGTAGGACGGTGCATTGCTTTGATGAAAGAAGCGCACTTTTTTGTGCACCAATCTTGGTGTTATTTTTTCTTCAGTTCTTCTTTTAAACGGTGAAACAATTATGCATAATAGACTCCTGTTATTGTCTTACCCTGTTCCAAATAGTCTATCATGATAATTCCTTGGGAATCCCAACAAACAGTGGCCATCACCTTCCCAGCTGACAAAATGGTCTTCGCTTTTTTCGCCAGGCATTGTCCACTGTTTTGACTGCTGCTTGGACTCAGGTGTTTAGTGTTGGATCCAAGTTTTATCTACAGTCATGAATTGACACAAAAAAATCTTGCGAATTGTGATTAAAAGTTGCCAAACACTGCATTAAAATGTCTTTTCACATGCATTTTTGATAGACTGTCAACAATCGCAGCACCTATTTTGCACACAGCTTTTTCATGTGCAATTTGTCATGCAGGATATTATATGCCTGTTCAGTTGAGATGCTTACAATCCCAGCAATCTCACGCACTTTCACTCGGTGGTCTTCCATAACAATACCATCGATTTTTTCAATCATTTTCTTCGTAGTGAACTCAGTCAGGCATCCAAGGATGCTTCATCTTTGATGGACTTACGACCACGTTTAAACTCATTTATCCAAAAATAAATAGTCTTTAATGCAGGTGCAGAATCCCCATCTAACTCAGCTTTGATCTGCACGGCCGTCCACTTCTTCAAATAAAAGTGTTTTATTACTGTACAAAACTCATTTTTCCTCCATTTTTATAAAAAAAAATGTGAACATAGTCATTTTAAATGTTTGCAAAACAAGAACTACGTGTCACATGTGAAAATTTTTCTGGGGGGTCATGAAAAAGATGATACATGCTGACACTGGTATAAATGAAAGAATTGTGCTGCCATCTATTGGAGATTTACAAAACATTTCAAGCAACCCTCGTAAGTTTATGCTGCCTTTGTCTGTGTGTATTACAAGTCTCATATTTTACTCCCTGACTGACAATGTCTCAGTGACTGAGATGAAATATTGGAAGAATTAAATGTTATTTTAAATCCTTTCTCAGTGATGGGCCTCTAACATGAGGTTTCACTCAGCACTTAAGTCTGAAGACACACATTGGGGGTACTTAGGATATTGCAGAATCTCGATATAAATATGGTTGGATTAGATAGGATATCAGTGTATATATTATGAGCAGGTACATAGGAATTGCTACTGCTTCTGACTAGGCTGTTAAACTTAATTCTCAGCTCTCATAAAATCCCCAGTAGAAGAAATAGTCTCCATTGCATATAAGAAGCCCAAAACTGTAATATCTTAGGGAATAGTGGTAAAGAAATTGGAAAAGGTGGCCAAATACAGAATTCAGGAATGTGTGGATAAGATCATTAATACTCTATGGAGAGCAGCATAGCCTTGTGAGGGACCAGTCATGCCTTATAATTTACTCACGTTTTATAATATAAAACTTGTGTTTTATAATAAGATGATACTGCTGGATTTTGTGAAGTTGCTTGACAGAATACAACACAGAATCCTATTACACAAAATGAAATAAATTGGGATGTATATGAAGTTGGTGATATGGATAAGAGAATGAATGATGAACAAACAGGTAAAGAATCTAGGAGAATGCAGGTGATCAGCAGTGTCAAAGTCCCTGTGCTTAGGCCACTGCTGTTTAATGTGTACATGGAAATGTTCTGAAGCAAAATATTTAGTTGCTTTGCTGATGACACAAAATTGGGTAGTGTAATAATCAAGAGCGATGTAGAAAGCTTGAAGGATGATATAAATTGATTGACACTATGAGCAAAAAAGATAATGGAAGTCAGTTTAACATGTGTAATGTTGTACATACATTTTGGGATCAAAAAGATCATAAAATGTGTATTACATTCATAGAACTGTACTCAAGGAAAGTGACGAGGGCAGAGATACCAAACATTGGTAAAGAGGAAGTTGAAGTTCAGAGGGCATATAGCTGGCCTGGTTGGCCGAGTGGTTAGCATATCTGCTCTCCAGCCAAATGGCTGCGGGTACAAATCCCGTCGTGGGCATGGATGCTTATGATTCTGTGAAAATACTAGTGGTGCTGGTGGGCAGTAGATATGTTGGTGTGGATAACGCAGTTCAATGTAGTTAGTGGATTGAGTGGTGAAGATGGAGAGTTGTAGAGTAGATGCCCTCCCTCGATGAGTCTTTGGACTCCTTGGAGGTGTGACATAATAATAATAATAGGAGGAACAGAATTTAGGAGAATGCAGGTGATCAGCAGTATCAAAGTTCCTGTGCTTAGGTCACTGCTATTTAATGTGTACATAAATGATAATGGAAATGTTCTGAAGCAAAATATTTAGTTGCTTTGCTGATGACACAAAATTGGGTAGTGTAATAATCAATAATTAATTGGTTATTGAAGAATACAATAACATGCACAAATAAGGAACTTATCATTCCTCTCAAGGTCTTCCTCTTGACTGCACAGATCTTGCCACCTGGTTTTTTTGGGGAATGAAGACACGATGGAGAGAATTCCATAAACAAATGACCAAGATAGCGAGCAGTCTGTGGAATGCTCCCAATGATGACAGACTGAGAGTTTGTGGGCTTCAGAAGTTGATAATAGAGAGGATATGACAGAAATATTTAGATGCAGAGAAAGTTTTTCAGCACCTGGCTAAAGGTGACAGAATGAGGATCATCGCTGTAATTTGAATAAGAGTGGTAGATAGGATGTGAGGACGAGATTTTTCATTTGGAGTGGTGAATGAATGAGGGAGATATGGGAATGCCAGAGTCTGTTGTGATTTGCTTTGTCTGTCAATGCATTTAAGGGGCAGTACAACAGATATTTTGTGGATAGTGTACTTCACCCATGATGAGTTTTGGATGCCATGAGAGGTTTCTGTGCAATAATAACGTCTTCCATAGCATAAAAAAAGCAAATACCGTAACTGTTATCCATTTATCACTTTTCTTAATTGTATTAATAAATTCTCATAAAGTAAGTTATCATTAATACATTCAAGTCTTGTATAAATTAAACATAAAAATCAGTTACCTCGCTATATTCTGATTTCTTTAATCTATCAGCAAAAAACAAATGAAATGCTGTTTGAGGTTTGCCAGGGCCTTCATGTGAAACATTAGCATGATGCCTTATGTCAGGACCAGGAAACTGCTCAGGATGTTCTTTCCTAGAGGTGTGATTATATGAAACAAAAATATGAAGTATCTTATGAATCACATACTTTATAAAACAACATTGAAAACTTCTCAATGTAATACAAAATATTATTATTATTATTATTGAGACTGCCAGAGAGTCCAAGGACTCATCAAGGAAAGTCATACATCACCCACACTAGCTGTTATATCTCTTTAACTCATTCACAGTAGATGCACTCACTATTGCAACAGTAGAACAGGCAAACTGTTCTACTCACTCACAGTTCTATAACAGAAAAATCTAGCTGTAATCTTTCTCAACTGCACATAAACTTAACTTTCATTTACCTACTTGTCCCTTGTCCTCTCCCCATCCATATAATGAAAAATTTCATCAGTCAATATCCTATGACACCATTCAGAAGTTTATAGATCTTTCACATATTATCCAATCTGTCTGCAGTCCACCTATTCTCATCTGTTCTCATAATCTATATTCCATAATTATTATTATTATTAATCCTATTATCATCTTTGTTACTCTTCTCAGTATACTCTTTCTAGAGTATATTTATCCCCTCTGAACCCAGGAGGCCAAATCTGCACAAAGCATTCATATCAATGCCATGTAAAGGGGACAAAATGACTTGCTTATCCTAATATGTAAATACTCATTTCAACATTGCAATTATCCTGAGTTGTACAGAGTCTGTCAAAAAAAAATGTGTACACACTTTAACAGATGTCATCTATGGACTTTTTTTTGAAGTTGGATCGAATTAGCAATGTGTAGTATGATGTTCTCTCAAAAGATGTTACTCACGTGAATATGAGCATCCACACGTGTCCGGTAGGACAGTCAAACAAAACGGCCAAGGCACGAATGCCATTCAAAAAAACACAAGACCATTTTAAAGTGGTATTTCAAATTTGAGAATGTTGGTGAAGTTCAACGACAATGGAAGCATGAGTTTGCAATACAACCTCCAACACACCTGACAAATGCACGTATCTGCGATAAATTTGAGATCCATGGTATCGTGTGTGATGTGTGCAAGAGAAGATCCAGGAGGCCTTGCACAGCAACAAGTCCTGCTTCCTCGGCTATGGTGTTGAAACAGTTCACACGCTTGCCACAGAAGTCTACTACACAATGTGCACATCAGACAGGAGTTAGCAGTGGAAGCATACGCTGCATTCTTAAAGTTAGTTAAATGGAAAGTTTACATCCCAAGATTATTACATGCAATGAATGAAGATGATCCTGATCGAAGAATGCAGTATTTCAACGCATGGTAGATGAGGAGTTTGTGAGGAAGATGGTTTGGTCTAATGAAGCACAATTTAAGCTTAATGAAACAGTGAATCGGCATAATTGTGTTTACTGGGCTCCAGAAAATCTGGGCATTCATGTGGACAAGGCAGTCAATTTACTGGGGCTCAATGTCTGGTGTGGATTGTCATCTAGGGGATTAATAGGGCAATTATTCTTTGATGGTACTGTTATTGGTCAAGCGTACCTAGACATGCTATGCACATCCATTTTACCTGCCATTCATGCAATTATGGGAATGATCAATTTCTCTTCAAACAAGATGGTGCACCACCGAGACATGAGAGCTTACCTCGATGAGAGTTTGCAGGGACAATGGATAGGACGAAGAGGTGCAGTTGAGTTCTCCCCCCCCCCTCCACGTTCTCCTGATTTAACACCCTTGGACTTCTACCTATGAGGGACTCTAAACGATGTAGTGTATTGTAGAAAACCAGGCTACACTGGTGACTCTTCAGAAAGAAATTGGCATGCGCAGCAATCCTACTGGACACTTTGGCCAATGTTGCACAAGCAGTAGTTTGCTCTAATAATAAGTGTCTGGATGCTAATAGTAACAACTTTGAGCACCTCGTGTAATTGTAGAAGTCAAGTTACTTTTGACTTCTACAATTACACAAGGTGCTCAAAGTAGAAGTCAAAAGTAACTTGTATTCATCCCTTGATGTCTGTATAAATTTAGTATTAAATTTTTATACGGGGTTTTCTTTTATTGAAGTGTGTATACATTTTTTTGACGGAATCTGTATTAACAGTTTTTGCTATGTGGCTTTTGAACTTCAAATTCCTATCTTCCATAACTCCACAATCCCAAACCTCACTTACTAAACTTGACACTTACTAACATTAAATTAACAGTTCATTGTCATTTGTCCACAGTATAAGTCCATTCAAATAATTTTGTAAGTGTTGCATATCAATAACGTCCCTGACTGCTCTGCCTATCTTGCATGATCAGCAAACTGATCATCTCCTGTCAAGTTCTTCCCAATATTATTAATTTAGAGACTGAACAACAGAAATCCAAGGACTGATCTCTGGGGTACTGCAATAGTCACCTTAAATCTGGAAGACTCACAATCCTGCCCCCATATCTGTCAATCAGCCATCCAATTTTCCAAGTCAATAGTTTATACTCCAATTCCATATCTCTAGTTTATGCAAATACTTTTCACGTGGTATGCTATCAAATATCCTACCAAAATCCAAGGTTATCATAGTGTATTCATTCCCTTGATATAAAATATAGCAAAATTGCTAAAACATGACCTCCCTTTAAGAAACCTATAACATCCCTGCAAAGTGTAGCTTTGTCAATCCAAGCCATTATCAACTTCTCTAAAATCTTCATCACAGCCACAGAAATACTGATAGGTTGGTAGCACATCAGATAATCACCACTCTTGTACATATGAACTCTTGCTTAATACATTCTTTCTATTGCTTTGGGATCTTCCCTAACATGTAAGTTAAACAAACATATCAAAGGCCTAGCCAATTCAGCTGAGCATTCCTTTAGGATACATGCTGATATTCCATTTCTCCATACTGCTAAATTCACACCAGGTTATGCAACAGCTCTCGAACCTCCTTTTCAACATCACTATCACTTTATCCAATATAGTGGTAACATTGTGTGTGTGTGTGTGTGTGTGTGTGTGTGTGTGTGTGTGTGTGTGTGTGTGGTGTTACATAATGTACCTGGATGACAGATCTCAGTGAAGTGAGAACTCATCTGCTTCTCACACAAAGATACCATCTGCTTTCACTAAAGCTATTCTTCCACATTTTTTCTTTTTACTTGCAACATTTTTTTGAAAAACACCTTTCGAAAGCTAAGGACATTGTGAATAATTCATAAACAGTGGAGTTACTCGAGTTCACCACTTATGCAATTTATGTCCTTAATGCACAAAATGATGTCTTCTGTCTTGCTCGATGAAGGCCTGCCAGCCCAATGTCGATCTTCAATATCACCACTGCCCATTTTAAATTCATTGCACCAAAAACACACCTGCTTCTCTGATATCACCTTTTCACTATACATGGTAATCAGTTCACAGTGAATGTCACTTGGTGAAATCCCTTTTGCTTGCAAAAAATTAGCAGTGTGGTGCAATAGCACCACACTGTAATGGCAGTCTTTTGGAACATTATTAATGAGTTTATCTGTCCACCATGTTTTGTCTCTTTCTCTTTCACCATTATTAAAAAAAAATGTGTTACCTTACTTTTTGGAAACACCTCAATTATTTTTCTTACAAACCAGTGATTCAAGGATATCAGGTTAACTATTTTTCTAATTCACAGTTTTTACAGAAATAGGCTGTCATTTCTTCAAATGTAGATGTCAGGGTGGATCCAACCCGCACAGTGGTCCAAATTTTGTTAGTTAGTTATTCACATGTGATGACGTTTTGATGACATATGGGGGGTGGGGGAGTGAAGCCTTCTGCTAGAAGTGGTAGGGATGCAGATGTCCTTTACAAAAAGAGTTAGTAGGACAATGAAAAACATCCATGCCCCTGGCAGGGTTCAAACACACAGCTTCTTGGCTGGAGAGCGGACTAATCACTCAGCCAACCAGGCTGGCCCAAATCAAAACAAATTTTATATGAATTCAATGGTCAGAACCATACATAAGATTTAATATGAAATTAAATGTAAGATAGGCTTTCTCACTATCACCTTCTTGCAATTTTATGTACACACACACACACACACACACACACACACACACACACACACACACACACACACACACACACACACACACACACACACACACACACACACACAGCATTAAATGCATATGCATTGCCTGTTTCCTGATGCAACCATGAGATGACACCACAAAATGGTCATATAGCCACACTACCAGTTGATAGATGGCAGGACAACTAGAAACATCATATGTAGAAGTGAATGACATGATCAGATCATTATCATATTAAATGGAGTCAGTGAAATTTGTCACCACTGCCATAGAGCTCATGACACATGTTGAAAATAGGTCTGAAGTGATGTCACTGTTAATTTCCCCTTTTTCTCCATATCCAACTTCTTATGTTAATAGTCAGTTGTGGAGGGCAAGTTAATTATATTTACTTTATTTTGTTCAGTGACTGATTATAATGTTCATCATCATCATCAAATTCCTGCAATGTACCCTCAAGGGGTGTACAGGATATGATAGTACTACATGAAAAAAATTACATCATTATTAATTTCCTATCTACAATTTTCCTCCAAATCAGTCTGTTACTTGTCAAGACTCCAACATTATCAGATCTTATATTTCTATCGTCTAAAGCACTTTGTACTGTATCAATCCACCTATATCTTGGTCTTCCTCTGGGTCGTTTTGCTGCCAACCTGGCACAGAACACTTGTTTTGCTAATCTTTCCTTGCCCATTCTGTTTAAGTGACCATACCACCTGAGATTAGCTCTGCTAAACGCATTCCTGGATGCTGACAATGTCAAGTTCTTTCCTAATATCCTCGTTTTTAATATGATATTGCCATTGATGCCATCTGTTCACGCCTATAATCTTTCTCAGGAATCTCATATCTGTGGTCTCTAGTCTTTGGTCAAGTGTTTTACTTCTGACCCAGCTCTCAGATCCATAAGTTAAAACTGGTTTGAACACTGTCTTGTATACAGCTAATTCAGTGTTTCGACTAATTTCTCTCTTATTCCATATGAATTTATTCAATTGACTTCCCACCATACCAGCTTTGCTGATTCTGTTGTCTATTTCTATATTTAATTTACCATCTTCAGTAAAAATTGTGCCTAAATAGCTGAAATGTTTTACTTGTTCCACAGGTTCTCCATTCACAACACAGTTGACATTTTCAATGATTCTACCTATTTTCATTGTCTTTGTCTTTTTAATGCTGACCTTCATACCATATCTATTACAACAGCTATTCAATTTAGTCAGAGAATCTTGCAGACTTGTAGCAGATTTATTTAGAAGTATAACATCATCCACATAAAGCAAAGAGCTGACATTAACATCTCCAATTTTGATATCATGTTTAATACGACTTTCCTTCATAATGTGATCCATATAAATAATGAATAACAGAGCGGCTAATGTACATCCTTGTCTCACACAGTTAACATTAAATCATCTTCCTGTACTTCCTTCAATTCTAACTGCTAACTTACAACTCAAATAAAGACTAAGTATTGCTTGATATAATGCCCCATTGATACCATATAACTATAGCGTATTGAATAGCTTCTCTGTGGGTGCCTTGTCATATGCCTTTTCCTGATCGAGAAAACTTAAATATAGATCTTTGTTATATTCCCATGCTTTCTCAACTATTTGTTGTAAAGTGAAGATCTGATCCTGACAGCCTCTATTTGGCCTGAATCCAGCTTGTTCTTCACCAAGCTTTTCTTCCACAATTCTTCTCAACCGTTTCTCAAGTATACTTGCATAGATCTTGCCAGAAACACTCAGTAGGGAAATACCTCTGTAATTCTCACATGCAGTTTTATTTTCCTTTTTATATATGGGTACTATGAGAGCTCTACTCCAATCATCGGGAATTCGTCCCTCTGTCCAAGCTTTCTGAACTATGCAGTGCAGCCACTGTAAGACTCTTATACCACCATACTTCAGCATTTCTGGTCGAATATCATCTACTCCTGCTGCCTTTCCACATTTCAAGCCTTTGATGGCACTTCAAGTATGGATATGTATTCCTGATTGTATGCCTGGTCAGTGTTTTTTTATCACTGTGCTGTCATCACTGCTTGTTTCATTTAGCAGTTTTCATGTCACCTTTATCATCTCTAATTCCTTTTACAGCACTCTTTCCTCCATTCTTAAGCTTCTTCAACAACCTCCAGAATATTTTGCCACCTTCTTGATATTTATTTGCTATATTCTTGCTAAAGTCCTCCCATGACTTTTGTTTAGCTAGTTTTACACAGTGTTTAGCATTCTTGCATTTGTCTCTATATTCTCTAAGAGCACAAGCTGACTTATTTGACAGGAACTTTTGGTATGCTTTCTTCTTTTCCTTCACTGCCTCTTTAACTTCCTGTGTCCACCAGGGAGTTCTGATTTTTTTATCCTTACAGACAACCTCAGCACATGCCTCTCTGGCAGAATCAATCAATGTTTTCTTCAGAGTTTGCCACTGAATCTCCAAGGTTTGATTCCTGTTCTCAAACTCTTTCATTTTTTCTTCAATAACCTTTGTGTATTTTAGTCTACAGTTCACATTTGAGAGCTGCTCAACTTTTATTCGCTTTAAAACTTTCTTACATGTTATTCTTTTCAATATGAAATTCAATTTTATCCTGCTCAAGACTAAATAGTGATCACTTCCAATTTCAAATCCTCTGTACACTCTGGTGTCCTGCACCAGGGAGAAAACATCACTATCAACAATAACATAGTCAATGAGACTTTTCTTATTCCTAGCCTCTTCTCTCCATGTGAATTTGTGCAATGTTTTAAATATGTATACATGATGGTGCACTAACTTCAAAGATTAACATGTGAATTACAAAGAATAAAGCTCATAGAATAAAGAATATAAAAAAAGTAAAATATTTAATATTGACTGTAAACAAATATAATACAGTAATTTACCATTTATTCAACCACATCAGGAAGGCAGTTTCCTATTCTGATAACTGAAATGCAATTACAAGGTACTATACCAGAAGTTTGTTGACATGTAAAGGTTGATTGATTGAAATACTGCTGTTTTGAAGGTTGTGTGTGTGTGTGGGGGGGTGTAAATATACAGATCTGAGTCATATTCTCTGTAATTATGATTACTAAATTTATAATTTCTAATATTCTATATATCTAACTTCAAAAATTTTGATTAAATATTAAAGATAACTAAATGGCAGAGATTATACATATGATTTCAAAGGGGAAATAAAATCTCTGTAACTCTCCCAGTTAAATTTATTTCTGAATGATGACATCAATACTATGCAAAAAAAGGTGAACACAGAATTCAGCTAAAAGTTCTACAGTTTCACTTGACTATATGGGAAGTTCCTTGGCTGTAATTATCTCAGCATTGTCTTCTTTATTTTATTTTTTATTTTCTACCCATTCATTCGACCTGTCTTACCTCTCAAACCTTTTGATCACAATAAAAGTAGTAGTTAAAGATTTCAATAGATTGTTTTACTTGTGTATATCATCCTCTAGCAAGTTTGATGAAAAGCATCTTCTCTCTCTTTTTTGCATGAAAATAATTACTCTGACAATAAGAGTAAGACATTTAACTGATCAGTTCCAAAAACAGTTCTAAGGAAAACAATTTTATTGTCGATTTCAGTTCATCCTCGGAGAGTAGCTAAAAATTCATACAAAATATCTTCTGAGATCACAGAACTTAACTCGGCAGTTTCATCTTAAATTGACAACACACATATGACTGTTACCAAGATTCAAAGCAAGACTAAAGTGACAACTGTCATTAGAGTGATTACAAGTTGCAATGGCACAGCAAAACTACACTGCTTAATGAAATTAACAGAACACTTAGAAAATGCAGTATAACTCTTGTAGTATGCAATGAAGCATAATATAAGTTGATACAGTGGTAGCTTACAATAGAATAAAATGAAATGAAACAGCAAGAAACAGAAAGGTATAAGGAACATTACACAGGAGTATTTAAGAATTACCAAAAAAAAATCATATTACAGAAGTCAAGACAATATGCTTGAAAATACAGTCACATAGTCAGATAATATGTCATGTTGCAGGCCTGCCATGTATATATTATTGGTTTTATTCATGTTTTTTGGCTATCTGTTTAGTTTAGTTTAGCATCGTCAGTTCAATAGAATAACAATGAAATTGTTATTCTATCATTATTAACACCTCCTAAGATTCATCATCATCATTATCATACCATATCAGCTCTGAACAAGCCCCTTCCGAGTACTATATCATCCTTACCTTCAAAAAATGCACATAGGTATAACAAATTAATAATCCTTCTTTAATATATCCCATTTATCTATTCTCTTTAACCTCTCTACTGGCCAAGGTGGATGAAATAGTGAGACCAAATTGCACTTCTTATCCATGTTATTCAATAAGTGTTACAGAATTGTATCCAGATTTAGCTGGACATGGCCAGTTGGAGGTGGGGGTAGGGTAACCTAGTTGAATAAAAGGGGCTGTTCCAATATCAAAGTAACTTTGCTTTTTTCAACTTAATGTCAAATTTTTAGGAGCACTGTGATTTTATTGAATTACTTTTAAATGTTAATAGTGTTTTCTTTTTATGCTGGTGTGGGATACAAGAGTATATTACAGGGGATTTGAAATGGGAAGTGATCACCATTCAGCTTTGAATAACATAAAATTAAATATCATATTGCAAAAAGAAAAACGTGTAAAAAGTTTTAAAAAGATGCAGTAGGTGGTATTCAGAAATGAACTCATATATACAAATATTACAGTGAACAATATAAAAATCTTGGAGACACAGTAGCAAAATATGAAAGAAACAGATTGATTCAGTCAGAAAAGCATGTGGTAAAGTTAATGGATGGAAAAAATCAAACTTCCAATGTAGATTCAGGACATTAAAGAGGAGTCATGAAAAGATGAAAGCAGACTAAAAGTTTCTAACAAATAAGTTGGCATGTGCTCTGAAATAATGCAGAGAAAAACATAAGGTGAAGTAATTTTGCAAAAGTAGCTAAATAGAAGTCATGGGAAGACTGGTAAGAAAACATAACACAAATCTCAGGAAGGTGGCAAATGTTTTGATAAAAATGACAAGAAAACTGAAGACATCCTAGTGGGGTGATTACATTGAAAGATTGTTAAATCAAACAAAAAGTGACAGAACTGTGGTACGATGTATTCAAAAGAAATGTAGTCAGGAGCATACATATAAATACTTGAGGTAGAAAAACCATTAAAACCTGAAGTATGAAAAGGCAGCCAGAGTAGATGATATTCAACCAGAAACACTCAAATATGGAGGTTTAAAATGTTTTTGGTGGGTGCAATGCATAATTTAGAAGGTTGAACTCCAGATGACTGGAATGGACTTCTTATAGTGCTGATGTATGAGGACAGAATTAGAACTGAATGTGACAATTACAGAAGAATTTTCCTAAGAATTCCAGGCAACATTTATGCATAGAAGCTAAGAAAAACATGGATAGAGAAACTTACAGTAAAAAACAGATGGAATCAGAAAAGTAGAATTTTTCAGGATCATTTCTAGAAGTAATACCAAGGATTAACGATTAACATTTTTGACTTAAAGGGTGAAGCAAAATGCTTTTCATACTCTCCGCTATCTGATAGAGAAACAGTGAGTGGAAAAATTTATGAGCCAATTGCTTGGCCTGAGCAGGCTTGGAGATTAAACATCAGAATTTGAGTTTAAGATGCTTTTGGTCTTTTATGTTCGAAGTAATTCTTCGTAATTTGCAGCTAGTTTGAACCATTTTGTTGGAGTGTACAGATGCTTTTGAAAAGAACTTTGTTGGTATAGTTTGCAGGAAAATGTAAATATAGAGGACATCTGTGTCCCGATGGAGTTGCACATTTCTGACGAACCATGGAGGTTTAGGATCATATGTAGACATTTATTTTGCACTTATTGTAATTTAAGTATATTAGTATCAGCAGTATGGCTCCAAGCCAGAGAAGTGTAAGTAGTATAGGACAAACCATCAGTTTGTAGATAAGTAGTTTGATTCTGGTGTTTAGTTTACTGTTCCTGTTGATTAGAGGATAGAGTTGATCAATGGCTTTTGATGCCTTTGCACAGAGAGCCTTGGTATGGCAGCTGAAAGTTGGCCTTCTGTCCAGTAGTACACCAAGGTATTTGACTTCTGTTTGCCATGAAATTTTTGTGTTAAACAGGAAGATTCCCCCTTTAGGAAGCATTGGTGTTCTGCTGAATAGCAGGGCTATGCTGTTCTGGGGATTTACTTGCAGTCTCCATTTGGAGAACCATTTTTCAATCTGTGATAGGTTTCCTTGCAGTGTTTTGATGGCAAGATGTGGTTGTAGAGATCTGGCTAATATTGCTGTATTATCTGCGTAGAGGGCCATGATGGATGACAATAAATTGTGTGGGATATCAGACATGTATATGGAAAACAGAATCGGAGCTAGTAAGAATCCTTGTGGGACTCCAGCCAATATATGCCTGTCAAAAAGGTATGATTTCATTGGGTGAACCATTTCCAATGGTATTCCAGTTGAGATCAGTTTATGCAGTAATCCAAAATGCAAATTTTATTAAATGCATTGGCTAAGTCTAGAAAAACAGTCCCAGTGCATTGATGCTAATTGTATCCAATGGAGATATGTTCGACTAGTCTATGTATCTGTTGGGTGGTACTATGGAATTGAAGAAATCCAAATTGCTCTTTAGGAAGAATGTTTAACTTGTGTACAGAGGCTCGGAGTCTTGAGAATAGCTTTTTCTGTAATTTTACCCAAATTTGAGACGAGGCTGATTAGCCGATAATTTTGAGGTAGGTGCGGGTCTTTTCTGGTCTTATGGATTGGAATTATATTCGCTGCCTTCCAACAGGAAGGGAAATGTTTGAAACGGAGGATGGAATTAATTATGTTGGTCAGATGTACGAGGCAGCAGCTTAATCACCTTGTTGGTGATGCCATCAGGTCCAGGAGCCTTTTTGTTTTTTAATTTCTTGATTATATAATATTATATATTTCTGCTGGTGATGTGGATGCAATTTGATTGCAGCAGTTTACAGGAGATTTTAATGAACATCTGACATGTCGATGGATCTTGTAGATGTGATTGAAGTCTAGATGTTCATATGAGGGATTTACATTGCTTGTCTAAGTTTTCTGCTATTGCCTTGGCTTTATCTGCATCGGTGTGGATGAGGCCCAGATCTGTTTGGAGAGCGGGAAGAGATTTCTTTTTGTTTTTGATCTTTCTTATTAGATTCCAAATTGAGTGATTATCAGGAGAGATAGAAGTCAATCTTTCTTCTCAAAGTTGACTTCTATGTGTTATAAGGGTATCTCTCACTGCAGAATTGAGCCTATTCAAGATTCGTTTGTCTTGTGGTGTGCGGTATTATGAAACCTTTTTCTAGCCTTATTATTCTCCTTGATCAGGTTCATGATATCTTTTGGCAAGTGGTTGGGCCTGAGGGTAGTTGTGGAAGTAGTGACTGCCGTAAGGGCTGTGTTAATTTGTTGGGTCAGGTCTTTAACAGATGTTTCAATTTCTTCTTTGGATTTTATAAGCAGAACAGGACCAATATATTTCGGGAGTACTTTGGACAATCTTTCCCATGATATGAATGAGTGGGGGGGTCTTGGTTTCCCAACTGCAGCAGTATTGGATTATGGTCAGGTGAAAGATCATTTAGTGTCAATAAACTGTGCAGGAGTCTCACATTCTGCAGTATGACTATGTCCAAGACATCAGCAGTGCTATATGTATTATGATGGGTAGAGGTTCAGTGGGACCTGCCACAAACCGCATTGTTGGATCCTGTATAGTTAGCAAGTATATGGCCATTCCTATTGGTAGTTCAACTGTTCCGGGCAGGATGCTGGGCATTTAAGTCACCGGCAATGATGGCAGGCTCTCTGATGTCCAAGATGGCACCCAAATCCGAGGACAGTAATGATTTTAATGGAGGATTGTATACTGCATAGATTTTTAGTCTACCAGCCAAGCTCGTGAGAACCTCTACACCTGTAACCTCAAGATTAGTGGTAGGAGGGATGTTTACAGAGTGATGACTAATAAAATTCTTGATGAAAATGGCAGTGCCACCACCACCTCTGTGGGTCAGCCTGTCAGTTCTGTACAGATGATATCCCCTAATTTTGGGATTGTCTGATGGTCTCATATGTGTTTCACTTATCAAAACTACATCTGGCTGATGTCTTTGGGTGGACTCTTAAAGCTCCAAAACCTTATTTCTGAGGCCATTCGTGTTTCATGCGATAATCTGCAGAGAGTCTGGATTTAGTTTATTCCTGTTCATGAATGAGCGCTGTGAGGATGGTTTGTGTAACTTTTAGGAATCTTTTAGTAGAGAATGCCATAGGGTTGGATCTGCTGAAGTCTAGTAGCATATTTGCCAGAGAGGAGGTGATGATAGCTCTCAGGTTTGTGTGTGGTACTGGCTGATCCTGTTCATGAGTTATCTGTTTAGAACAGACTACATCCGCATACGTCCTTGTCTGTCGTTGTTGAGTTGTTCTTTTAAAGGCCTCTGACTGCGGCAGATGGGCTTCTGACAATTTTTGCTGGTCATTGAGAGGCTGTGGAGCCGAGGCCTCTGGCGTGCATCTGGGGAAAAAGACTCTCCGTCTCCGATCATCTATTTTTTGGGTTTGAATGCATCCTCTCTAGTTGGCTGTGTGTGGGCCACTGCAGTTGACACATTTAGCCAGGGTGGTTTTCGGCACTGTACATATATTGGTTGGGTGGCTGTCCCTGCATTTTAGACATTTAAACTCAGCCTTATACATTTTGTGGCACTGACCTGTTGAAGCCCTTTTCCTTAAGGGTTCTGGGCTGATTTCAAGTCCACAGATTGACATCAGGTCATAATCTGTTTGCAAGATAGATGGATCTCAACTAATACTAGTGGCATTGGAGTCTTGTCTTTTTTGGTCATTCTGCTGACCTTGATGGGTGGCAGGTCCTGATGGTGTAGATCAGCAGCCACTTTTTTTGTGGATATACGTCTTCAGACACTCCTCTGAGCACCATCTTCAGATTTTTCTCTGAGCTGAGTGAGAAGGTGTAACATTGAATGCCTCTGGTATTCATTTCTCCTGCCAGTTTTCAGTAGTCTATCACTGCGGTGGGCTGAATCTTGATGCTGTCGGTGACATTTATGACTGTGATATAAGAGATCTGTAGATCGGACATGGTGGTCCAAGAGACATCGATTTTTGTTTTTCGCAGAGTATGATCGGAGGTATCTTTTCTCTAGTGGAGGCAGAGGAGTCCGAAACTGGACCATCTCCTTCCATTCCATCCTCTTTTGGTGGTTCAGAGGCCGTGGTTTTTCGCTTCTTGTGTGCTTGGACCTCTGTGAAGTCTGAGGGGGAGGAGATCTTCTATTTTATGGGTTTGAATGCATCTTCTGTAGTTGGCTGTGTGTGGGCCACTGCAGTTGGCACATTTAGCCAGGATGGTTTTCGGCTTTGTACAGATATTGGTTGGGTGGCTGTCCCTGCATTTTAGACATTTAAACTCACCAAGTCCAGCCTCCTTCTGTTGGAGCATTATCGTCACCCTCTTCGTCATCCCCTGACATACAGTAAAAACTGATTTCAAACTTTTTAAGAATCTTTTTAAGTATGTTTATGGCCAGCCCTCTATCAGGTGACTCTATCAGGGCGTCTGTGTCAACTTCACTCATTATGAGAAAAATGAGGTATAAAAGCACTGTTTA
Source organism: Typopeltis vanoorti (assembly GCF_054136105.1). Taxonomy (NCBI): domain Eukaryota; kingdom Metazoa; phylum Arthropoda; class Arachnida; order Uropygi; family Thelyphonidae; genus Typopeltis; species Typopeltis vanoorti. The sequence continues at coordinate 88,155,331 of NC_143552.1, forward strand.
AGAGCACGGGTCCTTAAGTCCGCATAAACGTCCAGTAGACCCGATCAATGGTCTACCTGCAGAGAGAATCCCACAGCTGCAAAGGACTGCCAGCAAAACCGGAAGTAGCCACAATGATTTAAATTAAATCAACCCGTGATCTAATGGGGGCTGTGTGATTCAGGACCTGCTTTGTCCCTTCTTTCCACCAAGTGTAGACTGGCAGTCGAAATCTACTTCTAGAGGCGGAAGACTACTGACAGGCACAGGAGAGGGCCTGGGAAAGTTGCATTAAAAGCCAAAACATTAACTTGCACTGAACGAATGCTGATCCAAAGCTCCGACACTGGCTCACCACAATTCAGAATCCACAATTCACCAAAATCTCAATCTCCTCCATCGTGATACCAAGGTAATGCAGAAGTCATATTTCCATATAAAAGTAATAAAAAGGTGTCGTAGCTTATTACTAAAATACTCTGGATTATAGATATATTGGTTACACTATAAATTAAAGATGTTAAGAAACTATATTTTTGGTTTCATCCTTTATCCAAGTTTAAGCAAACAAAGTTTGCACATGTGAAGTAATTTCATGACTGGGCTACTTGGATAAAACCAAGAATATAATTTCTTGGCATCTTTAATTTATAGTATAACCAAGTGAAAAAAACTTTCAACATCTTTCTCTAATCCAGAGTATTTTAGTAATAAGGTGTAAATATTACAAACATCACAGAAGCTGAAGAAAAGCAATTATATAGTAAGCCTGTGCAATTTTTTTGGTTCAGCCAATACTAAGAAGTTAAAAAGAATTTCTTCAACTATCAAAGATGCATAGAAGATTTGGGCTTCCAAGTCTTAAAATTCTGCTATTTAAGCAACACAGCTTCAAAAATCCATAAAATATTGCAGACCAATCACACATGTGCTGACCTTCTCCTGGGATTTCATCTTCCCCTGTATGGAGTGAATGATTATAAAGGTCCAAAAGCTGAGATTGACCTGAATACTACAACACTCTATGCTTAACTCTAAGACTGCTACAACACTCTGGTATTGACATTCTTTCCATTAAAAGAAGTAAAATTTGGTAAAAACTTCCAAAGTTGGGTACTGACAACAATACTTTGTTAAAAAACGTTTAATTTTCTTGACCAAAAAAGCTCTGGAAAAACTTTTATTGGGATTATATTGATCAAGTGTATATAATAAACAACTAAGTTATACCAACTAAGTCTGTTGGCATCTTACATAACTGATGTAAGGCACTAAAAAGTAAAAAACTGTTACAAACTAAAACCAACCGATTCCAATTATATTAAACAAAGAACAGAACACGTACAATACATTCATAGAGCGTGGATGATCTCACTTGTTGTTATTTAGGAACGTTCTATTGTTGGCACTATAATTCAGTTCTGGCGAGTTGAAGGATCTGATAAGGGTCTTCCAGATCACAGGCAAGATTAGTCCTTGGTTCCTGTTAAGGTTTTGTGTACAGCGGGCAACTGTTGTGGCCTCCTTAAAAATTCGGGAACGGAAGTCCTCCTCCATGTAAGGAATTGTGCTTGTATCCCACTCTATGGTATGGAGTGGGATAGAAGCACAAATAGAAGCTTGTGCAGCTTGAATTACATTGGCCAAACTTCAAGGAGACTTGGAATTAGGCAAAAAGAACATATAGGTGACGTAATAATAACAGAGAAGAAAAATCGGGGTTAGCATTTCATTTCTCAAGAACGAACCATACCATAGAGTGGGATAGAAGCACAATTCCTTACATGGAGGAGGACTTCCGCTCCCGAATTTTTAAGGAGGCCACAACAGTTGCCCGCTGTACACAAAACCTTAACAGGAACAGGACTAATCTTGCCCGTGATCTGGAAGACCCTTATCAGATCCTTCAACTCGCCAGAACTGAATTATAGTGCCAACTATAGAACGTTCCTAAATAACAACAAGTGAGATCATCCACGCTCTATGAATGTATTGTACGCGTTCTGTTCTTTGTTTAATATAATTGGAATCGGTTGATTTTAGTTTGTAACAGTTTTTTACTTTTTAGTGCCTTACATCAGTTATGTACCCTGAAGATGCCAACAGACTTAGTTGGTGAAACTAGTTGGTATAACTTAGTTGTTTATTATATACGCTTGATCAATATAATCCCAATAAAAGTTTTTCCAGAACAATACTTTGTTTCATAACTTTCTGATGTTCCAAGGATATCCTAGCAGGATGGATCTTGCTTGGAAAATTGCACATGGCCTTCCAGTCAATACCATCAAATGGAGGTACTTTAACATTGGAAATCCAATCTGTGACATCTGTTACTGATTAGAAACAGTAGAACATGCATGCCCTCTTGTCTTGCATATTTGGAACAGATTTTGTAATGTGTACGGCATTCCATTACTTACAACAGAACAGGGTATATTAGTCATCTTTGTACTTTTGATCTTTTTTTTTCTTTTTTCAATTGATCTTTTGGTTGTTCACCTATATGAGATTGGTGAAAAAGGAAAACTGATAGACTTTGGCTATATGATGATATAAAAGAGTTGAGGCATTTTCTTTCTTAGTTTAAAAGAACATTATTAAAAGAATACTATCAATTTATTTTTATTTCTCCAAATACTATCAGGCTATCTTGCATCCCTAAACTAACTACTCTAGGCCTATGATTAGCACCCCCCTCCTTTACTTTTTCAACTCAATAAAGGTCAAAATCAGTCTGGATAGTGGTCCTTCCCATAACACAGCATTAAACATGTTCATAAGGATATGTGCATTTGCATTATGGGATATTATATACAAGTAGCCAAATTGTGAAATTACTTCGCACACAAACTTTGTTTGCTTAAACGTGAATGAAGGACGAAACCAAGAAAATAATTTCTTGGCATCTTTAATTGATGGAAAGATAGCAGTAATGCAAATTTAATTGTGTGTTACATTACCATAGAGTCTATGCATCACTTGAATGTACCTATAAGAAAATAATTCATTAAACTGAGCTAAATCGAGTAAGGAAGTTTTCATTTGCACCATAAGAGTTAACTCACATGATTTCACAAAATGATGAGATGATAAATAAAACTAATTAATTTTTTTTAAAACCTCATCTTTTCAAATTGAATGATTTAATTATAAATATCATAGATATCTTAAGTGTTGAATAGGTAGAGTTAATTAGAAACATGAAAATGGCATGATATCTCTGAAACCTATTGTTTTTTCTCATTATAACAATAAAAATCACCAAGTCCTTTCACTTTAGTTCATTTTTAAATAATAAAAGGCATTTAGAGGAGGGAAAAAAATTACTGACAAAATTTAAAGTATATAGTGAATTATATGACATCCAACCTCCAAACATCCACCTTCCCATTATCTGGAGTTTTGGAACTCTGACCTAGTCTATGAAAATATGATCATTCCAACTCCTGTTATATGCAGCTGTGCTGCAATTATTTCTGCACTGAACCATTAGTTAAAACACAAAAAAATCAGAATATTGATCATTCTGATGTCTTTTATTTGCAGTCTTATTATCTGAGCATCAAATTCCTGACTATCAGTGGATGTCCAAAAATCAAATATTTCAATCTGATCAAATATGATTATTCTAAACAATCAGCCCTCAACTAAAGGAGGTTGAAGTCATGAAATTCACTGTACTTCAAATCACACAAACAAAATGATCATGTAACTCCTTACTTGAATTTCTCCAACTTTTTCTTGTAAATTTCATTTTCTTTTTCATATCCCTCTTTATATTTTTGCTAAAAATCAATAACAAACAATTATTTGTTGAAAGTTCAAACCATGAATAAATAATATGTTGGAATGATATAATTTCTAGGATAGCTCCATATAAAGTACTGCACAGTAAATGAACAAATACTATTTATTATACCTAATTAAACTACAGTTCTCTATTTCAGCTGAAAGCTAAGTTGCATTTACCTATGGACTATAAACTATTCTGAATTCTAATAATGTAATTAGTACTGCTAGAAGTTACAGTCATATTTATAACAACTTGCTATGTTATGTGCCTGTCATATACCGCACAGTTATTATAATATCAATCTCAATTTAGTCATACTCAAAACTGGAGGCCATCCGATTCACACACCCAGTATATACAGTGCATTCAGGGAATGCATTCTACTCATCCATCACTCTCCATGTAAAACATCCAGTCCTCACTCCCTTTATCACCACACCTTTACATAACTTCCAGGAAGAATGGCCTCTTATTCTTCTCCTTTCACTTTCCATCATTGTATAATTCTCTCTGCATTTTTATTATGAACATGTTTATTTACAAGGGTGGTCTGAAAAGTTTTCGGTCTCAACCATAAATGGCAATACTATCGGAAAGATTTTTTTTCTAAGTTGGCACATCTGTCATAAGCATCCATGTGAAATTGTAAGTCATTCTATCAAATAGTTTGTTTTATTTAGCTATTTGAAGCAAAAGTGTCACCTGTATCCCTTAAAATGGAGAAAATTGAGTAGAGTGCATTTATAAAATTCTTTATAAAAGAAGGTTTAACGGCAAAAGAAATTCATTGGAAGTTCATAAAAGTTTATGGGAACTTAATTGTCAGAAACGAAGGAGAAGCTCCTTCGTTTCTGACAATTAAGAAATGGGCTGCCGAGCTTAAACATGGCCGTACCTTGAAGATGATCCACATGAAGGACATCCAAAAAGTATAACAACACCAGAAATCATTGATCAAGTGCACAATATGGTATTGGATGACCAGTGAGTCAAAGTGCGTGAAATTGCTGAGGCTATAGACATTTCAAAAGAATGTGTAGGATATGTTTTGCATGTAGAATTGCAAATGAAAAAGCTTTGCAAAAGATGGGTGCCATGCTTGCTCACAGCGGATCAAAAATGCACTTGCATGAAAATCTCTGAACAGTGCTTGGAGTGTATTAACAAGAATAACACTGATTTTGTCTGTCAATTTATTACCGTGGATGAGACTTGGATTCACAATTACACACCAGAATCAAACAGCAGTCAAAACAGTGTTCAGAAGCTGGTCAGCACCAAAGAAGACAAAGTCAGTTGCATCAGCGGGAAAGTCATGGGATCGGTGTTTTGGGATGCTCAAAGCATTTTGTTTATTAATTATCTTGAAAAGGGTAAAACAATAACTGGGGAATATTATTTCGATCTTTTAACCAGACTGACGAAAAAATTTGTGAGAAAAGACCCAGTTTGCAAAAGAAAAAAATCGTTTTTCATCAGAACAATACACCTGCCCATAAAGGTGTTTTGGCAATGGGGAAATTAAGGGATCTGCACTATGAATTGTTGTAACATCCATGCTATTCCCCAGATTTGACTCCCTCTGACTGCTATCTCTTCCCAAAATTAAAACTCTTCCTCGCTGGTCAGCATTTTTCTTCGAATTAAGAGGTGATTGCAGCTGTAGACAGGTATTTTTCAGATCTTACTGAGAACCACTACAGGGATGGGATAATGGCGCTGGAACATCGCTGGAATAAATATATTAGTCTTAAGGGAGATTATATTGAAAAATAAAAATAATTTTGAAATTATAAATTCGTTTTTTCATTGTTAGGCCAAGAACTTTTCAGACCACCCTCGTATTTATTTTTTTACCATTTCTCAGAACTTTTGTCCCAATTACACATCTGAGATAATGAAGCAGAGCTGCATCAGTAAAATTCACTCAGTAATGCTGAATTATTAATATTAACATAATTCATAGACATGATTATCCTACTATACATGTAAATTATGAAAAAGAAAAGCATTTAATATAAAGCAGTTATAAAAAAATACAATTACAATAAAGCAGTTATTTTGTAACTGTATCTCATCAAATTACTAGAGTGAACACACCAAAATAATGGACAGTTATATGAAGTAAGAATGGAATGACAAAAGATGTTATGGAGTGTTTTCTTTCTACCATTCTGATCAGTGAAATAATACTGTTAAGAACTCTGGAAAATAATAAACATAGTCATTAACATAGCTACTGACCTGCTTAAATAGGCAAATGGAATGCAAGGCTCATTATAGGAAATGTAAATGTATAAGTAAAGAGAATGTTTACAAAAGAAAAATGACTAAATTAGAAATAACAATAAACATAAAATTATAATATTTGCAAAAAACCAGGCCGGCCTGATTAGTTGAGTGGTTGGCATACCCACTCTCCAACCACCAGGCTGCAGATTCGAATCAGATTCGACTTTTGTGACGGACAATGCAGTGAGTCCAAGGAGGCATATTGTACATAGAAAAGCTGAGCGAGCCACCAACTTCCATCTTTTCAAGTCATTCCAGGAAAGGAAGGATCTATTATTTTCTTTTAATCATAAATTTGATTCTAGGAAAAATGTTGATTTTAACTAAAAATCTGTCCTATTCTTCATTTGAGTAGGACCAAATAGTGAACACATCAACATAATGAAATCAAGTGGAGGGAAAAGCAGTGATAGTATTGAAGAGTCATTTTTTCAAAGTGTTCCATGATATAACTTGTCACCACTGTTAACCAGTAGTGACAAAGAGGAACCCACGGCATAAAGGTTCACATGCTTGAAGAGATTACCTTGTCAGCAAAGGGTAAAGGGGATGCACAAGACTGTAAAAATTACAGAGGAATAAAGTTGATGTCCCACACAATGAAGATCCTAGAAAGGGTTCTTGATGGTAGATTGAGGAAGGAGGTGGAGATTGCAAAGGAACAATTTGGCTTCATGCCTGGTAGATCAACAACAGATGCTATCTTTGAGTTACGACAGATGATGGAAAAATATCGAGAGAAACAAAAGGAGCTACATCTGGTATTTATTGATCTCGAGAAAGCATACGATAGAGTGTCAAGGCAAGAAGTCGGGAGATGTCTGAGGGAGAAGAAGGTGCTGGAGAAATATGTCAGGTTGGTGCGGGAAATGTACAGAAATGTGAAGACAAGTGTTCGGACCTGTTTGGGACAGACAGAAAGTTTTCAAGTAACAGTTGGCTTGCATCAAGGGTCAGCATTAAGTCCGTTTCTCTTTAATATTGTGATGGAGGTGGTAACAGAGGAGGTGAGAGAAGATGCGCCTTGGACAATGTTGTATGCAGATGACATCTTGCTGTGTGTAGATTCAAGAGAAGAAGCGGGAACTAAACTGGAAAGATGGAGAAAAGTACTGGAAGAGAGAGGTATGAGACTGAGCAGAAGTAAGACAGAGTATATGTGTTGCGCAGTGGGTGGCGGCGGCCAGGAGACAGATCTGGAGCTGGAAGGAAATGTCATCAGGAAGGTGAGAGACTTTAGATACTTAGGTTCAACAGTGGAAGAAGATGGAGGAGCTGAGAAGGAAGTGGGATGCAGGATACAAGTGGATTGGAGGAACTGGAGGGAGATGGCTGGAGTGTTATGCGATAAGAGGGTGCCGATCAATCTGAAAGGCAAAATTTATAGGACAGTAGTGAGGCCAGCTATGACATATGCTATAGAAACTGTGGCCCTGAGGAAAAATAACATCAGCAGGATGGAAGTAGCAGAGATGAGAATGCTTAGGTGGATGTGCGGTGTGACCAGAAAGGATCGTCTGAGAAATGACTATGTCAGGGGAACAGTGAAAGTTACGAACTTAGGAGCGAAAATACAGGAGGCAAGGTTGAGATGGTTTGGTCATGTGATGAGGAGGGAGGACGAATATGTGGGAAGAAGGGTCATGCAGATGGATGTGCAAGGAAGGCGGAAGCATGGGCGGCCAAAGAAGAGATGGAGGGAGCTGGTAGAAGAGGACTTGAAGATGAAGAACTTGGATGTGGTGACAGCCCAAGACAGGAAGGTGTGGAGGAGACTCATAACAAACAGTGACCCCACTTAAGTGGGAGAAGCTGTAGAAGAAGAAGAAGCTCCATGATATAACTTGTCACCACTGTTAACCAGTAGTGACAAAGAGGAACACATGGCATAAAGGTTCACATGCTTGAAGAGATTACCTTGTCAGCAAAGTAAAATAATTTAAGGATGCCAGCTGGAAAATTCCTAGAAAGAAGCTGAATAGTTATATTTAATGAAATGTTGCTGAAGAGAGAAACAACATCAAAACTCACCATGATGTCAGAGAAGTGAAGGTGGACCTTTCACTTTAAAGATGATACCTGTGTATTCTTAAATGTAGGAAAGATTTTCTGGTAATACTGGAAAGCAAGTTAGATAAAATTTTTGACTTTATAAATAGGACAACTAATATTATTGATCCCCGGCTGCAAAAGAATGACCATTTTACATATTTTGGGTAAGCCATATAATCTCGGTGTTTTGCATGAAAAAGCTTTATAACTTTCTGATGGAGTCAGCATCCAACAAATTAACAATGTCTAGCAATTGATTTAATTTATTTACTTATTATTTGGTGTAACTTCCAGTGATAGGTTTATAGGTAGAACAATCTTGAAGAAAATGCTGATCTTATCAGGGGCGAATGCTGGTCTTGAAATTCACGCTTGCTCCTGTTATCATTCAGGGAATGAGAGGTGTGATTGAAGTCTGATTAGCAGAATAATGAATTACAGACCATTTAAAACTATGTACAGGTAACCCTTGTATAACATGGATGTTAGGTTCCGCAGAAATGCCACGTTATGCGAGTCTCAGATCACATCGAAAAAGTAGGGTTATGTTCCAAAATCACTTTTTTTTTTAAAATTATTATTTAAACAACAATGACATATCCAACAAAAAAAAATATTTTTATTTAATTCAGGTAATTCATGTAAGTTAAGAAAACATATATACTATGAAACAAATACATAGTATAAAAATTACAAATTGTACTTAAACTTCATTGCACATAATGCATAAATGTTTTAGGCAAAATAAAATAGTGCATATTTTAATCTTTCATAGCACGAGGATTGGTTAATAAACACTGGTTTTGTCATGTAATCATTACTACAAAACAGAAGAGTAATTCTATCTTTGGAAACTTTGAATCCAGGAGCTGATCTTTAATTTTTCGAAATATAGGTGGGTTTTTGCACTTTTTTCCAATATAACCCAGACTCATCTGCATTGAACATCTGGTCTGCACTAAAAATGTTTATAAACTTTGAGAGTTTTTTGTTTAATAAGATTTCCATCCATAGGAAATTTTCTTTTGAGGTGCAATCTTCTATCAAAATCATTAGAAATTTCTCCATTTTTCCATTAGAATATCGCATACACAAGCAAAGCGCTTTGCACTTATCGTTGATCCAGCAATAAACGCTTTCTCGGATTTTATGTTAATTTTGTTTGATTGTTCGAATTGTTGATTCATTTAAATTCAAAGTCCCTACAAAAACTCCTGGTTTTTCTCTATTTTTCAACTGATCCAGGATTTTGAATATTTTTCTTTGAGAGAAATAAATTTTGTTTTCAATATAGCTTTTTCCTTTTCATTGCAGTTTGTGGCTATTGCTATATAAATAATTGTTATACAAAAAAAGCAAGCATTACATATTGTATGTAACTCACCAGAAAATAAAGTGCTCAGCTTGAGATGAACACACTTATGATTTTTAATGCACTTTCCTGGCAGAACAAGGACAATTTTCAACAATAAACATTTTATACGGTAAACAATTGAGTTACATGCATGCTAAAGGGTATTTCCCCTAATATAAATTCGCTACTTATAATTACATGCAGGATACAGGCAGACACAAATTTAACGAAGATAAAATTTGATGTTTAAGTCGCGCGGTGAAAAACACATGAAAAGATAAAGGGTTACTACAATTTGTAGACCGTGTTTTTATCGGAACCGTGTTGTATAAGTATACCACATTATACGAGGGTTACCTGTATTTAGAAATTTATGTACATTTAATCATACAAATACAACATTTATTTTACAAATGATATTCTATCTTTTTCAATTTAGCTACTTGAATACAAATTCTACCCTACAGTTCTTCTTTATGAACTAGTCAATAACATCATCATAAAAAGTTGGTTGTAACTTAATTTTCCCAAGCCCCCCCCCACACACACACTTGTAAAGGCTGGCTGAAGCTCACTGGCTAGAGCTACTTTGACTGCATATGGCCCATGTTTAAGCAACAGGGTGAGATGACGTTGAGGGAGCGGAAATGGCTATGTGCACGCATGAAATCACAGTGCTGAAGTGAGGACCTGGATGCTCCCACAACTGAGCAAGCCAAGGTAGCTTGACCGTCGACCTTCGATACACAACGCAAAGCTCAATTATTGCCGCGCAAGCTTAAAACATCTTCTGTCTACAAAAATAAAAGCCTAAATGGAATGCTTTTATTTTTGTAGACAGACTGTAGATCATAAAAATAAAGTATGTATTTTATTACGCATGCATTTATCAACAAATAAATATTACTTGTTTTTCAATTAATGAACTTGTGCAGCAAGCATAGAGAATTCGCCACTGGATCTTATGATTATATTCTTATTAATCCATGATGACTGTACAATGGGCTCTTGTTATTATTATTATAAGAACAGCCATAATATTACTTCAGAGATAGTAATATTATGGCTGTTCTTTAATGAGTGTCGAGCTTTTATTTCTGACAAAGGAATGTTTAAACATAGTAATTTTGCACTATATAAAGTATGTGTCATTCCAAAACAAAATCTGTTAGCTGAATAAGAAAGATCATGTTGGTTCTTTTCTATTGCAGCATGAAATCAACATAAGGAATTTTTGTTTGGATTGATATAGAAATCAAGGCCTCTTGATACAATTTCATCTTGGATGAATTTGAAACAAGACAAGTTTACTATTTTTCTGTAAATTGAAGAGTGGAAGAGTAAAGCTGTCTACTTATAAAACTTTCAAGATAAGATTTAGTTTAGATTTACAAAATACTTTCTTGACAGATTCTTTAAAAATGTGAGATGTGACATTATATATCTCTTGAATTAAAGTTCTTTGAATAACATTATCCAAGCTACCAACAGAGATAATAACTTTGGCCAGGTTACGTTTTGCACAGGTGAGCTGGTTTGAAAGTAAGCCTTCATTGGCCCATAAATTGGTTAGTCATCTTATGAAATTGATCTTCATGCAGGATGCAAATTTCATTATTAATACTAACATAATTCATAGGCATGATAAGCTTACTATACATGTAAATTATGTAAAGAAAAATAAAGCATTTAACATAAAGCACACATTTTAATGTAGTGTTTCAGAATCCTTATTCCTGCAATGTATCCTATTCTGGCTAGATGGGTCATACTGTAGACACTGGGTGGTCAGAACACATGGATCACATCCATTTTTTCCAAGCTGAGAAATTTGATCTTACAGAACATGGAATTTCTACTAGACACAGGATCCTATGGCACAAAATAAAAATTCTTCACATAAGCCCCTTTCAAATCTAAGAGACTCTTCAACGAATGCTATGAAGCTCTTTGCAATCAACCTAATCTAAACCAGAATGATGGTCTAACATTTCAAAATTCTGGAAAATGATTACTTTAAACTCTTACTAATAATATAGTAAGACAACAGACACAGAAGGCAGCAACTCACAGAGGGCACCATGCAAGGATATTAGTTCTGTTGTGAGTTACAATTAAAATTATTTTTTTCCTCAATTACGTAGTTTAGTGCTGTGTACCTATTATAGTTATAACAGTGTTCTGATGATACTCGTCAGAAAACCAGTGAAATATACTAAGTTTAATAATAAAAAAAAAATTTTTTTTCTCTTGGTGTTACTTATACCTTAAAACATTATTAAGAATCATCAGCAACAACTAATCCTTTCTATGCAAATACACTAGAATATGAAACTGATGAATGCTAGCAGCTTTCAATAGTAGTGTGTAATAAATTTCTTATTACAATGAGATTCCAGGGAAAGTTGTATGCTTTCCTACTGCCAGGAATGCTGAGGGTCAAAGTCATTGACAGAGAAATTTGCAATAAGGATGAGATTTGACTGCAGTTAAATATGACTAGTGGGTGTCAAATAGTTGAGGTGAACTTGTCACTGTAATAAAAACTATGTGGGAGTTTGGGATTGATTGCAAAGAAAACTTAATTAAATTAAAACCCATAATTTCACTGCAAAATATCAGTTTGAGTTTTTAAAAACTAAAAAAAGAAGGCACTGCATTTTTGCAAACTTTTAGAGGATTTTTCAGAAAATTATATCTTTGTAATGTAAGATGGAGTGCAGTCATTTCACTGAGTAAATGCACAAAGGATACACTGCATCCAGTTGGTGGTGTATTTAAAAGAAAATAATGTTTAAAATCTGAAAACAATACAGTTGCAATTCATGCTTTTCAGAAAGCTCTGACAAACCATTTGAAAGAAATGTGTCCCTGTTAAAATATAGATATATAGACAATGCTTGAATTCCCACTCCCCCCAATAGTCAAGTTGCATTGTGCCATTATATGAATGTAGCCGGTATAAATTTAAGAAATATGATGCTCCGAAGTCAGTGCAACTGTGTCCAAGTAAAATAGCTGCAAGAAGCAAATCGATGGAGTTTCAAAGAGGCATTGTGATAGGATGCCATGCTGCAGGCCAATCTGTTCCAAAAATTGTTGACAAATTGGACCATCCCAGGTCAACAATCAGTGATATCATACTAAGATGGAAGTGCAGAGAGTCAGCTGCAAGTGCTACCCACAATAGGTGAACCACCACACCCAATGAACGTGACTGCAGGGTGCTACGTAGAATAATATATGAAACTGCTTTGTCGTCCTACACATTGAATGCAGTTCCAGGCATTGAATGGAACAAGAATTTGCACAAAAACATTTAGAACTGAGGCTCATAACATGGGTTTTCATGGTAGGGCTGCAATATGCATGAGCCACATTACCCAAAATAACCAACATGCAGAATCAATTTCAGTGGTGCAAAGAACATGTATAGTGGGATATGGAAGATTGGAAAGTTGTGTTATTGGAGCAAAGAATCATGATACACCATCTACCAAGCAGATGGATGAGTATGGCAGATGCCTGGTGAATGCCTCTTACCAAAGTGTGTAACTCCATCTAGGAAATTCTGAGATGGTGGTGTGATGATATGGTCCTATTTTTCCTTGTTTGGCCTCAAACCACTGTTTGTGGTGCCACGAACATTGAACATCGAGAGGTATCTGAACATTCTGGACAACGCAACACTTCCTACTTTGTGGTATTTCTATGAAACTAACTATTATTTCTTTCAGCAAATGTCATAAGGCGGCTGCTATAACTGTGTGGTTTGTGAACATAAACGTCACCACACTTGACTCGCCTCCACAGAGCCTTGATCTCAATCCTATTGAATATCTGTGGGATGGACTGAAGCATCAGGTGATGTCAAGGGATGTTCACCTCACAACAGTCTGGGAAATCAATACATGCCTACACAAAATTCGCATCGATCACTATCGTACACTTGTGGAAAGTATGCCACATAGGACTGCTGCATTCATTATAGCGAAAGGAAGTCCTACATTTTATTAAGTTGAGTAGCATGGCTGTTTGTTCCTCACACACTCTGGTATCCAATGACTTCTTTCCAAGCAGAGAGAGAGAGAGAGAGCGAGTGTGTGGGTGTGTGCATGGGCGCGCCAGAGTTTCCCAAACTGTGTTCTGCGGAAGGTGAATCTGTGAGAAGTTCTCCTGGAATTTGTCATTTAGTTGAGGTGAACTTGTCACTGGATTTGCAATTTTCTAAGCATTTTTCATGAATAAATATTTTATAGTGGAAATATTTTGAGGAGAATAATATTCGTGAATATGTCGAAAAGCTCAGACCCAGAACGCTATTAACATCTGTGAATCGTTAATTTTCACACATCGAAACCTTTCAACATTTGGGAAAGGGAATACCACTGTTTATGACCAGTCATAAAAATTGCCTGCAAGCTGATTTTAACAATGGGTGGCGTATCCTCTGTTCTCAAAACTGAAGGAAATGACATCTGTGTAGCAACTGTCAGTGACCAAGTGGCACATTTCTAAACATGGAAATATTCATGAATTATCATTAATTTTCACACATCGAAATTTTTCAACAATCGGGAAAGAGAATACCGCTATTTATGACTGATCATAAAACTGACTGTAAGCCGATTACAACAATAGGCGGCGTGTCCTCTGTTCTCAAAACTGAAAGAAATAACATCTGGATTGCAAATGTTAGTGACCAATCAGCAAGGAAGTATAAAGAAAATTTTCCCACTAAAAGTGAAGATCAAGGTAGTCTGTATCCGGTTCTCAAATCTAGTAATACCGAATACTTTCTTTGCAAGTTCGTATTGTACGGTAAAAGTTTCAAAACTGTAGTGCCATGATTTTTTTAAAAGTAATAGGCATGCATATTTAAATTTTAATATGAATAAGAGAAAAGGGACTTTGTTTAATTTTGGTATTAAGAAATCTCTTAGGGGTGCTTAATAGTCAAAGCTGTATAACTGAGAGGAAACCTCCACATAGCCTTTAAAGGAATGCAGAGAACAAACCAGGGCTTCTGCCAGAACGTACAATCCTCACCTTCTTGTGGTGCATCCTGTTGGGTATCTACCTGGATACTGAACGAACAAGGATGAGTTGTCAATTTTGAATTTAGCCGAACAAATTGTATTCTTATTGGCTTAAACTAATATATAAAATGATGGTACAACATGACAAAATTTCATGCCGGCTGAGGCGTCGCCCGGTTAAACAAAGCCCCCGTTGTTTTCGACAGGGAATCGGACAAAAACTGGTCAGATCTTTCTGAGCAATAAATACAAAATGTTATATTCAGGCAATGACAATTGAGGAAAAGAAGGGGTAGCCATAGTATTCAACACAAAATACGAGGCTCATCTTCTTGAATGGCAGGCAGTCTCAAGTAGAGTGATGTGGGCAAATATCAGAATAGGGAATTGGACAATGAGACTTATTTGTTCCTATGGTACCACAGAAGGTTCTGCTAAGGTAGAAGTGGAGGAATTTTTTGATGCTTTAGAAAAAGCAACTGACACAATGAAAAAGGAAAAGTTTGTCCTTGTTAGGGATGTAAATAGCAGAGTAGGAAATGATTATCAGACATACAAAAATACTTCGGGAAAATTTGAAGAAAAGAGCAAAGCTAATAATAACGGCAAATACCTGTTGGATTTCTGCTCAGGACATGGACTGGTTATTACTAACACCATGTTCCAACATAAAAATGTGCACAAATACACATGGAGAGAAGGCAAGGAATAAGAAAAATGTTATTAACTATATTATTGTTGATAGTGACGTTTTCTCCCTGGTGCAGGGCACAAGAGTGTACAGAGGATTTGAAATTGAAAGTGATCACTATTTAGTCTTGAGCAGGATAAAATTGAATTTCATATTGAAAATAATATGTAAGAAAGTTTTAAAGCAAATAAAAGTTGAGCAGCTCTCAGATGTGAACTGTAGACTGAAATACAAAAAGATTATTGAAGAAAAAATGAAAGAGTTTGAGAACAGGAACCAAGCCTTGGAGATTCAGTGGCAAGCTTTGAAGAAACCCTGATTGATTCAGCCAGAGAGGCATGTGGTGAGGTTGTCTGCAAGGATAGAAAAATCAGAACTCCATGGTGGACACAGAATGTTAAAAAGACAGCGAAGGAAAAGAAAAAAGCAAATCAAAAGTTCCTGTCAAATAAGTCAGCTTGTGCTCTTAGAGAATACAGAGACAAATGTAAGAAAGCTAAACACTGTGTAAAACTAGCTAAACAAAAGTCATGGGAGGACTTTGGCAAGAACATAGATAATAAATATCAAGAAGTGGTAAGATGTAGAACGGTTTTTTTTTTTTTTTTGTTTTTTTTAAATCAGAGATTTTGATTGTTTTGATTTTTTGATCAGAGCTTATTCCACCTTTACCATGAGCTGAATAAGACTTGCACTATGTACAGAGTCGCCCAGACCTGTACTATAAACATCAAGAAGGTAGCAAAATATTCTGGAGGTTGTTGAAGAAGCTTAGAAATGGAGGAAAGAGTGCTGTAAAAGGAGTTAGAGATGAAAACGGTGACATGAGAATGGAAGAAAAAGATATCCTTGAAGTATGAAGTAACTGATTCGAAAAATTGTTACATGAAACAAGCAGAGATAGCACAGTGGTAAAAAAGCACTCAACAGGCATACAGTCAAGAACACGTATCCATACTTGAAGTAGAAAAAAGCCATCAAAGGCTTGAAATGTGGAAAGGCAGCAGGAGTAGATGATATTCGACCAGAACTGCTGAAGTATGGTGGTTTAAGTCTTACAGTGGCTGCACTGTATAGTACAGAAGGCCTGGACAGAGGGACAAATTCCTGATGATCGGAGTAGAACTCTCATAGCACCCATATATAAAGAGGGAAATAAAACAATGTGAATTACAGAGGTATTTCCCTACTGAGTGTTCCTGGCAAGATTTATACAAGTACACTTGAGAAACGGTTGAGAAGAATTGTGGAAGAGCAACTTGGTGAAGAACAAGCTGGATTCATGCCAAATAGAGGCTGTCAGGATCAATCTTCACTTCACGACAAATAGTTGAAAAATCATGGAAATATAACAAATATCTGTATTTAAGTTTTGTCGATCTGGAAAAGGCATATGACAAGGTGCCAAGAGAGAAGCTATTCAATACGCTACATTTATATGGTGTCAATGGGGCATTATATCAAGCAATACTTAGTCTTTATTTGAGTTGTAAGTCAGCAGTTAGAATTGAAGGATGTACAGGAAGTTGGTTTAATCTTAAATCTGGTGTGAGACAAGGATGTACATTATCCCCTCTGTTATTCATTATCTATATGGATCACATTATGAAGGAAAGTGGTATTAAACATGATATCAGAATTGGAGATGTTAATGTCAGCTCTTTGCTTTATGTGGACGATGTTATACTTCTAAATAAATCTATTACAAGTTTGAAAGATTCCCTGACTAAATTGAAAAACTGTTGTAATAGATACGGTATGAAGGTCAGCATTAAAAAGACAAAGACAATGAAAATAGGTAGAATTGTTGAAAATGTCAACGGTTTTGTGAACGGGGAACCTGTGTAACAAGTAAAACGTTTCAGCTACTGAGGCATTATTTTTAGTGAAGATGGTAAATTAAATATGGAAATAGACAACAGAATCAACAAAGCTGGTATGGTAGGAAATCAATTGAATAAATTCATATGGAATAAGAGGGAAATTAGTTGGAACACTAAATTAACTATATAATACAAGACAGTGTTCTGTTCAAACCAGTTTTAACTTATGGATCTGAGAGCTTGGTCAGAAGTAAAACACTTGACCAGAGATACGAGAGTCCTGAGAAAGATTAGAGGCATGAACAGATGTCATCAATGGTAATATCATATTAAAAATGAGGATATTAGGAAAGAACTTGACATTGTCAGCATCCAGGAATGCGTTAGCAGAGCTAATCTCAGGTAGTATGGTCACTTAAACAGAATGGGCGAGGAAAGACTAGCAAAAGAAATGTTCTCTGCCAGATTGGCAGGAAAACGATCCAGAGGAAGACCAAGATATAGGTGGATTGATACGGTACAAATTGCCTTAGACGATAGAAATATAAGATCTGATAATGTTGGAGTCTTGACAAGTAACAGACTGGTTTGGAGGAAAATTGTAGATAGGAAGTTAGTAATGATGTAAATTTTTCATGTAGTACAATTATATCCTGTACACCCCTTGAGGGTACATGGCATGAATTTGATGATGATGATGATGAGAAATCTCTTTTTGAAGATATTTGTGAAGCAACAGATAGTGAGTCATCCACCACCAGCCTACAAAGCGATCTCCACGATGTACAAAAGGAGGGGAAAACTATCAGCACACAGGAGAAAAGGCTGCATTCACTCGTAAGTACTTATAATATTATAAATTTTTGGTGATCAGAATGGGATATGTCAATGAAAATCAGCACAAATTAATTTAATGATGTTGGCCTGAGGAAACTACAATATGCTACAAAATTTCATTAGTCCAGTGAGTGATAACCGATTTAAATGTAATTTTATATTTGTCAACATGTCACACCGTAAACATAAGTGTACTAATACTCTTTATGATTATACTATAATTAATTTTTAATTAATACATTACAAAATAACCAAGGTGTTCTGTAAAAATTTCAGGCTGAAAGTTTATTTTTCACTTGGTTAGAGTATAATAAAATTAGTTTAATCCTTTATCCAAGTGTGAGCAAACAAAGTTTGCGCCTGAAAGTATCTTCAGGACTGGGGTAAGGTGGTACAACACCAGGGCAACTAGTTGCAAAGGTGGAGCAAGCTACCAACACTCCTATCTCAGCCACTTGGGCCTGGCTCCCACTGAAGAGACCTCAATAAAGGTCGAAACTAGTCTGGGTAGTGGCCCTTTCCTTAATGCATAACATTAGACATATCCGCAAGGAGATGTGTTTTGCATTATAGGAGATACTGAGATAGGAGTGTTGGCAGCTTGCTCCACCTTTGCAACGAGTTGCCCTGGTGTTGTACCACCTTATCCCAGTCCTGAAGATACTTTCAGGCACAAACTTTGTTTGCTCACACTTGGATAAAGGATTAAACTAATTTTATTATACTCTAACCAAGTGAAAAATAAACTTTCAACATCTTTCTCTAAATCCAGAGTAATTCATTAAAAAAGGGTGGCACACCATTTGGCAACTCCTATAGGTAGAGATGACCTGCTAAAGCTTCTGCCTGGTATCTCCACTTGGGCCTGGCTACCACTGAAGAGACCTCAATAAAAGTCGAAACTAGTCTGGGTAGTGGCCCTTCTCTTAATGCATAACATTAGACATATCCACAAGGAGATGTGTTTTGCATTATGGGAGATACTGAGATAGGAGTGTTGGAAGCTTGCTCCACCTGTGCAACGAGTTGCCCTGGTGTTGTACCACCTTACCCCAGTCCTGAAGATACTTTCAGGCGCAAACTTTGTTTGCTCACACTTGGATAAAGGATTAAACTAATTTTATTATAAAAATTTCAGGATTTGTGAAGTGTTCCGTCGTAGGAAAAGTTTGGGAAACTGCTGGTGTATACTATATACACACACATATATAGTACATTTTAGATGTTAACCTGGCTAAGCAGAAAGATAATTTTGGTTTATTTGCAGAGTGGTACTTTTTTTTTTTTTTTTTTTGTCACATTCAATGGCAAGAGCTCATGTGATTGTTATGGAGAAACCATTGAATGATTAGCCATAAAGTTAGCAACTTTGTAAATGGCTACAATAAACTACATATTGTTACTGCAAATCACCTTCAACTTTTGTTCTCTAACACTGCTGGTATTAAATTATTGTATTCAGTAAAGACACTGAACATGAAGGTAAACTGCTTAAACAATGATTTGAAAAACCAGAATCTCATCTACTGGGACACGACACCATTGTGTCCCAGTAGATGAGAAAAATATTGTCGTCGGCCACTATTGTGCTTCAGAGCTTTGAACCTGTTGTAGTCACTCAAGCATCAAAGGTTATTTCAACTAAACTGAATGATATCTGGTTTGTTAAGGATGGCAACTATTAAAATTAATAATGACTTACTACAGAATTACTATTATAATTGAAAACACGATCATATCCTTTGAAAAAATGAATTACATTTAAGGGCACCAGTTATTTTTATTACCTAGTTAAGGAAGACTGGTTAAAATATAACAAAATTTTATAAGCATTTCAAACTGAACAGTGCACCTGTTCTTTGTAAACCCCAGTAACATGAAATTACATTGTCACATAGATGAAGTTACTGGCATAAAAGTAAGAAACTGAATTTTTCTAATCTTAATGCTGGTGACATGTAAAAACTCTCAAAATATAGCTGCTTACTTCACACTACTCAGAGAGTCCTAAAAACGCTGTCTTGATAAGTGGATGTATTTAATACACTGGAAGACAACCAAAAAATTTGCAATTTTCTCTATTTTCAACAGGCTATCTAAACTAAAGGATGACACTTAACAGAATGGGGCAATTTTTTTTTTATTAGCCACCTGTCAAGAGTATCTATCTTTCTCATAAAAATTTCAAATTTTTATTTAGTCCACCAGATACATTTTTGGCTTCAAAATCAGCCAGTTTTAAATTTTTGAAAACACTGAAGCAATTTTTTTTCATAAAAAAAAGCTTAAATCAAAATAATTTTGGGCAATAATATTCCACAACATGTATACATAAAACACAAAAAATCAGACTTGTGGTTCAACCTAGGACTAGAGTACAAAATGCGGGTGCCACCATCTTGAAAAAAAAATTGTTTGTATGAAAATGCAAATAAGAGATCAAATATTGCACACCAAATTTAAAATGATAATAAAAAAAAATCAGAAACTGGACAATGTGCAAATAAGTTATGATTAATTTCAAAATCCTTCGAAATTGTGTAAAACTCTGGCAAAATGCCAAGTAAAAAAGTATATTCTTCTATCATAACAAAATAACTTCATCAAAATCAAAAATTTATGTAGCTTCTGTATACTCTGATGATTTCACTTAGATGATGCTACTGGAAACCATAGGAAAGGAAATGCTAGACTACAAAAATGAAGGAATGAAAATTATAGAATTGCACCTTTTGTATTTTTTTACAGAAAGCTGATACTGTAAGGCTGCTTAAAATTCACTAAGTCATACATTCATTCCATATCTAAGCTTAGTCATTGTTTTTGTTTCAACTTGAAGAGTGTCAACCATTACAGATGTAATTATCTTTTGCCTTTATCTGTTTTCTTATCAAAGATCAGATAAAAAATCAAACAAACAACTGCAGATTGTTTAAAAAAAAATTTACCTACCCAGTGAGTATTATATAAGAGGAATATTGTGACTTGTAAATTAAAGTATAAATCAGATATAATATACAGAGGCATCTGTAACAGAATTAACTTTTCTCTTGAGAACATAGTCAAATATTTTAAATAAGCATTAGAAGCACACCCAATATGAAATATGTTGTAAGGAAAATCACAAATTTATAGTTATAGTTATATATATTTGATAGTTGTCCTGAAGTTTACTATATCTGCAGTAAAATACTGCAGATACAGTAAATCACAGTATCTCTCATATTCAGCTATGTCCTATAATATGTCCATCTTTGGCTAATAGAATCATAATCTGCAGCTGATCACCATAGGGACACTATTATTATTATTATTATTAAGAGAGATCTCCAGGGAGTTGGGGACTCATCGAGAAAGGTCACATATTACCTGCATAGACTGGGATTCCTTTTCTTGAATTATTTCATGTTAAGTGTACTCAGAACCTCCCAACCCAATCCATTTCAATCACACACCACTCTATGAGAGAAAAATCTAGCTCTCACCCCTTTCCTCAATGAATTCATTCTTACCTTACATGGATGCCCTCTCATCCTTTTCCCAACTTCTATATTTTACATTAAATATAAAATAGAAATATAAACAAACTTAGTTAATTGTTTCTTTTTGGTAAAAACACAGTACATTAATATTTTTGGTTCAGTTTTAAATTTGAATTTTTACTATTACAACACTCTCAATTATCCAGATTAATAACCTTTATATTTTTCTGGTTTATAAATACAACAACTCATTTTACTTTGCTGACTTTTAAAGTATATTAATACATATTATTTAACCATATAATCTGTATTTTTTGGTTGCTTTTAAGAATCCCTGATATGTTTACTACAGTCAGTATGAACAGACAAGACCAGAGACTGGCATTCCTTCCACTCAGTTTTGACTGAACCACTGAAGTAGGTCTAAACCCAAATCTTTATAAGATTTGGATTTAGTCCAATTAATCAAATATCAATTTACTTTATAACCAACAAGTTATCAAATGTCCTTGACAAGTCAAATTTCTGGACCATCAATTTACAGATAAATGTTTCTTGGGGAGGTGGGCAAGGCAAGATTGATGACATACAGTTTCACAGTATTTTTCCATATTTATTTTTAAGAAAATATCAACATATTTCTTCAAATTATTATTCAGACATCTCCATAGTCTGAAAACTCACTGTGCAAGGTACTCACCATTATTCACACAAAATATCTGTTCAATAATTCACTAGCAAGAGAAAAAATCCATCATAGCTAATTACACATTCTCACACATCTTTGATTTCCTGTTCTGTCCCTACTTGCCATATAATAAATTTTTTTGCTATAAATTTATCCTATAAACCCACCTCAGTAACAAATGTGTCCATCATATCCTCTATTTCCCACCTATTGAACAATTTTTGTAACTCATGAACTTTCAATCTATCCTCATAAGAAGCACTTCACAGATCTGTTACCATCTTGGTCACACAACAGTGGATCCTCTCTGCCACTTTCTCATCCTGAGAAATCAAGGTGCCAAATTAACGTCTTATACAGAAGCATAATAACTATCTTCTTGTGGTGTTCTTCAATATTCAAGTGATCTTTTATGCTGGACATTCTTGGACATCGGAGGTAATGTTGGACATCCCTGTCCAACATTATCTCCAATTCTTAGATTCGGTACTTCTTGCACAATCCCATCAATGTCAGACACTACTTGTAATTTTTTTTAATTCAAAGCATAATGGATGCCTGCACTAATCTGACAACAAATTAACCTTTAATTACAATACTACTCTATTAAAATTATTCCTGCAGGATAATTTAAATAGACTAGTTTGTCTATTTAAAGTGGACATTTCCTTTCATATCATTTCATATCTTTAAAGAGCAGCATCCTGATACAACATCTGAAACACAACACTAGTCACCTGTTTGTTCAGTCATCATGTCCCACCATATACTCTGACGTTTGTTTATCAGCTATCCTTATATTCATGTCACTAACTTCATATCTATTCCATTTGCAGACTTAGCTAATATGTTTCATGCAGTATCCTGTTAAATGCTTCAGCAATATCAGGATACAACCATTTCCTTTATTTAATTAAACTGTAACGTTACTATAAATTTCTGAATGAATTACTAAGGCAAGACCTATTTAATTTTTTTTAAAAATGTGCTTTTTCTTTCCACCAAGAGAAATTCTTAACTACTCATTCCTGAATTCTGCCCTTAACCTTTTCCAATACTTTGACACCATCAATGAGATACTAAATGGTCCATTTGTTACTATTATCTTGGGGTTCCCTTTATGCAACAAACTATCTTTTCTAGACTATCTGCTGCATGAAACCTGTCAAACAAGATTACTCTATCCCCACTGTTATTCATCATCAATGTGAATCACATTAGGAAAGAAAATGGCATTAAATCTGATTTCAGAATTGAAGATATGCAATCAGAACTGCCCATGACAACAGAAATATAAGATCTAACAATATTAGAGTGCTGACAAGTAATTTCATTTGGAGGCTAAGTTTTGAGAATCACATAAAAAAATGGGAGAACATTATAAATAAGTAAAAAATGGAAGAATGTAGATTTAATCATGTAGTACCGTCATAGTATCCTGTACAGTCCATAAGGATACATATTAGTAAACTGATGATTAAAATTTATCTAGCCATCTCAATAGAAACCTAGCAATTTTTTGTGGTGCATCTTTGAAAACAAAAATGATTTACTGAAATTTTAGTATTTAGAACCTAAAACTTGTCAGGTCATCTGAAATAGTTTAAAATCCAAACTATTTTTAATGGAAAAATCAAGCAAACCAATTCAGAATAATAAAAATTATGTTACAAATGGCAATAAATAAGCTGTGTACAGTTTATTTTATCGCCATTCTGAATCCAAAAACAATAGCTACAATTTGAACTCCAGTGATAGTGAATAACATCTGTCAAAATTCTGCGAATTTATATGAAACATGACATGACGCATTAATGTTTTTTATTGGTTATATATATATGAAAGAATGATCATTAACTCGGTTAACACACATATTTTTATAAAGAATTGAATGACTAGAACCGAGATTTAAGTAAAAAGGTTTTAATATAAAAACACACGACTAGTTTCGGCTTGTAACAGCCTTCATCAGGTGACATTATAAAAGAAAGAAAAAAGAAAAAACACTAAAATCCTGAAGCTTAAATAAACTATGAACTCCATAGAGAGAGTCTCTATACATAATTGACACTAAATCGTTGTGGTTGTATTTAAAGCTGTTCTTTCGTTAGTTGTATTGTTGGGAAAGTGCATGCTAGTAGCATCTCGTGAACGCCAGTACATGATTACAGCTGAATGACAATCTGGGAGGTTGTAGCTCAAGTTCTTATTTGGACGAACAGGAATGAAGATGATTTCTCTTGATTCCACGATTTTTCTCTCTAGTTCATCATTGCAACGGAAGATGTTAGTAGATTTTTCCAGCAGACTTTGTGACTTTGGTTTTCATCATTAGGATTAGCCAAGAAAAGGATATGACTTGATAATGCACTGACTCGCTGTCTCTTGTAAGTAATGTCCCTCATGTGTTCTTCCATACGAGATTCGAAAGATTTGTCTGTCTGCCCAAAATAAGGAATATCACAATCACACAATATTTTATATACACCAGAGTGTTTGAGTTGATGATGACAAAGTTTTGGGTGGCTTATTAAGAAATGGATCTTTGGAAGTGGAGTGAACAAGGTTCTGATATTGTATTTTCTTAGAACTTTTGCTAATTTATGTGAAACTGTAATTATGTCAGGAATAGATATATTGCCTTCGAATCTAATTGTTTCTTTGAGTGATGTCTAGGAGGATTAAGAAGGAATTTTTCAATGATTTTCTCTTGGAATATCCATTAACTTCAAAAGAAGTTTTCAGATGGTTTATTTCTGTAAGAAGTTCATTTGGGTCATCCAGAAGAGAATGGGCTCTATGTCCCAAGGTGGAAATTATTCCAAGCTTATGAGGAGGGAAGTGATGGGACTGGCTATGCAGATATCTGTTAGTATGTGTGGGCTTTCTATATATCGGTGAATATATATATACATCTTTCTATATATATTTTAATATTTTTTATATTAAAACCTTTTTACTTAAATCTCAGTTCTAGTCATTCAATTCTTTATATATATATATAAATAAAGCTTCAGAGATGATCCACATGACAGACTAAATTCCATTTCACTGTTACTCATGTTAGACAAGAGTTAGAATAATTTACTGGTGCTGCATAATAATAATAATAATAATAATAATATCATACTGATAGTTTTTCACAATCTATTTGCATATTCAAGGTACTCTAAATGGAAATTTATATAAAAGAGAGAGAGAGAGAGAGAGAAGAAAGTAAACATACTTTTTTCTTTTCAGGCATCTGCTGAAACTTTTGAGATAGTAGTTTTGCTAAATCAGTCATTGACATATCAGGATGTTCCCGGCTGTATTTCTCTCTTTTTTCTAAGAAATAGCGGAAATATGGAGTAAGAGGCTTCTTTGGCATCTCTGGATGTTTCTAAAAACAAAAACAATGATTAAATTAATAAGTCAACCAAAGGGAAAGTACTCTATGGTGTAGAGAAGCCCATGGGTTTTACTCAGTGGAAAAATAGAATATTAATATAGAATATACAATTCTATTTTTCTACTGAGGACATTTAAGTATCACAAAACATCAGTGTAAAATATTAAGATGACAATTTAAATTAATTTACTGGAGAAAGAGCATTTGAATTTTTAACTGAAGAAGAAGCACTTGACGACATTTACAACTGTGCTCAGGTGTTCTTTCTTCAGTTAAAAAGAAAAGTGTTTTTGGAAAGGCAACATAAGTGGGTTAAGATAAGTAAAAAAAAAAAAAAATACTAAAAGCATATTTTTAAAAATAAATAAATAAAAAGGCATGAAAACTAGAAACTACTAATGAAAAATATTTATACATAAAACATTGCAATACACACACACGCACAACAATTCAAATGCAGCTGAGAACTTAAATCATTATTATTATATGGGTATCTCCATGGAGTTGTAAGACTCATTGTGGGAAACCCATCTAACTTTTATACACATAATACCCATTGTTGGATCCTACTTCGTCTTAATCTATACTTTGGATCCGACATGATTACTATTACGATGTTCTTAACTAATTGATAAGTTGTAAGTTGATTTCTAATTCAAATATAAAGAAAATTTATATTTAAAGACTGTGCCACTTTATATCTGAATTAGTTCAAGAATTAAAGATAAAGATAAACCAATTCTCAACTATCCTTCCTTTATATGTTGTTATTATATATACTGGCCGAGAATATTTAACTTACTTAATTTACCCGCATTGATTCGAATATTTTATGAATGGTGCAGTAAAAGAGATTCAGGCAAAATACAACTTTAGATAAACAATATCACAAATATCACAGAATCATAAACTTTACACTATTTTTTTAAATTAAGGGGATATAAAATCCACATTGTTTTAAACCAAATAAGAAACTCAAAGATTGGAATCAGAGAGTTTCATGCCGAATATAGTAAACTATAAAGTATCAGCGATCACTAGCGTCAGCTAGTGATCGCTGATACTTTATAGTTTACTATATTCGGGGATATAAAATCCACATTGTTTTAAAACCAATATTTTATATCCCCTTAATTTAAAATATTGTTTATATCGCCGAAATGAAGCTTATTAGCTCTTTATATTTAAATAACTTAATGGTTGCACCTCTTTGGAAACTCGTATAGCAGAGTATATAAGTTCTTTTCGCTATACACTTTGGTATTATGGTCTAGCTACTCACTGATGAAGCCTCAAAAAAGGCTGAAACCGGTCTGGGTAGTGACCTCCCTCCATAATGTAATAACAGCATACATTTCCTAGGAAATGTGTTTTTACATTATGGGAAATACCTAAGAATAGCGATCTGAACTTTCCCCGCCTTTGCAATGAGTTGTCCGGTATTGTACTACGTACTAGGGTCACTTGCATTAGCTGACGCTAGTGATCGCCGATACCTTATAGTTTACTATATTCGGCACGAAACTCTCTGATTCCAATCTTTGAGTTTCTTATTCGGTTTTAAAACAATGTGGATTTTATATCGCCTTAATTTAAAATATTGTTTATATCGCTGAAATGAAGCTTATTAGTTCTTTATATTTAAGTAACAAACTTTATACTTAAATTCAAATCAGTAATTAAGATATCACAAACATTTTAACTCCTCAGATAACTTCAATCATTCAACTCATACAATGGTAAATCTGTTATCTCTATAATACAGTCTTCTTACAGTTCCTTAAGTCCCAAATACAACAAAAAATTGCAGTAATACCTCTTCACAAACAAACACTTTTAAATTTACACTTTAGCTAACTTCCTCAATAGTTACTGTTAGTATAAAGAAATTCTAGGATGAAACTCTCACACTTCTCTGTATAGGAATATTAACGGTTGGAATAATCTTACCGATAATCTTTTTTCTTCACCTACTTATACGTAAACACTTTTTTATAACTGTAAACACTTCAACAGTATACGGCACTCATTAAAATAATTCTTCTAAGCAATAACTGAATTAATCATTGGTCACAATACACATAAACAAACGTTGTTGCATAAAGTACTACTGATCACTCATGAAATAAGGCAACACACAATAATTCCTTAACTTGAGGTTTTATATGCACAGTTGTTCACTCTTCCGGCATTCAATTAATTCTTTAGACACTACAATTCTAAACACAGCTAACGGTAAATTTCAATTTTACAGCCTCTACTATTCTCTAGTTACTCGATGCTTTATTTCGAGATTCTGTGTGTCCTTGAAAGGTCAGCCCTGAACTTGAATCTCAACTCAAATACAAATATCGCTAGTCTATTTAGTAGTCACTCAGCTGTCTTCTGTAGCTATAATTATTATTCTACAATTTATTAGCTAACCGCCTCTCAACTAGTAGACTTTATTAGCTGCTTGAGTGACTTGCCGATTCGCTATTATCGCACTGTGATTCCCGAATGCTCCTTCTAACCTAATGCCAATCCTCTCCTTTTTCTCTCTCTTAATTCCCTAATAATTTCAGCGTTCATCGCTTATATATCCGTTTTTCCCGCCTAAATTATTCTCGTGATTTCTTTCTGAAACTCTTTTCAATAAACCTTCTCCTCACGTGGTGTTCCAAAAATGTGCTCGCTTACTTACATACGTTTCCATGACAACCAAGCAAAATATAGTAAAATTGAGGTATTGCATAACGCTAAACTTCTACAAATAGGAATAAATAAAGAATATTTATATTTCAATTAATGCGCAGTTAAATTATCAAATACAAGTTCTTATATTAATATAGCAATAAATAAAATAAACTTAATAATATTTAAATACAGTCTTATCACTATTAATACATATATCCTTCATTAAATAATTAAATATCAAATAAAGTTAAAGGTAGTTATATGAATATTAAATTATAAACAAGTGATTTACATTAAATAATTACAAGTTTAGCTTATGTGATGGAAGATCATGTTGGATTCTGAAACAAATAATAATTACTCCAATCTCTATATAATCAGAATCCAACAAAGGCTTACTCTTCCTTTGAAAAATTTTTCATTAAAGAAAAATTTTTCACACTAGGTCCTTTGATAGAGGAATCAGACTGCTCATTTCCTTTTTGAACTCTTAAACAATTCCTAGTTTGAATCAAGTCTAATTTGTGTTCATGTTTTATACATTTATTTCCTTTTGTATTTACTCTTTCATTTTTGCTACTCTCAACATAAGGAAACAATTGTTCTCTAAACTTATAGTGTGGTAATGTCCTCTCTGGGTAGAAGTTCAGTTCCTTGTCATTAACATCTAACCTAAGTTGTCTTCCATCTTGGTAATTCATTCTTTTTGTCTTCCTTCTGAGATCACTCAAACTCTTGTAATTCTTTCCTCTTCTTATATTTTCAGTTCTGATATGTAAAGCAGATATCTTAGTAAAATTAATTTTATCTGACATTTGATTCTCAGCACAAATTTCTTGCTCAGAATCAGACACTTCAAGTTTTGATGTCAAGTCAGTGTCAAGTTGAATAACAGGCTGATCAAGTATATAGTAGAGCTTGAATCCGTATCCTTCACAGTTGGTTTATCTACAGATGATTGCGCTTTATTAGGTCGGTCTTCTTCATTAGGTACACAAAATTTTCTTGTCAGTTGCCTTGTTCCTGTGCATTCAGACTTATTGTTTCTTTTAACATGTATTTTTCTATTCATTAGGGATATTTCACCTCTAGAAAAGTCACAAGAGAAGTGATGCTTCTCCATAAAATTTGTTCCTAATATTATGTGAGAGTCCAAGCTAGGAGAGAAAGGAACTATAAGTAGATCTTGATATACACACAGTTTGATGTCTGGTATATAAATTTTTGTGCGAACTTTCTCATATGCTGTAGATTTTGAATCAGAGAGAGTGGAAATTCTTACAGGTCTCCTTAAATTGGTAACATTTTCCCATAATTTATCTCTTAATTTTAGGAAATAATGCTTACTGATGGTTGAGGCATTACAACCTATATCAAATAGAATGTTACATTTATGACCTTTGACACATCCTGTAATCCTCATCATTGAACCCGGGGCAGAGCTGACTAATACCGGGTGCGTCCCCAGGTGGCAGATCGGGGAACAGCCTTCAGATATGGAGGCTAGCTGCGATATAAGCAGAGCAATCTGGCGAATAAGCAGCCGTGGACCAACAGCGACTGAGCTATCAGGGCGTGGGGGAGCAGAAGTGGCAACTCTGTCTCACTTAAAACCTCACAAAGCCCAATGACAACTCGGTGACATGGCGAGTAGTGCCGCCATTAAATAAGTACCTGCTGGGGTCACTGCCCCTGACATTGGGAAGCAGCATTGTCAGTACTGACACAAGGTTGAAGCCAAATGATGATGGAAAAGCTTGTGATCAGAGATTTGCAGATGGCAATATGATTATATTGTGTACGTCTGTAATACTGTGGAGCAGAAAGCAAACGGAGAAACTACTGCTCTACCTTATCTCCAGAACAACCACCATGGCGAGCAAACCCTTACAATTTGCCCCAAGTTCCCGGCGTCCCTTAAATGAGACAGGGGTGCGAAGAATCTCCGGGCTCAAAATGGTGTCCACTTTTAAAATTGCAACTTGGAATGTCAGAACTCTGTATGAAGCTGGCAAATTAAGAAATGCCACAAGAGAAATGAAGAGGCTGGGCATCCGGATTTTGGGAATTTGCGAGACAAGATGGCCAGGATCTGGAAAGTGTCAACAAGATAATACAACAATGTCAACAATGTATTACTGTGGGAATGATGAGAACAAACATCGACATGGTGTAGCTGTAATAGTAGATGAAGAAATCAATAAATCAGTACTAAATTGGATTCCATTTTCAGAAAGGATAATGCTGTTACAACTTAAGGGAAACCCCGCTAACATAAATATCATCCAAGCTTATGCACCCACAGCTGACAAAAGTGAAGAAGATGTTGAAGAGTTTTATGAACACCTAAAAGAGATTAAAAACCTAACAAAGAAACATGATATAAACACAGTGATGGGTGACTTCAATGCAAAAGTAGGAAGAGGGGGTGATGGAGAAATTGTTGGCGAACATGGCTTAGGCACCAGAAATGACAGAGGAGATCGCCTAGTCCAGTTCTGTCAGGAAGAAGATCTAACAATAGCAAATACCTGGTTTAAACTTCCACCCAGAAGACTGTACACTTGGAAATCGCCTCAAGATAACCAACATAACATTGTCCGAAATCAAATTGATTATATACTGATAAATAAAAGATTCCACAGTAGTATAAAGAGTGCAAAGACTTATCCTGGAGCAGATAACTCATCAGACCATCAGCTAAAAAATCACAAAAGAAGAAAAAGAAAATTAATGTAGAAAAACTGAAAGACCCGAACATAAATAAAAGTGCCAAGACACAGCTTAACTTGCGATTACAACAGATTAACATAGAAGAAAATAAAAGTGTGGAATCTCTTTGGAATAGCTTAAAGAATGCCATCGTAACAACAAGTATTGAAGAAGTAGGTTATGTGAATAATATAAAACAACAGGAATGGATGACAGATGAGATTCTTTCTTTTATTGATACAAGAAGAATGTACAAAAACAAAGACCTAGCCAGGTATACAGAAACACATAACATCATCAAGAAAAAAATAAAAGAAGCCAAGGAAAATTGGATGAAAAATTTATGTACTGAAATTGAAATGCTTCAGAAGAAACATGATAATTTCAATCTGTATAAGAAAATCAACAAAATTTCCGGAAAACTGAGGAAAAAGCAAATAGTGTCTCTAAGAGACGAAAATGGAAAAATAGTTCTAGAAGAAGAGAATAAAGCACAGATTTGGATAAAATATGTAACAGAACTTTTCAATGATACTAGACAGGAGCCTATAAATATAAAAGATAACATTCAAGGACCAGCAATCATGAAATGCGAAATAGAGAATGCTATACGAACAAGTAAAACGGGAAAAGCCAGTGGACCAGATGGTGTACAAACAGAATTTTTAAAATTAATAGAACCAGATAACATCAAACTTCTTGAAAAACTATTTAATGAAATATATGAAAGTGATGAATTTCCATCGGATTGGCTCAAATCTACATTTATCACTATCCCAAAGAAACCCAAAGCGAATTCCTGTGGTGACTTCCGACTTATTAGTCTAATGAGCCAAACATTAAAAATATTTTTGAAAGTAATTCAGAATCGCATTTATAGAAAAAGTGAAGAAACTCTAAGTGAAACACAATTCGGCTTTCGGAATGGTTTTGGTACTAGAGAGGTCCTTTTCTGCACCCAAATATTGATACAAAAATGCATAGAAAAACAGAAATCTGTCTTTATGTGTTTCATAGATTTTGAAAAAGCATTCGACAAAGTCAGACACACTAAATTAATAGAAGTCATTCAACAAACAAGGCTTGACGAACAAGACATAAGACTAATAACAAATCTGTATTGGAATCAGTCAGCTACCGTTCAATTAGACAACATTACCACTAGTGATATTAACATCAAAAGAGGAGTGAGACAAGGATGTGTGCTCTCACCACTCCTGTTCAACATATACGCAGAGGTAATCTTTAAAAAAGCATTGGAAGAATGCCCAGAGGGAATCACAATAAATGGAAAGATTGTTAACAACCTACGATATGCAGATGACACCGTGCTAATTGCAGATAACATTATGGATCTCCAAAAACTCATTGACATAGAAAGCCAAAGAATGGGAATAAATATAAACATCAACAAGACAAAATACATGCTCATCAGCAAACATCCAGCCTCATCAATGAAACTGACACTCAATGGGAAAAATATTGATCAAGTGTCAAGATATAAATATCTTGGTTGTTGGCTTAATGAACGGTGGGATCCAGAAATAGATATAAAGACAAGGATTGAAGTTGCACGGCAGTCCTTCATGAAAATGAGAACACTATTCTGCAATAAAGACCTAAACATGGAAGTCAGATGCCGAATGCTGAAATGTTAAGTGTGGTCTATTCTGCTCTATGGAGTTGAAACATGGACATTGAAGGCGACAACCATCAAGAAAATCGAAGCCTTTGAGATGTGGCTATACAGAAGAATGCTAAAGATATCATGGACAGAAAAAATTACCAATGAAGATGTCTTAAAATCCATTGGCAAAGCTAAACATCTTGTACAAATAATCAAGAAACGAAAAACATCATATCTTGGCCACATCATGAGAAACAGCAAATACCAACTTCTACAAACTATTTTGGTAGGAAGAATTGATGGCAAAGGAACTAGAGGAAGAAAAAGAATATCATGGTTTGACAACATCAAGACGTGGACAGGAAAGAGCAGTGCACAACTGCTCAGATTAGCACAAGACCGCAGTTTGTTCACCAAGATGGTCGCTGACCTTTGATAGAAGATAGCACAATAAGAAGAAGAAGATACACTCTGTGAGGAATATGTCCAAAACTAGAGTTCTATCTGCTGTCAGTGTAGTCTCTTTTATTAAAGTAGCAATTCCTAGCAATGTGACCAATCTTGTTGCAAATAAAACACTTAGGAGGATCTCCACCATCTGTGAGAATTTTTCTCCTTGTCTGAGGTTGAGAATCAATGGGAATTTGCTGTCTAACATTCTCCAGGGCTTCCACCACTCTATCCAATTTAGTCAAAATTGGTTTATTTTGCCTCTCAACTTCCAGTTTGACTACTTCGCTAACATAATCTGCTTTGGGATTGAAATTCTCTTGAAATCCTATAGTTATTTCTGTCAATTTTTTCATTACTTCATCTAACTTATTATTCACTGGCTGTTGCAACTTTTCTACCTCCTGGTGAACAAAGTCTTGTACTTCCTTGAATAACTTCTTGTTGGTTTGCTCATTTGTCTCACACATGCAGTTATAATTAATAGAATTCTCTTTAATAATTTTCTTTTCATCTTCTTTCCTTCTATTCTCTTTTGAGGATTTATTTACACCTAGGGAACAATCAGTTTTTTCTACTATGTTTACAATGCCTATATTGGATGAGGGACAAAGGTCTCCAATCATCTGTTCCTTTTCCTTGACAGCTACAAGGCATTCCTCTAGTGAGGTTATCTTCTTCTTGTAGGCTGTCTCCCTCAGTTCTTGCCTAACACCTTGTCTAAATTGTTGATAAACTGCCCAATCAAAATGAGGTTTGTCTTCATTGGATACATTTAAACTATTAGAGAGAGTTAGTAAACGATTGTAGAAATCAGCAACACTTTCTTTGTCCTTCTGTGTAATTCTCAGTAGTTTCCATAAAATTTGGTCCAACACTCCTCTGTTTACAAAATTGAGATAGTAAGGCTTCTTTAAATTTCTTGTACTCTCTAAGTATAGGAGATGAGAAAAAATATGTTTTAGCTTTACCAATTAGCTTGTTTCTAAGTAATATCCACAACTGAAAGTCCGTCCAACCTGCTGTTTCTCTGAGTTTCTCAATAAAAGTAAAAAATGATAACACATCATCAGAGTCTTCTCCTGAAAACTGGGGAACTACCTGTTGGGGATTCACACTTCTGAAAAATTCACTGTCTTCCATCTCTGAACTAGATGAAACTGCCATTTTAATTTTTATCAGCTTACAAACAAAAAAGAAATTCAGAATCCTAAATTAATTTCTCTGTTTGCCTGAATTTAGTTTACAACCAATTCACTTGATTCACTTAATTTATCTTTAAATTCCCCTTACTATTACAAATTTTAATACTTAATATTACAATCTTTGTTAGTGAATTCAAATCCTGCCAACTGCTGCGCCATTCATAAAATATTCGGACCAAAGCGGGTAAATTAAGTAAGTTAAATATTCTCGGCCAGTATATATAATAACAACATATAAAGGAAGGATAGTTGAGAGTTGGTTTATCTTTCAATTCTTGAACTAATTCAGATATAAAGTGGCGCAGTCTTTAAATATAAATTTTCTTTATATTTGAATTAGAAATCAACTTACAACTTATCAATTAGTTAAGAACATCGTAATAGTAATCATGTCGGATCCAAAGTATAGATTAAGATGAAGTAGGATCCAACAAATCAAAATCAAATCAAATGCAGCTGAGAACTTAAATCATTATTATTATATGGGTATCTCCATGGTGTTGTAACACTCATCGTGGGAAACCCATGCTAACGTTTATACACATAATACCCATCATACCTTTCCTTAAATTCATTCACTGTCAAGGAACTCACAACTAATTCTGATAATCCATTCCACTCATACATCACATTCCAAGCAAATAATGAAGTTAGCACACCCTTACATAATTTCCATGGGTGAATCCTAGTTCTCTCTCTATTCGTCAAGTACTGAAAGATTTCCTTTGTGTCAAATGTTACAATACCCCTTTAATAATTTATAAGTTTCTATCATACTCCCTCTTTTCCGCCTATTGACTAAACTTTGTAACCACACCATCAACTTGTTCTCATAGTGAGCATTCCACAAACCTATCACCAGCTTGGTCAGTCATCTCTGAATCCTCTCCACCACCACCACCACCTACTCCCCAAGAATCCCAGTTGACCAAATATGTGCACACTAGTGAAGATGCAATAGAACTATAGCCTTATAAAGAGAAAGAGAGAGAGGGAGAGAGAGAGAGAGAGATAATAACCACCCTATCTTTACTTGTACGTTTTTCAACATCCAAGTAATCCTTTGAGCTACTCTGCCAACTTTTGCTATATGCTCTCTGAACTTCAACTCTTTGTCCATTACCCCAAAGTCCCTACCCTCATCAATTTCCTGCAATTCCCATACCATCAGCGTAATACACAATATGTAACCTTTCTGATCTGAAGTGTATATAACCTTACATTCTGCAACAATAAATTGACAAGCATTATCATTCGTCCACAATGCCAATTTATTTAAATCATCATGCAGGATATCTATATCTCCTTTATCAACTGTTGCCCTCCCCAGTTTTACATCATCAGCAAACAACTGAACATCCCCTCCCACACTTATATCTTTTACTATATCACTGATATACAAATTAAAAAGTATTGGCCGTGGTGCAGAACCTTGAACACTCCACTAGCTACCCTCATTCTCCTAGATTCCACTCCACTATATACTACTCTCTGGCATCTGTCAGTCAGCCAAACCTCCAGAATGCCTTTTGAAAACTGCTTTAAAGTAGACAAGTTGTAGCAATAGCATGTAATTATGCAGAGAATGAGTATATTGACATATCTCATCTAAGGAATACAAAATACAGCAATCTGTTCTGCTTTAGTCTCTGATATTACAGTGTAGCATTCCTTGATTTCACAGCAAACAGGAAGCAAGAACCAAGTTTGCTATAAAATGTCTTGATTAGGAAAACCATGTTGATGATCTACAAACAAGTTTATGTGCAAATATAAAATGCAGCAACTTAATTTGAACACTGGGACAAACAACACAACACTAAACATCGATTCACAGATTTGATGGGAATCACAAAGTATCTGCACTTATAACGTAACATCCAGAAACATGAAATAATTTATAATTTTTAGCAAAAAATAAATCTGCTCCCACTAGCTATACATAAAACCATTTCTTCTTATGTTCTCCTTCCCTTGGCTCCTTCCTTGCAACTATGATGAAAAAGCTAAGGCTATAAGATAAATGTATTGTGTATCAACTAACTGTGTTTTGGTTTGTATTCTATTTATTTATTTAGTTATGTATGTGGGAGGGGGAAGGTGAGTTTCCATGAAGAAACCATTATAAGAGTAACTAATTTGCTTTCATCAAAAAATAAACTTTTCTTCCTATCCATTTTGAATAAGATATAGTAGATTAATACCAGATACCATTACTTCCAAAACATAAGTAAACATGCTTTAAAATGGGATTAAAGGGAAAATTATTGATTACAGAAATTTTGACCAGGTATTAAGGGCATCATCTTTGGTACAAACTAAACTGGAATACAAGCTAATGTCACAAAAAATTAAACAATGCTAATGTGATTCATAACTTATTTTAGCAGCATTATAACACCAAAATAGAACACTAAGTTATACAAGAACATTTACAAAGTAGCTTGTATTTCACTGGATTTCAAACTAGTGAAACAATCACATTACCATCCAAGTCCAACAATATGGAATTTTCAAAACATTAACTCACAGAGCCAACAAGGCTATTTGTTCTAATGATGAAGCCCTTTTAAAAGAACTATATTTGCTATACTTTCTTGACCAATAGCTACAGCTCCTATACAATAGATAAAATATTACAGGGCTGTGCTACTTCTCTTTCCAAAAATACACAAAATTAAAAAGCCATTCCTATTCCATACATCCAGGGTACATCTGAAAAGATAGCCCAAGTACTAATAAAATATAACATTCACACCCCATTCAAACCATGTGTCAAATTAGCAACTCTGATATCCTTTCATTGTGGAGTATATGCAGTGACTTGGCCTGCTATAGAAAGCAGGAAGATTTGAATGTTAAATTCACCTTGGACAATGTTGAAAGTTTCTTTTTGACTTGGTTAGACTATAATAAATTTAGTTTAATCCTTTATCCAATGTGAGCAAACAAAGTTCATCATCATCATCATCAAATTACTGCCATGTACCCTCAAAGGGTGTACAGGATATGACAGTACTACATGAAAAAATTACATCATTACTAACTTCCTATCTACAATTTTCCTCCAAATCAGTCTGTTACTCGTCAAGACTCCAACATTATCAGATCTTATATTTCTATCGTCTAAGGCACTTTGTACCGTATCAATCCACCTATATCTTGGTCTTCCTCTGGGTCGTTTTCCTGCCAACCTGGCAGAGAACACTTGTTTCGCTAATCTTTCCTCTCCCATTCTATTTAAGTGACCATACTATCTGAGATTAGCTCTGCTAACGCATTCCTGGATGCTGACAATGTCAAGTTCTTTCCTAATATCCTCATTTTTAATATGATATTGCCATTGATGCCATCTGTTCACGCCTCTAATGTTTCTCAGGACTCTCATATCTGCGGTCTCTAGTCTTTGGTCAAGTGTTTTACTTCTGACCCAGCTCTCAGATCCATAAGTTAAAATTGGTTTGAACACAGTCTTGTATACAGCTAATTTAGTGTTCCGACTAATTTCTTTCTTATTCCATATGAATTTATTCAATTGACTTCCCACCATACCAGCTTTGCTGATTCTGTTGTCTATTTCTATATTTAGTTTACCATCTTCAGTAAAAATTGTGCCTAAGTAGCTGAAATGTTTTACTTGTTCCACAGGTTCTCCATTCACAACACAGTTGACATTTTCAATGATTCTGCCTATTTTCATTGTCTTTGTCTTTTTATTGCTGACCTTCATACCATATCTGTTACAACAGCTATTCAATTTAGTCAGAGAATCTTGCAGACTTGTAGCGGATTTATTTAGAAGTATAACATCATCCGCATAAAGCAGAGCTGACATTAACATCTCCAATTTTGATATCAGGTTTAATACCACATTCCTTCATAATGTGATCCATATAGATAATGAATAACAGAGGGGATAATGTACATCCTTGTCTCACACCAGATTTAACATTAAACCATCTTCCTGTACTTCCTTCAATTCTAACTGCTGACTCACAACTCAAATAAAGACTAAGTATTGCTTGATATAATGCCCCATTGACACCATATAACTGCAGCGTATTGAATAGCTTCTCTCTTGGCACCTTGTCATATGCCTTTTCCAAATCGACAAAACTTAAATACAGATCTTTGTTATATTCCCATGCTTTCTCGACTATTTGTCGTAAAGTGAAGATCTGATCCTGACAGCCTCTATTTGGCCTGAATCCAGCTTGTTCTTCACCAAGCTTTTCTTCCACAATTCTTCTCAACCGTTTCTCAAGTATACTTGCATAGATCTTGCCAGGAACACTCAGTAGGGAAATACCTCTGTAATTCTCACATTCAGTTTTATTTCCCTTTTTATATATGGGTACTATGAGAGCTCTACTCCAATCATCGGGAATTCGTCCCTCTGTCGAGGCTTTCTGAACTATGCAGTGCAGCCACTGTAAGACTCTTATACCACCATACTTCAGCATTTCTGGTCGAATATCATCTACTCCTGCTGCCTTTCCACATTTCAAGCCTTTGATGGCTTTTTCTACTTCAAGTATGGATATGTATTCCTGACTGCGTGCCTGGTCAGTGTTTTTTATCACTGTGCTGTCATCACTGCTTGTTTCATTTAGCAGTTTTTCAAAGTAATTACTCCATACTTCAAGGATATCTTTTTCTGCTGTTTTCATGTCACCTTTATCATCTCTAACTCCTTTTACAGCACTCTTTCCTCCATTCCTAAGCTTCCTCAACAACCTCCAGAATATTTTGCCACCTTCTTGATATTTATTTTCTATATTCTTGCCAAAGTCCTCCCATGACTTTTGTTTAGCTAGTTTTACACACTGTTTAGCTTTCTTACATTTGTCTCTGTATTCTGTAAGAGTAAAAGCTGACTTATTTGCCAGGAACTTTTGATATGCTTTCTTCTTTTCCTTCACTGCCTCTTTAACTTCTTGTGTCCACCAGGGAGTTCTGATTTTTTTTATCTTTGCACACAACCTCACCACATGCCTCTCTGGCAGAATCAATCAATGTTTCCTTCAGAGTTTGCCACTGAATCTCCAAGGTTTGATTCCTGTTTTCAAACTCTTTCATTTTCTTTTCAATAATATTTCTGTATTTTAGTCTACAGTTTACATCTGAGAGCTGCTCAACTTTTATTCGCTTTAAAACTTTCTTACATGTTATTCTTTTCAATATGAAATTCAATTTTATCCTGCTCAAGACTAAATAGTGATCACTTCCAATTTCAAATCCTCTGTACACTCTGGTGTCCTGCACCAGGGAGAAAACATCACTATCAACAATAACATAGTCAATGAGACTTTTCTTATTCCTAGCCTCTTCTCTCCATGTGAATTTGTGCACATTTTTATGTTGGAACATGGTGTTAGTAATAACCAGTCCATGTCCTGAGCAGAAATCCAACAGATATTTGCCATTATTATTAGCTTTGCTCTTTTCTCCAAATTTTCCCAAAATATTTTTGTATGTCTCACAATCATTTCCTACTCTACTATTTAGATCCCCAACAAGGACCAACGTTTCCTTTTTCATTGTGTCAGTTGCTTTTTCTAAAGCTTCAAAAAATTCCTCCACTTCTACCTTAGTAGAGCCTTCTGTGGGACCATAGGCACAAATAAGTCTCATTGTCCAGTTCCCCATTCTCATATTTGCCCACATTACTCTACTTGAGACTGACTGCCATTCAAGAAGATTAGCCTCGTATTTTGTGTTGAATACTATGGCTACTCCTTCTTTTCCTCGATTGTTATTTTATTTTCAGGTTAGATATTTTTAGATATCCTTACCCCAGTCCTGAAGATATTTCTGAAAATATCTTCAGGACTGGGGTAAGGTAGTATAACACCGGGCAACTCGTAGCATAGGTGGACCAAGCTAACATCACTCCTATCTCCCATAATGCAAAACACATCTCCTTGCAGATATGTATAATGTTATGCATTAAGGGAAGAGCCACTACCCAGACTAGTTTCGACCTTTATTGAGATCTCTTCAGTGGGAGATAGGAATGATGTTAGCTTGGTCCACCTACAGATGTTAGCTTGGTTACCTTGGTCCACCCTTTATTTTTCACTTCTATCGAAGTGAAAAATAAACTTTCACTTCAATATACTTTCAACAACTTTCTCTAAATCCAGAGTAATTTAATAAAAAGGTGGCACACCTTTTGGCAACTCCTATAGGTAAAGATGACTTCGCCATTGCTTCTGCCTGGTATCTCCACTTCTGGGCCTGGCTCCCACTGAAGAGACCTCAATAAAGGTCGAAACTAGTCTGGGCAGTGGTCCTTCCCTTAATGCATAACATTATACATATCTGCAAGGAGATGTGTTTTGCATTAAGTGAGATAGGAATGATGTTAGCTTGGTCCACCTTTGCTACGAGTTTCCCGGTGTTGTACTACCCTACCCCAGTCCTGAAGATATTTTCAGGTGCAAACTTTGTTTGCTCACATTTGGATAAAGGATCAAACTAAATTTATTATAGTCTATCGAAGTGAAAAATAAACTTTCAACATCTTTCTCTAAATCCAGAGTAATTTAATAAAAAGGTGGCACACCTTTTGGCAACTCCTATAAGTAAAGATGACTTTGTCATTGCTTCTGCCTGGTATCTCCACTTCTGGGCCTGGCTCCCACTGAAGAGACCTCAATAAAGGTCAAAACTAGTCTGGGTAGTGGTCCTTCGCTTAATGCATA
Source organism: Typopeltis vanoorti (assembly GCF_054136105.1). Lineage (NCBI taxonomy): Eukaryota > Metazoa > Arthropoda > Arachnida > Uropygi > Thelyphonidae > Typopeltis > Typopeltis vanoorti. Next base: position 88,196,132 of record NC_143552.1, read on the forward strand.
ACATTATACATATCTGCAAGGAGATGCGTTTTGCATTATGTGAGATAGGAATGATGTTAGCTTGGTCCACCTTTGCTACGAGTTGCCAGGTGTTGTACTACCCTGCCCCAGTCCTGAAGATATTTTCAGGTGCAAACTTTGTTTGCTCACACTTGGATAAAGGATCAAACTAAATTTATTATAGTCTATCGAAGTGAAAAATAAACTTTCAACATTTTTCTCTAAATCCAGAGTAATTTAATAAAAAGGTGGCACACCTTTTGGCAACTCCTATAAGTAAAGATGACTTTGTCATTGCTTCTGCCTGGTATCTCCACTTCTGGGCCTGGCTCCCACTGAGGAGACCTCAATAAAGGTCAAAACTAGTCTGGGTAGTGGCCCTTCCTTTAATGCATAACATTATACATATCTGCAAGGAGATGTGTTTTGCATTATGTGACATAGGAATGATGTTAGCTTGGTCCACCTTTCCTACGAGTTTCCAGGTGTTGTACTACCCTACCCCAGTCCTGAAGATATTTTCAGGTGCAAATTTTGTTTGCTCACACTTGGGTAAAGGATTAAACTAAATTTATTATATTATCACCTTGGACAACATAAGAAATACATTTTCTACCATTATTATGGAAGTCAGGACTGGAAAACCACACTTTAGAAACTCCTTCACACAGATTAGGAGACAACAAAACTAAAACCAATATGCTTATACATAAGTCATTAAAGTCAGAGAGACCATTTTCAGAGTCGGTAAGGACTATGAAGCATTCTCCTAACCTTAACAAGCATGGCTGCATTAATCTGCACAAATCAAATCTCATACACACACACATTAAATGAGACAACCAAAATTAAGAACTACTATATCTCACAACAGGAATAAAACTTAATCCATCAAATCTATTGAGATTATTACAGCAATGTAATGATGCTTTGCAAATCTCTTAATATAATTTTTCTATGAAGAAACTATTTATGCAGGACATTAGTCTTTTTTCCATGTTATAGGGCAGCAACATATTAAGCAACACTAGACTGTTCTGGCTATGACAGTGGATGTAATTTTGATGTCCCACATATCAAACAATTGCAAGTACAAATAATTTAATAATAAACAGTAAAGCCAAAATAGGAGACAACAAAACTAAAAAGAACTGGGGGGGGGGGGGTTCCCTTTTCAACTTTCTCAAGAGGAAACTAATTGTATAGTCAATCCTTATATTAGAGACATATCTGACTGTACACACAAAGATGCTTTGGTTTCTTGTTCTTTGGTTGGCATTCTTCCCAGGCTGTAAGATTTTGTCATTCTCAATTTAATGAAGGGCAGGTTATCTCTCTAGTGGTTTTTAGATCTTTTGACCTATAGTTGATCCTATGTTAGTCAATCCAACAGATCTGTAGATTTTTGTTGTGAAAAAGCAATTACATCAAAGAATACGAGCAAGAATAACACGTGCTGCCAAAATAAGCTACGACCTATAAGCATAGGGTTCTTCTAGAAAAGACCAGTTGTGCATAAAGTTTCCTCATGGAAAGAGTATATGAGGAGAATTGTGAAGGATTATTAAGCTATCCTAAATCTCAAGAGGTCTGTTGAGTTATGTTTATTCCCATTAAGAGATATATTGCTCTAAATTAAAGATACCAAGAAATTACATACTTGGTTTAATCCTTTATCCAGGTGTAAGCAAACAAGTGTGCACCTGAACTATTTTCAGGACTAGGGCAACTCACGTAAAGAAGCTAATGACTTCGCATCCCTTGCCTTAGTATCCCATAATGCAAAGCACATCTCCTTGTGGACATGTATAATGCTATACATTATGGGAAGAGTCACTACCCAGACCGGTGAGATGATGAGACTGATGAGACCTTTATTGAGGTCTTATCAGTGGGAGCCAGACCCTGAAAATAGTTCAGGTGCAAATTAATTTCTTGGTATCTTTAATTTATAGTAAAACCAAGTGGAAACATTTCCAACAGATATATTGCTCCTTAACATTGCTTGTCTCAATGTGTGTGATGTATATCACATTGCTATGACTTTTATCATGACCTGATTTTGATGCTTTAGGCAAACACACAATATTATATTAGCAATGGAATTTTCTTTTAAATTTGCACAAACTTATTCCAATCCAATACATGCTGAAAATCCCATGGATACCTGGGTGAAAATTTTTATAATAACTTTTCTTTCTTATGTAATTTCTTTACTATTTATTCTTTAGGGAAAAAAAAAAAAAATAGTACTCTGGGCAGCATAATGATTATGAGTAGCATAACAGGGCGAGTATGAGGTGGTCATAACATTAGACATTGTGACTGGATATGAAGGATCTAAAAGATGGTGTTGATTCATAAATTTGGGACAGCGTTGTGTATCAGTGAATCTTGAGTGAAGGTAGGGTACTTGGGAAGAGAGAGAGAGAAAGAAAGAAGTACTTAGGAAGTGAAGGTTGAAAAATTAGTTGATTCTGTGAAGAGAGAGAGAGTTTAGGAGAAAAGGAGTATGAGAGAAAGTTATAGGAATGAGAGAGAGAGGGAGAGAGAATGAGAAAACCAGGGAAAAAGTGGTAATAAGAGAAATTTGAGAGAATGGGTACAAAAGCAAGAGTCAGAGAAGATGAAAGAAAGGCAGACGATCAGTTATAGAACATGGAAGGAGTGTGTCAGAGAAGACAGAGACTATGAGAGATTTGACGTTTAGGGAACATATTGCAAAGAAAGACAGTGAAGGTAACCCACAAGACAGGACTTTGACTAGCAGAGATAAGAGCAGTGATTCTATTGTATGAAGCTTTGATCAGATCACATCTAGATTATTGGGCTGAAATCTGGTCATCAGAATTTGAAGAGGATGAAGATACTTTGAAAACAGTTGAGATGGATAACAAAAATGATATCAGAGCTGTACAATGTTGGATATGAAGTTAGACCGAGGATATGCAAACTGCAAAGTCTGGATGATGGTGAAGGCTATAGATTTCACTCCCTCTGTATTTGTTCTTTGAACTCTGATACATTCAGATCCTGCATAATTAAAGCATATTTTTATAGCTTTCCATGCATTGCTGATAGCCTTCCTATTCAATAACTGATATCATGAGAACAAATATGGTATTCTCTTCTGTTTGTCATAATTTCTAGCTTTATAGTTCAGCATTGTTGCTTTTCCTAGCTGCTTAGTTAGGAAAAGCTGCTTCTCCAGATCTCACTCATCATGAAACACTTTCTGATCTAAACCTTTTCATCTGTTTAAGAGAGTTGTCTTGCAACAGCTTAATAAATTCTCCTTCTTACTTGTTTAGTAGCCATCAGAGTAATTTGGCGATGCATTTCACCATCCATAGCAATCGACAACACTAATGAAGAAACAAGTGGTGCCACTTATTGTGTCTTTTTGTTATCGAAAGCAGCAACCTTCATTAGTGTTGTGTCAACTGTTTATGACATTTGTTTCATTAGAAGCTGAGCTATAGTGCCAAGAGTGTGTTTTGACGAAGGGTCGGAAAATGAGTTTCAAACAGAGAGCTGCAATTGACTTTTGTGTTAAACTTGGTAAAAGTTTTACCAAAACGCATCAAATGATTCAAAAAGCATAGGGTGATGAATAGTGGTTTAAGCAATTTCAAAGCGGTTGTGAGACACTTGAGGACGACAAAAAGCCGGGCCATCCAAAAACTGGACTGAGTGAAGTTAACATCCAAAAAGTGCATGATTTCATCAAAGAAAACCCGAAATCGTCCGTGAGATTGATTGAAGATGAATTGGGGATTCCAAAATCAACTGTGCACAACATTTTGACTGAGAGTTTGGGTCTTCGTAAATTGAATTCATGATTTGTTCCCAACAAGTTGACCGACAACCAAAAAAATCGAACTGAACACTGCAAGGACCTCATTTCAGTAACGATCGTTTCAAACTTCCTTGAAACGATTGTTACTGGTGATGAAATATAGTGTGTTTTGAGTATGAGCCCAAAACAAAGCACTATAGTGCTGAGTGGAGACCACCAGAAGACGGGAATCTGAAAAAAAAAAAGTCGCTTGGAGAAGTCAAAAGTAAAGACAATGCTCATTTGTTTCTATGATTCCAAGGGCATTATCCACAAAAGAATTTGTTCCGACTGGCCAAACGGTCAATGGTGAGTTTTATTTTGAAGCGATTGATAGTGAGAATTTGTCGTGTACAGCATGAATATTGTGATGCAGGCAGCTGGTCACTTTTGCACGATAATGCACCATCTCATCGTTCGAACATTGTGAGACAGTTTTTGAGCAAAACTCAAGTTTGTATGTTGGATCACTTGCCGTATTCACCTGATTCAGCACCCTGTGACTTCTTTCTCTTCCCCGACTTCATTTGCTGATGAAAGGAAAGCGATACGACACCACTGAAAACATTCAAGCGGCAGTAACCACAACTCTCAACAGTATCCCAAAAACCAATATAAAAAACCCATTTAACGAATTAACTGACCATGCCAAATGCTGCATCAAAGCTGAAGGAGAGTATATTGATTGAAATAAATGATTTGAATAATTATAATTGGCCTCTGTTTTATTTTCTATCAAAAGTTCTTTCTTTCTGAACAGAGGGTGTATACCTGTACTTCAATTATCAGAACGGCAAATTGCCTTACCAGCGCAGCTGGATAAATGGTAAATTACTGTATTTACTTAATTTAAATGCTGCTGGAAGTTTGCTTGCAAGTAAATGAAGTAAATAATTATTTGCTGGCAAATAATAATAAAGCAAAGTAAATAATAATTAGTTACTGGATGATGATTTGCAAGCATCAGATTTTTAGTCCATGTCTTTTGACATGTAACAGTTAACCGTCACCTTTTTTTTGCACACACACACTTCAACATACACAGAATGGGTGTGTCAGATTATGATGTACCAATCTTAGCAGAATTCAAAATAGGTAGAATCAATTTAAGAAGCATCAATGGAACAGAAGTAGAAACCAAAAGAACTACAGAAAATCCACATAAATGTAACTGGAATTACCAAGATGAAGAAGACTAAACTGGATACAATACTTCTAAATAACAACTGTAAGATAATTTATTTGGGCAATAATGATCATGGAAATGAAGGAATAGATGAGTATTGAACTCTAAACATCAAGATATGCTTCTTGAATGGCAGGCAATTTCAAGTAGTGATGTGGGCAGATATTGAAAGAAAAATATGACTTGTTTGTGCCTATTGCTCACTTAGGCAGCAGTTATAAAGAAGTGGCAGATTTCTTTATATGGATATAATCAAAAAGGAAAAGCTAATTACTGTTGGCAACTTTGTATGGCCCAGTGAAGATAATAGCAGCAAAGTGGAGAATTCTTTGAGCTATTAGAAAATAACATTAGTTTCTTGTTGGAGACCTAAACAGCAGTGTATAAAATAAATCACAACTATATAAAAAATATTCTGGAAAAATTTGTGAAAAAAGCAGGGCTAATAATCATCATAATATTATTCCATCATCAAACCTTTGATGGTTAAACAAAACAGAAATCATCTGGATATTTTAGTACAGTGGTGGCGAACCTTTTTATGTGCGCGTGCCAAAAGAGTTTACAAATCGAGTTGCTGATGTGCAGGGCAGTTTTTAGTAGGGGAAAAATTAATAGAACATTAATTAATTTATTTATTTATAATATTATTTAGTGTAAAATTGATTATTGTATTATTAAATTGATTTTAATGTTGGTTTGGGGAAAAAAAAAAAAAAAAAAAAAAAAAAAACGGCAGTGAGAAAAATATTTCTGCAATTAACTCACCAAAGAAGTCAGCTGAGCAGGGGAAGCAGCAGAAGGATGTCAACTTGTCAGAGAAATACTTACCGTATTTACTCGAATATAACTTGCCCTCGCATATAACTCATACCCCTAAATTTACTTTACGAAAAAAAGATATTAAAAGGTTTTGCATATCCCTCACACACAAAAAATGTTTAAACATTTTCACGTCGAGGCAACAGTAACTCATTCCCCGTGGTGACAACATGCCCTCCCCAACAGCCATTATACTGCAGATGCAAGAAAAACAAATAGTTTTATTGTATCCCTGAATAAGATATACAGAGGCTTTTGTAGTCTGTGTAATATATTTCTCAAAAAATAGTGCGATTCATTAGTTAGCACCGTTTTTATTCCAGCTGTCTCTAATTGCAGTATTATTGTCCCCTCCCACAGAAACTATGCTGTATAGACTCAAGCAAAACCATATGTTGCACAGAAACACAGTATCTAACTAAAAACTATTGTCCAATTTTTCAATTACATGAAATAAGTGTTTGTTTTATTGCATTTGAAATTCTCGATGTCATTATGACAGATCAAGAAGGCTAACTCAAATAAAATTCTACCACAAATTGAAACATGCCATACAATTACAGTGACAGTGACCATACGTCCTTTATTTCACTGCTCTGTCCTTTAGATATTTTTTTTTTCCTAAAATGGCCATTTTGTCCTTTATTTTGTGAATTGAAATAGTAAATTGAATATTGATGCCAAGATATTCAAAGATGCAATTCATAAATTTTATGAATTGCATCTTTGATAAAATTGGTAAAATTTACCAAACCTGCATTGATTATTTAAATAATTGGGACAGCTGTTTCGTGTAAATGTTAGTATTTGAATGGGTCCTACTATGAGAAATTCCTCTGTGGGCGAAGATCGAGGAAAGTGTTTTGATCATTTACAATCACTGGAACTTAAATATAAATGATGGCGAACTATTTGAAGTTTCGTGTATTAAAAGTTATGTCACCAGTGAAAAGATCGAAGAATGGCGACAAAATGACAAGTCCTGCCGACGTAGATGGGTTGAAATTTTTAAATATTTCGCAGATAAACATGTATCTTTTAAAAACATTTTAAAAATAGTTGAATTTTGCTTATGTCTCCTAGATCTAATGCCCCCACTGAACGAGTATTTTCATTAGTGAACAATATGTGGACCAGTGAAAATAACCAATTAAAAATTGAAACATTGAAAGCATGAATTTATGCGAAATGGAACTTTAACATGAATTGTATATAGCTTTATGAATTTTTAAAACACAAACCTGATTTATTAACAAAAGTTCATTTTTGTGAAAAATATCAAAATTAAATTTTTTAAGTAATAATATGATTGTTTAAAATGCTATGTATATGCTTATATTTTACAATAAACGTTATAAAGCTTTTTTAGTTTTAGTGAAACAAATAAACACAACCTTTTATTATTATTATTATTATGAAACAATTTCTGATTTATCCTTTACTTTCTCCAAAAAAAATATGGTCACTGTACATATAATGAGTGTGTGAGTTCGCCTGCCAGCTTAAACGCAAACAAGCAGGAATAAAATTCAACCAAGGGTTGAAAATTTGTGTGAGTTGAGCCCACCAGTAATGAGAGGTTCGGTCGGAACAATAAACGACACCCCGTCTTGAATGTGTTAAAACTAAGAAATATATAGTAAATGTTGTTATGACAGTTTCAGATGTTATGGATTTCGGTTGAAGAGAATTAGCATTTCAACTCAACGATTGCCTTTGTCTTTGGATCTCCCGATCTTTTGTTAATATGCACATCTTCATAGCTGCTGTCTGATGTAAAACAAAATTTAACTTGTACGTATTGTAACAATTAAAAAAAAATGGTTGAATAATTTATAAGCGTATAAAAGGATGTCACCTGTAAATTGTTGACGTGCCAGCAAAATTCTCGGACGTGCCATAGGTTTACCATCTATGTTTTAGTACAAGGACTATCATTAAATTAACCATGTTTCAAATTCAAAATGTGCACAAATTCACATGGAGAGAAATAAGAAGCATTCTATCGATTCTGTTATTGTTGACAGTGATATATTTATTGTTTCAGGATAGGAGGATTCAAGAATCTGAAATAGGAAGTGATCATCATTTGTTTCAAGCAAGATAAAAATTGAATATTGCATTAGCGAGAAAAATTGAAAAAATAATTAAAATTTAGGCAGCTTTCTAAGGTGAACTACAGATGCAAATATACAAATACTGTTGGGGATTTGGAGGGGGGGGGGGGAATTTGAAATTTAAATGAATCCTTAGAGACTGAGTGAAAATACAGGAATAAAATGTTGAGTGATTTAGCTAAAACAGTGTCTGTGAAAGTAGTCTGCAAAGATTGGAATAAAAACTCCACTGTCGACACTGTGAATAAGGATAGAAGAATTCAGGAATCTGAAATAGGAAGTCATTCAAGAAGACAGCTGGCTTGATGAAAAAGGAAAAGTTAGTCCTCGTTGCAGATCTATACAGCAGAGTAGGAAATGATTATCAGACATAGAAATGCTTTTGGAAAATTTGAAGAAAAGTGCAAAGCTAATAATAGTAAATGCCTGCTGGATTTATGTTCATGACATGGATTAGTTATTACTAACACCATATTCCACATAAAAATGTGCACAAGTTTACAATTGGAGAGAAGAAGCAATAAATAAGTCTCATTGACTATTTTATAGTTGATAGCGATTTCCCCCACTGGTTCAGGACACAAGAGTATACAGAAGATTTGAAATAGGAAGTGATCACTATCTAGTTTTGAGTAGGATAAAACTGAATTTAATATTGAAAAGAAGAGTGTTTAAGAAAGTTTTAAAGCAAATGAAAGTTGGGCAGGTTTTCAGAGGTGAACTGTAGACTCAAATACACAAACATCATTCAAGATAAAATGAAAGAGTTTGAAAACAAGAACCAATCCTTGGAGATTCAATAACAAACCTTGAAACGAACATTGATTGATTCAACCAGAGAGGCATGTGGTGAAGTTGTCTGTAAGGATATAAAAATAAGAACTCCATGCTGGACACAGGAAGTGAAGGAGACAGTCAAGGAAAAAAAAGAAAGCATATAGAAAGTTCCCGGCAAGTGAGTCAGCCTGTGCTCTCATTGAATACAGAGAAAATTGCAAGAAAGTGAAGACTGGAAAATTAGCTACACAAAGTCATGAGAAGAGTTTGGTAAGAACATAGAAAATAAATATCGGGAAGGTGTCAAAATAATTTGTAGGCTAATGAAAAGCTTAGAAATGGAGGAAAAAGTACTGCAAAAGGAATCAGAGATAATAATGACATGAAAACTGAACATAAAGCAATTCTAGATGTTTGGAGTAATTACTTGAAACAAGAAGTATCAGCATGGTGGTAAAAAACTCTCAACAGAAATACATATCCATAAAAGTAGAAAAAAAGTAATCAAAACTTCTGAAGTCAGTTGAATAAATTTATACAGAATAAGTCAAAACAGAATTAAAAGTACAGAATTAGTCAAAACACTGAACTAGCTGTACACAAGACAGTGTTCAAACCAATTTTAACTTATGGATCTGAGACTGGAGACCACAGATATGAGAGCCCTGAGAAAGATTAAGGGATTAAACAGCTGGCTTCAATGTCAATATATTAAAAAATTAAAAATGAAGCTATTAGGAAAGACATTATTAGTTTTCACAAATGTGTTAGCAAAGCTAATCTCAAGATGGCCACTTAAGCAGAATGGAAGAGGAAAGATTAGCTAAACAAGTGTTCTCTGCCAGGACATAGGAAAAAGACCCAGAGGAAGACTAAGATGCATGTGGATTGAAACAGTAAAAAGTGCCTTAGAAGACAGAAATGTAAGATCTGATAAGATTGGAATCTTGACAGATAACAGAGTAATTTGGAGGAAAATTGTTGATCAGAAGTTAGTAATTATGTAAATTTTTATGCAGTACTATGATAATTATCCTGTACACCCCTTGAGGGTAAATATCAGGAATTTGATGATGATAATGATGTAACAGGAAGTGATCATCATTTGTTTTGAACTAGATAAAAATTGAACATCACACAAGAAAGAAAAATGTGTAAGAAAATTGAAAAAATAATCAAAGTTTAAGCAGCTTTCAAAGGTGAACTATAGACTAAAATATACAAATACTTGTTGGGGGGGGGGTAAAGGAATTTGAAATGTAAATGAATCCTTGGAGACTGAGTGGTCTTTTGTTTTTTAATTTTCTTAAATTTTTTTAAATTTCTTAAATTCAAAAAAGTTTTTCTTTTTTGAATTTACTATGGTGGAGCATGGTGGTTTTTTCCAGGAGATCCTGTGGGTTATATCCAAAACATGGTCTGCAAGGCCAGATTGATGGTGGCTGATCTACCTGTCTGTTCAAAGTAAGCCAGCTTGCAGGAACAGGTACTTTATAAACTCTAGGCACTAAGAGAGGAGGGAGCTGATCTTTGGTAGAACGGATAAGGGTAGAAGTTTATGGTGGGGCTTAAACGCTGCGTGGAGGTTGTACTTTTTTAAGGACCTGGCTATGTTTTCTGATGTGCCACGGACGTAGGGTATGATGATGGCATTACTGAACTCCTGAAGAGATGGCCAGGGAATGGGGGAGGAGCTGATTATTTTTTTAATGCTGTAGCCATTGGAAAGGAAGGTGTTGTGTATGTGGTTGAGTTCAGTTGAAAGGGCAGTTCCACTTGAACAAAGATTGTGGGCTCTCTTGGTTAGAGTTTTTATAATGCCATATTGTTGAGAGGGGTGGTGGTGGTGGTGGTGGGAGAGTTTATAAGAGTTTATCTGTCTGTGTGAGTAGGTTTTCTATATACAGTGAAGGAAAGATTACCATTAGGAAGGTATGTTTCTAAGGTGTCTAGGAGTGGTAAACTATTGTTATTTTCCTTTTCCATCGTAAACTGGATTCTTGAATGTAGGCTGTTGAGGTGAATGAGGAAGGAGTTTAATGTGTCTGGGCCATGAGGCCAAATAGAAAACACACCATCTACATATCTTAGCCAGATAGAAGGTTTGAGAAGGGCTGAGTCTATGGCTTGTTTTTCAAAATTTTCCACATAAAAACTGATGGGGGGGGGGGACCCATAGCAGTTCCCTCTATCTGTTTGTGAATTTTGTCTTTCCAAGAAAAATAACCAGAATTGATGGCAAAGGAAAAGAGATTTAAGATATCAGAAGGAAAAACGTTTTTTTTTTTAAGAGTGTTAAGGTGTCATTTAAGGGAATATTGATAAACAGTGAGGTGATATCAAAGCGTACCAATATGTCTGTATTATTTAAAATTAGATTTTGTATTATGGTTTTAAAATGGGTAGAGTTTTTTATATAGGATGTGGTAAGTCCAGTGAGAGAGGGGTAAGAGAGTTAGCCAGCTGCTTTGACAGTTTGTAGAATGGGCATTAGTGGCATCTACTGTAGATCTTAGGGGGGAAATTAGGTTTGCGGATATTTAGTAAACCGTATATTGGTGGTAGTGGGGGAGGCAAGAACTGAAAGGTTTGAGTTTTTTTTTGTAATGTGCAGTGGCCAGGAGGATACTTTTTAAAGTAAGTTTTTTACATGTACTAGTGGGATGTAGGTAGCACAATCTCAGAGGATAATCTCCACTTTTTGGTTATATTCCATGGCATTAAGAACGACTGTGGCATTACCCTTATCTACTCTGGTGATGACAATACTTTTTTCTTTCCATAATTTTCTGAGAGCAGTGAGTTGGCCAGACAATAAATTACTTTTCCAAAGTGATGACTTGGCTAGGATAATGGCAACGTCAAGTCTGATGTTATTGGCTATTTCCAGAGCTAAGCAACAGATTCCACATTTGATGTATATTATATCTAGCGCCAGCACTCCTTTCGGTGCGACGGCAAGATTATGGCCAAGGCTTAGGGCACTGATGACATCTTCGTTGAGCCTTTTTGAAGATAAATTGACTACTGTCTGGAGTGGTTGAATTTGTGGTTGTGGTTTCAATTTACAGGTTGCTCAACTTTTTGATGTGCTTATTTTCCATTTTTTGGAATTCTTTCTGTGCGGAAGCTTCTGAGATGTCCGAGAGAATGGACCAAAGTTTAGGGTTAAGTATCGCGAAGAGCTCCGATTGTGAGGAGCTGATCGTCATGGATAGGATGGTGCACGTTGCAGCAATCTGCTCTTGTAGTAGTGCAAGGCTGGCACGTTTATATATACAGAGAGCTTTTTTGACTGAAATTTGATTGTTAGTTTAAAGCAGTTAGGTATCACTCTTGTATCCTGACATCTTTTTAGAAAGGCCAGCTGTACAAAAAATATTTTATTTTGTCCAGTCTGTAGCCACTTGCCATGTGCAAGTAGGCTACAGATTTGTCAAGCCCAGCTTATAAGTCTCAATTATATGGTGGATCTTCTCCTTTGGATTAAAGTCATTCTGCTGCATGATTCCTCAGGCAATTTCCAGTTCTAGTTTAAGGTGAATTTCTTGACCAGAATGAAGGTAGATGATGTGTGCTCTATTGAGAAGCGTTTTAATGATGCCAATTTTCTGAGAGGAATGATCCACTAAGTCATGTTATATATATATATATATTTTTTCCATGGGTTTACAACATACTTAAGTCTTCAGCCAGATGGAGAAACAGAACGAGAAGGAAAACTAATTTTCCATCCTTTTCCATAAAAACCATGGGAATATACAGCTATTTGTGATGATGCAAAGATAGGTAGGGTAATACTTGCAGAATGATTTCTGTTGGACAATGACAGTGGGGTGATTCCTCTTTCCAGTTTTTGCTTAACCCTACATTTACTGACCACATGGCCAAGCTTGAAATAAGATTCTTCGAAAAGTCAACTTTTTCCAGTCTTCAAAGATATTATGACAATTATCAGAGGCAAACCATAGATGTAGTCATTGATTATTAGGCATATCCTTATGACTGTGTGCTAATTTCTGAGGGCCATATGGAAGAAATAAGTTTTACTGTAGTAAATTTTATTATCCCAATATCTGGTTCCATGCTCAGCCATTCCAGTTGTTCATCTATAGGCATATGCATGGGAAATTTCCTGGAAAAAAATGTTTTGAGTCACTACAGAAAACTTCTGACATAGAAAATGGAAAAGCTAGTCCTTGTTGGAGATATAAACAGCAGAAGAGGAAATGAATCCCAGGCATATGGAAGTGTTTGGGAAAATTCAGAAAAAAGGGCAAACTGCAGAATTTCTGTTCAGGACATGAACTAGTCATCACTAATAACATGTTTCATAATGATGTGTACAAATTCACACAGAGGAAAAGCACAAGAAAGAAGATAAGTCATACTGACTATACTATCATTGCTAATGATATCTTGGGAGTTGTTTAGGATATAACACATACATATGAAGTGGGAGTGATCATCAGTTCTATGCACTATAAAAATGAATATTATAAAAAAAAATATGTAACAAAGTTTGAACGAAAAGAATTTAAGTCAAGTAGCATTTACACGTGAACTGGAGACTCAACTAAACGAACATTATTTTAAAAATTTTAAATAAAATAATAAATGAAAGAGTTTGAAAATAAGAACCATATGTTGGAGTCTCGGTAACAAACTCAGAAGAAAATACTGATTGACTCAGGCAGACATGGGGAAGTTATATGCAGGGAGAGAAAAATCAGAATCCCATGGTGAATGCAAGAATTGAAAGAGGTAGTCCTGGGGGGGGGGGACCCGATCTAAGAGAAAAATATTAAAAAAAAAAAAAAATAAGCTATGTGTAAAAGTACTAAACAAAAGTCATAGGAAGACTATGGTAAGAATATAGATAAATATCAAAAGGTGCAAAATGTTCTGGAAGATACTGAAAAAAGGCTTAGAAATATAGGCAAGAGTACAGTAACAGAAATCAAAAAAAAAAAAAAAGAAAAAAAAAAGGGGAGTTGAAAACTGAAACTAAAGATATTTTGGATATCTTAAGTGAATGCTTTGAAAGAGTGGGAGAAGCATTGAGAAACAGTGGTAGAAAAGATTTAAGAAGAATGCAATCAAGAGTACAAATCAATACTTGAGATAGAAACACTATCAAAAGCCAGAAATGAAGAAAGGCAGATAGATATCATGCAACTGGAAATGCTGAAATATGAAGGTATAAAAGTTTCATAGTCTATGCTGCATAACTCAGAATAGAGCACTCATAATTCCCATCTATAAAAAAAAAGGGAAACAAAACCGAATGTGTGAATTACAAAAAAATTTTTCTAATAAGTGTTTCCAGGTAAGGTTTATGCAAGCATACCTGAGAAGAAGTTTAAAAAATTGTGGAGCAGAAACTCAGATCATGGTTCAGGCCAAAGTAGTTTTCAGGATCAGATTTTTACTTTACAAAAAATAGCTCTGTATTTTGCACCTTCTGATATCTATCTATATTCTTACCATAGTATTCCTATGACTTTTGTCTAGTGTGTGCTTTTACACATAGCTTAGTTCCTTTACATTTTTCTCTTAGATCAGTTACTGATTAACTTTCTGTAGATCAGGATATAGAATACAACAAGGTGCAAAAAGCCTTTTCAAAATCCCACAGTTATGCAGAGCAATACAGTCTGTATTTATTGTTTAAGAGATACTCGTGCCATGAGATACAGACTACAACATCCTATGGTCTGAAACACGATAACTCCAAAGTTGGTATAAATTAGAATGCGGCCTTACTTCACCATCCTAACTTAAATCAGAATTTTTTCTCTCTCTCTCTCTAAGATATGAGAAAGTCTTATTTTAATTGCACATAAATATTTTTTAAATAGCTAATGAATAATTAATATTGCAACATTCCCTCCGTTATATCATTGCATTGTTTTATGTATAACATCACATGGCTCTTACTTTGTCAAATCAATTCAATGTTCGTGTTCTAATTTATAATTAATTTATAATTAACTACTCCTACTCTAATTTATAATTAACTACTCCGTTATATCATTGCATTGTTTTATGTATAACATCACATGGCTCTTACTTTTTCAAATCAATTCAATGTTCGTCTTCTAATTTATAATTAACTACTGATGATGGCCTATAATATTCAGCCTGAAATATATGGCGTTAACTAAATAGTATTACTTATCCCTTGTGCTTTTTCGAGTCTATATTTTAAGTTGTTAATCAGCAGTTAGAAGAACTAAAGGAGGTACAGGAAGATGGTCTGATGTTAACTTGAGCTTTAGACAATGGTGCACTTTATTTCTGCTGTTATTCATATCTATATGGATCACATTATGAAAGAAAGTGACATTAAACCTGATATTAGAATTGGAGATATCAAACTTAGCACTTTGCTTTACTGCAGATGATGTCATACTCACTGAAATCCAGGGCAAATCTCCAGGATTCTTTAAATTGAATTGAATAACAGCTATAAGAATTTGGCATGAAAATCAGCAATAAAAAGACCAAAGCTATAACAATAGGCAGGAACATGGAAACTTTCGACTGCATTCTCAATGGAAAATGTACACAATAAATAAAATATTTCAGCTTTTCAGGCTCAGTTTTTAGTGAGGATGGCATATAAATACGGAAACACTGACAGTATATACGACAGTTTCAAACCAATTTTAACTCATGGACCTGAAAAAAATTAGGGGTAGAAATGAATAGATGGTATCAATGGTAGAATCATTAATTATTAAAAATGATCGATGGCATCAATGGCACAATCATATTAAAAATTATATTGGGAAGGAACTTAACACAGCATTCAAAAATGTAAGAGCAGAGCAAATGTAAGATCATAGTTATTTAGAATGGGGAAGAAAGGCTAGGAAAACTGGTATTTGTAACTAGGATGGCAGGAAGAAGACCAAGGGCATTTGTAACTAAGATGGAAGGAAGAAGACCGAGCGAAAGATCAAACCATAGATAGATTGATGTAGTCAAAAGAGCCCTAGAAGTGAAAAATATAAGATCTGATAATACTGGAGTACTGACAAGTGAAAGAATAATTGGGAGGAAAATGTTGAAAGACCATCAGTAATGATGTAAACTTAATCATGGAGTACTGTCATAGCATCTTGTACACACAATGAATGTATACATATCAGGAAACAGATGATGATGGTTTGCACAAGGCAAGAAAACCTGTGCTTGCCACAAGCATCAGTAAGCAGTGCACACCTGCCAATGTTCCAGAAACCAACTGCTGTTCTACTCATTCTTAGAATATCTTAAATGCAGCTCTTCACAAACAGTCCACAATAATGGCAGTTATCTAAATACTGCCACTATCCCACCAGTACCCTACAATCATGCCTGTTAATTGATCTTTTGCCCAGATCAATCAACACTTCAAATGAACAGTACATTACACACCTCTATCATGTATACTGACTTTCACCATGATACAAATGCCAGTTAGTGAGGTGGAGTGGTAGATTTTTATGTGATTCCCTACGAAAGGTTATAAATCTAATACATCAGCACAGTGGGTGGGCTAAGGGTTTTTTCTTAATTTTAATTATATTTTACACAATCCATAAACACTGGCATAGAGACCAAATATGAAACTTTTTTTTTCCACACCACTTCAATCCTCCAAATATGAAATAACAGGGAGTCATAATGTTTTTAACTGTCCTCTTTATATGTATCACACAATTCTTTAAAGTACTAGGGTTGAAATACAGTCCATATCTACAGGAATCTGGAAAAGTAAGTAGTGCTGTGCCATTAGAAACTATTATTTTGTAATGAAATGTATTTTTATTTTTCTTTACTTAAACTGCAAATGCGGATATTTATTTTATTAGTTATAGGAAACAGATAAAAAGAAATACAGCTCATACATACTTGCTTTTTTGAAGAGGAATAGGATGACCATGGATGTTTAAGCCATTCTTTTGCATCTGTAACCATATCCGTTAAGGTACGAAAACGGCGGAGCTAGAAATAAAAAAATAAAATAAAGGAAGAAATTCATAAACACAAAAGACTGATCTTGAGAATAAAATTCATGTTGCATCAAAGTTCTATTTATATATAACTGAACATAAAGTAAGATTAGGCTAAAAAAGTTGTTAATTTACAACTGACCACCACAGTTGCAAGTGCTCATGCAATCCACATATCTTGTTCGGGTCAAATGAGCGGCCTGTAAAGATTTTTAACCAACTCTCTTTTTTTCCAGTATGTGAAAAACAGAAAAATTTTCTGTTTTTCACATAACTCATAACTCACTTTTGAAGTGAGTTATGTGAAATCCCATCATGTAATCTCTAGCTCTCTCTCTCTCTCATACTCATTATAACCACTCATCCATATGCAACTGCTAAGTCCTAACAATTAGTCATCAAATCTGTGTATCCAATTCCCTCAAAGAATAGCAGATTCTTTCCAAAGATACACTACTAAAGCCACTTACATGCAACCCATTCTGCAGTACAGGAACATCTACTTATTAAATTGCTCCAGACAGCCACATATACTGAACACTGTCTTCTAAACAACCTGTACATTAAATCAATTATCCTTTCTTTTAGAGTTACATGGTGATCAGCATTCATTTTAAAAATTTATGGAATTTACACCGTTTTAAAAAAACTTTTTTATTATCCCGACATGTCGATCTTCATATCAAGATCATCATCTGGAGCATACATAAATATACAAGACAAGCTGAGTTACATTATTAACTGTAAGCTAAAGAAACAATGATTTGATCACATGTTATTCTACTGGCTTGACCTCTAGTGGAAAAAAAAAAAAATTACATCAAGCTAAATTCTATTTACGATGACAGGAATAAACATTCTTTCAGATGGTTTTCTTTCAGAAACAATGATGTCCTATTTTTAGTATTACAATTCTTATTTTTGCTTTTAAGATACTGGATTTTCTACAGTCCTGTTTATAGTTGTTCTTAGGGAGGAACATTCCGTTGGTCGAATATATACCTTCCATATGTTTGGGATTTTTAGACCATCATTATTGTTCAGATTGGGGTGGTTGATAATAATCTCACATGCTTCCTTAAATTTCCGTTCATACCATGTTTTACCGGAAACCAACACATACGGGACAATATATACACATAAACTCCTACCATCACCCAACACAAAAACTAGGTGCGCAGACGATCTGTTCTTCCAACGAACAGGTACTAAAAGACGAATTTAAAATTATCTTTAATACTTTCCAAAAACAACATACCATATATAGGAGAAACAGGATGCACAATTCCTATCAGGCAAAAAGAACATAAACGATACATTAAATATGATAATTATGGTGAAGCTGGCCTTTCTGATCACGCCCTGAATTCCTTACACAGAGTTGACTGGAAAAGCACTAGCCGTCTACATCACACTAAAACATGGTATGAACGAAAATTTAAGGAAGCATTTGAGATTATTATCAACCACCCCAATCTGAACAATAATGATGGTCTAAAAATTCCAAACATATGGAAGGTATATATTCGACCAACGGAACGTTCCTCACTAAGAACAACTATAAACAGGACTGTAGAAAATCCAGTATCTTAAAAGCAAAAATAAGAATTGTAATACTAAAAATAGGACAGCATTGTTTCTGAAAGAAAACCATCTGAAAGAATGTTTATTCCTGTCATCATAAATAGAATTTAGCTTGATGTAATTTTTTTTTTTTTCACTAGAGGTCATGCCAGTAGAATAACATGTGATCAAATCATTGTTTCTTTAGCTTACAGTTAATAATGTAACTCAGCTTGTCTTGTATATTGATGTATGCTCCAGTTGATGATCTTGATGTGAAGATCGAAATGTCGTGATAATAAAAAAGTTTTTTTTAACACGGTTGTAAATTCCATAAATTTTTAAAATTAAATCAATTATGTTCACTGCACTTCTTCTCAACTCATTCCTTACACCACGGCAACAGATTCACAGTACTGATCAACTCTGTCACTATTCTTTCTCACTTCTGACAACAAACCTTTTAAGTCTTCTCTCTCTTAACTCATTTTGGGCCGCGAGGTTAGCCTAGTGGCATTGCGCTTCGCAACCATATGCCTGGGGAAGGAGTGTCCTAGGTTCGATTCCCGTCCACAACGTGAGGAGCTTAAGGATCTTCCTCAGCCATAGCCAAGTTAGCCGGTCTTGGGCGTCGGCAGCAGGGTTTTTTCCGCCAGTTTATCTGGGGTTTTTCATCCCGCAAGCAGGCAAACCGGCCCCGTGAACACACAGGTTACAGTCATAAATACTTACGGCAAGGAAGGCAACGGGAAACCACCTTGCTCATAATCATCTCTCCCTAGAATGGTAGCATATAGCTACCCTCCCCCGGCCGTATGGCAGATGGGAACCAGAAGAAGAATGAGCAAGTGAAATACAATATACAGTCTCCCCCTATCAACTCCGTCCTCTCATGGTATGGCCTGTCTTGTGAAATCAAAAGGCTCTTGTGAAATCAATGAGTATTCCTGCTATAAAAGAGTATATTCCTATATGGAGGACATACCAACTAGTCCAATTATTATTATTGTTGCTACTAATACTACCACAAATCTCCAGGCAGTCAGGAACTCTATCAAGAAATGTATTAACCATAAAGAGGCTAATATCAATCTGACCAGCTGTCATAACCTATTCTTGAATTTATTCTATCAGCATTCACAACTTCAAAAGGCAATCCATTGCAATCTGTGCATCCAATCCCTCAAACTTAGCTCTAAAACTCTTTTTCCCCTCTTACCCCCTCACTCTTTCATCCTTATTCCACTCTTCATAAAATTAAAAATACCATCTATTAGTATATTATATTATATGACCGACTCAAATGTTTGTAGGTCTCTATCATATCATATATCACCCCTCCCACTACTGTTTGTTAGTGTCTGCAGATGACAAATTTTTAATCTATCCTCATAATCCCCATTCCACAGTCCTCATCATCTTTTACCCTCTCCTGGATTTTTTCCCTCTCTCTCTCTCTCTCTCCACTGTATCTACTTCACCTGGGAAACCAGGAGACTATATCTGCTTACAATGGTCCAGATGAGGTTGTATCAAAGCCAGTGCTGGATTAATGGGTGTGGGGGAGGGTCTGACCGGGGCACCAAAACTAAGGCCAGCAATAGAGCCTTTAGGGTCTTATTTCTTATTAAAAGTCCATAGGGTGAGTGAAGAATGTATTGATAGCAACAATAAATGGTAACAGTAAAATAAACCACCGCTAGATAGCAGGGACTTCGTTTTATAACAGTCATCATCACTATTCATTATGCGTGATTTTTTTAAAAAATATTTGATAGGATGGATCGCAAAGAAATTACATTAAAAATACCATGTACTATAAAGTTGTTTTAATTAAAGCTCGAATTATCAAAGTTTAATAAACAAATCAAAAAATGTACATAATATTCAGTAGGCGAGGTGGAAGCATGCACAAAAGGTCGAATATTGGTACGACGTGACACATTGGCACTGGCTTAGCCAATGCCAATCAATACATTGGTAACCCAAAGATTGGTTTAGCTAATTTGGCGAAACCACTTGACTAATTTAAAACTCTCTCGGAAAAGTTGTCAAACAAAGGATTTCTCCATATTGATTCTAATTTTAGGTGTTAGTTCATTAAATTAGAATTATACAAGATCATCTTTGTCCATTCTGTGTTTTTGTATGTGTTATGTGTTTGAAATAATTAAGTATTTCTTTTTGCCTTTTATTGTTAATTCAATTTTTTTTTTTTTTTATTCATAGAAATTTGGAATTTCTAACCCTTCAAAATGTCTTCTAAAAAATTATCTGGAGCAGAAAACCATAAAAGAAAATTAGAAAAAGAAAGAAATATTTCTAAACGTGCAAAATATTTAACTAACTTCCTAAAATCAACAAATTCATCTACACCTGACTACTTCTTTTAACATTTCAATAAAAGACGATGCATCACGTGATGAAAATTCTAGAGAATTAAACTCTGATGATATAAGTCTAAATGAAAAAGATCAAAAAAATGAAAATAATGATTTGCAAATTTCAAATTCAAAAGTGACAAATTTCAAAGAAAATACGCAGAACATTTCTGAAAATACTTTTCAGTATAATGATCCTGACACATGGCCTTTCCCATTAAACTCTGCAGTTTGCGATTATATTTATCTTCAGATTTATTAGAATGTACCAGTGATGAAAGCACTGATTTCGTTTATCCCAGAGACACAGAAAATCGATGTTTTTCAGCATCAATGTATTATAGAATAACTCCTAATGGTGAAAAATATTTACAAAAATGGCTTATTTATTCAATGAGTGCCAACAAAGTATTTTGTATTTGCTGCAAATTATTTTACTCTAATAAAGTAACTTCAGCCTTAGGATCAGTTGGTCATTGTAAGTGGAAACATATAAATGATTACTTAAAGAGTCATGAAAATTCACCAGAACATGTAAAAAATTATTTCAAATAGGTGAAACAAATACGAGAGTTCAAAAAGTAAAACAATAGATGAAGAAATGCAGCCAGTCATTGTTAAAGAACAAGAGCATTGGAAAAATGTATTGAAAAGGCTGTGTGATATTATATTATTTTTATCAACCCATAATTTGGCTTTCTGTGGTTCATTAGATCGGTTGTATATTCCAAATAATGGCAATTTTTTGGATTTGATAGAATTATTGAGTAAATATGATGTCATTATGCATGAACATGTACGTCGCATTTTGTCGCAGGAAACCTATGTAACATATTGCAGCAAAACTATTCAAAATGAAATAATTTCTCTTTTGGCATCAGCTGTTTGCGATGATATTGTTAAGCGTGCCAAAGAAGCAAAATACTTTTCAATTATTTTAGATTGCACCCCAGATATTAGTCACAAAGAACAACTTTCTTTAACTATTGCAGTAAAAGAGGCTGTGTGATATTATCACACAGCCTCTAACAATAATGGAGAAAAAAAGAGAACATAATTTAGACTGATAAATCTATGAATCGTAGCATTAACAGAGTCTATTTTAGTTATTCAAGAACATTTTGTTTCATTCTATGAAATCAATGAAACTACAGGAGAATCATTATATGATAAGATCATTAAGTTGCTTTTAGTTTAAAATTAAATATTAATGATATTAGAGGACAGGGCTATGGCAATGGGTCCAATATGCGAGGGAAAAATAAAGGTGTTCAAGCTTGTTTACGGCAAGTAAATCCCCGAGCATTTTATATACCTTGTGGCTGCCATTCTTTAAATTTAGTTATAGGAGATGCAGCAATGTCTTGCCCACAATCTGTTTCATTTTTTGGTGTTATTAAATGGCTTTACGCATTATTTTCAGCATACGTTGCTAGATGGAAACTTTTAACTGATACTGTACCAAATTTCACTTTTAAAGCAGTATGTGAAACTTTTTGGGAGAGTCAAGTCGTATTGAATGCATAAAGTCAGTTAGGTATCAGATTGTCGAAATTCATGATGCAGTGATAATACTTAGTGAAAATTCAATCGATGCAGCCACCACTAGCAGAAAAACTTTGCAATTATTCCTTTTTTAGTTATGTGGTATGACATACTTCATCGGATTAACATAGTTAGTAAATCAATACAAACAAAAAGTATGGATTTAAAAACGGTTATCAATTTATTAAATTCATGTACGGAATTCAATAGACAATACCGTACACTAGAAATTGAAAATGCTTTGACTCAAGCTAAAGAATTAGCAAAGCTTTTAGGAACGGAGCCAATATTTACTGAAAAAAGAATAATTCGTAGGAAGAAATTATTTAGTTATGAATCTGAAGACACTCTTGTTACTGTTGATGAGAGAACAACATTTAGAATAACGATATTCAACATCATTTTGGACACGATGTTAACATCTCTTGAAGAAAGATTTGAACAAATCTTTCTTCAAGCTCGTTTGAAAAAAAGATTTGTTTGTGTATGAGCGAAATTGGGGTTTTCTTTTTAATATAACTAAAATAGGCGATTTAAATGAATTAAAAAAACAATGTATGGATTTGCATTCAAAACTTCATAATGAAAATAATAGTAACATTGACGGGAACGAGCTCTTTGAAGAAATTAAATCTCTAAACAGTTTACTTCCGGACAAGATAAATTCGCCATTGGAAACTTTACAATTTTTTAAAGCAAATAATTTGCAGAATATAATTCCAAATATGTGGATTGCATATTCTTCAAGCTCGTTTGAAATAAGATTTGTTTGTGTACGAGCGAAATTGGGGTTTTCTTTTTAATATAACTAAAATAGGCGATTTAAATGAATTAAAAAAACAATTTATGGATTTGCATTCAATTCTTCATCATGAAAATAATAGTGACATTGACAGGAACGAGCTCTTTGAAGAAATTAAATTTCTAAACAGTTTACTTCCGGACAACATCAATTCACAATTGCAAACTTTACAATTTTTAAAAGCAAATAATTTGCAGAATACAATTCCAAATATGTAGGTTGCATTGAGAATTCTGCTGACGATTCCTATTACAGTAGCAACAGCTGAGAGAAGTTTCAGCAAATTGAAACTTATCAAAATATATTTGCGATCAACAATGGGTAGTGAAATATTAAATTCTTTAGCCTTACTATCTATTGAAAATACAGTTGTTAAGAAAATAGACATTAGTGAAAGAATAAAAACTTTCGCAAATTTAAAATCAAGAAAAATATATATGTAAATTATAATAGATAAAATCAAAAGTGTAAAACCCATAATATTTTAATAACCAATAATTTAATAATTTTTTTTGTATCCACTATTTTATTTTTTTGTTTAACCAGGCAAAGCCCCTCAAATTCCTGCCATGTACCCTCAAGGGGTGTACAGGATATGATAGTACTACATGAAAAATTTACATCATTACTAACTTCCTATCTCCAATTTTCCTCCAAATCAATCTATTACTTGTCAAGACTCCAATATATTATCATTATCAGATCTTATATTTCTATCGTCGTTTTCCTGCCAACCTGGCAGAGAACACTTGTTTTACTAATCTTTCCTCGCCCATTCTATTTAAGTGATTAACTGAGATTAGCTCTGCTAATGCATTCCTGGATGCCGACGATGTCAAGTTCTTTCCTAATATCCTCGTTTTTAATATGATATTGCAATTGATGCCATCTTTCACGCCTCTAATCTTTCTCAAGACTCTCATATCTGCGGTCTCTAGTCTTTGGTCAAGTGTTTTACTTCTGACCCGGCTCTCAGATCCATAAGTTAAAACTGGTTTGAACACTGTCTTGTATACAGATAATTTAGTGTTCCGACTAATTTCTCTCTTATTCAATATGAATTTATTCAATTGACTTCCCACCATACCAGCTTTGCTGATTCTGTTGTCTATTTCTATATTTAATTTACCATCTTCACTAAATATCGTGCCTAAGTAGCTGAAATGTTTTACTTGTTCCACAGGTTCCCCGTTCACAAAACAGTTGTCATTTTCAACAATTCTACCTATTTTCATTGTCTTTGTCGTTTTAATGCTGACCTTCATACCATATCTATTACAACATCTATTCAATTTAGTCAGAGAATCTTGCAGACTTGTAGCAGATTTATTTAGAAGTATAACATCATCCACATAGAGCAAAGAGCTGACATTAACATCTCCAATTATATCATGTTTAATACCACTTTCCTTCATAATGTGATCCATATAGATAATGAATAACAGAGGGGATAATGTACATCCTTGTCTCACACCAGATTTAACATTAAACCATCTTCCTGTACTTCCTTCAATTCTAATTGCTGATTTACAACTCAAATAAAAACTAAGTATTGCTTGATATAATGCCCCATTGACACCATATAACTGTAGCGTATTGAATAGTTTCTCTCTTGGCACCTTGTCATATGCTTTTTCCAAATCAACAAAACTTAAATATAGATCTCTGTTTTATTCCCATGCTTTCTCGACTATTTGTTGTAAAGTGAAGATCTGATCCTGACAGCCTCTATCTGGCCTGAATCCAGCTTGTTCTTCACCAAGCTTCTCTTCCACAATACTTCTCAACCGTTTCTCAAGTATACTTGTATAGATCTTGCCAGGAACACTCAGAAGGGAAATACCTCTGTAATTCTCACATTCAGTTTTATTTCCCTTTTTATATATGGGTACTATGAGAGCTCTACTCCATTCGTCTGGAATTCATCCCTCTATCCAGGCTTTCTGAACTATGAAGTGCAGCCACTGTAAGATTCTTATACCACCATACTTCAGCATTTCTGGTCGAATATCATCTACTCCTGCTGCCTTTCCACATTTCAAGCATTTGATGGCTTTTTCTACTTCAAGTATGGATATGTGTATTCCTGACTGCATGATTGGGGCAGAATACACATTTAGCAGTTTTTCCAAATAATTACTCCATCCAAAATAATTTAAGGATATCTTTTTCTCCTATTTTCATGTCACCTTTATCATCTCTAACTCCTTTTACAGAACTCTTTCCTCCATTCCTAAGCTTCTTCAACAACATCCAGAATATTTTGCCAGATACTTGATATTTATTTTCTATATTCTTGCCAAAGTCCTCCCATGACTTTTGTTTAGCATTCTTGTTTAGCACAGTGTTTAGCATTCTTGCATTTGTCTCTGTATTCTCGAAGAGCACAAGCTGACTTAATTGACATGAACTTTTGATATGCTTTCTCCTTTTCCTTCACTGCCTCTTTAACTTCCTGTGTCCACCAGGGAGTTCTGATTTTTTTTATCCTTGCAGACAACCTCACCACATGCCTCTCTGGCAGAATCAATCAATGTTTTCTTCAGAGTTAACAACTGAATCTCCAAGGTTTGATTCCTGTTCTCAAACGCTTTCATTTTTTCTTCAATAATCTTTGTGTATTTTAGTCTACAGTTCACATCTGAGAGCTGCTCAACTTTTATTCGCTTTAAAACTTTCTTACATGTTATTCTTTTCAATATGAAATTCAATTTTATCCTGCTCAAGACTAAATAGTGATCACTTCCATGATCACTATTTAGTCTGTTGGATCTCTCCACTCTGGTGTCCTGAATCAGGGAGAAAACATCACTATCAACAATAACAGTCAATGAGACGTTTCTTATTCCTTGCCTCTTCTCTCCATGTGAATTTGTGCACATTTTTATGTTGCAACATGGTGTTAGTAATAACCAGTCCATGTCCTGAGCAAAAATCCAACAGATATTTGCCATTATTATTAGCTTTGGTCTTTTCTCCAAATTTTCCCAAAATATTTTTGTATGTCTCACAATCATTTCCTACTCTGCTATTTAGATCCCCAACAAGGATCAACTTTTCCTTTTTCATTGTGTCAGTTGCTTTATCTAAAGACTTCTACCTTAGTAGAACCTTCTGTGGGACCATAGGCACAAATAAGTCTCATTGTCCAGTTCCCCATTCTCATATTTGCCCACATTACTCTACTTGAGACTGACTGCCATTCAAGAAGATTAGCCTCGTATTTTGTGTTGAATACTATGGCTACTCCTTCTTTTCCTTGATTGTCATTGCCTGAATATAACATTTTGTATTTATTGCTCAGAAAGATCTCACCAGTTTTTGTCTTTTTTTTTTCAGTCACCCTATTATGTCAATCTGGTACTTATCTAATTCCTCAGCTAGCTCCATTTCTTTGCCATTCAGGCTTCTTATGTTGATAGTACCGATCTTTAACTGGTGATACTGAGTTGGGGTTTGTTTTCAGATTTGTTCCAGTAGCTGACTTTTCGCTGTTCGCCCTGGTTCCCTGGCGAAAACAACTGGGGCCTTGTTTAACCGGGCGACGCCCCAGCCAGCATGAAATTTTGTCATGTCGTTCCATCATTTTTTATTTTGGTTTAACCAATAAGAATACAATTTGCTCGGCTAAATCCCAAATTGCCAGCCCATCCTCGTTCGTTCAGTATCAAAGTAGATACCCAACAGGGTGCACCACGAGAAGGTGAGGATTGGACGTTAGGTCAGAATCCCTGGTCGGTTCTCTGCATTCCTTTAAAGGTTATGTGGAGGTTTTTTGTTAATGAATAGAAATGATAAGTAGAAATCTTGAAGTTATGAAATTATTAATCATTTCAGAAAACCTATACCTACTTACAATCAGGAAGTATTAAATATTAAAAAAAAAAAAAAAAAACCTTGGAGTACCAAAGAAGGAGTTTGCTTGGGACACAAAATTGTCTTAGTCCGGCTGTGATCAAAGCCTTGTGAAGGTGCAAAATTACTTCTTTATCTTTACATGTCGATGTTCATTTCAGCATTGCAATTATCCTCTGAGTTGTAATTTGCAATCTTTATATGGCCTTTGAATTTCAACTTCCTATCTACTAAATGTGACCTCCTGGCACCACTTCTCATCCAGCACATATACAGATGTAGAAAGTTTTTCACTTGCTTGCAGAGTAAATTATACTGGCAAAGAATTGAGTTATATCTTCACTATTAGGCTACTTGTATACAGAGGCTGTTTACTTTACATCAAGTGCTTCAGTATGCGATAATGCAAAGCACACTACCCAAACCAGTTTTACAGATGAAAATGGCTGATTTGTTGTAATAAAATAGTTAATTGTCAGAATGATTTGGAATAACAAATATATATAGTAGAAACCATAATGAGAGTTAAGGATTAATGGTGGAAAACAGAGTATCCTCAATAGCACGATAGTAATGTGTGGCTCTTTGAATGCGTAACCACAGCTCTTTAACTTTTAGCCTACATGTATGAGAAGCACACACCACAAATATTTCCCCCATTTAGAGACCTGTACATTATGAGCACACATACTGCAAAGTGTTGAAAGTTAATTGTTGTGGCAGTGACAAGTATAAAATAGTTAAAATAGGAACAAAATAATATCCATGTGTTTGATGTGACCAAATTGTGTTCAGTGTATGGAGTTGCTTACTGGACATATATTAATTTGAAAATATTGCATTTGGACTTTTCTCAGATTTTAGTATGATGTATTTCTGTGAATACAGAGGCTGTTTACTTTACATCAAGTGCTTCAGTATGTGATAATGCAAAGCACGCTACCCAAACCAGTTTTACAGATGAAAATGGCTGATTTGTTGTAAGAAATTAGTTAATTGTCAGAATGATTTGGAATAACAAATATAACATAATGATGCTAACTGGCGCTAAGAGTTATGAAGAGATAAAAAGGAAGTCACAAGACAGGATGTTGTGATGTGCTGCTATATTTACCAATTTTCGGGTTGATGTGCCAATGAAGAGAGTATTTCTGTGAGCAAATATTTTCAAACATAAAATATATCAAAAAAAAATCTATGTGAACAATGCAAGTTTCAGCATGTTTAAAGATGAAAATTACAGCTCAATGTGATGTGGAGAGACTCACTCAAGGAGTTAGCAGAAAAAGGCACATTAATTCATTCCTAACTGGATGTTCATTGTTATTTCAGTATTAATAAATAACATTTCAAATTATATACTTTTTAATAAAACACCTTCCACTTTTAAAAACTCCTCCCTTTCCCCAGCCTAAGGTGAGATGCAGCTCTTCATTTTTTTCCTTTTTTTTTTTTTTTCAATGAGATCAAAAATGGCTCTTCACTCAAAAAAAAGTTGCCAACCCCTACTGCATCTACATGGATAGGCTCAGCATGCTTCATGGTATAAATACCAAGAAGAAAAAAAATTATTTATTTATTCAATGTACTAACATTTTGCTGGTTTTCTAACCAGCATCAATTACAACTCTGGCAAGCACACAGCACTCAATTAACTGTAGAAACAATTCAAACTGTAACCAAAACAGAATTTGTGTATTAACCACAAAACCTCTAGGGGATGGATAACCATAAAGTTAATTTGGAGAAGTCAGTTACATTTGATCTCAGAATGATTGTCTCCCAGATCTTTGGCAAATGAATACAGCCATACTTGTTGAGATGTCTAAAAATAGTCTCTGAGACCTATAGTGAGATATGTAACCCGGATGGCTTCTTCCATTTAATCCTATGTGAAAGACTATCCAGAGGATAGGTGGCCAGTCCCAACTTGCCATATGATTATAGAGATAATTTATTTGTTCTTCTGTGCCACTGTTGTAATAATTTGTGCTCTGATGATGCTAGTTAGAAAACCAGCAAAATATATATATTATATTTTGCTGATTTATATTTATATATATATATATATATATATATTTATATATATACTTTTTTTTTTCATCAAAGATGACAGACAAAATTCTCTTTATATGTTAGAGTTCACTGAGGATATGAAATAAGTAGTGATCACTTCCTCGTTACAATAAAATTAAGATTACCACCTAAGTAGCTACAAATAACAAGAACAGAAAGAAAATTTAAAACATTTATTTATAAAACTAGATTATTAAATGACATATGAACAAACAATTAACCAATATTTAGATAAAATAAAACAAAATGAAGAAATAGAAATAGAATGACTTAATATAAAAAATGATACTAAATATAGCAGCAAATGAAAGCTTAGAAAAGACCAAAAAATTCAATGAAAAGAAAAAAACTGAAGATATGGGATGATACAATCAAAAAAATAATCAAAATGAAAAAAGAAGCATATCATAAATGGTTAAGCAGTAAAAGATTAGAAGATGAAATAGAATATAAAAGAATAAGAGCCATAGCTAAAAGAGAAACCAGAAAAAGACAGAGAATCATGGAAAAATTTGTTTCTAATTTAGAACATGATTTATATAAAATAAAACCCAATCTATATAAGATTTTGAAACATTTGAGTACAGATACTAAAGAAAACGTAAAATTAAACACCAAATTGAAATAGAAGAGTTTCTAAATTTCTATACAGAATTGTGGACACATAAATATCTTAACAAAGTTAACTGGTAAACATTTAATGCAAATGAAAAGGAAATAACTAAAGAAGAATTAGAAATTAGCCTGAAATAAACAAGAAATAGAAAATCACCTGGAGAAGATAAGTTAGGTTCAGAATTATATAAATATGCAGGAATAAGGTTCAAAGAAAGACTCCTATTATTTTTAAATAAAATCTATTCAACAAGTAACCCACCTAAAGAATGGAAAAAAAGCAATTCTGATCCCTATCTTTAAAAAAGATAGTAGAGATGACCCTAAAAATTATAGAGGTATATGTATTCTAAATTCCAGTTACAAAATGCATAACAGAATTTTAAATAACTAATAAAATATTAGTTTGTTATTTGGAAAACTTTATTTTAAAAGTAGCATGGAATGGATTTAGAAAAGAACAAATATGTATAGACCTGGCCTTTTGCCAAAAATTAATAACAGAGAAAAGAAGAGAATACAATTTAGAAAGACATATTACATTTATTGACTTTGAAAAAGCATTTGACAAAGTTAAAAGAAGCATTTTATTTAACATATTAAAAGAAAGACAACCTTGTCTCACACCAGATTTCATTATCCCCTCTGTTATTCATTATCTATATGGATCACATTATGAAGGAAAGTGATATTAAACATGATATCAAAATTGGAGATGTTAATCTCAGGTCTTTGCTTTATGTGGATGATGTTATACTTCTAAATAAATCTGCTACAAGTTTGCAAGATTCGCTGACAAACTGAATAGCTGTTGTAATAGATATGGTATGAAGGTCAGCAATAAAAAGACAAAGACAATGAAAATAGGCAGAATCATTGAAAATGTCAACTGTGTTGTGAATGGAGAACCTGTGGAACAAGTAAAACATTTCAGCTACTCAGGCATGATTTTTAGTGAAGATGGTAAATTAAATATGGAAATAGACAACAGAATCAGCAAAGCTGGTATGGTGGGATAAGTTCATATGGAATAAGAGAGAAATTAGTTGGAACACTAAATTAGCTGTATACAAGACAGTGTTCAAACCAGTTTTAACTTATGGATCTGAGAGCTGGGTCAGAAGTAAAACACTTGACTAAAGACTAGAGACCGCAGATATGAGAGTCCTGAGAAAGATTATAGGCATGAACAGATGGCATCAATGGCAATATCATATTAAAAACGAGGATATTTGGAAAGAACTTGACATTGTCAGCATCCAGGAATGCGTTAGCAGAGCTAATCTCAGGTGGTATGGTCACTTAAACAGAATGGGCAAGGAAAGATTAGCAAAACAAGTGTTCTCTGCCAGGTTGGCAGCAAAACGACCTAGAGGAAGACCAAGATATAGGTGGATTGATACGGTACAAAGTGCCTTAGACGATAGAAATATAAGATCTGATAATGTTGGAGTCTTGACAAGTAACAGACTGGTTTGGAGGAAAATTGTAGATAGGAAGTTAGTAATGATGTAATTTTTTTTCATGTAGTACTATCATATCCTGTACACCCCTTGAGGGTACATGGCAGGAATTTGATGATGATGATATACAAAATATATTAACATACCAATATAACACTATCTTAAGTTCAGAGAATTTGAGGATATTTGGTGAAAGACTGATTCATAATGCTCGGGAATTATAAGTAATTTTTTTCTAATTTTTTCATAATAATCCTAAGTTAATTTATTTTATTTATTTGTTTTATAAGTGTGCAAGATAGCCAGTTATTTAAATGTACATAAATGTTGATATTTCCTTAAACTATATATTGTTGGTATGGCACCTATGCATACCAGAACAAGGCAGCCAAGATGTCATTGTTCGGCAAGCTAAACCTGCATGATTTTGTACAGTGCAACATTTGTGAGATGTAGTCATCGAGATAGTTGAATGATTTGAGGAAGGAGATGCAAAACTGGCGAAATATTGTTGTAATAAATGTTTTGAGAATGAATGCAAAGAGAACAAATTATGTGATAGTAGAGTCTTCTTTGGCACAGCCCCGTGTAGGGCCTTGGTCTCCCATTTTTGGGTTTCATAAGTCACTACAAGGTGGGTCGTTACCCCCATGCTCAACCATGCGTAATTGTCAGTGAAGCGTTGTGTTCTTAAGACTGGTTTGCCTGCTTTGTGGGAGGGAAAACCCTGCAGTCCACGCCCAAGACCAGCTAACTTGGTTATGTCTAAGAAAGATCCTTAGCCCCTCACGTCAGCGACAAGAATCGAACACAGGACACTCCTTTCCCAGGCATATGGTTGCAGAACGTGTAACCACTCTCCTAACCGCGTGGACATGTGATAGTAGAGTAGAGAGTATTAACAGAAGATTAAAAAAAAATTTAAATATCGATGATAATACTGAAAGTGCAGAGGCAGAAGTCCAGGAAGAACATAGAAGACCTGAATAAAGAAATAATGCCTACAAGTAGCCCTGCAGGACAAAGTGCAAGGTTGAAAGGCTGCAGAAACAGCAAGAAATTAGTCAAATGGAGAACAAAATAAAGCAAGAGGTCTGAAGCCAAAACGAAAACTGCAAGAATAAACAAGAGAAAGAGCATAAGCAGATAATTTTTATGGTGATTCTATGATAACGGGAGTGCTTCACAAAAGTGCTAACAAAATCTCATTTCCCTGGTGCAAAAATTAATAATATCACTAATGCAGTGAGAATACAGAAAGGGAAGGTGAAAGAATTTTTTTTTTTTTTTGCTGGAACCAATGACTTTAGAGGTGAGAAGTATTGTACGAGTTATGGGAAGAAGCGAAAAAGAAGAGTGAGAGGGTGAAGTTTGTGGGTCTGTTGCCATGCTATGATAAAGGTGAACTGAGAAGGAGGGTGATGATAGCTAATGAATCAATACACAGGTTGTGCAGAAAGAATGATGTAGAGTTTGTGGACCTGTAGCTTGAGCTTGATGAATGGAAAATTTCTACAATGCTGATGAACTGCACTGAAATGCATTCAGAGCTAAGTGTCTACAGAGAGCTTTGGTCACTGAGAGTGTGGAAGTACAAAGTCAGGAGAACTAAAGAAATCAGGGCAGACGCATATCAGAGTCACTCTGATGAAAAAATGAAGTGAATGAGTGTGTGTGTGTGTGTGTGTGAATGAAAAATAAATGAGGAATCTAGTCTTTCAATGCAACAATTTCTGTACACTTAGGTTAGAAGCATCAGGAATAAGAGGTAGGAGTTATTGGCATTGACTAGTGCAACCTCACCAAAAGTTATAGGCATTAGTGAGAATTGGTTAACAGCAGAAAGTTATAGGGACAGAATGTGATGAGTTTAGTATTTTCAGAGAGAATAGAGTAGAGAGAGGTGGAATATTGAAGTTGAAAATGTTTTTCATTTGGTTATACTATAACTTAAAGATACCAAGAAATTATACTCTTGAATTTATCCTTTATCGAAGTGTAAGCAAACAAAGTTTGTGTGTGAAGTAACTTCATGACTGGACTACTTGTATATGGAGGCTAATGACTTCACATCAGTTCCCTTAGTATCCCATAATGCAACAGACATATCCTTATGGACATGTATAATACTATGCATTATGAGAAGTGCTACTACCCAGACTGGTTTCAACCTTTATTGAAGTGAAAAAGTAAAGGGATGCTCATCATAGGCCTAGAGTAGTTATCCAAGTGTAAGCAAACTTTGTTTGCTTACACTTGGACAAAAGATGAAACCAAGAATGTAATTTTTGGCAATTATCCTAGAAAGTTTACAATATGTTTTATTAGAATTTTTTAATAAATGTTCCTCGCTTAATACACAATGTCTTTAAAATGTTCACTTTGAATCTGAAACAGTAGCTTGGACTTCTTTATTCTCATCCTCCCACAACATTTCATCCTCTGTACCATCACCAGATAACTCCTTATTACAGCAATTTTTGTTTTATTTCAAATATTATCACACATGCTGACATAAACATACACAGTAGATACATTTCATTGAAATTTAATAAATTATATACTTACACGAGTCATGATTTGCATCCATTTGTCCCTGCACTGTGTTCCTGTGTATGAACCAAAACAGACTTTTTCCCAATCTAATTTATCAATAAGCGTAGTATATTTTACATTATCATTTCTGGGAAGACAATTTGTTAGATTACCAATCAACTGAGAAAGTTCTTCTGAAGTCCAATCAAATGCTAAAACTAAATAAAACAATAAAATAAATCAGGATTACTCAGAATAAATTTTTCATAAGACAAAATAAAGTATATATAAAATTACAATAAGTAGCAGCCATTTAATTTATAACTTTGTGGGTGAACTAAGAAGTATAAAATTACAATTCATCTAACTACTCTAAGATGCTTACAAATTTTATGCCCATGGTGAAATTCAAAGCCATAGCCTGTTGATTGAAGGGCATGTATGCTGTCCATTTAGCCAACCAGACTGGCTGGCTGACTTACTCTAAAAATACAAAGGCAGTAGTATGTCAACCGACATTAAACAATGAATATTTTCTGCTAACAAAAGCTATATCTATCTTGCTAAAACCTTGTTATATCCTAAACTGTCATGTACCAATGTGTTGTACAACTTACAAATTACTTCAGTTTTTGGTTTTAAGAAGATCGTATATATTTCTTTAAAAATATTATTAACCCTGCTATTATAATCACAAACAAGAAGGGCTGTTTAACTAGTATTATTTCAATGAAAACAGTGTGTATCAATGATGGAATGCACTGAAATGAATTCAGGGCTAAGTGTCTACAGAGAGCTTTGTTCACTGAGAGTGTGGATGCTGCATACTAAATTTAACAAATATAGAGGAATGTAGAGAAATGCTCAACAGTTCTGTTGAAGTGAAACAGTAAAGAAATAGTAGACAATTCTGCAGGACATTGAATGGCTATATGACAGGGAGTCAAATATTTCACCAAATTATGACATTAGAAAATAATACTATTTCCCCCACATTTAGTAAACACATGAAATGTACAGTCAGCTTTCACTCAGTAAACTCATGCAATAACAATCAGAAGTCATAACCAAGGCACCTTTACCCTAAATTTTAGGGTAAAGAAAATTTACTACAGTAAATTTTCCAACATAACAAATTGGTCCCTGCAAGTTTACTACAATTGGAGCTGATAGCAGAATCTACAGCATGTTAGTGCCCTGTGAAGGATTGGTTGGTTTGGATAATAATTACAGATGAAGCAACTAAGACTGTCATGCCTTTCTTTTTTACATCTTTTGAATTTAGTAATGCCCGATTTTTTTTGTTACACCAAAAATGGTGGAAACGTTTTAGTCTTATTTTATATGTAAATGTTTTTAGTTAAATGCAAAATGTTATTAGTAAATCTGAAGTATTTGTTCAGAATTCTTCACACAAAAGAAATCTTTATGTAGAGCTATAGTTGGCACAAACTATTTAGTTATGATATTTATTGGAATCAAGTAAGAAAAAGGACTCACCTTAAATACCTTTTAATTCTGAACTTTAAAGCTTGACAGAAAAGAAAGAAAAGATTGAACTTTTCAACTAAGTTTACATGTGCAAGTTGAAGAACTGTAGCCTTGTTTAGAAATAAGTGATGGTTTTTAGTTTCATCTTCACTGCAAAGATAATGTTTTTCTAAATAGAAAACTTGATACACAGAGTGAAAACAGCTGTTGGTCAAAACAGAATATGTTCTGGAAGAGGTGAAAGTTTGAGGTAAAATATAATAAGGAAAGGATGCTTTTAAGTTAGAAAGCAAAAAAAGATCATTCAGAGAAGAGCAAATAAGTTTTCCTGGATTAATGGGTGAATTTCCTTTTAGAGGAAGTGAAGATAAAAATGTGAATAAAACTGCTAAGAAAGGATTACCCAGCCTCAACCCCAATAAATACACTGAGCAGTGAGCATTTTTTAATGCTAAAGGATAGCCAAGAGAAGAGTTTTCAAAAGAAAAAGAGAACTTAAAAACTCTGTCTTGCTATTATATTTGCTGAAAACAAATAGAAAGGAAATGTTTCAAGGAAACATTAAAAGAGAAAGGCTGCCATATTCACAATATATAGAACTTTAGGAACAACTGTAAGAAAAAAGATACAGTTGCTTAACTATGTTCAAATGCATTACAACTGTAAAGGAAGAATCGAGTGTTTGTTTACCTTAGAAACCTGCTTTTTTATTGTTTATTCTTTACTTATAAATTCCTGTGATTTTAAAGAGTGGAAGCAATTTTGTGAGATGTTTATGTTTGTATTCCTTTGTTATCGTGAGCACTTTTATATCTGTCTATCCCTTCCATTACCATAAATGCTTTTGAAAATATATCCAATAGAACAAGGATTATTTCATTTAATAATGATGAATTGTACAGCTAATTCTCTTCTTACACGGACTTTTTTTACATAATTTTGAAAACAGAAGCAATTCTATTTTTACACGGCATGTTTTGATTTTACATGGCTCAAATCCAGCTTATTTTTAAAATTTCTGTTTGAATTCACTTCTGTAAAAAATGACATTTCCATTATAATTATCGTTTCCCAGAACAGTACATATGTACTTAAACTTGAATTTTGGGGAACCCCCATCCCTCAATGTTTTAAATATCAGGGATTACTCTATGTTACAGAATGTAGACAAATGCGGTGCCAACAAAAAAAAAATCAATTTTTGTAATTATGATTCCCCGAAGTTAAGCTGACAGATGATCCGTTATATTCACTTGCCGTTGGTTCCTGGAAGCAGAAGGGTGCTATGCTGATTCCACGAAGTTAAATTGGTCTGTTACCAGAGCCTCACCTATATAAAGCTGCTTCGAAGGAGTTAAGCTGTTTGCTAAAGAATCATTTCTTGTTTACAATTCGAAATGTTTACATGTTTTGTGTTTTGTTCATGAGAGTTTTGTTTGTGCAACAGAGTTATATAGGTATATATTAAATTTCAAAGTTTTGTACATAATATCAAATTAGTAAAATTAATTATTGATTATTTTCAGATATTTTTGTAACATTACCCCATTAATCACATTGTCAGATAATTCAGTTAGAAAGAAGAAGAAAAGAAAAGCTATTTCTTTGAAAATTAAGATCCAAATTTTAGATCGTTTCGCAGCTGGAAAAGGTTCGACATCCTTAGGGAAATATTTTGGACTGAAGGAAGCTACCATGAGAATGATTAAGACAAATGAAGAGAAGACAAATGAAAATCTGTTATTTATGGAACACAATTAGGTGCCAAGTTGTCATGTACGTATACGAGAGACATTATCAAAGTGAAGAAGGAAAAGGCCTTAGTGATGTGGATAGAAGATTACTCACAAAAAGGAACACCTTTAAATGGAAATGTCATCAAATAGAAAGCATTATGGTAGTACAAGCAGATTCAGGAAAAGGAGCAAACAACATCAAACAACAATTGTGATTTTTCTGCAAGCACAGGTTGGCTTGCAAAATTTCTCAAAAGATACGTGCTTCATAATGTAGAAATAAAAGGAAAACCGCATCTACAGATGAGCCCGCAGCTGGGAAATTTCTGTCAACGCTGTCTCAGATTATTGAAATTGGTAGCTACACTCCTGATCAACTTTGGAAAGCAGATGAGACCGGCCTTTTTCGGAAAAAAATGCCAAGTAGAACTTATATAGCGAAATCACAAAAAAGTGTTTGTGGCTTTAAAGCAGCTAAAGAGAGTGTGACTCTATTATTTTGCAGCAATGCTCCAGAAGATCGTATATATTAAAATAATTACTCATTAATCGATCCCAAAGGCCACAGGCAATGAAAGGTGTGGATTTTAATATGATACCAGTGCACTGGAAGGCAAACAAAAAAAAAAAAGGTTGGGTTACAAAAGAAATTTTTAATGAATGGTTACATCATTGTTTTTTCCCAGAAGTTAAACCTATTTGATGGAAAAAAATATGGACTTTAAAGTTTCATTGATTACAGACAACGTGCCTCACCATCCTGTTTTAGAACACCGGAATGTGGAATTTTGTTTTCTGCTGCCTAATACATCTTTAATACAACCACTAGACCAGGGTGTGATCGCTACTTTCAAAACTTACTACATAAGAACATTCCAATACATTTTGAATAAATTAGATAAGGATAATTTACTGACAGTTATTGAAGTGTGGGAGAAATTTTCTATTTTGGATTGCATCAAACTTGCTAAGTTGCCATTATCAGAATTTGAAACCATCAACTTTAAATGCATGCTGGAAAGCTACTTGGAAAAAAATCCCAATATCATCAGATTTAACACATGGAGTTGGCAGAGAAGGATTTGATGATTCACAAGGCTATTAGCGATGACAAAATAACAGAAGCTATCCTTGAAAATCTCATTGGAAAAGAAAAAACTGATGATGATGAAGAAGAGATTCCACTCACTGCAGGAGTAATTAAAGAAGGGCATCAAATGGCTAGTAAATTGCAAAGTCTTTTTCTTCCACATGATCCAAATATTGAATGAGCTGAACAGTTTAAATATGAACTGAAGCACGTATGGTACGATATGAAGAATTATACAAAGATCTAGTCAAAACAGGATCTCAACGATTAATTACAGAGTTCATGGTAAAAAAAAAAAAAAAAATCAATCTTCAGAATTATTGGAAATTATGCTAATTTAGTTCCTTTTACTGAAGAAAATGTTTTGCCATTGCAGTATGAACAAGAAGGCAAAAGCGTTTCAAGTGATCGAAATGATTTTATTCAAGTCTCTCACAAAAGAATGTAGCTACTCTCAGAAAGTAAATGCAAATAAAATTTAACTAATAACCATATATATGCACGGTTAAGGGTCAAAGCTGTATAATATAACTGAGAGGAGACCTCCATATAGCCTTTAAAGGAATGCAGAGAACCGACCAGGGCTTCTGAACTAACGTCCAATCCTCACCTTCTCATGGTACACCCTGTTGGGTATCTACCTGGATACTGAATGAACGAGGATGGGCTGGCAATTTGGGATTTAGCCGACCAAATTGTATTCTTATTGGCTTAAGCCAATATACAAAATGATGGTACAACATGACAAAATTTCATGTCAGCTGGGGCGCCGCCTGGTTAAACAAGGCCCCCGTTGTTTTCGCCAGGGAACCAGGGCGAACAGCGAAAAGTCAGCTACTGGAACAAATCTGAAAGCACACACCCCAACTCAACATCACCAGAGTTAAAGATCGGTACTATCAACATAAGAAGCCTGAATGGCAAAGAAATGGAGCTAGCTGAGGAATTAGATAAGTACCAGATCGACATAATAGGGGTGACTGAAACAAAAAAGACAAAAACTGGTGAGATCTTTCTGACTACTAAGGTAGAAGTGGAGGAATTATTTGAAGCTCTAGAGAAAGCTACTGACACAATGAAAAAGGAAAAGTTGGTCCTTGTTGGGGATCTAAATAGCAGAGTAGGAAGTGATTGTCAGACATACAAAAATGTTTTGGGAAGATTTGGAGAAAAGAGCAAAGCTAATAATATTAGCAAATACCTGTTGGATTTCTGCTCAGGACATGGACTGGTTATTACTAACACCATGTTCCAACATAAAAATGTGCACAAATTCACATGGAGAGAAGAGGCAAGGAATAAGAAACGTCTCATTGACTATGTTACTGTTGATAGTGATGTTTTCTCCCTGGTGTAGGACACCAGAGTGTACAGAGGATATGAAATTGGAAGTGATCACTATTTAGTCTTGAGCAGGATAAAATTGAATTTCATATTGAAAAGAATGACATGTAAGAAAGTTTTAAAGCGAATAAAAGTTGAGCAGCTCTCAGATGTGAACTGTAGACTAAAATACACAAAGATTATTGAAGAAAAAATGAAAGAGTTTGAGAACAAGAACCAAACCTTGGAGATTCAGTGGCATACCTTGAAGAAAACCCTGACTGATTCAGCTAGAGAGGCATGTGGTGAAGTTGTCTACAAGGATAGAAAAATTAAATACACTGTATATAAAAACAAACTGATACTACCACCAACTCAATGGAATTGGAATGCCAATTTCGTATCTGGCTGTTCGTTACATTACATCCATGGTGAAGTGAATATCTGCCTTTCTTCAGATTTTGTCCTCAATGCAGGAATCACCCAAATCTCTGTACTCTTGCCCATGCTGTTTTGCCTATTCAGAAATGGCATTTTTCACTAATACAAATTCTACCTATATTTTTTGTCGATAACAATATTCTCCCATTTCTCTTCTTTATTTGACATACCTTGCAGTACTCATACTTGACAAACTACAAGGTCCATAATAAGATCTACCCACATTTCAGTATGGTGAGGACAACCATGTCAATTTCGATACCACCAAAACACAATCCTGTCTTTTGTTTCATGCAAAACAGTCCACATTTCACCTCTCCTCAGCACTGTTAATACTGAACTCTGCATATGAAATAGATAACTCTTCTTGGACTGACATATCTCTAGCTTCTATGGATATAAGCACACAACATCCATAGTCTTCTCTGCCTTGATAAACCCGGTATATCCTTTTTGGCTCAAGACATTACTTATTCCCGGTACAGCTCATAACATCCTAAATCAGCCTAGAATACTGTCTCAAATGGGGGAGTTCAGATTAAAACTCTCTAAAAAGTTTGATGCTATCCAATTAAATGACAACCCCCCCTCCTCTCTCTCAGACAGTCTCACTCCAACTACTCTTTCACAATGTTTTATTTTTCATCTTATGACTCTTTTACAGATATTTCACAGGTGCTAATTTGTTGGAATGGCTGCTGCCATTGCTCTGCTTTTTCTTAAGCTCCTAAACACATGAATAACTGCTGTCAACATTAATTTATTAACCAACTCCAAGCATATAGAACAAACTTCTCTTCTGCTTTCATTCACTAAGGACCACAATTACCAGAGGTTCAAAAACATTAACAAGTTCTTCCTTTCTTCTTGACTAACTGCTGTAGTTATAGCAATGATGTTTTAGTGGTTTTGCAACTTTTGTATGTGGGAGTTATATATATACATATACTCTCTTCAGTGTTCGTAATGGCATGTTTGGCTGAGTAGTTAGATATCCACTTTCGAACAAGCTGAGGGTTCAAATCCTGCCATTGGCATAGATGTATCTGATTGTCTTTAAGGTGATAGATGAATTTCATCACTCAGTATGACACCACTGCCCCCTGCTTACTGGAAGTTTAAATTGACTTAAAGAAGTTCCCTATTTTGTCTAGAGCAGGGATTCTGGATCAGGTAAAAATGAATAAAAATATATATATATAATAAAATAAAATAATAATAAATAAAAATAGAAAAAAAAATCCTTAGCCCACAGACAATACTAATGTATCATAGGTTTACAACTATTTGTCAGTGGGAGTTACATTAAGAATAAATAAATAAGTGATTCCAAATTTCAGCTAATTTTCTTGAAATTTAGACTAAAAGATTTTATTTGGGATTTTCCAAAAAAGACTTTCCTCTAGGTTAGTTGATGTGTTCTATAATAGTTTAGTTATTTTAGGAAGTTTTTTCCCACTTGGTTAGACTATAATAAATTTAGTTTAATCCTTTATCCAAGTGTAAGCAAACAAAGTTTGCTCCTGAAGTATCTTCAGGACTGAGGCAACTCGTGGTAAAGGTGGACCAAGCTCTCATCGCTCCTTGTCTCAGTATCTCTGCAAGGAGATGTGCAAAGACATGTATAATGCTATGCATTAAGGGAAGGGCCACTACCCAGACCAGTTTCGATGCTTACTGAAG
Organism: Typopeltis vanoorti; assembly: GCF_054136105.1. Classification (NCBI taxonomy): domain Eukaryota; kingdom Metazoa; phylum Arthropoda; class Arachnida; order Uropygi; family Thelyphonidae; genus Typopeltis; species Typopeltis vanoorti. The sequence goes on from NC_143552.1 coordinate 88,237,474, forward strand.
TCTCATCAGTGGGAGCCAGACCCAGAAGTGGTGATACTAAGGCAGAAACAATGGAGAAGTCATATTTACCTATACGAGTTGCCAAAAGGTGTACCACATTATTATTAAATTACTCCGGATTTTAGAGAAAGATGTCGGAAGTTTTTTTTTTTTTTCTCAATAAATATGACTTCTTCATTGCTTCTGCCTTAGTATCACCACTTCTGGGTCTGGCTCCCACTGACGAGGCCTCAATAAAGGTCGAAACCCGTCTGGGTAGTGGCCTTTCCCTTAATGCATAGCATTATACATGTCCGCAAGGAGATGTGCTTTGCATTATAGGAGATACTGAGACAAGGAGTGATGAGAGCTTGGTCCACCTTTACCATGAGTTGCCTCAGTCCTGAAGATACTTCAGGAGCAAACTTTGTTTGCTTACACTTGGATAAAGAATTAAACTAAATTTATTATAGTTATTTTAGATGGATAACAAGACCAGCTAACAGATCAAAGGCACTGAATGGAGAGTCTACTTTCTTCTTGCATGGCTTCCTGTCATTTGGAAAATCTTGTAGACTAGTCAATCTTCAAGATGTTCCAAGAAGCACTTTTAACTTTTTTGCTGTTGAGGTGAAGGAAGAATTAGTGTAATATGTCTGAGCCAAATGGAGAACACATCATCAATATATCTTAGCCAGATAGAGAGTTGGTGAATGCTAGAATTAAGAGCTACCAGATAGGAAGGTGAAAGAAATAAAGGTAAGTTCAGCTATGAGGAAACCAGATTGCTATAAAGGAGGGGCTCAGCTAACTAGGATACGAGTAAATTATGTTATTTTCTTTTTTTTCCAAGGTGAAGTGGAGATTCTGGAGTATTGGTTGTTGAAATGGAGGAGGAATTAGTGTAACATGTTTGAACTGAATGGAGAACATATCATCAATATATCATAGACAGGTAGAAAGTTGGTGAATGACAGAATTAAGAGAGTTTTCCTATAGGTTCCACATAAAAAAAAATGCTAAGGAAAAATGAGAGAGGAAAGAGCCCATTGCTGAATCCCATTTTTATTTATATGGTGTCCTTCCAAGAGAAGAACCATCATGGATAGCAAAATTGAAGAGATCAGTAATGAGAGAGGAGGAAAAAACATTTAAGTAATGCTAAGGTGTCACAGACACCTTATATCTACCCTATATATAAAATGATAAGCCCTTTTATGTCACATTTTGAAACTCAGGGACTACCCTGAGTGTCGAGTCTTCAAAATTCGAGTCATCAGAATTCAAGGAGAACTGGCCTACCAGTCCGGAACATGAGGGGGGGGGGCAGCCCCCCTAGTATATATATATGTTTCAAATCTTTAATCCAGTATTTGGTTTGAAGCAGTGTACTGATATCATGTTTACTTTTGACATCACATCTTTATTCACCATTTCCTGTCTGTGACACCTTAGCATTACTTAAATGTTTTTTTCTTCCTCTCTCATTGCTGATCTCTTCAATTTTGCTATCCACGATGGGTTCTTCCCTTGGAAGTTGGAAGGACACCATATAAATAAAAATGGGATTCAGCAAATATTATTATTACATAACACCTCCAGGGAGTCCAAAGACTTATTGAGGGAGGTTACCTACTCTACAATTCTCAGTTTCCACCACTCTACCAACCGAAACTACCTTCATCATCTACACCAATGCCATCTACCACCAACCACCACCACTAGTATTTTCACAGACAATCACAAACATCCATGCCCACAGTGGGATTTGAACCCACAGCCTTTTGGGTGGAGGCCAGCAACAGCCAAACTTTAATAAATATGGTTGTATGACACTTCATAAGATTTGGGAAACAGTAATTCTTAGACCTCCTGCCAACAGCCAAAGGACACCTCTCTTTGGACATGATAGAAATATAATTTCTGCACTGCATTCAAACACACAAGAAGCTGTCTGCCCTTATCTACACTCCCAAAGGGAAACTTTCATCACCCCGCCCTATTCTCAGTTTCAGGTATATACACGTTTCTGTCTTCACACCATCTGTTGTGTAATGGAGAAATGGAAGATCTGCCACCACAATCATGGCCAGTCATGTCAAGCTTACCATACCATGGTCACCTTGCCCAGAATCATGTCACATGAATAAATGATTCTGTAGTCACCACTCCAAAAGTCTATAGTTCCACTCTGTCTCATAACACTAATTGCTAGTATGGCTATTTTTAATCTGTCCATTTCTCTCTTTAGATTCTAATTTTCCAATCAGTAAGAGGGTTCTCACATTCCGTGTCCAACTGAATGTATATGGACTGACAGTTTAAGACCCAGGAAAGCCTTATTCCTCTTCCCTGTTGTGCACAAGTATTGAGTCATTGTGTGCCTTATTCTCTCTTAGAACTTCTATCCATACTGTTGCTTTATGGAGAAAATAGAAGTATCTACTGCCTTCTGTGTTCAGCAATAACCTTCTAAAGAGGTTCAAGTTACTAGCTGTTTCCATTCTTCATGACTGTTCACCTACTACAGTATCCTTCACAGCATCATCACATCTGGAAAACAGGAGTGGCAAATTACTCAGGCTTGGCCCTTTCAGGATATCAATATGCTATGGGTGAGCTATCCATATCATCATAATATATGTTCTCAGATGCAATTATAATATTCTGAGGAATTTATCCTATTAAAATAGTGATAAATAACTTTGCTATTTATCACTGTAACTCATAACTAGAAATTTAAAAGGGGAGGAGAGGGGAATGTCATGAACATAAACTATAATACTTGATTAATTGTTAATTAAATTCATGTTACTTCATTTATTTCATTAACAAGTAAAAAAATGGAAAAGAAACAAACTGATCACAAGTTCAACACAATTAACACAATTTAAAACATGAAAAATTGGGTATAATGAAGCTCTGAAAGCACAATTTCATGTAATAGAAATTGTAGAAGACAGCTGAAATACCATAAAAATAAAAGAAATATGCAAATAATGATTACCAAGCATCTTCTAAGAATTTTCATACTGACAGTAGAACTATTCCATGACAATTCTTGGGAATAGGAAAGAAAAAGAGAAATAGTGCAATTAAGGAAAAGGATGATAAATTAGTCGAAGTAAAAATTTTAAATAAACAGAATTAAGGAATCCTATGAATAACTTTACAGTAAGATTAGAAAGTAATATCATTTCAAAAAAAAAAAAAAAACTGCATGAACTGGAGGCTCCAGAAGTTATGAGAAGATATTGAGATGACCTTGAAAAGCAGTGAACAAAGTATTCCTAAAGAAGTTGCAAATCAAATGGAATTATTCCGTGACAATTCTTATCATGGAATAATTCCATGGAAAAGCTCTACAAACAACAAAAATTCCAGATGAATGGAATAATGCAATGATAATTATTTACACAAAGGTGAAAATAGAATATGAAACAATAGAGGCCCATCTTAGATAACAAAAATATCATCATCTTCTTCTTTAGCTGCTTTCCATCCACTGCTTCCCCTCAACTTAGTTCTTTCTGTCTTTAGCCAATGTTCACCATCTCATGTCAAACCATTCTAGATCATTCCTCCATCTTGTTCTTTGGCAATCTTTACTTCTCTTTTCTTCTCTTGATCTTAGTGGTTAATTTTGTCCACCTCTCATCTGGCAATCTACTAATATGGCTAGTCCATCTCCATTTACGTGCTTTACGATACATCACAAGATCTTCTATTCTGATCATCTTTCTAATTTTAGTATTTCTTATTCTATTGCTTTTTTGTTATGTGAAGCATTCTTCTCTCCAAAGCTCTTTGGACAACAAATATCATAGCATTTCTTAAACCTTTCACCATCTGCATGCTCACCACTTTATCAGAGAAGGTATTCCAATGTCCAACCATGCTCCATGCAAAAAACCCACTCATCAACACTTTCTATTGCAACTTTCAGGAATGATCCCCTTCCCCTTCCTCTTGTTCTACTATATAAGAAATTTCCTCAGTATGATTTCTGAAAATACCTCCCAACAGTTTAAATATCTGAATCATGTCATCCCCTTCGTCTTCTATCCAAACTCTGAAGTTTGCACCATCTCAGTCTATACTCATAACTAATACTGTACAACCTTGATATAACTTGAGTCATTTCTGTACCCTCTCCAAGGGTACTAAATTCCCTTCAAATCCTGGTGACCAGAATCTGAGCAATATTCCAGATGTGATCTGGCAGGGCTTTATACAATGGAATCATCATTCATTTTATCTCTGCTGGTCCTTATCAACAATTCTCTAAGTTGTTCATATTCACAAAGTATGCTATATGTCCTTTGATCTTAAAATTTCTATCTATCATCACTCCAGGATCCCTCCCTTGCTTCCTCCACTTCTTCTAGGATAACTCCACTATATGCATTATAAAGAATCTAATCTGTGGAACCCAAATGTCAAAATTTACATTTATTTGTGTTCAAGTGACATCTCCATTCATTTGTCCACGTTTCCAGCTTATTCAAATATTCCTGAAGAACGACAACATCAGCACTACTAGTAATAACATGCCCAAGGTTCACAATATTTTCCTGAAATCTAATCCAGTGACTATCATTCCCTTCAGCTATGGAAGGATGAAGTGCTGGTGGTATGGAGATAAGAGAAACAAACAAACAGTTCAGTTACTGAGTGATCATTTTCAAGTGTGTACAATATGGAGATATTGCAATTCCAGATGTAACATTAACTGATGGAAGAATAGAGACAGATGAAATAGAAATGTTTAGAACCTTAAAGCATATTCTTGGTATTACAAGAATGTGCAAGGGAAGTGGAAAGAGGACGAAATAGTTCCACTACATACAAGAGCCTCTAAGATAGAAACTGCAAATTACAGGCCAATCTGTAACTCAGTAATGGTTAAGCTATTGGAGAAGAGGAAACAGAATTTGGAGATAGATGGACAGGAATATGATACTTTATAATAGGGACAACATGATTTTATAAAGAGTAGGTATTGCTTTAGTAATTTGCTTATTTTTTTATAAACAAGTGATAAGCTGAGATGGATAATGGAAACGGCTACTCAGCAATACTGGTAGACTTTGCAAAGGCATTCAACAAGAACTCTGCTGCATAAATTGGAGCAAATGGAGATGGTGATTTGGATCAGAAGGTGGCTGACAGATAGATATCAAAGAGTGATTGCAGGGAGTTGAATCTGAGGAAAAGGCAGTTTTTATTTATTTATCCCACACATGATATACTATAGGTTCTTATACATGATAGGTATAAGAACCTATAGTATATTCAGTACCGTAACTAGCATTTCATGGGCCCTGTGCAAGATTTTATTTTTGCTGGCCTTTTTTTTTTGCAGGGGCAGGCCTTTTTTAAATAAAAAAACAAATACAACAGAAATAGAAATTCTGTAATGTTTCAGATTAAAGTTAAAATTTTACTGCACCAATAAGAAAAATCGTTACTTATACAATTCCTATTTAATAGTTGTTCTTATTGGTCAAAGCATTATGGAATTAGCCCCCATGGCAGCAAAGTTTAAAATTTGAAAATGAAAATATAATACTGATTATTGTTTTGATACCACATTTCAAGGACTCCTTTGTCCTGGGCCCTGTGCCTATACACCCATTGCACCTGCCTAGTTATGGCACTGAGTACATCACTGCCACGTATAAGATGACTAATGAAGTATAAAAGGGCTCAGTATTTGATCCTGTGCTATTTAATTGGCACATCAAAGATATAGGAAATGATTTAAAGAGAATATTCAAAATGTTCAGTTGTTTGCTGATGATGATGTAAGGCAAATAAGAGAGATAGTCAATGAAGATAATGTATAAATTTTAAACATTGCCAAGTGTAAGATCATGCACCTTATGATGAAGAGATCACAAGTGTACTATACTTTAGTGATAGAACTGAATTGCAGGAAACTGATGAGACCAGGGATTTCTGGGGATTATTATGGACATATTGCAAAGGTGGCATATCTAAGGTCTCATATCTAAGGCTTTAATAAGGCAACATCTGTACTACTGATGGGATGTTTCCTATGAGAATAGATTGAAGGTCTTTGGGTTTCAGAAACTAGCAAACAGACAAATAAGCAGGGACATGACAGAATAATATAAGTAATTTCATAGCACTGACACCAAAGACTTTTTTCACTACATGGCAGGAAAGACGAGACAAAGGGATCGATCATCCCTTGAAAAATAAAAAGTAAAAGTATGCAGTTAGCCAAAGTGCATTATGGCTAGATTTTGCTTGCAGGGCAGTGAATGGGTGGAAAATTGCAAGAGATAGTTTTGAGTTCAAGGAGAATTATGATAGGTATTGTATGAACAATGGTTAGAGTGGGTCTCACATGATAATGAGACCAAGAAATGATAATAATAATAAATCAGTATTACTGTACCCAATACTACTAGATTTATGCTAATCAAGTTAAAGCTTAGGACAATACAGTTTAAATTATATCCAAATTAAAAATAAATAAGAATCATAAAAAAAAAAAAAATCTAAATAAGATTTTACAGCTTATCTTCAAATTACCTGATACACAACTTTGCCAAGCAAAAAAATAAAATTTAAAAAAAAAAAAAAAAAAGCATGAAAAAATTTATACTTAGTTGTGAATGACAGATTATTTCTCACTGCTGTTCAATTTTTGGCAAGGTTATGTGTAATTGGAAATTCGTTTTTTTTTTTTTAAGAGCATTATACCTGTCATAGCTTAGGATAATTAAGTCAAATTTGATGGAACTAGTGAACTATTACAAATGTGAAATGATTTTCACCAATTTTACTTTTACCTATAAATCAAAATAAAGTAAGACGATTAAAGGCATGCAATAATGAGAAATATAAATTCATATTATAAACATTAATTTAACATCTTTTGTTTGAAGAAATAAATTTGGTTCATGTTTTTGTTTAACTTTTGACTAGATTATTTCCATCACATTAATATAGAAGGAATTATAAAAAGAGTGGACAGTAAGATGGGAAGAACAAAAGGCCATCCCCGGAAGTTGTATAACGATGTGGTGAAGAAAGGTGTGAGGAGCAGATATTTTACATTTAAAGTTGTGAGTGAGTGTAGTGCATTGTGAATGCAGGAAGAGTAAATGATTTAAGGTCCAGTATGACAGACATATTGCTAGCTGGGTGGGCCTCCTATGATGAGTCTACTGATTCCATGGATATTACTGTAATAATAATAATAATAATTATGTAGAATGTGCACCCAAAAACATGAAATCCAATACAGCTCCCAGAATTGATCATATGAAAATTGAGGATATTCAACATGGAGGAGGACCACAATTTTATAAAGATCTGACCGAAATATATTTGGTACCTAAAAGAAGGAAAAATACCATCAAAATGGAAGACATAAGAAACAATTCTTCTCTTCAAAAAAGGTTACACAGAAGACATCAAGAATTACCATCCTATATGTCTGCTGTCACATATATACAAATTAATGAGAAAAATTATATCAAACAGAATAAAAAAACCACCTTTCAAGAAAACAGTAGTAAAGAACAAGCAGGATTCAAAAAGGGATATTCTACAATAGATTGCACACAAGTAGTCAACCAACTCAGTGAACGATGCAAGGAATACTAGATTCCTCTTTGCTTTCTATTTATTGACTTCAAAAACGCCTACGACACCATAGAACATAACACAGTTTTACAGGCACTACATTGATCCAGTCCACATAATTAAAGAAATTAACACTGGTAGCTCTACACAAATAACCTTATTTGACGGCCATAATAAATTTAGTTTAATCCTTTATCCAAGTGTGAGCAAACAAAGTTTGCACCTGAAAGTATCTTCAGGACTGGGATAAGGTGGTACAACACCGGACAACTTGTTGCAAAGATGGAGCAAGTTAACATCGCTCCTATCTCAGTATCTCCCATAATGCAAAACATCTCCTTGTGGATATGTATAATGTTATGCATTAAGGGAAGGGCACTACCCAGACTAGTTTCAACCTTTATTGAGGTCTCTTCAGTGAGAGCCAGGCCCAAGTGGAGATACCAGGCAGAAGCATTAGCAAGGTCATCTCTACCTATAGGAATTGCCAAACGATGTGCCACCTTTTTATTAAATTACTTTGGATTTAGAGAAAGATGTTGAAAGTTTATTTTTCACTTGGTTAGACTATAATAAATTTAGTTTAATCCTTTATCCAAGTGTGAGTAAACAAAGTTTGCGCCTGAAAGTATCTTCAGGACTGGGGTAAGGTGGTACAACACCGGGAAATGCTTCTGCCTGGTATCTCCACTTGGCTCCCACTGAAGAGACCTCAATAAAGGTTGAAACTAGTCTGGGTAGTGGCCCTTCCCTTAATGCATAAAATTATACATATCCACAAGGAGATGTGTGAACGAATTTGGGTGCATGAAACTGCCCCAAATTTGGGGCAGTTTCATGCACCCAAATTTGTTGAGGTTAGGAACGTTTTTTAGAGCTGCTGAAGATTCTTTGAATAGTCTTTCGTATTTAAACTTGCTGCGATGGATTATTTTTGTCTTCTTCCAACGAATTTTATGGTGGGTATCTAGGGCATGGTCTGCCAGCCCAGAGCGGCTGTACTGGTGAAATGAAACTGCCCCAAATTTGGGAGACTTTCATTTTGAGAACTTCAGCCCAACTGCCAAGACTACCAAATTAGCCCGCAAGAGGGCACCATTAGGACTTTAGGAACAAAATTAGTTCTTATTTTCTTCCTCATTTGCTTTGTTAGTTCCTTAGTGCACATACCATATCTTTATGTTCCCGAAGATGGCAATGTGACATTGCCGAAATATAGAAGTGATTCATTAAAGTTATCTTTAATTAATTTACTTTATATGCGTTGTCAATTCCGTAAATTAATTACCAGTTATGTCTAACCAACGTATAAGTCTTACTACTAGAATCATGATCATCCACGGAGATGCAATCGCACGAAAGGCCCGTCAATACGGCAAATTGAGGTTGAAGATATCGAGGCAAATAAATCGTCTGACGTTCCTAAAACGCTGCCGGGATAACAAAGTGATCCCCAACTGTGTCAAATTAAAGCACCGTTTCACTTCCGAGAAAGCCCTACGCATTTACAACCGCACTAGCTTTGCCCTGTTAAGAGAACAAATTACTGCGACGCGCGTTCTCCTTGCCGACGAAAACAAAACCTTACGGGGGCTAGAGGAAGAGCTTTCTAACACACTCGGCCTTGATCTATGGTCGATACTTCATGACATCTCATGCACATCGGCAAGAAAGGAATTCGAAAAAATACGTAGTCGACACGTGAAAAAATACGAAAACCTGACAAAGACTTCTACTTCTGTACCCCAGCCACCACTCAACACAGTAGTCAACCTCTCGTCGGCAGTTTTAAAGCCTGAAGCACTCACGGCACTTTCACGTGGTCACAATTTCGCCTTAGCTCCAAAAAGGATACCTGCTGAAGAAATCATGATCCAAATAGAGCGTGGAATTCGCAACCTGCCTAACCACATCGCCAACAACGTGAGACTGGATGTAGTCGGTGTTCTCACGAAAGCCAAACCTCCAAAATCCAACTTATCCAAAAACGAATATACAGCCCTAAAAGAATTAAAAAACAACAAAAAAATAGTAATCACCAAAGCTGATAAGGGAAGCGCCACTGTGGTACTCAATCAAAAAGACTACAAAGGTAAGCTAAATTCTTTAATACGAGACCGTACTACTTACCTCCCCATTGAATATAATCCGACCAACTCTCAGATCAGAACTATCCACAGACTCCTTAAAAAAGTCACTTCTTGGCCTGTGGAAGTCACCAACAAACTTAAACCTTATAACTCTAGATCCCCCCGATTATATGGACTCCCAAAAATACATAAACAAAATGTGCCATTACGTCCCATAGTGGATGGCATTGATTCCCCCACATATAAATTAGCCAAACATTTAGCCAAAACGCTCACACACTACACTGGCAACACACCATCACACATAAAAAACTCGGCCCACTTTAAAGCCAGTATAGAAAACCTCACACTCCAACACACTGACATAATGGTCAGTTTTGACGTCTCCTCCCTATTCACTAATGTCCCACTCAAAGAAACCTTTGAGCTCATCCAAGCCAAGTTTCCTCCCGATATCTCAGCACTATTTCAGTTCACAATGAACTCAGGCTATTTCGTTTGGCAAGGAAAGTTCTACAAACAGATAGAGGGGACAGCCATGGGTTCACCACTTTCCCCACCCTTGGCCAATTTCTTTATGGAGACATTTGAAGAGAAAGCCTTAAACTCCGCCCCACAAAAACCCACTATTTGGCTTCGTTATGTGGATGATGTGTTTGCTATTTGGCCACATGGCTCAGATACACTCCACTCCTTCCTAGCACACTTAAACAACCAACATCCCAGAGTCCAGTTCACCTTAGAAAAAGAGGAAAACAACACCCTCCCCTTCCTAGACACTTTAATCACCCACCAGCTTGATGGAACTTTGGTTTTCTCTGTTTACAGAAAACCCACCCACACTGGCAGATACATTCACCAGCAATCCCCCCCCCCCCTCACAACAATATGGGGTGATAAAAACACTATATAACAGGCAAAATTAATCTGCTCAGATGACAAGGCCCTGACTATGGAACTAAACCACATCCTCAACACTTTCTTAGCCAATGGCTACAACCCCAAAAAAATCCAAAAAATACTAAAACCTATAAACCACAACCCCCCTCCCCCCCTCCACAATAAAGACTACACCAAGTCTATCACTATCCCCTACATCCAGGGCACCTCTGAAAAAATAACTAATATCCTCAAAAAATATGACCTTACTTCCTGTTACAGACCATATAAAAAGTTGGCATCCCTTATCCGCTCTACCAAAGACCAACCACTTCCCCTAGACCTACCTGGTGTATACCAGGTCCCTTGCAGCTGCAAATTGTCCTACTTTGGCCAAACAGGCAGAACAACAAATATCAGGATTTCAGAACACCAAGACTACATCCGGTTTCACCAGTACAGCCGCTCTGGGCTGGCAGACCATGCCCTAGATACCCACCATAAAATTCGTTGGAAGAAGACAAAAATAATCCATCGCAGCAAGTTTAAATACGAAAGACTATTCAAAGAATCTTCAGCAGCTCTAAAAAACGTTCCTAACCTCAACAAATTTGGGTGCATGAAACTGCCCCAAATTTGGGAGACTTTCATTTTGAGAACTTCAGCCCAACTGCCAAGACTACCAAATTAGCCCGCAAGAGGGCACCATTAGGACTTTAGGAACAAAATTAGTTCTTATTTTCTTCCTCATTTGCTTTGTTAGTTCCTTAGTGCACATACCATATCTTTATGTTCCCGAAGATGGCAATGTGACATTGCCGAAATATAGAAGTGATTCATTAAAGTTATCTTTAATTAATTTACTTTATATGAGTTGTCAATTCCGTAAATTAATTACCAGTTATGTCTAACCAACGTATAAGTCTTACTACTAGAATAAGAGATAGCATGTTCAACAGCTGTATCCTCCCATCTTTAACCTACACCTCCATAACTTGGAGCACCACACAAAAAGAGGAACTTAGTCTTCAAACCTGATATGGAAAGAAGAATCTTAGGGATAAGTAAAACAGACCAGTGGGCAGGTCATATTGCAAGACTTAATGACAACAGTCTACCATGTCACAAACTGGTATGCAAGATCAACCAAGAGAAAACCTGGTAGACTTCCAACTAGATGGGAAGACTCTCTAACCAGAGTGATAGAAAACAAGTGGAGAAGAATGGTTCAAGATTGCCATGGCTGGAATGTCTTTCATACAGGGTTTTCTCCATGAATTACCATAGCATTCATGGAGAAAACCCTGTATGAAAGCAACAGGTCCATCCAGGTAATGTAGAATGTCTGGTTTTCATTTTGATTTAGCATACCTATTAAACTTGAATATATACAAAAACAAGAGACACCATAGCTCAGTCATAAATAATCATATTCTTGGCTAGAAAGATATAGACTCAAATTCTGCATAGAACTTGGAGCTTTTCAAATAGAGGTGAATTAGCTGTTTCATATCAAGGCAGAAGACTTTTCTTTTTACCCCCAAACTAAGTTTTTCATCTACATAAACTAGTAAACTGTGAATTGCATGTGTTCTCTGAACACATGCAATTCACAAACAGAGACGTTGCAGACAAGACAAACCATCTGATAATAGTATTAATTATGTTTCTATAAAGCCATGTTAGCTGACTAAGACAGGACACTGAACCTAATACAATGACAGGAGATAAGATGAGATGCATGTAGAAATGTCTTTTGAATATATTTCTTATGTTCACTTGAGACTTTTTGGTTCTATACATAATGATGAAATCAGAACAGCACTTTTAATTATCAAGTGGATCATATAAATTTTATTATTATTATTTCGGTAACCTCCTGGAGTCAACAGACTCGTCATGGGAGGCCCACTCAACCAGCAACATGTCTATCACAATGAACTTTGAAGTTATTTACACTCCCTGTATTCACAATGCACTCCAGCAATGCATTCAACTCACCAACAACTCTCCACATAAAATATCTACACCTCACACCCTTCATCACCACATCTTTATACAGCTTGCTTTCAGCCTCCCGTTCTTCACATATTAACATCCACTCTTTTTATAATTCCTTCTGTATTAATCTGGTAGAATTTAAATCTAATTCATTTCCTCTATCTGCCAAACTCTATAATCCACATTCCCTCAAATGATCTTGATAACCAACACTCCAGAGTCCTGATATTACTTCAACAATTCATTTCTGCACCCCATCTCTAGTTTTCCCAATCACAATGAAAACCACACAACCAAATCTGAGCACAACAGTCCATGTGTGGTCAAACCAATGCCTTATATAGAGGCACCCACTCCTTATTCCTGCATGTCAATGTATTTTTATCATAGCAGCAATATGATGTGCAGTCTTCGTAACACTTGCAACGTGTCCTCGGAACTTTAGTTCACTGTCTACCATCACCACAAGATCCTAAATCTCATCCACTTCCTGAAGTACAGCTCCACCGATACAGTTTGTACTCTTATATTATATCTCTGTACCCTAAAGTGGAACACCTTGCATTTAATATTAAAACTACAACCCCACTCATTGGCCCATGCTAAAAGTCTATTCAAATCTTCCTGTAGAGAATCATGATCAGCAATACGCCCATTAATTTTACCTAACTTTGCATCATCAGTAAACATTTGAGGATCATCGGTCATTCCACATGAAATATCTTTAACAAATAAGTTAAACAGTACGGACCCAAAAACAGAACCCTGAGACATGCCACTGGTTACATTCCTTTTCTGAGACTGCTCCATCATACACAACTTGCTAGTATCGAAGAGAAAGCCAATCTTCAATCCATCTAACCAATCTGTTATCTAATCCCAGCTTCTGCAACTTACAACAATCTGTCATGTAGTAATCTATCAAATTATTAAATCGCTTAAGGAATTGACAACATACATAAGAATATAAATTAAATTACACTTTAATAAATATTTCCAATATTTCGGCAACATCACGTTGCCAACTTCAAAAGGAACTTACAAAAAAGGCACGTGCACATAGGACTATAACACAGTAACTGAAAATGAAGCGAGGAAGCTACTGTTCTCCTAAAAGTCCTGATGGCGCCCCCTAGCGAGCTATGTAGGTGTTCTTGGCCGTTTGGCTGAACGTCAGCTGATGTAAGCCTCCCAAATTTGGAGCAGTCTCATGCAACCATATTTGTTGAGATTGGAGAGTTTCTTAGGGCTGAGGCTGATTCCATGAATAGTCTTTTGAATTTGAACTTGCTACGGTGTATTATTGTAGCTTTCTTCCACCGTAATCTGTGGAGTGTATCCAGAGCATGGTCTGCAAGACCTGAGTGGCTGTGCTTGTGAAACCGGATGTAGTCCTTGTGTTCCAAAATTCTGATATTAGCAGTCCTGCCTGTTTTGCCCAAAGTAAGACAGTTTACAGCTGCAAGGGACTTGGTATACACCAGGTAGGTCTAGGGGAAGTGGTTGGTCTTTAGTGGAGCGGATAAGGGATGCCAATTTTCTTTAAGTTAAACAGTAGGGACCCAAGAACGGAACCCTGAGACATGCCACATCAAGTCATGTTTTTTTAAGATTTTGGTAATTTTTTCCAAGGTGCCTTGGATGTAGGGAAAGGTGATGGATTTTGAGTAATCCTTGTTGTGAAAGGGGGGGGGGGGGTTTGTGGTTTGTTGGTTACAATATTTTTTGGATTTTATGGGGGGGTTGCCGTTGGCTGAGAAAGTGTTGAGAATGTGATTCAGTTCAGTGTTTAGGCCTTGTCGTTTGGTTCAGCCCTGTTGTATAGTGTTTTCACCACTCCATATTGTTGTGAGGGGGGAAGAGGAGCAATTGTTGGTGAATGTACCTGCCTGTATGGGTGGGTTTTCTATAAACTGAGAAAACCAAGGTTCCATCAGGCTGGCAGGTGACTAGTGTGTCTAAGAAAGGGAGGCTGTTGTTTTCCTCTTTTTCCAGAGTGAACTTGATTCTGGGGTGTTAGTTGTTTAAGTGTGTTAAGAAGGAGAGGAGTGTATCAGAGCCGTGTAGCCAAATAGCGAAAACATCATCAACATAGCGAAATCATATGGTTGGTTTTTGTGGGGCAGAGGCTAAGGCTTTTTCTTCAAAGGTCTCCATAAAGAAATTGGCCAAGAGTGGGGGGAGTGGTGAACCCATGGCTATCCCCCTCTATTTGTTTGTAGAATTTTCCCTGTCAAACGAAATAGCCTGAGTTCATTGTGAACTGAAATAGGGCTGAGATATCGGGAGGAAATTTAGCTGGGATTAGTTTCATTCAGTGGGACATTTGTGAATAAAGAGGAGATGTCAAAGCTGACCATTATGTCAGTATGTTGGAGTGTAAGGTTTTCTATGCTGGCTTTGAAGTGGGATGAGTTTTTTATATGTGATGGTGTGTTGCCAGTATAGTGTGGGAGTGCTTTGGCCATATGTTTAGCTAATTTGTATGTGGGGGAAATCAATGCATCCACTATGGGACGTAACGGCACATTTTCTTTATGTATTTTTGGGATTCCATAAATACCGGGGGAGGGGGGGGATTAAATGGTTTGAATCTGTTAATAACTTCTACAGGCCACAAAGTGACCTTCTTAAGGAGCATGTGAAGTTTTCTGATTTGTGAGTTGGTGGGATTGTATTCGATAGGGAGGTAAGTAGCCCGATCTAATAGAAGAGCATTAAGCTTAACCGTGTAGTATGTTTGGTTAAGTACAACAGTTGCATTTCCTTTATCCGCTTTGGTAATAACTATTTCTTTATTATTCCTCATTTCCTGCAGAGTTTTATACTCCTTATTGGATATGTTGGTTTTTGGTAGTCTTGCTTTGGAGAGGACACAAGCTACATCCAGTCTTATTACTGTTAGCGATTTGATTCGGAAGGTGGCAGATTCCGCGTTCGATCTGGATCATGATATCCTTGCTGGGTATTTTTCTGGGAGCAACGGCAAAGTTGTGGCCACGTGAAAGAGCATTGAGTGCTTCAGGATGACTGAAGAAAGATTGATTACGGTGTTGGTAGGAAGTTTTGGATTAACGCCGAGTTTTTTTTAATTTTTCGAATTTTTTGATATGTCTACCCCGTATTTTCTCAAATTCTTTGTCTGCTGTGGTACATGAGATGTCAAGTAAAATTGACCAAAGCTCGTGATTTAAAGTGCATGAAAGCTCTTCTTCAAGTGCACAAATAGCTTTGTTAATGTCAGCTAAGAGAAACCGTGTGGCGTGTGATTTGTTCCTATAGCAAAGAGTAGCTGGCATGGTTATAGATACGGAGAGCTTTTTGTGAAACGAAGTGGTGCTTGAATTTTACACAATTTGGGATTACCTGATTATCCCGGCAGCATTTTAGGAAAGTCAGATGATTTAGTTGTCTTGATAACTTCATCTTCATTTTACCGTATTGGTGGGTCTTCCATGTGATGGAATCTCCGTGGATGATGGTAATTCTCATAGACAAGCTTATACATTGATTATGCATTATTAAATCACTTCAGGAATTGACAACGTACATAAGAATATAAATTATATTACACTTTAATAAATATTTCCGATATTTTGGCAACTTCACGTTGCCATCTTCAAACAGAACTTACAAAAAAGTATGTGCATGTAGGCACTACAACACAGTAACTGAGAATGAAGTGAGGAAGCTGAAGATGGCAACTTGACGTTGACGAAATATCGTAAATATTTATTAAAGTTTATATTATACCCCCCCCCTTCATTTATAGACTCCCAAAAATACATAAAGAAAATGTGCCATTACGTCCCATAGTGGATGCATTGATTCCCCCCACATACAAATTAGCTAAACATTTGGCCAAAGCATTCACCTACTATATTGGCAACACACCATCACATATAAAAAACTCATCCCACTTCAAAGCCAGCATAGAAAACCTTACACTCCAACATACTGACATAATGGTCAGCTTTGACATCTCCTCTTTATTCACAAATGTCCCACTGAATGAAACTAATCCAAGCTAAATTTCCTCCCGATATCTCAGCCCTATTTCAGTTCACAATGAACTCAGGCTATTTCGTTTGGCAGGGAAAATTCTACAAACAAATAGAGGGGGACAGCCATGGGTTCACCGCTCTCCCCACCCTTGGCCAATTTCTTTATGGAGACATTTGAAGCCTTAGCCTCTGCATCACAAAAACCAACCATATGGCTTCACTATGTTGAGGATGTGTTCGCTTTTTGGCCACATGGTTCTGATACACTCCACTCCTTCGAAACACACTTAAACAACCAACACCCAGAATCAAGTTCACTCTGGAAAAAGAGGAAAACAACAGCCTCCCTTTCCTAGACCCACTAGTCACCCGCCAGCCTGATGGAACCTTGGTTTTCTCAGTTTACAGAAAACCCACCCATACAGGCAGGTACATTCACCAACAATCCCCCCCCCCTCCCTCACAACAATATGGAGTGGTGAAAACACTATACAACAGGGCTAAACTAATCAGCTCAAACGACAAGGCACTAAACACTGAACTAAATCACATTCTCAACACTTTCTCAGCCAATGGCTACCCGCCCCCATAAAATCCAAAAAATATTGAAGCCAACAAACTACAACCCCCCTCCCCCTCTTCACAACAAGAATTGCTCAAAATCCATCACCATTTCCTACATCCGAGGCACCTCGGAAAAAATTACTAAAATTACTAAAATCATTTGACCTCCTGTTACAGACTATACAGAAAATTGGCATTCCTTATCCGCTCAACTAAAGACGAACCACTTCCCCGACCTACCTGGTGCATACCAAGTCCCTTGCAGCTGTAAACTGTCTTACTTTGGCCAAACAGGCAGGACAGCTAATATCAGAATTTCGGAACAAAGAACTACATCCGGTTTCACAAGTACAGCCACTCAGGTCTTGCAGACCATGCTCTGGATACACGCCACAGATTATGGTGGAATAAAGCTACAATAATACACCGTAGCAAGTTCAAATTCGAAAGACTATTCATGGAATCAGCCTCAGCCCTAAGAAACTCTCCAAAACCTCAACAAATTTGGTTGCATGAGACTGCCTCAAATTTGGGAGGCTTACATCAGCAGACCTTCAGCCCAACGGCCAAGAACACCTACATAGCCTGCTGGGGGGGGGGGGGGGGGGGGGGCTCCATCAGGACTTTTAGGAGAACAATAGCTTCATTCTCAGTTACTGTGTTGTAGTGCCTACGTGCATGTGCCTTTTTTGTAAGTTCCTTTTGAAGATGGCAACGGGACATTGCCGAAATATTGAAAATATTTATTAAAGTGTAATTTAATTTATATTCTTGTGTACGTTGTCAATTCCTTAAGTGATTTAATAATCCATAACCAACGTATAAGCTTGTCTACGAGAATAATCTATCAAATGCTTTTGCACAGTCCAAGAAAATCAGTGTAGATGAATTTATTCAACACATTTGTCACCTTATAATAAAATGTAAACAGATTGCTGAAGCAAAACTGCCCTTCACAAACCCATGCTGACCATCATAGAGAATCTTATGTTCATTAATCCAATCCTGTATTCTATCCATAACCAATTTTTCCAACACTTTGACCACAACTGCAGATATACAGACTTTTGTTAGAGCCTGAATGGAGAACTTTACAAGTATATTCTTTATTCAGGATTTAACATGATAAATACTACTAATTAAGGAGATATCTGCACATCAGCTAATAATTATGAAGTATTATTTTATGTTATGTAATAATGTGTAGTCCATGTATGCCAAGTAGTGAGAGTTATTCCCGCATAACTGAAATAAGAAGCGGAGAATTTTGTGTCAAGAGAGTAAGAATTGTGTAAGGGAATTGTTAAGTTATTTGTAATTCCCATTAAGCTGTCTAGTACATTACGAAATTCTGAAAAAAATTATAAGTAGTAATCTGGAATAATCGTGTATAATCTGTACAAGTCGAGCGTAGCGATGGAGGCTATACCTACGCGGAAAATGACGTCAGAACGGCTACCTGGAATAATGTAACCTAACAGATTAGGGAGAGAGTAGCATCACCCAATGTGCATGAACGATGGGGTTCGTGGGTGAAAACCACATCGAATAGAGGGCGCCTGAAAAGGGTGAATAAAAGACGAAGCGCGCCATTTTACAGGGATTTTTCCTTTCGGTTCCTGGATTGGAGTTTTAGGAGGTTTGCCAGGGGAGTCGTGAGAGAGCGGTAGATCGACTACGGTGATGACGGATGGCGGGTTCTTTTCTTGAGAATGCTTGAAGATTTCCAAGCGGAGCTGATAGCGATATGACAGCCTATGCGGAATCGAGCCTTAGCAGAATGTCCCATTGGAGAAAGTTTCCTGTGGAGCGATAGACAGCACACCACAGTCGGAAACGATAAAAAGAAAAGTGTAGTGCATCGCCAGGCGAAAAGACAGCCGATGAATATACAGTAAGGTAATCCAGATCTACATGAGATGGCGGCATGAAATCTGAAAGGATCCAGTATTGTAAAGATTTTCATTCTATGTTAAAAATCGCTTAGAAGAATAAGAAATTTGTGAGTACTGTAAACTAAAGGACACTAGTAGAGAACTTTTAAGTGAGAAATTGATTGAATTAATTAAGACCCTGTGGAACAAACAAGAATTGTTGATAGGCAGTATTTTGATTGAGAATGGCTAGGCTTGCTTAATGAAATTTAGAATTAAGATAGTTATTGATAGAGTATTAATGAAAGTGTTCAATGCGTGTTCTGTGAATAATAACTTGTGAAAGGAATTATATCCTAGTTGTATTATGCTTACACTTAATCTTATCCTTTCGTAATTGAAGGATTTAGCATACTCTGATTCACTGTGATTTAGTATGAACCTTAACTTAGAGTAAATTTTGATCCATTGAGCATTTCAATTTTCTTAACTGTAAATGTTTTATGTTTTTCCAATAAACATGTTTTGTACCTTATACCTGAGTTTATGCCTGATTACGAATTCAAACCACCACTTATGAAATAGAACCTTTTGGCGGGAAGGAATTTAGATAATATTGCTTAAGTGAGATTCGAGTCACGACTGCTAACTGAATCTGCACAGCGCTAGCATGAGATTAATTATTGTGTGTATCCCTTTTGAATTTAGAATTATTTCCCTGAACAAGAGTCTCCTCTGTTATAGGATGTTGGCTGGCGCAGCATAATATAAATTTTGCCAACATCCGAAGAGGAGATAAATCTGAATTAATATTTTAAGGGCACGACAGTAGATTAGAAGAAGGGGATATTTAGAGGTATAATCAGATATAATATAGAGGAAACAGCAACATAACAATAGAGCAGCTGGTAAGACTAAAATTGAGTAAGGTTAAAATAAGAAAGGATTAAATCAAGGAATAACCAATTAAGTATAAAGTAAGTATAAGATACCTTAAAATAAATATATAACAATGGCTGGCGCAGACGATGTAACACTTTCAATAACTGGAAACTTCTGGTTTAAAAGGTATTATTTAAAATCAATTTATGTAATTAATATGTCTGAAGAAATTATCAAAAAACTAACATAACTATAACATCAGCATGTGAAACAGAGCTTCACTTTAACATTACACTATTTATTCCTAATCTACTGATTATTAATAATAAGCACAGTGCTAAAATGGATAAGGTTCACATAACAGGAGGGTTCATTTTTAGCATTCCAAATAATTTAAGAAATAAATAGTTCTTTGCTTTATAAGACATACCTTGTCTAATATGTTGATTTTCTTTATTAATTTGGTCATCTCCTTCACCCTCTTTCTTTTTAGTATGCTTGTTACTTGAGTTAGGCACCTCTATAAAGAACATTATTTCATTTTAGATTAATAAAATAAAACTGGATATATTTAATATACATTTCACAAAACTTAAAAGAATAAAAATAACAAAAAATTACAGCAATAAATTTCCACATACATAACACTGAAACACCAATAAAATGGTTACTCAGTTCATAGAAATGCATTCTTTATGTGAAAAAATGCATTACTTAAACATCAAATGAATGAAGCCATAATATCAAGACTACAGAATGGTAACTAAAACTGCAGATCAGTAGCTGACAAGGCTTTTCTCCCAATCAAAAGCATTAAAGAGTTAAAGTAACTGAAAAGGACATAAATAAAAATTTAATTTTAATATATCATGATAGTATAACATAGTTAAAACCACAAATTACTTTAAACCACAAGGATAATAACAAAACTGGTTTAAATAACAAAATAACAGATATTGGAAAAACTGGAACATCCATATTTTAGATTATAGATGATTTAACTGAGTCCAATGATCTTTCATATCACATATTGTATTCTCAAAAATAAGTTTCTATATTTTCCACAGAAACACCTTACAGGATCAATATACTCTGATGACCATAATCACTAGAGCAGCAAACTTATTTTATTTTGGGATATCTACCAAAACACATGGTTTTATTTAAAATTGCGTGAAAGAAACATCACTGTATTAAAAAAAGTTGGTGCAAATATTTCCTTAACATTTTGACAATGCAGTAAAGATTTATAAAGCAAGTAGAATTTCTAGCTCATTCTAATTTAACATAAATATAAAACCCGAGTGTGCAAAAATGTTTTTTTTTTTTTCAATATTTCCTTTGAGAGCATGGAATTCGCTTAACCCCTGCATCTTGATTCAAATACATGCCAGCCTGGTTGGTCAAGTGGTTAGCGTATCCACTCTCCAGCCAAAAGGTGGGTTTGAATCCCATCGTGAGCATGGATGTATGTGATTGTCTGTGAAAATAGTGGTGGTGGTGGTGGTTGGATGTAGATGGTGTTGGTGTAGTTGCAGTTCATTGTAGTTGGTGGATTGAGTGGTGGAGATGCCTTCCCTCAATGAGTCTTTGGACTCCCTGGAGGTGTCACGTAACAATAATAATAATATATTATTATTACAGTAATCTCCATAAAGTCAGTAGACTCATTGTGGGAGGGCCACTTAATTAGCAAAGCATCTATCATACTGAACCTTGAAATCATTTATATACCCTATATTCAAGGGATTGCCTCTCATTCTTACCACTCAAGTTCTAATTGCCTCAGCATTAATCTGGTAAAATCCCTTCAATAACATCCCTATCATATCACCTCTTTTCCTCCTATCCACTAAAGTCTGTCTCAACTGCTTGGCATAACCATCATTCCAGAGTTCTGATGTAACCTTCATTTGACTATGGATCTTTTCTACTGTTTCCATATTGAAAAAACTAGGTGGCCAAATTTGAGCACAACAATTCATGTTCTGATTAAACAATGATTTATACAGTGCAGTCAACAGTTTCTCATCCCTACTTGTCAATGTACTTATCATTATTTCTCAGGCATCTCACTGATTCAAAGACTCATTGTGGCAGACTGACACTATTTATTATTCACAAAATACCCATCATACCTCTCCATGACATATTCACTGACAAAGCACTCACAACAGCCTCTGGAAATCCACACCACCCATCCACCATTTCAAGAAAAACATCTAGTCCTAACACTTGTTGACCACACACTTTTACAATTTCCAGGAGGAATGACCAACTTGCTCTTTTCTTCCCACCAAGTTTCATGGACATATACAAATACATCCACCAGAGATGGTAGGATCAATTCTGCTACTGATTATCCAGTTCTATGATAATAATTATGTGTATTCACTTTTGTAAACAAGGGGTTTACAACAGCAAATACACATAGCAACTGTGTCAAGGCAACTGGACATGATATGCTCAATTGAGTGGAAAATCCTGCATCAAATGCTGAGGTTTTTCCCACAATATTTCCCATAATCAACTTTTGCTTCATGGTGATGAAGAAACTCGAATGAAGTTTGCCATGCCATTCTTAGCTTGAATGGAGATGGATGATGCATGGCTGTGGAAGATATTGTGCACAAAAATATGATGAGGCACATTTTTATCTGAACGGTAGTGTTAACTCACACAATTGCCACATTTGGGCTGCGAATAACACTCAGGTGTTCCATCAGATCCCCTTTACATTCTGAAAGTCACAGTGCGGCGTGGTTTCACTACAGCGTTTATTATCAGTCCATACTTTTGAAAAGAACTTCACCTGACAGAACCAGTGACTTTTACCATCTCTACTGTTAGGTATAGAGAGAAGCTGTGCAACTTTGTTGTTCCACAACTGCAGCAAAGATCCCTTGACTCTACCATATTCATGCAGGATGGAGCACCACCTCCCGCTGAATTGTTGGTATAGCAAATGTTATGAAAACACTTCCCAGAATGGAGAATCATTAGTATTGCATTTTCCAGAATTTTCGGTCCTTATCTACCAGCATGGCCACCTCGTTTCATCTGATCTCAACCCCTGTGACTTTTGGTTGTGGGGTCATCTGAAACACATGATGTATGAAGGATATGTTCCTGATTTAGCAACCTTGAAAAACAGAATAACACAGCATGTGAAGCAAATCAATGCAGATCTGTTGCACTCCACTGTAAAAAATATCATTCACAGAATGCAGTTCTATGAATGATATTTTCATGAAATGAAAGGAGGACATATTGAACAACATCTGTAAGTTATACGAACATGAAAATTGATTTGTTGTCTCTCTTCTGGCCATTACTGTTTAATTAATCCCAAACCACATGCTAAAAGCTTGTGGTTTGGGATTAATTAAATGTCATCTGGTGGCAGAATTTTGCTATTTTTTTATCTTCTGTAAATAAAAACCCCATGTTCCACAGTCTACTTACACCAAGTTTGGTAGAATTTTGTCCAATTTATTTTTTGCCAACACCTCTTTAATTATGGCCATTCTGTGTATGTGTGTTGTGTGTGTATTGTTGTGCTTGGTGGCAGTAAGAATTTTTGTGGGGGAATATGTGTGCAAGTAACTACACTAAAGTAACCAGGAATGACAAATAACCAGAAGAATGCCATGTTTGACTCCTATGCTTAACTTTATTTCTGATTGTTGGCTATTAAAATGCAACAGAAATGGCTTAAAATGATCAAATTACAAACATGACACTGATACTCTACAGCTTCCTGGTAAGTTGAAATAATCTTCTTCAGTTTCTAAACATATAAAACTCTTGATCAAGTTCTCCAGGAGAGTAAGCAAACTAAATGTGGCCACTTATAATAACACAGGGACACTTATAATAACATTCTTGTATAGCAACAATTTATTATCATGGCAATTAAGCCTAGATCAATTTTTGCCATATGTAAACACAATTTTGTTTTGCCTAATTTTGCAATTAAAAAGATCCAAATAAAATGACAAATTTTAACATTGATCCTGAAAACCATAGTTCATTAAAATTAATCAATGCAGGAAAGAATTCCAATCACTCTGCATAAAACTGGCTCCACAATGAGCTCCATAGAGGCCTGAATTAATTACTAATATAATATAATAACAGCAATTATAATCATCGTCAGGCTGCCATAGGTAAAAACTCATTCAGGAGGTCTCGTTGTCACACACACACCTCACTAAAATCAAACCTTAAATACATTAACCATCTCAACACTTAACTGTCAAGAAATATATTCCAATCACCCACCGCAAAAAAACCTACTCCTCACCTCCTGTTATTCACACACACACACACACACACACACACACACACACACACACACACACACACACACACACACACACACACACACACACATTCTTATGCAGCCTCCATACATGGCTTCTTGTTCTCTCGGTTGGTCTCAATGGTGCCCTTTGATTGGAAAGACCAAATTTGAATCCCAAAGGACATGAAGAGCCTTTATAAGGTTCTCCCCCCCCCCAATGAAGATGAGTCAACCTGTCTCATACAGAAGTGATCAGATTTTTCCTCCAACAAATAGCTTTTTTCATTCCATAAAACAGGCAAACCAGCCTGAAGACAAATACAGATCCCATATTCTTTTAAATGCTTATGTCATAAATTAAAACCTACCAACCTCTTGTTCTCTCAACCTCTTCATTAAACTGGTAATAATGTCTTACAAATTTATATGCTTAAATCATATTCCGCTTCCTTCTCCTGTTCACTAGCCTATGTAAAATTGAAGAAATATAGCAAACTATATTTCTTCAATCTGTCTTGGTGCTCAATCTTCATACTCAATGATCAAATCCATGCAGTAATATGAATGTGGCCTGATGAAGAAACCATGTTCTTCTCCATATCAGTATCTTTTTTTAACTGCTATCTTTTTTATCTTTTTCATAAACAGCTGTGCTGTCCTCACAATTTAGCAATGTGTCCCCTCAATTTTAGGTCCTTATCTACCATCATCCCCAGATTCCTTATCTCTTTCACTTCCTCTAAGATATCAACACTAACTGTATGTTCTGCATCCCATCTTTGAATCCTGAATCTTAAATTTAAAATCTTCACTTTGCATCACTGAACAGACAACCATTCACCTTCCCATTCAACTAGTTTATTCTTCAAATTCTCTTGTAAAATCATATCATCTGCCCATAAGGAACATTTAAACTATACTAAATTTCATGAGTCAGAACATCTGAACTAGCTGAGCATGTCATCTCCTCCAAACACGATTCTTTGGAAGAAGACTAAAATCCTACATAAAAGCTGTTTTCTAATGGAACAATTGTATAAAAAGTGCAGAGAGGCCTTGTAACATCACCCTAATCTAAACGGATACAATAGGTTAAGGTAATCTGTCCCTTTTATGAGAAATTGTTTTCATTTATATGACTCCTTCTAGCTAATTTAAAAAAAAAAAAAAAACATTGCTAGGATTTTACTACAGTTCAAACTGAGCTACTCTGAGCCACATTTCACTGTTGATTCTTCAGTTATGTTTCCTTGAATGATGTTCGATATTTGAATTTTATGCTGATGATACAATGGATACTTGGGTGAAGAGTCTATATAAATAAATCTTCTCATGAAAGTCTTCCACTGTTATTTAATACTCCTAAACTACTGAATAACAAGAGTGGTGAACACAGAGACAGTGAACATATTTAAGGTGTGGAATAATAAATTGTGTGTGTAATAGTGGGACCTCCATGATGAGTCTTTTGACTCCATGGAGGTTTAATAATAATAGTAATATCTTTCATGCTCTTTTACTGGAAGAATGAAATACATTCTGGTATGTATTATGTATGTACATGTTATATACACAGCTTGGAAAGAAATCAATGGACACCATAGTGTGAGGAATAAACAGCCATGACACTCACCTTAATAAGATGTAGGGCCTCATTTTGCTGTGATGACTGCGGCAATCCTACGGTGCATACTTTCCATGAGCATACGATAGCAATCAAATGGGAATTTCAGACCATCCTTCCTCTACCCATGTAATGAGGTAATGAGCTGGTGTGGAGTGGACATCCTCTGACCTCACGTAATGATTCAGTTTATCCCACAGGTGTTCAACAGGGTTGAGACTGGGGTTCTGTGGAGGCCAGTCAAGTGTGGTGACATTCATGTCCACAAACGCAATTGCAGCAGCAGCCTTATGGCATGATGCATTATCTTATTGAAAGATACAATAGTCAACTCCACAGAAACACCACAAAGTAGGAAGCATTGCATTATCCAGAATGTTCAGATGCCTATCTTAGTTCAATGTCTATGGCACCACAAACAGAGGTCTGAGACCAAACCAGGGAAAACAGGACCATGCCACCTCCAAATTTCATAGTTGGAGTTATGCACTATGGTAGGAGACATTCACCAGGCATCTACCATCCACACTTGTCCATCTGCTCAGTAGAAGATGTAGCTTGAATTTGTTGCTCCATAACAGAGCTTTCCAAGCTTCCACCATACACGATCTTTGCACCACTGAAGATGGCACTACATTTTGTTTCAGACAATGTGTAGCTTGCATATTGCAGTCCTACCATGGAAACCCATGTTGTGAACCTTGATTCTGAATGATTTCGTGCAGATTCATTTTCCAGTCAATGCCAAGAACTCCACATTCAATGTGTCAGCCAATGAAAGGTGATTTTTAATTATTATCCATCATAGCACCCTACAGTCACATTTGGTAAGTGTGGTGGGTCATCCACTGTGGGAAGCACTTCTGCAGTAGACCACCTGTGCTTCTATCTCAGTATGGTATCACTGACTGTTGACCTGGGATGGCCCAATTTGTCAACAGTGCAACATGGCATACTATTACAATGCCTCTTTCAAAATCTATCAGTTGCAGTGACTTATCCAGCATCATATTCCTCCAGTTTATAATATATATAGGATTTGATACTATCCGTGGTTTCATGGTTTCAGGTATGGGGGGGTCGTCTTGATACGTATCTCCAGCAGATGGGAGGGGAGGACTACTGTACAGTCTTGCCATAGATACTATTACAACTTCTGCACTGCCCACATAATTGTGTTGAGTTCAGTTCCATTAGTGACATTGTGTGCAGTCAACATTTACATGTTTATCAGGAGAGGGAGAGAGTTGTTTAGCTGTATGGGTTACAGGGGCGCGGCAGTGGTGTCTGGCGCCTGTGTGCAAAACTTTAGTTTCCGCCCCTATACCCCTCTCCCCAATAAAAAATCACTTTATAAAAATGTACCAGCGAGTCAAAATTAAATACGAAATATATTATAAGTTTATTGAACAAAAAGCAGAAATTACAAAAAAAAAAAGTATAAAAAATAATAAACATACAAGAAGGGTACAAAAACATAAACAACAAAAATAATTTGGAAAAAAATAAAGTAATTTATATTATTTGGCAAGAAAATCATTTGCTAATTGCACATTATATAGTTTTACGTAAATTAACAGATAAACTTACAGTTTTATAAAAACAAAAATATTAAATATTTTTTGGTACAAATTAAACTAACTATATTTTATTTGGCAAGAAAATCACTTTGTCATTTGTACTATGTATAGGTATAAATAAGAAACAGATAAACTTACAAGTATATAAAATAGGAACATATTAAACATTATTGGGTAAAGAAATAGGTAAATAAATATTTAAACATTCTTTAAATATTTAAAGAAAAATCACTTAGTGAATTGAACTTTTCTAGTTTTCATTAATGAAAATTCTCGAATAATATCATGTATATCAAATTGATCCAAAATATCTGACTCTATTGATATAATGGCAAGATTTGAAACTCTTGTCTTGTGCCACTGTGGAGCGCAAGTAGTTTTTAATAATTTTAAGTTTAGAAAAGGACCGTTCAGTAGATGCAACAGATACCTGTAATGAAAAAAGAATCCAAAGAGCAATTGTAAAGTTTGTATAAACTGTGATTAAGTAGTTTGAATAAATCGTCATCATCATCCCCATGTCAGTGATGGTTTGGTGTGTGTGGGGGGGGGTGACATATCAGGGGATATCTAAGTTGCATTTCTGCAGAAAGGGGTCAAAATCTTTGCCAAAGTCTATCAAGACACCGTGCTGGAACCTATGGTACAGCCCCTGAATACCTTGTTTCACAGTAGGCAGTGGACTTTCCAACAGGATTCATCCTCTGCACAAGGAGAGGACCACACAACAGTGGTTTTGAAGTGAATATGCCCAACCACATATTGCCATCTGATTGATCTGAAAGTCTCGATCCGAATCTGTTGGATTTCAAATTATGGTTGGAGCTTGAGAGATAGCCTGCAAGAAATGACACCCTCAGCACTGCTAGCCTGAAGGTGGATTTGGAGCAACCAGTGGCAGTGTTTCCATTGGATGTTGTGCATACATCTATCAGTATGTGACATCACAGATTTTGGACGTGTGTGAAATCAGAAGGGAGACATTTTGAACATTGATTTATGATACATACATCAAATTGATGTATGTATAAGCACGTTATACACGTGGTTTGTATGTGCTAAAAGCTGTAAATGATTTACTGATAGATTAAATGTTTATGCACTGGATTGGAGATTTCTTGTGTAATAGCCATCAGCAAGTTGTGTACAGGTGAGTTATATCCCAGAAGAGGAAAGTCACTAGAGGTGCACTTCAGAAGTCTACTTTAGGGTCACTGCTGTTTAATCTGTATGTTAATGATATTGGAAAGGTTTGAATGGGGAAATTCAGTTGCTTGCATTTGATGCATAGTTGAGAATAACTATGAGGAGTAGAACAGAATACACTGAGTGAATGGATATGGAGTGGGGTTGCCAATTCAGTGTTGCATGGAGTAAGGTTTTTAATATTCAGAAAACAAAGATGGGATGTAGAGGTGGGGGGATATATATTGTAGGTGGTGGAGGATAACAGAGATCTGGAGGTGATGGTGGATAAGGATCTAAAATTGAGAGGGCTGCATAAAGGATCCTGGGAATAATGCGATTTGTAGAAGTAAGACTTTGATTCAGCTGTATAAGGTCTTGATTAGGCTACATATGACTGCTGAATAATGCTATGCAATAAGGGAAGGGCCCCTACCCTGCATAACTTTATACATGTCTACAAGGAGATGTGCTTTGCATTATGGGAGATACTAAGGCAAGTGATGAGAACTTATACCACCTTTACCACGAATTGCCCCAGTCCTGAAAGTACTTCAGGCGCAAACTTGTTTGCTTACACTTGGATAAAGGATAAAACCCAATATATAATTAGTAACATAGCCAAGTGAAAAAACTTCCATAAACTATGGGGGGGGGGGGGTAATTTAACATAAGCACTGTGATAATGCAACAGTCGATCTGAGAGCCAAAATAGCTATTAAGTGACTAATGGGCAGTGTATAAGGGGTGGATATGCTGGACAAAGGGATAATTCAAGTCAAGGTATCAATGGTGAAAAATCATCTTATCTGTGAAGAGATTTCTGTGTGTCTGCTGTTTCTGTACTGCCAGAGAAGTACCTTTGATTTTATCACCCTGTGCAGCATAAGTTTTGGTGTTAAAAAGTGTCCAGTAGAATGACAATAGGCTCTCATCCTAGGTCATCAGCTAGTACATGTGACAGCACTGAGCAGTGGGCATTACGGTGCAAGATTTTGTCATGCTACTCACAACAGCGTGCAATTTAAAACATATGAATTTTTTATTTCTGGAATTTTCATTTAATATTTTCAGACCGGGGTTGACTTCAGGTAATTGAAACAGGGGAAAAAGAAACCACTGATAAGTAGGAGGATTATTGTATTATTATCCAATCTCATCTGTTCTAATTTATCTATCAACTTATCATGTAGCAATCTATTGAAAGTCTTTGTAAAATCTAAATATACCACAATGTATGCATCTCCCTTGTCCAATGCACTGTCACATTATTGTAATAAGAAGTAAGTAGATTACTGATACATGACCTAACCTATGCTGTCCACAACAAGTATGCCACTGTTTTCAACATAATTATGAATCCTGGTCCTCACTACTAACACAAACACTTTACCCACAACACCTGCCACATAGATTGGCCTATAATTTGAAACTTGAGTCTTTGTAAGATTCAAGTTTCAAATCCAATGTAAGACTCATATAAACAAGCATATCAAGACAGATGTCAACCCTGACATTCCCTTGAGACACATATCTTCAAGTTCCACATTTAATTTGAATAAACTTGATGCTAATAAACATCAGGTTTACTCAATTGACCATATACCTCCTGCTCACTCTTAGTCAGTACCTCCTCCTCCTCCCATTCCACTGAACTCAAACTCTGCTTGATATCACATTCATGAGGATTAGATACCTGTATGAACTGCTCATTTTATATCTCAACTATATCCTTTTACCCTTTAGACCAATATCATCATTTCACAAGCATTCTTTCTTTTGCTGGCTATATATCAAAAAAACTCGGTAGGTTTTTTTTTTTTTTTTTTTTTTTGGGGGGGGGGTTTCGTTAGCTTACTGCTACTCATATTACACTTTTCCGACCCTAACCCAGTCATCTTTCGTGCTCCCCATGCTCCTGATTATTATCCCTCATCTTATGCTGCCTCTCTAATGACTTCTTCTAGATTACATGCTTAATCTCTTCTTTCATTGATTGCACACTGATCTTATTTAATAAGGAAATTGAAACTCTCCGATTCAGATCTTTGAGTTTCTTATTCGGTTTTAAAACAATGTGGGATTTAATATCCCCTTAATTTAAATAATGTTTATATCACCGAAATGAAGCCTGTTGGCTCTTTATATTTAAGTAACTTAATGGGTTGCACCTTTTCGACAACTCGTTAGCAGAGTATATAAGTTCTTTTTGCTATACCCTTTGGTATTAATTCGGTCTGGCTACTCACTGATGAAGCCTCAATAAAGGCTGAAACCGGTCTGGGTAGTGACCTCCCACCATAATGTAATAACAGCATACATTTCCTAGGAAATGTGTTTTTACATTATGGAAAATACCAAGAATAGCGATCAGACTTTACCACCTTTGCTGCGAGTTGCCTGAGTTTGTACTGCGTACTAGGACGACTTGCATTAGCTCACACTAGTAATCGCCGATACTTTTATAGTTTGCTATAATTGGCATGAAACTCTCTGATTCTGATATTTGAGTTTCTTATTCAGTTTTAAAACAATGTGGGATTTAATATCCCCTTAATTTAAATAATGTTTATATCGCCGAAATGAAGCCTGTTGGCTCTTTATATTTAAGTAACTTAATGGGTTGCACCTTTTCGACAACTCGTATAGCAGAGTATATAAGTTCTTTTTGCTATACCCTTTGGTATTAATTTGGTCTGGCTACTCACTGATGAAGCCTCAATAAAGGCTGAAACCGGTCTGGGTAGTGACCTTCCACCATAATGTAATAACAGCATACATTTCCTAGGAAATGTGTTTTTACATTATGGAAAATACCAAGAATAGCGATCAGACTTTACCACCTTTGCTGCGAGTTGCCTGAGTTTGTACTGCGTACTAGGACGACTTGCATTAGCTCACACTAGTAATCGCCGATACTTTTATAGTTTGCTATAATTGGCATGAAACTCTCTGATTCTGATATTTGAGTTTCTTATTCAGTTTTAAAACAATGTGGGATTTAATATCCCCTTAATTTAAATAATGTTTATATCGCCGAAATGAAGCCTGTTGGCTCTTTATATTTAAGTAACTTATTTAATACATTTATACATTGCTTCTGCTAGATAGATTTTGAATAGCAACCAAGCAGCAATGATCTCCTCTCCGTACAACTCCTAGTTCCATGATACAGCTGAAAGCTGTCTCTTCAAGATTTTCATAATCTCGAGCCTTTAGCACATATAGCCTCACAAAAGTCCTCATATAACTGGCAATCACCCAGGTAAACACTTAATGCTCATTCTCACCAACTGGTGGGAGATTAAAATCCTGATTTATAATGACATCCTCTGAAGATATGATCAAATTCAAGATCCTTGATTCTCACATGATCTCTGTTACATGTTTTATAAGGTAGTTGTCCCTCAAAAACACAAGAAATTCATTTTTCTCTTTTTTCTTTGGAATGCTATCTCATCATCCCAAAGTGCAGAGAAAAATGTAGAAAAATACAAAGAATTTAATTTAGAAATGCATGTAGCATTTACTATCTATGTAAAGGCACAACAGTATAAGAGAAAAGCTTTGGCAAATTATAAAGCAAAGAGGATATCCTAAAACACCAGATAAAGGTTATTAAGAGTCTACAACAACACTAATTATTTAAATTTTGGCTCTGAGAATTACAAAAAAAAATAACTATTAATCATGGAATAAAACAAGGATTGTGGAAGAGAAGCTTGATGAAAAACAAGCAAGATTTAGGCCAAATAGAGGCTGTCAGGATCAGATTTTCACTTTACAACAAATAGTTCAGAAATCATGGGAATATGACAAAGATCTGTATTTAAGTTTTGTAGATCCGGAAAAGGCATATGACAAGGTGCCAAGAGAGAAGCTATTCAAAATGATACAGTTTTGGTGTCAGTGGGGGTATTATATCAAACAATACTTAGTCTTTATTTGAGTTGTAAGTCAGCAGTTAAAATTGAAAGAAATACAGGAAGGTGGTTTAATGTTAAATCTGGTGTCAAGCAAGGATGTACATTGTCCCCTCTGTTATTCATTATCTATAGGATCACATTATGAAGGAAAGTGGTATTAAACCTGATATCAAAATTGGAAATGTTAATCTCAGCTCTTAGCTTTATGCAGACGATGTTGAACTTTTAAATAAATCCATACAACTCTACAAGATTCCCCGACTAAATTGAATAACTGTAATAGATATGGTATGAAGGTCAGCAATAAGAAGACAAAGACAATGAAAATAGGCAGAAGAACTGGAAATATCAACTGCAATGTTAATGGAGAACCTATAGAACAAGTAAAACATTTCAGCTACAATTTTTAGTGAAGATGGCATATTAAATATGGAAATAGACAACAGAATCAACAAAGCTGGTATGGTGGGAAGTCAATTGAATAAATTTATATGGAATAAGAGAGAAATTAGTTAAAACACTAAATTAGCTATATACAATGCAGTGTTCAAACCAATTTTAACCTATGGATCTGAGAGCTGGGTCAGAAGTAAAACATTTGACCAGACTAGAGACAGCAGATATAAGAGCCCTGAGAAAGATTAGGGGCATGAACAGATGGTATCAACGGTAATTTCAAATTAAAAACAAGGATATTAGGAAAGAACTTGACATTGTTGGCATCCAGGAATGCGTTAGCAAAGCTAATCTCAGGTGGTATGCTCAACAGAATGGGAGAGGAAAGATTATGAAAACAAGTGTTCTCTGCCCAGCTGGTAGGAAAAAGACCCAGAGGAAGACCAAGATATAGGTGGATTGATACAGAAAAAAAGTGCATTAGAAGATAGAAATATAAAATCTAATAATGTCAGAGTCTTGACAGGTAACAGACTGATTTGAAGGAAAATTGTAGATAGGAAGTTAGTAATAAATGTAAATTTTTCATGTAGTACTATCATATCCTGTACACCCCTTGAGGGCATATGTCAGGAATTTGATGATGATGATGATAAAACAAGATGGCAGCATATGCCTATTTCTATTTAATATATGTACATGTGCATTATGGATGACATCATGAAAAAAGAAGTTAAGACACAGTAAGCTAAATAGTACATTTCTGTTAAATACAGTGGTTTTTTTTTTCTTTCAAATGATCAAGCAAAGCAGGAAAGTGAAGATAAACTCAAAAAGTCTGTTTTTTAATTATAGCAA
Source organism: Typopeltis vanoorti (assembly GCF_054136105.1). NCBI lineage: Eukaryota > Metazoa > Arthropoda > Arachnida > Uropygi > Thelyphonidae > Typopeltis > Typopeltis vanoorti. The sequence continues at coordinate 88,271,245 of NC_143552.1, forward strand.
CATTGTAAAGACTATAATATAATAAAAATTTCAATTACAAAAACTCAAGTAACAGTTTTTTTTTTTGAAAAGTTTCCAAACGATAAAAATTGTTAACAATTTCATACATGAACAAGTGATATAGTTTAAGTATTTGTAATGCAATATTACATTTAATAATAAAAATGATACATACAAAATGTTGAAAAGATTTTAAAACACATATGGAACAATCAGAACTTTAAAGATAAAACTAAAAAAGAAGCATAAAATAAAATTCTATAAAGTAATGGCCACATTAAATGGATATATAGATCAGAAACTGTCACCAAAAAAAAATTATTAAAATAAAAGTGACAGAAATGAAATTCCTAAATCAGTAAAAGGTAGTACAAGATTATAAATGCAGATATTAGAAAAGAGTTGAATGCATCCTAAATGATGAAACAGTTGCATCCATGAGAAAGGTGGAAAGAATGTCAGATTACCAAGTTCTACACCACCATCCTAAAGGAAAGCAAGAACATGCTAGACTGAAAAGATGATGGAAAGATCAATGTTGCAGCCAGAATAGACACAGCCTATCCATGAAAGAAGATGTTCAGCCAACTGTAAAAAAGTTAGCAACATAAAAAAGAAGATAAATGAAAGAACTGAGTCCGGTTGTGCTCAACATTAATTGCAAAGATCCTCAAACACATGTGTATGACCAGGAGAGAAAGCTAGTGAGCAACACAATGTAAGAGTCAGAACAACAAAACGATGGAACCTAATAAATTTTCACATCAACTATGGTATGGCTTAGTTGGCAATGGAACAGCACCTCTACTCTCCAGCTAATGAGACATAGGTTGGAATGCAACTACACATATGATACAGTTTGAAAAGAAGATGCATTTCATCGAATGGTATGAGATCATCCCCCCCCCACACACACACTGGTATAGTGAAACTTCTAAAATGGCTTTAAAAAAAGTTTGGGCACTAAAGCAGTATTTCTGCATTATGGAAAAAATAAATAAAAATAATAAAAAAAAGAACAAAAACCTTACAGTAACTATGGAATTAATGAACTACAGATCAACATTTCATGAGTGGCAGTTGCATGATGAAGGGGTTATTGCGGTTTATGTATACTTATGCGAGAGGTATCTGAAATAAGGGTGAGAAGTTTTTGGCACTAGTTAGCTCAACTTGGCCAAAAGTCAGAGGCATTGATGACACTTGGTTGAACAAGGATCAAGGATAATATGGTCATAAGTAGTAGAATGCAAGGGAAGGGGGGTTCCTAATGATAGCAGAGAAACTGAAACCAAAAAGAGTAGAAGTACATGAGGAGGAGCAGGGATAAAGAGGGTATTTCATTTAAGCCTATCTGGTGTGAGATAGAGACCAACAGGATGAAATATTAATTGGTTACTGCTATAACCCAGGGGATACAAGGGAGAATGCAGATGACATTAGCATGATGAGTGCAGGTCAAATTATTATCGAGGATTTTAACTATGGAGACATAGATTGGAAGGAGAAATAGTCAGGCAAGGAAGGAAATTGAATTTATGCAGCTTCTGAGCAATAATTAACTGAGGCAGCATGTAACGGAAGGGACACAAGGTTGGGAGTGCTGGTTCTGATCATAGCATCAGAGAACTTAAAAGTAAATGATCTTGCTAAGCTGCCTCTGCTTGGGAAAGTGATCATGTAGTCTTGATCTGGGAGATTGTCAGATATGCAGAATTTCCTAAGGGACATATGTGGAATTACAAAACAGGTGATTATGACAAACCGAGGAGACAGTTTTCAGCAATTCCATGCCATAAGAACATGGAGAGGAGAGATATTGGTGATGCATGGGAAGTGGTCATGAGTGTTTGAAAAAAAAAAAAAAAACAACAGCATCAGAATTTATACTCAGAATCAGAAGGATAAATCAGGTAGGAGATAGATTGATGAATAGCATCATTAAACAAAAGTTGCAGACAAAGAAAAAGTTTGGAAAGGAATATAAAGAAAAGGTGATCAGCAAGCCCATGAGCAGCACAGGGCACAGGCAAGAAAAGTGACCTGTATGGTAAAGAAATTCAAAATTAATTATAAGAGGAAAGCTAGCTGAAGCAGCCAAGAGAAATCCTACAGAGATCTTTCAGTATGTGGTAAATAAAAGGACAATTGACTATGGAAGAAAAATTGCAAGAACTGCTGATGGTGGAGAGGTAACAGAAGCAAACCAAATAGCTGAATTACAGTGAGTATTTTGCAGAGGGTGTACCATCTAAGTAAGAAACAACATTGACTGATGAGCGAACAGAGGTTGAAGAAATGGAGGTGCTTAAAATATTGCAGAACTTCAATGCAAGTTCTGGGATTAGATAGCACATTGATCCGTGTATTACAAGAATGGGCAAGGAAATTATAAGTTCCTCTGACCAAACTGTTTAATTTAAGCCTCAGTACTGGGAAGGTGCCAATGGAGTGGAAAGAGGGCAAAATAGTCCCACTGCAAAAAGCAGACTCCAAGTAGCAAATTATAGGCCAATCAGCATCTCAGGAGTGGTAATTAAGATATTTGAGAAATTGATAAAAGACATAGTTCAGGACTTAGTGGGTAGGAACATGATACTCTATAAGGGAGAACATGGTTTTGTGAAGGTCTTGCCTTAGTAATATACTTTTTTTTTTAATTTTTTTTATAATAAAGTGAAAATGGAGTTGGATAAAGGAAATAGCTATCAGTGATACTGCTAGACTTTGCAAAGGCATTTCACAGGATTCCACATAGAACTCTGTTGCATAAATTGGAATAAATGGAGATGGATATAAATCTGGTAATTTGGATTTGAGGGTTACTGACAGACAAATATCAAAGAGTGGTTTATGGAGAGCCGAGTCCATGAGAAGACAGGTGACCAGTGGTGTAGCACAGGGCTCAGTACTTGGTCCTCTGTTGTTAAATTTGTACATCAATCATATAGGAAATGATTTGACAGATGTTCAGTTGTTTGCTGATAACAACGCAGAGATGATCCTGCAGGCAAATGTAAATGGCTGCCAATTTAATGTAGCCAAGTGTGAGGTGATACACTTTGGGAAGAGATCAAAAGACTTGTGGGGGGGGACTGTGGACAGGGAGTTATGAAGGCATATTACAGAGGTAGCTTAAACAGCACATTAAATTACATGGTTGCTGAAGAACATACTAACAAGTAGAGATAGAGAGGGTAATGTATATAAGGCTTTAATAAGACCACATCTGGACTACAGCACACAGATGTGGACATACAGATTCCATCAGGATGAAGGATTCAGAGGCAGGTGACAAAGATTGTGGCGAAGTCTGTGGAATGCTCCCTATGAGAATGGATTGGTCTGTTTGCCTCAGACAGGCAAAAAAAAAAAAAAAAGAGAGCCCCAGATTTAAAGGATTGACAATGAAACTTGTGTTACTTGCAATTTTTTCATTACATCTATCCAAAGTTGAGTGGCATAAGCAATAACACATCTGTTGATTAACATCAGCAATATTCATATTTGCAGTGATTTACCAACAGAGAGTCCGATTTATATAAGAGTTACATTCCTCAAACCTTACATCACTCGAGTTTTACAGGAGTTGGATTTAACCTTCTCACTTATTAACTGCACCTGTATACGTTATATACATTATAGGTGTATGAAGTGACATACTGTCATGTTTTAAAGGTGATTTCTGTTAGTTTCATTCATTGCAGCACATACACACAAATTAGATTTCAGTAAGTAATTATTAATGAAAAGTATGATGAAAGAAAACAACAAGAATAAAAATGTAAAACATTTCAGCTACTTGAACACAATTTTTAGTGAAGACGGTAAATTAAATATGGAAATAGACAACAGAATCAACAAAGCCAGTATGGCAGGAAGTCAACTGAATAAATTTATTATTATTATTATTATTATTCAGGCCTCCAAGGAGTCAAAAGACTCATCGAGGGAGGTCCTTCCTAAGACAAAGTCTGTCAAGACTCATCGAGGGGAGGTCCTCCCCTGAGAAACACAAAGTCTATCATACCACTCTTTAAACTTACTGACCGTTCTCGCTCCCACGACTCCATCAGGCAATGCATTCCACGGCTCAACCACCCTCCACACAAAGAAACCACTCCTTACCTTCTTGCTCACAGTTTCCTTTCGTAACTTTATATGGAATAAGAGAGAAATCAGTCAAAATGCTTATTTGTGTGGGGTTCCTCCATTTCCTCAACCATCCCGACTGGTCTGGTTGAGCTCTCCTAATGAGGGATTAAGTATGTATTTTATGACTGTAGATCCATGTGTGTGTGTGCGCGTGCACATTCATGGAACAGTTTACCTTTCTGAGGGACGAAAACCAGAGTTTCCAGATGAAAAAAACCCTATACCCCCCCCGTATGAGACTGGCAAACTCACCTTTAGTCAAAAGAGACCAGATAGTTCCTCAGGTCATGGATGGAAATCGAACTCAGGTCTTTCTAACCAAAGAGCTTCGTCTATACCGACTGAGCAATGGAAGCTCAGTCAAAACACTAAATTAGTTGTATACAATACAGTGTTCACACCAATTTTAACTTATGGATCTGAGAGTTAGAAATAAAACACTTTACCAAAGACTAGAGATCACATGAATGGCAATATCATATTAAAAACGTGGATATTAGGAAAGAACTTGACATTGATAGCATCCAGGAATGTGTTAGCAGAGTTAATCTCAGGTGGTATGGTCATCGCTAAAACAAAATGGGAGGAGAAAGATTAGCAAAAAAGTGTTCGCTGGCAGGAAAAAGACCCAGAGGAAGACCAAGATATAGGTGGATTGATACAGTAAAAAGTGCCTTAGAAGACAGAAATATAAGATCTGATACGTTGGAGTCCTAACAGATAGATTGATTTGGAGGAAAATTATCAAGGGGAGTGCTGTTCTTCATGTAGTACTACCATAATATCCTGTACTCAGGATATTATGGTAGTACTTGAGGATACATGTCAGGAATTTGATAACGATGATGGGTATTAGAAAGGGAAGATAAAAGACAAAATAATAGAATAGGTGCAAAATTTAATTATTTGGGTTGCATAATAGCACAGTATACCTAAAAGACAGATATAGATTTAAAAAAAAAAGATGAGAAACCGAACTTAAATTTTATAAAATAATTTTACTCCCATTTTATTATATAGTTTAGATATATGGATTGTTAAAAGGAAAGATCAATATAAAATAAAAGATAGGCAAACTTGGTTGGAAAGCACATTTATGTAGGATGGAAAGATAACGGTCAAAGGAGGAGGATAAATATACCAAAAGTAAAAAAAAAGATAACTGCAAGATGGAAAGACCAGTGAAGCCAGAACAGGCAAATGCCTAATCCTTAATGAGAAGAATACAAGAAAAGAAGCTGACATATTACTAATACAAAATGAATACACCGAATAAACTAATGGCACCCTTTCTTTCTCAGTTAACAGAACACTCACCCACACATGTAGATACATATATATATATACATAAACTTTCCCATCATCATCCTCTCTCCCTCTCAACAATATGGTATCATCAAAACCTTGTCATGAACAGGGCCTGCAACCTCTGTCTGATCTACCCAGGCTTCCCTTAATGGCCTCACCTTTATTCAAACTTGCCTGTTCTATGGTTACAGTGTGCCAAAAATGATCAACAAATTAGCTGTTCCTCACATTCCTCTCAACATATAGACTACAGTAATGATATTACCATTCCCTATAATCAGGGCACCTCAGAGAAATAGCCAGAACTTTAAAGAAATATAATTTATGCACTGCTTTCAAACCTCATTTGAAGCTGGATTTCCTTCACCACTCTCAGAGAGGGAGCATCAAGGATCCACTTGATGCTCCTTCTCTGTTCAAGGTGTTTACAAGTTCCTTGTTCTTACAACTTATATTATGATCATATTGGGAGATGTGCCATCTAGACCAGATGAAATTGAGTTTAGTCAATCCAGAAAATGTTCTATGGCCAGTTCAGTCTGAGCAAGAAACTGCAGGGCAAATGTTTCTCTTGCACCCTGGAGAACACAATAAATGCATCTGCTACCATAACTATGATCATATTATGAGATGTGCCATCTAGACCAGATGAAATTGAGCTTAGTCAATCCAGAAAATGTTCTATGGCCAGTTCAGTCTGAGCAAGAAACTGCAGGGCAAATGTTTCTCATGCACCCTGGAGAACACAATAAATGCATCTGCTACCATAACTATGATCATCCAGGCTGGTTGACCATGACTCTTTTTAGAATCAGCAGTTAAAAATCAGCCTAATGTAAATAAATGATAGTTGGGTTTAACTTTTCATGATTTGGGAAACTTTAATTCTTATACCTCCCACCCAACAATGCCCATAGAAGGTGTGTACCTCTCATACAACTTTAGACTTAAAATAGTCTAAAATCTTCCATTTGTGTTATTATACAATTTTAATATTCTATTCCTGAAGATGACTCTGTGACAAAGATGAAATATCAGAAGAATTAATCTGTTTTTTAATTAATTCTGTGTATCATATTTATTCCATTAAATTTAATTAAAGATGCACATGTAAGTACCGGTCTGATTACTCCTTTGTAGATTTTTATATTTGTTTCTTATTTTTACAAATGAGGCTGATGAGACAAAATATTCTTAGTAAAATAAATAGTTTTTACTGCTTGTTCTTGTACGATGCCATAGTTATTTAATTCTATTCCTAATTTATTTTACCAACTAGTTCAATTATTTTCCCTTTGATTTTTTCTAATTTACATTTTATGGGTTCTCTAGCAAATAACATGATTTTAATTTTTTCTGTTGATATCCTCATATTTTTTTTTCCAGCTGCATTACTGAATGTATATGGTACTTTATTGTAGATCTTCATTTTCTGCTAATAAGATTAAATTATTAGCACATCCAATTATTCATAATTTTTCATTTTTCATTTCTATTCCACACTTTTCCAATTTGTTTACTTCAATCATTAAATTAAATAAAGTGGAACTTAAATGAGTTCCACTGTCTAATTCCTTTGCTTCTTTAAACTTCTTCAGTCTATATCACCCATGGATAACAGAACTGTTATCCATGTACAGGGTGATTATAATTAAAGTTCTGTAGTGACAAAATAAGGGAAGAATGAAGAAGTAAATGTTGTCATGTAACCACACAACATGCTGGATATGCTATCCTCTGCTGTCGGCAATGTGCTGAAATCGCAATTTCTACCACAGAACATAGAGCTTCACTCGAATTGTTGTGAATGCTGGTCTTGAGGTCCACTAAGGTGGCTATGTGTCCATGATAGACATCTTTGAGATATCCCCACAGCCAAAAGTCACAGGGATTTAGACCCATGAGCATGCTGGCCACATTGTATGAAAATTGTGGCTGATGATTCTGTGCTCGGTAAAATGTGTCTGAGGCAACCACTTAACAGGGGCAATGATGTAAGGAGGGGCACCATCCTGCATAAAAATTGTTGAATCCGGGCACTGATGCTGCTGAAGTGTTCGAATCACCTGATTGGCTAAGAGAGAGAGAGATATATATCGCTGACTATCAACAGTGCAGGCAATGAGACCAGCAGGCTGAGCCTCGAAAAAGAATGAATTCCACTGTAAAACCACACCAAACAGTGACCTTCGGGGAGAATAGAACAGAATCTGTCACGCAACGTGCAAGTTTGCGGTTGCCCAAATTCTGCAGATGTGCATATTCACAGCACTGACTAGATGAAATTGAACTTAGTCAATCCAGAAAATGTTCTATGGCTAGTTCAGTCTGAGCAAGAAACTGCAAGGCAAATGTTTCTCATGCATCCTGGCCAGGATTAAACAATTGCTGAATGCAGGATATCGTGTAAGGATAACAGTGCAGAATTTGCCTTACGACTGTGCAATACACTGTGTGCTACTGCTTCCTATGACACTTGCAATCCTTTCTTCCTCTAAAGCTGTGATTACTTTCTCCACTATCTGCTGTTTGATGGGTTTCTGTCCTTGCCAGATTTGGCATTTAAGAAATCAGTCTGTTCAAATTTCTGGATCATTTTGCATAAACCATTTGCAGTCAATAGGATCCGTTTTTAATCCCTTTAATGTTCTGAGATTTTGCAATGCATGCTGTCAAGGCACAGCTGTTATTTTGATAAAACAACTTTATAAGTGTATGATCCTTCGGTAATGATTACATTGTTAATTTTTGGTTACAGACAATGAAACAACACATTATACAGCTCCTTGCTTTTATAGAAGCTTCCTTTGAAGCATACGTCATTGGAGACATTTGTAATTTGCATAAATCATACGGTTTAGTGTTTCACTGGTTACCAGGAGTATCATATGTAATTTACATGTATTTCAGCACCATGTATCACCTTAGTGGCAACTTTTAGAACTAATGTTAAAGATACCAAGAAATTTTATACTTGGTTTTAATCTTCCCAAAGAAGCAAAACAATGTTTTGAACGTGAAACATATTCACGTCCGAGCTACTTATAGAGGCTAATGACTTCATATTACTTGCCTTAGTATGTATCCCATAATGCAAAGCACCCCCCCTCTTCAGACGTGTATAATAGGAAGGGTCACTACCCAGACTGGTTTTGACATTTATTGAGGTCTCATTATTGAACCAGACCTGGGAGAGATACCAAGGTTGAACGCAGAATATTATTGGTTTGATGGGTGAAGCACATATGCTTTTCATATTCTCCTTTGTAAGTGAAGTTCTTTGAGTGGAGTGTTATTGAGCTCTAAGCTCACCCTGTGAGGGCAGTGAGATTAGCTGTATTCAGCTGAGCATAAGATTGATTTGGGTCTTTTGTACTTGTAGTATTCTGCTTCATTGTAGTCCGAAGCTTGTTTGATCGACGGGTTTGGATGATCACTGCCTCGATGAAAAACTTTTCTGCTAGAATCATGGAGAAGGGAAGAGATGTAAGGAATGTTGCCTTCTCTATGGATCTGTGAGTTTCTAATAAATCAATGGGCATCCAGAATCATCCTCAGGCATTTATTCTATATCCTCTGCAGTTTTTGAATGTTTGTATCCGAGGTATGGCTCCATGCAGGAGATGTTTAAATGATGACTGGGATATTACCGTCTTGTATATGAGTAGTTTGTTACGTATATCCAGTTTGCTCCTGCTGTTGATCATGGGGCAGAGCTGCGCGATTGCTTTGGATGTCTTCGAGCCTGTGTGTTTAATATGATTGTTGAATTGGAGCTTTTTTTGTCAAGCAGCATGCCAAGATATCTAACTTCAGTCTGCCATGGAATCTTAACTCCTAATAAGTGTATTAGGAAAGAAGGTCCTTCTTGCTCTGGACCTCTTTTTGGAAAACAGTATAGCTGAACTTTTTTAGGGGTTTACTTAAATCCTCCAGTCCATCAGCCACTTCTCTAGTATATGAATACTGCTTTGGATTCTTCTGAATCCAAAGCAGTATTCATATTGATCTAGTTGGGGGACTGATTCTTCTGATTGCTAGTTGGGGGACTGAGAGATCTTGCTACTAGAGCAGTATCATCTGCATATAGTGCAGTGATGGTTGTACTTGGGTTTTGAGGGATGTCAGCTATGTAGAGTGAAAATAGAAGGGGAACCAAGAGTGAGCCCTGAGGTACACCAGCCAGGATTTTGCATCTAGTTGATACAATTTCGTTTATTTTAATTTGCATATATCTGTCTTTGAGGTATGAGTCATTATTTTTATTAGCTTGATTGGTACGTTGAATTCTATGAGTTTATAAAGAAGGCCCTGATGGCTCTCCAGCTGTATGGAGGTTCAAGTTGTAGCCTTTTGTGATATGCTCTAACAGTTTATGTATCTGTTGTACAGCGTCATGGTCTTTACGGAAAGCTAATTGCTCACTTGAAATAATTCCTAGCTTGTCCATTTCAGATTGAAGCCTTGTGAGGATAACTTTTTAGAAATCTTACCAAGACTGGGTAAAAGATAGGTCTGTAGCTTTCAGGAAGTTGGGAGTCCTTTCCAATCTTTTTGATAGGGATGATGTCAGCAGTCTTCCAGGTTGTGAGAAAGTGTTGAAATCTAAGGATAGCATTGATTATGTTAACTAAATGAATTATAGCTTTTCTGGGTAATAATTTTATTATTCTGTTAGTGATGCCATCTGGACCTGTAGCCATTTTGTTGTTCAAGTGGATTATGATGCTTGTTATTTCAGCTAGAGAAGTACGTATGATAGGTTCTGAATTATTCTTTTGTTGTCTTAAGACTTGCTTGACACGGCAGTGAATTTTGTAGATAAGGTTGATGTTTAAATTTTCATAAGAGGGGTTACATTGTGTTTCCAAGTTGTCTATTAGAGCTTCTGTTTTTTCTATGTCTGTGTAAGTTTTAAAAGAGGTATACCGTGAGTAGACATATCGATACAAAATTAATAACGGAAAAAACTCACATACAAAGATTATTTAATAGTATAATTTTCGCCTGTGTGTCACAGGCATCTTCAGTACATATTAAGCTCAAATTAAACAATAACTGACAATTCCAAAAAACGCCACCTAAGTAGCTGGTGTAAGATAACTAAAAAGGTCAATACATTTCCTCAAAAAAATAAAATAAATAAATTTAAAAAAAATCAATACAATAAAAAGTTAGGAAAGATTAGCTGATTTGTGAAGTACTATCTCCCATAAAGGGGACAGACGTAAGCTGTCGGATCTGTTTAAGTTAGGAGAATGAAGCAGAGATATACATGTTTCTTTATAAAGGCGTTCCATGAGAACCGACTTTTGTGAAGAACTCTTGTCTTTCTCCAATGAACTCTATGTCTAGTGAAGATGGCATGTTCTGCAAGTCCAGACTTTTCAGGTTTAAAGTATTCAATATAAGATTGGTGTTCTTCTAGCCGAATAGAGGCAGATCTTCCCGTTTGTCCGAAATAAGATAATCCACAAGAGCACGGAATCTGGTAGACACCTGGATGATTAAGATGTGGAAGCTTGTCCTTAGGAGAAGTGAGAAAGGTGGAGATTTTTCTAAACGGTCGAAAGGCAACAAAAATATTCAGTGGTTTTAAAAATTTTGCTATACGTTCACTGATGCCTTGTACATAAGGGATAAGAATGTGCATTATTTCTTCTGTGTTAGAAGAGGAAGACATATTAAAACTACTCAAAGTTCTTTTAATGAAGCAATTCTTATAACCATTAGATAGAAAGGAAGAAGTTATATATTGTAGTTCTTTCTGTAAAAGATCGTCTGAAGAACAAAAGGAGTGGGCCCGATGAACCAGTGTTTTAATAGTTCCTGCCTTTTGACTGGGATGGTGATGAGACTCCGCATGGATATAATGGCTTGTATGAGTCTTCTTTCTATATAAACTGAGAAATGTAGGTTACCATCTGGTTGGCGAAGAATTAGAAGATCTAAAAAGGCTAACTGATTATTTGATTCTACTTCTAGGGTAAACTTGATCCTAGGATGAAGTGCGTTTAACTTAGTGAGAAATTGTTGAAGTTCATCCGAAGAGCCATTCCATACAGCAAAAATGTCGACATATCTGAACCAATTAGTAGGCCTAGGAGAAATGTTGTCAAAGATACGTTGTTCAAATTGTTCCATAAAGAAATTGGAGATAGCAGGAGAAAGAGGATTGCCCATTGCTGTTGGCTTGCCCATTTATACAATTATTACATTTATATTAATTAATACTTATACAATTGCATTGCCCATTGTATAAGTATCAGTTCTTCTAGTTGAAGAGGAGAGTAAATTTGATAAAAATTTTGAGATTTTGTTAAGTGGGGCAACCTATACAATTTGAATCACTGGTCAGCCTACCTAGATCCAGTAATAATACTATTGATATAAATAAAGCAGTTATAAATGTTTCCGGACGTCCACTAACAGACTGTGAACATTTTGTTTTATTAAAAGGACATGATTTCGCTGTTACGCCGAATGAGGTGGCACTTATGGATTTCTTTCATAACATAGACAGGGGGTATTCGATCCTTATCCCAAAAAACAGCCAACAGATTACATTTTGAATGTGCAAAAATTCTTTTTAATGCCAAGCCTCCTCGTCCTAATCTTTCTTACTCTCAGTTTAAAACATTGAAATCACTGAAGAATAACAATAATTTAATTATTACGAAAGCTGATAAGGGGAAAGCTGTAGTGACTCAAGATAGGAAGGAATAGGAGAGAAAAATCTCTCTTTTACTTCGCAACTGTTCAACTTATAGGCCTCTTACATCGGATCCTACCCGGAGTCAATTGAAGAGACTTAATTCTCTTATAATGTATCTACATGTAATGAAGATCAAAAGAAAAAACTTAAAACCTTCTTCGGTCATCCACCTAGATTGTATGGGCTTCCAAAAGTTCATAAACCAGGCATTCCATTAAGACCAGTCATAGATTGTATAGCTTTCCCCACTTACAAAATCTCAAAATTTTTATCAAATTTACTCTCCTCTTCAACTAGAAGAATTGATACTTATATAAAAAATACTTTGGATTTCAAAAATAAAATTTCAGATCTTCATTTGGACATTTCTGATATCATGATCGGTTTAGATGTTTCTTTATTTACAAATGTGCCTCTTTCTGAAAGCATTGAATTACTACAACAGGAATTTTCTTCAGACATTGTAAATGTATTTGATCTTGTAATACATTCTGGTTATTTTTCCTTTAAAAATAAGTTGTATCGATATGTCTGTGTAAGCTATTCCCTTCTTGGTCTGTATTAGGGGTATAAGATGACTTTTATTGCGGAAAGTTCTCAAGAATTTCCAGATGAAGTTGTCCTCTGGGTTTAAGTTAGTCAATTTGGTTTCCCAATCATGGTTTCGGTGTTTTTGAAGAGCTTCACAGAATTGCCGATTAATCTGTTCAATAATTGTTTTGTCTTGTGGGGGGCTCTTGTGTTGTGGTATCTCTTTCTAGCTTTGTTTTTTTGCTCTTATTAGATCCATGATTTCCTCAGGGATCCGACTGATCGAGAGAAAGACAGCGGTTTGGGAAACTGATGTTATTGCTTTTTTTGATTGGACTGGTTAATGTTGTTTACAGCTATGTCTATCTCCTCTTTATTGTGAATAACAGGGGCTGGGCCGATGTGCTCTGGGAGAATTCTAGAGAGTTTGTCTCAAGGTATAAAGGAGTGTGGAGAAGTGAGTTGCTCTAGCATACCGAGCTTAAGCTCGGTATGTTGGGCTTAAGCAGGATGGGGGTTGTGGTCGGATGATAGTTCATTTAATGTTTCCAGTTGATACAAGTAATTGATGTTTCTGAGAATGACTATGTCAAGTACATCTGAGCTTCCAACTGGGCTGAGATGGGTGGGCTTTGTAGGTCCGGCTATAACTATAGAGTTTTGCATTGAATAATTGTTTCAAGTATCACCTTTATGGTTGATTGTGGAGCTGAACAAAACTGTATGCTTGGCGTTGAAATCTCCAGGCATAATAATGGAGTCCAAATCAGATGCCAATAATGGAATGCTAGGTGGGTTGTATGCAGCGTAAATTTTGATGCTGCCAGTATTATTAGTATGAACTTCAATACCTGTTATCTCTAGGTTCTTGGATTGGTCAAGGGGTTATGGCTTAGATAGTTTTCAATGAATACGGCTGTGCATCCTCCACAGGTAAGTCTGTCTGTTTTATACATCACATAGCCCCTGAGATGTGTTTCATTAACCAGAACGTCTGGATTATATCTGTGAGAAAACTCTTGAAGTTCGAGGATTATGTTGGTTGTGTTCCATGATGTAATCATGAGGGAGTTGGGTTTATGTTTACTTTTATTCATGATTGAGGGCTGTCAGAACTGAATGGGGACCTTGCAGGAATTTCTTCATGGAGGATGGCAAAGGATTTGTTTTGCTGAATTTCTGTAGCATGGTAGCTAGCGAAGCAGTGAGTACTGATGTTAGATTAGAGCTTGAGGGAGGAGGCGTCTTTAGCTCGTACGGCCTCGGCATATGTTTTGGTCATGGTTGCAGGTTATTTTCCTTCTTGAGTTGCCGAAGTAGAGGGTGTTTGAACACAATGGCAACCTGCACAGTTGCCCCAGAGTGTCGTGGGGGTGGTGGAAGAGCAGCTTTTGATGACCCATGGTTCTTGTACTATGCTCCCCTTGAAGTTGGTGGGATGAGGACCTCTGCATTTAGCCGGCGTAGATCTTGGTTTGGTGCATGTGATGGTCTGTTGGCCTTTGCCACATTTTAGGCACCTGAAGTCGGCCGAGAACAGTTTTTGAGCATGGCCAAACCTCTGACATCTGTCCTGCTGACGCTTTCTTTCTTAGGGGTTCGGTGGTAATTCTGAGGCTGCAGATAGCAGTCAGTTCGTACATCTTCTTCAGAAGCATCCTGCTCACTTTAATTGGGGTTGATTAGATCACCAATGATTTCTTTAGGGGCAATGACACTGCATATCCCCACCTTCAGGGTCTTTTCACTAGGTAAAGCAAAGGTATGGTAGGGAAGATTTTTGTTGTCCATTAGCCTTGTCATCTGCCCATAGTCAGTGACAGTAGCAGGCTGGATTTTGACTCCCTCATCTGAGATTTTAGCCCAGGTTATGCTCCCTAAGGGCTGAAGTGACAAGTCCATTTATCATTATCCTGTAATATTGCGGGGAGGGGGACCTGTTCCGTGGAACATCCTGTGCTGGCGAGTCCTCCATATGATTTTCTGTTGTTCTGCGCCTTTTGTTTGAGTGCTCCCCTTGCGAGTTATGGCAGGGAGTTTTGATGACAGAGCAGTAGTGAATTCTCCTCGAGTTTCCTCATCCTCTCCATCTGGATCATTTGTTTGGGCATACAGGTTTAAAAAAACCAGCCAATCTGATTCAAACATTGCCATTAGGAACTTCAGCAAGTCTAGTGCCTGCTCCTTGTTTAGGTTCCGGATCTGTTCCTTTATGCCCTCCATGCCGGTGAAGCATCCTCTGTCATCTGGAGCTATTGAAGGGCTGTGAGAGACTAAAGCAATGAAGTAGGACGGTGACCCTACAAGTACCATAAGTATAGTCTACAAGGAGAAGTCAACTACCAGAAATCAAGGGGCGGTGTTGTGTTGTGGGAAGAAACCGTGAAATTGCTTGGCTCAGCTCAAATTACCTAACTCTCTAAAACCATACATCCGCCACTGGTTCTCTTTTCGGGTGGGGGGCCTATGCAGCCATCGACCTCATACACATTTTGTGTAGAGTGGGAGACAGAAGAAATTCGGGCAGGGTTAGAGCCAGTGCAATGCAAGATTCACAGAATACCTCCATGAATCTTGAGTAAGTAGTATAATACAGACTAGTAGAGCACGGTTTCTATCAGAAGGTAATACATACACGTCTGTCTTCGTCAAACTCCAAATCTCATTCATCAACTCCTTGTAATCAGCTTTTTCACATAGCATACCACTTCAACCTTATCTCTCCCAGGTCTGGCTCCCAATGATGAGACCTCAATAAAGGTCAAAACTGGTCTGGGTAGTGGCGCTTCCCATTATGCATAGCATTATATATTTTATGCATAGCATTATGGGATGCATACTAAGGCAAATGATATGAAGTCATTAACCGTTATGTCCAAGTAGGTCAGACACGAATATATTTCATGTGCAAAACATTGTTTTCATTCCTTGGGAAAAAGCATTAAAACCAAGTATAAAATTTCTTGGTATATTTAATGTATAATAAACCCAAGATAAAAAACTTTCTACATTGTTAGTTTGTGCGCAAAATAAAATTCCATTGCCGCACATGTTAAATCATTGCGCTGAGTAGTTACCACTAGAGCCTTTTGAAATGTGAATTATAATCACCCTGTATAGATTCTAAATTAGCTCTGAAATTTATTTCAGGATTTTTCTTATTTTTAGTGCGGTTATTATGTCTTTTAACTGTATTCTATCAAATGCTTTTAGTTGAGTCAATAAAATATTTAAATAGGTTTATTATTAAATGCCTCCGTAGCGCAATTGGAAGAACGATGGTACGTTGTGCCATTCGATTGGAAAAGGCCTAAGTTCGATTCTCATCATGATGGGAGGAATCTTTATATGGACTTTTTAAATCGAAGGTGAGTTAGCAGATCTCATATGGAGGTAGCAGAGTTTTTTCTCCCAGAAACTCAGGTTTTTCATCCCGCATACAGACAAATCGGCCCTCCAAAACACACGCAATTTACAGATGAAAAATACTAGCCGTGGTGAGCAGCAGAGTATTATTATTCGTGACTCCTTGGAGGCGTACATGAATAATAATATTCTAATGATTTCTTATTTGCTTTAATATATATATTTCACCCATTGTTCTATTTCTCCTAAATCCTTGCTACTCATCAGATAATTCAATCAAGTTATTTATTATATTTCTAGTTACTTCTGGGCATAAAGTTCGTGTTATTTAAAACATATACATATTTGTATTTTTCTTTCTTTAAATATTGTACTGAGAATATCACAATTGTTTCCCTTCCATATTTTAATAATTCATTCTGTAACATATCTGTTCTAGATGAGTTTCTAATTTTTATTTCTTTAACATTTCTTCAATATCGTTTTGTTATTTCAAAAGTTATGTTGTCTTCTCTTCATAAATATTATTTTTGGTTATTTATCTTTATTCTTTTCTGTGTGTAGATTTTGAAAATAATCTTTTCATTTATTTTCTGGATTCTTCTTTCAGTGCCATACAATCATGTTCTAATGAGTAGAGTGCCCTAGGACTCCTTTGAGGGGTCTCGTAGTAATAATAATTCATTAGAGTAGTTATTCCAGATAGTCCTGTTTATTTTTCCTCGAGTTATTTAAGAAAGAAGGCAAGAGATCTTGGCATATTAGTGGATAGGGATTTGAAGTTTAAAAGTCGCTTAGCAAAAGCTGCAAATACAACTCTAAGGATAATTGCGATATTGAAGCAAACCTTGACATGTAAGAATAAGGTAGTCATTTTGCCTCTTTATAAGGCTTTGATAAGACCACACCTGGTTTATTGTGCACAGATTTGGTCTACCATATTCCAAGAGTTATAAAGATTACATCCAGATTATGGAATTTAGATTATAAGGACAGACTGCAAGTATGTGGATTACAGGCTTAACAGAAGAAAGAAGGGTGATAGGATAGAGGTCTATAAACTTTTGAATGGATATTATAGGATAGCATCTGATGAAATTTTTCATTATATGGAAGGTAGGGAGAGAACATGGGGGACATCCATGGAAGTTAAGTCTGTTCACAGTCAAGAAAGGGGGTTAAGAGCCATGTTTTTTTTTCTCACAAAGTAAGTGGAAAAGTTTGCCTTTAGGGGTAGTGAGTGCATATAGTGTGAATGAATTTATATTCTTCATACAAAGAAAGAAAGAGCTTTATATTCTTCATACAAGGCTGTTTTTTCTTTTCTTAAGCTTTATAGCAATGACATTCGTCTCTGATTTTACATTACTTTTTTTTTGCAACTTAATACAATGTTTTTAAAAACTGTATGTTTCTTCTGCTGTTTTTGTCTTTTATTGTTTTTGGTTTATCTGAAAATCTTTTTCAGGTACAGGTATTTAATACTTTCTTCCTGCATTATTTCTATTCTATACAGGTATGCCCTGGCTATACAACATGTTAAGTTCCGGACCACCATCATTATAGTGAATCACTTTTTTTTCTCCCACTTGTAGATGGACGTAATGGTTTAATTTAACATTTTAAACAGTCATGAATGTGCATAATTGACATAAATAAACCATTTATTTAGTGATATGCGAACAAAAAATTTAGAATAATTTTTGCAAATGATAAAAGTTAATTCTGAAGAGCTTGGCTTAAGTAAACACACCAATCAGAATGACCATTAATCTACACCATTTAAAATTTTTCCAATATTATCATCACCCTTTCTTTTAGGCTTACACGGTGATCTGAATGCATTTTTGAAAATTATGGAAACAACTACCGTGTTTGAATAAAAACTTTAGTTTAATATAACTAAAATCTACATTCATGTTGAATGTAGATTTTAGTTATATTAAACTAAAGTTTTTATTCAAACACGGTAGTTGTCTCCATAATTTTCAAAAATGCAATATTATCATCACTTTCACAGAAAACTGTAGTATTGTAAAATCTCACATGAATGTTGTTGTATCATGCTCGTTTTTACAAGTTTTGCCTAGAAAAAAAAAATTGTAAGGGATTATTATTGTTTATAAAAATACTAATTTTTGTATGCATTTTAACGTTAAAACTTTATTACAAAATTTTGTGTTTCATGAGTTGTGATGTTAGCATATCTCATGGTTAGAATGACCTCAAGATGGTAATCTCAGGAGACAAGATGTGCATGGCTTGAGGTATAAAAACTTTTGCTTCAGGAAGGAAGGCATCTTTTTCCTTCCCTGGGATTGTCAGCATGTAAAGGTCTACTGCCGGTCATCAAAGCATCTCACGTTTTTCTTCAGCCACAGCAGATCTTATGTTATCCTTTTTTTGTATTTGTGTTCTTTTTGTCTAACTAGTACTAACAGTGTTTATTTTTGTTACTTGTTTATATATATATTAATATCACAAACACTGCTGGTCATGTGTCGCGCTAGTTATTAAAAGTCGCACGACTATTAATTATTTTATTTTTTTTTTATAGACACAGAGTAAAGAATCATGAGCAAGATGATCCCACTCTCCTCTAATTCCTAGGGTCCTGGTCCTTGGTGGGAGTGGGATCATCTTGCTCATGATTCTTTACTCTGTCTAGAGTCCTCACGAAGATCCTTAAAGAGATTATAGGAGCTGAAAATATATACTCCTTCACTCCTTTATGGTGGAGGTAGATTTTTAGTTATGGTAAAGAACCTAATTTCAAGAGATTCTTGAAATCAAGAGACTTCTAGAGGGTTTCCCCTATCCAGGGGAAGCGGATAATGCAACCATGATATGCTCCCAAGTTAGACAACTTAAAATTGAGCACTTCCCCATGTGCTTTGAGGTATAGGCGAGGCCAGAGATGATTTATTTATACATCAAAAAGAGTGTCTCCAAGAAATACCATGCATGATACTCTGGTGAAGTCACGTTCACTATGGACATGCATCAGCCAGAACCCAACCTTGTTAACATTGGAACATCCTGGGTAATGGTGAACTATCCCAGAGTACTACTGAGAGTGTGTGCGATGTGGCTTGACCAAACATCTGGGAAGTGACTGCCCCCGAGCCAAGTGCTTCAATTACATGAATGTTGAGCACATCTCCAGCCAGTGCCCCCCACCCCCCATCTGTACGTGTAATAGCACAGAACATAATATCATGTCCTCTGTGCACATTCGCAGAGTGGGCAGCTAATAGAACAACTTAACCCATAGCCTGTTGGAGATGCCGCTAAATTTCCAGAACATTCCACAATTAGCGGGGGGGGAAAAACTTTCATGCAAACCGTCTTGAGCAAAATAAACAATCCCCTCCAGCAAAAACAACTACTGAAGCTACAGATTCCTCTTCAGCCATTTCCACCTTACCATCAGCTATAGAAGAGGAACACACAGCTGTAGCAAGATGAAATCAAGTTCAGCATTTCATCAGCAGCCGACTCCTCAACAACACATCAGAGGAGAGTTCTGAGGATCCAAAGGCCTCCCCCCCCAGTAACTAGCATCTCACCTGTACAGAAAATGCAAATTGAGGAGGGGGAAAACAACTACCACCTCAAAAGGATCCACCAAAAAAAAGACACAGAAGCCACTCAAAAAAACTGAAGAAACAACATTGGAATCTGAAATGGAGGTGGAAACCCTTCCCCTGAAACACAAAAGCATCAATTCCAAAATAAAATAAAATATACTGGCTCCCAGTTTAACTGCTACGAGTATATGACACCAGATAAACTCGTTAGCTTTAAGATCAAAAACAGTCGACACGAGTTCAAGGTCCTCTCAAGCTTGTGCAGAAAGCTGGAAGCCAGTCTGCATGGTGCTGGATATTCTCCCCCCCCCCCCCCCTGCACACACACACACACAGATTTAATTGAGAATCAATGACCTAGGCTGGTATAATCTTTTAAAACATCATAATGCCACCAGCACCCTCCTTCTGCGTTGCCTCTCTTAACATCACAGGGCTCCATTCAAACAAGTGTGGAAGCTAATGCTAGCTAGTTTTAACTGCGTGGTAGTTCCAGCCTGGGATAAAGTAGGCTGAAATCCACATATAGATGCTGCTGGCTACAGGCACCTGGAAATTCATCTAAGGAATGCCCAGCTTACAGAAGTCTGGAGAGCTCACAATCCTTACTGTCAGGATTACATGTGGACAGGCCAAGGAATTGGTACAAGGCTCGACCACTTTTATCTATCACCATCCCTTGTCCCCAGAGTTGAGACCATAAGGCATGTCGACATCAATACTAACATCTCGGACCACAAAAAGGTTGTACTCAACCACTAGCATTTATTATTATTATAATTATTATTATTTCAGGCAACTCCAAGGAGTCGACAGACTCATCGAGGGAGGCCCAACATCATGTTAAGAACAACTATTCGACATTCACACAGTATCTATCATACCTCGCCTTGAACTCATTCACAGTCATAGCACCCACAACAGACTCTGGCAGCTTATTTCACTCATTCACCACTCTCCAAGTAAAAAACCTAGCTCTAACACCCTTGCTAACCACACTCTTGCCCAGCTTCCATGTATGGCCCCTAGTCCTCCCACCACCAGTCCTATTCTCAAAAATATTTTCTAAATTAATCTTATAGAAACCCTTCAGTAATTTGAATGTCTCAATCATATCATCCCTTTTCCGCCTATCAACCAATTTTTGCAACCCACAATTCTTCAACCTGTTCTCACAGGGTTCATTCCATAGACCTGCTATCATCTTGGTCACTCGTCTCTGGATCCTCTCCACCTCCTTCCCATCAAGAAGAAAACCTGGCGTCCATATCTGGGCACAGTAGTCGAGATGAGGTCTTATCAGGGCTCGATACAGAGGAACAATAACCTGTTTGTCTCTGCTTGTTAAAGTATTTTTCAGCAACCAAGTGATTTGATGAGCTGATTTTGCCACTTTTGCGATGTGTCCCCTAAACTTCAACTCCCTATCCACCAACACTCCCAAATCCCTGGCCTCGTCAATCTCCTGGAGTACAGTTCCACCAATGTGATATACTGCTGCTAATCTTTTCATCCCAAAATGCAAAATCTTACACTTTGCCACATTAAATCGACATCCATTTTCCTTAGCCCAGTCCTCCAAACTATCCAAATCATCTTGCAAAATTTTGACATCCTGTGCACTCACTATTGCTCTACCCAACTTTGCATCATCAGCAAACAAGTGAACACTTCCTCTCAGATCCTTTCCTATATTGTTAATGAACAAATTGAAAAGTAGTTGTCCAAGAACAGAACCCTGTGGCACACCACTAGTCACAAGCCATCTTTTGGACTCTACTCCTGAATAAACCACCCTCCTATCCATCTCACCAACCTTATATCCATCCCCATATGCTGCAGTTTACTGATTACAATTCCATGTGGTATCCTATCAAAGGCCTTACAAGGTCCAGTAGAATCACTGTAAACCCATTATCATTATCCAGTTCAGCCGTCACTGTGTTATAAAATGTGAGCAAGTTACTGAGGCATGATCTATCCTTCACAAAACCATGTAGTCCCCCCATACAGTATCCCACTTTTATCTATCCAATCCTGTATTTATCTCTAGAACTAATTTCTCCAAGACCTTTATGATTCTTGATACGCTAATTGGTCGGAAATTTACAACAGCAGTCTTTTGGAACCTCCTTTATGCAGTGGAACTATTTTCCCCTTTTTCCATCCCCTTGGGATTAATCCACACCCGAGACTCAAATTAAACAAAATGGTCAAGGGCACTGACAATTCTTTAGCCGTTTCACTTACGACACAAGCTGGTATACCATCCAATCCCACAGATGTATTCACACTGAGGTTTTGTAATAGACTACTCACCTCCACTTCACCACATTTCCCATATAATCTATTGGTTCATTCATTCCTGCAATGTCACCACCTGGATGATATATTCTTGCAAAGTGCTTGGTCAGTAATTCAACTATATCAACTGATTCTGTTACCTCCTTACCATCGGCATTCTTTAAAATCATTCTGCTATATTCATTTTTTTCTTTTACTTGCAACATATTGAAAAAACTGTTCGGGATTCTCTTTAGCCTGCATGGCCAATGTTCTTTCATAATCCATTTTTGCTTTTCTTACCACACTTGTTACCCCTCTGGCCCGTGCTTTATACCATTCATGCTGCCGGTCACCTTTCTACTTAAATTCCCTCCATAGTTGTTTATTTTTTTGCAGCTCAAGCTTAATGGTGTTATTCATCCATTTAACCCCTACTTGATTTATTATTCAGACTCTAGGTATACAGTCAGCCATTGCCTCATGCAAACACTTCCTAACTGCCCTCCCATGCACTATCAACATCTAGCCCTTGCAGTTTTACATGCCAGAGCACTGAACCAATCAAACTGCTAAGCTTGTCATACTTACCAGCCCGATAATTCCACTTGTATCCTGCCTTAATTGTAAATTCCACACCTTTAGTCACCTCCCAAATCAAAACCCTATGATCACTCTCACCAGTTGGTGGCAATGTGGTCATATTCGTTACAGCCAAATTCTCAGATGCAATTACTAGGTCAAGCACTCTCTGATCCCTAGTATTTTCCATTACATGCTGTCGCAAATAGTTATCCCTTAATAATCGCATAAAATTCAATTCCTTCCTCCCATGTGTCCTCTCCTCCTTCCAATCAACCATAGTTGAAATCACCCATAATAATTACCCTCCTTCCACTCATTTCTTCTATTTGCTTATGCATACTGTCTCCACCATCTATTCCATCACCTGGTCTATAGCAGCACCCAACTGTATACTTTATTCTGCTAGTTTCAATCTCATACCAAATAGCCTCAAATGTGCTCTTTTATCTATCCTGCAGTTCCACTTCTATTCTCGTTGGCTGTAGCTTATCAGCTATCATCAATAACACTCTTACCCCCATTTTATTCATTATTCTCCCTGTCACTCCTGAATACACTATACCCCTCACATTCAATCCCACTAGCTATATCATCTTCTGTCAGTCATGTTTCACTAATGCCAATAACCTGTGGCCTGGAAGTGCCAACCAAGGCCAAAAATTCTTCCTTCTTGTTCCTAATACTTCTAGCATCAGTATACATGAATTGCAGAAGCCCATTTGTCCCATCCCTATTTTGATGCCTTATACTAACTATCCCATTCTGATTCGTAGTCTTTCGTACTCGCTTGGGCATATTACACACATTCATACACAACTGTCTCCCTAAAGTCTGCATATCTACTCCCCACCCCCTTAATAACTCTAGTTTCCCTTTTTCTGCACATCCACTTCCACTACATTCAGCAACACCTTTTCAAGTCTTCATACACCAAATCCATTCAAATGTAAACCATCCATCTTATATAAATCCTTTCGCCCATCGGACTCACTCCACACATCCATAAATATATAATGTTAGATATTTTTATTTTAAGAAATTCATGATTTAATGGACTTTCAATTTAACGGACACCCCTTAGCCCCTATTGTTCCGTTAAATCGAGGGTTTACAGTGTGTGTGTGTGTGTGTATATATATATACACACGCACACACAAATTAGAATGCCACAGTCATTAAACAAATTTTTCTAATTGCATAGTGTGAAAGTTGGTAACCTGTTTATCATGGATAGACTAATAACAAAGGTCATTCACTAGCAGTGGGAACATCAAGAAGATTAATAGGGAATTAACAGAGAGATCTATCTTAAGCAGATTATAGTCATGACAGTAAAGTAGAAGAAGTTAGGCTTAAGGTGCATGTGTAAAAAAATAACAAAGGCACGGCTGATAGAAATACAAAGTTGATAATAGATGCAGAATATTAGAATGGCACAGTTGACGTCAATTAACAATTAAATTATAAACCAATATTATAATTTAAGTTTCCCTTTATCTTCCTATTACCATTAGTTTTGTTTTACTAAAATTGATTTTCATATTATATGTATTACTTGTTTGATGAAGTTTGGTCAGAATATTTTTTAATTTTTCTAGGCTGTCTGTAGTGATAGCTATGTCATCAGCATACTTTAAGTGTGTTATATTTCTTCCATTTATAGCTATGCCTTCGCAAATTTTTAGTGCTTCATCTACTACTTCTTTTGGGTACAAGTTAAATAAATATGGTGACAATGGACATCCTTGCATAATTCCTTTTGTAATTGATCTTTGGTCAGTTTCTATATTTTTGTATTTTACTACTTGTGTTTCTGAATAATAATTCAGTAGGTATTTGTCAAACCCTCCATTTTCTAGAATTTGAATAAGTTTACTTCTGTATATTGAGTCAAACTTGCTTGAATATATAAAGCAATAGGAGAGTTTTTTTTTGTCTCTCATAAGATCTGCTAGTCTGTATAATACAAACACTGCATCTATTACTTCTGAATCCCATTTGCTCTTCTTCCATCTGTTTTTCATAGGAATTTTTAACTCTGTTTTGAATAATCCTGATAAATATTTTATAACAGTGACTTAGAAGAGTAATGGGCTTGTAATTAGTGCAGGATCTGGCATCTCCTTTTTTGTGAATAGGTGTGATCTGACCTTTTCATCATTCAGTTGGAATATTTCCTTCCTTTAGTATTTTACTACAGTTTCCTTAAGTAATTTATTGCGCTTTCCCTTCTTTTGTTGTTTTAAGGATACTTGCGACATAAGACTGAATGATATAATCACGTAATCACAAGAAAGATATTTATTTAACCAAATATTTCGGTCTGGAAATAGCAGACCATCGTCGGTGGTATTACAAGAACAGTTTAAAAAATATACAAGCTAGAATACTAACAATAGATCGTTGAAATTAGAACATGCCGCGTGATGTTATATCACTAAGTATGAAACGAAATATTTTGAAGTAGAAACATGATTGAATTTGCTATTAAAAAAAAAAAAAAAAAAAAAAAAAAAAAAAAAAAAAAAAAAAAATTAATGAGTAATCTTGATTAGGCTTTCCCAGATTTTTGATATAGATATGCAGTCATTACGATTCAGGTTGGGATGATGGAGCAAGGCCTCCACGCTTTCCTTGAACAAACGTTCGAACCTATAACGGGATCTATGTAAGAGGCGCGTTTTGGACCAAAGGATGCTGTGGTCAGTTTCAATCCCGTGTTGAGCCAAACCAGACTTTTCAGGTTTATTGTGAAGAATGGATGATTGATGTTCTTGGATTCTTTTTTCAAGAGAACGTCCAGTTTGTCCAAAGTAAGAGAGATCACAGTTGCAAGGAATTTGATAAACTCCAGGAAGAGATAAAGTTGAGCGTTTGTCTTTAGGAGAAGGAAAATGAGAAGACAATTTGTTAATAGGAGAATACGTAGCTGTTAAATCATATTTCTTCAAAATTCTTGCGATAGGTTCTGAAATACCGGAGATATAAGGAATAGGTACTCGACGTATTGAATCTTTGTTGTTTTGTGGAGGATTATAAGATGTAAGAAGACGTTGAATACTTTTTTCAGAAAAGCCATTGAGTTTCATGTGTTGCTGGATAGTAGAAAGTTCTTTCTGTAGATAATCAAAAGTAGAACAATTAGTTTTGGCTCTTTTGATGAGACATTTTATAATTCCTGTTTTATGACATGGATGATGGGCTGATTCTTTCAGAATATAACGACCTGTGAATGTTGGTTTCCTGTATACTGTAGTTGTAATATTTGAAGATGATCGGATGAGGAGAACGTCTAAAAAAGATAACTGGTTGTTTTCTTCTAATTCCATAGTAAACTTTATGCGATGATGTAAGGAATTAATACTGTTTAAAAAGGAAGATAAAGTGTTTTTACTGTGAGGCCAAATAGCAAATATGTCATCTATATATCTTACCCAAAAAGATGGTAGAGGGAAACTAGATGTGAAGAGGACTTTTTCTAAATGTTCCAAATAAAAGTTGGCTAAAGCTGGAGAAAGAGGACTTCCCATGGCTGTTCCTTCTACTTGGCTATAAAATTTGTTTTGACATATGAAATAACCAGAATGTATAACGAAATCGAATAGTTTTATAATATCTTGAGGAAAGATGTCAGCAAGTAGTTTTAAAGTTTCCTTAAGAGGTACATTGGTGTATAAAGATTCTATATCAAAACTAACCATAAGATCTGTAGGTTGTAATGAGACATCTTTTAATTTTTCTAAGAAATCTGAGGAGTTTTTTAAAAAAGAACTCGAGTTGCCAATGTAAGATTTCAGTAATTTAGCTAGATATTTGACTATACGGTAAGTAGGAGAATCAATGCAATCTACTATTGGACGAAGAGGATAGTCAATCTTATGGATTTTTGGAAGGCCATAAAATCTAGGAGGTCTTGCAAAATGAGTTTTAAGTCTTTCAATTGTGTCTTTATCCAAACTGATGACTTCATCAAGGAGAGAATTTAATTTCTTTAGTTGTCTGTTGGTTGGATTATAATCAATTTCTTGATATGTGGAGCGATCTCGAAGCAAAAGAGAAAGTTTTCTTCTGTAATTTGCTGAGTCCATAACTACTGTTGCTTTTCCCTTGTCAGCTTTAGTGATAATGAGGTGATTATTTTTTCTCAAGGACTGTAAAGATTTCATTTCAGAAGGAGATATGTTAGAAGGAGGAAGTTTAGCCTTAAGTAGAGAAGAAGCGACTTCTAGGCGAAGAGCATTAGCTTTATCGCTGGTTAGATGATTAAGATTCCTTTCAATGTTAACTAGGAAATCTAGATATGGTATTTTATTTGGAACAATAGAAAAATCATGTCCTTTTGAAAGGATGAGGGTTTCGCTTTTAGTCAAAGGACGTCCGGATATATTTACAATCCAATTATCTGGAGTTATGAATGGCTTGGATTGTTTAGACGAAAGAGCCTCATATTTACGGTTAAGATGTTGACTTAGTTTATTATAAGCACGTTGAGTAGAACGTTTAGCTACATTTAGAACTATGTGAGAAAGATGTGGATCCAAATTTGTGGATATATAGGTGGGTAAATCAGAAGTCTGATGACTGTGAATAGCAAGATCACGTTTAGCAGCTTTAAGTTGATTACGGATTAGAGATAAACTTGTGTTCCGGTAAATATTATGAGCTCCAGGAGATTTTATTGTTTCTTTAATCCTAGCGAAATTGGGAATAATCTTGTTGTCGCGGCACTTTTTTACGAAATTAATCTTTGCTCGTAACCTACCTTGTATAACTGAAAGTTTTCCTAATTTACCAGTTATTTTGGTAGCATTTTCCCCGTGAAGGATAAGAATTTGTTGTTTTAAGGATACTTGCGACATAAGACTGAATGATATAATCACGTAATCACAAGAAAGATATTTATTTAACCAAATATTTCGGTCTGGAAATAGCAGACCATCGTCGGTGGTATTACAAGAACAGTTTAAAAAATATACAAGCTAGAATACTAACAATAGATCGTTGAAATTATCCCTTCTTTTGTCAGAAGTTCTTTTAGAATACTGTCTATGCCTGGTGCTTTATCATTTTTCATTTGTTTGATTGCTCTATGTATTTCTTCTTCAGGATGTCTTTTGTGTCAGAAGTTTCTTCTGGGTGGAAGACATCTTGATCTATACTTTCCTCAGCTGTGAATGTCTCTTTATAATGATTAGTCCATATATCTTTTATTGTTTCACTGCTACTTGTTGTAGTTTCATCTTTTTGCAATATTGAAACTGAGTTGAACAAGTATGTTCTAGTTATTTAACTGCTTCATAAATGGTCTTGGAGTCATGTTTTTTGTATGCTTCTTCACATGTTCCTGCTTTTTATTCTAAATATCTAGTTTTTGTAAATCTAGATTTTTTTTTTTGTCTATTTCTTTTTTTCAGATTTTTGTATAGTATTCTGTTTTCTTCATTATCTTCTTTTGAGAGGTTAATTTTTATTCTTTTTCTTTCCCATAAATCCATAATCTCTAGTGTAATCCAGCCTTTATTTACTCTTGTCTGGAATTCGTTCTTGCCTAAATGCTTTTCTGCTGTTTCTTTAATAATACTTCTCATTTTTCCAAGATTCTGAAGCTGTATCTAGAGCAAGATTATTTAAGTTTTCTTCCAATGCTCTCTTGGTAATTAGATCTAGTTAAGCATCTTTGAGTTTTGGGATGTCTATTTTCCTTTGTTTTTGGTAGTTTGTTCTATTCCTTTAAAGACTGATTTTTAATTTGGCTGACAGTTGTTGAAAGTTTTTCACTTAGTTATACTATAAATCAAAGACACCAAGAAACTTATATACTTGATTTAATCCTTTACCCAAGTGTAAGCAAACAAATTTTGCACCTGAAGTATTTTCAGGGCTGGGGTAACTCGTGGTAAAGGTGGTATGACTTCACATCACTTGCCTTAGTATTGCATAATGCAAAGCACATCTCCTTGCAAACCTGTATACTGTTATCCCTTATGGGAAGGATCAATACCCAGACCGGTTTTGACCTTTATTGAGGTCTTGTCATTGGTATCATCTCTGGGTCTGGCTGCCACTGACAAAATATGACTTCTGTATTACATTGAAGTAATACAAAAGTCATATTTTCACATACGAGTTGCAAAAAGGTGTCACATTATTATTATAATACTCTGGATTAGAGATAGATAGTTCTTGAAAGTTTTTCATTTGTTATACTATAAATTAAAGATATCAAGAAATTATATACTTGGTTTAATCCTTTATCCAAGTTATCTCTAATCCTGAGTAGTTGCCACCACCCACTACCAAGGAGAACATTCATCTATCGAAGGTCTCCCAGCTTCAGTTGCACCGGACTGACCTGCATCCTTTATGACTAAGGACTACGGTTTAAAATCTATGAGACGCTACAATATCTGTAGAAAGAATAGCGATAAAGAGGAGAATACAGACATTCGCATAGTCTTTTGCTGCATAAAATTAAGAAGAAAATAACAATACGTGTGTTGAGGCTTAAATGCTGTGAAGAATTCATGTTAGAGGTTTAATGGGATAAAACTAATTTTAATACTTCCAATATTTCGTCTCCGTCACAGAGACATCTTTGGTGATTACAAAAACTTTTTGTAACAACACACAACAAATACAATACAAAATGAAACTAAAGTCCTATTTAGGTGGTGCACCCTCTATGGGCATTTGCAGGTGGCCTGGGATGTAAATAGGGATTTCTGATAATTAAAGTTTCCCAAATTTTGGGAAGTTTAATGCAACCATATTTGTTTAAATTAGGTTGATTTCTGAGTGCAGATGCAGATTCAAAGAATACTCTTTCTTTTTTCAATTTACTATGGTAGAGCATGGTAGTTTTTTTCCAGGAGATCCTGTGGGATGTATCCAAAACATGGTCTGCAAGGCCAGATTGACCATAATCATGTTTGCAGATGTAAGAACTGTGTTCTTCTAACTGGATGGATGGATGCTGACCTGCCTGTTTGTCCGAAGACTATTGAGGTGACTGAGGAAGGAATCTAATGTGTCTGGGCCATGAGGCCAAATAGAGAACACATCATCTACATATCTCAGTCAGAAGGTTTTAGAGGAAAAGAGTCAATGGCTCGTTTTTCAAAATTTTCCATGTAATAATTGGAAAGAGGAGGGGGGGGGAACCCATGGCAGTTCCCTCTATCTGTTTGTAGATTTTGTTCTTCCAAGAAAAATAACCAGAGTTAATGGCAAAGGAAAAAAGTCCTAAGATATCAGAAGGAAAAACGTTTTTTTAAGAGTGTTAAGGTGTCAATTAGGGGAATATTTGTAAACAAAGAGATGATGTGAAAGCTGACCAATATATCTGTATTATTTAAAGTAAGATTTTCGATTAAGTTTTTAAAATGGGTGGAGTTTTTTACATAAGATGAGGTAAGACCAGTGAGGGGGGAGGGTCAAAGAGTTAGCTAGCTGCTTTGATAATTTGTAGCAAACTCAAACCATTCTGTTCTAGTCCTCTCCCCCCCCCCGGATATACAGTTTACTTAAAATCCACAAACCTAATTCTCCCCTAAGACCTATAGTAGATGCCACCAATGCACCTTGCTATAAATTATCAAAGCAGCTAGCTAACTCTTTGACCCCCCTACTTCAGAAAAAATAGCCAGATCATTAAAAAAGTACAACCTCCATACAGCTTTTAAGCCACACCGTAAACTTGCTACCCTTATCCACTACACTAAAGACAAGCTCCCTCCTCTTTCAGTGCCTGGTGTATATAGAGTACCTTGTTCCTGTAAATTTGCCCACTACGGACAAACAGGCAGGTCAGCATCCATCCGGTTAGAAGAACATAGTTCTTACATCTGCAAACGATTATGGTCAATCTGGCCTTGCAGACCATGTTTTGGATACATCCTACAGGATCTTCTGAAAAAAAAACTACCATGCTCCACCATAGTAAATTCAAAAAAGAAAGACTATTCTTTGAATCTGCATCTGCACTCAGGAATCAACCTAATTTAAACAAATACGATTGCATTAAACTTCCCAAAATTTGGGAAACTTTAATTATCAGAGATCCCTCTTTACATCCCAGACCACCTGCAAATGCCTATAGAGACACACCACTTAGATAGGACTTTAGTTTCACTTTGTATTGTATTTGTGTGTGTTGTTACAAAAGGTTTTTGTAATCCCCGAAGATGTCTCCGTGACGGAGACAAAATATTGGAAGTATTAAAATTAGTTTTAATCCTTTCTCAGTGCTCCATTAAACCTCTAACATGAATAAAATAACAATACGTGCAGTTAAAACAAGCATTAGGCAATCCATTTACTATTCTGATGAACTGACAACAAAAAACCTATTATATGATAAATAACAATTTGAAATAAAGTATATTTCACAAAGTTTAAGCACAAATTCTGAATATATGAGCAGACTGTGAACAAAACAATTTAAAAAAATCACATAATTTTATTAAAATTTACAGCTATGCAGTTTAGTTAATTTATTTTTAAAACAAGTCACTTTAAATCTTAAGATTATACTGTGGGTTGATTTTCTCAGCTAGCTGGACAACCGGCACCAGTGAAATGGGCAAAGCGTCCGTCAAAGAACCTGTTCCACCTCGCCACCACTTGGGGCATTGATTGAGGAGGGTGGCTGAACAGGCAACAATCTGCACCATGCTGGAATGGCTGGAAGAGCTGACAGTTACCTAAAACGAGTTGGCATTTGATGGGATACCACACGAAAGGCTGTTGCATAAACTGGAGAATATGGTATTGGAATATAAACTCTTGACATGGATCTGGGGATGGTTGACAGACATATCAAAAAGTGGTGTATACAGTGGGTGTGAAATGGCCAGATTTAAGGTGACCAGTGGTGTACCTCGGGGTTCTGTCCTTGGGCCATTATTGTTTAATCTATACATTAATGACATCAGACAGGGTCTAACATCAGATGTGCAATTGTTTGCTGATGATGCAAAGATAGGAAGGGCAATCAGGAACTACTGATATTCAGCACTTACAAAATGATTTGAATAGGTTGGAAATTTGGGCAAAGGAAAATGGCTATCAGTTTAATGTTAGTAAATGTAAAGTTATGCATTTTGGCGTGATTAGATTTCCAGCAGCATATTAAGTATATTATATTAGCAGGGTTATGCTAACTGAGGAGGCAAGAGATCTTGGCATATTGGTGGATAGAGATTTGAAGTTTAAAAGTCACATAGCAAAAGGTGCAAATACAACTCTAAGGAGAATTGCAATGTTAAAGCAAACCTTGACATGTAAGGATAAGGAAGTTATTTTGCCTCTTTATAAGGCTTTGATAAGACCATACCTGGATTACGTGCACAGATTTGGTCTCCCAGATTCCAAGAGTTACAAAGATTATATTTGGATTATGGGATTTAGAATGAGGACAGATTGCAAGTATGTGGATTACAGGCTTTGGTTAACAGGAGAAAGAGGGGCAATAGGACAGAGGTCTTTAAACTTTTGAATGGGAATTATAGGATAGCATCTGATGAAATTTTTCATTATATAGAAGGTGGGGAGAAAACACGGGGTCATCCATGGAATTTAAGTCTTTTGCCAGTCAAGAAAAGGGAAGGAGCTAGGTTTTTTTCCACAGAGCAGTGAGTGAGTGAAATAGTTTGCCTTTAGGGGTAGTGAGTGCATGTAGTGTGAATGAATTTATTGGATGATTTATAGCCACCCTCAATGAGTCCTTGACTCCCTAGAGGTCTTAGATAATAATATGACTTCATCACTACAATTATCGAAACAATTGTAGTTTTTCTCTTCAGTGGGAGCCAGGCTCCCACTGAAGAGACCTCAATAAAGGTCGAAACTAGTCTGGGTATTCCCTTAATGCATAACATTATACATATCCACAAGGAGATGTGTTTTACATTATGGGAGATACTGAGATAGGAGTGTTGGTAGCTTGCTCCACCTTTGCAAGGAGTCGCCCGGTGTTGTACCACTTTACCCCAGTCCTGAAGATACTTTCAGGCGCAAACTTTGTTTGCACACACTTGGATAAAGGATTAAACTAAATTTATTATAGTCTGACCAAGTGAAAAATAAACTTTCAACATCTTTCTCTAAATCCAGAGTAATTTAATAAAAAGGTGGCACACCATTTGGCAGCTCCTATAGGTAGAAATGACCTTGCTAACGCTTCTGGCTGGTATCTCCACTTCGGCCTGGCTCCCACTGAAGAGACCTCAATAAAGGTCGAAACTAGTCTGGGTATTCCCTTAATGCATAATATTAGACATATCTGCAAGGAAATGTTTTGCATTATGGGAGATACTGAGATAGGAGTGTTGGTAGCTTGCTCCACCTTTGCAAGGAGTCACCTGGTGTTGTATCACTTTACCTGTCCTGAAGATACTTTCAGGTGCAAACTTTGTTTGCACACACTTGGATAAAGGATTAAACTTAATTTATTATAGTCTGACCAAGTGAAAAACAAACTTTCAACAGGAAAAACAATCATTACTGGAGTTTTTTTTTTTTAATGTGCAAGTGCCCAAATAATTAAAAGCATAAAAACAAGTTTAATTTGGCATATCACAAATGATAGTTCAGTGAATGCAAAACAATTTTTGATTTTAAATCACAACATACAATTTGGAAGGAACTTCCTCTCCAAGTCCCTCAAGTACTGGAGGAATCTCCCTACTCTGTGAAGTGGTAATACACAACACAGTGTGTGTCAATTTTAATAATACACGCTACTGAAATTCCCAGTCAGAAATATCCCAATTATGATCTGAACTCAACCCTCAGGTCAGTAGCCCAATCCATACAGATTTATATGCATATGAAATATAATATTTGGAATGGCATAGGTAAACATTTATCAAGAAGAAAATGTACATATCACTGAATTCACAATATCAAGAATAAGAGAGTATAATGGAAGAAGTTAAGCAATTGAAGAATAAGAATCGAAAAATGAAGGCACATTCTAAGAGCTAAATGCTTTGATACTATTATATGTTTACTGCTTTTGCTTAATTTAAAGGTTAGATTATCGATGTTCCATCAGCCTGGGAATCATTCTTTGTTCTATTTCATTTCAGTATTAAAATACTGTTATGTCACAGATAAAGTATTCCTGAGTTGGCAAGAAAGCAACAAAACTTAAGGAAAGTAAGTGTGAATATAATTAATGTCTCAGGCTGTTTTTGATTAAATGCTATAATCTAAGAAGCACTTGTCAAAATCTGCAAAAAATAAAAAAAAAGAAGGAATTTTTGGTTACTAGGAAAAATTTACCAAATCTGCAACCCTAACAACATTCACAAATCATCACATCTTTTAAATCTTCATACCTGCATCTCTGTACTCTACTACCATGCTATCAATATGCATATTAAACATATCTTAGTATGTATAAAGCTGTTATGTAGAATGAAAGAACTGCCACTATCATATCACTAATAATATCTTCAAGTTATTCACCTGAAATCAATAAAAATAAATAACAAAAATATTGTCTGCATTCTATAATGAAAGTGCGATGTCAGGAAAAAAACAAACATGTATTTTCCGATGAAAGTAAATACTGCCAAATTATATTACAATTCCTGAAGTGTTACTTAGGATTTATTTTACAAATATTTCAATGTTTGTTCAAAATAACACTGCAAAATTCACTATGTCCTCTTCATGATTTCTTTTCCATCATTAAATCAGATGCTCAACTTCTATCTGCTGTAGAAATTATACGAATTCTTAAAATTCATATAATATATGAAGTTGTTTTCGTTACTGCACGAATGCCAGTATTAAACGTACATTTAATTCTTCCAAAAACCGCTTTCTAGTTGCCACCGCCCACTACCAAGGAGAACATTCATCTATCGAAGGTCTCCCAGCTTCAGTCACGCCGGACTGATCTGCGTCCTTTATGACTAAGGACTACGGTTTAAAATCTACGAGACGCTACGGTATCTGTAAGCGTAGAAAGAATAGCGGTAAAGAGGAGAATACAGACATTCGCATAGTCTTTTGCTGCATGAAATTAAGAAGAAAATAACAATACATGGGGTTAAATCAAGCATTGGGCAATCCATTTACTATTCTGATGAACTGACGACAAAAAATCTATTATATAATAAATAACAATTAACAATTTGAATTAAAGTATATTTCACAAAGTTTAAGCACGAATTCTGAATATATGAGCAGACTGTGAACAAAACAATTTCATAAAAAATCAAATAATTTTATTAAAATTTACAGCTATGCAGTTTAGTTAATTTATTTTTAAAACGAGTCACTTTAAATCTTAAGATTATACTCTGGGTTGATTGTCTCAGCTAGCTGGACAACCGGCACCAGTGAAACGGGCAAAGCGTCCGTCAAAGAACCGGTTCCACCTCGCCACCACTTGGGGCATCGATTGAGGAGGGCGGCCGAGCAGGCAACGATCCGCACCATGCTGGAACGGCAGGGAGAGTCGACAGTTACCTAAAACAAGTTGGCGTCGTCTCGCGTGCAGCTGCTATGTCCTCGCTCCGTCTGGCCAACACGGCATACAAGACCCCCTGACTCAACCCCAGCCCTACCCAAGCAAGCGGAGCAGCAGCTGGCAGACTGGGAACCCGGCCGACGCTGACGCAGGCAATCTCCGGCTGGATCGCCAATAGCACGCGAGTGTCTGCAGACAGCCAATGCCGCCGTGCCTCGGTCCTCGCCCGACGAAGCTTCAGCTACCCCATTCCGTTGAACTCGACAGCCTCTATCGAGGGTTCTTTGTTTAGCCTTGTTCGAAGCATAGAAAGAAACTGTACATAAATTATATTTGCCATAACTTACCTTCAGGTTCCTTTTTTATTCTTGTTTTTATCGGAATAACAACTTCAGAAATTTTAGGCTTCTTGGCTGCCACAGTTTCAGCGGTCGTAGGGCCGTTCGTAATCTCAGCCGACGGCGGACGCTTTGCACTCTTCCTACGCGCCGAAGTCGCCACAGTACTTGTCGCGGTGGTCGCCATTTTACAGAGAACAGCCTTAGAACCAATTTGGTGCCCTCGATGGAAAATTTCAAGGTATGATCACTAAATTTTACTTGCACGTGCACAACAAGACTTTAACAACACGTGATGATTGTAAACCAGGGGCAACGTGGACTTGGTTCTTCAAATTTAGCGTCTGCTAGCAGGGCAACGCTCTCTCAGCTTCAGCTCGGCACGGAATGGACACCACACATCTAAACACGCTTGCGCAGATGCCGCTCAACCACTCAGAGATCGTCGTACGAATGAGCGATTTTCATCTGTAATTAGCTGCTCACACAGAATAAAATGGCTCGTGTATTTGTATTTACACCTATCTGTGGATATCGTTTTTCGTACGAAATTTAATGGATAGTAGACTGAATGCTTAATAATGACATTCAGAAAAAAAAAAATTAACAGTCGTAAGTACTACACACTTCATAGTTTCGATTTTTACGAAATAAGTCTACAAAAATACTACTTGTAGCACTTAAATAGAACAAATGCCAAAACTTACATTTAGTGTCTGCTAGTTTGTGTGCGCGCGCGCCACAGAATCAGTATACTTCAAATGATACGCATACTCATGAGAATAGATTAATGTAGCGAAAGCCCACAATAGATAAATGTAATTGTTAAAAATAATAAATGATAAAAAAGAGGAAAAATTGTATATACGTAATAAACGTGCACTTAATATAATGAACATGACATTTATTATATAGTACAGTGCGAACAGCAATTTCTACTTTTCATATTCTATTTAACCTCCTGCTACTGTCCTAAGAAACTTTTTTTTCCCTACTAAAAGTGCTGCCTTTCCGAGGAGCGAATTGGGATGGTAGATCAATCTACGACTTGGTAGCAACGTTCAGTACCATGGACTAGACGGGCCAGTCTCCCTAAAATGTAACAAAACACCTGAAAAATCATAACGACATTTTCCTGGCTGTATATTTTTTTTCTGTTATGTAATGCTAATTTTCTTATTTCGGTTTTTTTCCTACAAATAGCTTTCTAACAGTTTCCAATATTAATCGATGAGAACAGAGTAATAATCTTTTCATTATTATTCCAGTGCAAATATGCTGTATATTGGAGCAGCAAGCTGAACACCACCTGCTTGCTTATTTACTAGCATTCATAAAAAGCACCTAAATACTACCCACTTTATAGTTCAGATTTTTCATAAAAATCAATACTATTAAGTGTGTAGTACTTATAACAGGTACTCAGAAAAAAAAGACTTCTTTAGCGCATAAATAGAACAAATGTCAAAAATTGCAAGAAACCTGACTTTTAATGGACACAGAGTTTCCAGATTATCTCACTTTTGGTTTGCCCAGGATACTAATGTATGATAGGTTTAACACTTTAACTGCCATGTGCAACAAGTGTGCCTCACACATACACTTTCTGCTAGAGCAATGTGATACGTATCTGTTTCACATGGCTTATTATTATTCCCAGTGGCTGAGGGTCTATTGTGAATCTAGAGAATTTGAGGAGAGGAGCAATAAGTGTTAAATGTGAAAATGACTGAAAAAGAAGAATATGAACCAGCAGAAGAAGAGAGAGATATCAATAAAAGAATCGTGAATGAAAAGTGACAATGGATATACAAGAGAGACAAAGAAATGGGAAGAGTTAGCATAGACAAAATGGTATGTTGTAGGAAGCATGGATACAGAAAATAGTAGTGAATAGGATTTGTGGTTGGTCTGCATAAAGGAGGGGGGGGATGAAAGCCTAGGATGTATTGGGGATCATTAGGTTGGTTGGTTCGGAATTTATTGGTGCAAGCACAGGTTATACTGTGCCATTACCATGGTTACAGCAGTACACAAAATAAAATAAAATAAAAAAAAAAAACTAAATAAGTAAATAATACCATACCATACATGTATATATAGTATAGTACATTATATACAAAGCATGTATGATCAGATGATGTACAAATTAATGATGTAAAAAGTTAAAGACCATGCAATTTGTCCCAGCCTGACAAGATTTGTATTATTGTACATGGTTCAACCAGATTAGTAAAAATTGCATTCTCCTCTGTGAAGCACTAGCACTCCACCATCAGATGACATATGGTAAAGTGAGTGTTACAGTGATCACACATAGGTGGATCATTCCACAGAGCAACTTCCTCTCTTCTGTTCTGGATGTAGACTGCACTACTAATGCTTAATTTCAGTTGTAATCTCATGCAATTTATTTGTTAATGCTTCCTGCCAGTATGATGGCCACTGATTAATTTACTTTGCTTCTACACTAGTTTCCATAAATTAAGGAACAGAGAGAAAAATCAGGATAACTCAAAAACTGTACGGAAGTTTATTTTGCACTTGGTTAGACTATAATAAATTTAGTTTAATCTTTTATCCAAGTGTAGACAAACAAAGTTTGCACCTGAAAATATCTTCAGGACTGAGGCAAGGTGGTACATTTGTTGGCAACTCGTAGCAAAGGTGGATCAAGCTCTCATCTCTTCTTGTCTTAGTATCTCCCATATCTCCTTGCAGACATGTATAATGCTATGCATTAAGGCAGGGGTGGGGAATCTTTTTAGTATCAAGAGCAAAAATTGCTAATTTAAAAACTTCCGTGGGCGACTGGTAAATTTTAACTCTTACATATAGTGTATGTAGTGTGCAATATATATCTTACCAGACGTATGACGATCATATTATATGTAATATAGCTATTTTTAGTTTTGTATATTTAATTATTTAAATTTAAATAAATTTAATTATAATAAATTTAAATTATTATAAAATTTTATTTACATGTACATACGAGTACATTAGCAAAGGGGGCGAATTGGAATAGACTCGCAGGTGAGGGGTTTCCCCACCCCTGCATTAAGGGAAGGGCCACTACTCAGACCGGTTTCGACCTTTATTGAGGTCTCGTCACGTAAATATGACCTCTCCATTGCTTCTGCCTTGGTATCAACACTTCTGGGTCTGCCTTCCACTGACGAGACCTCAATAAAGGCTGAAACTGAAGATATTTTCAGGTGCAAACTTTGTTTGCCTACACTTGGATAAAGGATTAAACTATATTTATTATAGTCTAACCAAGTGCAAAATAAACTTCCAACATCTTTCTCTAAATCCAGAGTAATTTAATAATAAAGTGGTACACCCTGTGGCAACTCATATAGGTAAATATGACCTCCATTGCTTCTGCCTTGGTATCACCACTTCTAGGTCTGCCTCCCACTGACGAGACCTCAATAAAGGTTGAAACCAGTCTGGGTAGTGGCCTTTCCCTTAATGCATAGCATTATACATGTCTGCAAGGAGATGTGCTTTGCATTATGGGAGATACTAAGACAAGGAGAGATGAGAGCTTGGTCCACCTTTGCTACGAGTTGCCAACAAATGTATCACCTTGCCTCAGTCCTGAAGATATTTTCAGGTGCAAACTTTGTTTGCCTACACTTGGATAAAGGATTAAACTAAATTTATTATAACAAAAAACTGTACAATGAATTATTATGCAATTCAGTGAAAAGCAGTATGATATGAGATATGAAAGAAATACCCACAATAATTTAATTCAGTAACAAATGGGTACATGAAAACAAGTCAAAAACGAGGTCAAAGTGCCTCAATAAGGAATGTGATCTCTCTCTCACAGTCATACATTGCTTACAACTATTTTTCATACTGTTTATAATGGTGTCCAGGAGCACAGTAATAACAATCACTGCTCCTGCAATGCTCTCCTAAAATTCCTCAAGATTTTTTAGAGGGGAGGGGGTTGAAAGCAGCAGCACATCTACTTAGAGCATTCCAGACATCCTCAATAGAATTAAGGTCAGGAAACCTGACTTGTCAATCCATACATACAATAATCTCTTCTTGAAGATACTGATTCATGAATTTCACACAACAAGAATGAGCATTATTCTCTTTTTAGGATAAAAATCTCCCCTATCACACCCACATATGGTCTCTGTAAGTTGCAGCCTTCATGGTTCTGCAAGGAAGCACATTCCACTAGGATGATGATGTGTCCCTGGTTCTGTTTTCAAAGCAATAACAAGAATGCTCTGATCTAGAAAGAACAAAAAATGCATCATCTCTCTAATATCTGTTACAGAGACACTTATGGTGGAAGTAGCATGATGGTGGACACACTAGCCCGTATGTGCTTCCTGGTGGGACCACAAATACTGCAACTTATAGAGATGAGGTCCTGGATCTCTATGTTTGTCCATATGCGAGTGTAATAGGGGAAACATTTATCCTACAAGACAATAATGCTCATTCTCATCAAGCAAAGCTCATGGACCAAAAATCTTCAAGAAATTATCGTATATATGAGGGTTGTTTGAAAAGTTTGGTAAATTTCCAATAGATGGCGACACAATTTGTTCATTCATACCAGTATCATCTTTTTCATGACCCCTGGCAAAATTTTAGCCACATGTGATGCATAGTTCTTGTCTGGCAAACATTTAAAATCATTGTGTTCGCAATTTTCATAAAAATGGAGAAAAACAAGCTTCGTGCGGTGATAAAATATTTTTATTTGAAGAAGTGGATGGCCATGCAGATCAAAGCCGAGTTAGATGCAGTTCATGGGGACTCTGCACCATTTATTTTTGGATAAATACATTTAAACATGGTCATAAGTCTATCAAAGATGAAGGGCACTCTGGATGTCCAACTGAGGTCACTATGAAGGAAATGATTGACAAAATCAATTGTATCGTTATGGAAGACTGCCGAGTGAAAGTACGCGAGATTGCTGAGATTGTAGTCATCTCAACTGAATGGATATATAATATCCTGCACAAAAAATTGTACATGAAAAAGCTGTGTGCAATGGGTGCCGCAATTGTTGACTGTCGATCAAAAACGCATGTGAAAAGACATTTCAAAGCAGTGTTTGGCAATGTTTAATCGCAATTCACAGATTTTTTGCATTGATTTGTGACTGTAGATGAAACTTGGATCCACCACTACACACCTGAGTCCAAGCAGTAGTCAAAACAATGGACAATGCCAAGTGAAAGAGCACCGAAAAAAGCGAAGACCGTTTTGTCAGCTGGGAAAGTGATGGGCACTGTTTTTGGGATTCCCAAGGAATTATCATGATAGACTATTTGGAAAAGGGTAAAACAATAACAGGAGTCTATTATGCATCATTGTTGGACCATTTAAAAGAAGAACTGAAGAAAAAACAGCCAAGATTATTGCACAAAAATGTGCTCTTTCATCAAGACAATGCACTGTCCCACACATCAGCCGTCACAATGACAAAATTATAAACACGAATTGAGGTTCGAATTGGTTCCACGTCCACTGTATTCTTGGGACATGGCCTCGTGTGACTACTTCTTGTTCCCAAACTTAAAAATTTGGCTCAGTGGAAAAAAATTTCTTCAAACGAGGATGTCATCAAGGCTGTCAATGACTATTTTGCACAATTTGACAAATCCTACTTTTTAGATGGGATGAAAAAATTGGAAACTCGCTGGACCAAATGTGTAGCCCTTGATAGAGACTATGTTGGGAAATAAAGATGATTTTTTCCAAAAAAATGTGTTTCATTTTTTTACCAAACATTTCAAACGACCCTCATATGGACTGATCAGCCAGTCTCCTGACTTTAATCCTATTGAGCATGTCTGAGATGCCCTAGGTAGACATATTTCTGCTCTCAATCCTCTCCAAATTCTTGAGGGACTGAAGAGAGAGCATTGCAGGAACAATGGTTGTTATTACTACTCCAGAACACCATTATTAACAGTACGAAACATCATAAGCTATTACTGTGGGGGGGGGGGTCCACATTCCTTATCGAGGCATTTTGATCTCTTTTTTTTGACTATTGTTTTCATGTGCCCATTTGTTACTTTAATTATAAATGAATTAAACAATTCATTTATAATTTTTGTGGGTGTTTCTTTCACAGCTAATATCATACTGCTTTTCATCGAATTGCATAAAATTTATCATACACTTTTGAGTTATCATGATTGTTCTCTTTGTTCTTTAATTTATGGAAACCAATATATTAATTGTTTGTATAGGGACTGACAAACAGTATGTGGAGAAAGTATGAGCTAACTTATCAGCTCTGTCCAGTCTCATTACTCTTAGTTCCAATATGGCTAAGAATCCAGCACAATCGAATATCAATATCGAGGGTCATCATATGAAACAATAATTGTAGAACATCATAGCACTCAATGTGGATTGTATTCAAGAGAAGAGATGACCTATAAAGAATTCAGTGAGTCTGTGGTAGTGACTTTCTTTTATTTGCAAAAGCATGAGTTGCATATAGCTTGGCAGTATAGTTACTGCATTCTAGTGGAATCTGACTTGAGGCAGTGTTGTCAGGAAAAACAGCAGCACTTCCAACAGAAGATTCAGTATTCAAACCATCCATATGGACAGGTAAAAAATCAGAGTATTCTGTTCTATGCATATTAAACAGGTGCAGGTTGACTGATAATGGAGTAGGTGACTTCCCTACCTTACACAGTGAGAGGCTACTTCCATCAGAGAGAGAGAGAGAATAGGTTCATTTAATTTCACATAAAAGCTCTGAATAGTGATGTGTGAACTGGTGCATTTCCATTTCTACACCTTCTACAAGGGAGAACACCTTGTGATGGTGGGATCATATCCAAGGTATATGAATAGCTAGGATATGATCTCACCATCACAAGGTATTCTCCCTTGTAGAAGTGTAGACTTGTGATCCATAATCAGCCTTTTAGTAAAGAAGTGTACAATAAAGGCAAAGCAAGGAACATCAATCAGTATCCCATTATGAAGAGAATAGAATATCAAGGATATTCAATTTTTAAGCTATTTTGTCAAAAGTGAGTCCTAAGAACTCAGCTTCTGTCTGTTGGGATAATACTATTTGTCCTATTTGTAACTCTTGGTCTGAGTGAAAGGTTATGTTTTCAGGAAAAGTTTTTTTTTTCCCTGTTTAAAACATGAACATATATAATCAACTGCTTGCTCATGTAGTCTCTTAATGAACTTCATATTACAATAAGGATAGAAAACTGTAGTCATTAACATACACAAAACAACTTTCTCCCACTGCCTACTGTAAGAGGAGGTTGTTCTGTGAGTGAGTTTACTTTGACAGCAAAGAGTATTACACTTAAGACAGTCTTGTGGAACATCAGACTATCTTAAAAGATTCTCCTTAGAACTATATGACAGACGTCTTTTAATATACCGTATCTCCAGCCTATGTCATAAGGTTTTTCCACGTCAAATGAAACCAAAATTAGATGTCACATTTCAGGAATGCATCTCGGACAAATGTTTCTACTGTAAATGGTCCAACATCAATTTATGAAAACTACTTGTGTATTGGAAAATAAATTATTGCTTTCTAGATACTATAGAAAGCAAGAGTTAAACTATTTTCTCCAAATTTTTCAAAGACAGCTGGTTCAAAGCAATATAATGGATGATAATTGTTTGCAAATTTTG
This sequence comes from Typopeltis vanoorti, assembly GCF_054136105.1. Classification (NCBI taxonomy): domain Eukaryota; kingdom Metazoa; phylum Arthropoda; class Arachnida; order Uropygi; family Thelyphonidae; genus Typopeltis; species Typopeltis vanoorti. Next base: position 88,314,280 of record NC_143552.1, read on the forward strand.
GATATTTTCCTGGCTTTAGTAAGGCAATGACGATAGCCTCATGCCCATGAATCTGGAAACTGCTCCTCATTTTGTTATATAGCAAGGAGGAAAAAATCCATGAAAGAGAGTGGGAGAATTTTTATTATCTCATACTGGATGAATCAGGTCCTGTGGCACTGACCATGGCAGAGATAGTGCACTTTCCAGTTCCTCCTTAATTAATGAATGGCTGATTGTATAGCTCTAGCCCATTTATACAGAATACATTATAGAAAATTATGGAGACAACTACCATGTTAGAGCAAAACTTTAGTTTAATATAAACCAAAATGAACACTCGACATTTTGACCTTCATATCAAGGTCATCATCTGGACCATACACATATATACAGAGAAACAAGCTGCACTACAATCTACATGGTTTGCTAAAGTTACTCACCAACCGTTACAACAATTATTGGCCTGACCTCTGGTGAAAAAAAAGAAAAAAAACCTTTACTACATCAAAGCTAGTCCTATTATTATCTATTAGGTTACAAAATTAAATTGGGCTGGAGAGCAATATGTTTATATATATATATACTCTATAATATAAAATGATAAGGCTTTTTGTGTAACGTTTTTAGTCAAGTTATATATATGTATAAAACGTTTTGAAACTCGGGGGGGTACCCTGAGAGTGTCGAGCCTTCAAAATTTGAGTTAATCAGAATTCAAGGAGAACCGGTCTACCAGTCCGGAACTCGGGGGGGGGGGGGGACCCTTTCGAGTCATCAGAATTCAAGGAGAACCGGCCTACCAGTCCGGAACCTGGGGGGGGGGGGGCGTAGATGCAGGTAGCATAACCCGTTTCAAGTCATCAGAATTCAAGGAAAACCGGCCTACAAGTCAGGAACTCGGGGGGGGGGCTACCCTAAGAGGGTCGAGTCTTCAAAATTCGAGTTAATCAGAATTCAAGGAAAACCGCGGCCTACAAGTTAGGAACTCAGGGGGGGACAGAGGTGCCACAGGAGGGGAGGAGCCCCCCCAGTATACATATAAATAAATAAAAAAACTGTGATTATACGTCTAAATTTCAACCAATTGGTATGGAATAGTTTCCAATAAAAGCTGAAAATTGCTTCAAGTCCTAAAGTATGCTAGATACTAAGTAGGCTGAATATGTGGCATCCAAATTCTTGGAATTCTTATGCCACCATTACTGTTGAGATTAGAGTGCTTAATCAGAATTTCACAGGCTTCTTTAAATTTTCTTTCATACCAGGTTTTTGTATGATGTAAAGAGCAGGTACTTTTCCAATCAATTTGGTGTAGGGTGTTGAGAGTGTGATCTGAGAGGCCTGCTTCACCAAAATTGTTATATTTAATGTGTCTTTTGTGTTTTTTTTTTTTTTTTTTTTTTTTTTTTTTTTTTTTTTTTTTTTTTTTTTACGTATAGGGATTGTACGTCCAGTTTCACCAATATAAGGTAAGTTATAGGTGCAGTAGATGCAGTAAACTCCAGGATGTGCTAATGGGAGGAGACGATCCTTAGAGCAGCTGAATATGTTTTTTAATTTTATAAGTGGTTTAAAAGTGGCATTCAGATTATAATGGTATAGGATTCTGTTGATTTTTTCTGATAACCCTTTAATGTATGGGATGGCTATGGTTTTACTGTAATCTATATTCTTTTTTGATGAAGTTTTATGAAGAACTTTATTAATATTATTTTTGTTATAGCCATTATTTATAAATGTGTTGCTAATAATCTTTAATTCTTGTGTTAAGTGTAATTTTTAAGTAGCATATAAAGTGGCACACGGTTTGTTTACATCTCAGGCCTGACTCATGGAAAATTCCCAAATGTGATTGGCTGATCAAATTAGTTCAAGATCATGACAAATTAAAACAATGGTTTCATAATTTTAATAAAAATAATTAAATACTTTTAAAAACTTAAATTAGAGTACAATTAAAAATATTGTTGCGTTTCAAAATTCTATAATTTTTAAAAGGAATTTTAAAATAGTAGACTAAATAATAACATTCGTGTACAGGCATTGAGATACAACCAAGTTAATTAAATCTAGCCTCTAGGCATATCTTTTAGCTCTTGTGTTGCCCTCGGTAATGTTTAGTGTTCGTTCAGCTTTTGCCTTGCCAAGTTATTCAGTGAATAGTGTACATTTGTAAATTTATAAAAACAATAAAAAACATTCTTCAAATAACAAAATTGCAAAAAACTGATGCACCATGTCAAATTCAAAGGAAGCAAAAGGTGTGAAGCGAAAACGAACTGCTAGCTGCTTTAAAAGTGAATGGCTGGAGAAATAGTGAAAACTGCTACGCCAAAAGCTCATGAGTTGATAAACATTCAGCTGAGTGAAATATTTATGTATGATGCTACAATTGGTGTTGTTTGTATTTATTGTTGTGATGCAAAGGTTGCTGGGGATTTTGCTAATGGGAAGAAGTTTGATGTCACTTGGAAGTTGGACTTTTTGAAATGCCATTTGACAAGTAAAATACATCTGGATGGTGTATTTTACTTGTACAAACTTAGGCAACAAAATTGTTCATTGCCAGCTACAGGAGTACTGCATATGCTACGTGAAAGTTCAGATGACTGAGAGAGAAAAACGATCAAACCCAGAGCAGATTAAAGTTCTTATTGACAGTGTCTTATTAGTTGTTAAGATGAATAACTCTTTACTTTTAGTTCAACGTATTAATGAACATATGGATAAGTATGTTCAACTCCCAGCTGGCGAAGCAAAAATTATGTGTTTGAATTTCTGGAAACAAGCGATTTAATTGTTGTTTATTATTTTAACGGTATAATAGAACACAGAAACTAAGTAAATAATTGATTTATTAACTTGATGCTGATATTTCGCTGGTATTATAACCAGCATCTTCAGAGCACAAAAACACTGTTTGTCACAATACGCGAGACTAAAACAACATGGTGTACATTAACAAAATTGTAGCAGCAACACAAAGACTAGAGTCCTGATTTTGGCGCCCTCTATCTGAAAAAAAAAAAAAAAAAAAAAAAAAAAAAAAAAAAAAAACGCTATTATATATTGCTAGAGTCCTAGAAAAGTGCTAGTTTTTCTTTAATATGACTGTCTCCCAGATCTTCGGCAAGTTAATACAGCCATATTTGTTGAGATTTGGAGTGTGTTTTAGGGCTTCTGTCGCCTCTAAGAACAATCTCTCTGATTTATATGGGTTTCTGTGTAGTACTTTTGTGTTTTTCCAGTTGATCCTGTGTGCAGGGGTATCCAGAGCATGGTCTGCTAGGCCCGACTTCCCATAATGATATTTCCGGACGTATCGTTTATGTTCGCTGATGCGGATATTCACAGTTCTTCCTGTTTGACCGTAGTAGGCTTGATTGCATGAGCAGAGTACTTGGTAGACTCCTGGATGTGATAAAGGAGGAATGCTGTCCTTGGGTGAGCGGATGAGGGTGGCTAATTTGCTACATGGTCTGAATGTAGTGCGTAGTTTATGTTTAATGAGAATTCTTGAGATCTTTTCGGATGTGCCTTTAATGTAAGGGATGGTGACTGTTTTGTTGTAGTTCTCTGTGGTGGATGGTGGGAGGGGTTTCTTAGGAGTGTTTAGTATTTTGTTTATTTTTTGTGGATTGTAGCCGTTGGCCAAGAAGGTGTGGCGTAAGTGAGTCAGTTCAGCAGTAAGAGCCTTGTCATTTGAACAGATTGCTCTCGCTCTATGGGTTAGCGTTTTTAATATGCCATATTGTTGAGAAGGATGATGGTGTGATTGTTTGTGTAAGTATCTGCCTGTATGTGTGGGTTTTCTGAAAACTGAAAATGATAAGGAACCATCTGGGAGACGTGTGATGAGTGTATCCAGGAAGGGCAGACAGTTGTTGGCTTCCAGTTCCATAGTAAAGTGGATTTTTGGGTGTTGGCTATTTAAATGTGCTAAGAATGTTTTCAATGTCTCAGGGCCATGTGGCCAAATGGCAAGCACATCATCAACATAGCGTAGCCAAAGTGTTGGTTTGAGAGTGGCTGTATTGATTGCTTGTTTTTCCAGGTGTTCTATGTAAAAGTTGGCTGGGGGGGGAGAAAGGGGGGAGCCCATGGCTGTCCCATCAATTTGTTTGTATATTTTCCCTTTCCATGTGAAATATCCTGCATGTATTGTGAATTTGAATAGTTCAAATATATCAGGGGGGAAGTGTGACTTCAGTAGATTGAGGGTTTCTATTAGTGGTACATTTGTGAATAGTGAAGTGATGTCAAAGCTTACTATTAAGTCTGAGCTTTTTAGGGTGAGGTGTTGTAAGATGCTTTTTAGGTGTGCTGAATTTTTGATAAAGGAGGGAGAATTGTTAGTGAGAGTGGCTAGTAGCTTTGCTAAATGTCTAGCCAGTTTGTATGTGAGACTATTTATACTGTCCACAATTGGGCGTAGGGGTGTGCCTGGTTTGTGAATTTTTGGTGATCCATAGATCCTCGGTGTTCTAACATGGAAGGGTTTGAGTTTGTTAACTGTGTCTTTGGGCCAGGAAGTGACTTTTTTTAATAATTTTCGTGCCTTATTCTTTTGTGTGTTGGTGGGATTGCGACTCTTACTGCTGAACTGACTCACTTACGCCACACCTTCTTGGCCAACGGCTACAATCCACAAAAAATAAACAAAATATTAAACACTCCTAAGAAACCCCTCCCACCATCCACCACAGAGAACTACAACAAAACAGTCACCATCCCTTACATTAAAGGCACATCCGAAAAGATCTCAAGAATTCTCATTAAACATAAACTACGCACTACATTCAGACCATGTAGCAAATTAGCCACCCTCATCCGCTCACCCAAGGACAGCATTCCTCCTTTATCACATCCAGGAGTCTACCAAGTACCCTGCTCATGCAATCAAGCCTACTACGGTCAAACAGGAAGAACTGTGAATATCCGCATCAGCGAACATAAACGATACATCCGGAAATATCATTATGGGAAGTCGGGCCTAGCAGACCATGCTCTGGATACCCCTGCACACAGGATCAACTGGAAAAACACAAAAGTACTACACAGAAACCCATATAAATCAGAGAGATTGTTCTTAGAGGCGACAGAAACCCTAAAACACACTCCAAATCTCAACAAATATGGCTGTATTAACTTGCCGAAGATCTGGGAGACAGTCATATTAAAGAAAAACTAGCACTTTTCTAGGACTCTAGCAATATATGATAGCGTTTTTTTTTTTTTTTTTTTTTTTTTTTTTTTTTTTTCAGATAGAGGGCGCCAAAATCAGGACTCTAGTCTTTGTGTTGCTGCTACAATTTTGTTAATGTACACCATGTTGTTTTAGTCTCGCGTATTGTGACAAACAGTGTTTTTGTGCTCTGAAGATGCTGGTTATAATACCAGCGAAATATCAGCATCAAGTTAATAAATCAATTATTTACTTAGTTTCTGTGTTCTATTATACCGTTAAAATAATAAACAACATGTTCGACGAACACATAAGTCTGTCCACACGTTTAAGCGATTTAATTGTTGAAAATGACATGTTTGAGCAAATTGCATCTGCAAATTTCACCTTAACCACTGATGAAAGCACTGATATAACTGTTAACAAATGTCTCATTCTCTATTTTAAGTTTAGACCTAAAGACTGTAATGAATATAAAACATATTTTGGCAGAATAATTCAGTTGCAGGCATGTGATGCCTCCTCCATTGTGTTAGCTATTAAACAGTTTTATCAAGAAAAGAAACTTGATCTCCAAAAAAATGGTGATGTTTACCTCTGATGGAGCTGCAGTGATGCTGGGCAAAGTTAATGGTGTCGCTGCAAAACTTAAATTAGAGTTCCGCATCTTGTCCAGCAACACTGTGTAGCTCACTGTGAGGATCTGGGATACGTGGAAGGAAATTAAACTAATCAGAGATATTGATACATTAATGAGAACAGTGTACACACTCTTTTCTCGTTCCACAGTGAAAAGACATGAATTTAAAGAAATTGTTGAGGCATCTGAAAATGAAGCTATTGCCTTCAGATCACTCAATGAAGTTCGGTGGCTATCCAGACATTTTGCATTACAGGCAATAATAAGAAACTATGAGGAACTGATCACATATTTTGAAAAAGACAAATCATCCCGTGGTTAATTATTGTCACAATAAATTAACTAACGTGACATTCAAAGTAGCTGTTAATGTTTTAAGTGATGTTTTTGAAGAAATAGCTTCCCTGTGCAAAATCTTACAAAGGAGCAACCTTACACCACTAGACAGTCATTATTTTGCCAGAGGGAAGATTAACAAAATCAGGAATCAGTATTTAGAAGGTGATGCTTGCTGGAGTGACAGAGTAAATGCTTTACTTAAAGAAGAAGAGACTGAACCAGTAGATACTAGGCCCCTGTTAAATTTTATAAATTGTTTATGTGCACATTTAGAGGACAGATTCCCTGAGAATGAGATACAAGAATGGTCAGCGTTTGATATCTCCTCTATTTCACATTGTGATTTCTCATTTGGTAGTGAACATGTTAATGCCCTTTGTCTTAAATATCATGATTTTCTAGATGATACTACAGAAATAATTAGTCAGTTTAATGATTTCAAATTTTCTGTACAAGAAAAAATTAAATGCAAAATGATATCAAATTTTATACAAATGGTTGTATTTGCTCTTCAAAATGAGCAGTTTTGTGATTTGGCAAAGTTGATGGATATTGGAGGAACCTTCCTTGCATCTAGTGCAGACTGTGAGCAAGGTTTTAGTCTAATGAATCAAATAAAAAAACCAACTTAGAAACCGTTTAGGAGAATGTCATTTGGATATGCTAATGAGAGTGAAAAGTTACCAATTATATGGAAATTCAATTAATTTAGATAATGTGTATAAAGAGTGGGTGAATGCCAAAGACAGAAGAGAGAAAAAATAAAGAGATAGAAGCTAGAACTAAACAAGATGAGAATTAGTAACGGACTTATTATGAATGTTTAACAAGGTGAGGCAATCAGTCACTAGTGTTATCTTTTTTTTTACTTTATTTCTTACTTCTAATCAGATCAATATTAAATATATATAAAATATTTATGTTAGCTCTGTGATTGATGTCACACAACTTACTTGGTGATGGTAATAATACACACACTTAGAATCCTATCTAGTACAGTTGGTATCGTGTTGGCCTCACATGCGCAACGTCCCCGGATCGAGTCCTGCCCAAGGCGTGTGAATCGTGATTTCCGACTGTTTACTGGGGAGGCTACTGCCATGTGTGGGAACACGGTGGGGAGTTGGGATGATCTCACTGACGCCCCATTGACACCAGAAGGTAAAGAGTGAACTAAAATATTTTAAGTTTTTTGCTTAAATAATCAGTATGGTGACTCGTATAGGTTTTTGCCTTCTTTTGAGAAGTATGTGCGCACCGCACTTCTCAAAAGAAGGCAAATTTTGCACACACTCACAACAAAAAAACAGAGGGAACATTGCTGGCCAATATATACATGCCAACTCATATCACCATCTATCGCAAAAATTTGGAGACACCCTTAAAAACAGAGCTATAACAATTTCTATAATTGTTATAGCTATAACAAGCTCTAATCAACAAGCTCTTAAACAAGAATTAAAGATTATTAGCAACACATTTATAAATAATGGCTATAACAAAAATACTATTAATAAAGTTCTTTATAAAACTTCATCAGAAAAGAATATAGATTACAGTAAAACCATAGCCATCCCATACATTAAAGGGTTATCAGAAAAAATCAATAGAATCCTATGCCATTATAATCTGAATGCTACTTTTAAACCACCTATAAAATTAAAAAACATATTCAGCTGCTCTAAGGATCGTCTCCTCCCATTGGCACATCCTGGAGTTTACTGCGTCTACTGCACCTGTAACTTACCTTATATTGGTGAAACTGGACGTACAATCCCTATACGTAAAAAAAGAACACAAAAGATACATTAAATATAACAATTTTGGTGAGCAGGCCTCTGAGATCATGCTCTCAACATACTACACCAAATTGATTGGAAACGTACCTGCTCTTTACATCATACAAAAACCTGGTATGAAAGAAAATTTAAAGAAGCCTGTGAAATTCTGATTAACCACCCTAATCTTAGCAATAATGGTGGCATAAGAATTCAAAGAATTTGGATGGCACATATTCAGCTTACTTAGTACATAGCATACTTTAGGACTTTAAGCAATTTTCAGCTTTTATTGGAAACTATTTCATACCCAATTGGTTGAAATTTATATGTATAAACAGTTTTTTTTATTTATTTTTTATTTTATATATATATAAACATGTTGCTCTCCAGCCCAATTTAATTTTGTAACCTAATAGATAATACGAGGAATCTAGCTTTGATGTAGTAAAGGTTTTTTTTTCACCAGAGGTCAGGCCAATAATTGTTATAACGGTTGGTCAGTAACTTTAGCAAACCATGTAGATTGTAGTGCAGCTTGTTTCTCTGTATATATGTGTATGGTCCAAATGATGACCTTGATATGAAGGTCAAAATGTCGAGTGTTCATTTTGGTTTTTATTAAACTGAAGTTTTGCTCTAACACGATAGTCGTCTCCATAATTTTCATAATGTATTCTGGTCACTGTGTAAGCATGAAAGAAAGGATTTAAACAGAATGTTAAGCTGCTCTTTCTTGGTTATGAAAAATTCAGTAGGATATGAAGCTGTGATTGAGATTCTAGCAAAGCATTGTCATAACGTGTCTGCAATTGCTTTGGATTCAGCAACTACACATTCGTTATGTTCTAAGATAGATAAATAGTGTGTTCTGTTCATTTTCTGGATTTTATCCTATATCACTTTTGCACTGGTTGCATGATTGATAGATGGTAAATTGGATCCACTTTTGTTTTTGACTCTGTCTAAAATAAAATGCTTTTGCCCAAGCATATTTAAAAGCTGGTTAGCTGAATGGTTAGTGTATCCACTCTCCAGCCAAGAGGTTGCATTTTCGAATTCTTGGTGTTTTTTTCACAGGAGCTCCTATCTACCTAGGAGCATTAATTCATTTGACTGTGGGGTTGAGAGGAACTCCTTCTTTGTGAATTTTTTGGTAAAACATAGAAATCAGGAAGGAGGCATCAATTTTTTTTGATAGTGTTCTTGTCCCAGATGATCACTTTGTTGACTAGACAATTCAGTCTACTCAAATGATTAGTTTGTTGATTTGGCTGTAATATGTATTGCCAAATTCCTGGTCTGTAAAGTGCTCATACAGACCACTTGCAATCACATAGAATTCTTGACAAAAACTTAAAAACCTATTCTTACAGCCCACTAACATCATGGTCAGTTTTGACATGCAGTCCTCATTTACTAGTATACCTCTTGCAGATGCTCTCCAGTTGTTATCACAGGAGTTTCTCCCAGACATAGTCAAACTGTTCAACTTTGTCATACACTTCAGGTTACTTCATCTGTTAAAACAAGTTCTACAAAAGAATTGAATTGACTTTTATGGGGTGGGGGATCCTCTTTTCTCTGCATTAGCAAATTTCTACTTGGAATATCTTGAAGATTTTAATCTCCTCAATACAACTGCAGCCCTCTTTTTGAGTATACTAGATGATGATGTGGATGATGTTTTTGCCATTTGGCTTGAATCTGAAGCATTATCTACTTATCTTCCTCACCAAAATTAACAGCCAGTACCTGTGCATCAACTTCACACTGGAAAAGAAAATGACAGATAATTAGCCTTTTTCAACATCCTCCTCTTCCTCTCCCCTGCCCCTCTGGAGTACTTACAACTTTGTTCATCACAAACCCACCTTTGCAGGCTGTTAGATACAACAAAATTCAACCCATCATCCATCTGAAAAAATGAGCATCATCAAATCCATATTTAAAGAACATATGTTGTCTGCTTCAATCATGAGGATCTCCAACTAGAACTCAATGCCATCTACAGCATCATGCTACAGAATGGCTTGAAGATTACGTGCATCTGTGACATTTACAATCTACTCCCTAGAAACTATGACCCTATAGTGAGTCCCTTTTCTATACATCACAGGAATCTCTGAACTGATTTCAAATATCCTTAAAAAATACAATGTAATCCCTACATTATTTCCTGTTAATTAAATCTCCTTCTGATTAACCTCTACAAAAGATAAATAGTCCACTGCTTCTTCCCCCCCTTCCCACCTGCTGTTTATCAGATTTGTGTGATTGTCTCTGTTTTTAGTTTGGACAAACAGGATGCTCTGTCAAAAAACAAATACAGGAACACCACTCTTATATCCCCTACAATATGCCTGAAAAATCTGGCCTGGAACAGTACAGGTCAGGCACTGACCATAATACCTTCTGATCCAATACAAGCCTATTACATCAGTATGTTTTAAGTGCGAGTGGTTGTTCAAAGAGAATGCAGAAGCACTTTTACACTGCCAAAACTTAAATCTGAATGACTATCTATCCAAGGTTGGTCGATTGGTAGAGCCTCTGCTACTAATAGCTCATGCAAAAAGTTAAGCAAGTTTGAGTGCAGTTAGTAGTTGGAAGGGGATCCATCGTTCGATGCTGTTGGTACACTCTCCCTCGATGAGTCTTTGGACTCTCTGGAAGTGTCACATAATAATAATAACAGAAATTTGGGAAATCTCATCCTGATAAGTGGCAAGAACCCCCCCCCCTTTTTTTTTTATCATCTGTTGTATGGTAGCACTCTAAGATGTGGTTCATATCTGTGAAAGAGAATGATAATCCATTGTTCCTGCTCCACCTTGTGAATTTGCTTGTGCACTTATGATAGCCTGTTACATTCGGGCCAAAATATCTACATTAATACCTTGCCAGCAAAGGTTGGTCGATTGGTAGAGCTCTGCTACTAATGGCACACAAAAAGTTAAGCAAGTTTGAGCGTGGTTAGTAGGTGGAAGGGGAACAATCGTTCGATGCTGTTGGCACACTCTCCCTCGATGAGTCTTTGGACTCCCTGGAGGTATCACATAATAATGGTATATGGAAATATGACTTCTCCATTACTTCCACCTTAGTATCACCACTTGTGTGTCTGGCTCCCACTGATGAGATCTCAATAAGGTTCGAAATCGGTCTGGATAGTGACGTGACCCTTCCCTTAATGCATAGCATTATACATGTCCACAAGGAGATGTGCTTTGCATTATGGAATACTCAGGCAAGTGATGAGAAGTTATACCACCTTTGCCACAAATTTCCCCAGGTCCTGAAAATACTTCAGGCACAAACTTTGTTTGCTTACACTTGGATAAAGGATTAAACCAAATATATAACTGATCTACATTAATAGATTATTATTATTAACATCTACATATTTCTAATAGTTGTTACTATGTCACAAGTGGCATTAAAAATAAAAACTCATAAAAGGATAGTTCTGTCCTTTCTATTAAGGATCAAGTTAGTCCGAAGGAAAACAAGAGGTTGCAGTAAAGGGAGAGCGGGTATCTAAGTTTGGTATGGAACCACAACTAGAAGGTGGTAAAAATATGGGAGAAGAAACTTTTGAATTGATTGGCGATATATCCAAAAGTCATCTGTATAAGTGAGGAGGAATAAATAGAGATAGAGGAAGATGGTGCTATTTTTCTTGTAGTGATAGGAACTGATTGTATGTGTTAAGGTAGAGATGCAGATAGGAGAAATAGCATAGCAGTTGTGATTATAATATTTTATAACTTCATGACTTCTAGGACTGAATATTTAGTAGGATATTGATATAGGCCTGGAAATGGAAAAGAATGACCAAGAAATGGGTACACATATTGGCTGAGCAAATAAGAGAAAGGCAATTCTTGTAAATTACTTAAATTATGAATATATAAAGTCAAATTAAGAAACAGTGTCTGCAAGCAAGGAAAATGAATTTCTGAGGGAGATCTACCTTATACAATATAATAAATTTAGTTTAATCCTTTATCCAAGTGTGAGCAAACAAAGTTTGCACCTCAAAGTATCTTCAGGACTGGGGTAAGGTGGTGCAACACTAGGGCGACTCCTTGCAAAGGTGGAGCAAGCTACCAACACTCCTATCTCAGTATCTCCCATAATGCAAAACACATCTCCTTGCAGATATGTCTAATGTTATGCATTATGGGAAGGGCCACTACCCAGACTAGTTTTGCCTTTATTGAGGTCTCTTCAGTGGGAGCCAGGCCCAAGTGGAGATACCAGCCAGAAGCGTTAGCAAGGTCATCTCTACCTATAGGAGTTGCCAAATGGTGTGCCACCTTTTAATAAATTACTCTGGATTTAGAGAAAGATGTTGAAAGTTTATTTTTCACTTGGTTAGAATATAATAAATTTAGTTAAGTTGCACCACCTTACCCCAGTCCTGAAGATACTTTCAGGTGCAAACTTCATAATCACCTGCCTTGTCCCAAGTATATAACTTATATGGAGCTATAACTAGGTATATATAATAGCTCCATAAAACTAGCCACCATCCAATTGTTTATCTCATAGTCTTTTTCACTATATTGGAGGAAGATGTGATACCTCATTCACAATAAGATCCTCTGATGCATGAACACATCCAAGATCTGATCTTCATATGCATTCTATTGCATACTGCATAAGGTAGGTTGAAAGTTTATTTTTTTTTTCACTTGGTTAGAATATAATAAATTTAGTTTAATCCTTTATCCAAGTGTGAGCAAACAAAGTTTGCGCCTGAAAGTATCTTCAGGACTGGGGTAAGGTGGTGCAACTTAACTAAATTTATTATATTCTAACCAAGTGAAAAATAAACTTTCAACATCTTTCTCTAAATCCAGAGTAATTTATTAAAAAGGTGGCACACCATTTGGCAGCTCCTATAGGTAGAGATGACCTTGCTAACGCTTCTGGCTGGTATCTCCACTTGGGCCTGGCTCCCACTGAAGAGACCTCAATAAAGGTTGAAACTAGTCTGGGTAGTGGCCCTTCCCATAATGCATAACATTAGACATATCTGCAAGGAGATGTGTTTTGCATTATGGGAGATACTGAGATAGCAGTGTTGGTAGCTTGCTCCACCTTTGCAATGAGTCGCCCTGGTGTTGCACCACCTTACCCCAGTCCTGAAGATACTTTCAGGCACAAACTTTGTTTGCTCACACTTGGATAAAGGATTAAACTAAATTTATTATATTCTAACCAAGTGAAAAAAAAAAATAAACTTTCAATCTACCTTATGCAGTATGCAATAGAATGCATATGAAGATCAGATCTTGGATGTGTTCATGCATCAGAGGATCTTATTGTGAATGAGGTATCAAATCTACCTCCAATATAGTGAAAAAGACTATGAGATAAACAATTGGATGGTGGCTAGTTTTATGGAGTTATTATATATACCTAGATATAGCTCCATATAAGTTATATACTTGGGACAAGGCAGGTGATTATGAAGAGAACTTAGGAGATAACACAGAACCGAATTTCTCATTCCAAATGACAGCATAGAATGAGTAATTAAGGGAATAGGAACTGGTTGGGCAGGCACACTAGCCAAGGAACATTTAACAGCAGTGATATTATCTCACTGTATTCAGAAGATTACAGCAAAGGTTGGTCGATTGGTAGAGTCTCTGCTACTAATGGCTCTTGCAAAAAGTTAAACAAGTTTGAGTGCAGTTAGTAGTTGGAAGGGTTTCAATCGTTCAATGCTGTTGGCACTCTCTCCCTCGATGAGTCTTTGGACTCTCTGGAGATGTCACATAATAATAATTACTTGACTGAATAGAGCACAAGGAAAATGGATAAATGGTGAGATCAAGCAAAACATTGCTTAAATGGAAGCAATAACAATGATAACTATAAAGAGTAAGCAAGGAATCCACTGTGCAGAATTTATGGAGACAAAAACACACACATACGATAAACAAAGGTAAGCTAAATCTAACTGCTTTGTTAATCGTTTATGTTAGCCTGCCCTCAAAAAAATAAATAAAATAAAAAATCAATACTTTTTTTTTTTTTTTTTTTTTACACATAATAAATATAACATAGATGATAAAAAAAAATTACAGTTCAACTACATCAGGTGCATCTTTTACAGTCCTGTTGGCTTATGGTTTTCTTTTGTTAGGTTCTACCATCATATTCTGGATCCTATATGGGTCTTCAGATTCTTGGAATTACTATTCCATCATTCTTGTTGAGATTAGGATGATGATCAGTATCTCATAAGCTTCCTAGAATTTTCTTGCATACCAGGTTTTGGTGAAATGTAGGGACTTAGTGCCTTTCCAGTTAATTCCGTGACATGTTTGGAGTATATATTGTCTGACATGCCTGTTTTATCATAGTGAAGGAATTTAATGTGGCGTTTGTGTTCATCTTTTCTTGTTGGAAATGTGCACCCTGTTTCCCCTATGTAGGGTAATTTGCAGGTGCACTGAATTTTGTAACCTGCCAGGTGAACAAAGAAAGAGGATCTTTGGATGAGCTGACTATACTTTTTAATTTTGCAGGAAGTTTGAAAGTTGCCATAATATTTTATTTCTGTAATGTTCTATTTTTTTTCCCCCAATATTCCCTAACATATGGTATGGCATTTTTGTAATCTCTTTTTCACCTTTCATGGCATTATGTTAGGGATCTTGTGAACTGTTTTTTTTTTGTTGTTGTAGCTATTTTTATGAAGGTTTTGGCTTATGATTTCATATTCCTTCTTCGGCACCTACTCATCGGAGTAAATTGTTAGGACTATGTTTGAGGATGCTGATGACCCCTAGTTTTTGTGTTGGATGGTGGTATGGATCTTTGTGTATGTATTGGCTTCTTTGTGTAGGTTTGCATCAAACTATCTGAAGGACAGATAGCCTTAGGATGATATGTGACATTAGTGTCTAGAAAAGGAAGTAAGTTATTGTTGTCAATATCAATGGTAAATTTGATACGTTTGTGTTGTTTGTTTTGGTGACATAGGAATGTATTTAATATCTGGTGGCTGTAGGGCCAGATGGCGAATATATCACCAGCAAGTCTTCCATATAAAAGTTAGTTATGGGGAGGGGGGGGGGGGAGTCCATGGCCATACCTTCTTTTTGTAGGTAGAAATTATTTTGATACATATACCCAAAACAAAGTATGTGGGCTGTGATATCGAGCAGAAATTTGTTCTGTATGAGAAGAATCGTGTCATTGATCGACATTCTTAAAAAGTGCAGTTACATCAAAGCTGACTAATAAATCTTCATTGTTGAATGTGATGTTTTTAAAATGTTGTGTATTTTTATGTAGGATGGGAAATGACATACCAACTACTTGAGTGTAGCCACTAGTTTCTTGGCTAAGTGAATAATTGGGGCTGTCGATCCCTTCAACTAGCAATCATAGTGGTGTGTTTACTTTGTGTAATTTTGGCAGGTCAAATTCTGGGAGCACGGGTGATAACAGCTTTTTAATTGTTTCCTCTGAAAAGTGATGATTGACTTGATTAGTTATGTTATTTTCTTTTTGATGCATTTTGTAGGATTGAAGTTAACCAATTGGTACATGTTGTGGTTGAATACCAATTGGTTCATTTCTTCCAGGTAAGCTGTCTGATCGATGTTTTAATGATCTGTATGTTATTATACTTATTATTCATAAAAAAGTATTTATTCATTGATTTTTTAACTTTTATTTATTTTTTTTTCACCAGAGGGCAGGCTAGCATAAACAATGAACAAAGCAGTTAGATTTAGCTTACTTTTGTTTAGTGTCATGTAGCTTGTGTCTTGTGCATATGTATGTTTTCCTGATGATTACCTCAATAAAGAGGCTGAAACATCAAGTGTTATTTTCTTAATTATAAGTAATTGCTCTAATATGTGTGTGTTTTGTTTCCATAAATTCAACACAATGAATGCTGACCACCGTGTAACCTTGAAAGAAAGAAGAGTGAGTAAGTAAGGAATGTTACGTAGTTGATAAGAAAAGTAAAATATGAGCAGTACTTAGTCAATCAGCTCTAAAAAAATCCCAGAATGATATTAGCAATGGTAGACAGGTAACCACTGTGAAAAATAGACTTGAAGTATTTAATGTATTTATAATGCAGTTCATCAAAGAAGCATGATGGTGAGTGTGATATTGATCAAGAGGTATTACAAACAAACAAAAAAGGTGCTTGGATATGAAGATAGACAACTGAGAGAATGCCATTTACAGAACATAGTGGATAGGAGAAGGGAGTGGAATCAAGGAATATAAGTTGCGAAGAGTTGATTAACAGATTTGAGGAAGAGATTTTTCACAGAACAGAGTGAGACAAGAGTAGAAGACAAGGACATCCTTGACAACTGTCTAAGGTGAATGTTAGCAGTAGATTCAGACCGAGAGTGGCTGGTGAGAGGAATGCATTGTCTGATAAACAATAAACAAGTTTTTAACATGCAGTAAGGCCCTCTCATGACAAGTCTTTGATGCTCTAAGGGTCTAATGTTTAATAATAATATCTTTCCCCTACCTCCATAAGAACACTCAACCTCCTATGATAGGATATATCGTATAATTGTTATATTGTTGAATAAGATAATTCTTAAGTCTGTATTAACACAGTAAAAAGATACAATAATAAGAGAGCTGAAATGCAGGAACCATAGCTACAATTATTTTAGCTGCAAAATTTTACTCAAAAACAAAGAGTACCTATCATTCTGGCAAATGTATTATCATCATGGATAACCTTCCTCCCACAGAATCACAGGAATGATCTATGGGACAAAAATGCTCATAGATCTGGTTTGGGAGGGGCAAATGAGAAATACTCTGATGTGAAAAGTTTTTTTTTTTTAACATTTCTTTTAATTGGTATATAAAAACAGATTGAAAACACCGGTCTCTGGATACAACTGGAATAACTTGTAAGTTTTTTCGCTTGGTTACAATGTAAATTATATTTTTGTTTAATCCTCCACTCAGGTACAAGTAAACAAAGTTTGCATGTTAAGTATCCTAGGCCACTTGTATATGAAAGCTATTGACTTTGCATTAGTTTCTCTCATTATTACATAATGCAACAACACTATGGGAAGGACCACTACCCAGACCTTTTAACCTTTACTGAGGTCCTGTCAATGGGAGCCAGGTCCAAGAAGATGAAATGGTTGAATCAATACAGAAGTCATATATTTTCCATACACAAGTAAGTAAAAAGGTGATCACCCTAATACTGAAATACTCTGGTGATAAAAGATAGTTGTTGAAAGTTTTTTTTTGCTTCAAAACTGGTCTGGGTAGTGGCCCTTCCCATAATGTTGATACATTATGTAATACTGAGGCAAATGATGTGAAGTAGTAGCTTCCATATACGTAGCTTAGTCATGATGATACTTCATGTGTAAACCTCTGTTTGCTTACACTTGAGTAAAGGATTAAATGAGAATATGATTTCCTTTGTAGCCAACTGAAAAAAAAAAAATAATAATAATAATACACCTTTTTACTATTTGTATATGAGAAAATGCTTGCACATCTGCAATTGCTTACATTTCTGATATGCTTGACGTTGATATACTAACACCTCTGCATCAATTCAACCATAGTATCTTCCTTGGGCCTGCTTCCACTGACAAGACATCAATAAAGGTTAAAAATCGGTATGGGTAGTGCCCTCTTCTCAGAATGTTTTGTATTATGTGATACTGAGGCAACTGATGCAAAGTAAATAACTTCCATATACAAGTAGCCTAGTTATCAAGTTACTTACAAACCTTTATTTTTTGCTTACACTTGGGTAAAGCATTAAACAAGAATGTAATTTCTTGTCAAACAAAATTACTTAAATAAATTTTATATACATATATTAGAGGATAAGGTGTATTTAATCTTCTATTTTTTTATTTAGTTATTAGGCTTCTAAATACTTATGTGGAGCTGAATTCAGACTACAGGCATGTTGTCTAATGATTCTTGAAAACTTCATGGATACTTGAGTGAGTAGGTTATGTATGATGATTTCAGGTTAGTTTTTTTTTTTCCCAAAAGTCTCACAATACTTATACTTGTTAACAGTTTAGTTATTTTTGATGTATTAATAAAAAAAAAAAAAAACATCAAAATAATGCCTTTGCTATCCCAAAAAAAATAATCACTAAGAGTTTCATACCTCCCTTAGAAAGCTTTTTTTTTGTTGTTATTTATACAAGATTTTCATTTCCATTCTTGAAACAAGCTCTTACATTTTGGCTCACCATGAGAGACTAGTCTTGTCACTAGTAATGACACATCATTTCAAAAATGAGAAGAGTTCTCCCTGCAGTAGGCTTTTTAAAAGATCTAAGAAAACATTGAATGTGTTTATCTCCTTTGCAAATAGCCATGGTAATTTAGCTTTTTGGCATTATACATAGAATATCAAGCTTTAGAGTTCCTTGGTAGTCACATGACATTGTTGAGGTTTCCATTCATCCAGATTTTCATGTTGTGTTCTGATAGGTTGCCTGATATAGACAGATCTCCTAAAGTATATTCTCCTTTTTTTTTTTTTTTTTCCCATCTTCAAGCATTGCTGATATCAACTGTTTTTCTACACCATATACTGTGAATGGTTTTTGATGAAGTGCTTTTCTTCTCCTGAAATGAAGAACTCAATGACTATCAGTCAGTCACTGCATGTGGTCAACACTTGACCTGGCTACTTTTTTTTAACATTTGATAACAACCTGCAACAAAACAAAATCCAAATTTAATATTTGTTTTATAGAAAACAATGTTAAAATATTTAAGCAAAAAAAAATGCGATTCTAACACATTTATTATTTTATATTACTGTGAATGAGGTAGAGTGATGCATGTCTTTTTATTTTATAAAACAGGTTACTTGCCTGAAAAGTAACTTCTCTGCTGTATTCAATTGCTTCACATAACTTTTATTTCTGCTTGTTAATTTGTTCTGTAATTTAAAACAAACAAACAAACAAAAAAAAAAAAAACATGTAGGCTTCTTTTTTATGATTTAACCAAAAATTGATAGTGTTCTGCTCTGATTTCTTTCTACCTTGCAGATTTATATTCATTTATTATAAGACTTTCAAAAGGGTTATACTTAAGCAGCATTTAGTATATGGTGCATTATATTATGATACTTTGTGCAGAGGATGAACAGTGGCATTGTGTATGTGTGGAGTGGAGTACCCTCCTATGATGAGCCCTTGGATTTTTTTAGAGATGTCATTTAATAACTATTATTATTATGACATGTGAACTTCTGTTGTGTCCAAAGACTCCTCAGGAGATCCACCATCATCCATCTATTTCTTATCTGTCGAAGAAAGGTTGAGTCTCCTGATTAGAGACTTTAGGCAATTTAATGCAGCCGGCTTGCTATTCCTCTGCTGCATCCCTCTAGGCAGTTAAGCATTTTATATCTATATATAAGTGCGTGCACGTACGTGTGTGTGTGTGTGTGTGTGTGTGTGTGTGTGTGTGTGTGTGTGTGTGTGTGTGTGTGTGTGTGTGTGTGTGTGTGTGTGTGTACAAGGTCAATCTGAAGGACAAAAAAACTGAGTTTCTTGTAGAAAAACCTTCTACTTCTGTATTAGACCAGCTAACTTCACATTAGATTAAATAGATTAAAAACACCTCATAAAGGTTCTTCATGTCAGAAACAGGATTTGAACCCAGGTCTTTTCAACCAAAGCTTATCTATACCAACTGAGCTACAGATGCTGTAGGAGGTCTACACTAACCATTATTCACACAATGTCTGTCATATACCCCTCTTTAAACTCATGATTGGCTCTGATACATTAATTTTAGGATGCAGAAAGGCAAAATGGCAATTGTTTTGGCAGAACTAAATTATTTGAAGGGAGGCAAATATTATTATGATGATGATTCAGGCCTCCATAGTCAAAAGACTCACCATGAGAGGCCCTTCCTAGTAAACACAAAGTCTATCATACCACTCCATTAACTCATTGACAGTTTGTGCTCTCACCAATCTATCAGGCAATACATTCCACAGTTCAACTGTCCTCCATGCAGAGAAATCACTCCTCACCAGTTTTGCTCACAGCTTCCTTTCATAACTTCCAGTAATGGTTCCCCCCCTTGTCCTCGTTCCTTTCCCCTGTTCCACCAAGTGAAAGAACTCCCCAAATATTATTAAAGAGGACATAAAAGAGTTATTGGAAGTAACAAAAGAGAAGACAGAAAGTCAAGATATTAAGTCTACTGCATGATATCAATGAGGATGGGATCCCAAGTATTGAGGAAATAGGAAGAAAATAAGACATCCAAGAGAGAATGAGATAGAAACTATACATGTGGCAACTTGGAATGTAAGAACAATGTTGAGAGCTGGTAAATTAGAGAACTTGAAGAAAGAAATGGGGAGGAATAAATTGGATGTGGTTGGTCTAAATGAAGTGAGATGGGAAGATATAAGTGATTTTGAAAGTGATGGTTATAGAATTATATATTCCTGTAGAACACAGGAGAATAATGGAGTAGCATTTGTGTTGAATGAAAACATTAAAAATTCAGTAGAAAAAAGAATATATAAAAGTGACAGGGTGATTATGATTAAACTGAAAGCAAAGCTTGTGGACATAATGATTATACACATATATATGCCCACAAGTGACCATGATGAAAATGAAGTAGAAGAGATGTATAATCAAATAGAAGAAGACAGAACTAAAAGGTGAACTATCTGGATGGGAGACTGGAATGCAGTGGTAGGTGAAAAGGTAGAGAAGGGAATAACAGAAAAATATGGCCTTGGAAAAAGGAATGAGAGTGGTGAAAGACTTATAGAGTTTTGTAAAAGACACAAACTAATCATTGGTAATACTTGGTTTAAACTTCCAAAGAGAAGATATACATGGAAAATGCCAGGAGATATCGCAAGATACCAGATTGATTATATGTTAATACAAAACAGGTACATAAACAGTGTAAAAAGGATATCAACATATCCAGGAGCTCATATTGACTCAGACCATAATTTGCTTTTTATGAAATTAAGAATATGATTTAAGAAAATAAACAAAGGTAAAAGCAAGAAAAGGTGGAACCTAGAAAAACTCGAAGGAGATGCAGGTAAGAAATTCAGGGAACTGGAGAATAAAATAAGAAACAAAGAGGATATATCGGAAGAAACTATTGATGTTAACGCAAAATGGAATCAACTCAAATACTTGATATATGAAACAGCTGCTGAAGAGATAGGTTTTGTGGGAGGGAAAAGAATTAAGAAGCCATGGATTACAAATGAAATGATAAGAAAAATGGAGGAAAGAAGAAGATGGAAAAATGTAAACACTGAAGAGGGAAGAAGAAAATACAAAGTATTAAATAATGAACTGAGAAGAGAAACTGATAAAGCAAGAAAGGAATGGTTAAAAGCAGAATGTAAAGAAATTGAAGAAATGGATAAAAGGAGGCAATATGATAAAATGTTTGAAAAAGCATAAGAAATCTGCCATTAAAAGATAAGCAAGGAAAAGTGATTTATGATATTGAAATACAAGGTGAAAGATGAGAGGAATACATCGAAGAACTTTATGCAAAAAATGAAAGACCAACAAAAATTGAATTGGAAGAGCAAAATGAAATCTCAACAGAAGAAAGAGGTCCTGAAATACTAAAGAGAGAAGTAGAAACAGCAATTAAGGAATTAAAAAGTGGAAAGATGGAAGGAGATTTCACTAATACCTAGTGAAATCCTAAAACAACTGGAGGACAAAGGTATAACAGAAACATGGAAACTCTGCAACCTAAGTTACAAAAAAGGAGTATGGCCTAAAGATTTCACAGAGAGTATTCTTATACCAATTAAAAAGAAAAACAATCCTGCTAAGTGCAGTGACTACAGAACTATAAGCATACTCTCGCATGCCTCCAAAGTACTGCTAAGAATATTAAATCAACAATTGTAAAATAGAGTGGAGTATTTTCTTGGGGATGATCAATTTGGATGTAGAAAAGACAGAGGAACTAGAGATGCAATTGGAGTAATGAGGACCATATGCGAAAGGAATATAGAAGTAAATAAAGAAGTTTATATGTTTCGTCGACCTTGAAAAAGCATTTAACATGGTGAAATGGGAAATACTGATGGAAATGTTATGCAAAATAGGGTTAGATTGGAGAGACCAAAGGTTAATAGCTGAATTATATATGAACCAGACGGCCATAATAAAGACAAAAGTAGGAAATACTAAAAAATGTGTGATTGGCAGAGGTGTAAGACAGGGATTTGATGATGAAAAAAGAGGAATCACTATTGGAGGAAGAACAATACAAATTATTAGATTTGCAGATGATCAAGCAATATTAGCTAATACTAAAGATGAACTACAGCACCTAATGCAAAAATTTGAAAGTATATGCAAGAAATAAGTAAGTGCCTTAGACGATAGAAATATAAGATCTGGTAATGTTGGAGTCTTGACAAGTAACAGACTGATTTGGAGGAAAATTGTCGATAGGAAGTTAGTAATGATGTAAATTTTTCATGTAGTACTATCATATCCTGTACACCCCTTGAGGGTACATGACAGGAATTTGATGATGATGATGATGATGATACAAGAAATATGGAATGAAATTAACACAAAGAAAACAAAAGTGATGAGAGTTTGGTAGTATAATACAAGAAAATGGAAAATGTGACATGGAAATAAAAGAAAGAATTAACAAAGGAAAATATGCATTTTATAGCAAGAAAAATTTGTTTATTAATAAAATGAATAAAAATCTAAATAAAAAAAAAGCTTATTAAGTGTTATATTTGGAGTATGACCTTATATGGGTCAGAAACATGAACAACTGGGAAGAAAGAAGCTAAAATGTTGGAGGCATTTGAAATGTGGTTATGGAGAAAATAAAGTGGACTGAAAAAATCACCAATGAAGAAGTATTATAGAGTTGAAGAAGAAAGGAATTTACTAAAGACCATAAGAAGAAGAAAGCATAAATAGATAGGACATGTATTAAGAGGAGACAGCCTACTGAAAAGAATGATAGAAGGGAAAATTGAAGGAAAGCGACCAAGAGGAAGGAGACGACTAATGATGCTTGATGATATAATGGGCACAAGAAGATATCCAGAAATGAAGGAGGAAGCAAGAGACAGAGGAAATTGGAGGAAGAGAATCTGCTGAGTAATACCATTGGACCTATCAAGAGACAGAACACTAATGATGATGGCATGACATAGCACAGGCCAGAAGGATGACCAGTATGATAAGAAAGGCAAAATCAGAATACAAGAGGAAATTAGCTACACGTGGTAAATTTAGTATGTGCAAATAAAAGGAAGAATAATTATGTGAGATGATTTTGATGAATGCTGACAGTCAGGAGAGAACTGAAGCAGACAAAATAGTTGAATTGCTCAGTGATTACTTTGCAATGGTGTATTGTTCTGGTGGAGATATTACAGTAAGAATGGCAGGGGCTGATGTAGAAATATGAGGTCTAGCAGAAAAGTAATGAGATTTTTTTTTAATTGTGACAACTGGCAGCACTGTTGAACCAACAATGCTGTAGTAGGCTAGAGTGATTCTCACTCTTCCCATCAGTACCAGTTTCTCATTGGTTGGTTAAACACCTATAAATTAAAGAAACCAAGAAATTATATACTTGGTTTAATCCTTTATCCAAGTGTAAGCAAACAGGTTTGTGCCTGAGCTATTTTCAGGACCAAGGCAACTCGTATAAAGAAGCTAATGACTTTGCATCACTTGCCTTAGTATGCCATAATGCAAAGCACATCTCCTTGTGGACATGTATAATGCTATGCATTATGAGAGGGTCACTACTCAGACTGGTTTCGACCTTTATTGAGGTATCATCGGTGGGAGCCAGACCCAAAGGTGATACTACAGTTTAAGTAAAGGTTAAACACTTGTCAGGTTATTGTATTTTTAGTAAGTGTATGTCTGATGTGTTCATCAATAAAATGGAGAAGCAAAATCTTGAACAATGTTGCGCGATTAAATTCTTTGTTAAACTGAACAACAATGCTACTAAAACATTTGATAAAATTTAGTGGGTGTGTGGTAGTGATCATGTGCTCAAGTGTTTATGACACAAAATGTTTTTGGTTGGGAGAGAAAGCATGGAAGAGGAGCAATGTGCAGTGCAGCCTGTTTTTGCATGCTTTTTAACTTTGTATCCAAACTGATAACATCATCTCTCTTTTTATGTGCCAGCATATCCTCATTTTTGTGACTTTTCTTCACAAGTCTTATTGACATGTTTATTAAGGGTGAAAATTAAACCTATAATAAATTATGTGTGGAAACAATAGCATCAGAAGTGTACTGAACTGATGTTTATGTATCTCTGTTTTCAAACCTTGAAATCAGTAACAAATTTTGAACTAATAAATATGAGGTGATGTGCTGTTTCTTACAACACAAATGGTGTGCACAGACAGTGGTGAAACGTATATACTGTGGTGGGAAGAAAAAAGAAAAAAGAAAAAAAAACGTAAAAGCAAATCCATATAAATCAGGGGTTACCTGTATTAGCAAAGGCTAGAGAAAAGTCAGTCCCAAAAAAAGAGAGAATCGATTTTGTGTGAAAATCTAGATATTATCAAAGTTGAGGTGAAGTAAAGTGTGATTTTTTTGCATTAATTAAGACACAATTGTGCTTTGGTAACTCTGAAACCAAACAAGGTTTTCCTCACACTGAAATATAGCAAGGATATCAGTGAATGGTGGTTAATTAAGTCCATTTCTGTTTAATATTGTGATGGAGGTGGTGACGGAGGAGGTGAGAGAAGATGCAGCTTGGACAATGTTGTATGCAGATGACATCTTGCTGTGTGCAGATTCAAGAGAAGAAGCGGGAACTAAACTGGAAAGATGGAGAAAAGTACTGGAAGAGAGGTATGAGACTGAGCAGAAGTAAGACAGACTATATGTGTTGCACAGTGGGCGGTGGCCAGGAGACAGATCTGGAGCTGGAAGGAAATGTCATCAGGAAGTTCAACAGTAGAAGAAGATGGAGGGGCTGAGAAGGAAGTGGGATGCAGGATACAAGCGGGTTGGAGGAACTGGAGGGGATGGTGAAGTGTTATGCGATAAGAGGGTGCCGATCAATCTGAAAGGCAAAATCTATAGGACAGTAGTGAGGTGAGCTATGACGTATGCTATGGAAACTGTGGTCCTGAGGAAAAATAACATCAGCAGGATGGAAGTAGCAGAGATGAGAATGCTTAGGTGGATGTGCAGTGTGACCAGAAAGGATTGTCTAAGAAATGACTATGTGAGGGGAACAGTGAAAGTTACGAACTTAGGAGCAAAGATACAGGAGGCAAGGTTTAGATGGTTTGGTCATGTGATGAGGAAGGAGGATAAATATGTGGGAAGAAGGGTCATGCAAATTGATATGCAAGGAAGGAGGAAGCGTGGGTGGCCAAAGAAGAGATGGAGGGAGCTGGTAGAAGAAGACTTGAGGATGAAGAACTTGGATGTGGTGACAGCCCAAGACAGGAGGATGTGGAGGAGACTCATCATCAACAGTGACCCCACTTAAGTGGGAGAAGCTGCAGAAGAAGAAGATCAGTGAATGGTGGTTATCGAGAATCATATAGCTTAGGATATTTGAGCATTACAAGGTTCGTTAAATGAAAAAGAATGGAGTATATTTTCATATAAAATTATGAATAGGATTTGAGGTTAGGAAGAGAAGATCATTTGTGAATAGGAGAAAGAATGTGGGAAAAGGTTCAGAGCCCTGGGATACTATAGCAAGTGAGATGCAATTACAAGATCTTACCCAAACATCTTTATGTGTCTCCCACCCATGAAAGATTGTAATCCTATAACACATTAGTACTATGAATGGACTTTTAAAGGTTAGATAATCTGAAAATTCAGGTAGCTCTAGAGACCAAATGTGGAACTTTTTTAAGCCACTTCAGATCTCCAGCAAGCAAGATGGTGGTCTCATACCACACAATGAAATTCATCTAATACTTTTAAGACATTTTCACAAATGCCAATGCCTTCAATGAGATTCAAATCGATGGCATGTGTTTGATGAGGAAGAAGTGCTATCAGCTCAACTAACAGGCTGGCAAATATGCATTAGCCTCATAATGAATGAATAGTTAATAAGAAACTGATATGATTTATTTAGACATTAAATCTCCTCTCTAAGGAAAGTTATATATAACAAGTTGTTATATATAACTTTAATTCAACTTAAATAGCCATATACCATTCTAGCAGATCTTAATACAGTAATCTACCTTTCTTTTAGGCTTACACGGTGATCAGAATACATTTTGGAAAATTATGGAGACAACTACTGTGTTTGAGTAAAACTTTAGTTTAACATAAACCAAAATCAACACTCAAACACTGAAACCAAAATCAACACTGAGTGTTGATTTTGGTTTATATTAAACTAAAGTTTTACTCAAATAATTTTCCAAATTGCACAGTAATCTACCATTTATCCAACTACAATGGGAAGGCAATTTTCCTTTCTGACAATTGAAGGGTCAGTAAGTGAAGTATAATTACATGATGCTCTAACCCAGGGGTTCCCAACCCTATACCCGCGGGCACCACGGCGCCCGTCGACCAATTTGTGTGTGTGTCCGCCGCTGTTCAACCGTGTGCCGTATAGTTTGAAATAATCATGCAACGATTCATGGCATGCTATAAGACGCATGCGTTAATGACACATGACGAGTATTAAACGCATACAATGTAAAGTAGACACGCATTCGAAGTTGTTCATTCCAGTTTAAGAACTGGAATATCATCATATTCTCCTAATTATGAAGCACTGGCCAATGAAATGCAATGCCAAAGATCACACTAACTTACATATATATATTTAAATTTTTATATAATGTAAACTTTTAAGTAATAAAACATTTGATTATAATGTAAACTTTGTATGTATTCATTTAACAAAAGAATTCAAAAAATTTGCTTGAAAAAATAGATGGTGCCTGTTGCCCTACTGGTATTTTAGAACGTGCTCTAGGAAACAAAAAGGTTGGGAAACCTGCTCTAACCTAAAGTCAGTTAATAAGCAGAATAATATAAGCACATAAACACAAGAAAAATATTTAATTAACCAAATATTTCAGTCTGGAAATAGCAGACCATCTTCAGTGGCACTACAAGAACAGTTTTAAAAAAAATACAAGGTGGAATACTAACAATAGATCATTTAAAAACAGAAAAAGCTGCGTGATGTTATATCACTAAGTATTAAAGGAAATATTTTTAAGCAGAGACATGATTGAAATAAATATATTAATTAATAATATTAAATAACATAAAATTAATATTATTTAATATTATTAATTAATATCTTTATTTCAATCATGTCTCTGCGTAAAAATATTTCCTTTAATACTTAGTGATATAACATCACATGGCTTTTTCTGTTTTTAAATGATCTATTGTTAGCATTCCACCTTGTATTTTTTTTAAAAACTGTTCTTGTAGTGCCACTGAAGATGGTGTGCTATTTCCAGACCGAAATATTTGGTTAATTAAATATCTTTCTTGTGTTTACGTGCTTATATTATTCAGTCTTTATGTCACAAGTATCCTTAAAACATCAGTTAATAAGCAGTGTTGTTTTGAAGGTCATATAAATAGTATATTACTGTATTTATTATTAAAATATTCACTGGCCAATTTTAATTCATCTTAAGATGCACTGTTCTAATGGATCTTAATATTTATTAATAAAATATTAAACTGCTGATTGTGTTTATAATGAAATATGTGTTATTTATAGATTTCATTATAAACACAATCAGTAGTTTTTTCCCTTCCCAGATTCTTGTCGAGAGGCCTACAGTGGCCAGCTGCCTTGGCCTTCATATCAAGGACTTCAGTTTCTGTTTACCCTCTCTTCTCATCTTACATGCGATACAGGAGACATCCCTCAAAGACATGTCAGTCACAGCATAGGAATCCAGATGCTCCTCCCCCCCCACCCCCATTCCAGGATAATCCTGGTAGTAAAATAGTACTAGTCAGGCTAGCTGCTGGGTAGTATATGGGCAGATTGTTTCTGGAAGGGATCCAAATGAGATGATATACAGGTTGAACAGTTAGGACTATGTGTGGATAGGAGACTAAATTTCTCCTGTGTAGACTGTATGTTTATAAGTCATTAGCCTCCCATTCTTTATACACTTTTACTGTGGATCACAAAAAAATCTCACAAAATGCACAATTCCAAAAAAAATAAAAGACATAAAAACACAATTTTGAAAATTTCCTTATCCACTTTACCAACATTCAAGGCCTTAACAGCAACAATCTCAGTTGGTGACCTTAATAATTACTGTCTATCTCAACTTCCCAAACTACACCTCTACCTTAAAATCTCCTTTGGACCACTAATGAGCAACAATCCATATACAGCCTCTTCCTGTCAAGTCAATCCAACCTTCCCTGTGATATGACCTGTTTCCACAAAAGAGGCACTGGTGCATGTAGCGATCATTCCTGCTATAAAAGGATATCTTGCTAGTTGGAGGAAATGCCAACTAGAACACTACGTGGCGACTTTCATCACACT
Organism: Typopeltis vanoorti; assembly: GCF_054136105.1. Taxonomy (NCBI): domain Eukaryota; kingdom Metazoa; phylum Arthropoda; class Arachnida; order Uropygi; family Thelyphonidae; genus Typopeltis; species Typopeltis vanoorti. The sequence continues at coordinate 88,342,793 of NC_143552.1, forward strand.
GCAAAACACCACCCACAAAGGCTATGTTTGGCCTACAGAGCAGGGGTTCTGGTCTCTATCCCTCCCTTCTGTCCTCCATGCAGTGTGGATGATACCCTCCAATGGCATGCCTAACACACCCAGACCTCATCCATCTCAAGGGCACATCAGTTAAAATGGTAGTAATGCAGGATGGCTGTCTGATAATATAGAGTGTGCCCAAACCTGTCAGGAGCCTTCTGGTAAATATGATGACAATAGATGAATTACAGCCAAAAAAGTATGAGATCGTCAGATGTGAGACAGCAGCTGATATGATTTGATTGCAGCTACAGGTACAGGGTGTAAAGGAAGGTGTGGCAAGCATGCATTGGCAAATTAGCACAGGTAGAGTAATTATTATAGAGGACTTAAACTAGGAACATGGATTGGAAGGAGGAACAATCAAATGGCATAAAGCAGTGTTTGTGGTCCACAGGCAGACTGAAATAAATATATATACAGGGGCGACTCGTCTATAGGGGCCAGGCCCCACCTATATTTGGATAACTAGCCCAATTATTTTAGTTTTTAAAAATATGTTTCTTGTAATTATTATTTTTTGATCTATTTCCAACACGTTTTATTGTTTAATAAAAAAAATTACTGTAGTATTTTATGGCAATGTTGTATAATGCCACTTAGTACGGTCTCTGGGGCCAGCCATGACTGGCCCTATTTTATGTGTGTAGAACACAGGGCATGTATGACGCCCATGCGCTAGCGATCATGTTTGTTTACCGGGCGCAATGCTTATCTTTGGGGCCAGTTTAGTCTGGCCCAGTCACTGTGTTGGCACGTATGTACATAGCGTGCGATTCTTTGATTGTGAAGCACGTGCACTAGCAATCGTGTTTGCTTACCGGGCGCAACGCTTATCTTGGGGCCAGTTTAGTCTGGCCCAGTCACTGTGTTGGCACGTACGTACATAGCGTGCAATTCTCTGATTGTGAAGCACGTGCACTAGCAATCGTGTTTGTTTGCCAGGCACAATGCTTATTTTGGGGCCTGTTTAGTCTGGCCCAATCACTGCGTTTGTATGTAAATAGCACACGATTCTTTCATTGTCTTATTATTTATTCTTGTTGTTGATCTGTTTTATTGTTTTTAGTGTGTTTAATTATTCTTGATCTGTTTTATTGTTTTTAGTGTGTTTAATTATTCTTGTTGTTTTTTGTTAAAATTTATTTTAAAGTTTAAATTTTTATTACATCTATAAACAATACATTTTAACTATGAACAAAATCGATAGTTTATTGGAAAAATGTTTCTCGTTATTAAGTCTAGAAAGAAAATTGGAAATCAAAAGACTTGGTGCATACCAACCCAGAGATGTGTGTATTACTCAACAAGATGTTAAAAAAACAAAAACATTTAAAAATGAAAACTTGAAAATATTTTGCAGGATGGCCAGCTGGAGTCGAACCAGCATCTTTGGATTTCCGGTCCACTGCTCTAGTCCGTTGAGCTATGCCTGCAACTCTTTCAAATTTTCGTGTTATTAATACATTGAGCCCATATTTGTTACGTCCTAACAGTTTTAAAAAATTAATAGCTCAATGCATCAGTGGATTCTGACTAAACATTAATTGTAATAGAAATAATAACTATAAATCAATAATAGAACCCACTATATAAATATAAAAAAATTAAGTTGTTTTTGGCTCCTGGCCCCCACCTGTTTCTATTGTCACCAGCCGCCACTGTATATATTTTAATTATCCAAATAAAAATTAAAATTGAATAAGTAAGTAAAAACCAACAAATATAAAATGGATACTTAAAAAACCAACAAATATAAAATGGATACTTAAAAAACCAACAAATAGTGGCAGAATGTTCATGGAAGAACATTCTGCCGCTACAATAATTTGTGGCAGAATGACGAGTAATAAAAAAGGATTGAAGTGAACAACAATATGGTTTTATTGCTTCCGTCTTCCCTTGCTGTTTTGTCAGATTTCAAGTAAACATGTGTTATCCACATTTCAACCAATTGCTTGTTGTTTATTGATTTTTATTATTGAAGATTTTCCATCCTTCAACCAAGGCTAAGTATATCTTCAGAAGTGCTAAGTGATACTTGGACAAAGTGTGTCGTGAGTTAACCCCAGTATTTATATATTTTTCGGAAAAAGTTTTTTAATAATGGAAAAGTGGCTTAAAACTAGGACTTTGAAAAGAAAAGCAAATGGAAGAGGTGATGCTAACCCTAACTGTGATATATGTGTTGTAATGGTGAGTAAATCTGATACTATTAAAGTAGAAGAAACAAGCAGTTCAAAGAAAAAATACAGCAGGAAATATAACAGTTCATATTTGGAATTCGGGTTTACTTGATGTGGAGATGAAAGTGAACAGAAACCTCAATGTGTTTTGTGTTATGAAGTGTTGTCGAACGAGCACATGAAACCTGCGAAACTCTGACGACATTTAGAAACTAAATATTGTAACGTGAAAAATAAGCCAATTGAATTTTTTTAGCGATGCTTAGGGACATTAAATCATGAGAAAGATATAGTTTCGGCCATGGGTTCAATTAATAGCAAGGCACTGGAAGCATCCTATCTCTTAAGTTTGTGCATAGCAAAAACAGGGAAACCTCATTGTATCGGGGAATATTTACTACTTCCAGCTATAAAAGACATGGTAAAAACTATGTTTAGCAAGTTTCTAAAAGATGTCGATTTGATTCCTCTTTCAAATGACACTGTCGGTCGCAGAATTAATGATATGGCAGGTGACGTAGAAGTCAGTTAGTTGAAAGAGTTAAGAAGAGCCCTTATTATGCATTACAACTAGACAAGACTACTAATGTTACAAATGATGTCAAATTAACATGCTACGTAAGATGTGCACATGATAACAACATTCATGACGATATTCTGTTTTGTAGAACTTTGTCATCCCGAAAAACTGGAGAAGAAATATTTCACATTCTCAATAATTACATAATACACAAATGGATTCAATGGGAAAAATATATGGGCTTCTGTTCAGATGGAGCTTGCACTCTTACATGCAGGCATAGTGGGATTGTTTCTAAGGTCAAGGAAGTAGCTCCGGCTTTGAATTGGGTATATTGTTTCATACATAGGGAAGTGTTAGCTTCCAAAGGAATGCCACCAGAATTTAAAACTGTGCTATACAATGCTGTAAAGCTAGTTAATTTTTATTAAGGCTCATTAAATACCAGGTTATTTTCAGTACTCTGATGAAAAAATGGGCAGTGAATATATATACAACTTTTTGCTTCATTCTGAAATTCGCTGGCTTTCCAGGGACAAAGTACTAACAAGGTTATTTCAATTAAGGCACGAAGTTTTGTTTGTAAATGAACGTAATTCTGATTTTGCATTATTCCTTGTTGACGAAACATGGTTATCAACATTATCCTATCCTTGAGACATTTTTTTTGAAATTAAATGAACTAAATTTCTTCCTTCAGGGAAATTCTTCAACTGTTCTTGATGCCTATGACAGAATAAAAGCAATTGAAAAATAACTGGTATTATGGATTAGTTATGCAAAAGAAAGACAATTTGCACCTTTTTCAACATTGGAATCCTTTTTAGTGGAAAATAATATTTTTGTTGATTCTGAGTTTCTGGAAAGGGTTTGTGATCACCTCAAAACTCTGAAACAGAATTTTGAAACATTTTCCGAATAACATTTAAAAGAAATTTCTGTGGGTTTGTGATCCATTTCAAGCTTACAGTCACAAGAACGACCTTTCGTTATCGAAAAAAGACAGTTAATTGAGTTTTCAATTAACTGTTCTTTTAAGTGACATTGGGCTTAAAATGCAATTCTGTGATCTTGGTTTGGCTCGATTCTGGATCTCGCCTTCAGTGAGAAGTAAATTTCCCCGAATTATCTGAAGAAGTATTGAAAATCCTTCAAATAAAAACAAAATACAGAAATCGTCTTAGTGTGGGTGCCGATCTTCTACTGAAGTTGACCAACATTGAGTCAGATATCCAGCAACTCTGCAAGGGCCGAGAAGCTCAACCATCTCATTAAAAGTAGTAACATAATTATATCATATTATTTATTTGTTTAATAAAAATTAAAACTTTGTTCAATGATGATACACTTTTAATCATATACTTCCAATTTAATTGTTTTCATATGTATTCAAAACATGCTTTTAGATTTATTATGCTATAAATGCCACAGTTTTTCACAAATGTTGATAATCCCCACATAGGTTTTTAAAATATTATATAACTTAGTGGTCTGTTGAATTTTTTAGGTATTTTACTGGTCCTTGGGCTTAGAAAGGTTGAGAAATGCTGGCATTTTAAAGGAAATGGAATTTATTCATCTACTAACAGGTATTTTACATGAAACAGTACGTGATTGAGGTAACTGGGTTTGAGATTGCTAGATCTAGTTACAGAATCAGAAGACCTGTCCATAACACCAAGATGGACAGGGGAGAGTGAATATGAAGCTTGACTTGTGAGATTGCAAAACATGTGGAATTTTCAATTTAAAAGGGATTAAAGATGAGCTGCATGTGGTATTCTGTTAGACACATTTTGCCAAAGTGTCTGACAAAATACCACATGTAACTCTGTTACACAATTGTAATAAATTAGGATAGATGGAGCGAGTGGTGGCTGCATTTCTACGTGTCGCCATTGATACATGGCCTCACAGACTTCAGGCGTGCATGAAGCAAAAGAGGGACATTTCAAACACTGATTGTTGCTATATACACATTATGCATGTGGTTTGTATGTGCTAAAAGCTCTAAATGATTTCCTGATAGATTAAAAGTTTATGTGCTGTTCAAGTTGTAACAGTGTTTATGGCTAGTTTATATATTTTCTTGATAAAAAGAAGAGATAAAAAAATTTACAGAATATAAGTAATTTAATGAGCACTGTATCTATCTATCTATATGTTCCCTGGGATCTGGGCATCCGCAGATGCGTATGGTCACTCCAATGCTCGGTGATGTGCCACACCAGGCCTCACCACGTAGTCCTGTTGTTTGCTTTTCTGGAGGCCTCAATTCTCTGAAGATCAGTCACTCCACACACACCATCCATCTCATTGATGATCTACTCCTTCCTCTTTTTCCAGGAACTTTACCTTCCATTACTATTCTGAGAAGTCCCCTTCCATCCTTTCAATGTGTCCAAAATATTTTAACTTTCTTCTGTCAATATCCTTATGGAGCCTTAAAGTTCTACTGATCTTTTCTAAAACCCATTCATTTGTATGCCTTTCAGCATATGATATCCTCAACAGCCTTCTGTAACACCACATCTCACAGCAGTGTATACCATACTATATGAAGCTGTGAAACATGTAAAAGGGAGACCAATAACAGAGGAATTAGAGGTGAAAAAAATCAGGTGTGTTAAGTGTTAATTAGGTTAGATATTAATAAGGCTGGCACATTACCATGTATTTTTATGGAATGATGATGTGCAAAAAGAATTAGCTGTGCCCTTGAACTGGTTACCTAATGAAAGTCTGCGGTGGCAAAGGTTCCCACAGAGTGGAAAGAAGGTAAAATTATACCATTCCTCAAGCATGATTTTTAGGACAGATATTTCCATGTATATGCCATTTATATATCTGAAGTTGCAGTAAGAGTATTGAAAGAAGTTGGTACGAATAAATACAGGACTGAATTGATGAACATAGATTCTTTATGATGATCATAATGATTTTGTGATGGGTAGATCTTCTTTTTTTTTTTTTTTTTTTTTTTTTTTTTTTTTTTTTTTTTTTTTAAGCTATCTACTTGCAATTTATGATAAAGTGACAAATTGTTGGATAAGGAAGATTCACAAGTAATATTCTTGGACTTGCAAAAAAAAAAAAAATGCTGCACAAGACGGAATGGATAACAGATTGATTAGATGGACTGGAGAGTGGCTCCCTAAATGATACCAGTAAGTTGTGTATAACAGAGCAATGTCTCTAAAAAGGAAAGTAACCAGTGGTATGGCCATGGAGCCTTCTTGGGCCCCATGTTGCTGAGTTCATTCCCTCCAGGAATATTTGAATAGCCTTTTAGCTTGTACAAATAAATGGGAGTTGTGGTTTTAATGCAGCTTCAAAACTTGATGGAAATATGATGAGAAATATGATGGAAACACATAAGTTGCTAAAGAGATTGTATAGTATAGATACAAGTCACATTTTGCAGCTCGTGGCAGGTAGACTGAGAACTTGGTGTCGTCTCGAAAAGAAAACTGAATAAGGATGTAGTTCAAAGCATGTAAGGTCAAGTTTTTTTCCTCATAGCATGTAGTGAGTGCATGGAAAACGAGTTACTGTTGGATGCTGTGAGTGAATCTTCAGTGAAATGAGTAAATGTAGAGAAATGATAGGCATATGTAGCTCAGCTGAGTGACAAAGAAGAGTCCTTCCCTTAATGAGCCCTTCGACTCTCTGGAGGAGCCTGCACAATAATAATAATATACAAAGTATTATGATGCCTTGCTCACAATTTTGACTACTAACAACACATCTCTTTAACTTAGTTGTTAATGATATTTCACATGGATTGACTGGAAATCTTCAGCTGTTTGATGATGATGCAAAGTTGAAGAGAATTATAAGGAATGGTGCTGATGTTAATACCCTCCAGGAAGATTTGAATAGCTTTTTAGCTTGTACAAATGAATGGGAGTTGTAGTTTTAATATGGCTTCAAAACTTGAGAAATATGATGGAAACATAAGTTGGTAAGGGGATTTTATAGTGTCGATAAAAGTGACATTTTGCAGCTCGTGACAGGTGGACTGAGAACTTGGTATCATCTCTAAAAGCTGAATAAGGCTGTAGTTCAAAGCATGTAAGGTCAAGGTTTTTTCTCATAGCATGTATTGAGTGCATGAAAACAAGTTACTGTTGGATACTGTGAGTGTATCTTCAGTGAAATGAGTAAATGTAGAGAAATGGTAGATATATGTAGCTCAGCTGAGTGACAAAGAAATCCTTCCCTTAATGAGCCCTTAGACTACCTGGAGGAGCCTGCACAATAATAATAATAATATACAAAGTATTATGATGCCTTGCTCATAATTTTGACTGCTAACAACACATCTGTGGTTCATGACTTCTATCTTCAATGCTTGGTATTAGTCCTAGATGCTGGTTTTAAAAGCAGTTGGTAGTAGATAATGACATTCTAAAGAAAATGCTAATCATGTCCAAAAGCAGTTTGCATTTACAATCATTTTTCAAAATAAATAAACATACAAATAAAAGGCCCCTGTTGTTTTCGCCAGGGAACCAGGGCGAACAGCGAAAAGTCAGCTACTGGAACAAATCTGAAAACAAACCCCAACTCAACATCACCAGAGTTAAAGATCGGTACTATCAACATAAGAAGCCTGAATGGCAAAGAAATGAAGCTAGCTGAGGAATTAGATAAGTACCAGATCGACATAATAGGGGTGACTGAAACAAAAAAGACAAAAACTGGTTAGATCTTTCTGAGCAATAAATACAAAATGTTATATTCAGGCAATGACAATCAAGGAAAAGAAGGAGTAGCCATAGTATTCAACACTAAATACGAGGCTAATCTTCTTGAATGGCAGGCAGTCTCAAGTAGAGTGATGTGGGCAAATGGGGAACTAGACAATGAGACCTATTTGTGCCTATGGTCCCACAGAAGGTTCTACTAAGGTAGAAGTGGAGGAATTTTTTGAGGCTTTAGAAAAAGCAACTGACACAATGAAAAAGGAAAAGTTGGTTCTTGTTGGGGATCTAAATAGCAGAGTAGGAAATGATTGTGAGACATACAAAAATATTTTGAGAAAATTTGGAGAAAAGAGCAAAGCTAATAATAATGGCAAATATCTGTTGGATTTCTGCTCAAGACATGGACTTTCCAACCACGTTCCAACATAAAAATGTGCCCAAATTCACATGGAGAGAAGAGGCAAGGAATAAGAAAAGTCTCATTGACTATGTTATTGTTGATAGTGATGTTTTCTCCCTGGTGCAGGACACCAGAGTGTACAGAGGATTTGAAATTGGAAGTGATCACTATTTAGTCTTGAGCAAGATAAAATTGAATTTCATATTGAAAAGAATAACATATAAGAAAGTTTTAAAGCAAATAAAAGTTGAGTAGCTCTCAGATGTGAACTGTAGACTAAAATACACAAAGATTATTGAAGAAAAAATGAAAGAGTTTGAGAACAGGAATCAAACCTTGGAGATTCAGTGGCAAACTCTGAAGAAAACATTGACTGATTCTGCCAGAGAGGCATGTGGTTAGGTTGTCTGCAAGGATAAAAAAATCAGAACTCCCTGGTGGACACAGGAAGTTAAAGAGGCAGTGAATGAAAAGAAGAAAGCATATCAAAAGTTCCTGTCAAATAAGTCAGCCTGTGCTCTTAGAGAATACAAAGACAAATGCAAGAATGCTAAACACTGTGTAAAACTAGCTAAACAAAAGTCATGGGAGGACTTGGGCAAGAATATAGAAAATAAATATCAAAATATTCTGGAGGTTGTTGAAGAAGCTTAGGAATGGAGGAAAGAGTACTGTAAAAGGAGTTGGAGATGATAAAGGTGACATGAAAACGGGAGAAAAAGATATCCTTGAAGTATGGAGTAATTACTTTGAAAAACTGCTAAATAAAACAAGCAGCGATGACAGCACAGTGGTAAAAAACACTGACCAGGCATGCAGTCAGGAATACATATCCATACTTGAAGTAGAAAAAGCCATCAAAGGCTTGAAATGTGGAAAGGCAGCAGGAGTAGATGATATTCGACCAGAAATGCTGAAGTATGATGGTATAAAAGTCTTGCAGTGGCTGCACTGCATAATTCAGAAAGCCTGGACAGAGGGACGAATTCCTGATGATTGGAGTAGAGCTCTCATAGTACCCATATATAAAAAGGGAAATAAAACTGAATGTGAGAATTACAGAGGTGTTTCCTTACTACTGAGTGTTCCTGGCAAAATTTATGCAAGTATACTTGAGAAATGGTTGAGAAGAATTGTGGAAGGAAAGCTTGGTGAAGAACAAGCTGGATTCAGGCCAAATAGAGGCTGTCAGGATCAGATCTTCACTTTACGACAAATAGTTGAGAAAGCATGGGAATATAACAAAGATCTATATTTAAGTTTTGTCGATCAGGTAAAGGCATATGACAAGGTGCCCACAGAGAAGCTATTCAATATGCTATAGTTATATGGTATCAATGGGGCATTATATCAAGCAATACTTAGTCTTTATTTGAGTTGTAAGTCAGCAGTTAGAATTGAAGGAAGTACAGGAAGATGGTTTAATGTTAAATGTGTGAGACAAGGATGTACATTAGCCCCTCTGTTATTCATTATTTATATGGATCACATTATGAAGGAAAGTCGTATTAAACATGATATCAAAATTGGAGATGTTAATGTCAGCTATTTGCTTTATGCGGATAATGTTATACTTCTAAATAAATCTGCTACAAGTCTGCAAGATTCTCTGACTAAATTGAATATCTGTTGTAATAAATATGGTATGAAGATCAGCAATAAAAAGACAAAGACAATGAAAATAGGTAGAATCATCGAAAATGTCAACTATGTTGTGAATGGAGAACCTGTGGAACAAGTGAAACATTTCAGCTACTTAGGCATGATTTTTACTGAAGATGGTAAATTAAATATAGAAATAGACAGCAGAATCAGCAAAACTGGTATGGTAGGAAGTCAATTGAATAAATTCATATGGAATAAGAGAGAATTTAGTTGGAACACTAAATTAGCTGTATACAAGACAGTGTTCAAACCAGTTTTAACTTATGGATCTGAGAGCTGGGTCAGAAGTAAAACACTTGACCAAAGACTAGAGACCGCAGATATCAGAGTCCTGAGAAAGATTATAGGCATGAACATATGGCATCAATTGCAATATCATATTAAAAACGAGGATATTAGGAAAGAACTTGACATCGTCGGCATCTTGGAATGCATTAGCAGAGCTAATCTCAGGTGGTATGGTCACCTAAACAGAATGGGCAAAGAAAGATTAGCAAAACAAGTGTTCTCTGCCAGGTTGGCAGCAAAATGACCCAGAGGAAGACCAAGATATTGGTAGATTGATACAGTACGAAGTGCCTTAGATGATAGAAATATAAGGTCTGATAATGTTGGAGTCTTGACAAGTAACATAGTGATTTGGAGGAAAATTGTAGATAGGAAGTTAGTAATGATGTAATTTTTTTCATGTAGTACTATCATATCCTGTACATCCCTTGAGGGTACATGGCAGGAATTTGATGATGATGATATAAAACTTTTATTTATGTTTGTATGTTTATATTTATAGTAAATGTATATGGTAAAATATATAGAAATAGAATAGCTTAACCACCTAACTGGGCATTATGGATAAAATAATGCATCCTTATACGCTTCATGTCCATCATACATTTCAATGTAATATCAATGATATTACAATTTTAATATGCACTTCGCATCCATAATAACCTTGACGTCTATAGATGTCTTGGCCGGTAGCATGGTTAAAAATATATATATATGTTAATTTTAAAAAAATACATGTTAATGCATTTAAAAAATAAATGTTAATTAATGAAATAAGAAATTACAAAAATACAGCAAAATTACAGGGTGCACTCACTGTATTTGACTCAGATATGAGTCAAAGAATTACTGTGGGGAGGGGTAAAGGAGTATACAATAAATATCTGACTTTTCCAATTCAATTCAGAAATGATGTATATACAAATTTATAGCCTTTCAAATGGTGTTCAGCATCTTAGCTTTATTTCATGACCAGATTTCTCTTTAGAGAAATCTGATCTGCTTTGACAGCTGAGTATTATCAAAGATGGAGTGAAAAATGAAGTGAGATATTTCTTGCAAGAAATAAGACAGCTATGTGTTTTGGTGGCACTGAAGTTCACAAGGTTGTATTCCTCCAATCTAGAAAATGGCAAGATCACTGTTTTAAGGGTTGAAAAGTTTGAACATTATATGGTTTTTTAAATGAAGAAGAAAGAAGTACCATCAAGACAAAAACTATGGATACAATCGGAAGTTAGTGAAAGAAGGTCATTTATGTATGGGAATAAGAGTGTGGGCAAAGCACAGAATCCTAAGATACTTGATAATTAATGGAGAAATTGTCCACCAAGAGATGTAGTGAATAATGGGTTGCCAATTGCACAAAGAATAGAAGATAGATTATAAGATGGTAGTTTGTTAAGCACATTTGTATGCTATACACAATCAAATTGAATCATATAACTTAGCACTTCTTCCAGCTTGATCAATGGAACTGAAGAAGGAAAGCCAGTTGAGTTATGAAACTCTTCAGTTATGAAAGTCCACAAGGAAGATGATCTTAGTGTTTGGGCTAAATAAAATCAAGAAACAGTCAAGAGCAACCACACAAATTTCTCAAAACCATTCAATGGATTGTAAGAGTAGCAGAATCCATACTGATGGTTACTAATTAGCTGGTGGCCCTGCAGATGGAAGTTGGTTGTTGTTGTTGACCGTCCCAATTTTTTTAAAGAGAACTGAAGTAAGGATATGATAGTTTGACTCTTTTTTGGATTGCATTAATGCTGTGAGAATGATGTCAGACACATGAAATATTATAAAGAAGATGGAGAATGAATGTTAATTATAGAAAAAAATTTAAGCAGCATGGGGAGAGGGAGAGGAATACTTTCAAGACTTATTAGTATCTTCAAGTTCTTAAGAGATTTTATGCATTTCTAGAGAACTATCAGAGGAGTCATGCTTACTGCATGACTTCCCTGATACAGATTTGCCTAAGTTGTCTATTATTATTACGTGACACCTCCAGGTATCCAAGGATTCATCGTAGGAGGTCAATCAACTCTACTTTGCTACATACATCTCGCCGTCTCCACTACTACTTAATTCTCCTACTACAACACTACTACCATCAATGCCATCTGCTGCTCATCATCACCAACAATGGAATTTACAGACAAAAAATATCATTTTTTGTCTGTAAATTGTGTATGTTCTGAATGCTGATTTGTCTGTACATGGGATGAAAAACCAGTTTCTGGGATAAAAAAAAAAACCCTGCTATCTCAGTATCAGATCAGCTAACTCACCTTCAGTTGAATAAGCCCATATAAGGATTCCTCTCATCACGATGAGAATCGAACCCAGATCCTTTACAGTCAAAGGGTGAATGTTCTGCTGTTCTTCCAATTGTGCTATGGAGGCTGGGGGGGTTGAGATCCCAACCTTCCTCTTTTATGTGAGCTTTCACCACCACCCAAAACTTCCAAGCCCTCTCTATGGTAATGTTTTTGTTATATCTCTAAGACTGACTAGATTTAGAAAAAAATTCAAGGTTCATCAGTCTGAATACAAGCATTACATACAAGTCTAATAAGCATTAACAGTGAAGGATAATGTCTAGAATCATCCATGTCTTTAGGTGATGTTATGATGGCACCATTTGATGTTTTGATGCGAGAAAAAGTGACAGAAACATGGAAGGATAAAAGTTGCACACAGCAGTCTTGTTGAGTGACTAAAAGGCTCAGGGAATCAGCTTTCTGAGTTTAGCGTTTTCAATGTCAGATTTGATTTCTACTGTTTTATTTATTTATTTGTTCTTTTTAACAGCTGCTGCAAATTCCATATATGCAAGTTCAAAGCTGCAGTTTTTGCATCAGTCCCAAGCCTCTTTTTATATGCTTTTTTTTTTTTTTCTTTCTTAGTATGCCTTGGTACTCTTGTTGTGACAAAGTGGTCCACATAAACCAAGACTTGAACAGTGGTCAGTGGATTTAGACTTTCATGGTAGGAAAGAATTTCATTATTATTAGAACAAGTGTTTAGATCAGAAGAGAGCAGTAATATGAATGAGGTTAGAGTCCAAGTTATCAAGAGGACAGAATACCTACAATATATTTTGAAGCAGAGCCCAAAAATGTTTAGAGTATGTGTTCCATTTCACTTTATTAACCAACAGTGGTATTTATGAAACCTGACATCCCATGTGAGAGAATGACAAGCCTAGATTTCTTTTGACCTGCTTTGGCTAAAAATTCTTTACTGCACTTTGTTGCATTCACTTTTTTTTTCCTTAGTGCTCTCCAAATTCCAGTAACTACTCTGAGCCTCTTTGAATATTTATTTATTTTTGCTTGCTTGCAGGATGGTGAGAATATCTGGAGGACTGATGGCTAATTTATATTAGATCACTAGTGACATCAGAAAACTCAGTATTTCTTCCAGCGAGATCAGTAGAATTAGGGAAATGATGACCAGATGACAAACTTGTGAGGTGAAATCAAATTTTTTTTATTTTTAATGATGAAATTAAAAGAAAAGAAACCTATTTAATCAGTTCCTCCAAAACGTCTACTCAAAAAAGGTACTACAGAACCTTTTATTTCCAGCTGAATCATCCCATAATAACCTAGAAATTAATTACAAAGGCACAGCATCTGTACTATATGTTGGCAATGCATCAAGAAAACAGTCCAAATATTAAAATCAGTCAACATCAGAACAGCCTTCAAATCAGACACCTTATGAAACTGGCTACATTCTCCTAAAAACAAAGTTCCATTTTACAAACATCCTAGAGGATACAAGAATCCATGTTCTTGTGGATTCGAAATCTATAGAAGAACATAGAATCCATAATAAAGAACATAAGCAATGCTGAAAACAAAAAGGAAGAAAAAAAGTAGACTCGCAGCACACATCCTCAAAGAACAAAGTAAATTAGCATGCATTCTCCATGCCCAACTTAGATTGTTCAAGGAATCTTCTGAGATCATTTGCTCAAAAGGTACACTAAATAGAAACCAAGGTATCCTTCACAACATCTGGAAATCATTGATTAATATGTATAGCATTCAAGACCTCTCCTATGCCAGCAATCACATACAGAGCCTGCATGTAGAATGTCTAATGATACTCATGATTGAACTATCATTCCATCATCAACAATTTCCTGAGATAAACTCTCAGGAAAACTCATTTATATTAATACTAATCTCATATCAACAATTTTCCTCCAAATTAGTTTATTACTTGTCAGCACTCCAATACTGTCATATCTAATATTTTGTTCTAAAGCAATCACTCCACCTGGACCTTTGTCTTCCTCTAGATCTTTTTCCTACCATCCTGGCATCAAATACATGTTAACCTTTCCTCTCCCATTCTATTTAAGTAACCATAGAACCTTAGATTAGCCATGCTCACACATTCTTGAATGCAAATAATGTCAAGTTCCTTCCTAATGTCTTCATTTTTAATATGATTCTGCAATTGATGGCATCTGTTCAGGCCCCTAATTTTTCTAAGACTTAATTTTTCATATCTGTGGTCTCTAATCTTTGACCAAGTGTGTTTTCCTAACCCAACTCTGAGATCCATAACTTAAAATTGGTTTGAACACCGTCTTGTATACTGCTAGTTTAGTGTTTTAGAATTTCTCTCTTATTTCATAAATTTATTCAACTGGGTCCCTGCTATACCAGCTTTGCTTATTCTGTTGTCTATTTCAGATTTAACTTCCCATCTTCACTAAAAACTGTGCTAAAATAGCTGAAATATCTTACTTGTTATATAGGCTTTCCATTCAGAATGCAGATGAAATTTTCTATGTTCCTGCCTACTTTCACAGTTTCAGTCTTTTTATTGCTGATTTTCAATTTAGTTAGAGAATCCTGGAGACTTGTACTAGGTGTGTTTAGGAGTGAGACATCATCTGCATAATGCAAAGAGCTAATACAGTCTTGCACTAAAACTGCTTTTAATATATAAACTCAAGTACTTAGAATCAGTGGAGAAATGGCTATACTATTAACAGACAAGGTAGCATTAAAATATGTGGGAAGACAATAACTTCTGTTTAATTTTAGTAGCATTTCATGATAGTGAACAGATAATGAGAGAAAAAATTTTAACATGATTGATTACTAAAAATCTTTAGCTAGAAATAGAAATTCTAAATTAAATGAGCCTAAACAAAAGGAGTTATTAAACAATATGTCTCAGTTTGGTAGGAAAGGGGGGGGGGATATACTCATGAGTTTATGCTCATGGTATAACAACCAGAGCAACAAAATAAATAATAAATAAGTTGTTACTTTTGAGCTGGATTTCTAAACTATCAAGTTTAGTAACAGTTATTACAAAACACTGAACTTGGTAGCTGTGGAAACAAATCCAATGGTAACTGTGATAAGGAACTAATATATGTTGTCCCAAATATTCACAAACCCAATTCCCTTCCCTTTGTCCTATAGTTGATAGCCCATCTACAAACTTGTCAAGCAGCAAAATCACTCCATCTCCCTCATAGGTAATTCTTCCTCCTCTTTAAAATTCTATACACTTCAAAGCTTTAATACAAATTCTTATCTTATAAAATTCAAACATCATGATCAGCTTTAATATTACTTCTCTATTTACCAATACACCACTAACATACATCAGAGATTGTAATTAGACACATTTCCCTCCCTGACATATCTGAATTATTTAAATACACCACAGTACAATTAGAATCAGGTTTATATAGAACATCTAGAAAATACTCAATGCTGGTTTTTGTGTTGTAGTATTTTGTGTCAAAAAGGCCCCATAACTGGACACAATGAATAAATTTTTAAAAGAACATCCAAAAATATATTTCACAATAGAAAAAAGCAGATAAACAATCTTATCTTCCCTTCTTAGACACAATAATTACACACTTTACAAATGGTTCTTGATCCTTTCTATTAATAAAAATCCACACATAAAGGAAGGTACAAAAGCAGTCACACCATCATCAGCCATCCCAACAGTATGACATCCTAGTCAGAGTTATTTATTCTAATAACAAAGCTCTTGTCACATAAATTTAGTTTAATCCTTTATCCAAGTGTGACAAACAAAGTTTGCACCTGAAAGTATCTTCAGGACTGGGGTAAGGTGGTACAACACCAGCAACTCCTTGCAAAGGTGGAGCAAGCTACCAACACTCCTATCTCTTGTTGGTAGCTTGCTCCACCTTTGCAAGGAGTGCCCTGGTGTTGTACCACCTTACCCCAGTCCTAAAGATACTTTCAGGCACAAACTTTGTTTGCTCACACTTGGATAAAGGATTAAATTAAATTTATTATACTCTAACCAAGTGAAAAATAAACTTTCAACTTCAAAGCTCTTGTCACAGAACTTTATTCTAATAACAAAGCTCTTGTCACAGAACTAATTATTTCTTCCATACCTTTTTTTTATCTAATGACCATAATCCCTATAAAATAGACAAAATATTGTATCATTTCATATTTCACCACACACACACACACACACACACACACAAGGTCACAACTAAACTACTCCCATCCCTTATATCTGAAAAGACAGACAAAGTTCTTCATAATTTCCATGCCACATTAAGACTACACATCCAACTAGCAGTCTTCATCCACTTACATATCCTGGAGTGTATAAAGTTCATGTACCTGCAACTTAACCCTCTTTGGAATGGACCAGTAGATCTGCCCTGAGAAACACAAAAATCTACATAATGGCAAATAGGACTGGCCAACCATATTGTGAGTATCTCATCACACAAGATTAAATGAAAGAAGACAATGATGCTGCACAGAAGTTGTTACAGGTCTCAGAGACTATTTTTAAAAGCAGCATCATGAAAGACTCCTCTTACCTAAATAAGTATGTCTACACTAATTTGTTATTATTATTATTAACACTAGACCTCCATGGAGTCAAAAGACTCATCGCAGGAGGCAAACACTGTTATACACAAAGTCCATCAAACCGTGCCTTAAAATCATTTAATGCATTCACCAAATGTCATGCAATGCATTCCACTCACAAACCAATCTCCATACAAAGAACCTGCTCCTGCTCACACCCTCCTTATACAGCTTCCAGGAATGCTCCCTTGTTCTACCCCTTCTCCTATTCTATGAAAAATTTCTTCCACAATAACCTGGTAACAACTCATTACCAACTTGAATGTCTCAACCATATCCCTTTCTTCCTCATATTCACAAGACTTTGCAAACTGCATTCCCTCAATCTGTCCTCACATCCTACATCCTAAAGATCAGTTATGATTAATAACTGATAAAGTCCAGGGAAGACTGACTAACCTTAGTCGGTCTTCCCTGGACCCTTTTCAACATATCCTATTCAACATATTTAACTCATTTTCTCTTGAATAATATTTGTATGTTTGAGTCCTACATTCAATACTGAAAGCTGCTCAACTTTGATTCGTTTTAAAAGCTTTACACATTTTTCTTTTCAACATAACATTCATTTTTATCCTGGTCCAAATAAATGGTAATCACTTCCTATTTCAAATCCTCTGTATACCCCCTGTATTTCAAACTCGCATGAAGATATCACTATAAACAATAACGTGATTAATGCAAATTATAATTCATTGTGTCTTCTCTCTATGTGAATTTGTGCATATCTTCCATGAGAAAAAACCCTGCTACCTCCATATGAGATCAGCTAACTCATCTTCAATTAAATATTCCTCTCAGCACAATGAGAACTGAACTCATATCTTTTCCATCTGAAGGGTAAAATGTCCTCTATCATTCTTCCAATTGTGCTGTAGAGGCATTTATGGTGATAACTGTGCTGGACAATGGAGATGCATAGTATTACATGTGGATTTTCCAAAGGCATTTGCCAAAATACTATAACATCAAATTGATAATGAAGTTTATGGGAATGAATGATTAGTGGCTTGGATATATGATGATTAGCCAATAGATATCAGTAAGCATGTAGACAGTGCAGTGTCCCAAAGGATGACTAGGTGATACCACAAGATACTGTTGTTAAATTTAGATGCTGACAACCTGGTTCATTGTTTGTGGAAAGAATATTCAGTATTTTGCAGATGATGCAAAATTGAAACAGGTAATAGCAGAGAATTCTAATATGATAACATTTCAGCAGAATTTGAGTAGGTTAGTGCTGTGAGTAAAAGAGTATTGGCTCAACATTGCCAAAGCAGAGTTTGTATTTTAGGCATAAGAAATGGAATACCATCTGTTATACTTATATATTTGGAAGTGCACTTGAGGAGGCAGACAAGGAAATGGATCTTAAAAGTGATAGTGGATGACAAGCTTATGTTCAGGAAATGCATAGCAAAAGTTGTGGAGATTATTCAGATGATTTTTATTCATATTAAGGAGAATGCTGACCAATTAGGTGTTATGCCTTTGTATAAAGCAATGATTGGGTTGCATGCAGATTATTTTGAAGAGATCTAGTCTCCTGAATATCCTGAACTCATGGTTCACAGACAAGTAGCTAAAACTGTATCAGAGCTGCAGGATGTTAAGTTTGAGAAACAGGTTGAAGGAGCATGGTTTTACAAGTTTGGCAGATAGGAGTAGGAAAAGAAGTAATGTATTAAAAACTTATATAACTTGGTAAACAGTATACTATATAAATATTAATGCAGAGGGCAATGGGTACTGGGAGAACAAGAGGTCATCTAGAAAGTATAAGGGTGATGTGAACAGCTGGAATGGTTTACCAGAGTAGTAGCAAGAGCATACTAAATGAATTCAAGGTGAGGTACAACAGGTATAGTCAAAGAATAGAGGAATATTGAACAATGAACGAGTCTAAATTATATTCTTTTTATTTTCGAGAAAACAAAACATGTGCAAACAGACACAATTATCTATTCCCTACCAAAGAAATTATTCGAGTGGGGGAGGGGGATTAACCTTTAGGCTAAAGAAATATTATGAAAAGATAAATGATGCCAATTCTGTTCTCAATATTTATCTTGAACAACTTATCATACAATAATTATGAATTTATATATAATAATTGCACTTCCATTTCTAAAAATGAAACACACACAGAGGACAAATAATCTACTTCCATCTTAAGATGCTGGTTAGTAGATAGACTACAGCATTTTTTCAAATCCTGTCTTTTTATGAAATATCAATGGTTCTTTTGTGAAAAAAAAATTATTTTTGATTTATGACATTTACATTAGCACTGCCAGAGTGAATTGTGAATGCAAGTAGTGTGAATATCTTCAAATCTCATTATGATAGACATGTTGCTGGTTAAGTGGGCCTCCCACAATGAGTCTATTAACTCCATGGAGTTTACCAAAATAATAATAATAATACAATATATTTTATAACATTTAAAATATTAGTAGTGTTTCAGGCCTCTGTGAAGTCATGAACTCAACATGACAGGATACATGGACGATAACATTTATCATGCCTCTCCTTAATGACATTCAGCATTAATGAGCTCATTACCAACTTACACAAAGCATTTCACTCACTCACCACTTTCCATGCAAAAAAAATCTGCTTTTCACTTTTACTACCATATTCCTTCTACAGCTACCAAAGATGACACCTTTTCTCTCATCACTTATTACCTTATACAGTATTTTCCCCTCAACCCACAATTATCTGATAGGTCTCTCTCTTTCACCAGCTTATAAGTCTTGATTACATCCCTTCTCCACTTCCTCCTATCTGTCCAGCTCTATAAACAACATTACCTCAGCCTGGCCTCAAACTCAATATTCTATAGTGTTGAAAAGGTATTAGTGTGGTTCATCTTGTTATTGTTATTATTAATACGTGACACCTCCAGGGAGTCCAAGGAAAGCACTCTACTTCACTAAATACATCCCACCCTCTCCAGTACTACTTAATTCTCCTACTACAACACTACCACCAACAATGCCAGCTACCACCCATCATCACCAACAACAGTATTTTTTGTCTGTAAATTGTATGTGTTCAAAAGGTCGATTTGTCTGTATGTGGGTTAAAGAACCCGAATTTCTAGGGGGAAAAAACCTTGAAACCTCCATGTGAGATCGGCTAACTCACTTCACATATTCCCTCGTCATGACAAGAATCTAATCCAGGTATTTTCCAATCGAAGGGCACAATGTTCCGTTGTTCTTATATTATGATAGCATTCTCTGAATAACTTTTGCAGTATGTTCCCTGAACTTTGACTCCTTATCCATTATCACTTCCAGATTACTTTTCTCCTCCTCTTCCTAGAGTAGAGTTCCACCAGTACAATATAATACAATATGATACAATACTCCTCTTGCCAAAATACATAACCTTACGCAATCCACATAGAATCTAACCTACCACTAAATAGTTGTTGCCAAACACAACAACTATTTAGATGTTGAGAAAGATGACTTGCAGTGTGCTGCGTCATCTTTCTCCTGGATTCTGCTCCTCCATATACACTTTGGTATCTATGTTCCACCATCATATCCATATCAGCCTCATCCATTCCAATTTATTCTAATTTGTGTATCAGTTAGATATAGTATCCTATCAAACACCTTTTCAAATTGAACTTTCAATGTATTACAGAAAGTGAATAAATTACTAAAGCATGGCCTATTCTTAATAGCCATACTGCCCTAATATCACATGCTTATCCATCTTTAATCATGTTACCAATACTTTTAACCATCACTCTCAAGATACTAATTGGTCTATAATTTACTTCTGAAGTCTTGAAGCTGCCTCCTGTGCTCTTTCCACTCTCTTGAGACTTTACCATGACTGAGACTTAAGCAGCCTAGTCAGAAGCAATACCAATTCCTTTGCACATTCTTGTAATAATGTCAGATAATATCCTATCTAATCTTACAGCTGTACGTGCACTGAGATTTTGGACAATGTCTTTTACTTCTAAGTACTTCAAATTCATCAGCCTCGATACTCGCATCAATTCCTGTCACAGAAACATTCTCACTTGGATGACAGATACTCACAAAATAGTCACAGAGTAACTCAATTATTTTGTCTGCTTCTGTCACCTGGCTATCATCACTATGGAAGGATAACTATTAAAGTTATCTTTCCATAGTCATTTTTCCTTTATTGGCACACAGCAAAAGAGCTCTTTGAGACTTCCTTTGGCGTGCCTGCTCAGCTAACTTCTTTTCATAATTTGAGTTTGCCTTCCTTACCATGCTGGTCACCTTTCTTTCCTGAAATTTGTACAGTTATGAGCTTGTTATTCACTTTTCTCCTTATATAACCTCCACAAAATTTTATTTTTTTGATTCTCTTGCTTAATGATACTAATCATCCATCTAACTCCTACCTTTTATTAAACTTATGAAGAAGCTTACAAACAATTACAGTGACAAAAGTGAATCTCCTTCATAAACTAATCCCATTAAAAAAATTCACATCACAACCAGTCACAAGAATCTACTAAAAACTCACTTTCACATCCACTTTACTAAAGTAACCATCACTTGCAGTCTTCCAGACCAGACATCTTACTCCTGACAGAAACTGAGATTGCAGCTACATCTACTGTTTAACCTCCAATGCCCAAACCAGAGGATGGCTAATTTAGAATCCCCTGCTTTAGACCTTCTTTAGATAAAGGTTTCCTTTCCCAACTTCATAACATTTACTGGTCTCCAAACACTGATAACCACTCAAACCTTTCACATTCCTTTCCATGAAACTCAACCATCTGCAATCCAGCTATCAAAATAGTTAGATCATCTTCCTAGATGACCTCAACATCTATAATCCACGCTGGCTCCTCTTTTCCAACAATACTGACCAAGATGGATGAGAAGCAGAAGTCTTTGCATAATGACATAATACAAATCGAACAGCTACCTACTCAAATGCCTGATAACCCACTTCACTCTGCAACTACTCTGGATCTCTTTTTCACCAGTTCTTCCAGAGATCACCTCTCCTCTTGGCAACTGAGACCACAATCTTATATAGGTCTCCTCTCTCTCTCACAGAACACCCTTCTCCCAATCACTCCCAACCTCACATCCTCCTGGCACTACAAAAATGCCAACTAAGATGACCTCTGGAATTTCTATGACTCCCTTCCTTGGGAATGGGTCTGACTACTGCTTCCGCTCATCTCACTCTAACACTTGCTGTGAATGAGTCACAGAAATTATTCTCACTGACATGAAGATCTTCATCTTCCCTTAAACCTAAAATCCTCATCCACTTTCAAAGCCCTCGTTCCACAAAAAGTGTATCAAAGTAGTCAAAGAAAAAAAATTCTGCTTACTGCAGGTGGCTCAGATTAAGAACTCCAGCTACATACTTTGCTATACCAAAGCATACAAATCAGTCATCAGCAGATCCAAATCAGACTAAAACCTGGTTTTAAAATCTGGTTCCTTGCTAAGGCTATTGGACATAACTGCTCGCCTGCACTCCCACTTAACCCAAACATAAAGCACACCCACCTCCTACTATACTTGGGAATCCAAGCATGGTATGTTCCCTGCAGTGTTCCAACAAAATAACAACAGAAAACTACTAATATTGACTAATTTTGACGGTAATATATCAGAACACAGAACGATAAGTAAATAATTATTTATTGACTTATTGCAGATATTTTGCTGGTGTTATAACCAGCATCTTCAAAGCACAAAACACAGTTTGTCACAGTACGCGAGACTACAACAACATAGTGTAATGGGACTAGTTTGAAAAATTGTAGCAACACCACAAAGACTGAAGTCCTAATTAAGTGCCCTCTATGTTAAAAAAAAAACAGAGAGAGAAAGCAGGTACTAGTTATGTCTTACGATGACTGTCTCCCAAATCTTAGGAAAATTTATATAGCCATATTTGTTAAGATTCGGAGTATGTTTTAAGGCTTCTGTTGCTTCTAAGAACAATCTCTCTAACTTGTAAAAGCTTCTGTGCAGTACTTTTGATTTCTTCCAGTTGATCCTGTGTGCAGGGGTATTCAAAGCATGGTCTGCTAGGCCCAACTTGCCATAGCGAAAGTGCTGGATGTATCTTTTATGTTCACTGATGCGGATGTCCACAGTTCTTCCTGTTTGACCGTAGTAAGCTTGATCACACGAGCAGGATACTTCAGAACACAAAACTGTGAAGATGCTGGTTATAACACCAGCGAAATATCAGCAATAAGTCAAATAATTATTTACTTATCTTTCTGTGTTCTGATAGATTACCTTCAAAATTAGTCATACGATGAACGCATAAGCCTTTATACACGTAGAAAACTACTAAATAACTTGGACAGTAAAAAGTCTTGATGGCATCTGTCCAATTGTTCTTAAACACTGCTCCCTCCAGAGCTAACGCCTATCTATGATCTATTATAAATAGTTGGTACTTATCCCAATCTGTGGAAGCAATCTCACATCCATCCTATTCCAAAAAAAAGGGAAATAGAAGTGTACTGTTAAATTACCGACAAATTGCCACGAACTCACTCTGCTCCAAAATAATAGTGAAAGTCATCAATACCCAACTACTCCACTACTTAGGGCCCACCAATTAATCAATGGTTTCTCCAAACCTTTCCATGACATTTGTCATGGAAAAGTTCGGAGAAACGTGCTGTCACTCTTGACATTTCCAAAGCTTTCAACTGTGTCTGGCATTGAGGCTTGCTAAACAAATTACCATCCTTCAATCTCCCTGTCACCCTCTGTAATAGGGTAGCCAGCTTTCTTTCCATTCTCTGCATGTCATGGTAGATGGCTCCTCACTTTGAGCTTCACCACCAATGCCAGAGTGCCTCAAGGTTCTGTCCTATCACCTCTTCTCTTTCTCCTGTACATAAATGACCTACTCACAATCACCACTAATCCTATTGACAGTTTTGCAGACAATAGTCCTCTCCACTCATCCTACTCATTTGACAAATCATGCAGTAATCTGACATTTCAGGCTACAAGATCATCTACAACTAGTGCCTTAAACGGTGATTTACATACTATCCTTCAATGGGATTCAGCACAACCAAAACACAGTCTTGCCTTTCTTTCAAAAAGAGATCTCAGCTCAACTACAATTACCCTCAGAAATACACAAATCACTAGACAGGATTAGATCTTTCTGCATGGACTAACATTTACCTCCAGTCTCTCCTGGCATAAACACACCGGATCAATAGTGTCCTCAGCATCCAAAAAACTAGGCATTCTCTTTTGCTCAAAATGCTATTTTATATCCAACCAACTCTTAACTATATACAAATTCAAATCTGCCCATGCTTAGAATACTGCTCATGTGTTTGGGGTGTTGCAGCTAAAACTTCCCTTAAAATCCTTGATACTGTCCAGAGGTGAGCAATTAAAATCACAGATGCTTCCTCTTTTTAAAGTCTAATATTGCTTTCTTCAGATATCCTTTAACTATCTTCCATGCACTAATAATATCCTTCCCTTGTAAATTCTTATGACAAGCAGCCTCCTAAGCTTGCCATAGTTATCTATGGTGTACTTTTCCACATAACCCCTTCTTAACTGAAAATTCAACAAATTTCCAACCTTCTTAGGTAAGAATGCATGATCACCCACCCAATCAGAGGTGGCGTTGGTTACACTGATTATAAACAGATCTTCTGATTCTGTGACCAGATCCAATACTCTTATAGACAATCATTATATGAATACAGACATTCAACATTAATTTATTTAATTAATTGAATGTAAACTTCGATTTTCTCCTTCTAATTATATTTCTTTTGTTAGTGCAAAAGATATTGCTAAAAAAAGGCAAAATTAACTCTAATTTTTCATTGATATAGTTGTGTACTGTTTAAATATCATGCTGACATGTAGTATCAATTTTTTAATGAAGTGAATTCATTTTATTTTAAGTTTGTCTATTCAAATAAGTATAAACATTTAACGTGCACATATGCTTAAAGTTAAAAGACTTACTTAATTTTCACTGAAAGTGCGAGTTTTTTCTGCTTTCAAGTAAAGCTTGTTTGTTTGTTATGGGATTTAATGCAAGGACAGCTATAGTCATACTACTCCAAAAGCACATGTAATAAATAAGGGACTTGTATAGGTATAAAAACTATATATATATATATATATATATTTATATATATATTTGTTTGTTATGGGATTTAATGCAAGGACAGCTATAGTCATACTACTCCAAAAGCACATGTAATAAATAAGGGACTTGTATAGGTATAAAAACTATATATACAGGGTGTTCGGGATAAATTTGACAGTTTCGTAAGGAAAAAGAAAATCTTCTTTGTATCTATTAAATTTAATGAATTGACAAAAAAACATTACAGGCAGAGTTAATTACAATACTATCAACAAGATTTACTCAAAATAACCACCATTAGCATCGATCACAGCTTCAATTCTGCTTCGGAACCTCGAACAGGCTGATGCTACAGTCTCCCTGGGAAGGGCCGCAAAAACTGTTTTAATTTTATCCATTAACTGGGCTTTTGTATTACTGGAAGTGCGATTGGTGTCTTTTTCAACTGCGCCCCATACAAAATAATCCATGGGGTTAAGGTCTGGGGAGTTTGGAGGCCAAACATTTGGACTGGTGAAGTCGTAGAAATTTTCAGACAACCATTTTTGACTTTTCCCAGAGGTGTGGCAAGGGGCCGAATCCTGCTGCCATACATACGGCCTACCATTGGCTACCCTTGTTATCCAGGGCTTGACTACAGTTAGCAACTCCACGAACAAAGCCCGAATTCCAATGCCAGGGTTCTTCAACACCTGTTCCTGCAGATTTGCGAGGAATTCTGCTGTACGAACGCAATCAGATCGTCTGCTAGGGATCTTTCTTCTTGCTACATCCTCGTAGTCACCATTGCAAGTCTCTAGTTCATGCCTGATTGTTTTTACTGTATTCAGGGAGCATTGGGCAGCAGTCGTAATATCCTTATTTTGATGGCGGGCACGAATCATCATGATACAAGTTATTCTCTTCCATGATTCAGGTGGGTTCCAGCTATCCATCCTTTCTGACATCTTGTATATGAATGAAGAAGGGTCCAAACTTTTAAATGAAGAGAAGTGTGTGTTAATACATGTAACTTACGGAAAAATATAATTAATTATAAATATGTCAAATTTATCCCGAACACCCTGTATATATATATATATTTAAAAACTATATATATATATATATATATTTAAAAACATTTTAATGACTAGAACTGAGGTTTAAATAAAAAACTTTAATTACACTACTAGTTTCGTCTAAACTTAGACTTCATCAGGTGTGAGATAAACATATAAATACCAGTAACCAATCTAAAGAAATTGGTTTTTTAAAACACAGAGTAACGTATCTAACACTGAAAAGAATAAAGGCTAGAGTTTAAATTGAACAATGAACTCTGACTGTATCATTATGCACATGCATGTGTACAAGGTCTCAAGAGCACCAATATTGAATCGTAGAACTGTGAGAGTCTGGCAGGCTGTAGCTTAGGTTGTTATTAATATGGATGGGATTGATAACTATCTCCTTAGATTCTAAAATTCTTCTCTCTAACTTGTCATGACATCTGTGTATGTTGATAGTTTCATCCCAGAGTATCTGATGTGGAAAACCTTCATCATTTGAGTTCACTGAAAATAACACATGAATTGACAAGGCACCTGGCTCGAGGTCTGTTGTAGGTAATGTCTCTCGTGTTCCTCTAACTGGAGTTCGATAGATTTCTCTGTTTGTCCAAGGTATGACTTACCGCAGTTGCAAGGAATGTTATCAACACCAGGATATTTAAGATCATTGTGTTTTGTTTTAAGACAACTTAAGATGGAACAAAGTTTAGGTAGGGTTGTGAAGAATGTCTTGATATTATATTTCTTTAGAATTTTAGCCAATTTTGGAGATAAAGAACTGATATATGGCAAGGAAATGCTGCCCTTAGAAGTAGTGGTGTCTTCATACTGTTGTGGATGAGGGTTATACAGTAATTTGTCTACAGTTTTCTTAGAGTATCCATTATGTTGAAATGTAACTTGAAGATGATTAAGTTCATTATGAAGTTCCTCTTCATCCAACAGAACCGACCGAGCTCGGTGACCTAGAGCGGAGATGATACCCAACTTCTGTGGAGTTAAATGGTGTGAGTTAGCATGAAGGTACCTGTCTGTATGTGTTGGTTTTCAGAAAATAGAAAATTTGAGATGTTCAGCCATCTGGATTACTTTGATATCTAAGAATACGATATAGCCATCAACTTCCAATTCAGATGTGAACTTAATATTCGGGTGTATATCATTCAAATGTTCTTGAAAGAGTTTGAGGCTATCTAGACCATATTCCCAGATAAGGAAAACATCATCGATGTAGCGAAGCCATATCTTTGGTTATAGAGGAGAAGATAAAATTGCCTTTTCTTCAAAATTCTCTAGATAAATGTTGGCAAGAACAGGAGACAAAAGATTTCCCATCGTCAGTCCTGAATTCTGTTTATAAATTGAGTCTTCAAATTTAAAATAACCTGAGTTAACGCAGTGCGACAGTAATGCAAAGATCTTCTTTGAAACTTTGTTCTTTAAAAGAATAAGAGCTTCTTCAGGGGAACATTAGTGAATAAAGACATTACATCAAAACTAGCCATAATATCCGAGTCAGTGATTGAAAGTTTTTAAGTTTTTTTATTCACTAATGCTTGGTAGAGGATGAAACATGATTCATCACTCCATAATAGCTTTCCAAGCTGTCCCATTGTACATGTTCTTTACAACACTGAAGAGTAGAGTGTATGTTCGTTGGTTTCGGTAAAGTGGGGCTTGCATATTCCCCATGTTGTAAGCCTCAGTTCTAAATGCTTTCGTGCAGATTCATGTTCCAGTCAGTGCCTGGAACTCTGCATTCAATGTGTGTGAGCCGACAAATGGCAGTTTCAATTATTATCCTACATAACACCTAAGGTCATGTTTGGTGAGTGTGGTGGGTCATCCATTATGAGTAGCACTTGTAATTGACTCCCAGCACTTCCATCTCAAGTATGGGATCGTTGATTATTCACCTGAGATGACCCAAGTTGTCAACAATTTGCCGGACAGATAGGCCTGCAACATGGCATCTTAAATTAAATTGCAACAACTGGAATTTATCCTGCTGGAAAAATTAAATTATTTTGAGTAATATTTGAATAAGGACTCTGCATTTTTGAGAGCTCACATTCTCTAATTTATGCAATAGTCTTCCATGCTGTATTCTGTCAAAAGCCTTAGCAAAAAATCCAAAAGTAACATAGTGTATCCATTCCCGTTGTTTAGATAAATGGTAACATTATTATAGAATGTGAGCAAGTTGCTAAAACATGACCTTCCCTTAGTAAACCTATGTTGTTCATTGCAAAAGAGAGATTCTCTGTCAATCCATTTCTGAATGCGAGCTCTAACCAACTTCTCCAAAATCTTCACCACCACTCCTGAGATACTCATTGGTTGATAGTTAGATACATCAGTCTTTGTGCCACACTTGTGAACTGGAATTACCATACATTCTTTCCACTCCTGTTGAATCTTCACTGTTCTGAGACTCAAATTATATAGCTTGGTTATAGGAATAGCCAGTTCAGCTGAACACACTTTTTCAGTAACCATGCTGATATCCCATCAGTCCCTATTACTGAATTCTTATTCAGTTTGTGCAACGGCTCTAATAGCACCTCCTCATAGATCTGAGTTTCTTCATCCACTGAAGAGGTAGCAGTGAATTCAATGTTGCAAACACCAGGTTTCATTTTTTTTTTCAAGAAGAAAAAATATGAAAAAAATATTTCAAAACAGCTTTAGATTTTCTAATGAAGTCGACTGATAAGTTCAAATCTGAGAGTTTTACCCGCTTCTGGATTAATCTGTACAAAAATTAGTCTGATTTGGGAACTAAAACCTGCTACATGCTAATTTTAAAAAAATAAAAATAAAATACTAAACAAAAAAACAGTTTGTGGTTTATTGAGTTATGTATGTTTGTGTTTTTCTTATATTGCTCCCACCCACAAAAGGTTATTTTGCAAACCTATAGCACATTTTGACACAATGGGTGGGTTAAAGGATTTTTTTCTTTTTTTTTTATCAATTTTACAATTTTTTTTTCATTATCATCTTCAAATTCCTACCAAGTGCCCTCAAGGGGTTTACAGGATGTGATAGTACTACATGAAATATTTACATCATTACTAACTTCTTATCTACAATTTTCCTCCAAATCAGTCTGTTACTTGTCAAACTCCAACATTATCAAACCTTATATTTCTATCATCTAAGGAACTTTGTTTAGCAATCTTTCCTTGCCCATTCTGTTTAAGTGACCATACCACCTTAGATTAGCTCTGCTAACGCATTCCTGGATGCTGACAATGTCAAGTTCTTTCCTAATATCCTCATTTTTAATATGATATTGCCATTGATGCCATCTGTTCATGCCTCTAATCTTTCTCAGGACTCTCATATCTGCGGTCTCTAGTCTTTGGTCAGGTGTTTTACTTCTAACCCAGCTCTCAGATCCATAAGTTAAAATTGGTTTGAACACAGTCTTGTATATAGCTCATTTAGTGTTCCGACTAATTTCTCTCTTATTCCATATGAATTTATTCAATTGACTTCCTACCATACCAGCTTTGTTGATTCTATTGTCTATTTGCATATTTAAGTTACCATCTTCACTAAATATCGTGCCTAAGTAGCTGAAATGTTTTATTTGTTCAACAGGTTCTCCGTTCACAACGCAGTTGACATTTTCAACAATTCTGCCTATTTTCATTGTCTTTGTCTTTTTATTGCTGCCTTCATACCATATCTATTACAACAGTTATTCAATTTAGTCAAGGAATCTTGCAGACTTGTAGCAGATTTATTTAGAAGTATAACATCGTCCGCATAAAGCAAATAGCTGACATTAACATCTCCAATTTTGATATCATGTTTAATACGACTTTCCTTCATAATGTGATCCATATAAATAATGAATAACAGAGGGGCTAATGTACATCCTTGTCTCACACATTTAACATTAAACTATCTTCCTGTACTTCCTTCAATTCTAACTGCTGACTTACAACTCAAATAAAGACTAAGTATTGCTTGATATAATGCCCCATTGACACCATATAACAATAGCGTATTGAATAGCTTCTCTGTTGGCACCTTGTCATATGCCTTTTCCTGATCGAGAAAACTTAAATATAGATCTTTGTTATATTCCCATGCTTTCTCAACTATTTGTCGTAAAGTGAAGATCTGATCCTGACAGCCTCTATTTGGCCGGAATCCAGCTTGTTCTTCACCCAGCTTTTCTTCCACAATTCTTCTCAACCGTTTCTCAAGTATACTTGCATAAATTTTGCCAGGAACACTCAGTAGGGAAACACCTCTGTAATTCTCACATTCAGTTTTATTTCCCTTTTTATATATGGGTACTATGAGAGCTCTACTCCAATCATCAGGAATTTGTCCCTCTGTCCAGGCCTTCTGAACTATGCAGTGCAGCCACTGTAAGACTTTTATACCACCATACTTCAGCATTTCTGGTCAAATATCATCTACTCCTGCTGCCTTTCCACATTTCAAGCCTTTGATGGCTTTTTCCACTTCAAGTATGGATATGTATTCCTGACTGTATGCCTGTTGAGTGTTTTTTTTACCACTGTGCTATCACTTTTCACTTCATTTAGCAATTTGTCAAAGTAATTACTCCATACTTCAAGGATATCTCCTTTTACAGTACTCTTTCCTCCATATCTAAGCTTCTTCAACAACCTCCAGAATATCTTACCACCTTAAAGATAACAAGCTATTTTATATGTATATAAATATAAACTTGGTTATAATCCATTTCCCAAGTAAGCAAATAGACAAGTAAGTCAAGTTTGCGCCTGTCTTTGTCTTACGCAACTCCATACGTAGTGCAAGTCTTACGCAACTCATGGTAAAGGTGGAATAAGCTCTGATCAAAAAATCAAAATCTCTGATAAAAATAAACAAAAAAACTTTCTACATCTTACCACCTTCTTGATATTTATTTTCTATGTTCTTATCAAAGTCCTCCCATTACTTTTGTTTAGCTAGTTTTACACAGTGTTTAGCTTTCTTACATTTGTCTCTGTATTCTCTAAGAGCACAAGCTGACTTATTTGACAGGAACTTTTGATATGCTTTCTTCTTTTCCTTCACTTGCTCTTTAACTTCCTGCGTCCACCATGGAGTTCTGATTTTTCTATCCTTGCAGACAACCT
The DNA here is from genome assembly GCF_054136105.1 of Typopeltis vanoorti. Classification (NCBI taxonomy): domain Eukaryota; kingdom Metazoa; phylum Arthropoda; class Arachnida; order Uropygi; family Thelyphonidae; genus Typopeltis; species Typopeltis vanoorti. Next base: position 88,373,861 of record NC_143552.1, read on the forward strand.
CACCACATGCCTCTCTGGCTGAATCAATCAGCGTTTTCTTCGAAGCTTGCCACTGAATCTCCAAGGTTTGGTTCCTGTTCTCAAACTCTTTCATTTTTTCTTCAATAATCTTTGTGTATTTTAGTCTACAGTTCACATCTGAGAGCTGCTCAACTTTTATTTGCTTTAAAACTTTCTTACATGTTATTCTTTTCAATATGAAATTCAATTTTATCCTGCTCAAGACTAAATAGTGATCACTTCCAATTTCAAATCCTCTGTCCACTCTGGTGTCCTGGACCAGGGAGAAAACATCACTATCAACAATAACATAGTCAATGAGACTTTTCTTATTCCTAGCCTCTTCTCTCCATGTGAATTTGTGCACATTTTTATGTTGGAACATGGTGTTAGTAATAACCAGTCCATGTCCTGAGCAGAAATCCAACAGGTATTTGTATTTGCCATTATTATTTGCTTTGCTCTTTTCTCCAAATTTTCCCAAAATATTTTTGTATGTCTGACAATCATTTCCTACTCTATTATTTAGATCCCCAACAAGGACCAACTTTACCTTTTTCATTGTGTCAGTTGCTTTTTCTAAAGCATCAAAAAATTCCTCCACTTCTACCTTAGTAGAACCTTCTGTGGGACCATAGGCACAAATAATTCTCATTGTGCAGTTCCCCATTCTCATATTTGCCCACATTACTCTACTTGAGACTGATTGCCATTCAAGAGGATTAGCCTCATATTTTGTGTTGAATACTATGGCTACTCCCTCATTTCCTTGATTGTCATTGTCTGAATATAACATTTTTTTGTATTTATTGCTCAGAAAGATCTAACCAGTTTTTGTCTTTTTTGTTTCAGTCACCCCTATTATGTCGATCTGGTACTTATCTAATTCCTCAGCTAGCTCCATTTCTTTGCCGTTCAGGCTTCTTATGTTGATAGTACTGATCTTTAACTCTGTTGATGTTGAGTTAGGGTGTGTTTTCAGATCTGTTCCAGTAGCTGACTTTTCGCTGTTCGACCTGGTTCCCTGTCGAAAACAACGGGGGCCTTGTTTAACCGGGCAATGCCCCAGCCGGCATGAAATTTTGTCATGTTGTACCATCATTTTGTATTTTGGTTTAAGCCAATAAGAATACAATTTGGTCGGCTAAATCCCAAACTGCCATCCCATCCTCGTTCGTTCAGTATCCAGGTACATACCCAATAGGGTGCTCTACGAGAAGGTGGGGGATTGGACATTAGGTCAGAGGCCCTGGTCAGTTCTCCGCATTCCTTTAAAGGCTATGTGGAGGTCTTCTCTCAGATATATAGCTTTGACTCTTAAGCACCCCTTAAATAATTTTAAAATAATTTTTTTATGGGGCTCTGGTCTCACACTGGATGAGAAATTCATCTCCCACCTAAAGACAATCCCAAAATCCAAACCCATGGTAGGATTCAAATCCGAATTTGGTTAGAGAGCGGGTACACTATCCACTCGGCCAACCAAGCTGGCAAAATGAAAGTTCCGTGTGAATACACAGACTTTCTACCATAAGTATAATTATAAAATAAACTAGATTTCATTTGGTAGTAAATACAAAGATAATGAATACTAGTTTCATTACTAATACTTGGATTAAAAATACATAAAAATAAATAGAATAAAGGCAAACACGAACTATAAACATTACTAAAAAACAAACTATGTAGGACCATTATGATATAAGCTGAACCAAAATCACTTGGAACATAGTAGGTAGCATGAGTTAGCTATTGTTCAGCATTGTGTGCAGATGGCTGAAAAGTTGAAGTCTGACATATGGAAAGATCTGATAATCTGATAAGCAATTTCAAATATCATCCTTGGTTTTTATTAAGTGTACCTTGTGAAAAGATGACTACAGTATATTCTTTTATGTTTCAAGCAGCAAAGTTGTTTTCTATGTAAGGCATGGAGCTCTTATTCCACTCAATGTTGGGGGGGGGGGGGACAGGCCTGAGTTGTTGTTTTTCTTTTCTATTGTTGTTGCTGATATCTCCAATGTGTTCTTTCTCTTATTCCAAAACTTCTAGATATCTGGCTATGTAGGAAAGACTACAAGAACATGGAATATTATAGATTCCTAAGATGTTTCTAGAAGAGGTTGTAGTCTTCAGGTGAATAAAGTAAACCTCATTCGGTCAAAACAGACTTAAAGCCACCCTGATGTAATGAGCTTTGAACAGACTAGCGATCTTGATAAAAAGTTTACCAATGTAAGGATGGACACTGAGGTCATCTAGTGAATGTCAAGATTTTGCTGTAGAGTATGATTAGAAGAAAGCAATTTGTTTGAGTTTCTGTGAATATCTGTTATGAACAAGTAGTTGAAATAGAGTTTGGACTTAAGTTTTTCTTCTTCTCTTGTGATACTTTTTTTTTTTTTTGAGTGAATGTAAAATACCTAGTTTTTGTGACACATGGCACAATGAAGATGACTGTAGTAATAAGTAGGCTTACGAGATAGATACACCAAGTGAAAAGCCTTTTTCAGCATTTTCTTTTTTTTTCTTTTTCTAATTAAATCATCTAGGAAGAAGAGTTTCCTTCTAGTTCCAAGATATGTTTTATTTTTTGGTGGAATGAGTTGATAGATGAAAGGAAATTGTGATACTTTTATGAAGGAGTCTGTATGTCTGATATGGTTCTTTAGTAGATAAGCACAGTGCTTGGATAAAATAAGTCAGCAGCACTATATTTCCAGATGATGTCATCTGCATATCCCCACCAAAGTGAAGGTTTACAGTTTGTTGATGTGAGTAAATATTTTTCCAAGTTTTCCAGGGAAGAAGGCTGTCCATTGCAATTCTGGAAAGCTGCTTGAAAATTTTTTCATTCTATCTGAAAAGTTGAGAGGTATCAGAAAGGAACAGATCGTCTATAACTTAAGTTCCAGAACTTCATCTACAGGAACACTAGTGAACAAAGCAACATATCTAGACTAGATATTACAGTTAATGCCCAATAGCACAATGGAAATTTCAGATAGTTTTGGAATCAAGTGTTCACGGTTCTTTATAAAGGAGTCTGTATGTCTGATATGGTTCTTTAGTAGATTAGCACAATGCTTGAATAAAATATATGTAGGTGAACTAACACCATTCACAATCGGCCTAAGCATGGAGTAAAGGGTGCACTAATTTCAACTTTTTCTTAAGATCAGAGGGCCAAGTAAGCATGTTACATAAAAGATTATTGGTCTCTTTATGATTTGTCCAAGTTGGGTTCTGGTCTAATGGAGCATAAGATGTTAAAAATTTTACTCTTGCTTTCAGATTCTTCTTTTATGCTCTATTTGATCACAACCTTACTTCAACAAATCATGAAGAGATCAATAATCCTTTACACAACATGCTTTGCAGGCAAAGCTTGCTGCACGTATTTTGCTGGTGCTAGTGGTGGTTTCTCCTCCCCCCATACACACAAGCACAGGATTATTTAAGTAAATACTAATGAGACTGCTAGTAGTAGTACAGTTAATGCTACACTGCAGGATTTTGGCAGCATCACAGTCACCAAAATTTATAAGAGCTCAGCTATAGCATTTGCTGGTGGTGTAGAATTTCCTTTATATCATGGTATTATTTTATTATATTATTTCTGAGATAATGCTGCCAATTCCTGCAAGGATGTGAACTCGAAGAATTGAAATTCCAGATGCGAAGAGGAAAGACAAGTGCGACTAAGATTTTAAAAGAGACAGCAGATGCTCGTAAGAATTACTCTTTCAATCTGTATGGCAGAGGGGAAATATTTAATCGTAAAAGATATGGAAACAAAAGATAAATTATTACAGTTTTACATGCCAAGATGGTATGAGGTGTTACATTTTTATGTAACAATAATTCCAATAAAAGTAAGAAGCCAGGTAAGATATTTCTAATAGAAAACAGTGATTAAATCCTTATCCACACTTTTCTCAAAATGAGGTAAAATCAGTAATATAAGAAAGAGTATAAAAAGCAAAGATGCCAACTAGTTTTCTGGTGTAGTCACCTTCACAATGGACATGAAGACACCCGTACCAAATTTTGTCAACATCAGTACAACTCAAGTTATGGTGAACAATCCAGGCATGCAGAGAGTACCTGCATTGCAGTTCATATGATCACTTAGGCATTTACTCCAAGACTAAATATTTTAACTGTATAGAGATCGACCATATCACCAATCAGTGCCCTAAACCCTGCCAGAATGTGAAAGTTCTGAACATCGCATTACTACTTGTCCCTTTAGATCTTGTACCAAAAGAGTAGGAGCACTGGTAGAACCTATTAGAACAACATGTATATTGGAGGTGATTAAAGAAGAGTTTCCAGATCTTCCAATTCAGTCTAGTGAAGAGGATACTTCCAAACAAACTATACTTGGTAAAATCACAAAATGTATGCAACAATATCAACCAGAAAATAGCCCAAAAATTCCAGAACAGCAGGAGCCACTTTTCTTGTCAAACACTGACTTAACTTCATTAGTTAAAATTAATAATAATAATGAATTTAGTATATGTGACATCTGAACAGATAGAAGACCAAATGCAAACAAACAAAAAACCCTTATACAAGGAAAAAATCAGAGGAGAGGATACAAAAAAAAAAAAAAAAAAAAAAAAAAAAAAAAAAAAAAAAAAAAGCACGTAACACATCTCAAAGAATTTAGTAATCAGACAAAGTCATCAAAAAGGAAAGAATCGATGATATTCAGGATAAACAGAAGAAATTAAAAGACAAACTGAAAAAAATAAATTCTAAAAAAAGAGAAGAAATTATAAACAATGTAAAGATGGAGAAGTTTGTGGATCATCAAATAAAAACTCCTCAAGATTAAATTAAACTTGCCAAGAAATGATTTTCTCTTTTAATCCTTTATCCAAGGGTAAGCAAATAAAGTTTGTGCATGAAGTATCTTCATGGCTAGCTACCTGTATAAAGAGGCTAGTGACTTCACATTAATTGCCATAGTATCCCATAATGCAAAGCATTCATCCTTTCATATGTGTACAATGCTACATTATGGGAAGGGCCACTACCCAGACCAGTTTCAACCTCTACTGAGGTCTCATCAGTAGGAGCCAGATCCAAAAGAGATATCAAGATTAAAGTAATGCAGAAGTCATATATTTCCATACAACAGTAGCAAAAAAGTTTATCACCTTACTAAGAAAAGAAAAATAAGTAGCTTCCAAATCAAGAACAGTAGCCATGAATAATGGCCAGCAACTGCAAAAAGCTGGAAAAGAAGGGATCCATTTTGGGAACCATGATTGGGACCTGTACATTAATGACATTGGGACCAGCTTAACTAGAGATGTGCAGCTGTTTGCCAATGATGCAAAGTTGGGAAGAACTATGAGAAGTAGAGCAAATGTTGCCTTGTAGGAGGATCACAACAGACTGTGTAAGTGGGCAAATGAGTGGAGTTATCAGTTGAATGTTGCATGTGCAAGTTCTTGAAATTTGGTAGGTATGGTTGGGATGCACAATATACAATTAATGGAGAAATTTTGAAGAGGCAGAAGAATAAGAGATTCAAGAGTGATGATGATGGATAGAGACTTGAAGCTTAGAGGTCACATTGCTAAAATTGTAAGAAAATCGCAATGGATGATGGCAATAATGAAGAGGACATAGACATGCAGAAGTAAGGAGATTATGATTCACTTGTAAGGCTCTGTTCAAGTCGCATACAGACTACTGTGCTCAGATTTAGTCACCTGGCTTTTCAGGGCGATGAGGATGTATTGGAGAGGTCCAAAGAAGGGTTACTAAGTCAGTGTCAGGTCAAATATGAGGAGAGATTGAGGAAATGCAGCTTACAGAGCCTTATGAATAGAAGAGGAGGGAATATGATTGAGACATACAAGTTGCTAATGCAGAGATTTTTCATAGAGGGAGACAAGGGTAGATGATCATTTGAGCAGAGAAGAAGCAGGTTCTTTACATGGAGTGACTGGTGAGTGGAATGCATTGCCTGAACGTGTGGTGAGTGCAAATCTCAACAATCAATGATCTTTTTGCATGAGAGAGTATAGACCTCCCACAATGAGTTCTTAGATTCCATGGAGGTCAGATGTTAATAATAATTAAAAGCATACAGGTGAATGAGTTCCAGGCATAGAAGTAGAATTTAATCTGTGTCTGCTAAATGATCTACTCCACCTAGTTAAAGTGAACAAGCAGTCAATGGCAGTACTCATGGTGGATCTTACTCAAGCATTTCATAATGTCCAGCAAAATGGAGTGGGCAAAAGAATGCCATCTGTAATTTAAGGAGCCCTGTCCTATTTAACAGGTTCCTATCAGACTCAGTTAAAATTAAAAAAGGAGTCAAGCAAGGTTGCTGTCTTAGTCCCTTGATCTTCACACTGGTTCTGGAACTTTTTTTTTTTTTTTTGCAGGAAGTTGACAATTTGTATGCTGTGCAAGGGATAGCACTTCCAACATGAAATTTAAGGGATAATGATACAATATACATCTTTCTGGTATTTTGGAAAAATTCATTAAAATCAGTGGACTAACTACCAATAAGATAAAATTAAAAGTTTTTGAAAGATGAGATCTCAGATGCATTCTCTTTGGTCTAATCCCTAAGAGAGAACTCTCACCTTAATTAATATACCTTTCTCCACCTGTCCAATATTATCAGTTTCAAGAACTTATATACAAAAACATGAAAACCTTAGTAAACTGTAAACTTGGACTACTTTCCCTTTCTTCTAAAGTCATAGCACTTAAAACTGCAAATCTTCCCTGCTCAGCTGTATATAATAAATATTACAGACATTACAGAAACTGAAGAGAAATGTATAGTATACTTGTGCAATTTTTTTTTTTTTTTTGGTCCAGCCAATATCAGGAAGTTATTATTTCTTCAACTATCAAAGAAGCATGGAAGCCTAGGGCTTCCAGTATTAAATTTCTGCAATTTAAGCAATACAGCTTCAAAATCCATAGAATATTGCAGACCAGTCATACATGCACAGATCATCTTTGGTACTACATGGGTTTTCATCTCTACTTATTTGAAATGAATGATTACAATAACCCCAATTGATGCGATTGTTCCTGAATGCTATGACATTCTGTGCTTAACACTAAGACTGCTACAGTTCTGGCACTGAAATTCTTTCCATAATAACAGTGGAACTTGGTACCATAGTCCCCCCCCCACTCTATCCATAGGTTTGCTATCTGTGGTTTCAGTTATCCACAGTCAGCCCCAGTCAGAAAATATTAAATGGAAAATTCCAGAAATAAACAAAGTGGATACTAATCCAACATTATTTCAAAGCCGAATGTTTGTAGAACCTATGAAAGTTTTGTAAGTTGGGCTTACAAGAATACAATCCTCTGCATCCCTGAGTTGCCTTTGCTACTTAAGTCAAGCAGTGCAGTCAGCTAAGGCAACTTGGGAATGCCGAGGACTGTATTCTCGTAAGCCCTCAGGTCAACTTGAAAGTTTCATAGGTTCTACAAACATTCGTCTTTGAAATAATGTTGGATCTAATATATTCACTTTGCTAATGTAATTTTACATTGCCGAAATGAAGCTGTATGGATCTTTCTTTTAGTAATATACAATTCATAAGTTTTAAATTGATTGCTGTTCTGAGTAGTTCTTGGTTCAGATCGACTGCCATGGTTATCACAGTGCTTGTATTAACCTTATTTTATTTAATGACCCCAAAATGCAAGAGTAGTGATGCTGCCAATTCGAATATGCCAAAGAGAAGCCATAAAGTGTTTCCTTTTAAGTGAAAAAGGTGAAAGTTCACGACTTCATAAAATAATAAATAAATAATAATAAAAAAAAACATATGCTGGGTTCATTTAAAAATTTTATGGAATTTACAACCGTGTTAAAAAAACTTTTTATTATCCGACATTTCGATCATCATATCAAGATCATCATCTGGAGCATACATAAATATACAAGACAAGCTGAGTTACATTATTAACTGTAAGCTAGAGAAACAATGATTTGATCACATGTTATTCTATTGGCATGACCTCTAGTGAAAAAAAAAATTTATTTATAAATTACATCAAGCTAAATTCTATTTATGATGACAGGATTAAACATTCTTTCTTACAGATGGTTTTCTTTCAGAAACAATGATGTCCTATTTTTAGTATTACAATTTGTTATTTAATACTGGATTTTCTACAGTCCTGTTTATAGTTGTTCTTAGTGAGGAAGGTTTCGTGGGTTGAATATATGCCTTCCATATGTTTGGGGTTTTAAGACCATCATTATTGTTCAGATTGGGGTGGTTGATAATGATCTCACAGGCTTCCTTAAATTTCCTAAAAACTATAACCATTCCTTACATTAAAGGAACATCAGACAAAATAAACAGAGTACTACAAAAATACAACCTCAAAGCCACCTTTAAACCTCCTGAAAAATTAAAAAGTTTACTCAACTCATCTAAAGACCCACTCCCTCCACTAGCCCACCTTGGAGTATTCCGTATTTATTGTACTTGTAACATACCATACATAGGAGAAACAGGATGCACAATTCCTATCAGACAAAAAGAACATAAACGACACATTAAATATAATAATTATGGCGAAGCTGGCCTTTTGGATCATGCCCTGAATACCTTACACAGAATTTACTGGAAAAGCACAAGCTGTCTACATCGTACTAAAACAGAAATATCAACGGAAATTTAAGGAAGCCTGTGAGATCATTATCAACCACCCCGATCTGAACAATAATGATGGTCTTAAAATCCCAAACATATGGAAGGCATATATTCGACCCATGAAACCGTCCACATTAAGAACTATAAACAGGACTGTAGAAAATCCAGTATCTTAAATAACAATTGTAATACTAAAAATATGACATCATTGTTTCTGAAAGTAAACCATCTGTAAGAAAGAATTTAATCCTGTCATCATAAATAGAATTTAGCTTGATGTAATTTATAAATTTTTTTTTTTTTTCACTAGAGGTCATGCTAGTAGAATAACATGTGATCAAATCATTGTTTCTGTAGCTTTCAGTTAATAATGTAACTCATCTTGTCTTGTATATTTATGTATGCTCCAGATGATGATCTTGATATGAAGATCGACACGTCGGGATAATAAAAAAAGTTTTTTTTAACATGGATGTAAATTCCATAAAATTTTTAAATGAATGCTGATCACCATGAAACACTAAAAGAAAGAATATGCTGAGGTTACTAAGATTCCATTCACATTCAAATAACTTTTATTACAGTATGTTTTTATAAATGTTCTATTTTATTATTAGTTATCATTGTTAATCCCTTCCTATGCCTAATTTATAAATTAAACTTTATCATAGGTATATATCTATAGGAAAAAACAGTATACATAGGGTTTGGTACTATCCGCAGTTTCAGATATTACAGTATGTTTTTATAAATGTTCTATTTTATTATTAGTTATCATTGTTAATCCCTTCCTGTGCCTAATTTATAAATTAAACTTTATCATAGGTATGTATCTATAGGAAAAAACAGTATACATAGGGTTTGGTACTATCCGCAGTTTCAGATATCCACGAGGTGTCTTGGAACATATCCCCCACAGATGGGAGGGGGGGAAGGAACTACTCTATCAGAAAATTTTAACCCATTCTGCTACAAACTTCCACAAATGTTACTAACAATGACACTCTGTTTACTAAAATTTCCTAGGAGGGATCTTGCTTGGAGAACTGCATATGTCATTTTCCAGTAAACACCATCAAATGGAGGTACTTTAAACATCAGACATCAAATCTGTAGCAGATTGCATTTCCAATCTGTAGCAGATGCTACAGATTGAAAACAATAACATGCATTCTATAGCTGCCCTGCATATTTGGAACAGATTATGTGTTGGGCATTCCATTACTTACAACTGAACATGTTCTTTTTTTGCAATACCATCCCCCACCTGTCAACAAATGGTAGAGAATTTTATAATTGGTGAATTAAAGTATAATTTATGGAAAATATGAAAAGAAAGGAAAAGAAAACAAAAGGCATGGCTTTGAAAACCAGCAATATGACATACACATTCTTTATGATATTGTATTATGGAAATTTTATTTTACAAACATTACATTGTTTAGTTCAACAATTTTTATATTTAAAAAGAAGGAGATACCAATTTATTGTACAATGAAACCTGTGGAGTATTCATGACTAAACAAACACACGTAACCACTGTACTGATGATGTCCTATGATACTTAGGATGAAATATTTACTTATTAAAACTTATTACTGTGGTTACGTGTGTTTGTTTAGGAGATACCAAATTTTTGTCTAGGTGGTATAGACTACCCACATTATGCATGATTCACCTGGGGGAAATAAAATTCTGTCTATTTTTATTATGAGAGGTTTTTCATATAGTTCCTTCCTATTAGTTTACTATGGTCTTCTGGTCAACTGCAGGGATGACCAGTGATGATTATAAAGGAAGTAAGCCCTTTCTTCTATCTCACCTACTATCTATCTCTTTTTCTTTCTCACTGAGATAGAGATTTTCTTTCCTCCATAGAGCTAGTAAGGCATGAGAGTCATGGGCAACATTCTCTCTCTCTCTGAGCCTTATCGGGCAATTTCCAAAATCACTCACCAACTTGAAATTTGGGAATCAAGTCGAGCAGATAGATACTGTGAAATCTGCTTTTCAGACAGCTATACCTGACAGCAACATGAAAAAGGGGCCTCAGACCCACTAAGACAAAAGATCCAGTGCTTATCTTTTTAATAAAAACCAGCAATGCATTGGAGAGACTCACACTCTCCAATGTAAACAAAATCTATAGCATCCTAATACAACAGTCCAACCAAAGCACTTCATTGAATAATCTTGTATCATCCGAGCAACACCATTTCACTGGGAGCTGCCATATAGCACTAGAGCCACCAAACCTGACACTGATATTCAGTGGAGAAAGTGGCACAATGCCCTTCCAACTCCTCATATATTACAGAAATTCAACCTGAATTTTTCAGATAACTGTCTGAAAAATCTCTGCCTCCATAAGAGGGAGAACAATAACTATTAATCAGATAGCTACCAGTGTTCTTGGCATACACTCAAGTTTTTCGGGTCACCAGTGCAATTTATCAAACAAATACAGTCAACCATCTATCGATTCATACGGAACCAAACAAATTGGCTTTCCCACTCCAAGGCTAAGTATTTCTCTTAAATAAGGAGGGCAAAACTTGATATCCATTGACTACTGGATGACAACATCTTGCATTATTATGTGAGAAATTATTCTTATCCTTAATATCCAATAACAGGAAATGGCACAGAAACACACCACTGAATGTATTTTCAGTTCTGGCATTACAGGCTTCTTTTTCTCCACAACCTTACGAATGACAACAGCCTGCATGCCAATGATTCTAATAAATTTCTATAAAGATGCCTTTCGAAGATAGAAGAACTTAAACCTCCAGCATACAATGAAGACAGCCTTCCTGAAATCCTCATGGAACTCATCTTCAACAACACTCAGAGAGAGAGAGATTTTCTTTTCTCCATGAAACTGGTGATATCCTTTCTCCGATCCTTACTTGGCAGTTTCCAAAATCACTCTCAAATTTGGAACGTGGGAATCAGGTCAAACAGATAGTGCCGTGAAATCCGCTTTTCAAGCAGCTATGCCTGATAGCATAACAGAAGAGGGGGCTCAGGCCTCCCAAGACAGATCTAGTACCTGTCTTTTTGCTAAAAATCAGTAATGTATGGGAGAGACCTACATACCCCAATGTAAACAAAATCTATAGAAGCCTAATGCAACTAACTATCCAGCCAAAGCACTCCATTAGATAATCCTGTATCATCCCAGTAAACTCCATTTCACTGGAAGCTGTCATATCGCACTAGAGCCACCAAACCCAACACTGATATTCAGTGGAGAATGTGTGGCACAATGCCCTTCCCACTTGTGCTGTACTACACAAATTCAACTTGAAATTTTCGGATAATTGTCTCTTCTGCTACCAAGCAGGAACAGTCCAGCATATCTACTTAAATTGTCCCATTACCATCAAATTAATCCATTCATCTCAGGAAATGGCAGTCTTAACCTACAGTTGTCTTCATACAGAAGAGAAATATCTCAATCTTGTACATGCACAGTCTAAAAAAAAACATTCAATCTGCAACTATTTCTTCATCACTGTGAAAGTGATATAATGTTTTTATCTTTGACACACAAGAACAGATAACATAACACTATCACTGAGAGAAGCAACTGACCATCTGCTTGCTACCTTTAAACAAAAGGTGGGAAGCAGTCTCCTCCATGAGCACTATCACAACAGGCAGAACAATAACCTGAATCTCTTCCACCAACACTGGAATCAACATTCCAGTGTTGGTGGAAGAATCAACTCCTGGTTGAGCAGGGCGAATGCATCACAATCCATTTTTCAACTTGGACGTAACACTGCTGCCCTTTCCACCCTCTCAAAAAAAAAAAAGGGGTGGGGAGAGAATTTCCTGCCACAACAGAATTATGCGAACAACGATCATATAACTGTTAGTTTCATGTAATTTGTGATATCTTATAATAACCAGTCATTTCATGTAATCTGTAATACTATCTATTTAACAATCAATGAGCATGTAACCTCTCTGCCTGACTCCATAGTAATCGATTTTAACCCTTGTACATAAGATTGTTATTTTTAATTAATAAATAAAAAAATAAAATAATAAATAAATATATTTTTTTTTTTTCTTTCTCCTATTACTATCAAGCTCTCTTGCCTTCCTACTCAAAATGTAGGAAGAACACCTCTTTACTTTTTCCTCCTCAATAAAGGTTAAAACCAGTCTTCCCATATACTAAGGCACCTGATCTGAAGTCAACAGTGTCTATTATATAAGTAGACTAGTAGTGAAGATACTTCAAACTTATGCCTGGATATAGAATTATCTTGTCAAGTATAATGTAAATTGCCTACACATCCAGTTTGCTCTCTCGGGAAGAAATTTTTGTAAGATAGGAAATTAGGAATCATAAAGTTATCTATACATATAAATACTTAAGCATAATTTTCAGATGCAGCTTGGATCCTTAGTTTATTGAAGTTAATTAACTTAGATAGTAAATCTAATACATATAAATTTTAATAATGTCAAAATATTGTTGACTTACCATCATATAAAAGTAAACTGTCTGCTCGACTATTTCATTATTTATTTTCTTGAATTTTGTTATTGAAATCCAACTCTCTCTTCATCAGAGAACTAAAAAGGAAAATGAAAGTACTAGTTACAATAAGCAAAATGACAAGTGAATAAAAATATATAAATTGTGCCTTACAATCATATAATCTTGATTTCTAACTACATATGCATCATAAACATAATGATAGTTATTAATATTACTTTCAAGCCTCTATGGAGTCCAAAGATTAATCACAGGAGGTCAAACACTCACAGGCCACAATAATTATCATACTTTGCCTTTAACGTATTCAGCATTGAGCACTCACCACCCACTCCAGCAATACATTCTTATTCACTACTCACCATGCAAAAAATCTCCTTTTCACTTCCTTACTCATATGACCTTCGTACAGTTTCCAAGGATGACCTCCCATTTAACCATCACTCAATACTCTATAATTTTTCTGCATCTATCCAACAGGCTTGTAGTTTATACGTCTCAATCATATCACCTATCCTCCTATCTACCAAGTTAGGAGGATAGTGATATGATTATTATTACATAACACCTCCAGGGAGTCCAAGGACTCATCAAGAGAGGATACCTGATCTATAACTCCCCGTCTCCACCAACCGCAACTATCTTCATCATCCACACCAATGCCATCTACGCCGACCACCAGCACTAGTATCTTCACAGACAATCACAGACATCCATGCCCACAGTGGGATTCGAACCTGGAGCTTTTTGGCTGGAGAGTGGATACGCTAACCATTTGGCCAACCAGGCCAGCAATGAATGAGACAAGCCTGTTGGATAGATACAGAAAAATTCACCTCTGCACTCTCTCTCTCTCTCTCTCTCTCGAGTGTTTTCTTATAGTCGATATAGCCAGGCAACCAGATCTGTGCACAAAAATCCAATGAGTCCTGATTAGTGCCTTATACGATGGAATTATGTTTTCCATTATTAGGGGTTTGAGAGTAGTAGATCTAATAATAGAGAATTTGTACATAACCAATATGATCAATATAACCACACTGCCACCAACTGGTGAGAATAATCACATGGTCTTGACCTGTGAGGTGGCTAAATGTGTGAAATTTTCAGTTAAGAGGGGGTATATATGGAATTACTGGGTGGTAGATATGATAAGCTTAGGAGATTGCTTGGATCAGCGCCATGGCATGTGAAACGTAAGTGCCAGATGTTGATAGTGCATGAGAAGTGGTAAAGGAGTGTTTGAGGAAAGTAACAGCAGACTGCATACCTAGAAGCAGGAGAATAAATCAAGTAGGAATTAAATGGATGAACACCATCATTAAGCTGGAGTTATAAAAAAATAAAAATTTGTGGAAGAATTTGAGAAGAAAGGTGACCAGCAGGCACATGAGCAGTATAAAGCACAGGCCAGAAGGGCAACCAGTGTGGTAAGGAAAGCAAAAGCAGACTATGAAAGGAAATTAGCAGTGTAGTCCAAAATTCCCAAAGAGTCATTTTGGTATGTTGCAAGTAAAAGGAAGAATGTTTATGGCAGAATGATTTTAGTGAATGCCAATCGTAGGGAAGTAACTGAATCAAGCAAAACAGTAGAATTACTAAGTGGAAACTTTGCAAGAGTATATCAACCAGATGGAGATATTGCAGTAATGAGAGAGACAAAGGTTATATGGGAAATAAGACCTATCTTGACTACTGTGTGCAGATCTGGTCACCTGGGTTTCTTGGCAGTGAGAAAGAGGTGGAGAGGATACAGAGACGAGTGACCAAGATGGTAACAGGTCTATGGAATGAACCTTATGATGACAGGTTGAAGATTCAGAAATTTGGTTGACAAGTGGAAAAGGGGTGATATGATTGAAATATATAAATAACTGAAGGGTTTTTCACAAGATTAATACAGAGGAAATTTTTCAGAAGTCTGGTAGTGGGAGAACTAGGGGCTATTCTTGGAAACTGAGCAAGAGTTTAGGTTAGCAGGGGTGTAAGGACTAACCTTTTTTGCTTGGAGAAAAGTGAATGAATGGAATAGGTTGGCAGATTCTGTTGTGGGTACCATAACTGTGAATGAGTTCAAAGCAAAGTATGATAGTTACTGTGTGAATATTGGATAGTGCTTGGCATGATGTTTAGGGAATGATAAGTCTTGATAAGTCTAAGGACTCTATGGAGTAGCTCATAATAATAATATTCAGACTGAAACTTAATAGAGGATATCTCACAGTTCTCAGATTATACGCTCCAGAGGAGGAGAGTGAAGAAGAAAGTTCGGACTTCTATAACCAACTCCAAAATATAACAGAGAAAATGAACAAAATTAACAAGTTTTTACTGCTGGGTGATTTAAATGCTTGCATAGGCAATATGAAAATCCGAAATTATGTCAGAACTTTTGGAGAATTAGTAAAAAATAGAAATGGCCAAAGATTAATCGATTTCTCTATCTACAATAATCTAAGAATAATGAATACAATGTTCAAACAAAGACATTCATAAATTCACGTGGTGAGCAAGAAGATCAAAATCTATTATAGACTATACAATAGCAAATATTAAAATAGGTGGATTCATTCTTGATGTTAGAGTCTTCAAAGGTTTTGAAATTGAATCACATTATTATTTATGTGTGACATCAACACGGTTCTGCCCAAGATGGATAAAGTACTAGTATCCATTAGACAACCGAGAACTTAGGTTCAAGGTCAGCTCATTTTCTGACAATTAAAAAAAACTATATCAGTAAAAAATAAATGACTATTATTGAAGAGCAGAATCATCTCTGCAAATGAGAAATGAAAATTAACATAAGCAAAACAAAAGTAATGAAAATAACAAGGAAAGACATTTAAATATCTAGGAAGTGTGATTAGCAGCAATGGAAGAAGTGACATAAAAGCAAGAATAGTGATGGTAAGAGATGCCTTTAATAGAAAATGGAATTTATTCAGAAGTAAAACGGATCGAAATTTAAAGAAAAGACTAATAAAATATTATGTGTGGAGTGTTGTCTTATATGCAGCTGAAACCTGGACATTGAGGAAAAAAGAAATTAAAATTTTGGAAAGCTTCGAGATGTGGATTTTGAGAAGGATGGAAAAAATAAAATGGACAGATAAAATAAATAATGAAGAGGTCTTAAAAAGAGTAGAGGAAGAAAGGAATCTGTTAAAAAGGATAAAAAGAAGAAAGGGAAATTGGATTGGACATATCCTAGGAGGAAATGGAATAATCAGAGATGCCATTGAAGGAAAAATAAAAGGAAAAAGCCCTAGAGGAAGAGTGATGAAAATGATGCTAGATGGCATGCTGAATAGAGACAGATATACAACCTTGAAAGAGAAGGTTCATAACAGAAGAAAGTGGAAGGAAAGTTTTTTGCTACTAAACGAAGAACCTGCTCAATTGCAGAATACTTGAGAAGAAGAAGAGATTGTTTATTCAAATAAAGATCTTTTAACACATGAATGTGAATGCATAAGAAATGATCTTTCTTCAAACAGATACAACATATCCATCATTAACAAAATGTGAAATAACTATATGCGTAGACAAACCTTCTAAGAATAGAAAATGGAGTGAGAAACTGGACTACTTCATAATATCCAAGATCTTTCTGAAACACTGCTAATAGCCCAAGAAAAATTCTTCCAAGAAGAATTATCTTTTCCAAGATAATTCTTCTCCACTTCTTTTTCAATTATTCGGAAATTAACTTCCTTCCTTCCAACAAAAAGTATATTCTAATCTCTTCCTTCCGTTGCAGAATTCCATGCTCGTGCAATTTTAATTACAAGAACAGAACAAACTGGGAAATCTGCTTGGGTGATACAAAATATGGAAAACAAGGACCACAATCATTAAAAAAAATCAGGACTAGGTAATTGTTTAACTACTGACCAATATTATTTATTAAATGGCACACACTTGTTCATTGAAATACAATGAAATCTGCAAGAACATTCAAAGAATCTTGAAAAGACATTCAACTGCCAAACCTAAGGATTTGGTGAAAAAGTGACATGAATCAAAAATGATTCATGTCACTTTTTCACATTTTGGAGAGAGTAATCTGAAAGAAACATTTAACTTGCATTTTTAATTAAAAAACTAAAATTTTATAACATGATAACTGCTGCTAATGATACTGGATGACTCGAATCCAGTCAGCATTGAGACCTATGACTGCCACACTAGTAACAGTTTTTCACGTGGCAGTGAGTTTGAAGCCATCTGTGTGAGATAAAGTCTAATGAGATCAAATACATAGTAAGTTTCATTACACACCTAATGAGTCAGCTGCTAGTGACAAGAAATGCATCATGAAATAAACACAATGGAGGAGAAAAGAGTAATCATAATGGGTGACTTTAATTATTTAATTAAGTGGTGTACCACAAGGATCAGTCATTGGTCCATTGTCATTCAATCTGTACATTAATGACATTGTGAGGGATTTGACAGGAAATATAAGCTATTTGCTTGATGGTGCAAAGATAGGCAAGGTAATCAGTAATGCAAATGATATGCAGTACTTGATTTGAATAGGCTGGAATTGTGAGCATGTGAAATGAATATCAGTTCAATGTTAGTAAATGTAAAATCATGCACTTGTCATAGGTCTCAATGCTAACTGGATTTGAGTGTAATTAGAACTATCCAATATCTTATTATATTTGTGGGATTATGCTAGAAGAAACAAAAAAGGCTAGGGATTTTGGAGTTATAATCGACAGGAAGTTGAAGTTCAAGAACCATATAGCAAAGATTGCAAATACACCTCAAAGGATAATTACAATGCTGAAACAAACTTTGTCATGTAAAGATATGGAACTTGCTTTTCCTCTTTACAAGGCCTTGATAAGACCTCACTTGGACCGCTGTGCACAGGACTGGTCTCCTGGTTTCCATGATGATTCTGATATAGTGGAGAGAGAGTGCAAAGGAGAGTGTTAAAAATGCTATCAGGATTGTGGAATACTGATTATGAAGACAGATTGTGAATTTATAGAGTGCAGATACTAGCAAACAGAAGAAAGAGGGATGGATATGATTGAGCTTTACAAATTTCTGAAATGGTCATACAGGATTTCAGTTTATGGAATTTTTCATTTCATGGAGAGTGTGGAAAAGACAATAGAGCAACCTCAGAATGTCGCTAAGAAGAGGATGAGAACTAGATTTTTCTTCACAGAGTGGTGCATGATTGGAATGGAGTGCCATTGGATTTTGTGTGTGCAAGTAGTGCGAATGAATTGAAGAGCAAGTATGAAAAGTGGTGTGGGTAGTATGTGGTCTCCCTCAGTGAGTCCCTGACTCCCTGGAGATCTCTATTAATAATAATAAAAGTAAAAATAATAATAATTAAACAGCTTATACATTTTTTTTTTCAGTGAGAGATAGAGGGAGAGAGACCACTTTGCATTCCAGCATAACTATATACATCTTGATGATTCATATTTAACAGTGTCCATGATATGGTGGATCTTAAAATCCATATACTACATTTTTTTATTATACAGAAAACAGAAACACTGATCATAATTCATCATCATCGAATTCCAGAAATGTACCCTCAAGGATTGTACAGGATGTGATAGTACTACATAAAAAATTTACATTATTACTAACTTCCTCTCAACAATTTTCCTCCAAATCGGTCTGTTACTTGTCAAGACTCCAACATTATCAGATCTTATATTTCTATCGTCTAAGGCACTTTTTACCATATCAATCGACCTATATCTTGGTCTTCCACTGAGTCGTGTTCCTGCCAACCTGGCAGATAACACTTGTTTTGCAAATCTTTCCTCTCCCATTCTGTTTAAGTGACCATACCACCTAATTAACGCATTCCTGGATGCTGACAATGTCAAGTTCTTTCCTAATATCCTTGTTTTTAATATGATGTTACAATTGATGTTACCATCTGTTCATGCCCCTAATCTTTCTCAGGACTCTTATATCTGCAGTCTCTAGTCTTTGGTCAAGTGTTTTATTTCTGACCCAGCTCTCAGATCCAGAAGTTAAAACTGGTTTGAACACTGTGTTGTATATAGATAATTTAGTGTTCCAACTAATTTCTCTCTTATTCCATATGAATTTATTCAACTGACTTCCTACCATACCAGCTTTGTTGATCCTGTTGTCTATTTCCATATTTAGTTTACCATCAATCACTAAAAATCGTGCCTAAGTAGCTGAAATGTTTTACTTGTTCTACAGGTTTTCCATTCACAACACAGTTGACATTTTCAATGCTACTGCCTATTTCCATTGTCTTTGTCTTGTTATTACTGACCTTCATACCATATCTATTACAACAGTTATTCAATATCAGTCAGGGAATCTTGCAGACTTGTAGTGGATTTATTTAGAATCTTTTTGTCTTAGAAAATTTTGTCTGCATAAAGCAAAGAGCTGATATTAACCTTTCCAATTTTGATATCAGGTTTAATACCACTTTCCTTCATAATATGATCCATATAGATAATGAATAACAGAGGGATAATGTACATCCTTGTCTGATACCAGACTTAATATTAAACCATCTTCCTATACTTCCTTCAATTCTAACTGCTGACTTACAACTCAAATAAAGACTAAGTATTGCTTGATATAATGCCCCATTGACACCATATAACAATAGCGTATTGAATAGCTTCTCTGTTGGCACCTTGTCATATGCCTTTTCCTGACCTACAAAACTTAAATATAGATCTTTGTTATATTCACATGATTTCTCAACTATTTGTCGTAAAGTGAAGATCTGATCCTGACAACCTCTATTTGGCCTGAATCCAGCTTGTTTTTAAACCAAGCTTTTCTTCAACAATTCTTCTCAACCGTTTCTCAAGTATACTTGCATAAATCTTACCATCATTCTATATTTTGGTTTAAGCCAATAAGAATACAATTTGGTCAGCTAATTCCCAAATTGCCAGCCCATCCTCGTTCATTCAGTATCCAGGTAGATACCTAACAGGGTGCACCACGAGAAGGTGAGGATTGGACATTAGGTCAGAAGCCCTGGTCAGTTCTCTGCATTCCTTCAAATGCTATGTGAAGGTCTCCTCTCAGTTATACAGCTTTGACCTTTAAGCACCCCTGGTCATAATTTAATGTATCTAATAACAAACATAGGGAGAAATATTATCATAGCACGAAAACAATTTCATGCTCTCTAAATGGAGCACAGGAAACAACAATAAGAGCCCACTATTCTCTTACAGGGGCAAGGGGAACTCCATCTATAATAATGGCTGACTATGAAAAACCATTCAATGTGACCAGATAATAATTATTTACTGGAATTTTATGTGAAAGTAGGAAAATACCTCTGTAATTTTATGTGAAAGTAGGAAAATACCTCTGTAATTCTCACATTCAGTTTTATTTCCCTTTTTATATATGGGCACAATGAGAGCTCTACTCCAATCATCAGGAATTTGTTCCTCTGTCCAGGCCTTCTGAATTATGCAGTGCAGCCACTGCAAGACTTTTATACAATCATACTTCAGCATTTCTGGTCGAATATCATCTACTCCTGCTGCCTTTCTACATTTCAAGCCTTTGATAGCTTTTTCTACTTCAAGTATGGATATGTATTCCTGACTGCATGTCTGGTCAGTGTTTTTTACCACTGTGCTATCACTGTTTGTTTCATTCAGCAATTTTTCAAAGTAATTACTCCATACTTCAAGGATATCTTTTCATTTTTGAACTTCTTCAACAACCACCAGAATACCTTGCCACCTTCTTGATATTTATTTCTATGTTCTTATCAAAGTCTTTCCATGACTTTTGTTTAGCTAGTTTTACACAGGGTTTAGCTTTCTTACATTTGTCTCTGTATTCTCTAAGAGCACAAGCTGACTTATTTGCCAAGAACTTGTGATATGCTTTCTTCTTTTCCTTCACTGCCTCTTTAACTTCCTGTGTCCACTGGGGAGTTCCGATTTTTCTATCCTTAGACAACCTCACCACATGCCTCACTGGCTGAATCAATCATGGTTTTCTTCAAGGCTTGCCACTGAATCTCCAAGGTTTGGTTCTTGTTTTCAAACTCTTTCATTTTTTCTTCAATAATCTTTGTGCATTTTAGTCTACAGTTCACATCTGAGAGCTGTTCAACTTTTATTCACTTTAAAACTTTCTTACATGTTCTTCTTTTCAAAATGAAATTCAATTTTATCTTGCTCAAGACTAAATAGTAATCACTTCCAATTTCTAATCCTCTGTACACTCTGGTGTCCTGCACCAGGGAGAAAACATCACTATCGACAATAACATAGTCAATGAGACTTTTCTTATTCCTTGCCTCTTCTCTCCATGTGAATTTGTGCACATTTTTATGTTGGAACATGGTGTTAGTAATAACCAGTCCATATCCTAAGCAGAAATCGAACAGGTATTTGCCATTATTATTAGCTTTGCTCTTTTCTCCAAATTTTTCCAAAATATTTTGTATTTCTGACAATCATTTCCTACTCTGCTATTTAGATCCTCAAAAAGGACCAACTTTTCCTTTTTCATTGTGTCAGTTGCTTTCTCTAAAGCCTCAAAAAATTCCTCCACTTCTACCTTAGTAGAACCTTCTGTGGGACTATAGGCACAAATAAGTCTCATTGTCCAGTTCTCCATTCTGATATTTGCCCATATCACTCTACTTGAAACTGCCTGCCATTCTAGAAGTTAGCCTCGTATTTAGTGTTGAATACTATGGCTACCCCTTTTCCTTGAATGTCACTGCCTGAATATAACATTTTGTATTTATTGCTCAGAAAGATCTCACCAGTTTTTGTTTCAGTCATCCCTATTATGTCGATTTTAAGTGATGTTAAGTTGGGGGTGTGTTTTCAGATTTGTTCCAGTAGCTGATTTTTCACTGTCTGTCCTGGTTTCCTGGCAAAAACAGCAGGGGCCTTGTTTAACCAGGCAATGTCCCAGCCACCATGAAATTCTGTCATGTTGTACCATCATTCTATATTTTGGTTTAAGACAATAAGAATACAATTTGGTCAGCTAATTCCCAAATTGCCAGCCCATCCTCGTTCATTCAGTATCCAGGTAGATACCTAACAGGGTGCACCACGAGAAGGTGAGGATTGGACATTAGGTCAGAAGCCCTGGTCAGTTCTCTGCATTCCTTCAAATGCTATGTGAAGGTCTCCTCTCAGTTATACAGCTTTGACCTTTAAGCACCCCTGGTCATAATTTAATGTATCTAATAACAAACATAGGGAGAAATATTATCATAGCACGAAAACAATTTCATGCTCTCTAAATGGAGCACAGGAAACAACAATAAGAGCCCACTATTCTCTTACAGGGGCAAGGGGAACTCCATCTATAATAATGGCTGACTATGAAAAACCATTCAATGTGACCAGATAATAATTATTTACTGGAATTTTATGTGAAAATTATGTGACTGCAGCAATCACACTTATGGGAACTCAACTATGATTTAAGCAGTGTGATGTCCACTATTAAAATGTTCACAATGTGTGATAATTAAAAAGGACAGACAATAAATAATAAAGTGTAATTCAAGAAGCAGAATTCAAGATTCACATCAATTCATTTTAATTGAGAATTATTCCAAATTTATGAATAATTCTGAAGCATCTTTTTTATTATTATTATATAACCAAAAAAAAAGAGAAAAAACTTCAAATAAAAGCTAAATTTCATTATTAATTTAAAAGAAATATAAAACTTATTAATTTATCATCAGGTAACTAAATTAATAATTGTACTATGAAATTTCAAAAGAAAAAGAGTAATGCACCTCTTAAAAAAAAATAATCTGCATTTTGGCCCTTATATTGAAATTTAATTAAATGGTTAAATCCCTTGAAGGTGCATATCAGGAATTTGATGATGATGATAAATCCTTTTCATTAAAACAATTATTATTATTATTATTATTACCTGACACATCCAGGGAGTCCATAGACTCATCAAGGGAGGGCTCCTATTCTACATCTCTCTCTGTCTTCAACTACAATAAACTGCACTACACCAACACCATCTACCACCCACCACTAGTATATCCACAAACAATCACAAACATCCATGCCCACAGTGGGAGTCTAACCTGCAGCCTTTTGGCTGAGAGAGGATATGCTAACCACTCGGCCAAAAAAAGGCCAGCAAAGTTAATCAGTAGGTTTAATCATTTCAATATTTTATCTCTGTCACAGAGACATTTTTAGGAATACGATGTTAAAATTGTAATAATACATGCAAAAGCACACAATAAACAATAATTGAAAGAAATGAAATTATACTATAAAGACTGAAGTCTTATCAGGGGTAGCTTAACGTGTTAACTGAAATCCACATGTGCCAATTTTGATAAAGCAAGACCAATCATGCAGAGGTTTCTGAAGTTAAGAAGTTCAATCAAATTATTCTGGTTTTGTGACCATATTTTAATTAAAAAAAGACTGTTTTTTAAAACTAAACAAATACTAAAACACAAACCCGACAAGTTTCGTTAGTCTTCAGACTAACATCTTCAGGGGTAAAGAGAACTAACAGTTTAAAGCACAAATTATGAAAAAACAAGTTCATTTGTTGGTATTATGAACATCAAAAAAGTTCGTTAAAAAATCCGAATAACAGATCTATACAACTGTTAATGCATGTTAGCTGGAAACAATGCTATTTGATGTCGCGTTCTGTTGTTCACTTTCACCCTGTCCGAGGTCTGAACTGGGTAAAATCAAGGTTTGATTTTAAATCAAGTTTGGTCAGCGTTTATTAAAAATTTACCCAGTTCATTCCTCGGACAGAGTGAAAGTGAACCACAGAACACGACATCAAATAGCATTGTTTCCAGCTAACACGCATTAAAGGTTGTATAGATCTGTTATTCGTTTTTTTTTTAACAAACTTTTTTTGATGTTCATAATACCAACAAATGAACTTGTTTTTCATAATTTCTTATAGTTTGTGCTTTAAACTGTTAGTTCTCTTTACCCCTGAAGATGTTAGTCTGACGACTAACGAAACTTGTCGGGTTTGTTTTTTAGTACTTGTTTAGTTTTAAAAAACAATCTTTTTTAATAAAAATGTGGTCACAAAGCCGGAATAATTCGATTAAAGCAAGACCAAATTTAATGTATGGTGATTCCCATTTTCTTTTTTCTTGTGATGATTAGGATTTCTTATAATCATCATCATCAGAACATAGTTATAATTAATATATGCCATTTCTGTACTGCCATGGAACCTGATGATTTGTTTCTGTTGTACGAGAGACCTGTCCTGTTTTTTTTTTTTTTTTTGGTTGTTGTTTGTTTTTCTATACCTCTGAATTTATATGATTTTCTATACCTCTGAAAATACTCAACAATGATGAGAATGAAACTGAATTTATAGATCTAGTGAGAGACAACTTTCTTAATCAGCATGTGATACAAGGAACATGGTCAAAAAGTGTCATATCTGATTAGAGTGTCAGAGGGGATTTTAGTTAAAGAT
This sequence comes from Typopeltis vanoorti, assembly GCF_054136105.1. NCBI lineage: Eukaryota > Metazoa > Arthropoda > Arachnida > Uropygi > Thelyphonidae > Typopeltis > Typopeltis vanoorti. The sequence continues at coordinate 88,398,542 of NC_143552.1, forward strand.
GTAACTGTTCTGCCTCCAGTTGGTGACAGCCATCATGCTGTACTGACTTGAAAAGTGGCTTAGTTTATAGATATTCCATTCAGAAAAGGTTACATGCTAAACTACAAAGCAGAAAATTATGACCAACTGAGAAGTTTGCTGGATTCTGCTCCATGGTATCAACTTTTGGATGAGAAGAATATTGACAATGCATGGGAAGCATTTAAAAAAATACTTAAATGATACTTAAACATGCCACAGAATGAATGACATTACTTATGAAAATTATAAGCAGCAGACCAGAAGAGTCACAACTGTTGTACAGAAAACTAAGTCTCAGTATGAAAAGAAACTGGCTCCACAAGCTAAAGATAACCCAAAAGAATTCTATCGTTATGCTGCAACTAAAAGAAACAATGAATATTAAATAATAACCCTACTGAATGTAAATGTGCGCTAGTGACAAATGCAGAAGAGATTGTTCAACTAATGAGTGCTCACTTTGCTAAAAGCTATCAACCTGGTGTATCCAACATTGCATTTAGTGCTACCCCCTTTACTGGATGAAGAAACTTGTGTATGGGGAGGAGATACTGGAGCTGTTGCACAAACTGAATAAGAATTCAGCAATAAGGACTGATGGGATATTAGCACGATACTAAAAAGGTGTTCAGCTGAACACCTTTTTAGTATCGTGCTGATACTAAAAAGGTGTTCAGCTGAACTGGCTATTCCTTTGACCAGACTATATAATCTGAGTCTCAGAAAAGGGCAGATTCTGCAGGGGTGGAAAGAATGTATGGTAACCCCATTGCACAAAGGTTATACAAAGACTGATGTATCCAACTATCAACCTATCAGTATTTTTGGAGTGGTGGTGAAAATTTTGGAAAAGTAACTAAGAGCTCATATGCAGAAATGGAAACCCACCATTTAAATAGCTGCAAATCAAAATAAAACTCATGTGCAGTAAACTTGACTCCTTCTCAAATGGCAATCAAGCCTTCTGGTTCTTCAGCAGGATCTTTGGGCACAATTTGTCCATTCATGTTTCAAATATATCATCAACTTTCTCTTTGAGTGATGTTAAGATAATGTCATCCACTGTCATCTTTGAACCTTATCTGAAAATTACCCTAAAATATGGAAAAAAACAAGCCTATATTCAAACTATCTCAAAGAAAAGAAATAAAAATCAACTATTAAATGATTAACCCACTGCACTGATTTCAATTCTATAGAAAATAATGGAGAAAGTCATCACCAGTCAACTCCTTCACTACCTAGAAGCCTGCTATTTAATCAGTGGCCACTGATATGGATTCCACAATTCTCAATCCAAAACATATCTCCTTGACAACATCACCCATTTATGGACTGAAGGTATATACGAAGGCTGTTCAATAAGTAATGACTAATTTTACTGTCGCAAAACCACTCATCACAATATTAATTTCTGTGGAACAAAGAAATGTTGCTGTCTATTAACAAAAGAGGTTGATGGATGGCATATATGGGCTGATGTGCTAGAGTGTCACGTGACTAAACGCAAGCTTGTTTCGGCGTGCCTACAAGCCGCGACCAGTCGTCGAAATGGAAGCATTCTTGGAACAGCATTATGCGATTAAATTTTGTGTGCGTTTGCAAAAATCAGCATTGGACACTTTTAACATGATACGCGAAGCTTTCCACGATGAAGCAATGTTGAGGGCAAGTGTTTTTCGCTGGCATAACACTTTTAAGGAAGGAAGGCAAAATGTGGAAGATCTTGAACGTGAGGGAAGACCTTCAACGTCCATCACAGAGACAATGATCAACACAGTAGCGATTATTATCAAGGAGGATCGCAGAATTACAGTACACCAGCTGCACGTTGTCCTGAATATTTCTGTGGGAAGTGTTCACTCAATCATGGCTGAACATTTGGGACTGAAACATGTTTGCGACCAACGGATTCCCAAACTCTTGACACCGGAGCAAATGCAGCAGAGTGGATGTGTGCACAGAATGGAAGAAAGACTGGAACAAGAAGGCGACAACTTCTTAAAACGCATCATTACGTTTTAAGAAGTTGTCGCCTTGGTTGTATCACTATGACCCTACAATGAAACAACAAAGCAGTGAATGGAAGCATCCATCTTCGTCTACCCCCCCCTAAGAAAGCAAAAACTGTAAAATCGGCTGGTAAAGTTATGACCATAATGTTTTTTTGACTACGAAGGCATTGTTTACCAACACGCTGTAGAACCTGGGAATACTGTAAACGGCTCATACTATGCAGATGTTTTACGGACAATGGTACAGCACGTCAAAAGGAAGCGTCCATTGCTGAAGAATGGCTTTTTATTGCACCATGATAATGCAAGGCCACATATTGCTGGTTGTGTAGTGGACATTTTGCAAAAGAACAACATAGATATCCTACCACAACCTCCATACAGTCCTGATCTCGCACCGTGCGATTTCTGGTTGTTTCCTCAGCTCAAGAAACCACTAAGAGGCTGCCATTTCGAAAGCAACAAAGCATGTGTAAAAGCTGAGGAGGTGGTTTTGAAAGAACTCTCAAAAAACGGACTTTCACATGTGTTTAAGAAGTGGACGCAACGTTGGGAAAAATGCATCGCATCTCACGGTAGTTACTTCGAAAAAGACCATGTAAATGATGACGATTAAAGGTAATCTGTTTTCCGTATAAATATAGTCTTATAACTTATTACAAAAGATTGAAGATCTATCTTTTATCAGGGCCCACCTATGACAGGGTACTTACCCCAGAGTCCTGGGGATAGGTCTGGTGAATGTTTCCAAGATATGTGGCAAATCTGAACTAAAGCATATCAAATTATCATCTTACTGTCTACCGTACACTCTTTGCAACTTAGATGCCAGTTTACTCTACACTACATATTGTGGTGGATGGCTTCAGAGTTTCCCACCAATGCCAGGATACCTATCCCCAGGACTCTGGGGTAAGTACCCTGTCATAGGTGGGCCCTGATAAAAGATAGATCTTCAATCTTTCATAGTCTTGTCAACGACAGTATTCTCTATTCTTCTTTTCATTTGAAAAACCTTGCAGTGCTCATATATATATCCCATGCTACATCTATAATTATTATTATTATTATGGGTATCTCCATGGAGTCAGTAGAATCATTGCGGGAGACCCAAACTAGCAAACAATATGTCATATCTCTTCTTGAATTCATTTACATTTATGAAGGGCTCACAACTAAGTCAGGCAATGAATTCCACTCATTCACCACCCTCTAGGCAAAAAACTATGTTCTCACACCCTTATTAACCACATCGAATTTAATTTCCAGGGATGACCTCTTGTTCTTCCATCACTATTACACAGTTGAAACATTTCCCCTGCATCAATCCTATAAAAACCTTTCAGTAATTTAAATGTTTCTATCATATCCCCTCTTCTCTGCCTATCAACCAACTGCAATCCACAAGCTCTCAATCTATCAATGTAGGGAGCATTTTTTACATCACTCACCAACTTAGTCACCCTCTCTCCACAGCCTCCTCATCTCCAAGGAATCCAGGTGACCAGACCTGAGCACAGTAATCCAAATGTGGAAGTATCAATGCTTTATAATGGGGAATAATAACCTCTTTATCTCTGGATGTCAGTGTGTTCCTCAACAACCAAGTAATCCTATGTGCAATCTTGGACACCTTAACAATGTGTCCCCCTGAACTTCATCTCCCTATCTACCAACACCCCTAAGTCCCTAGCCTCATCAATCTCTTGGAGTACTGTTCCATCAATGTAGTACACAGCTGTTAATCTTTTAATTCCAAAATGCATAACTTTACACTTTTCCACATTGAACTGACATCCATTACCTTTTGCCCACTACCAGCTTATTTAAATCATCCTGCAAACTTTCAACATCAGCTTGATTTTTTATTGCACTACCCAACTTTGCATCATTAGCAAACAACTGAATATCTCCCTTTAAGCCATTTCCTATATCATTTATATACAAATTAAACAATAATGACCCAAGCACAAAGCCCTGAGGGACACCACTGGTCACCTGCCTCATCCTGGACTCGGCTCCTCCATACACCACCTTCTGGTATCTCTCCCTGAGCCATTCTCCTATCCATATCACCAATTTAGTATCCATTCCCATCTGCTCCAATTTGCATAACAGTGTTTATTGGGTATCCTGTCAAAAGCCTTAACAAAATCCAGAAGTACCACTGTGTAGCCAGTTCCTTTGTCCAACTCAGATGTCATTCTATTATGAAAAGTTAATAGATTGCTAAGGCAGGATCTACTTTTAACAAAACCATGTTGGCCTCTATAGAGTATCATATCTTGATCCACCCATTCTTGAATTTTGTCTTTAATCAACTTTTCCAATACTTTTACCACTACTCCTGAGATGGTGATTGGTCTGTAATTAATTACCACAGTTTTAGAGCCACCCTTATGCAAAGGAACTACTCTTTGCCTAACTTCCACTCCATAGAGATCATACCAGAGTTCAAACTTAAGTTAAATATCCAAGTAAGAGGGGTTGACAATTCCTTTGCACATTCATGCAACACCCGAGCTGATATTCCATCTAAACCTACAGCAGTGTTTGCATTTAAATTTTGCAATATATTAAATACCTCTGATTTCTTAGCTTCAATTCTCACAATAGTTATTGCTACAGGTACAGAGATATCCTCACTTGGGTGATAGACTTTTGAAAAGTGATCACTCAGTAACTCGACTATTACATCTGATTTTGTCACCTCCATACCATCAACACCCACCAAAGTTATCCTTCCGAAGTCATTCTTCCTTTTACTTGCTACATAGTGGAAGAACTCTTTGGGATTACCCTTGATCTCATTGGCTAAGGTCTTCTCATAATCCGATTTAGCTTTTCTTACTATGCAGGTAACCCATCCTAGCTTGAGCCTTGTACTGATTGCATTTCTCCTTGTACATTCTCCATAACATTTTTTTTTTTTTTTTTGCAGATCAAGCTTGATACTACTGCTCATCCATCTAACGCCTACCTTGTTTGTCTTCCTGACCATGGGGACACAATCTGATATTGCTTTCCTCTTGTCCTATAGTCTTGTCACAGAGTATTCTCTATTCTTCTCTTTTCATTTGAAAAACCTTGCAGTGCTCATATATATATATATGAGGATACCAAGTAATTTTATAAACTTGGTTTTTTTACTCCTTCTCCCAAGTAAGTAAAACAGTTAAGTTTGCACCTGAACGTAGTTCAAGTCTAAAGGTAGTGCAACACCAGGGCAACTCGTGGTAAAGGTGGGTAAAGCTCTGATCACTATTCTTAGTATTTCCCATAATGTAAAACACATCTCACAAGGAGATGTATACTGTTATACATTATGGGTGGGGGGGGGGGTCACTACCCAGACCGGTTTCAACCTTTTTTGAGGTCTTCTCAGTGAGTAGCTAGACCCTGAAATACCAAGGTTTTTAGTAATACAGAGCCTTATCAACTTTACCTATGCAAGTTGCTACAAGGTGCTTTTACTTTGAATAAGAAACTCTGGATGAGATAGGGATGTGAAAAGTTTTAGATGTGAAAAGGTCTAGTTATAAAATTACTTGGTATCCTTAATATATATTATCCCCAAGGTAAAAAATTTTTCACATATAAATATATATATATATCCATGCTACATCTATAATTATTATTATTATGGGTATCTCCATGCAATCTGCGTAATCAATGCCTTAAGTGCTGATCTCCTTGACATAGTTCACTGAAGTGAAGACAACCTTTTCAATTAAATGACACCAAAACACAATTCAATCTTATTTCCTGCAAGACTTATTTCCACACTTCACATCTGGTAATATCCAGATTCAAGCTGAATTGGCAGAATCAATATCTATTCATAGTCCATCTCTAAATATACCAAACTAACATCTCATCCTGTTTTTCATTCATGTACCTCTGGCTTTCAACATATTTTTCCTTAAAGACTACAAGTTTCATTTGCAAATTTCTTCATATCAACAGGTTTCTTCTTGTTGGCTACTGCTCTCTCTCTCTCTCTCTCTCATACACACACACACACAGCACTGATGAGCCATAGCTTTTGAAACCATGTCATGTGTAGGTTCATATATATAATATTCCTTCTTAAATCTATATGGCTATTGCATCCTATTTCAAATCCTACGTATGCACTTAATATATTGAACCAGTGTGAAGACAATTATGAACAGTAACACAGTCAATAAGTTATTTCTTGTGTGCTCTTTCTATTTGAATTCAGGCACAGCTATCTTGGAACATGGTATTACAATGACTTATCCATGTCATAAACGGAAATTTATCCAGTACTTATCATTATTATTAGTTTTATTCTTTTCTCCAGGAGATCTTGGGGGAAGTCTTCACAGTATTATGATGGGTGAGGACCTTACTTTTCAAAATCCTAATAATAATCTGAGGGAGAACTCTTTCTTTTACTAACAATAATATCCATTTCTTAAAAAAAAAAAAAAAGTAATTTTTTTTTTCTGAAAAGGTAAATGAAGTAATAGATTTGGAATGCTGAAATGCAAAATACTCACCATGAAAAAAATCGGAATCTTGAAGGAACTCAAAGTAGGTAATTATAATTTAGTTCATGTGTAGGAATGAAGGAGGGAAAGATATAATCAGAATAATATTTCACACTGTCATACTGAAGACACGTTCTGAATCAAGTGTGATATTTATATATTCTTTGTAATTAGAGCCGCTAATGGGCAGGGATGTATAATACACAGTCCCCCCCCGTCAAGTCAACCCCCACTTTCCAGAAGTTTGGCCTGCGATGAGGTCTTTGGATTCCAGAGTCCAGAAATGATGGAGTCTAAACTTGTTTGATAAGCTGTACTATGTTAAGAGTTTGAATGTGGGAATACTATTGCAAAAACAATCCAAAACATCTACAAGGAACAGCACAAATTAGGTTTGAATGCTGAAAAAAACAGCACTGCATTTAACTGGTTTATCAAAAAAAAAGAGCAAGGCCAGCAAAAGCACCATTCTCAAAGACTAATTACATTCTGGTTAGAAGTACTTAGACTGCTAAATGAAATTTGTACTCCTAAGGAGTTGTACATCACCATTTACACTAGCTTGGCAAACTCAACAAAAATTGTTGAAATAGTCCACATGAATTTACACAAGGACAAGGTAACTCAACAGCATGTCAAAGTCTGTTGAAAGTCTTGCCAATCTTTGGGATTAAGATCTCATCAAACAAATTATGTGTGATGAATAACGGTTCTGCATGCACAAAACTGAGTTCAAAGTTTGTGCATGCAGTTCATCAGTTAAACAACATTCAGTCCATCAGATAACAACCAGCACTGTGCATTTGGGTGGAATTTCAAAGGTGTAGTGCACTAGAGTTAGTTGCAGGAAAAATGACCACCATAACCAACCTTAAAACAAAATGAAGAACTACTAAGTACTGACCAATGACCAATCAAAAGCAGCTGCCCTGCCAGTAAGAGAATGCCAAACCATAGGAAGGAGTTCAGATGAAAAAAAAAAAATTAAATTAAAGAGATAGAGATGAAATTTCTTTTTCAACTAGCATAAAGTTCCTCTTGGTGACATGGCATTATCCACTTGTGCGGGCTGATGGCTAATGTCTTGCATGAACAGCACTCCATAATTATTGAGCAAGTCAAGAGAGAGAGTGAGTGGAGTGAGTGAGTGTGTGTGTGCACGTGTGTGTGTGCTTCCCCCTCTCCACAAACTAGGAATGGTACAGTAAACAGAAATCGAACTGAATGCTGAGAGATTAATCAAGAACACATAACATAATAGCTTACATTTTGCTGAATAATGTCTTTTCAGTTTTAATTTTATGAAGAGTGCTAAAATAAAAATATCAACAGCTTTCAAAGTTGTTTTTGAAAACTGAAAAGATAAAGCAGACCACTTAGTACCGGTCTTTTTCTCCAACTGTTGTTTAGACAACCAAATCATATCTCTCCACAATTCCACAAACTACTCCCAGCATACTTCTTATCTTTTGTCAGAACATCAGGAAAAAAAAAAAATCATGTAAAATGATAATGCTTGGTTTCTTGTAATTAGAAAATTCTTTTCTTCATATCCATGTAAAATGATTGCATTATTTCTGATGGTGTAGAATAAAATGCATTAGCATTTTACATTACACCACTCATACTAATAAGTCTCCTGCTCCAGGTGGCATCCCGCTAGTTGTGCTAAAAATCTGTACTCCATAATTAACAACCAACCTGCATTTATCACCTATATAACCTGTCATTCTCATCTGGCATCTATCTGACAATATGGAAGCAAGTCTGTAAAAAGAGGAATAAAAGTCAGCCGAGAAAAGTATCATTCCATTGCCTTCACCTGAATATTCTTGAAAGCAAGGGAGAAGGTCATCAACAACCAGCTACCTGGAGACCTGTCAGTTAATTAATGTTCCCCAATATGGATTCTGCCATGCTCATTCTACAAGGTCATGGAACGATTTGGAGAAACTCATGGTTGCTCTTCATATTTCCAAGACATTGGAAATATGAAGAGCAACCATGAGATTGGCAGATAGCTTCCTCTCATACGATTTCTTTATCAATGCAGGAAAACCATAGTGTTGTACTCTCACCCACACTTTTACTTTTATACATTACTCTTAATTCTATACATCAATGCCATCCTAACTACATATCCATAGTTTTGCTGATGACAGTACTGCTTCTTCATTTTATAAACTTTGTAGTACTGATATTCAAGCTTCAGCATCTTCTAAAACAATCTTCCTTAAATAGTGATCTCTTCACATTCCCTAGTGGGAGTGAAAATAATCTAGAATTTTAATGCTATCAAAACATAATATAATCTTGTCTTATTAGCTGAAAGAATCTTACTTTCCCTTTTTTACCCTCAATAATGTTCTAATTTCTAGTCAAAATCAGTTTTTTTTCATTGCTTTTCTTGGGGTGCTGACTTTTCACATTTTTGTCCTGGCATGAACATATTACATTCATAACCTACTCACCCTCCAAAAAAATGTAGGTATTATTTTTCATTAAAAACACCTTCTCTTTCTCTCTATCTTGCTCAACTCCTAACACTCAACACATTCCAGATCTGACTGACCTTAGCATTTGGAATGGTGCACTCAAAATCTCCTTAAGAATTCTTGATTGTGTACAGAGGAGAGCAATCCATCTAATAGTTGAACTTTTGCATTTCTGCATTACACTTTTTTTTTTTATAAGTACCTTCATATATGGAAGTACCTTCATGGATGGTGGGGGAGAAACTGCTCCTTGAACTGTTACTACCATTAGAATGAGATCTCCTCTAATCATGTAAGAACATGAGCAGCCACTGGTTAATATTCATACATATAAACAAACCTCAGAGTCGATGAACTCATCATAGGAGATCTCATTCACACTCCAAGAATTCCTAAAACATTAGCAATGCATTCCACTAACACACACACATCTCCTCTCCATGTAAAATATCTACTCCACATTTTTCTCTTCGTTACCATTTTACACAACTTTCAGGATGTCCTGTTTTTCCTTATCAATATAGCCAGATGACCAGTCATAAACAGAAACCAAAATATGGCCTGTTTAGTTTCTTATACAGCAGAATTATCATATCTTATCTATATTTGGGAGTGTTCTTTACATTATAGCAGAAATTTTATGGATAGCCCTTATACAACTTTAGCAATGAGCCTCCTGAATTTCAGTTCTCTGTTCACCAAGATCCCAGATCGCTCGTCTCCTTCACCTCCTTAAGCAAAGTTCCTCCAATATGATAAATCTCATTCCATCTTCTCTGGAAGAATGGGGATGTCACTTCAGAGAAGTGACATCCCCCATTCTTCAGTCCCAAGCATCAACATTGTATCAGAACTTTCTGACATCGACTATTTAGCATCATCAGCAAAGAACTGAATATCTCCTCTCGCACCTTAACTATATCAATGATACATAAATTAAATAACAGCAGTCCCAAAACAGAACAATCTGACATCCCACTCACTGCTTTCCTTTCAGGGGACACTGCATTCCCATGCACAACTCACTGGCTCCTATCAGTCAACCAAGCTATCAACTGACTATCCATTCCCATCCTACTTAATTTTAACAATAGTTTATCATATTGTATCATATCAAATGCTTCAGCAAAGTCCAGATAAATCACTGTATAAGCATGTCCTCTGTCCAATATACCAGTCACTCTATTGTAAAATTTAATTTACAAGTTTAAAGCAAGACTTTCCCTTAACAATCCCACGCTGTTCTCTTAAAAGCCTTTCATTCTCATCAATCCATTCAGTCTGTAATCAGCCTCTAATACCTTTACCACCACACTTGATATACATACAAGTCTACAGTTGGACACCACCGCCTTGGATTCTCTCTTATGCAATGGCATTATTTTATCTTCTTTCCACTTCTCAGACTGTTCCTGTTGCCAGATTCCTGTTTAACAATCAAGTCAAGGCAATACCAGCTCTTTTGCACATTCCCATGATTATACATGGTCACATCCCATCCACTCTTGCAGCCTTATTAACATCAAGATTACTTAATATTCTAAATACTTCTCATTACTGAAATATCAGTGTCTTCTGCACTCCTTCCTATTGTTATTCAACATTGCTCCTATCCTCCTTCCCCCCCCCCCACACACACACACATGAAATAGACCAACAAAATATTCACTGAACATTTTCACTACATCTTCAGCAACTATAGTCAGTTGTCATATTCACCCTTTATTCTATTGATAACATAATTGTAGAATTATCTAGGGTTTTGCTTTACTGCTTAGCCAATTTTTCCTTTTCACTACTCTCATATCCTTCCTAGCCTGTGCCTTACACTCTGCATGCTGCTGAGGGGAGTACCCTGTTCTTTATATCTCCTTCATAACATCCTCTTTCTCAGAAGCTCCTGCATAATTCCATGATTCATCCATTTTACTTTTATTTGATTTCTCCTTCTAACTTCAGGAATGCAATCTGACAAAGCCATAAGTAACTCATGTTGAAACAAGTCCCAAACACAGCTGATTTCTCTTCCCTTCAACTCATCATGCTACTGCACATCACCCCTGCTCAGTAATTCCACATTTCTTATGATGCTTGTACCCATCTACCCAAATAATCGACATAGCCAAAGCAGTTCAAGGAGCACATGGAAACATCTAAGACTCTTCAAAGGACAAGACAACAACCTGTCTAGCCACTTCTTCATGTCAAACCCATCTGATCATACTCCAAATTAGTGGCATTGTGATGACATCACTGTATGAGATATTATTAAATTATTAAATCCAATACTTATGTCCCATGTGTTGCTTCAACTATGTGCTGCATAAAGTAGTTGTCCCTAAGTAGCTCAAGAAATTCAATCTCCTTACTTATACTAGTCTCTTGCTTCTGATCAATGCTTCCATAGCTAAAGTCACCCATTATTATCATCTTCTTCTCATTCACCAGTCTCATTTGTCTAAACATTATAAAATCATCTCCTTCTACATTTCCTGGCCAGTAGCATTGCTCTACTAAATATCAAAATTTGTGTTTACCTCAATCTACCAAATGGCCTCAAAGCCATTATCACTACTGCTTTCTTTTATGTTTCACATGGAAGAAAACAACTCTTCTGAAATCATCAGTAATACTCCACCTCATTTTTTTTAAATATTTTCTCTCTTTCTGAAAATATTACAACCATCATATTCTATTCCCATAAGTACATCATCCCCATTTAACCACATCTCACTGATACCAATGATTTGCAGACTGACAACTACATCAAGACTACAAACTCTGCATTGCTATTCCTAATACTTCTTACATTCGTATATCAGCATAGCAACTTTCCCCTGGTAATATCCCTTTCCTCCCACAATTCACCAATCCCATCACTGTCATTTAATCTCACACTGATCCTGAAAGCCTACACTCATAGCATAAGCTTCCAGATAGCCTGTGAAATCTGGACTCTGCATGCAAGCATCTGCAAGCACTCTATAGTAACTTGATGGTTTAGTGGTGTTATGCAAGCCACTGGTGTCTGCATGCATTACATGTTTTATGACAGAGGACCAGACATGTTATACGATCATGAGTATTTTGTTGCACTGTTGTGGATATTTTAATATTTCAGAACGACACTTAAAAGCTTTGGAATAAAAATTGTAATCTATTGTAATGTAATAATAATAACTATAATTTAGTTATGCCATATTTATTTCATGTTTGGATTTTGTTTTTGTTGTGTGTGCTGCCAATCCTGATTTGTTTTCTTTCTTTCTTTATGTCTTTAAAATGTTCTGACAGACAGGCAAGGCAGTAAAGATATGCATGTCAGAACATTTTCATGTAATCGTGTAAACACCAGGTTTCCTTAAGCAGGAGTGGGGAGGTTTGGAAGCTTAAGATAATGATTTATGGTTTTAATGGTGCAAGGACAGTAAAGGTCATACTGTGCCATATCAAAGGTTATAACAGTACACAAGGTAAGACAATCACATCCATGGCTGCAGCAGGATTCAAACCCACCTGCAACCTGTTGGTTGGAGAGTGGGTAAGCTAACCACTCGGCCAACCAGGCCAGCAGAGACTTAAGAAGACTTTAGATCTTGTTGAGTGGGAAGAAGGCCACTTTAATCCCTTGTTAGTGAGTAACTTTGAAATCTTGTCTGTGACAAGATCTCAAGTCTCCTTAATCCTTCAAAAACCTCCACATCAATATTTACGAAACCTAAGAAACCTGGTGTTTAAAAGATCACCTGTACTTGTTTGGGTTATGTAAGACAGGCAGGCAGGTCAGAAGATATATATATATATATATATATATATATATATATCAGGACATTTTAAGAATGCAGAGAAAGAAAGCATAAAACAGTACTGGTAGCACACACAACAGAATCTAAACATGGGATAATATGGAAAGAGCTAAAATGATCTATGTAGATTACAATTTTTACTCCAGAGCTTTTAAAGTGTCATCTGAAATGTTAAAATATCCACAAAAGTGCAACAAAACAAAAGCATGACCTAACACCAAGTCTGGTTCTTTATCATAAAACATCTAATGCAAAGCAGATACCAGTGGCACACATAAAACCAATAACCATCTAGTTACTATAGAGCATACATGTGCATTCCATTGTTAGTCTTTTTTAAATATTTAACATTGTGAAGATTACCTGCTTGTAGCTTTACTCTTTATTTACTGTTATCTCCTCAAGATGTGAAACATGATTATTTTGTGAATCCTTTTATATATAAGGATTCATAAAATAACTATGTTATATATATATATATATATATAGGGTACACGACAACTGGGTGATGGTCAAATGGGCGACGGACAACTGGGCGATGGAATAAAAGATCAAATATGCAATTCTATTCTGTTGATCTATTACCAGGTAAATTTAAAAAATATTTTTTTGAGAAATGAGTTAAAAGAACGGTATAAACATAAAATTTAAAAAATCTCACTTATAATTAAGTTTATTTTTATTGTGTAGAATTACGAATTGTATAGAAGTTATAATGAAATTTCCCATACAAAAAAATGAGTCAGCTAGTTAATTAATATTTATATTATATATTTTCGTTTATATCATATATCAAAATTTGTAGGATCATTTAAGAAAGAGATGGTTAAAACGGGTGGTCCAAAAATGATTTAAAAATGAAAAGGTATAATTGCACAGTATTAAAATAAAGAAAAAATAGTTTTGTTTTAATTCATTTATTAATATTATTTTGTAATTAACAAACATATATTGAAAAGAAAATGAAAACCTTTGAGAACAGGAATCAAACCTTGGAGATTCAGTGGCAAACTCTGAAGAAAACATTGATTGATTCTGCCAGAGAGGCATGTGGTGAGGTTGTGTGCAAGGATAAAAAAATCAGAACTCCCTGGTGGACACAGGAAGTTAAAGAGGCAGTGAAGGAAAAGAAGAAAGCATATCAAAAGTTCCTGTCAAATAAGTCAGCTTGTGCTCTTACAGAATACAGAGACAAATGTAAGAAAGCTAAACAGTGTGTAAAACTAGCTAAACAAAAGTCATGGGAGGACTTTGGCAAGAATATAGAAAATAAATATCAAGAAGGTGGCAAAATATCCTGGAGGTTGTTGAAGAAGCTTACGAATGGAGGAAAGAGTGCTGTAAAAGGAGTTAGAGATGATAAAGGTGACATGAAAACAGGAGAAAAAGATATCCTTGAAGTATGGAGTAATTACTTTGAAAAACTGCTAAATGAAACAAGCAGTGATGACAGCACAGTGATAAAAAACACAGACCAGGCATGCAGTCAGGAATACATATCCATACTTGAAGTAGAAAAAGCCATCAAAGGCTTGAAATGTGGAAAGGCAGCAGGAGTAGATGATATTCGACCAGAAATGCTGAAGTATAGTGGTATAAAAGTCTTACAGTGGCTGCACTGCATAGTTCAGAAAGCCTGGACAGAGGGACGAATTCCCAATGATTGGAGTAGAGCTCTCATAGTACCCATATATAAAAAGGGAAATAAAACTGAATGTGAGAATTACAGAGGTATTTCCCTACTGAGTGTTCCTGGCAAGATCTATGCAAGTATACTTGAGAAACGGTTGAGAAGAATTGTGGAAGAAAAGCTTGGTGAAGAACAAGCTGGATTCAGGCCAAATAGAGGCTGTCAGGATCAGATCTTCACTTTACGACAAATAGTTGAGAAAGCATGGGAATATAACAAAGATCTGTATTTAAGTTTTGTCGATTTGGAAAAGGCATATGACAAAGTGCCAAGAGAGAAGCTATTCAATACGCTGCAGTTATATGGTGTCAATGGGGCATTATATCAAGCAATACTTAGTCTTTATTTGAGTTGTAAGTCAGCAGTTAGAATTGAAGGGAGTACAGGAAGATGGTTTAATGTTAAATCTGGTGTGAGACAAGGATGTACATTATCCCCTCTGTTATTCATTATCTATGTGGATCACATTATGAAGGAAAGTGGTATTAAACCTGATATCAAAATTGGAGATGTTAATGTCAGCTCTTTGCTTTATGCGGATGATGTTATACTTCTAAATAAATCTGCTACAAGTCTGCAAGATTCTCTGACTAAATTGAATAGCTGTTGTAATAGATATGGTATGAAGAACAGCAATAAAAAGACAAAGACAATGAAAATAGGTAGAATCATTGAAAATGTCAACTGTGTTGTGAATGGAGAACCTGTGGAACAAGTGAAACATTTCAGCTACTTAGGCACGATTTTTACTGAAGATGGTAAATTAAATATAGAAATAGACAACAGAATCAGCAAAGCTGGTATGGTGGGAAGTCAATTGAATAAATTCATATGGAATAAGAGAGAAATTAGTCGAAACACTAAATTAGCTGTATACAAGACAGTGTTCAAACTAGTTTTAACTTATGGAT
This sequence comes from Typopeltis vanoorti, assembly GCF_054136105.1. Classification (NCBI taxonomy): domain Eukaryota; kingdom Metazoa; phylum Arthropoda; class Arachnida; order Uropygi; family Thelyphonidae; genus Typopeltis; species Typopeltis vanoorti. The sequence continues at coordinate 88,413,997 of NC_143552.1, forward strand.
CTGAGAGCTGGGTCAGAAGTAAAACACTTGACCAAAGACTAGAGACCGCAGATATGAGAGTCCTGAGAAAGATTAGAGGCGTGAACAGATGGCATCAATGGCAATATCATATTAAAAATGAGGATATTAGGAAAGAACTTGACATTGTCAACATCCAGGAATGCGTTAGCAGCTAATCTCAGGAGGTATGGTCACTTAAATAGAATGGGAGAGGAAAGATTAGCAAAACAAGTGTTCTCTGCCAGGTTGGCAGGTAAACGACCCAGAGGAAGACCAAGACATAGGTGGATTGATACGGTACAAAGTGCCTTAGACGATAGAAATATAAGATCTGATAATGTTGGAGTCTTGACAAGTAACAGACTGATTTGGAGGAAAATTGTAGATAGGAAGTTCGTAATGATGTAAATTTTTCATGTAGTACTGTCATATCCTGTACACCCCTTGAGAGTACATGGCAGGAATTTGATGATGATGATGACAAACATATTTACAAATGTTACATATATACAATAAAACAAAAAAGTATATGAAATTCAAGACAATTTTTTTGAATTTATTAATTCATATTATAGATATATGCAATACCATGTAAATATTCTATTATATTTTCCCTATCGTAATTAATAACTTTTTTCAAAATTCTTTGGTCAGCTTCATCATAACGTCTACGTTTGTGCTCATGTTGAAAACCTGCTACTGCTCTTTCATAATCAACATCATATGCTTTTGAATTTTTTGTAGTCCATTTATAAAAATCCATAAATTTGGATGACTTGTGCTGCTTCCAAAGCTCAATTGCAGTTTTCAATGACAGGCTTCCGCAACATTATTTGTCCTATCGCTTCCAGTTATTGTTCTTTGGTGCACAGACCAAATGTTTGAGGGAAAAATCGGTGGAGCCCTCGTTCTGTTATTCCTTAGATGACCTATGTATGTGTTCATAAACCATTCTAAAATTGGTTCAAATTCATTGGATAAATAATTCTCAAGTTCAGAAATAGCATAAATAATATCTTGTTCTGAAACGAAAGCAAGCGAAGTGATCATTTTTGAATTTAAAGCGAATTGCGCATCAGAATTATATCTGGAAGCTAATTGCTTACGAAGATTTTGTACAAGATGAAAAAAAGCAACCATTTATGTTAGCTTGTGTAAATACTATACGTAACGCTTGATGAATGGCAATTTCAAAATCAACATTTATATTTTCGGGATCTAGTAATGGCCACATTTCACGTATTATCATATAAAATAATTTTGTGTATGTTTCAAGAGTCTTATTAGGTAATAAACAATATATAAAACAGGGAAAACAGGACCTCCATCCTTTCTAGCCAAAATAACAAAAATTTGAGCAAAAAGAGGCGGAGAAAGTAAAAATGTGCCATCCATAAATAATTCATTCATGCTTTGGCTCCACATTGCATGGCTTTCACAACCAAAAATTAATATTCTCATGGGGTCGACCTGTTCTGATCCAGAATCAGCCAATAAAAAACGTTCAAATGTGATGGACTGATTTCATAATTTAAGTATTCTTCAGGAATAATTATTGTTTCCCTAGAATCAGGATTAATTGGGGCTTTTAAATTTTTTAATCTTCTTCTTTGAATATTTCTGCACAGACTGCTATGATTTGGAAGCATTCCTTCTACCGCAGAAGAAACATTTGTAGAACTTGAGTATTTGTGATGGGTTGCTCATTGTCGTATCCGCTAATTTTTTTAGTTGTTGTACTAACTTCTTGCGTTATTACTCTGGCCGCATTTCCAGAACTGCTACATGTGGTGTGTTCCTGTTTTTCAGAAATTAGTGATCCATCACTGACAATTGTCCAGATTTTACCTTTGCATCCTTTGTTTTTATTTTCACATCACCAAAATTGAATTGAACCTTTCTTATCAATCTTGTCTTTAACATAAAGATACCCATTCCAAGCATATTTTTCCTCGTCTCTTTGACTTAATATTCTTGAATTATCCATTTCTGAAGAATAGAAACAAGAAATATAAATATAAAAATAAAATTTAAAAAAAGTTTTCACTATTGATATAATTAAGAATTTTTTCAGCACTATTTGAAAAGTAGTAAAAAAATTCTTAATTATATCAATAGTGAAATAATTCTATACTTCTATATAATTGTACTCAGCAATTTGTTTCATTTGAGAGATAATCAAGAGTTTGAAATTTATTTAAATTAATTTAGATGTCATGTATACAATTTAGTATACAATTAAGATTATAAATTTTGAATACATACCTTTTATTTACTGAAACTTGTTCTTTGCACGTGGTAACTGTAATATTGACACAAATATCAGAAACAATGTAATAAACAAACAACTAGTCTTACTGTTTAATACAAGTCAAAATATCTTGCGAATAAATATAAATATAAATATAAAAATGAACTTAATTATAAGCGAGACTTTTCAAATTTTATGTTTATACTGTAATTCTATGGGAAATTTCAATATAACTTCAATACAATTCGTAATTCTACACAATAAAAATAAACTTAAATAAACTTAATTATAAGCAAGATTTAAATTTTTTTGTTTGGCAATTTATCATTTGAGCATTTTGTGTGCGGTTATTTAGTTTAATACGCATTCACAAGATATTTTAACTAGTCTTACTGTTTAATAGAAGTCAAAATATCTTGCGAATGTATATTAAACTAAATAACTGCACACAAAACGCCCAAATGATAAATTGCCAAACAAGACACCTTATACAGTGAATCTCAGAAATAAAAATTATAAGCAAGATTTTTCAAATTTTTTGTTTATACTGTTCTTTTAACTCATTTTTACCTGGTAATAGATCAACAGAATAGAATTGCATATTTCATCTTTTATTCCGTTGCCCAGTTGACCGTGTCCCTATATATATATATATATATATATATATATATATCAGCACTGCACATGAGAGTGCCATGTGTGTGGGTAAGTGGTTAGAAGGAAGAGAAAAATTTGTTGATGTGTTGTTTAAAAACACGAAGGTTGTAGTCATTGGAGAAGAAAATAAAGGCAGAGGATGAGAAGTTGGTTCAATGAGTTTGGAGTTGAACTGTATATGGATGTTGACTGGCAGTTGCTTGTATCTGTATGTGAGTATGGGAAAATGGGGGGGATGATAGTGAACAGTTCAGAGCAGTGCCTATGCAACAGCAAACAGAGCATCTATGAGAAAGCAACTGAAAGGAGTCAGTGAGCAAGGGGTCATCAATTAAGTGAATTGCTAACATGCCTATACAATCAAGTATTCTGAGGGAAGTTCTACATGCACCACCTCAAATGTGTGAACAGTATTCTAAGGACGGCCAGATTCGAGCTTTAAAAAGTATTGGGAGTTGAGAAAGAGAGAAGTACTGTTTGAAATGGGAAAAACTACCAAGTTTTTTTGGAGGCTAAGTTAACTATGGACCTGACGTGTTTATGGCAGGATAGATTTGATGTGAGAGTTAATCCAAGAAGATAAAGTCCCAGTTGACAAGAGGAATATTGTCAAAAACAAGGGAGAGAGTGGCATGGTCTTTCTTCCTGGAAATGAGAAAGGACTACGTTTTGATAGCATTAAAAATTACCAAATCATCCTCACCCCACTTGAGAATGGCAAAGAGATCAATATTTAAGACACTGGTAAAAAAAAAAAATCTTGAAGTGTTTGTTACCTGAGCACACAAGTTTTGAAAATGAAAAAGAGGAGTGGAAAGTACTGTCATCAGCAAAGTTATGAATAAGATTGAATGTCAGTGAGAGATCATTAATGTATAAGAGGAAAAGTGTGGATGACAGCACTGAGCCCTGGAGTACACTTAGCATTAATTAAAAAATATAATGAAAGGAAACTGCCCACCATAACAACCCACAGTAAATGACCAGAGAGGAAGCTGGCAATCTGTTTGCAAAGGGGAAGGAGAAATACTGTGATATGATAACTTGGTACAGAGACCACGATGCCAGACTCAGTCAAATACCTTGAAAGTTTCTCCAAACTTTTCCACGGCCTACATCCAAAGGCAGGTGAGGTTGGCAAGGAAATCTGTAGTGGAACAAGAGTTGCAGAATCCATATTGATGATCATTAAGTAATTGGTGGTTCTCTAAGTAGTGAAGCAGTTGACTATTAATGACCTATATTTGAGAGTACTGAGATCAAAGCAATAAGGTGATAGTTTGATGGTTGACTTTTATCTCCCTTTTCAACATGCTGGACAAAAGCTTGCTTGGCTGTAGGGTACAAGCAAGATGAGATGCCAGATGAGTATGACAACTTGAAGAGATTATACGACAGGTGCAAGTTCTGGAGCGTAAGCTTTTAGTATAACAGGAGGAATAAAATCAGGGCCAAGAGACTTATTAGAGAGGAGGAATACTGTGGATAGTTTGTGAAACAGCAGAAGTTCTACCTTGGTCATCTATATAAGAGCTGGATTTAAAAATTGATGCCAAGAGGACTGTTTTATCTTTGGGAGATGTTACCCTTTTTGTATCACCTGGATATGAGAGAGTCAGAAACATGGATGGACATAAGTCAATATCCACAGTCTTAGTGAGCAACCAGAAGGCATGACTGCCATGAGGAAAGTTTAGTGTATTTAACACTTACAAAGTCTGCTTTGAATTTGTTCATTTTTTTTGCAGTTGTTATGAGCTATAACGTAAGCTGAGTGAGAGATGTTGGAGTTTTTGATTGAAACCATTGAACATATATGGAATTTTTGGTCTTTCTTCCTGCTTTAGCATAGTGGTTGGAGAACCAGGGTTTGATAAATGTCAAGGATTCTGAGTGGAATGGGGAATAAAAGCACTCATCCCAGTGAGAATATTTCTGTTATTAGATCAGAGCAGGTGCTAGGAACAGAAGAATGAATGCAATCAGACCTGAGAAACAAGATATAAAAATCCCAAAGGTCATCCCAGTTGGCACCTTCATAGTGCCACAGGATACCAAGCTGAGAATGACTAGAAGATGGACAATCTGTGGAAAAGGAGACGTGGACCAGGTTATGATTAACTTGCCAAGAGGGATCTAACAAAACAGTGTATTTGGAATGAGAGCTAGTTAAGAAAAGGTCCAAGATTTTGGACAAATGAAGATTATCTGGAATTCTTGGGTTTGTGGAAAATTTGTGTTATATCACTGCAAACAGGAAACAGTTCAGCTACTCTACCAGCTTGGTCTGTAAAGTTGAAGAAGAGAAGCCAGTCAGAATTTTGGATGTTGAAATCACCGAGGAAGATTATCTAACTGTTAGGGTAGTTAGATTGCATGTGATAGACTTTCATAGGTAGTCAAAGAGGTCAGTAAAGTCATCAGAGTTTGGAAAATGATAACGGCGACAAATAATAGTGATAAAGTGAGGTAAGGAGATCTTGAGCCTAAGCAGACCACAATAACCTTTAGTGCATGGGGATGAAAGGTATTGTGGAAGATAATGAATAAAATTGAGATGAGTTGTTGTAGAGGTACTGGTTATGCAAATTGTAATGAGGAAAGTTAAGGTGAGATGTTGTTGCAGAGGTGCCCATTGTTTAGTGATGAGTAGCATATCAGTTATGAATGACTGTAGGTAGTGTTGCACATCATTGATATTGGATTTCTGACCCCTGATGTGTTTTTTGGTATATTTTTTTTGCAATTTTTTGGTGTTTTTGATGTTTTAGAGAATTTTTGGTGTTTTTTTGTGGAAACTTTTTAAACCACAGTGACTGGGATTTTTTATATTATTGATTATGCTTATGAGTAAAAAAAATGAAAAATTTCAAAAGTAGGGACAGTGCCTCTTGCGAGTTGAGGTACTTGCACTTCCACCAGACAGAACTGGGCAAAGTAAGCAACAGCAGGATTACTCACTAATTGATCAAAAAGCCTCCTGAAGAGTTACTATCAGGTTTGGTCCATTGTACTACCTGGCAGCTTTACAGTTGTAACCTTGAATGGAGGAGGTACTAGTTCACTGATTAAAAGATTTGAAGGTTGAGAGCAAAAATAGGGAGGCCTCCATCTAAACTGAATGTAGGAAGGGGAAAAAAAGAGTGAAAAGAAACCAAAAAATTAATCGAGGATTAAATAAAATTTTTTTAAACATTTTTTAATATGTCCTACGTGATTGAAATATTGGCATTATTATATCACATATGCCAATCTAGAGATGGTTCTGAAATAAAAATGTCAATTACTTTACAATTAGCTTCACCATTATTACAGATAGCACTTTCAGCTAGTTCAGCACTCCCAGGTACATCCAACCAATAAAGTTAGATGCCTTTAAATTAATAGTAGCTTTTTCTTTCTTGAGAACAAAAAAAAAAAAGAAAAAAAGAAAAAAAAAAAAAGAGTAGCCAAGTAACAAATCTTTATTATTCTTTATTAAGTCAGGCAGTAATCAATGCCTACATGAGCAAGAATCCGTTGTAAATTGATTACAATTCACGTGAACTGACACCATATATTTTAGGCAGTGATTTAGGCATTGATTTACAATGAAGCAGTTGATAAATTAGCAAAAGAGCCAGAGAACTCAACCAAGAAACTGACATGATAACTCGTGCTGATGCCAACGAACTAGCAAAATCTAAACTAATTCCGCTGAAATCAGGGATACAACATCAAATTCCTGAAATCAATCTTGACAGAAAGACCTCCACCACAATAGCAAGACTCCAAAGAGGGCATTTCAGAGGAATGAAGATCGATACACATGATATGAGAACATACAGAAACTGCAATAACTGTCCTAATACTGAACTTGACACCCACTCACATTTTTACTTGTCCAGCAATTACAGCAGCCTTACAAGAAATAGACTCTACTCTATACGAACAAAATCATTGACATAGCCAAAGCAGTTCAAGGAGTGGAAATATCTAAGACTCTTCAAAGGACAAGACAACGACAACAGTCACAGTAACTATGAAAACTCATTAATAAAGAAATGATGTCTATGGAAATGCCATTAAACAACCTGCACAACACTAAGAACTATTAATTAAGAAAAAGCATATTTGGAAATTGATTAAGCAATTTATTAATTTATTCTTTGATGTAGTTATGTTTAATATATGGTAACCCCTCCCATGTGAGTGTGTGTTTCAGCTGGTTTGATTGTTTAGCAAGATGAAAAACTCTTCCTATGAATGAGACTGCCTAACTTATCGGTTTTATGCATTCATCATCATCATCATTAGCTAGCATTTATGCAAAGCAGAGATACGTACTTCAAATGCCACGTGTTTATATATACTTATATATGATGCTCCCAAGTCAGTGCAACTGTGTCTGGGTGAAATGGATGCAAGAAGGAAACTGACAGAGTTTGAAAGTGGTCTCGTGATAGGATGCCATGTTGCAAACGTATGTGTTTGGGAAACTGTTGACAAATTGGGCCATCCCAAGTCAACAATCAGTAAAATCATACCGAGATAGAAGCACTGGAATCAACTGCAAGTGCTACTGCAGTGGACGACCCACCACACTCAATGAACATGACCGTAGGGTGCTACAAAGGATAATATGCAAAAACTGTCATTTGTTGGCCGACACATTGAATGTGGAGTTCCAGGCAGAAAAAACATTCAGAATCGCGGCTCACATGGGTTTCCATAGTAGGACTGCAATATGCAAGCCTCACATTACCCGAACCAACATGCAGCATCGTCTTTAGTGGTGCAAAGAGCATGTACAGTGGACGGGGAAGCTTGGAAAGCTGTGTTATGGAAACATGCTACAACCTGTACCAAGCAGATGGACGTGTGGGCGTGGCAGATGCCCAGTGAACATCTCTTAACAGAGTGTGTAACCCCAACTATGAAATTCAGAGGTGGCTGTGTAATCGTATTTCCTAGTTTGGCCTCAGACCTGTTTGTGGTGCCACAAACACTGAACTATGAGAGGTAACTGAACATTCTGGATAATGCAATGCTTCCTACTTTGTGGCATTTCCAGAGAAATTACCATTGTCTCTTTCAGCAAGAGAGTGCACCATGTCATAAGGCTGCTGCTATAACTGCGTGGTTTGTGACACAGTGTATTCTCTGATCTCAACCCTACTGAACATCTGTGGGATCAAATAGAGTGAGGTCAAGGAATGTCTGTATTTCATTAGAGGTCTACAGGAAGAAAGGTCCAAAATTCCCATTGTTTGCTATCGTATGTTTGTGGAAAATATGCCACTGAATAGTCATTACAATGAAAGGAGGTCCTACATCTTATTAAGGTGAGCTCCATGGATGTTTTTTCCTCACACTATGGTGTCCATTGACTTCTTTCTAAGCAGCGTTGTGCATAATATATATATATAATATATATTATAAGCATAATATATATATGAAGGGGGGGTCTGGATAGTTCTGATAAACAACTAGAACAAAATGATATTAAAGCAACTGATATAACCACAAGAAAGAACAAACTAGTAGCACAGTTATGAAGGTACTTATATGTCCTTTCTTGTGGTTATATCAGTTGCTTTACATCATTTTTTTTTTTTGTGTTTATCAGAGCTTTCTAGACCCCCCCCTTGTTAACTTAATTGATAAAACATATTGGATTAATTATAAATAGCTAAATGACAAAATATGATCACAATGAAAATTCAAGCAATGCAGGCATGTTTCAAAAGGTATGAACTTCTGTTACCATTCACAACTTAACCCTTAATCATTAAATATATGATTTTTAATTTTTTTCAGATTTACCTATCCAGACCCATGCTAAAGAAATAGGATAATATATATAACACTTCTACTTTGACTAATAGGTGGTATGTATGTTTGTGTTTCGGGGATTTGCTTTTTTTATACATATTCTAACAAGTTTATTTTTTACCCTTCAGTAACTGCACAGAAGAGAGACTGTCACCTATAGAACCTTAGTGTATGTGTGGGTGAAACCCAGACAAAGAGAGCCCATAAACCAAAAGCCAACATTGCCTAAAGACCTGACAAACAACCAAAGGCGAACACAAGCCAAAAGGGCTGAAAATACAGACCTGTTACTTTCATTATATTGATTTTAGAAAAGGAAGATCAACTGATAAATGATCTTTGCCATAAAGAAAAATGGAGAAACAATCAAAGTATTCATGACATTTTTCAATTTGGAAAAAGACTGATATGAGAAAAGTATGGGAAAGTCTGGAAAAGAAAAAAAATTATGATCAATTTTTTTTTTATCAGTTGATCTTCCTTTTCTATCAGTTTTTTTTATCAGTTGATCTTCATTTCGGCAATGTTTTCATTGCCGAAATGAAGCTTATTAGCTCTTTATACTTAAGTAACTTAATGGTTGCACCTGTTTGGAAAACTCGTTCGCAGAGTACATAAGTTCTTTTCGCTATACACTTTGGTATTAGGTCTAGCTACTCACTGATGAAGCCTCAAAAAAGGCTGAAACCGGTCTGGATAGTGACCTCCCTCCATAATGTAATAACAGCATACATTTCCTAGGAAATGTGTTTTTACATTATGGAAAATACCTAAGAATAGCGATCTGAACTTCCCCACCATTGCAACGAGTTGCCCGGTATTGTACTACATACTAGGATCACTTGCATTGGCTAACGCTAGTGTCGCCGATACTTTATAGTTTACTATATTCGGCAAGAAACTCTCTGATTCCAATCTTTGAGTTTCTTATTCGGTTTTAAAACTATGTGGGATTTAATATCCCCTTAATTTAAGTAATCACTGTTAAGGTTTTTTTCCTATGTCTTTTGACAAAAGATCAAAGGGGATGCACTATGAGCAATTCATATTCATCTCCTTTGGTTGTGTAGTAGGAGGGGAAGATTTATTATGTCATACAAAGGTGGTCTGAAAAGTTCTCGGCCTCGACCATAGATGGCAACACTATTGTTGGTTATAGATGGCAACACCTTTTTTTTTAATCAGGTGGCCAAGATGAACAGTGAAAAGTCAACTACAGAAACAAATCATTAGCAGATTTGCATCACCAGAGGAAAAGGCATTAATGGGGAAAAAATGGAACTGACAGAAAAACTGGAGAAGTATCAAGTTGACATGATTGGCATTATCGAAATAAAGTTGGAAATCTAGATAGTAGAATAGGATATGATTATCAGATGGGGAGAAATGTTTTGAGAAAATTTGGGTAAATGCAAAACTAATAATAATGATGAATACCTACTGGATTACTATCCAGAACATGAAGTAATTAATAATTGATAATACAATTATCAACTGATTCAAATAGTAATCGATTCAAACATGATATTAGTAATTACTAATATCATGTTTGAACATAAACATATACACAAATTCACATGGAGAGAGAGAGAGAACACAAGAAACAAGGTCTCGTTGATTATGTTATTGTTGATAGTCAATATCTTCACACTTGTTGTGAATACAAATGGATTTGAAATAGGAGCCGATCACCATTTAGTTCTGAGCAAGATAAAACCTAATATATTGAAAAGAAAAGTGTATAAGAAAGTTTTAATCAAGAATTACAGTCAAGCAGTTTTCAAGGATGACCTGCAAACTTGCATACAAATATTACTCAAGAAAAAAATGAGAGTTTGAAAACAGGAATCAAACCTTGAAGACAAACTCTAAAGAATGCATTGTTTGATGCAGAAAGGGAAGTATATGGTGAAGTTGCCTGCAAGGATAGAAAAATCAACTCCTGGGTAGGTTCAGGAAGTTAAAGAAGCAGTCATGGAAAATAAGGCTATATCATCCAGGTTAAGATATTACAGTAATAGATATGACAAGGATTAATGTGGAAGTAAGGATGAAAGAAGTCAAGGTTCATAGGATATTAGAGAATCTGGATGTGAATACAGCTATAGGTTTGGATGAGACATCAGCTCGTGTCTTAAGAGAATGTGCTAAGGAATTGATAGTCCCTTTGACTTGACTGTTTAATCTGAGTTTCAGCTCAGGTAGAGTCCCATATACAAATGTGTGACTCAAGGGAATGGAAGGAGGTGAAAATAGTTCCATTGCATATAGGAGGTTCCAAGACCAAAGTATCAACCAATTAGCATTTCAGGAGTGGTGTTCAGAAGAACACCACTTTGGAGAAGTTAGATCAAGACAAAATCCAGGGATGGGTAAAGAGGAATAGGATATCGTATGGGAGAAGCATAGCTTTATGAAGGGTAGATTATGCTTCAGTCACTTACTTTTCATAATAAAGTAGCAACTGAGTTGGAGAAAGATAATAGCTTCTGTTGGACTTCACAAAGGTGTTTACCAGCCAGGAAGTTGATGATGTGGATAAGAGGATGATTGATGGAGGGATATCAGACAATTGTTTATTCAGAAGTCCTGTAGAAGGCCTGTGACTAAGGATATGCCACTGGGCTCTGTACTTGGGACAGTATTTAATTTGTTCAGGAAATGATCTGAGGGGAAATATTCAGTTGTTTGCAGATGATGCAAAATTAGGTAGAGCAATAGTCAATAAAGATGTTGATATTTTACAAGATGATTTAAATACAGTATGGTTTAAACATTTAAATGATGATACTTTGCCGATACTGCCATTTAAAAGATTATTTAAATGGCAGTATGGACAAAGAAGAATGGATTTCAATTTAATGTGGCAAAGTTTAAGTATATGCACTTTGGAGTGAAAAGATTACTGGCTATGTACCATACTGATGGAACTACACGCCAGGAAATTGACAAAACAAGGGATTTGGGAGTGTTGGTGGATACGGAGTTGAACTTCAGAGAGTATTGCAAAAGTGGCAAAAACAGCTCATAGGCTTATCTGGTTACTGACATGCAGAAATAAGCAAGTTTTTATTGGCTTTGATAAGGCCTCATCTAGATTACCGCTCACAAATTTGGTCACATGGGTTTCTTGGAGATGAGAACGAGGTGGAGCAGATTCAGAGATGAGCAACCATGATAGTGGCAGTTCTTTGTATACTCCATATGAGGAGAGACTGAAGATTTGTGGATTACATAGGCTGGTTGATCAGTGGATGGGGGGGGGGGTGAGGAAGAAAGATATGAGAGAGAGAGACATAGGACTGATGCGGAGGAAATTTTTTCAGTACACGAATAATGTGAGAAAGACTAGAGGTCATCCATTGAAATTGAGTGAGAATGTGGTTAGCATGGAAGTGAAGACTAGATTTTCTGCTTGAAGAGTATTGAATGAGTGGAATAGATTGGCAGGTGTATGCTTTGTCAATGAATGATTTGAAGGCAAAATATGACAGGTATTGATATTGTTCTTGAAATGGACCTACTGCGATGAGTCTAGAGACTTGACAGAGGTACCATGTGTAGTAATGATAAGAAGAAAGCATATCGGAAATTCCTAGCAAGTAAATTGCGAGTAATGATTGCGAGTATGTGGATTACAGACTCTGGTTAACAGGAGAAAGAGGGGGGGAGAATGATATGATAGAGGCCTATAAACTTTTGAATGGGTACTGTAGCATTTCAAATGATGAAATTTTTCGTTATATGGAAGGCAGGGAGATAACACAGGGGCATCCATGGAAGTTAAGGTTGTTCTCAGTCAAGAAAGGGGTAAGAGCTAGATTTTTCCTCTCAGAGAGCAGTGAGTGAGTGGAATAATTTGCCCTTAGGGGTAGTGAGTGCATCTAGTATAAATGAATTTAAGGGAAGGTATGATAGCTGGGTTGGGTAATTTTCAGCACCCCCCTCAATGAGTCCTTGACTCCCTGGAGGTCCCAGATAATAATAATAATAATAATAAATAATAATAAAAATCAGTGTGTAAATATCAGGAAAGTGGCAAAAATGTTCTGGAGGCTATTGAAAAAAAAACTTAGAAATGAAGGAAAACACTGTAAAAGGAATCAGCGATGATAAAGGTGACATGAACACTAAATATATTCTAGATGTCTGTAGTAATTACTTAGAAAAATTACTAAATGAAACAAGCAGTGACAGCACAGTGGTAGAAACATTCAAGAGGAATGCAATTAGGAATACATATTAATAGAGGTTGAAAAAGCTATCAAAAACCTTAAATGTGGAAATGCAGCTCTAGTAGATGATATTCGACCAGAAATGCTCAAATATGGAGCATAAAAGTTTTATAGTGGTTACGATGAATAATTCAAAAGGCCTGGTCAGAAGGTCAAATACCAGATGATTAGAGTAAAGCCCTCGTAGCACCCATTTATAAACAAGGAAATAAAGCTGAATGTAATAACAGAGGAATTAACTACTGAGTGCTCCTACTATGATTTATGCAAGCATACTTGAGAAAAGGCTAAGAAAAATTGTGGAGAGGAACAACCTGGGTTCAGGACAAATAATGGATGCCAAGATCAGATTTTCATTTTAAGACAAATAGCAGAGAAATCATGGAAATATAACAAGGATCTGTGTTTGAGTTTTTTTTAAGATATGGAGAAGGTCACATGACAAGATGAAAAGAGAAAAGCTGGTCAAAATTATATTCTGTAAATGGGACATATACTGAATGATACATAGTTTGCATATGAGCTGTCAGTCAACAGTTAGATAGAAGAGTTAATGGAAGATGGTTTGATGTTAAATCAGGTGTGAGAAAAGGGTATGTATTATCTCCAATGTTATTCATTATCTACACTGGTGTCCAAAAGTTAAGGACAAACTACATTTTTACCTATATATGAAAATATTTTCATGACTACAGCCAAATGTGGACATAAATTTATTGCCAGCATAATAATAAATTATATTACAAAAATATGTGTTATAAATTTCATATAAATTAAATTGCAATACATTTTTGGCAAAAGTTATAAAAGTCCTAAGCATGTAGTTAAGGACTATTTAATGTATAGTGCTAAGAATAGAAATCTATAAATAGAAAACTATGAGGAGAGACATTTCAGTATAGAATATGTCCACCACAAACTGCAATGCAGCTCTCAGAATGTTGTATCATGCTTAGCACCAAGCAATTCAGGAGTTTTTGAGGCAAACTGGCCCACTCCTCCTTCAGAGCAAGGATAAGGCCTTGTTTGTTTTCTGGAGGAGAATTCTGAGCAGCAAGGCATTTCCCTATTGCATCCCAAACATGGGGATTGGGATCTGGGGAGTATGCTGGCCATTCAATTCAATTAATATCCTTGATCACCAGAAGTATCTCCAATGCTGGTGTATGATGCAGTGTAGCACTGTCATCCACAAAAATGAATTCTTTGCCTACAGTACCACAGAACAATCGAATATGATGTTGAAGAAATTCGTTGCAATATCATTCACCAGTCATGGTCCCTTTTACCAGCACTTGTGGCTCAGTGCGTTCATTAAGCATAATACCTCCCCACACCATAACCCCAGCACTGCCGTATCTAATCCTTTCAAGAACATGATCATTCTTGAAAGGATTCATCTAAATGAATCCTCTCATCTAAAATGTTCATCAAAATAAAAAAGTTCATCTAAATGATCATTGGTCATTTAGATCATTTTGTCCAATTTTTATGGATAGAGCACCACTGAAAATGTACTCTATGATGAGATATCTGGATACCTGTGCTTGAATGGAACAGACTTGCAAGCTGATCTTCCATACGTTTTGCTGTTATAACCAAAAATCTATCTTCATGCTCCGTGGTAGGTGAGGCAACCTCTAAGCAAAATCTGGAACATATTCCATTGATTTGAAATGCTGCCAAGAGCCTGGACACAATGCTATTTGAGAATCCAAACTTTCTGGCAATATCAGCCTTCAGCCTTCTTCAAGTCTTCAGCCTTCTTCAAGCTTTCAAATAATTCTTCCCTGCTTGAAATCATCTAGATGATGTCTTTGAGATTGCAACATCTAAGTTTACAACTTTATTCCTTCACAAAAATAACTTCCTTCAAACACAATTTGCTTAGTATAGCTTTTGGCCTTTTATCCTGTTGAGTACTACCATGAATGTGATTCAAAAATCTGAACATGTAACCACTTTCTACTTGAAATCATCAGTTATACAAATTGGCACAAGCTAATTTGTCTGAATTTGCTGCTGTAATCTTCAGAAAGTGTTCGTCCTTAGATTTTAGCACCAGTGTATATGGACACATTTTTAAAGGAAAATAACAGTGGGCCTGATATTAAAATTTGAGATATCAGGTAGCACTTTTAATATGGTACTATCATAATATCCTGTACATCATCTAAGAATACTTATCCTAAATCCTGAATATGATAATGATGATGTCTATCTGTGAACTAACATTTCTGTCCAATGCAAAAACCTCTGAAAATATTCAGTACAAGTCTGCAGGGTTCCCTAACTAAATTGAATAACATAATAAATTTGGTATAAAAATCTGAAATAAAAAGACAAAGCCAATGAAAATTAGTAGTAACATTGAAAACTTAACTGCATCCAGAAAGGAGAATCTACAGAACAAGAAGACAATTCAGTTATTTAGGCATGATGTTTAGTGAAGACAACAAATTAAACATGGAAACAGACAACAGAATTAGTAAAGCTGATATGGTTGGAAGTCATTTGAATAAATTTATAGTAATCTATCATTTATCCGATCTTCAAAAGAATAACCCTTCAACTAACTGACCCCTGCATGTCAACAGACTTCTGGTACAGCACGAAGTGTATTTCAATTATCTGACACCTCAATTATAAGAACGGTGAGTTCTGATAACTGACAGGTCAGATAAATGGTAGCTTACTATATTGAATAAGAGAATTTTAACTTATAGAAGTAAGAACTAGGTTAGGAGATGAACAAATGTCATCAGTGGCACAACCATATAAAAAAGAATGATATTAGGAAAGAATAGGATGTTGTTAGCTTTCAAGGATGTAAGAGCAGAACTAATTTAAGGTGGTATGATACTTAAACAAAATGAGAGAAGAAAGATTAGCAAAACAAGTTTTTTTTTTTTTTTTTTTTCAAGGATGGCATGGCAGGGAAAAAAAAGGTTGTTCTGTGGTACTGTAGGCAAAGAATTCATTTTTGTGGATGACAGTGCTACACTGCATCATACACCAGCATTGGAGATACTTCTGGAGATCAAGGATATTAATTGAATTGAATGGCCAGCATACTCCCCAGATTCAGAAGAAGACCAAGATCTAGGTGTATTAATACAATAAGAAGTGCATTAGAAGACCAAAATAAGATCTGACAATACTACTACTTCTTATTGTGCTATCTTCTATCGAAGGTCAGCGACCATCTTGACGAACAAACTGCGCTCTTGTGCTAATCTGAGCAATTGTGCACTGCTCTTTCCTGTCCAAGTCTTGATGTTGTCAAACCATGATATTCTTTTTCTTCCTCTAGTTCCTTTGCCACCAATTCTTCCTATCAAAATAGTTTGTAGAAGTTGGTATTTGCTGTTTCTCATGATGTGGCCAAGATATGATGTTTTTCGTTTCTTGATTATTTGTACAAGATGTTTAGCTTTGCCAATGGATTTTAAGACATCTTCATTGGTAATTTTTTCTGTCCATGATATCTTTAGCATTCTTCTTATAGCCACATCTCAAAGGCTTCGATTTTCTTGATAGTTGTCGCCTTCAATGTCCATGTTTCAACTCCATAGAGCAGAATAGACCACACATAGCATTTCAGCATTCGGCATCTGACTTCCATGTTTAGGTCTTTATTGCAGAATAGTGTTCTCATTTTCATGAAGGACTGCCGTGCAACTTCAATCCTTGTCTTTATATCTATTTCTGGATCCCACCGTTCATTAAGCCAGCAACCAAGATATTTATATCTTGACACTTGATCAATATTTTTCCCATTGAATGTCAGTTTCATTGA
Source organism: Typopeltis vanoorti (assembly GCF_054136105.1). Classification (NCBI taxonomy): domain Eukaryota; kingdom Metazoa; phylum Arthropoda; class Arachnida; order Uropygi; family Thelyphonidae; genus Typopeltis; species Typopeltis vanoorti. Next base: position 88,430,753 of record NC_143552.1, read on the forward strand.
TAAGGCTGGATGTTTGCTGATGATCATGTATTTTGTCTTGTTGATGTTTATATTTATTCCCATTCTTTGGCTTTCTATGTATACTCTGTCAATGAGTTTTTGGAGATCCATAATGTTATCTGCAATTAGCACGGTGTCATCTGCATATCGTAGGTTGTTAACAATCTTTCCATTTATTGCGATTCCCTCTGAACATTCTTCCAATGCTTTTTTAAAGATTACCTCTGCATATATGTTGAACAGGAGTGATGAGAGTACACATCCTTGTCTCACTCCTCTTTTGATGTTAATATCACTGGTGGTAATGTTGTCTAATTGAACGGTAGCTGACTGATTCCAATACAGATTTGTTATTAGTCTTATGTCTTGTTCTTCTAGCCTTATTTGTTGAAGGACTTCTATTAAGTTAGTGTGTCTGACTTTGTCGAATGCTTTTTCAAAATCTATGAAACACATAAAGACAGATTTCTGTTTTTCTATGCATTTTTGTATCAATATTTGGGTACAGAAAAGGGCCTCTCTAGTACCAAAACCATTCCGAAAGCCAAATTGTGTTTCACTTAGAGTTTCTTCACTTTTTCTATAAATACGATTCTGAATTACTTTCAAAAATATTTTTAATGTTTGGATCATTAGACTAATAAGTCGGAAGTCACCACAGGAATTCGCTTTGGGTTTCTTTGGAACAGTGATAAATGTAAATTTGAGCCAATCTGATGGAAATTCATCACTTTCATATATTTTATTAAATAGTTTTTCAAGAAGTTTGATGTTATCTGGTTCTATTAATTTTAAAAATTCTGTTTGCACACCATCTGGTCCACTGGCTTTTCCTGTTTTACTTGTTAGTCTAGCATTCTCTATTTCACATTTCATGATTGCTGGTCCTTGAATGTTATCTTTTATATTTATAAGCTTCTGTCTAGTATCATTGAAAAGTTCTGTTACATATTTTATCCAAATCTGTGCTTTATTCTCTTCTTCTAGAACTATTTTTCCATTTTTGTCTCTTAGAGACACTATTTGCTTTTTCCTCAGTTTTCCAAAAATTTCGTTGATTTTCTTATACAGATTGAAATTATCATGTTTCTTCTGAAGCAGTTCAATTTCAGTACATAAATTTTTCATCCAATTTTCCTTGGCTTCTTTTATTTTTTTCTTATGTGTTTCTGTATACCTGGCAAGGTCTTTGTTTTTGTACATTCTTCTTGTATCAATAAGAGAAAGAATCTCATCTGTCATCCATTCCTGTTGTTTTATATCATTCACATAACCTACTTCTTCAATACTTGTTACGATGGCATTCTTTAAGCTATTCCAAAGAGATTCCACACTTTTATTTTCTTCTATGTTAATCTGTTGTAATCGCAGGTTAAGCTGTGTCTTGGCACCTTTATTTATGTTCGGGTCTTTCAGTTTTTCTACATCAATTTTCTTTTTCTTCTTTTGTGATTTTTTAGCTGATTTTAATCTAAGACGTACTTCTGCAACTATGGGATTGTGGTCTGATGAGATATCTGCTCCAGGATAAGTCTTTGCACTCTTTATACTACTGTGGAATCTTTTATTTATCAGTATATAATCAATTTGATTTCTGACAATGTTATGTTGGTTATCTTGAGGCGATTTCCAAGTGTACAGTCTTCTGGGTGGAAGTTTAAACCAGGTATTTGCTATTGTTAGATCTTCTTCCTGACAGAACTGGACTAGGCGATCTTCTCTGTCGTTTCTGGTGCCTAAGCCATGTTCGCCAACAATTTCTCCATAACCCCCTCTTCCCACTTTTGCATTGAAGTCACCCATCAATATGTTTATATCATGTTTCTTTGTTAGGTTTTTAATCTCTTTTAGGTGTTCATAAAACTCTTCAACATCTTCTTCACTTTTGTCAGCTGTGGGTGCATAAGCTTGGATGATATTTATGTTAATGGGGTTTCCCTTAAGTTGTAACAGCATTATCCTTTCAGAATAATGCTGTTACAATACTAAGTTATGACAAATAACAGATCAATTTGGAGAACAAAATTTGTTGATTATAAGTTGGTAATGATTTAAGCTTTTCATGTAGCATTATTATAATATAATACATGAACACCTCCTATTATTACAGATTTTCCTGTATACTTCTCCCTTTCCCAAGGGTGCTTATCAGGAATATATGATAATTGGTCTATCTGTGAACTAATACACTGGTTTTCATAAATTAAGGAACAAAAAAAATCACGATAACTCAAAAACTGTACGATGAATTATTATGCACTTCAGTAAAATGTAAAATGATATAAGAAAGAAAAATGTAAAATATATAAAAAGAAACACCCACAAAAACTGTAAATAAACAGTTTAATTCAGTAATAAATGGGTTGATAAAGACAATGGTCAAAAACAAAAAGAGGTCAAAATGAAATTGACAAAATGCTTCACTAAGGAATGTGGTCACTCCCTCAAAGCAATAGTGCTCACAATGATGTTTCATACCATTTATAATGGTGTCCAGGAGCTCAGCTGGTCATAACTATTGCTCCTGCAAAGTTCACCTAAGTATCTCAAGATTTTGGAGAAGGGGATTGAGAGCAGCAGCACATATACCTTGAGCATCTTAGACATGCTCAATAGGATTAAGGTAAGGAGAGCTGGGTCACCAGTTCATACATATGATAGTCTCATCTTGAAGATATTAGTCCACAAGCTTTGCTCAATGAGGGAGAGCATCGTTGTTATGTAGGAAAAATGTCTCCCCTATCACACCTGTACACATATGAACATGGGAGGGGGGGGGGGAGGTTGCAGGACCTCATCTCTATAATTTGCTGCATTCATGGTTTCACTAGGAAGCATATACAGGTCAATGCAACCATCTAAAGAGATGCCACCCCAAATCAGACCACTTCTACATAAGTATCCTTTTAGTGGATATTAGTCTTTTTTTTAATTAAAATATGGAATAAACTCATGTAATATATTATTTATTAGTATAATTTTTGCCTGAGTATCACAGGCATCTTTAGTACAAAGATGATAGAACAATAACTGACAATTCCAAAAGGCACAACCTTTTTTAGTTATCTTACATAAGCTATTTAGGTTGTGCCTTTTGGAATTGTCAGTTATTGTTCTATCATCTTTGTACTAAAGATGCCTGTGATACTCAGGCAAAAATTATACTAATAAATAATATATTACATGAGTTTATTCCATATTTTAATTAATTAAAAAAAAGACTGATAAAATTTTCTAAATTATTAAAAAATAATAGTAAAATAAAATAAAATAAATAAATAAAAATAAATAATTAAATAAAATAATATATATATATATATATATATACATATATATATACATACAGGGTGTTCGGGATAAATTTGACATATTTATAATTAATTATATTTTTCCGTAAGTTACATGTATTAACACACACTTCTCTTCATTTAAAAGGTTGGACCCTTCTTCATTCATATACAAGATGTCAGAAAGGATGGATAGCTGGAACCCACCTGAATCATGGAAGAGAATAACTTGTATCATGATGATTCGTGCCGGCCATCAAAATAAGGATATTTCGACTGCTGCCCAATGCTCCCTGAATACAGTAAAAACAATCAGGCATGAACTAGAGACTTGCAATGGTGACTACGAGGATGTAGCAAGAAGAAAGATCCCTAGCAGACGATCTGATTGCGTTCGTACAGCAGAATTCCTCGCAAATCTGCAGGAACAGGTGTTGAAGATCCCTGGCATTGGAATTCGGGCTTTGTCACGTGAAATGAATGTTGCAGCCTCTACTATGAAGCTTGCACTCAATGAAGACCTCCGCTACTACTCATACAAGCGCCGCAAAGGTCAGCTGCTTACAGAAAAGGCCCGTGAAAAACGTTTGATAAACGCGAAGAAACTTCTAAGCAAAGTGAAACATCCTGCGGAACCACAAACAATCTGGTTCTTTTCCGATGAGAAAAACTTTTGCCAGGATCAAAAACACAACACGCAGAATAACAGATGGCTTGCATACAGTACAAAGGACATTCCTCGTGTAATGCAGACTAAATTTCCCCAAACTGTGATGGTTTTCGGATGTGTATCCTCTGAAGGCAATGTGATGCCTCCGCATTTTTTCCAAGAGGGCCTCAGGTTGACTTCAGATGGCTACGTGGAGTTGCTAAACACTGTAGTCAAGCCCTGGATAACAAGGGTAGCCAATGGTAGGCCGTATGTATGGCAGCAGGATTCGGCCCATTGCCACACCTCTGGGAAAAGTCAAAAATGGTTGTCTGAAAATTTCTACGACTTCACCAGTCCAAATGTTTGGCCTCCAAACTCCCCAGACCTTAACCCCATGGATTATTTTGTATGGGGCGCAGTTGAAAAAGACACCAATCGCACTTCCAGTAATACAAAAGCCCAGTTAATGGATAAAATTAAAACAGTTTTTGCGGCCCTTCCCAGGGAGACTGTAGCATCAGCTTGTTCGAGGTTCCGAAGCAGGATTGAAGCTGTGATCGATGCTAATGGTGGTTATTTTGAGTAAATCTTGTTGATAGTATTGTAATTAACTCTGCCTGTAATGTTTTTTGTCAATTCATTAAATTTAATAGATACAAAGAAGATTTTCTTTTTCCTTACGAAACTGTCAAATTTATCCCGAACACCCTGTATATATATATATACATGGGACGTCCAGAAAGTAAGTTCCGATAGGCTGTCAGAGAAACAAAAATATACTTACAAAAAAACTTTATTGGAAATTAAAGTAGACATCTTTCACTACTTTTCTACATAATTTCTGCAATTGTTCAGGCACTTATCATAAGAGGAACCAGGAGTGGTACACCTTCGTCGTAGAAGGTTGCCACCTGTGATGCAAACCACATACTGACTGCTTCTTTGATCTCCTCGTCATCTTGAAACCGCAGCCACAAAGGAAAGATTTCAGATGTTTGAACAAGTAAAAGTCACTTGCCATGAGGTCAGGACTATATGGGGGATGATTGAATTGTTCCCAGCTGAAGGTGGAGAGAAGTTGTTGTGTTACGCCAGCCATATGTGAGCAGGCGTTATCATGAATCAAAACAATGCCCCTGGTAAGCATGCCACGTCGTTTATTCTGGATCGCATGATACAGTTTCTTAAGGATTTGGCAGTACATACACATGTTGATTATGGAGCCTTGACCCAAGAAGTCTACCAGCAAAATTCCTTGTCTGTCCCAAAACACAGTGCACATGATTTTCGAGTGGAAACCATTGTCTTCAATTTCGTCTTGACTGATAATGAGGTGCGCCTCCACTCCATAGACTGTTGTTTGGATTCATGGGTTGCATGCAACACCCAAGTCTCGACCCTGGTGACAAGTCTGCTCAAGAAAGCATCGCCATGCTCATGGTAGCGGGTCAAATCATTGTGTGTTCTCCATAAACCTCAATAATTTGCCGATGGATTTCAGTTGCTTTAACGTTCCTTGCATTCAAGAAATGGATAACTGAACCTAATTTCACATGTGGTGGGCAATTCTATTTTCTCAGACATTATAAACACACACTAAGAAGTGTACACACTGCAAGAATGTCTGAAAATGGCACCAATGCCTTGCTAACAAATCAACAAACTCAGCACACATGCACACCATTATACATATATATACAGTGTGTGTGTGTGTGTGTGTGTGTGTGTGTACATATTTTTTTAAAAAGAATTGAATGACTAAAACCGAGATTTAAGTAAAAAGGTTTTAATATTAAAACAAGACTAGTTTCAGCTTGTAACAGCCTTCATCAGGTGACATAAAAGAAAGAAAAAAGAAAAAGCACTAAAACACTGAAGCTTAAATAAACTATGAACAACATAGAGAGTCTCTTATACATAACTGACATTAAAACGTTGTGGTTGTATTTAAAGCTGTTCTTTCGTTTGTTGTATTGTTGGGAAAGTGCGTGCTAGTAACATCACGTGAACACCAGTACATGATTACAGCTGAATGACTATCTGGGAGGTTGTAGCTCAAGTTATTATTTAGATGAACAGGATTGAAGATGATTTCCCTAGATTCCACGATTTTTCTCTCTAGTTCATCATTGCAACGGAAGATGTTAGTAGATTTTTCCCAGCAGGCTGTGTGACTTTGGCTTTCATCATTAGGATTAGCCGAGAAAATGATGAACTAGAGAGAAAAATCGTGGAATCTAGGGAAATCATCTTCACTCTTGTTCATCTAAATAATAACTTGAGCTACAACCTCCCAGATAGTCATTCAGCTGTAATCATGTACTGGTGTTCATGAGATGCTACTAGCATGCACTTTCCCAACAATACAACAAACGAAAGAAGAGCTTTAAATAAAACCACAATGTTTTAATGTCAATTATGAGACTCTCTATGTTGTTCATAGTTTATTTAAGCTTCAGTGTTTTATCTTTCTTTTATAATGTTACTTGATGAAGGCTGTTACAAGCCAAAACTAGTCGTGTTTTAATATTAAAACCTTTTTACTTAAATCTCGGTTTTAGTCATTCAATTCTTTTTAAAAAAATATGTATGTTAACCAAGTCAATGATCATTCTTTCAAATATATATACATATGTATATATATCCCGGTTCTAGCAAACATTTTCCTAGAAGATTTTGAAACGAAAGCCATATCATCCTTCTCATTTAAACCGAAACTGTGTTTACGTTATGTTGATGACATTTTTATCATATGGAGTCATGGGCACACATCTCTCATGGATTTTCTTCATCATCTTAACAACCAACATCCTAATATAAAATTCACTGCCGAACTAGAACGAAATAAGTGCCTTCCGTTCCTGGATGTAATTCTTACACGATGCTCTGATAGATTTAAAATCTCTATATACAGAAAACCCACTCATACTAATAGATATATGCACTGTCAATCTCATCATTTTCCACCACAAAAGCTCGGAACTATTTCTACCTTAGGACACAGAGCATGCTCTCTTTTAAATGAAACAGATGAACTCCAAAAAGAAATTAATCACCTTTCTCTTATTTTTAAACAAAATGGATATTCTGAAAAAACGATTAAGAAATTTCTTCTGGATCCTCCTAGGCAGTGCACTACAGAAACTACTATTTTTAAAGGTTGCATCTATTATTATTATTACTACGGGCTACTCCAGGAGTCCTTAGACTCATCGAGGGAGGCCCTAAACATCATGTTCACACAACTGTTCAACATTCTCACAGTATCTATCATACCTTGCCTTGAACTCGCTCACTGTCATAGCACCCACAACAGACTCTGGCAGCTTATACCACTCATTTACCACTCTAAAAGTAAAGAACCCAGCTCTAACACCCCTGCTAACCACGCTCTTGCCCAGCTTCCATGGGTGTCCCCTAGTTCTCCCACCACCAGTCCTGATCTCAAAAATATCATCTGAATTAATCCTATAGAATCCTTTTAGCAATTTGAATGTCTCAATCATATCTCCCCTCTTCCGCCTATCAACTAGTTTCTGCAACCCACAAATCTTCAACCTGTTCTCATATGGTTCATTCCATAGACCTGCTATCATCTTAGTCACTCGCCTCTGGATCCTCTCCACCTCCTCCCCATCAAGAAGGAACCGAGGTGACCAAATCTGGGCACAGTAGTCGAGATGAGGTCTTATCAGGGCTCGGTACAGAGGTACAATAACTTGCTTGTCTCTGCTCGTCAAGGTATTTTTTCAACAACCAAGTGAGTTGATGAGCTGATTTAGCTACTTTTGCAATGTGTCCCCTAAACTTCATCTCCCTATCCACCAACACTCCCAAGTCCCTGGCCTCATCAATCTCTTGGAGTACAGTTCCACCAATGTGGTATACTGCTGCTAATCTTTTCACTCCGAAATGCATAACCTTACATTTTGTCACATTAAATTGACATCCATGTAGCAAAAGAAAAGAGTGAGAGAGTTAGAATGATTAGTCTTTTGCCACGGTATGACAGTGAAATGTTTAAAAGGAGGGCTATAATTGCGAATGACTTTATGCGTGGGTTATGTATGACGAGTGGTGTGGAATTTGTGGATGTGTGGAGTGAGTTTGATGGGCAAAAGGATCTATATAAGATGGATGGCTTGCATTTGAATGGTTACGGTGTAAGAAGACTTGAGAAAGTGTTGCTGAATGTAGTGGATGTGCAAATTCAGGGAAACTAGATTTGTTAGGGGGGGGGAGTAGAGATACAGTCCTTATGGAGGCAGTTGAATGAAGAATGAATATAATATGCCAGAGCAAATAAGGACAACAAATCTGAGTGGGATAGTTAATATAAGGCATCAAGGTAGGGTTGGGGCTAATGGGGGTCTTAAATTCATGTACACTAATACTAGGAGTATTAGGAACAAGAAGGAAGAGTTTTTGGCTATGGTTGGCACTTCCAGACCACAGGTTATAGGTATTAGTGAAACATGGCTGACTGTAGATGATATAACTAGTGGGATTGAATGTGATGGGTATAGTGTGTTCAGGAATGACAGAGAGAATAAAATGGGGGGAGGAGTATTGTTGATGATAGCTGATGAGCTCCAGCCAAGGAGAATAGAAGTTGAATTGCAGGATAGAGAAAAGAGCACATTTGAGGCCATTTGGTGTGAGATTGTGGCTAGCAGAACTAAATATACAATTGGGTGCTGCTATAGACCAGGTGATGGAAAAGATGGTGGTGACAGTATGCACAAGCAAATAGAAGAAATGGGTGGAAGGAGGGTGATTATTATGGGAGATTTCAACTATGGTCGCATTGATTGGAGTGAGGAGAGGACACACGGGAGGAAGGAACTGGATTTTATGTGGTTATTAAGGGATAACTATCTGCGACAGCATGTAATGGAAAATACTAGGGGTCAGAGAGTGCTTGACCTAGTAATTACATCTGAGGATTTGGCTGTAACAAATATGACCACATTGCCACCAATCGGTGAGAGTGATCATCGGGTCTTAACTTGGGAGGTGGCTAAAGGTGTAGAATTTTCAATTAAGACAGGGTACATGTGGAATGGGCTGGAAAGTATGACAAGCTTAGGAGTTTGATTGGTTCAGTGCCATGGCATGTACAACTGCAAGGACTAGAAGTTGATAGTGCATGGGAGGTAGTTAAGAAGTGCTTGCATGAAGCAATGGCTGACTGTATACCTAGAGTCCGAATAATAAATCAAGTAGGGGTTAAATGGATGAATAACACCATTAAGCTTGAGTTGCAAAAAAAGAAACAACTATGGAGGGAATTTAAGGAGAATGGTGACTGGCAGGCACATGAACGGTATAAAGCGCAGGCCAGAAGGGTGACGAGTGTGGTAAGAAAAGCAAAAAAGGATTACGAAAAAACATTGGCCATGCAGGCTAAAGAGAATCCTAAACAGTTTTTTAGATATGTAGCAAGTAAAAGGAAAAATGTACATGGCAGATTGATTTTAAAGAATGCCGATGGTAGGGAGGTAACTGAATCAGTTGAGATAGTTGAGTTACTGAGTGAGCACTTTGCAAAAGTATATCATCCAGGTGGTGACATTGCAGAAACGAATAAACCAGTAGATTATACAGGAATTGTGGTTAATGAAGTGGAGGTGAGTAGTCTATTGCATAACCTCAATGTCAATACATCTGTGGGATTGGATGGTATACCAGCTCGTGTTGTACGAGAAGCAGCTAAAGAATTGTCAGTACCCTTGACCATTTTGTTTAATTTGAGTGTCGGGTCTGGGTTAGTCCTGAGCGGGTGGAAAGAGGGGAAAATAGTTCCACTGCATAAAGGTGGTTCCAAGACTGCTGTTGTAAATTACCGACCGATTAGCATATCAGGAATCATTGTCAAGGTCTTAGAGAAATTAGTCAAGAAAAGAATACAGGATTGGATAGATGAAAATGGGATATCGTATGGGGGACAACATGGTTTTGTGAAGGGTAGATCATGCCTCAGTAACTTGCTCACGTTTTATAACACAGTGACGGCTGAACTGGATAGGGGTAATGGGTTTACAGTGATACTACTGGACCTTGCCAAGGCCTTTGATAGGATACCACATGGAACCCTAATCAGTAAACTGGAGCAGATGGGTATAGATATAGGGTTGGTGAGATGGATAAGAGGGTGATTGAAGGAGAGATATCAAAGAGTGGTTTACTCAGGAGTGGAGTCTAAAAGACGTCTTGTGACTAGTGGAGTGCCACAGGGCTCTGTTCTTGGACCACTGCTTTTCAATTTGTTCATCAATGATATTGGAAAGGATCTGAGAGGAAGTGTTCACTTGTTTGCTGATGATGCAAAGTTGGGTAGAGCAATTGTGAGTGCACAAGATGTCAAAATTTTACAGGATGATTTGGATAGTTTGGAGGACTGGGCTAGGAAAAATGGATGTCAATTTAATGTGGCAAAGTGTAAGGTTATGCACTTTGGGGTGAAAAGAATAGCAGCAGTATATCGCATTGGTGGAATCATACTCCAGGAGATTGATGAGGCCAGGGATTTGGGAGTGTTGGTGGATAGGGAGTTGAAGTTTAGGGGGCACATTGCAAAAGTAACTAAAACAGCTCACCAAATCACTTGGCTTCTGAAAAATACTTTAACATGCAGAGACGAACAAGTTGTTGTTCCTCTGTATCGAGCATTGATAAGACCCCATCTGGACTTCTGTGCCCAGCTATGGGCACCAGGGTTTCTTCGTGATGGGGAGGAAGTGGAGAGGGTCCAGAGACGAGTGACCAAGATGATAGCAGGTCTGTGGAATGAATCTTATGAGAATAGGTTGAAGATTTGTGGGTTGCAGAAATTGGACGATAGGCGAAGGAGGGGTGATATGATTGAGACATTCAAATTACTGAAGGGTTTTTATAAGATTGATCCAGAAGACATTTTTGAAAATATGACTGGTGGTGGGAGGACTAGGGGCCATGCATGGAAGCTGGGCAAGAGCGTGGTTGACAAGGGTGTTAGAGCTAGGTTCTTTACTTGGAGAGTGGTAAATGAGTGGAATAAGCTTCCAGAGTCTGTTGTGGGTGCTACGACCGTGAATGAGTTCAAGGCAAGGTATGATAGATACTGTGTGAATGTTGAATAGTTGTTCTTGACATGATGTTAGGGCCTCCCTCGATGAGTCGGTCGACTCCTTGGAGTTTCCCGGAACAATAATAAATAATAATAATAATCCATTCTCCTTAGTCCAGAACTCCAATCTATCTAAGTCATCTTGCAAGACTTTGACATCTTCTGCGTTCACTATCGCCCTACCCAACTTTGCATCATCAGCGAACAAATGAACTGTCCCACTTAGACCCTTCCCTATATCGTTAATGAACAGATTAAACAGCAGTGGTCCAAGAACAGAACCCTGTGGCACACCACTAGTCACAGGCCGTCTTTTGGACTCTACTTCTGAATAAACTACTCTTTGATATCCCTCCATCAACCACCCAGCTATCCATCTCACCAACCCTATATCCATTCCCATATGTTGTAGTTTACGGATTAGAATTCCATGTGGTATCCTGTCAAACGCCTTTGCCAGGTCCAGCAGTATCACTGTAAACCCATTTCCCTTATCCAGTTCAGCCGTCACCTTGTTATAAAACTTGATCTCCATCCCATACATTAGTTCAGTCTCTAATAAATTGGCTAAGGTCCTTAAAAAATACAACATCAGGACGTTTTTCACTACTCTTCCTAAAATCCGTTCTCTTATAAGCCATCAGAAGCCTATTCATCACAACCTAAAATATCCAGGTGTATATAAATTCTGATGTGATTGTAATATTCCTTATTTTGGACAGACTAATAAATCTATTGAACTACGTATAGAGGAACATAAGAGAGACATCTCCTATAAAAGATCACATGCAACTGCGTTATCCAGTCATGTTCTTTTTTCAAACAATCCTCATGATGATCTCCAAAGTCACTCAGTTTGCTGGGATAGATCTGAAAACATTTTTCACTGCAGTGATGAGTTTGAAAGGAAAATTGTGGAATTCAGGGAAATCCTCCTTAATCCTGAACATTTAAACAACAATTTGAGTTACAACATCCCTGGTAGCCATACTGCAGTTGTTCAATACTGGTGTTCACGAGAGCCTACAAGCACGCACGCAATAAACAATGGCACGTTGGATAGAACAACTTGAAAAAATGCAACGTTTTTTATATGTCAATTATGTATTGCTTTTTTACCTGCGATTCTCAGTTTTTTTAGAAACTTCAATTTTTATTATTATTTTCTATCTTTAATGGATACCTGTAAAAAGCTGAAACTAGTTGTATTGTTCCCATTAAAACTTAATATTTTATCTCGGTTTAAAGTCATTAAATCTCTATTTTAAAAAAAAAAATATATATATATATATATATATATATATATAGTGCTTTTTTTCTGGGCAGTATGAAACAGTACGCAGTACTGACACCTTTTTTCTTAAGTTTTTAAAAATTTACGATTTATTGACAGCAAAATGTATTATAAATATTCTGGTAGATGGTACTGTGTTGACGAAATGAATTTTTAGTTTTGATTACTCATAAGTTGGTACCCTGCTTTCCTGTTTCATAGGTTGGCACCCGGAAACAGGAAGTTGTGTTCATTTCCGAATGCTTCCAATATCAGTTTATCAGTTCTATATTCACTCTGCAACAGGCAGGTGTTCACGTGAGTTTTATTATTATTAGACACCTCCAGGGAGTCCATAGACTCATCGAAGGAGGGCACCTGCTAAACAACTCTGTCTCCACCACTCCATCCACCAACTGACTGCAACTACACCAACACCATCTACTGCCGACCACCACCACTAGTTTTTCCACAGACAAACACAAACATCCATGTCCACAGTGGGATTCGAACCCGCAGCCTTTTGGCTGGAGAGTAGATATGTTAACCACTCGGCCAGCCAGGCTGGCCAAGCGGTTTGTATTGATCTAAGTTAAATCAGTGCAATTATTGTTCAAAATGAGTAAAATAAGTAGTTACTTTATCCAATGAGTAAAAAAAAGGAAGGCTGAAGAAACAGAAATTGTTGAAACTACTTGTGATACTGTAAAACAGAAAACTAGCACCAAAAATACAATTGAAAGAGGATCATGAAACCAAGACCGAAGATCCAAGTGGTCAAAAGGAAGGAGATTCTGAAATGATTGGCCCGAATGTCGGACACTTTTGCAGTAAAATGACCTGCAAGAGAAACAAGTGGCTGTATGTGAAGAATAAAATGTTGGTCTGTAAAGTGTGTGTCGTGATGTTGGAAGTCTTGCTGTCGATAAACACATGGCAACAAAAATTTCAGAATTTAAAATTTAAAGTAAAATCTGAAGCAAAAAAACAAAACAGAGAAAGTTTTCCTAAATACTTTGTCTCATAATAAAGATGTAACAAGAAAAGCATTTTGAACAGCTTACAAAGTTGCAAGGAGACATCAATCATTTCACAACTTTGTAGACGAAATAAATTTACAGGAACTTAATGGCCTAGAATGGGATATATTCTTCATTCTGCAAATGCTTGCATTAACACTGTGAGCCATATCGCAAATGAAATGAGAAAAACATTAACAGACAATATAGTGAACTCCAAGAACAAAATATCGTTACTTATTGATGAATCGACAACTGTAAGTAACACAACAACACTGATTGTTATTGTTCGTGTAGTTCTTCCTGAACTTTCGGCTCCTGTGAGTCTTTTCCTAGATTTGATCGAATTATCAGATGTAACTGCTAGAGGAATTCTAAACTCTTTAATTAGTCATCTTGAGTGCTTAGGATTATCTGAAGATTACTTAAAGGAGTACTTATTGTCTGTAACTTGTGATGGTGCAACAGTGTTGTTTGGTGTGTGTAATGGTGTAAGAAGGCTAATAACACTAGAAGTTTCCTAGTGTTATTTTCTGGTATTGTGCTAGCCATTGCCTTGAATTGTCTGTTAGTGACACAGTGAACAATGTGGCAGGAGTGAATCACTTTAAGAGTTTCATGGAGAAACTTTATGTGACTTATCATGCTTCACCTAAGAATGCTAGGGAACTACAGAAATGTGCACCGACTCTAGAACTTCAACTTCTTAAAATTGGCAGAATTTTAAGCACTCGCTGGGTTGCATCTAGCTTTTGCACTGTTTCTGCAGTGTGCAAGACTTTGAAGTCCTCGTCCATCACTTTCTGGAGGCAAAAGAAGACAGAAGAAGAAGCAAAACAGATCACTTTTTTTTATGACGGCCTTTTAAGAAAAATAACATCATGCAAGTTTGTTCTTGATTTGGGCCTTATGTGTGATGCTCTCCAAGAACTTAGTGAACTAAGTCTAGATTTACAAGAGAGAAATATTGACTTGTACAGTTCAACTTTTTGAAGAAAGAATTGAAAATCCTCGTCCGTACTACAGTATTTCTCTTCAAAGTCAGAAGAACATGAAGTTCAAAGGGATTGAGCTCCACAAAAATGAAAGACACAGTCCTGCAATAAGTTCATCTGCCCCAATGTGTTTAGATGACGACCGAGAATAGTTGAAACGGACCGCATCCTGTCAGCCCCCTTTCCCCTTCCCCCTATATAAATAATCAACCCTTTCACCTTTCCCCCACCCTATATAATATAGTAATATAATATATATGTTTATATATATATATATTACGGAAAAAAACCCGGGTTTTTCTAATTTAATTCTCCCAAATTGCCTACCCCCCTCCACACACTCAATAGTTTTCGGACATCGCATAAAGAAGAAAAGCCGCAACACCCAGAAAAAGGTATGTGTAAATTTCTCTTCCTTATGCTACATATACGTTTTAGTAAACTTACATCTACAATGCCCTAAGAATCCGTGAGTGAATAGCCAATGACATTTAAACAGGGGCACTCCTAAACTGAAGCAGGCAAAATAGCCGTAATTATAATAGTTCATCTGCTTTCTATAAAAGTCTGAAAGAAGCTGTTGGAAAGCATCTGCTTGAAGGAGATGATGCTGATTTGCCTGAATGAGCAAAGATTTTAGATTCCAAATATTGGCCAGAAAATCCTGGGAAGCATCTGACATTTGGTGAAGCTGAAATCAAAGTTTTAATTGAAACTGAAATTAAAAAAGAAATTAAAAAAGCACACAAATTTTACTTAAATGAAAGAGTAGCAGTTCGTGGTTTCCGTGAATATCATCAAGAAAATAAAGTCCCGGACATACTACTTCCTCTAAAGCACACTTTGGGCACAATTGCAATATCTTCCGGTGAATGTGAAAGAGGTTTCTCTCAGATGAATCTTATAGTAACTTCATCTAGGTCATCTCTGCTTGTGCAGACAACTTCTGCACTGATGTTCATCAGAATAGTAGGACATCCTCTCGCTCACTTCAAGCCTAGCAAATATGTGGACTCATGGCTGCTCCAAGGTCATCATTCTGCAGCTGATACCAAAAACAAGAAGCAATCTAGAGACGACAAGGGTATATCGGAGGATATGTTAATAGTGTGGAAGTTGCTGTAATAACATCTTCATGGTGAGTACCAGCACCTTTTTTTCCAGAAAAAAAGCACTATACATGCACACACAATTTTAAAAAAAAGTTAGGAAAGATTAGCTGATTTAAAAAGTTATCTCCCACAAAACAGATAGATGTAGACCATCAGATCTGTTTAAGTTAGGAGAGTGAAGTAAAGTTTCTCATGTTTCTTTATAAAGCCGTTCTATGAGGAACCAACTTCTGTGAAGGATTCTTGTCTTGTTCCAATGAACTTTATGTCTAGTGTTGATGGCATGCTCTGCAAGTCCAGACTATTCAGGTTCAAGGTATTCAACATAAGACTTGTGTTCTTCCAACTGAATAAAAAGCAGATATTCCTGTTTGTACAAAATAAGATAACCCACAAGAGCAAGGAATCTGGTAGACACCTGGATGATTGAGATGTGGAAGCTTGTCCTTTAGAGAAGTAAGAGAGGTGGAGATTTTTCTGATTGGGCAAAAGGAACAAAAATATTTAGTGGTTTTAAAACTTTTGCTATGCATTCACTATATGGACTCATACCTTATTTACTAATGTTCCTTTATCTGACAGCATTAAATTACTACAACAAGAATTTCCTTCAGAATGTTAAAATATTTGATTTTGTAATACATTCTGGTTATTTTTCCTTTAAAAACAAGTTACATCAACAAATCGAAGGAACAGCAATGGGCAATTCTCTTTTTCCTGCTATTGCCAATTTCTTTATGGAGCACTTTGAACAACATATTTTTGACAACATTTCGCCTAGACCTAATCATTGGTTCAGATATGTAGATGACATTTTTGCTATCTAGAATGGCTCTTCTTATGAATTACAAGGGTGAATTTCATCCAAGGATCAAATTCACCCTAGAGGAAGAAGTAAATAAAGTTAGCCTTTTTAGATCTTTTAATTCTTCGCCAACCAGATGGTAGCCTGCATTTCTCTGTTTTTAGGAAGAAGACTCATACAGGCCATTATATCCATGCTGAATCTCATCACCATCCAAGTCAGAAGGCTGGAACTATTAAACACTGGCTCATCAGGCCCACTCCTTATGTTATTACAGATAGAATTGCAAGATATTTTTTCAACTTTTTTATCTAATGGTTATAAGAGCTTGTTCATCAAAAGAGCTTTTAGCAGTTTTGTTATCTCTACCTCTTCAAATACAGAAGAATTTGGTATTATAAGTATTTTAATATGCCTCCTCTCAGTAATTATGGATATTAGTCTGAGGATAAGATGTTCTTTGTTCCCTTTAGATCAGACCATTCCTGGTATCACTTTGTACAGCAAATCATCTGGAAACAATACCAACTTTCATTGGTCCTGGGTTCAGTTGATGTAGAGTCCAGCTTCATATCAATTGAACTCCAAATCAACTTGATTTCAAGCATCCATTCATCCATTTCAAACATCCTCTCCTATGGCATGGAGATAGGGGGCACTGCAGATGATTACCAGTCATCTAACAAACTGACCACCTTCATGAAGCCTTATGAACACAGTGGAAGCAGATACCAATATTCCTGTAGCCCATGTGAAGTCAGATTGTAGGTGATTCAGGATAGCACTCCTGTTTCCATGAGCCAGTAATCAGAGATATCAGATAGTATTACTAGTAATATATAAACACCTCCATGGAGTCTGAAGACTCATCTGGGAAACTTCATTAACAGATGAGGCACTCATCTTGAACAGTTTAAAAGTCTAAATCATATCTGCAGTCCACATTCCCTCAGCCGATCCTCATAATCAACATTGTATAGTGCTGAAACCACTGTATAGTCCTGAATGGGTTGCTAGAGTCAGTTGCGGCTCTGGCAACCCATTCCACTCATTCGCAACTCTCCAAGCAAAATATCTAGTCCTCACATCCCTACTAACCACACCTTTATTCAACTTCCAGGGATGACCCCTTGTTCTGGTCCCTCTTGCCAAGTGCTGAAACATTTCCTTGCATCTATCCTATAAAACTCTTTAAGCAAATTAAATGTTTCTATCAATCTCCCCTTCTCTTTTTCTCTTATCAGCCAATTTCTGCAATCCACCCCCCCCCTCAATCTATCCTCACAGGGCCCATTCCACAGGCCACTCACCATCTTAGTCACTCTCATCTGAATCCTCTCCACCGCTTCCTCATCCCCAAGAAACCAGACTTGAGCACAGACTTGACCACACTTGGACTATTGTTCTCAAATTGGGTTCCCAGGATTTGAAGGGGATAAATTAACTGTGGAAAGTACAGAGGTGGATAACAAAGGTGGTTTCAGGACTATACAATGTTGATTATGAGGATCGGCTGAGGGAATGTGGACTACAGATATGATTTAGACTTTTGAACTGTTGAGAGATAGTTACAGGGTTGACACTGGGGAGTTCTTTCACTTGGTGGAATGGGGGGGGGGGGAGCGAGGACAAGGGCCATCCCTAGAAGTTACAAAAGGAAGCTGTGAGCAAGAGGGTGAGGAGTGGTTTCTTTGCATGGAGGGTGGTTGAACTATGGAATGCATTGCCTAATAGAGTGGTGAGAGAGCACAAACAGCCTATAAGTTCAAGGAATGGTATGATGGTCTTTGTGTTTTTTAGGAAGGACCTCCCATGATGAGTCTTTTGACTGAATGGAGGCCTGAATCATAATAATAACTATGAAATATGGAAATTAAGTTATGTAGTCAGTATCAAATAAAGGCTTTAATGTTTACAAAATCCTAAAACCACACACATGAATTCATTCCTTAGCTCACTTTTCCAATTGATAACTATTGGATCAGTAGTTTTTAATGAGTAATATTTCAGCCTATTTTTTAGCTTCTCACTTGCCAGGCTGATTTGTAAGGAAGCCTGGTTGGCCCAGTGGATAGTGTATCCACTCTCCACCTACAGGGCTGCTGGTTTGGATCCCACCGTGGGATCCGAACCAGCAGCCTTGTAGGTGGAGAGTGGATACGCTATCCACTGGGTCGGCAGTAGATGGCATTGGTGTAGTTGCGGTCAGTCAGTGATTGAATGGTGGAAACGGAGTTGTAGAGCAGGTGCCCTCCCTCGATGAACCCTTTGACTCCCTGGAGGTGTCAAATAATAATAATAATAATAAAATAAAGAAAGTTTCTAGTGAGTGGTTGGGAAATTTGCTTTCTCAATTTAATTGCTGCTTTACTTGAAAATAGCATAAAAAATTTCATCTCTAGGATTTGCATTGGGACTGGGTGCTTTTCACAACCAAATGGTGCATAATGAAAAATAAAAAAAATAAGAAATTGCAAAACAATCCCACCTGAAATGAAGCCTATTATGAAAATTTCCTGATGCTTTCCCACTATCAAGCTACAATAATTACTTTAGTAACTGTAACAGTTGTAATGTACTCATTTGTAATACAAGAAGATGAGGATATCTTGGAGGTATCCAGAGACCATTCGCTAAGTCGGTGTCAAGTCTCTGGAATATGGGACATGAAGACAGGTTGATGGCATTGAATTTGTAGACCTTTGAACAGAAGGAGAGAAACTGATTAAGATGCAAGTTGGCAAGGGGTTGTTACAAGATTATAATGTAGAGATATTTCACAGATTACAAGGAAATAAGAGTAGAATAACAGATCCCTAGAAGCTGTATGAGAAGGGTGTGAGACATACAATGCAAAGTAGGTTCTTGGCATGGAAAGTGTTGGGTGAGTGGAATGCAGGACCACTGTAACCCTACTAAGCAACTATGGCAATACCTATGAACAACCATAAAAGTTATTTTTCTTTTTTATTACATATTTTCTTCAATTTAGATGGCAAAATAGTACATACTAAGGGGCAGTATATACTCTAACAACGGTCCTGGTTAGAATGCACTACCCAAGAGTATAGCAAGTGCAGAAACTGGGTTTAAATCACCATTCAATCTTTTTGTAAGAAAGCACAGATCAACCACAATAGTCTTTGGGCTCCATGGAAGACTGATGTTAATAATAATATATGAAATGAATATATGAATAATAATATATGAAAATATTCCACTTTTCTTTGACAGTTTAGTTTCACCTCCTATCATAATATTGCTTAACCATGTCTTGTTCATCATGCTTTAAGAAAATTGATTATATATGTTTTAACATATAATATAAGAGTGAGCTAGTTCTCATATAAATGGTCAAACTCACTATTCATATATATTGCTGGCATACACAATGCCGGAATAAAAATATTATTGAAGTTTTAATAAACCAGATGAGATGCCAAGATATCTAGCACTTTATTGGCATTCCAGTAAATGCTGCAATAGTTTGACTACTGCTACATATTGATACTTAGCATAATATTTTAACGAATAAAATGTAAAATATAACCTATAAACTATTCCATTTCAAACCAAAAAAACAGCAGAGTAAAGCAACCAATCAGAAATAATCTAAAGATTTTATACAACACTCAATTTTATCAAATGTCAAATATTATACATACGTATGTTCGCATATTCTATTTTGTACGTCTAATCTTTTCCTGTCAAGGGGATACAAAAATACGTTTGATCTTATTTTAAATTACTAGTTTAAATGAAACTAAGTGTAAAAAAGTCACAGTCACACATCAAACTATGTTGTCCATATGTACAACGGCAATATCCACAACCAATTTTTATGGCGCATATTTTCAAAGGCCATACAACAATGGCATATTTCTAATCTTTGCCATCACTAAATCTAAAACGCTGCTCGATCCTCTACAAGGATACCATCACATCACTGAGGCAATAAGACTCATTCACAGCATACGCAGCACACTATCGGAATCAAATTCTGATAAATGTGCACAGCTAACTTGACTAATACGATAGTTTGAGAATTCATCGCAAAGACAAACTGACAACAATAAAGATCTAAACACAAATTTTATCACAATAAATATATTGTGATAAAACACCAATTTAATTTTGAATTACAGCACAAACAATAGATGACATAAAGTTTCCTTAATATTAATCAAAATACGAACATCTTTTTAAAAAAAAACCAACGATTTATGAATCGTTTCTTCTTAAAATCCTGCAAATTGTTATAAGAAAATTGCTCTAAATATCGCTGAGCAATAAATAACAGATTTTGGAAGTATCATAGAACACAGACCTCTCAAATAATATGTGTTCGCTCCTCGTTATGACATGAGGAGTCCTTACGAGGGCTTTTTTTTTTTTTTTTTTTAAATCAAAATCGAGTTAGCTAGACGCACAAGGACCAATAATGTTTTATTTATTTATTCAGTCACGGAAACTCTAATTTGATTTTACTTATTTATTTATTTTCGTCTTAAAATATGCAAACCAGCCAGAAAACTCACGCAATCAATGGGGGGGGGGGATAAATAAATAAAAATACTTTTTAAAAAACACAGTATAATGTGTTCCACTCAAACATCATGTGATGTAGGGTTGAATGACCTCTAACTACAGGTCATCGGGATACCATATACGGTGTACCATACACAGTGTAAATAATAAATTCTGGCTATGAACATGAAGTCGCATTCCTCTTTTGTATAATCGATCACTTTATTTTTCGATAATTGATGTTTTACATAATATTTTTACGATGAAAAATGATCTACTCAAAATGAAATAAGTAAACAAACAAGATCCTCTAAGAGCCTGTGTAGCACAGTGGATGTGGCGTTTGCACACTACAGCTATTGACCACACGTAGGAAGACTTACTTCCGAATCTAGTGAGCGACTAGAGGAAATTTTTCGAAGCCTTTTTCGATCTGTGGTACGGGCAAGCGTGTTTTTATCCCGGAAACTCGGGTTTTTCGTCCCGAGTTTCCGGAATAAAAGAAAATTGAGAAAATATATATATATATATATATATATATGGGTGTTAATCTGCCAGATTAACGGTGACCAGTGGTGTACCTCAGGGTTCAGTCCTTCAGCCATTATTGTTCAATCTATACATTAATGACATCCGTCAGGGTCTAAACAGATGCACAATTGCTTGCCAATGAGGCGAAGATAGGCAGAGCAATCAGGGATGCTACTGATATTCAGCGCTTACAAAATTATTTGAATAGGCTGGAAATTTGGGCAAACGAAAATGGCTATCATTTTACTGTCAGTAAATGCAAAGTTATGCACTTTGGTGTCATGAAATGTCCAGTAGCATATGACATTAACGGAATTATGCTACAAGAAACGAAGGAAGCAATGGATTTTGGTGTATTAGTAGATAGAAATAAGTTGCAAATACAACTCAGAGGATAACTGCAACGCTGAAGCGAACCTTGACATATAACGATTGGGAAGACATTTTGCCTCTTTATAAAGCTTTGATAAGACCAAACCTTGATTACTGTACGCAGATTTGGTGTCTTGGATTCCATGGGAATAAAGAAACTGTGGAAAGAGTGCAATGAAGAGTGATAAAGATTATATCCAGATTATGAGGAGAGATTGCAAGTATGTGGATTAGACTCTGGTTTAACAGGAGAAAGAGGGTGATATGATAGAGATCTATGAACTTCTGAATCGGTGTTGTAGGATAACGTCTGATGAAATTTTTCTTTATATGGAAGGTAGTAAGTGAACACGGGGGTATTCATGGATGTTAAGTTTCTTTACAGTCAAGAAAAAGTAAGAGCTAGGTTTTTCTTTCACAGAGCAGTGACTGAATGAGAGGATAGTTTGCCTTTAGGGATAGTGAGTGCATCTAGTGTGAATTAAATTAACAGAAGGTATAACAGCTGGTTTGGATGATTTATAGCCTCTATCGATGAGTCCTTGACTCCTTTGGGTCTCAGATAAAAAAAAAATAATAATAATTTTACCCCCCCCCCCAAAAAAAAGGAACACGGCCTTGTCGTGGAGGTGGGGTTTGCGTGCTTCAGTGATGTTGAAGCATGAGGTGGCTCTGCTGGTAGCATGGCTGCCATTCTTTTCAGACAGGTGTCAACTGAGGAGCCAGACTAAGAGTGTTCCATCCCCCATCTTAATGGTGAAAAGTAAAAAGAGATCCATACCGGATCAGTCAATGCCCAGGTCATCAAGGACTGCGTAAGATGTTGGGAATCATGGACGTCAGGTGACAAGTGGGCTACAGGACGCAGCTCTTGCTGGGTAATCAGGGCAAGAAGCTGAAAAGCGACTGGAAGAAACCAAACGTAAAAAATGGACTGTAGAAGAAAACAGAGAAGTTATGAAATGCTTTTACAGATCAACACCAGAAAAACGAGGTCTTGAAGTTATATGGAATATATCGGCCAAGCAAATAGGCTCTTTACTGAACCCAGTTCGTATTTTCAGTCAGGACATCAAAATGGAATTTGGTTTAAATAAATGCACAGCGCAATTTTTTCTATTAAACGAGGAAAAATTACTGACACCAGCAATTTTAATTTTGATCAAGAGAAATATATAAAAGCAATTTCAGCTGACGAACACTGTAAATGATTTAGATACAAAAATTCCCAGAATCTGCAATAACAGAACAAAGAATTATGGACCAAAAGAATTTCATTTTCCGTAAAAAAATATTTACTGAACTTGAGTTGCAAGAGATACATAAACCAACAGCTCTAGTAGCAGCAAATCATCAGGATATAGCTATATCAAACTTTGCAATTCAATTCAGTATACATATGACAAAATACGAATGGTTTTGACAGAAATTCAATGTAAAATAAAGTCAGCGATATTGGAACATATGAACTCCATAAATGACCCTATAAGACTATCACCATTAAAAGCTTTACATAAATATAAGCTAAACAACTCCTCTTATATGCAAATGCTGTGATTAAAACCATCACAACCAACAGTATAAAGGTAACAAATAAGCTCCTATACAGCACAGCCTATATCATTACAGTAATGCTTGGTTGCAAACCGCAAGCGAAAGCCGTTGATGATATAATCTTCACCGGGAAAATCCCATTGGAATGAAAAGTCAACAAACTTCGAGCTGATCTGAGCAACTTAAGGAGTTTTAAAGGAATGCAGAAAAATGATAACATCAAAAACAAACTGATTAACACATATAATTTGGCCAACAAAATAATTGATCAAGTTACCGAAGAGCTAAAACAAAGAATTATAGCGACTGCACAGAAAATTTTTAAAAATGTAAAGTAAGAATAAACCAGTATTCATAAAATATACAATTTCGAACAGAACCAACGTCAGTTCTTCAGTCTCTCCAGAGAAATACAAATGCAAACAATCATTCAACAGGAAAAGAAGAAACACTCCAATTTTGGGTGTCAATCTGGGATAATCCTATTGAACACAATAAAGATGCATCATGGATTAAGGAAATACAATCAGAAATTAAACAAAAGCAAATGCAAAATGTCATTTTCACTAAAGAAATAGTGAGTGCAGCTACAAAATTGAAAAACTGGAGTGCACCTGACAAAGACGAACTGCATGGATTTTGGTTAAAGCATCTAACCAGTCTACATGATCGAACGGCAGAACAATTTAATTATTTGTTCCAGTCATGCTCAGTGGAAGACTGGGTGATATCTGGGCGCACTTTACTCTTCATGAAAGATAATGATAAGGGTGCAGACCCAAGTAACTATCGTCTAATAACATGTCTACCAACTATGCTTAAGCTGTTCACTGCAATAATAGCAAATTCACATACCGCTACTTATCAGATAATCAGATTTATCCGATTGAAGAAAAAGGTAAATTTCAAAAATCTAGAGAAACAAAAGACCAGATCCTTATGAATAAAATGATTCTCAGAGATTCAAAAAGAAGAAAAACTACCTTAAACAAGGCATAGATAGACTACAAGAAAGCATTCGATTCCCTCCCACACTACTGGATCCTAAAGTCACTACAAATATTAGGAATTAGCAAAAACATATGTTCGTTTCTGGCTACTGGTATGAAATCATGGAAAAAATTTTAATAGTGAATAATGAACGATTCGGAGATAGTATTAAACGTGAAATTTTCCAAGGTGATTCCTTGTCACCATTGCACTTCAACATTTCTTTGATACCTTTATCTATGATTCTGAAGGAAAAAAAACTTGGATATAAAATTCCTAAATGTAATATTAAAATTTCCCATCTGTTTTATATGGATGACTTGAAGTTATATGGATAATCGGCCCAGCAAATAGACTCTTTACTGAACACAGTTCGAATTTTCAGTCAGGACATCAAAATGGAATTTGATCTATTAAACGAGGAAAAATTAATGACACTAGCCATTTTAATTAAGAGAAATATATAAAAGCAATTTCAGCTGACGACACTATAAATACCTAGGAATATTAGAAACCAGTGATATTCTCCATTCGAAAGTTAAACAACAGGCAGCATCAGAATGCATGAAAAGAATTAGAAATATTCTGAAAACAAAATTAAATGGATTAAACACAATTAGAGCAATGAATTCTTGGGCTATACCAGTGATCTGATACACAGCTGGCATAATAGTTTAGGCAAAAGAAGACCTGGGCAAACTAAACAGAAAAACTAGAAAATCAATGACTATGCATCATGCAATACATCCACGAAGTGATGTTGACCGGTTATACCTACCAAGGAGAATAGTTGGATGGGGTCTGCTGCATGTGAGACAGACTGGGAAAGAAGAAATTAGTCTAAGAAGTTATATCAACAATAGCTCTGAGCCAATGCCTCAAGCAATTATACAAGAGGGTCTTCTAAAAGCAACAGGAAACAAATCCGATTACAAAAAGAAACAATAAAATAACCGATATGTGCAGAGCGACGAAAGGGAGTGACATCTGAGACTTTTGTCACGGGGCCCGGCATCGAAAAGGGCCCGACCGTCGGGGCCCCGACGTGTCACATAACTGTTTTTATAATGCATTGTTTTAATTTTCATAATAATACAACGATAAAGGATAATGGCATATCGAGTTTGATACTGTGTTTTGTTTTAGACAGACGGCTACGCTCTTCAGCTCGCCGTGAGTGTCCGGAAGACATGTTACTCAGAACGCAGAACGCAGAACGATACTGACTTGAGGGGTGAAGCATTGGTCGATTGGTAGAGCCTCTGCTACTAATGGCTCACGCAAAAAAAGCTAAGCAAGTTTGAGCGTGGTTAGTAGTTGGAAGGGGACAATCGTTCGATGGTGTTGGCACACTCTCCCTCGCTGAGTCTTTGGACTCCCTGGAGGTGTCACATCATAATAATAATAATAATAATAATAATAATAATAATAATAATAATAATAATAATAATAATAATAATAATATTCCCCTTTGTCTGAGAAGGATAGTTCTTTGAGTGGAGAATTATTGAGCTTTAAGCTCGCCATTGGCGCACCCAAGGAGGTGGCCAAGGGGCCCTGGCTCTCCCTAAAAGAAAAAAGGGGTAAAAAAGACTAGAAAAATTTCTAAAATCTTTTCCTATTTAAATTTTTTTTATTTATTTATGTTGTGTCATGTCTTCTATTTCTATACTACTTATGAATTAGTGGTCACATAAGGTGGGAATACCTCTGGCTCTCGGGAATCACGACTGATGTGAACGCAAGGCGAACGAAATAGTGCTCGGGATATACTTTGTTTGCCCGAGCCAGGCCAGAGATCACTGGTATCATGTATTGGCGATCACTGAAGATGATCAGTTATAGGTCGTATGCAATGTGTAGTGTGTGTATTCTCAAATCGTCTACTCAACTCGGCCCCCCCCCCCACAAGATTAAATCTAGAGTACTCGGCCCCCCTCCAAGATTAAATCGTGGGTGCGCCACTGAAGCTCGCCTGAAAGGGCAGTGAGATTAGCTGTGTTCAGCTGAGCATAGAATTGACTTGGGTCTTTTGTATTTGCAGAATTCTGCTTCATTGTAGTCTGAAGCTTGCTTGATCAGCAGGTTAGGATGATTATTTGTCTTGATGAAGAACTTTTCTGCTAGGTCATGAAGGAGGGATGTGATGTAGGGAATGTTGACTGCTCTGTGAATCCTGGAGTTTCTGATAAACCATGGGGCATCCAAACTCATTCTCAGGCATTTGTTCTGTATTCTTTGTAGCTTTTGAATATTTGTATTCGAGGTATGGCTCCATGCAAGAGATGTGTATGTGATGACTGGATGTATTACCATCCTGTATATGAGTAGTTTGTTCTGAGTGTCCAGTTTGCATTTTCTGTTGATCATGGGGTAGAGCTGCGCAATTTCTTTGGATGCCTTCGAGCTTATGTGTTTTATATGACTGGTGAATTGTAGTTTTTTGTCGAGCATTACGTCGAGATATTTGACTGCACTCTTCCATGGGATCTTAACTCCTAGTAGATGTATATTTTCCTTGATCTGAGACTTCTTTCTAGTGAACAGTATGGCTGAACTCTTCTGTGGGTTTGCTTGGATCCTCCAGTCCATCAACCATTTCTCTAGTGTGTGAATACTGTTTTGGAGTCTTTTGATGGCTAGTTTGGGGCTGAGAGATCTTGCTAATAATGCAGTGATTGTTGAGCTTGGGTTTTGAGGGATTCATGCATCTTTTCAAATTCATCCTCATTTCGGATTTTCATTAAGAAATTCTTTGTATCATTAATACAATTTATGGCACCATTTATATCAACGCTTGTATTCTGAAGTTGTTTACTTGTAAAGTTTATTTCAAAAAGTATATTATACCACATTACTAAGGATGCGATAAATTTGAACTTCCTTAAAGTTTTAAGAAGACTACTTGCGTCTAATTTCATGATATTTCCACTCAATCCACATAAACTATCATCTTGAGATATTTCTTGCAAACATCGGACAAATTATATCTTACGGGCTTTAATGAGTCAATTCGACTCTTCCATTGTGTATCACAGACTGGTTTGAGTGTAAAATTACTTAAGTGTCTTTTGAGGTATTCCCATCGATGAGTCGAACCGGGGGAAAAAATACATATAGATGATGTACCGCGTCAAAAAATACCTTGGCATCTAAAGTATTAGCAGTGCAATTCACTACTAAATTTAATGAATGTGAACTACAGGGTACATACATTGCTCTCTTGTAATGAAAATTTGCCTAGAGTTCCTAGTATTTCATTTGATAAAAATTCTCCAGTGGTATTTTTTATTTCTATAAATCCAAAAAAAGTGTTCTTTTATAGAAACCGTGCTATTTCTAGTGTCTACGAATCGAAGTACTGTACTATGCTTATTTGTTCCGTGTGACCAATGTCGGACGTACAGTCAATAATTATGGAAAAATATTTTGCGGCAACAACAGATTCTAAAATTTTCTTTTCTATCGCATTGGCGAATATGTTTATCATTTCATTTTGAATATCTTTTCCAAACTAATGCACATATGTATCTTTATCTTTTATTCTTCGAAGATGTTCATTCATTATTGGATCACACTTGGCTAGAAATTCGACAAATTTCAAAAAATTTCCGTTTCCATGCGAAAACAATGTCTTATTTGTTCATCGAAATGATAAATTTTGAATAGCTAATGTCTGAACTAAAGCAAAGAATCATTCTAATACTTGCACCCAATGTTTCTCCTCTTTTCTAATAACTAGCAAGTTCTCTTCATCAATGGTTTTCTTTTCTTTTATTCAAATTTCTAATTCTTTCCACTTATGGTAATTTTCAACGTGTCTTTGACTTTTTTCATGCGCAGCTAAAATAGAAGCATTTTTCCAGTCCCTCAATCCAGAATCAGCAAGGTTAATCCGCCACTGATAGTCTATCGAGTATAATGAGTCATTGAAAATCTTCTATTATTGTTATCGTTCGGAAAATCAAAATTATGAATCTCTTCAGGTCAATGTTCAACTAATAGTTGACGTAATTGCTTAATATTGGAAAATTTTACAGGACACCAAGTTGCTGGATCATTATAATTTAAATTTGTAAAATTTGTAATATCAAAAATTTATATCCAATGGTATTTTATTAGAGATTCTTCGCCTTTGTCTTTTGCTTAAAACTGCAACAGTACACAATTACTTTGGAAAAATAGCGAATTCAAACAAACAAAAAAGTGCGCATATGTTATCTAGCAGTTTTTTTTTTTGTGTGTGTGTGTGTGTGTGTGTGTGTGTGTGTGTGTGTGTGTGTGTGTGTGTGTGTGTGTGTGTGTGTGTGTGTGTGTGTGTGTGTGTGTGTGTGTGTGTGTGTGTGTGTGTGTGTGTGGTGATAATTTTGGGAGAGGGAGGTAGTTTGCCATTAAAGACGAATTAATTCTGTTATGAAAATTTTGGAAATAAAATTTCATTTTGACGCATGCACCTATACATGTTTCGAAGGATAAAGTGTAGGAAAAATATCGCTACTTCAAAACTGCCGCATAATACATAAAATATGTACATAATAGTTGACTTCATAACTCCCGTTTATTTCGATTTGTAGGGAGTGACTGGGGAAAACCAAGAAAGTTGAAAGGCAAAAACCAACAGATTACGTTTATAAAAATTATGCATTACATGATATGATTCAAGATTTACATATGATTCTCTGTAAAACAAAATTTAAAAGTGCGAACATTCGCACAATCTGTGAACTAACCTTCAAACTAAGATTATGAATAAAAAAGAAAACTTAATTTGGAACAGATGGAGGCTCTATTCATTTTTAGATTCGGATTTTCATGAATTTATAAAATAATTGTTTGACAAAAATAATTATCTTCAATCAAGTTCTGAGAGAATTTTAAAATGTATTGGTGATTAAAATAATTAGCCAAAAAATTGATAGTGACATCGATCTTCCAAAGTGATACAATATGAAGTTAAGAAAGTATGAAAGGATTTCTTATTTTGCACTGGCATTAAAAACTATAATTATACGATAAAAACAAACAGCAAAATGAATATAACTCATAGGTATTTAGTCTGATATAACTTAGATTCCGGTTACCGAGCAAATGCAAGCAACTGCGTTTCTTGCTGTAGGCAACCGAACATAGCTACTACAGACGCCAAGTAATCTAGTTAAGTGTTTTTTTCAGCGTGAAGGATTATTGCCCCTTCTAATGGACATGACTGTCAAACTACACTTCTTATCCATGTTCTTTCAGCAGGTGGAATATTATCCAGGTTTGTTGGATGTGTATATACGTTCAGCAAAGAAATGGTACGCTTACATACATGAATTTTATGGAATACAGAAGTTCCTGTTAGTTTTATATGCAGCAAAATCTGGCGCCCCGAAGTCTTGGCGCACATAAGCGATTGATAAATCGCCTAATGATAAAACCGGCCCTGCCTAACAGCTGTTTTACACTGGTTGGTTTTCGTCAGAGACCAGGCAGCTTGTTAATGTGTGGGGGCTACATCTGCGAAAACTCATATAATCCCTCAGATCGCCCAATAATGAGCGACCTGAAGGATCTCTTTTAACTCAGTGGTGGCTCTGCTCAGTAACCGGCTCACTCTACCACTGAGCAGAACCACTCATATTCCAGGGAAAAGTATTCACCGACACGGCTCCGATAGAAGCCATGCTGGAACCCCCCCCCCCCGGAGGCTCAAATCTCTCTCAAGGCAAAACTCTCCCGAAATCTTAAGTCCCACCCCCTCACCGGGAGCTAGATTTATAAATAAAGCCCTCTCTAAAAATTAGGTGAACTCCCGGACCACTCCCTACGAGTTACCGGAAGATCGATCAACTCAGCGTTGGTTCCACTAAATGATAGGCTCACCCTAATACTGAACAGAACCGCTCATATTCCAGGAAAAAGCATCCGCCGACAAGGCCTCCCCCAGGGGCCACGCCGGAAAACACTTTCCCCGGAGACTGCTCTCTCACGGCAAACCCCCCGAAATTTTAAGCACCCCCCCTCCCCCCCTCACTGGGAGCTAGATTCCGAAGAAACCTTAAGAGTGTAGAAACTCTCTTTCAATACTAAGGAACTTTATGCCATGAAACTTTCAAACAGTAAAAAATCAAATATACTAAGACATTTTTTAAATAAATATGATACATTTCGCGAAGCATATCCATGGGAAGATGAAAGAAAAAAGGCAGTAGAAGAGCTGCAACGCAAAGTAAACCTAACTAAATGTTCATTTTCCAAACGGATAAAAGCATCAAGAAATACAACTATTGCTAGTTTTGTGGCCGCTCAAGAAGTTGTTAAACAAGGAAAAACCTTTTACGGACGGCGAATATGGGAAAGAATGTTTTATTAAAATGTCCGAATTTCTCTTCTGCGATTTCAAAAACAAAGTGGAAATAATTACAAAAATGAAAGACATGCCATTATCTGCTAAGATTGTAAGGGACAGAACTATAGGAATGGCAGAAGACAGTGGCTCACCCATGGAGGGGGGGGGGCCAAGGGGCCCTGGCCCCTCCAAAAGAAAAATGAAATAAACACTAGAAAATTTTCCAAAAATATTTTCCTAATTAAAATTCATTTATTTATTTATGTTGTGTCTTCTATTTCTATACTACTTATCATGTATTGGTGATCACTGTAGATGCTCAGTCATACGTTGTATGCAATGCGTAGTGTGTATTCGTAAATCGTCTACTCAACTCCCCCCCCTCCAAGATTAAATCTTGAGTGCTCCCCCCCCCAAGATTAAATCCTGAGTGTGCCACTGGCAGAAGATATAACAAATCAGCAGGTTACAGATCTAAATTCAACACCAGGTCTCTCCATTGCCTGTGACGAATCATGCGACGTGGATGACATTGCACAGATTGTACTTATTTGTAGATACGTAAACTCTCAAGGATCTCAGGAAGAATTACTCGATATACTGCCATTTACAGGAGAAACTCGTGGAGAAGACATTGAATCTGCCGTTACCACTTGTTTGAAAAGTAAGGATATTAATATTAACAAAATAATACCTATTGAGACCGATGGGGCGCCGAGCATGAAAGGCACAAAAGAAGGTTTTGTTTCTTTATTTAAAAAACAAATTTTGCATGCCGTGTTTTCCTTTCACTGCATAATCCATCAAGAGATACTTTGTGCACAAACTTTTCCAAAAGAGATAACAGTAGTGATGGATTTGGTTGTAGAAATTGTTAACAAAATAATAGCAAGACCGCTACATCATCGGCAATTTTGTGAACTTCTTAAAGAAATCAATTGCGAATATTCCGATCTTCTTTTGCATAGCAGAATAAGATAGCTTTCTAGAGGTGCGGTGTTGATGCGATTTGCCACCTGCCTTGGAGAGGTTAAGTTTCTAAGACAAAAAGACCTTGAATATACACAGTTAGAAGAAGATACTCATTGGTTACAAAAATTCTACTTTATGGTGGATAAGATTTCCCATTTAAACTCACTAAATAAGAAACTACAGGGAAAGGGAAATACAGCAGTTTTGCTTTTACAAGTGATTTCGTTTGAACAAAAATTACATTTGTTTGCGACAGACTTAGAGAAAGGCACATTATTACGTTTTCCTACGTTAAAGAAATATCAACAAGAACAAGTTGATAATAATTCCATAAATTTAACCTTTTTCAAAGAAACCGTGGTAAATATGCGATCTGAATTTAATGGGAGATTTGAGGAGTTTAGAAAGAATAAACAAAGTCGTCATAGTTGTTCATCACTGCAAGGCAACTATGTCATTTTTATTGCGACCACTTGAAATTAATCCTGCCGAATTAAATTTTTCACCTTTTGCTGGAATTGATGAGGCTGCATTTCAACTTGAGTAAGAGGACCTGAAAACCAAGGACTTGTGGAATTCAAAATTTAGAAATCTTGAAGCTGACCTGGAGGAGTTGGAAAGACAAAAATCTACCCTTGCAGTACAACACAAATGGTCTGAAATAGAAGATCTCAAAAAGCAAGATCAGATTGTATTTGACACGTGGAATTGTTAGCGGACACTTACATTCACTTAAAAACATACGCATTTGGACTTTATCGATTTTCGGATCGACATATTTCTGTGAGCAAATATTTTCTAATATGAATTTTATTAAAAGTAAGTTGAGAAACCAACTAAACGACCTGAGTCTTTCGTCATGTATGAAAATGAAAATTACGGCGTATTCGCCTCATATTGAGAAACTGTCCCAAGAAGTTCAACAGCAAAAGTCGCACTAAGAAGATATTTTAAATTAAAAAAATTAAAG
This sequence comes from Typopeltis vanoorti, assembly GCF_054136105.1. NCBI lineage: Eukaryota > Metazoa > Arthropoda > Arachnida > Uropygi > Thelyphonidae > Typopeltis > Typopeltis vanoorti. The sequence continues at coordinate 88,463,251 of NC_143552.1, forward strand.
CAATAGGTATGTTATTGGATTTTATACATATGTTTTTGTAAGGAGGAGGAAATCTTTGTTTTATTATTTAATATTTAAAAATATCATATAATTTCGTGTGAAATGCCACCCCCGTGGTTTACAAGTATGATAACGTGTTACTGTAAAAAAAAAAAAAAAAAAAAAAAAAAAACTGAATAAATAATTTAATTATAATATTTTTCAATGAACCGTATTTTTCGGACCATAAGTAGGCGCACCTTTTTACATAGAAAAATCGACTGAAAATTGGGGTGCATCTCATGGTCTGAAAGAAACATTAAAATACGATTCTTTACACTGTACTGAAGCTGTTAGCGAAGTTCAATTACTGGCACAATATGTTAATAAAATTAGTAAGTACATCACTGATTATCTCGTTATCTCGCTGCATGTGGGTGAATCACCGATTTAACATTAACATTAACATTTCTGGCTAGATGGGTGAAGCAAAATTGCTTTTCATATTCCCCTTTGTCTTGTAATGGAAGAACTTTGAATGGAGTGTTTGTGAGCTATATGCTCGCCCATTGAGGGCAGTGAAGTTAGTTGTGTTCAGCTGAACTTAAAATGGATTTTAGTCTTTTATATTTGTTGATTTCCTCTTCATTATATTCCGAGGCTTCCTTGATTAACGGGTTTGGATGGTTACTTGTCTTGGTAAAGAACTTCTCAGCTAGATTTATGAGAAAGGAAGAGATATAAGGGATATTAACTTCTCTATGGATCTGGATGTTTCTTATGAACCAAGGGGCATCCAGAATCATCCTCAGGCACTTATTCTGTAATCTCTGAAGTTTTAGAATGTTTGAATTTGCGGTGTGGCTCCATGCTGGCGATGCGTAAGTGATAACCGGTAGAATTACCATCTTGTAAATTGTTAATTTTGTTTGCGTGTCCAGTTTACTTTGTCTGTTGATCATAGGGTAGAGCTGTGCTAAGATGTTGGATGTCTTTGAGGTAATGTAACTAATATGTTTGCTGAATAGGAGTTTACTATCAAGAATCACTACAAGATATTTAACTTCAGTCTACCAAGGAATCTTTACTCCCAATAAATAAATATCCTCCATGGTATGGATTTTCTTTCTAGTAAACAATATAGCTGAGCTTTTCTGAGGGTTAACTTGAATCCTCCAGTCTGCCATCCACTTTTCTAAAGTGTGTATGCTAGATTGTAGTGTTTTAGTTGCCAGTTTTGGGCTGAGTGATCTTACCATCAGTGCAGTATCATCTGCATATAATGCAGTGAATGTTGTTCGTGGGTTCAGAGGGATGTCTGCTACATAGATTGAAAACAGGAGAGGTGCCAGAAGAGATCCTTGAGGTACGCCTGCCGAGATCCTGCGTCTGGTCGAAACCGTCTCGCCTACCCTGACTTGCATATATCTGTCTTTCAGGTAAGAATGTATTACCTTTATTTATCTGACTGGAAAATTAAATTTTATCAGTTTGTAGAGAAGACCTTGATGCCATACTTTGTCAAACGCCTTCTCTGCGTCGATGAAGATGGCAGCTGTATTGAGTTTCCAGTTGAAACCTTTAGTAATGATTTCTACCAGCCGGTGCACTTGTTGAGCTGTACTATGGGCCCTACGGAATCCGAACTGTTCATTAGGCAAAATTCCTAACATCTGTTTCTGCTTGGAATCTTGAGAGGATCAGTTTCTCTGTCACCATCCCAAGGCTGGATAAAGGGTTATGGGTCTGTAGCTTTTGGAAAGGTGAGCATTTTTTCCTGGCTTCTTGAGTGGTATGATTGTGGCTGTTTTCCATGTAGTAGGGAAATGCTGGAATCTAAAGATGGCATTTGTAATGTTGACGAGATGGACTATGGCCTTTCTTAGAAGTAGTTTTACTATTCCGTTAGTTATGCCATCCGGTCCTGAGCTTTTTTATTGTTTAGATGGGAGATGATATTTATCATTTCTGTTGGATTTGTAGGAGTGATATGTTCGGAGTTACCTGTGTTCTGTGTTAAGGTTGTCCTAACATGACGATGTATCTTGTACATAAGGTTGATATTTAAATTTGTATACGATGGGTTGCACTGAGATTCTAGGTTATCTACTAGTGCTTCGGCTTTCTCTTCATCTTTGTGAACTGTCCCTTTCTTGGTTTGTATAGAGAGTATGAGTTGCTTTTTTGGTGCAGATTGCTCTTAAGAATTTCCATTCAGAATGATCTTCAGTGTTGATGTTAGCCAATTTGGTTTCCCATTGATGGTTTCTGTGCTTTTGAAGAGCTTCTCGGACCTGCCTGTTTAGATTGTTCAATATTTTTTATCTTGTGGGGCTCTTGTATTGTGGTATCTCTTCCTGGCTCTATTTTTTGCTCTGATTTGATCCATGATTTCTTCAGGGATACGGTTGGTTGGATTGAAGACAGTGGATGGTCTGACTGATTCAATTGCTTTCTGAATTTGTATGGTTAAGTTATTTATTGCTATGTCAATCTCTTCCATTTTACTGATATTGGGCACTGGACCAATATGATCAGGAAGAACCTTGGCTAACTTGTCCCATGGTATGAATGTGTGCAGAGGAGAGAATTGATCTGATGAACCTAGATTAAGCACTATGGGACTGTGGTCAGAAGATAATTCGTTGACTGATTCTAATTTGAATTGGTATCTTAAATTTTTAAAGATGACAATGTCCAGCACATCCGAGCCACCTGAAGGGCTGAAATGGGTGGGCTCAGTGGGGCCGGCCACTACAACAGAGTTGAGCATTGCATAGTTGAAAAGTGTGTGGCCTTTGGTGTTAGTTGATGAGCTGTTCCAAGATGAGTGTTTTGAGTTGAAATCTCCTGCTATTATTATGGAGTCCAGATGAGTCCAGATCTGTTGTCAGCAGAGGAATGCTGGGAGGGTTATAAGCAGCATAGATCTTGAGACTCCCAGCATTGAAAGTATGTACCTCCAGCCAGGCCACCTCCAGGTTTACTGTTTCGGGCTTGTCTATTGTATTATGATTCAAATAACTCTTTATATATATGGCTCTGCTTCCACCTCTTGTGCCAATTCTGTCATTTCGGTACATAGTGTATCCACGGATTTTGGGATTATTAGCTGGTCTTAGGTGTGTTTCACCAATCAAGATGATATCAGCACTGAGACGAGTTGAAAATTCTTGAAGTTCCGAAATCTTGTTCATCAATCCATTTGCATTCCATGCTATTATCTTAAGAGCTTTTGGTTTGAATTATTATTCATGACAGATGGCTGTTATAATGTTTTGAGTGCTTTGCAGGAATCTCTTTCTGGACGATGTTGAGGGGCTTGTCTTGCTGAATTCTTGCAGCATAGTGGCAAGTGAGGCTGTTAAACGGATGGTATGTTGGAGCTTTCTAGCTCGAGAGATGTAGGAGGCTTAGTTCTTGCAGCCTCAGCATATGTTTTGGTCATGGTTATTCCTTCTTGTGAGGTAGAAGGCAAGGAGTTTCGGACTGGAAGACGATTTGTTTGGTTGCACCTTACCAGCCATTATGGATCAAATACGCATCCGCATAAGCTTCGTATCCATCACATATTTCAATGTAATATCAATGGTATTATAATTATAATAAACACTTCGCATCCATGATAACTTGAACGTCTATAGACGTCTTGGCCGGTAGGGTGGTTAAAACATTGTTACGTGGCGGAGCAAGATTGACTTTTGTTGGTCCTCGATTTTTTGGATTGGAAAGGCATCCCTTGTAGTTGGCGGGGTGAGGTCCTCTGCAGTTTGCACAGCATGCTGGAGTTGTGCGAGGTTTGGTGCAAGAGATGGTCTGGTGTTCCTCGCCACACTTCAACCACCTGAAGGCTGCCTTACATAATTTTTGGGCATGACCAAACCTTTGGCATCTATGACACTGACCTGCAGATGCTCTTTTCCTGAGAGGCTCAGTTGAAATTTTGAGACCGCATACTACAGTCAGTTCATAGATCTGCTTTTATGTGTTGATTATTTCAACCAAAGGCATTGGTCTGTTATCTGATCTGAGCATTCTGCTCACTTTAACTGGGGACAGGCCCTGTCTGGAGAGATCAGTGGACACATCTTCAGGAGTGATACCTTCAGCTATCCCACGTAGAACAACCTTCAGATTCTTTTCGCTGGGTAAAGTGAAGGTGTGATATGGGATGTTAGCTTGTCCATAAATCTGTTCATCCGTCTGTAATCCGAGACAGCAGTGGGTTGTATTTTAACTCCCTCATCTGAGTTTTTAGCCCATAAGAATGAGATGTTTTGTTCTCTTAGGGCTGATGAGACAGGGATCCATTTTTCTTATTCCTTAATATCAGTAGTGGTATCTTTTCTTTATGACTATTCCCTGTTGTTTTGGGTTCTTCTTCTTTATGACCTATTCCCTGTTGTTTTGGGTTCTTCCACATTGGTGGAGATTTTCCTCTTCCTTTTCACCAATTGGAACTCTGTATCTGTTTCCAAGATATGATAACTGCTGTCTTGTGATGTAGCATCTTGCATACTTGGGGAGTGTGCTAAATCTGATTGCGTCAGAGTTATGGGCTCTTCACTCATGTCAACCATATTATACTCTGAGACTGCTGTGTGTGTGTGTGTGGGGGGGAATATATCAAAGAGTTTGACTTTTCTTGGCCAATTATCACTCAGCAGCTTTCCTAGTCTGAGGAATTGCATGTATACTTCCTCGAATTTGGTCTCATTCAGAAGTTTTGCCATTTCAATAATTTGGAAATGTGTTAAGACACGGATGGAGAAAGAGTAGAGATTGCTCAGGTGTTCCGAGAAGGTAAAGATAATCCTGTGGACTTTTGAGGGTCTACTAGCAAATCCCGTAGACACACTAAGGTGTTTACCATCAATAAGATGTCACGATATGAAATACAACAATGGCGAAACTAGCAGCAATAGGCCTAGCGTATCGCCCTTGTAAATTCGATTGACTTACCTGGATGAACCAGTATGGAAAATAAAGTGCCTGTTTATGGCAGCAAGCAATTAACTGATATTAATAATGAATATGCATAAATCTCTAAAAACATATCAGTCAAATTCATTCACAGTTCACCATCAATAATACATGACACAAACACTAACACGCGAGCCGCCCTCACCGATTTAGAGCGTCAATAGTCATTAGTGTGTAAACATATGCGCTTTTGTACGGTTCATTTGAATTATTTTTTATAAATCGTTAAAATTTTTTTCTTAAAATTAGAAAAAATGAGTGTAAAACAAAAATGACTTTCATATAACGTGAGTTATAAATTAAATGTGATAAATTATGCAAAATAATATGGAAACAGAGCAGCAGAAAGACATTTTGGTCCACCACCAACAGAAAAAATGGTTCGTGAGTGGAGAAAACAAGAGGAACAATTAAAACTGCTATGTAAACACAAGAAAACATTTCGTTCGCACCTAGAAAAATGTCCAGAATTAGAAGTACAAATGAAGAATTGGGTAACAAATCATCGAAACATGGAAATATCTGTTACGAAAATGATAATTTTTGAAGCGAAACGATGGGCAACTGCTAATGAATTATGAAAAGACACGAGTTATGCATGTGTACAAAAACCACTCTAGCCCAAAAAATGCCGGCTGACTATGAAGTTAAAATTATAGAATTCCATAGATTTGTCATATCAGCGAGAAGGAAATTTAACTTCGAGCTTAATCAAATTGCGAACATGGATGAAGTGCCTCTAACTTTTGATGTTCCTTCAAATCGGACAGTAGATTAAAAAGGCACCAAATCAATAGTGATCAAAATAACAGGTCACGAAAAAATTCACTACACTGTAGTTTTAGCTTGTTGCGCGGATGGAACAAAACTACCCCCCCCACACACCCATGTTAATCTTCAAGAGAAAAACGTTACCAAGAGATGAAATTCCTCGTGGCATTATTATCCACGTTCAAGATAAAGGCTGGATGGACGAAACAGGAATGAAATTATGGATACAAAAGATATAGGCAAAACGTCCAGGTGCGTTGTTTAAAAAGCCTGCGATGTTAGTGTGGGATCAATTCAGAGTGCATAAAACAGAATCAACCAAGAAGCTTCTAAAAGAAATGAATACAGAATTAGCTGTCATTCCTGGAATCCTTACAAGTCAATTACAACTCTTGGATGGATCTATTAATAAACCATTCAAAAATTTTATGCGGGAAGAGTGGAACAAATGGATGACAAAGCTAAATCACGATGTTACAGCAACAGGACGTATGAAATGGCGAACAATTTCAGAAGTATGTACCTGGGTGAAAAATTCATGGGAAGCTGTGAAAGAAGAGAAGATTATAAAGTTATGAAATGCTTTTTAAGAAATGTGGGATAAGTAATGTGGGATGGATGGAACCGAAGATGACGCAATGTTTGAAGAGAGTGACAACAATAGTTCAGACGAAAGTAATACAAACGGTGACATTAACGAGATCATTGATAGTACCGAGAGTGAAGATGAACTGAATATTGCAAATACAAATGATCAAAAAAAAAGCAACTAACGCCTTTTATTCCCTAATAGGGAATAGGCGAGGCCTTTACACCCTATCTAGCTTTTGGAGACTGAGTGGGAAGTTCAATCTCCACCGGTAGCCAATCAAAGATAGCTGGCTCATGTCTATCACTAATTATAACAGCCACCGATGAAGAGGCTGGCAAACAAGTGCTGCCATCTCTTGGAACCTAACCCTAACAAGATAGGTCACTGTCTGAAATAATGTGGATACTACGGTCGATTTTCTTGAGTTTACGGGACGAAAAACCCGAGTTTCCGAGGAAAAACCCGCTTGCCTGTGCCAGAGATCGACTAACTCGGGAACCGGTCGAAGATAGGCTTAGAAAAAGTTCCTCCAGTCAGCGACTAGACTAGAACCTAGGTCTAACTTCAAGCGGCCAAGCGCAGAGGACGCAAGCGCCACTTCCACTGAGCTACACAGGCCTTTAATGATTGTAACAATAAATAAAAATTAAGTAAGAATTCGTAAATATCTTTATATAATAAAATGTTTTTTTTCTAAAAATCGTCTCATAAATTTGGGGTGCGTCTTATCGTCCGTAAAATACGGTAGTTTCTAAATTTAAAGCAGTGACGAGCAATTAAATAGTAAATCAAATACTCGGTAATTGATAAATTAATACTTTCTTTGATAAGAAAGTATTAATTTATTTTCCATTATTTAGGTATATTTTAATTTTTTAACCTGTACAAATAAATCCACATGAAAAATAAACATTCATAAAATAGATTTTTGATTAAAATATACTAATTCTGCTGTACAAAACGAACACCGTGGACCGCACAAAAAAAAAAAAAAACTGAGCGGGCCACATGCAGCCTGCAGACCATTGGTTGCTCATCACTGTGTGCAACTCCCTAAATTTTTTTAACAAATATAATTTAAAAAATGGCTCTTCACTCCAAAAAGGTTGCTGACCGCTGCCCTAGCCAGACGTTATAGGAGACACGATCGCTATACCCAAGCAGAGAGTTTCTGCTCTCTTAAGGTTTCTTCCGTGTCTAGATCCCGGTGGGGGGGGGTGGCTTAAGATTTAGGAGGATTTGCCATGAAAGAGCAACTTGAGCCTCCAGAGAAAATATTTCCCAGCGTGGTCATGTGGGGTTTTGTCGGTTGATGCTTTTCCTTGGAATGTCAGAGGTTCTGCTCAGTGGCAGGGTGAGCCTGTCACTGAGTGCAACCAATGCTGAGTCAGATGATTTTTCGGTCACTTATAGGCAGTGGTCCGGGGGAATCGCCTAATTTTTAGAGAGGACTTCGCTTAAGTATCTACCTGGTCTCTGACGAAAACCAACCAGTTTTAAACAGCTGTCAGGCCAGTGAAACCTTATCAAAATGGAGGCGAATAGGAGGCGAATATACTTAATCTCAGGCATAGTGATCTTCTCTCCTATAAGTTCCGGTTAGGGCAACTCGTAGGGATGTATTCTAGCTCGCCTCTTCTTGATGCACCCTGGATAATGCTAAATGAGCTAGAGCATCATCCAGGGTTCTCCTGGCTATTAACTACATGCAGCCAGGAGAACCCTGGATAATGCTCTAGCTCATTTAGAACCAACTGACTAGAAATCTTGGACCCCAAGTGCGAATCTGTCATCTTAACATCGAAGGAATTAGCAAAGCAAAATGTGAATACCTTTCAAAATTCCTTTTTGACCAAAATAAAGCATTCTACTCCTCTGGGAAATACATGCTACTACTGAAGAAGACTTGTATAGAAGCAGGAGAATATACGGCTACTAGCTTGTAGGAGCAACTTACCACCATGCATATGGCATAGCGACATATGCCCACAAGAACAACATTGAGCAGATTGAACTTGTTACTGCATCAAGTGATGATGATATCAGCTTGATCGTAACGAAGTTGGGCAAACTTACTAATGTCTACAAACCACCAAAAGTCCAATGGCCTCAAAAAGTCCTCCCTCTTTTGAGCCACCCAACTATATATGGAGGAGACTTAAATAGCCACCATGAATTATGGAAGTGTGCTCAGAATGATGAATGTGGCATGGCCCTCGCCGACTGGTCGGAGACCTCCAATATCTACTTGGTCTTTGACGATAAAGAATGTGACACCTTCAGATCAGCAGCATGGAGAAGAGATTATAATCCTGACCTCTACTTCGTCACCTCTAACAACATGAATGAACCTCTACCTGCTCAAAGAAGAGTTCTCGTGACTTCCCTCACTGAGAACTCTTCTTTGAGCAGAATTCTCGGTGACTTCCCTCACAGCCAACACCGAATGGTCCTCCTTGAAGTGGGCATAAAAATACCTCTTGTCCGATCAATTCCTCGCCCGAGATGGAACCTTCGAAGAGCCGACTGGGGAAAATATGCCATTGACCATTGACTTTGACAAGTGTGTTCGATTCATTCCTCCTGTACCCAATAACTACAATTGATTTGTAGGAACTGTCATCTCTACAGCTAAAAAGCATATCCCCAGGGGGGTACAGAAAGGAGTATATCCCTGGATGGAACGAACAGCTCTACGAGAAATTTACGGAGAGTGGTGATTTGGAAATCGCAGAAGATCTCCTCCACGACTTGGACGCAGAAAGACAACAACGCTGGATCGAAACAGTTGAGGGACTGCACCTCAGGCACTCCAGAAGGAAGGTGTGGAGTGTATTACGAAAGTTAGGAGACGCTACAACGATGACTACTAAAAAGACAGATGTCACACCAAACCAAGTTGCTAACCACATTACTAGAATCTCGAGATGCCAACGTGACCATACCATTAAATTTTAAAGAGAAGCCAGAGACCTGAAGGCAAAACGACAAGACGAATCAGAATATGAAAGCCCCTTCAGTGATGAGGAAATCAGCAATGCATTAGCTGATACAAATACAAGAAAGGCCCGGGGTTTGACGGATTTCACCAGGAATTTCTTATTCATGCTGGCAAAAATTCCAAAAAATGGCTCTCCCGTTTCTTCTAGGAAATAGTGCACACCAGCATGTTGCTAAAGGAATTTAAGAGAGCTAAGATCACAGCCCTTCCCAAACCCGGAAAATCAACTGACAACCCACAAAACTATCGTCCAATCGCACTAGTAAGCTGCACATTTAAAATACTGGAAAGACTACTGTACAACCGCATAAGCAACACAATCCTTGAACTAGTTCCGATAGAACAGGTAGGCTTTAGACTCAATCTCAGCTGTTGTGACCAGGTTCTGGCGCTGACATCATACATTGAAGCGGGCTTTCAACAAAATATAAAAACTTCTGTAGTTTTCCTTGATTTAACTGCCGCACACGACACCGTCTGGAGAGAGGGCGTGCTGTATAAACTAATGAAAGTACTACCGTGCCGAAGAACAATACAGCTTGTTAATAATATGTTCAGCAATAGATATTTCTGTGTTGTCCTTGGAGAAAATATCAGTAATCAGAAGAAACTCAACAACGGCCTATCACAAGGCTCAGTACTGTCCCCTCTCTTATTTAACCCATTTCCTGCCAGATTTTTTTTAAAATTATTTTCTTGAACGAAGTAATGTTTTTGCATGTAAGGAAACATAAGATATCTAATTTTATAATATAGAAAGCAAAATTCCCCATTTGGGGATCACGGTACATGATATGTAAATAATTATATCATTATTTTATAAATGCCTTTGAACAACAGTCTACGTGTAACCCGACATCACACTTTACACATTGTTTCCTAACAATTTTCTTACAGACCGCACATTTTCTTTGTTTTTCATCTAATGTTCTCTCTAAATAATGCCCTGCAGGATTTTTATCTTCTTGTATACGCTTCTGTGAATTCACACTGTAGGATGGCCTCCCACTATTTCTGGGATCAGATTGAAAGTGCATATTTAAGTAGGACTTTGCAACCATTCTTCTGAAATCCAATAGTGGCATTTTTCCATTAGCACTCCAGTATATGACATAAGCATTGACTATAGCCATATTCACTGCATTAGTGAAAATTGGAAAATACCATTTCTTGCCTCTAATTTTTATTCGATACTTTTGTATATTCCAGTCAAGCTTATCAACATCGCCCATCTACTTATTGTAATTTGCATTATCACAAGGCTGCGGAATTATGACTTGTTTCTTCTCAGCTCTAGACCATCTTGACACTCGTCCCAAAGGTAGAACTTCCAACTGATTTGATAAAATTTTAGCAGTGTTGTTATCTTTCCAAACAAGACCAAATATTTCATTTCTTTTGTCAAACCTACAATCAAAAGACTCACGGAATTCTTTTTTCATTTCCATGTCCGTTTTTAATGGGCATTTATTCATCCTATTATACTCACTGTTCCTGTCGCAGGTATATTTTTCTCTTTTAAATTTTTTATCAAATAAAAACTTGAAAAAGTTATCGAAGTAAAAGCAATGTTCTTCTGGTTTGTCTATAGTTGCCACCTTATTCAATAGCGGCAACTATAGTCATACCTAACCCATTCGTATCTGTTTCAGAATTACTTAGTTTGCCTTCATAGATTTCCGCGTTATAGCAATACCCGGTTTCCGCGCAACACATAACCCATTGCTTGAAACCGAAACAAATGAGCTTGCCCCTAATAAATTGCTTTAGATAAGTGAGCATAATAACGCACCATTTGTTCATCAATACTAATATTATGGGAAATGCTCCAAATTGCATGAAATTCTTATTCAGCTCATCAACAATTGGTCGAATTTTGAATAATTTGTCCCTGTTTCCATTTATTATTGGTATATCTGTATTGTCACTAAAATGCAGGTTTCACTTTATTTCAATGTACCGATTTTTCGGCATACATTTTCGTACAATTCCTATATTTATGTCTTCTTCTTCTGACCAATACATCTGCTCTTGGGGTAGAGAGTGATATCCAGTTAAAAGTAATATTCCCAAGAATTTCTCGAAGCAGTCTGCCGAGAAGCTAAATTGGTGACGATTATTTGAGCTGCATAAGATATACTATGTTGTACGATACGGTCTACTAGATTATCTCTAAAGAACATTTCAAAAATTTCTACTGGGGTTTTATCTTTTACTCTTCCTATCATGTATATTTTATGTTGCTTGCATTCTTCTTCACCATCAGTAGAAATATTGAATGATGCGCTTTCTCGATTCTAATCCGATATCGATTTTTCCTTTTTAGGTTTCTTATTTCTTGGAACTATACTCTCTTCATTACATTTGCGCCATGAATTTCTATTGAACCTGGAACGTCATTTGGAACGGTATCTTCAAGAATATTGTCATCAATATCTTCCAAATCTGAAACATCATCCACTCTATCCGGTGGTAGTTCCACTATATCAATAGTACCATAAAGGTCTTCATAATCTGTCAAATCAAGTCATTGTCCCAATGTTCTCTTAGCGTTTTTTTGTATTCATGATTATGCTGAAAATAAATTGAATAACTATATAAATATTCTTAAGAGTAATAATTGTCATAGAAGTAATAAAAAATCACAATCTCGGTATTCATAAGATAATATTTGATATAAGTTGAAATGGTAAATCATTTTACATTACACTATCCGTGGGCCCCAAACGGGAATAATCATATTTTTCAGCTTATCAAGTAATGAAATTTGAAACTTACTCATTTTTCGTACTATGTTATTCAGAAACATATGCACAAACCTCCATAATGGAAAATTATTTATTTCGACATAAAATATGAGATTTTCAATTATCGAATATGCATATGTGAAAAAAGCATCACTTACCGGCAAAACTTTGAATCGATATTATTTGTTACACGTATTTTTTAATCAAACTAAAAACTTTCACTACATGCATTGAGAGCAGACTTTGATGTACACATATAACCTTAAAAATACTCAAAAAATTTAAAATTAGTGGTTCTAACATAAAAATTATTGCTGATCTCCAAATGATAATCATGGAAGTTAATGGGTTAACCTATACATACTCACCTGCCAGATACAACATCTAGAAAATTCTGCTATGCAGATAAAAGAGCGTTAGCCACCAGAAATAGAGAACTAAGACGGACGGGAGAAACTCTCACAAATGACCTTGCTGCTATGCATAACTACTTTAAAAAATGGAGACTGCAACCAAGCCAAAGTAAAACTGAAGTGTCAACACTCCATCTCAGCAATAAACTGGCACATGACAAGCGGAACATCCGATTTGGAAACTCAGTTCTACACCATAACAAATATCCTAAATACCTAGGAGTTACACTTGATCGCACCTTATCATATAAGAAACATGCCGAAAACACAGCTGGAAAAATTAGAACTAGAAACAACATCATCCAGAAATTATATGGCACTTCTTGGGGTGCAGCAGCAACCACATTAAGAACATCCGCACTCGGATTGGTTTTTTCCGATGGCAGAGTACTGTGCTCCTGTTTGGCTCAACAGCTGCCATACCAAACTAATCGATCGCCAGCTTAACACCACAATGCGACTTACCACTGGAACCATAAAAACAATCCCTATTTACTGGCTCCCAATGCTGAGTAACATAGTACCACTAAACCTACGAAGACATGATGCTCTACTACGTAAATATGATAAAAAATACTCAGAAATACTGAATTGCCTATACACAATGACATACTAGAGCTACAGCTCAACAGATTGAAATCAAGAATGCCCGCTATCTGTGAAGCTAAACACCTGAGAACGACCAACCAAAGACTAATGGAAGCGAATGTGGAGCATAAATAGCAATGCTCAACTCCAAACTTGGTTTAATAGGCATCATCTCAACATCCCGGGTATGGTACTGAGCCGAAAGACATGGACAACGCTTAACAGGATTCGCACCGGTGCATGATGCAGTGTTGCTTTAACATAAAAGAGAGGGTTACATTTTGGCAGAGTTGAGATTACCCAGCGGATCAGTAGAGTGTCGTTACACTCTTCCACTATATAGACTGTCATTGACATTTTTGATACATAAAACTAAACTACAACCTTTATAGTTGACCAATATTATGCACAAAAAATACAACTAATTATAGTATAAAGCAATCAATGTGCAATTGGCTGTACACCTTAATGAAAAAGTGTACAATGTGTTTTTCATTCGCTTATGTATATCTATTTTATCCTTTCGAGTTCTACAAAAAGTCGTGTATGGGTTTGTTTATGTATTTATTTATGGTGGGTCCTTTATTTCTATGATTTGCAGTTATTCTTCGAATTCTGAGATGAGACCTATTTTCCGCCATTGGTGTTTTATTATTTTGTTTCTGTTTATGGTATCGGTGATTGTTTCTTTTAATGTGTTGTTTATTTTCCTGAGTATGTCTGGTCCTATATCCCTTCCTTAGATTTTGTTGAATCTGCATGTCCAAATCGAGTACATTGTTGTTATGATGATAGTTGTGTTAATGTTACCTTCGTTGAACCAGTATAATGTGTGTTCTGTTAAGGGTTCTTTGTGTTTTATGAATGTTTGAACCGTGTTCCATATTTGGGAGGTGTGAGGGCAGTACATCATTAAGTGGTAACGTGTTTCTGGTTGGGGGAAAAATGACATCTGGTGGGGCCTTGAAGTGTAATCCCTTTTGCTGTGCACCATATTTTTGTGGGTAAACAAGCGTGGTGTACTTTGTAGTAGAAGGTTTTTAATTTTGGATTTATGAGCAGATTGAAAGCTTTTTTTAGGGCGCTTGATAGTCTTAATGTTCCTCTTTCAATCTCCCGGTATTGTGGTGGTGGTATAACTGTGTGCGTGAGTTTGATCTGTGCTGCTTTAGGTCTCATCTCCAAGAATTCGTTTATTCCTGTATATATTGATAAAGTTGTAGCCTTCCGCAATCTCGTGGAACATTCTTGGTGTTTTGCCACTCGAATGCGGAAAGGAGCATATTACTTTGTAGGGCATTATCTTCTGCATATAATATATTATATATAGGCTCCACGCTTTCTCCTCTGTGTAAGCTCTCTCTATGATTTTTGCTCTCGCGCTTAGAGTTTTTAGGTGTACGTTTATTAAGCCGAGTCCTCCCGCCTCAATTTCATGGAATATTGTAGATCTTCTGATGGGTTCGTAGTTGGAACCTCCAGATGAATTTTTCGCACTCTCTGTGTATTCTATCTACTTCTTGACCGTTGTAATTAGTATTGTTCATGAGGTACCATATCTTAGACAGTAAGTATCGATTGCATATTTTAGCTTTACTTGTTAGGGATAGTTGTCGGTGTGTCATCTGTGTAATTTTCTTGGTTATTTTTGTATGTGCAAGCTCCCATTGTGTGTTGTGTTGTATTTGTTCCCCTATGACGATCCCTAGAAGTGGTAGGTATTTGTTTATTTTTATGTCGTTCGGCATGGTAGGCCTTTTTACCCACCTGCCGACGAACATCGCATGGCATTTGTGCAGGTTTACTTTGAGCGCTGACGCTTTTTCAAATTTTTTGAGTATGTTGAATGTGAGTGTGAAGGACTCGGCTGTAGTTGCAGATAATGTTACATCGTCAGTATATGCGAGCACTTTTCTTTTTCCTTCACCTCCTGTGGGAATGCTCGCAATGCCGGGATTTTTTGAAATTTCTTGTATTACCGGCTCTAAGGCAAGAGCAAAGAGGATCATAGAGAGACTGTCTCCTTGTCTGATCGAGCATTTAATTTTGACCGGTGCAGACAGTTTCTTGTTTATTATTAGGCGCGACTCTGCTATATTTGAAATCAGATTCTGAAAATTTCCCCAAACCTTGCGGCTTTGATGATTTCATTTAGGTAACGATGACTGACTGAGTCAAAGGCCTTTTCAATGTCGAGACCTACCAGTAAGCATGGTTGTTGTGTTGCCTGGTAGTGTTCGTATATACATCGATATACATCGAACTTGCAGGATATTGTCCTCTATTTTTCGGTCTTTTATTCCGCAGGTTTGGGATTTTGATATGATCTGGGTTGTGTTTCTGTAGTTTTGTTTTGATACAGAGTGTGATTCTTCTCCATTGTGTCTCTTCGTTTTTTGTTGTGTCTTTCTTTTTTTGGCATTAATGCGATGTAGCCGAGGTTGAAATGTTCTGGAGTGCTCTCCGAATTGTGTATTTCGGATAGCATTTTCATAAACACTGTCTCAAGCAGGGGGTAGTACGCTTTGTAAAACTCCGCGGTGAGGCCGTCGGATCCTGGGGATTTGTGTAGTGATAGATATTTTATAATTTTTTTTCATTCGGTTGGTGTGATTGGTGAGTCAGTGTCTTCTGCTTCCTTGTCTGTGAGTGTTGGTAGTTGTTTCAAGAAGTTTTCTGTTTCTGTTTCGTCATTTTCTTTTTCAGAGAACGTATTGTACTGTGAGTGGAAGAATCCGAGGAGATTTGCGCCCTCGATTTCTATCCCCTCGTGTTTTATTTTATTAAAAGTCGCTTTCTTTTTTTTTTTTTTTTTGTTGTTGTTGTTCAAAAAGCCACGCAGTTTTGGTCCTTCCTTCATCTTGTTCCATTTGTTCGCACTAAAATCATTGATTTGATTTTAGCGCGAATCCAGGCCCCCTTCAGCCTCTTTTATTTTAATTTGTGTTAGTTTTGCTTTGAGTGTGTTGATGGATATTTTATTTTCTGTGAGTGTTCTGTCTGTGTTGTACTTCTGCATTAATTATTTACTTATGTTTAGTTTTTCTTTGTTTGTGTTGTATTTTTTGTGTTTCTCAATTTTGATGGCGGATTTTTTTACTTGTATTTTAAATTTGTTCCATGCCTCCATTGCTTTTGTTATTTTTTTTATATTGTCTAGTATTTGTTTAATTTCCGATGTAAATTGATCTGTGTTAATAATGCTGTTATTTAGTTTCCTTAGTGGGTAGTTTCTGTTAGTGTGTGTGTGTTGCTGTCTAAGGTCTCGAGGGACAGTTTAGCCTTGACCAAGTGGTGGTCACTAAAAGTTAGTGGTGCATGGCAAACTTCCTTAACAGTGGACTTTAGATGCTGGCTTATGTATTTTCTGTCTAGCCGTGTTGGTGGGGGAAAAGTGTGTATACTCCCTCTGTAGGATATAGTATGGGAAATGTGTCCTTTATATTACATCGTTGTATTATGTGTGTGTGAAGTTGTTCTTTGTTGAAGTGTTTTTAATTTCCCTGTCCATATTGTTGTTTTCAGTAAAGTTCATGTCCCCGGCTGCTATGATATTTTTATGTTTAGCATTTTATTTTCAAGTGTTTCCCAGAAGTGTTTTTTGTTGTTGTGATCAGTAGGGCCGTAGATGTTGATTAACGACACTATTTGATCTTCCCAGACCACTTCATCCTCGAGGGCTCTGTGTTCTATTATGGTGCTGGGGGATATTATTTGTATGTTGCTTTTTTTTCTTATGAGTGTTGATAAACCTGCAATGCCATTACCTTGTGCTGGCTCGCCAACGATGTAGTAATGACACTGCAGATTTCTATGAAATTTTTTTTCTGGTTCTGAGTCTGTGTTTAGTTTTGTGTCTTGTAGCATTACAATGTCTGTGTGGTTCTGATGTGTCATGTTTCTTAATAATTTCTGTGACTGCTAGCTGTTTAGCCCATTGCAATTAATGCTCACTATATTAATTGATTTTTTCATAATTTCTGAAATCGGCAGATCTTTCCTCTCTAAGTTCTTACTTTATCTTTATCTCTTTTTGCTTTTACATTAGGCGTAAATTTAATTTTGTTCCTGCTAACTGGGGTGAAAGCAGTTAGGCTTTTTTATTTTCCCCCAGATTTTCCGGACTTGTGAGCTCCTCTTTATCATTCTTCTTGACAAGTTCTTTTTTTTTCTGCGATGTCTTCTCTACAGTTTTGTTCCTGAGAGGATGCACAATATGTTTCCTCTTCTAGCAGTTCATCTTCATCCTTTCTGGCTTTTTTTTTCTTCTGTAATGTCCTCTCTACATATATTTTCTTCAGAGGTTACACGTGGTATTCCCTCTCCTTGCTGCTTATTTGGTGGTATTTTTTTGCTAATATCTTCGGATGTATTTTCTTCGTTTACTTTTTTCAGTTGCATGTCTTCTAAGTTGTTCTCTTGAACATCGTCTGCTTTTTCCAGCTCATTTTGTATACTTGGCTGGTCTACTGCCGTTCGTTTGGCTAACATCGATGCGTATGTCTGCCCAGGACATTCTTTCATGTTATGGCCAATTCGATTACACTGCTCGCATTTCGGAGCAGTGCATACTTTTCTTAAGTGGCCAATCTTCCTGCAGAGAAAGCATGCAGGAGGCGTCCTGGGATGATTACTATTCCCGTCATTTTTTGAACTTTTATGACATACGGTATTTCTTCAGTTTTGGTACCTTCGTTAGTAGTAGCCCAGGCGCTTTGAAACAGATCAAAATCAAGATAAATAAGGAATCGTGACATGATTGGTTGATAAGATGACGTCATTATGGGCGTGACGTCATCAGATTGGAATGTTAGGAATTTCCCTGGCGGGAGGGGAATATGTGTCAGTGACGTGATTTCTTGTTTTGGTTTGCGTATGGAATTATGGGTGATGGTAGAGATAAGGATTCGTGTTGTGATTGGTGGGACACTTTGAACCAGATCAAGATCAAGATAAGATAAGGAATCGTGACGTGGGTGTGTGTTGTTATGAGATGTAGATAAGTGACGTCATTTGTTAGTTGGACGTTGTTGTTTTGAATGGAAAGAGGATATATATTAGTGTGTAAGGAATCGTGTCGTGATTGGTGGGACACTTCTGACCAGATCAAAATCAAGATAAGATAAGGAATCGTGACGTGAATGTTTGTTGTTATAGAGTTTGGAATGTTTGGAAATTCGCTGGGGCCCTCGGGTGTCAGGGACATCACGTGGTGTGTTTGGTGATATTTAGAGATAAGAATCATGACGTTATGTGTTTGGAAATTTCTGGGGAGCATATGTCTCTCTGTGATATCACATGGTGTTTTGGTTTGGGTATGGAATTGTGGGCGATGTTTTTGAGATAAGATATCTTGGAATAAGATATATAAGATATCTTCATAGCTCATCCGTATTTTCTTCTATATTCATATTATAATTCAAGTTCATATTTTATTCATAATTCACGTGAATATTTTGATTTGTCTAAAATTAAGATGTTAAAGTTCAATAAATAAATTAATAAACAAATCGTGTAGGAATTCACGGTGATTTCAAAAGTGATCTTACTTAAACATACATAAACACATCAACGACACTGTTATATATTTATTTCACAGATATTATTTATGATGCAATATGCAGAAATAGGAATTTACAGATATCACCAATGCATATGGTGTTTTTCTTGCCATAACATTTCTTTGATGAGGCATGTTTGATTGTCTGATTTTGATACTACTTCCCAGATGATTATGGCAATTTCTGCGGTCACTAATATTAGCAGTACTGCTATAAAAGCAAGTATTTGCCACTTTTGCGATGGCTCTTGATTTTCACCTGCAAAGAAAAATAAAATCATTGATAGTAATGGAAAAATTAGCAGATTACTATAATCCTAATATAGTATCTAGTTTTGGAAGTATCAAAGCTTTATAGAAACATACAAATTTGCCACATGAAACCGTGAAAAGTTGGTTAGCAACACAACCTACGTATGTGAGACATAAACCCATTAGAAGAAAGTTTAAATGCAATCAAATCAAAGTCCCAACACTTTTACACACTTTTCAACGTGATTTGGCAGATATGTCATCCCCTGCAAAAGAGAATGGGGGTGTGTGTTTCCTTCTTGTATGCATTTGCGTGGGTTCGAACCCTGAAGAAAAAATCAGCAGACGCTGTTGTTAATGCTTTCGAGTCTATTTTTAGAGGAAGTGCCATGTTACATAAACATTAATCAAGGAAAAGAGTTTTGCAACAAGAAAGTTCGTGCATTGTTTAAGAACCATAATATTCATTTCTTTCTACACGACCAGGAGCGAAATGAAAGCACCTATTGCAGAAAGATTTATCAGAACGTTGAAAACAAAGATCTACAAGTGGGTGACGTATACTAAAAGTTATACGAATGTTTTGCCGACCCTTGTACATACTTATAACCTCACACCACACCGCACTATCGGTATGGCTCCTTCGCAAGTTAACCTTCACAACGAGGATCGTGTTTGGAAATATTTGTACGGATCCCAAGAGGAGACTACCAAACCAAAATTTCAAGTAGGTGATAGTGTGGTTTTAAGTGATGATACCTACAAATTTAGAAAAGGGTATTGGGGTAACTGGACACGAGAATTGTTCACTATTGCTCAGGTTATTAATAGAAACCCTGTAGTATATGTATATAGAGTTCGCAGTCGGGACGAAGAGATAGTGGAGAGAACTTTCTATGAACCTCAGCTGCAAAAGGCTAATATACTTCCGGAAGACGTGCATATCTAATCGAACAAGTACTTAAGCACCGCAAACAGAAAGGAAAGCTTCAGTATTTTGTTAAGTGGCTCGGTTATCCCTCATCGTATAATTCTTGGGTTCGTAGCGAAGATGTTATACTTAACCCTTCCCAGTAATGCCAGTATGAAAATGTTTCCTACAAACACGCAAACGAAATTTCAAGTAGAATTACTACACGAGATCAGACTTAAAGGTAAATGGGAAGTTGCTCTTGCCGAAATTCATCTTCCGGGAGAATTTAATAGCATCGATTCCGGATACGATGAGTTTCATATGATACGTGCAATTGGAGGAGGAGTCAACAATATCGACAACAATAACATCACAGGAAATAAAGTTTTCGAAAAGTCTAAAGAAGGATTTTACAAAGTGTACAAGATTCCCCATGGCAGTTACAATTCACCCTCTGAACTTCTTCAAGCAGTGTTTGATGTGAGTTCTGTGATTACTGGAAAAAAGAACCCAAACAACAACACTATTTCTCTGACAGTCCCAAAAGATTATAATCTGTTGTTTCCCAAGGAGAACTCTGGTTTGGGCCTTCTACTGGGTTTTAATCAGATTGGTGTTAAACTGAAAGGTACAATCACAGGGAAATATCCAATTGATATAAAAAGGAGTGTAGCCGCATATTTTGTTTATTCTAATTTAATCCAAGAACAGATAGTTGGTGATACATGTGCACCATTGTTACGAGTTGTTCAGTGCAGCACCAAGTGTTCCTTCGTTTTTGTTCAACCTGATTATTATCCGTTACGAAAACAAACATTTCAGTCAATTAGCATTGAAATTCGTTCTGACAGCGGCGAGTTGTTTCACTTTCGTGGCGGCAAGACAATAGTTAAATTACAGTTCCGACAAGTGAAGGATGACTGATTATCTCAGATATTACACATTGCAGACAGGTGGGGCTCAAATGTTTACGGGGCCCCCAATACAGCGTGGGTACGGATTAGGTAGCATTTTCAGAAGTGCCTTCTCCTTTCTAAGTCCACTTTTAAAACCTGCAGCTCAATTTGTCGGTCGTCAAGCCTTACAAGCTGGAAGGGGGTACCTGTACTTCGAGCCTTTATAAACAGAGCATCAGAAGCTGGGAAAACCATTGCTGAAAATGCTCAGAGTCGATTACTTCAGAGAGTTCAAGGAAGCAAGAAGAAAAAAAAACGAATACAAAAAAGTGCAAGCGAGATGACATCTTTTGCTGAGGATATGATGTCAGAGTTAGATCTTTTTTCACACCCTCGTGTCAACATGTGTGTGGAAAGAAGTTCTAATGTCACTTACCAACCAATAATCCAGTACTGACAGTGGAGGTCCTGTGGAGTTTTGCATACCAGGTACATCTGAAGAATATTTGGATTTGTGAAAATCATACCTACGTGTTCGTGTGCACATCACTGACAATGATAATAAAGCTATCGAAGATTCTTCAGTTGGTGTTGTGAATAATTTTTTCCATTCCCTGTTCAGTCAAATTGACTTTTTTTCTCCAAGATAAACTAGTGAATGTGAATGTGGCATCAGACGTATCCTTATAGGGCTTATATTGAAAACCTAATAAATTATGACAGAGATGCTAAAAACAGTCAGCTGACAAATGAATTATTTGTTAAAGATGATGTGGCTAATGTTAGTGATATGTTTACCAAAAGTGAATGTGGGATGCGTAGACGACAAGCTCGAATTAACCAATCGAAAAGTGTCGAGATGCTTGGGCGAATACACGCTGACATCATGCATGAAGACCCGTACGTGATCAACAACGTTACTGTTCGTGTTCGTATGGTTCGCAGTCCTCCCGAATTTTGTTTACTGACTGCAAATGCTGATTCTAAGACTAAAGTGCAAATTGAAGAGGCCACACTTTTTGTCCGCAAAGTCAAAATAAATTCAAAGATTCAACTGGCTCACCTGTCTGTGTTAGACAAGTCAAACATGGTATATCCCATCAATCGTGTGCAAGTGTCTTATTTTTCGATTCCCAAGGGTATGTCAGATGCCACACGATATAATCTGTATCTAGGTGAAATACCATCTAGATTAATTATTGGACTGGTCGCTAGTGATGGATTTAATGGCACTTTCAACAGAAATCCATTTAATTTTCATCATTTCAATCTGAATTTTCTTGTAGTGACCGCTGACGGTATTCAGTATCCCTCACAACCTTTGACTCCGAACTTCAAAGAAAGGCATTACAGCAGATGTTATATGTCACTGTTCACATCACTAGGCAAATGGAACAGAGACTGTGGTAATGACATTTCTTATGAAGAATACGTAAAGGGAAACGTTCTCTATGGATTTGACTTATCGCCAGATCAAAATGTCGTTGCCCCCCATATCAGCCTGTTAAGTGTGCGACTCGAAGTTAAATTTGCTCAACCTCTTCCTGAAAACATCACAGTGGTTCTTTATGCAGAATTTGAGTGTACGTTATCCGTAACAAAGGATCGTTCTGTGTTACTGGACTATGAACACTGAACAATTAGTAAGCATACTAGAGTTAGAACCCACCACAAGAAAAGTGGGTTTAGGAGTTTGTGCTAGTGATGAATTGCCAAAACATCCGATCAGAAAACAACAGTCGATGTTCGTCGTGAACACAGATCCGACCTGGTTGCCAGGGCAACACTGGCAAGCTATCTATATTAAAGACAAACATGGTGATTTTTTTTCGATAGCTTCGGTCGTCCACCCGAAAACGATATTGTTAACTTTCTGAATATTAACACTAATAAATGGCATTATAATTCTGTAGCTGTACAAGCTATGGAATCTGTCGCGTGTTTGCATTGTGTATATTTTTAAATATTGAGATGTCGTGGTCTTTCTATGCAAAATATTATTACCAAATGTTATTCTAAAGATTTGTGGTTAAATGATATTGTAGCAACTAATGCTGTTACAGATCATTTACTGAAAATAAAAAAATAATTAAAAAAAATTTTTTTTCAACTTTCCATTTTTTCCACACCAGTTTCTTATTCCCACGCAGCTTTCGGGGAGATAAAGAGATGAATTTGGTACCCCTTCTTCGAGCTCTCTTGCGGGGAGGGATTGGAGTGGAAGCATTTTCCTCACAGGGACTGGCTCATGTTGATGGTTGATGGGAATGGTTCTGGGTATTCGGTTTGTTCAGTGAAGGTTCTGGATGTGGCAGTCTATGTTCCTGTTGCTCTCCTTCTGTGTGAGCCAATTGGTTTTTCAAACCTAAATACTTTTGCAGAACATTTAAATATTCTTTTACTTTTTCATCTGCATGTTTATTTCTTATTTTTAAAATGGCACTCATTTCATCATCGAGTGTGTATAGTTCACGCTCCTCTGGTGATTGGAGAAGCGTAAATTTTTTAAACATATTCATTTTCTAATAAGTGAACTCAATAAAGGAACAATGATACTGCCTAATGATGGGAACAGTGCTCCCCCGTGCTGTAAAACCAGTTTTCTTCTGGTAATGAAGGGAAGCGATTTGTTACTTAGTGCTCTTATAATTTTTTTTTTCCTTCGTAGGCGTGACTTCTGATTATGCTTTAGTGGAATATTTCCACACAAAACATTTTTGCAGATTTCACAGACTGTGGTGATTCGGCTGGAAGTGTAGTGTAGTGTTTTAAAGCATCATTTGGTTGTTTGGCAGAGGAATGAGATAAGTACTTGATGAGATATTCATAGCGTTTGAGTCTATCAGCCATTCAGGGATAATACTGTATTGGGTTCTTCTCCTGGCAAAATCCGTGACCTTAAGCGTAAAATATCAGGTGTTTCCTGTCTAAAGTCTAAAACTAAATATGAGTGGGGTTCCCGTGTTGCATCTTTATAAATCTGAACTAACACGTTCGTTTGTCCTGGAAATACTTGGGAAGCTAAATGAGAAAACTGTAAAGAGTCTCGGGGATTTTTAAAAGCAATAACATAATGACTATTAAGAGATATTGTACGAAAATGTGTACCTTTACAGAATAAATTTTGTGTCAGTAGGATGACACTGAAGTTACGGTGATGTGAACCTTTAATGAAAACATCAGCTATTTCCGTGCTGTCTTTAGCCTGGTGAACCAAATCATCGATTATGAGTAAATTTCTCACATTAGAATCAAATTCAGGTAACTTCAAACCTTTCACGAATTCTATATTGGTAATTTTTTTAAATTTATCTTGATTTCCACTGTAACAGTAAACGATTCGCTCCGGTGGTGGTTTGATTAGTTGATTACAATGTTCTATGAGAGACAACACGAATGTTGTTTTTCCTGACTGAGTAGCTCCCGAAATAATGCATGTAAATGGATGCATGAACATATCGAAAATGATAACATAATTAGACTGTGATTATTTTTATATAATCAGAGATCATGTAAAAACAAATAGATACTTGCTTTTAATATCAAAAAATCTCCCTGTCAACATTTTTTTTTTACTTTATTATTATTATTTTTTTTATCACAGTCACCATGTAATCATGCCTAGACGAATTTTTCTTTTTTAATTCTAAGAAAGAAAGAAAAAAAAGAAGCTATTGTGGAATAATAGTAGCAACAACAGTGATGTGAAGGGCGACACTGCAAATTATCGTGTTGGGAAACAACCATGAATTTTTACCTACCAGGTAGAATGTTGTTTAGTTTTCTGTCCCACAGATGGCATCTTTTGCTTATGGGGTATGTGAGTGTAAGGAATTATCCTTTAAAATACCCACAGGGAAAAGTGCATGCGTCTGTCGACACTATGCGCTTCGCAAAAGTGTATCCAAATTTTTTTGTTACGGAGGTCATTTTGAGTTGACAGCTCCATTTGTCTCTATGGACAGAAAATGGTACAGGAATTTGGATGTTTTGTGGCTCACCCCCTTACTGCTGCTATCATAGATTCCAGATTAATCTCAGTGGCCGCGCGAGAATTTAAAGTAATGCCTTTGCATTTGGTCACAATCTTAACCCCCCCCCCCCCGCATTCTGTAGGAATAAGATTTGGGGCCTGTCGTAACAAACTGAACAATAAAGTCACCGTCGACTATAAACAATAAAGTGACCAGTGGACAGTGAGTAATCACCTGGTTTTTCACTGAAAATGACAGAATTAGTATCTCTGTATAAAAGCCGCCTTTACAAAGGTTCCATGACCTCATATAACTTTATCCTACCGTAGGCAGCTACAAGTGAGGAGATGACAGCATTCCCTTTCCTATTTTCAGGCTCAGTGCCTTCAATAGGAGAGTAAGCAACCATCATCTGCTCTTCTGAAACTAACCTGGCATCTTGGATAACTTTATTGTTATCTAAAAAAAAGTTCTATGAGGTCTTCATAAGAGGAAATCACCTGGGTCTGAGTTCTTAACATCCTCATGCCAAGCCTTCCCCATAGAGAATTCAAACAAAGCTTATCAAATGAACGTTTACCAGTGTTTTTACTAACGTGTTCACTATTTAACATAACACCTTCCTTTAGCAAAAACTCATACAGATAAGACTGTCGGTTTTGACTTTCAGGCCATCCAGATGCTTCCTGTTTCAGCTTCAGAAAGGTATCAATATAGTGAGCAAAGAAGTTTTCTTCCCCTTCAAATTTTTGAGAGCCTGTGTAGCTCAGTAGAAGTGGCGTTTGCACTCTATGGCGCTTGACCGCATGAAGAAAGGATTTGGTGGTTCAAATCTAGTCGCCGACTAGAGGAAATTTTTCTAAGCCTTTTTTCGACCAGTACCCAAGTTAATCGATCACTGGCATGGGCTAATGGGTTTTTTCTCCCGGAAACTCGGGTTTTTCGTTCCATAAACTCAAGAAAATCGACCGTCGAACCTACACTAATTCAGACATTAAAAATATTGTGTTAGGGTTAGGGACCATGAGATGGCAGCACTAGCTTGCCACCTTCTTCACTGTGTACCAATGAATCAGTGATAGCCTTGGACCAGCTATCTCTCTGATTGGCTACCAGTGGAGATTGAACTGCCCACTCAGTCTCCAAACTTTAGATAGGGTAAACAGCCCCGCCTACTCCCTATATGGAAACAAATAGGCGTCAGATCATTTTTTTTTTCAAATTTTTGAGAAACATGCTACACCTCGTAAAATTCTATAACTTTATAACCACGAGAACGTGCTAAATCTAATTCTGGAGTGCAACAATAACCTGTAAATGATCGGTCCATATGAGAGCATAATGGGGCCATTTCAGAAGCACACTTTTTACATAGGGGAAGATTAATTTTTCATTAACTGTGATGGGCAAAACCTGGTAAAAAGAGATCAGTAGGTGCTTCCACTTTTGCATGGCAAATACCAAAGTATACCTCAGGAGAATAGTCGAAATTATCGATAATAACTTCGGGATTCCCCATAGGAAATACGTGGTATTTCATTACCCATGGATAAAGGCTAATGAGGTCCAAATAGCGAATAACTTCCCCTTCTGACTGAATTTTGTGATACATTTTGTAGCAGTTGGTTCTGCCCCCATGCAGAGCACTATGAGGTAAAATGGGATCTGGAATATTAAGAGCAGCAATAAAGGTTTTCAAGGTTGTGTTTTCAGAAATATCTGCATTAAACTGACATTCCCAAATTGAGATAATGGCAAATCCTTTGCTACAAAAATAGTTTTTGCGATCCTTTGTTTGCTCAAAAAGGGAAATAATGTGTTTCTCTATGGTTGGAATGTACTTGGTCTGTAGCACTTTTGACAACCATGGAAGAAGAAACCGTAATATTCAAAAATTAAGCTTCCACATTTCCCATTGACAAAATAAGGTCCGATGCGGACTTCTCCCCCCACAGAATGTGCATGTTGTATGGTTATGTTATTCTGTTCTTGACATTTGAGCCAAGCCAAAGCCTTTCGACTTTGCACGTTTGCCCCTATGTAACCCCCGAGCAGGAGGTATGGCCAATGTGTTGGGTTTCAAAACGTTTTGGAGAAATACTCTCAAACATACTCCTGCAAGTGTAATGTCATGGAGAAAGGATCAATCTGGGTGAGCTGTATAAAGAGAGTGTGAAAAGTATTGCAACTGTCATGCAAAACACGCACGTCATTTTTCGTATAAGCTAAAAGTTCCGCTTTCAGACAGTATTCAGTGTCTAGCCGATTTTCATACCAATTCTCGAACTCTGTACAAGTTTCTTTATTCATAAATTCTGGCTGGAAATATGATTTTTCGGGGATGATTCCACGATAATCCAGAGAATTGGATGTGTGGAACTTATGAGGAAAGAAACCCTTACGAACTTCTGGGAGATCGAACATGGCTGGCAGTTTCCTAAGAGCGACACTAATGTAGGAAAAACTGTCAAGAAATATGATGTTTAATGGGTCATAATAGATATCAAGTATCTTCAATCCATCAAACACTACACAGGGTTGGAAATTTTTTGAAAAAAGATATTCCAAATTAAAGTATCCATCAAAACCACAAAAATTGTGTGCAATCACACGGGCATTTTCGTATTTTGGTTTGACAGTCCAAAGGATCCTCTCATCTTGTCCCCGTTTCATGATATTCTTGGCAGAATACAGCTCATCTAGGAATTGACTCACACAGTTTTCACCCCAGAACTCGTGTTCATGACTACCGAAATCAGCTACATGTACATGTAGCTGATTTCATAAAACAGGTACATGACAATGATTTTTAGTTATAGTTTCTGTGTCAAAAAAACCCATAGAATCTTGTTTATTTGAGACCTCCAATCTTTGCACAAAGCATTTCTGTTTTGGGTGAACTAATTTGCAGTGAGTGCAGAAATTTTCAGTTGGACAGATGTAGCTTTTATCTGTAAAGAAAGTAGCCAAGCATTGTCCACAACGATGTAGTTTTGAAGAAATATTATTTTCTATTTGCAAATTCAGACATTCGTTGCCGTAGAAAAAGCTATTGCATGACTTGCACAAAAGAAGGTCCTGCACACTATGACTGGCGTTTGTGCGACAGCAGATGCATACATTTTTGCATCTATGCATTTGCAATTCGATTGACTTTTTGAATGTTTTTAGGCAGGTGAGGCAATAATAGCTATTCCCAAACAGAGCTGGCACACTACACACAAAATCATAATGAGATGAATGATATAAAAGATAGATTTGCTTCTTAGCATTTGGACCCCAAAACACCACAGAAAAATCAGCATCTGCCCAAAAAATTACGATTTGGTATTTTGGAGTGAAATGCTTTTGAAAGAGATCTGCTTCAGGAATACTGCAAGAAATGAGCAGAACCCCTGCAATTTTGTGGAGAGTTAAAGCCCTCTTTGTTTGTAACTTTTTATGATCTAACTGCACTTGTCTGTCTGTATGTTTGGGCATCATCAGTGTGTGCAGAAACACCCAGAGCAAGTGCTCAGGCCATGCAAAAGTTGTCTTTGTTGGTAATTTCCACAATAGCTTTTTTATATTCACAAATTCATCCAGGCTAAGCAGCGTTCTTCTTTTTACATTGATTTTACTACCACCACCACCAATGTTACTTATATTGATAAGTATGACATCTATAGAAAGATCATTTGCCAAGAGAAACTCACGTTTCGATTGGGCGACAGCATAAAATGCATCAAGTATCCTTTGGATAATTAGTTTAGAAAGCAACATGAAGGGTAAGTTAATATTGCTTTCTAAATTGGATGCACTAATGCCCAACCGAACGTGAGAAAATTCCTGAACTCGATAAACGCTGAATGATCTCATTAAGCATATCTCGAAATATTTAAAAAAAACACTCTGGTGAAAAGAGTTCAAGATCACAAAATCGAATTTGATACTCCAATTGCCGAGTTTAATACTTGATAGAATTACGTGATCGGGCCACCGAAACAGTATAAAAGTCCCTGTAGAGTGAGGGCTCAATAGTAGTAGAAGTAGAGAGTTTAGTTTCACATCTAGAAACTGAATGTGAATTATATAAATTTTGTGGGGGTCACGACTTCCTCCAGCCACACCAGCGATTGTTACATGAGGATTAATACCTATCCTGTGCTTTGTTTATTTTCTCCAGCATTTTCTCCTATTCAAATCAGCCTCTACAAAAATGGCTTGATGAATGAATGAATATATTCCCATCACCATCAACAAAACGTATAACGGATGATCGCTATTAAAAAAAATTACTTCCTAGATTTCAGAAATATCGTTTAGAAATAAAAAACTCAATGTCATCCTAAGGTGATTTTTGCAATTTCGACACTACATGAGACTTTCACTAACACACTTTTACTAAACATCAGACCTCAAAATTTTTTCCCAAAAATCCTAACAACCAAAAATAAAAATAAAAAATAAAAAATGTTTTATGGACATTTCACTAAACACAAAACAGTTTGAAGTATTTTCATGAAATATTACTCATCATAATGTTTTTTGCAATTTCAACACTGTGCGATGGTTTCACTATCATAATATTACTAAATAACCACACTCAATATCTTTTACCAATCAAAAAAAAAATATATATATATATAAATAATGTCTTATGGGATTTCACTTAAACAAAACAGATTGAAAATCATGAATATGATTTTTAATTTTCCATTGCAAAAACCACCTTATAACTTTATAGACAAAATTCGCTAATGTAGTCACTAAAAATTCCACTAATGTTAAATTTTCAATGACATTATTATAAACTGACATAAAATTAACTTACCTTTTCTCCAGAAAACTCATTTTGAAACTACAATCTTCTGAATGCATACAAATATTACAAAGAAAGTCAAATGGAACCAGCGAGCCCATTAGTCTATTTATAAAAAATCAGAACCAATGGAAAACCAATAACGACAACATGTGACAATGAATAACTTAGTTCTCAACGATCACACAAGGTCAAATTGCGAACCTTTGCTACCCCTTAGTAGTGTAATCAATTCCTGTATCATCTCGAAAACAATTAGTCATGGCATAAAACTTGAGTATTACATAATCCTAGGAAAATTTACCTTTGAAGAAACCGCAATATGTATAGGAAAGGAAGTGATTCGAACAAATTAGTTCTCATCATTACATGAGGTCAATGCAAACTTTGCTACCTAACACTTGTGTAAACATTAGTCACATCAGAAAGCTTGACTAATACACAATCCTGAGAAAAATTTAACCTTTGAAAACACCATGATACGTCTATGAAAAGATCTATGACTGACTGACTGGAAATGACTCACTCAGTTATTTACAAACAAGTCTAATGAAAATTAACAGTGTGGAAAAATAATTCACACACAATTTATTTATTTATTTTACACAGTTATTCTGGTTATAATATGTAGTTAACTGAATTTAAAAATAAAACCTATAATGAAAAAAGTCAACTGGATTTTCAGACTTGTGTTTGTGTTCTGTGCTGTGAATATATGTTAAAAATCAACAATGTCTAATATTCAAAAACCTAGATAGTGCCAAGATGTTCTCATCCTGGAAAGAAATGTAAGTTAATTTTTTTAACTTAAACATAACAATTGATAATTGTAATTTCAATAATTACTGCTCGTAGGTTTTTGGTAAGCGTAATTCTAATACTGAATAGTTTTTTTTTTCATAAGAATAATCATAGGGTACATATTCGAGTATCAACATGGATACATTAGCAAGTATTTCTGCATATTGCATTGTAAATAATATCTGTGAAATAAATATGTAAACTTAAAAGAACAAACAGTGTCATTGATGTGTTTATGTATGTTTAAGTAAGATCACTTTTGAAATTACAGTGAATTCCTACACTATTTGTTTATTAATTTATTTATTGAACTTTAAGATCTTAACTTTAGACAAATCAGAATATTCAGATGAATTATGAATAAAATATGAACTTGAATTAGAATAAGAATATAGAAGAAAATACGGATGAGCTATGAAGATATCTTATATATCTTATCTCGAAAATAAGATATCTTATTTTCGAGATAAGATAAATAAGATAAATAATTTAAATAAGATATCTAAGATTTCCAAGATATCTTATCTCGAAAAAATCGCCCACAATTCCATACCCAAACCAAAACACCATGTGATATCACAGAGAGATATATGTTCCCCAGAAATTTCCAAACACATAACGTCACGATTCTTATCTCTAAATATCACCAAACATGCCATGTGATGTCACTGACACCCGAGGGCCCAGCGAAATTTCAAACATTTCAAACTCTATGACAACAAACATTCACATCACGATTCCTTATCTTATCTTGATCTTGATCTGGTCAGAAGTGCACCACCAATCACGACAAAAATCCTTATCTCTACCATCACCCATAATTCCATACATGAACCAAAACACAAGAACTGATGTCACTGACAGACGAAGGGCCCCAGCAAAAATTTTGATCTGGTCAGAAGTGTCCCACCAATCTCGACACGATTCCTCATACACTAATATATCCTCCTTTCCATTCAAAACAACAACGCCACTTATTTGCAACTAACAAATTACGTCACTTGTTTACAAATAACAAATGATGTCACTTATCTACATCTCATAACATCACACACCCATGTCATGATTCCTTATCTTATCTTGATCTTGATCTGGTTCAAAGTGTCCCACCAATCAAAACACAAATCTTTATCTCTACCATCACCCATAATTCCATACGCGAACGAAAACACAAGAATTCACGTCACTGACACATATGCCCCCAAGGAAATTCCAAACATTCCAATCACCCGATGTCACACACAATGACGTCATCAACCAATCATGTCACGATTCCTTATCTTATCTTGATCTTGATCTGGTTCGGAGTGACCGGCCTACTACTTTCGTTCAAGGTGATGGTTACTTTTCTTTTGTTAGAAAGAACATGTGCCCATTCTTTGTCCCTGGTGTTACTGGTGATTTGTTCAATGCATTCGATTTTTCCAAATTTTTCGAAGTGCATTGACAGAAGTCTGTTTGAAATTTGGGAGGAGGGGGTAACCAGTGTATAATAATATCTAGCTTTAGATTTTTAGATATTGGTAGAATTTTGCATTTACGTTTACATACATCGAATTCTTTAAAATTTACAAATATTTCTTTCACAGCAATAGACTTAAAGGAAATAAGGAATATATAATTATATTTGAAGACACCGAGGTGCCAGACATCTGAACCTCTTACCTTGGTTTTGAGGCTTTGTATGATGTCTTCCTCGATGTACGGGCTCCAGCTGGGTCGCACTGTAGGATGCAAGCCTTACTCCAGTCCAGTTCCTCAGGCAGGTTTATTGAAGACATGATGTCTATGTTGGTATGAATGGAAGAACTTGTAGTGTTTTTCGATAACTTTATCTTCGATCCATTTACTTTGGTGCAGTTCTCTATACGAACGACCAAACTAGGGACGGTCGGATTACTTGACAATGTTCCCGAGACAGTAGGCATCTTCTCGGGAAGCTTTTAGCGATCGTGGGCGAGAGCACTGATAATCGGCTTACTCCTAACTTAATCCTTATACAAAGCACTAAACACTACGAACGCGGAGCACAATAAAATATGTCTGCTCTGGTCAGAGTCCGAACACTAATTGCTGAGCTACATCAGTATTTATTAATCCAAAGCATCTATATACATTCAGAATAAACATATATACAATATGTACACATCATGCTTTTCAAAGGAAACGTTTTACATTGATATTTCATTTTCATGTACAACACTATAATATGTTCAGAGGATATTTTCGCCTAAAGTCCTTTACAATACTTTGACAGTCATTTCTTTTTATACAGTATAAGTTACATATTGATTTGATACAATGCTATTACTTATCTTTAGAAGTAAGTTGCTATTTACATATATGTATATGCGATGTTTGTTTCCATATACAATTGTTTTATATTGGTATTTCATATTCATGTACAACATTATGACAAGCTCAGAGTCTATTTCCACCTAAAGCCCTTTTAATTTCTTTGAGCAGTTATTTTTTTTGTCGTATAGCATAAATTACATATTGATTTGATACAATTCTATTATCTTATCTTAAGAAATAAGTTG
The DNA here is from genome assembly GCF_054136105.1 of Typopeltis vanoorti. NCBI lineage: Eukaryota > Metazoa > Arthropoda > Arachnida > Uropygi > Thelyphonidae > Typopeltis > Typopeltis vanoorti. The sequence continues at coordinate 88,496,065 of NC_143552.1, forward strand.
CTATCTACATACATACGATGTTTGCTTCCCTATACAATTTTTACATTGGTATTTAATTTTCATGTACAACATTATAACATGCTCAGAGTCTATTTTCACCTAAAGTCCTTTTCATTTCTTTGAGCAATCATTTCTCTTTATCTGCAGTAATTTATTGAGAGAAAATAAAAAAAAAATGCATGTTGGCAACACTTACACGTCTCAGAAGCGGCGTCTGTTCTACTGTAGCGTTAGTTTTTATTTTGCCTGTATGCTAGCCGGAGGCTTTGTTATTCAATGCTGGTGGTTTAAATTTCATATTTTTTTATTTGAAGTCATTTTTTAAAGCTTTAAGTCTATCCTTGCAATTATAAAGAGGCGAAACTGCAGTTTTAATGACGATCTCCAGAAAGAATTCAAATTTATTAAACTGGACAAGCTGTGTAGTGATGGAACAAAAGTGGTATGCCAACATTGTAATGTGCATTTTTCTGTTGCTCATGGAGGCAGAGTGACATCAACCAACATCGACGTAGCCAGAAACATAAGGATGCTGAAAAGACCCTGGCTTCAGTATCACTATCACATCTCAGCTTTATGTTGAGATGTGATAGTGATAGTGAAAGCAATAATATAAAATTGCAGCAAGTGAAGCTCTTGTTGCTTATCATACTGTGCGCCACGGCCCAAGTTTTCGAGTAAATGACTGCCTGTCGACATTGATAAATAAAATTTATGAACCAAAATTTTCTTCAGCACGTACTAAATCAGAAGCAGGAATTATCAATGTTTTATCACACATATCGGGCGAAGTAATAGAGAATTTGAATAAAACAAAAAGCATTTCACTCAGTTTAGATGCATCAAACAAAAATGACATCAAACGTTTTCCAATCGTTGTGCAGTACTTTTTGCCAAATTGTGGTGTTCAAGACAAAACTACAGACTTTATTTCCTTATCTGGTGAAACATCCGACGTACAGTGTGCTATATTGAAGAAGGTAAGTGACAAATTTGCCTTACAAAACAAAATTGCTGTTTTGTGTGCAGATAACACGAACACCAATTTTGGTGGTTGCAAAAAACTTGGCAAAAATAATGTGTTTATGTAATGAAAGTTTTTTTTATCGTCTTACGTTTTCATGAATGCAGAATATTACTTAACCCCTGCCCCGTTTTTGCCATCCCAATGTCCCGTTTTTGTCTCAAGGGAATGTGGTCAGCCTATGTTTGATAGATTCACCATATGGAATAAAATTTTATTTTTAAAATCAGATTTTCTTACCTGATATTAGTTATGCACTTCACTGATTCACTTACCTTTTTCCATGCTTTGGAGTTTCTATTCTCCATGTGTTTTCCTTTAAAAGCCACTCGTCTTTTGAAATTCCTGCATTATATGTCTAATAATCTGCTTTAGTCTTGCGAATTCAGAGGTAAAATTATTTTCAATATCATCTTTGGTCTGTGTAGCTCAGTGGATGTAGTTACACTCTTGTAGTGGATGGAGTTTATACTTCTCACCATTAAACCACCCCATGAAAGAAAGTCGCAAGTTCAAATCCAGTCGTCGATTAGAGGAATTCTTTTTTAAGCCATTTTTCGAAGTTCCTGAGTGAGTCGATCTCTTGCACGGCAAGCAAGTTTTTTTTTCCCAGAAACTCGGGTTTATCGTCCCGTAAACTCAAGAAAATCGACTTTAGGACCCACACTAATTCAGACATTAAAATGTTATGTTAAGGTTGTAGAACACGAGATGGCGGCACTTATTAGGTTTCTCGTTTCCGAAGTGAATTTATGACAGTGTTTATGCTTGAAAAAATTATTAGAAACTATCAAGCTCGGATAAAAAAAAATTCTATAATAAAAAAACGCCTGCAAAAATTAAATCAAATAAACCAAGTAATGTAAATCCGAATATGAAAGGAACACTTGCTCTATATCTACTTCCTGTATAAATCTAAGTTGGGGAATTGGATCCCGCTCGATGGCAATTGAGAATAATACATCTCATTCATTTCATTCCATTACTACCACATCAACATAGTATACTTTTCCTGCATTCCATGTACAGAAGGCTAAACCAAACGACCTCCCCCCCGCATTCACACACACACTTTATCAAGAACTGCAGAACCCGCAACCCAACTTTGACACCAACAAGTAGTTATCTAGACCTCATGTTATCCTCACTGCTGTACTAGAGACGTCCAGAACTACAGACAATTATATATTTAACCCTGCCAACCGACTATCACTCAAATACGCTTACTACAGTTCTCCCAAAAACACGACTACCTGCAGGCCCGTCACTTTAATGCCATTGAAATGTTAAATAGCCACCAAATGAATTTTAACAGAAAAAAAAAAAAAAAAAACCTTCCTATTAAGTATAGTTTCTGGGAAAATTCCCATGTTACTCCTCTTAAACACTATTAATATAATTAAGGCTATTATAGCCTGTTTTTGTTTAGGAGTGTTCTCCCTTATTTTAATACATTGGCTATCGTTACTCAAAAAAGGGGTATATATATATATATATATTTTTTTTTTTAGGGCATTATGGGTGAGTATAGAAGGCAATTATGGCAGAATAAAAGAGGTGGAAAAATTTTGTACATACCTTGTTTTGGTTCTACGATGCCTTCCAGTTCCATGAAAATTATATTGAAACTTTCTATAACTTGTGATCGAATGGTTAGTCTAGGCTAGAAAGCTTTGTTTGAAAAAATTGACTTGGTACTATTTGACATTTCGATGCCATTTGCAATTGGGTCAGCACCTTCGTTCTTGGCCTCTAAATACATGTTACAATAGAAAATTTCTTCTTTAAATTAGGGCTCAGTGCAGGAATACCTGAGAACTCTATATTAACACTTCTATAACAAATGTCCTAAAGTCGAATTTCTGCTGCTTTTCCTTCGTAGGAAATGAACGTTTCGAAATTCGATGTTTCTAAAATAAATCACGTGTAATTTTTCGAATAAAAGTTTTTGATACACTTAAGTTTACATAATACCTGGATGTCCAAACACGATCCGAATCCGACTGAATTGATTTACTGATGTAGCCTATTCTGACACGAACCGATTTCAGCCACTTCAATTTCAGCCAGGAAACGTTTTATACTTTTTTTCAAGACAATACTTCTAGTTATAAAAAAAATAAAATATATAAATCCCTAAAGCCTTTTATTCCCCTATAGAGATTAAGCTAGGCTGTTTTATTCTTATCTACGATTAGGAGACTAATGTGGCATTTCAATCTCCACACGTAGAAATCAGATAACTGGCGAAAATAACTGGTGAAGAGAAGACTGACAAGTATGGTAAATCTCGTGGTTCTTAATCATACCTCAATATACTGATTGTCTGAAATAGCGTGGGTTCTACAGTCGAATTTATTGAGTTTACAAAACAAGAAAAGAAAAAAAAACGAGTTTCTGGGAGAAAAACTAGCTTGTGCCAGAGATCGACGAACTCGGGAACCAGTAGATGAAAGGATTAGAAAAAGTTCATTGTCGACGACTAGATTTAAACTAAGAACCCTTTCGTCGGATTTTCCAGCATTAGGAATGCAAATACTACTTCCACAAAGTTATAGAGAACTCCATTCTACCTAAAAAGCTTCAAATACTTGATAAATATCAAATAACTCAATCATAGAATACTCCACAATGGCCACTCTTATAAAAAGGGGCCACCATTATTCTGCATTTTCTTTCTGACTGCTGTAATAATATCAGCAGCCACTATAATAATTTGTTTACTTTCTAGCTCCAAACTTTCCACGCCAAATTCTCTTCCTTCGCTTTCCACCTTCATCCTATCTTGGTTGTTAGAAAAACTATCTTGCAGTCTTTGTCATAACGTTCAGCTTTTTATAACATGCATATCAACAAGTGACTTTCTCTTCTTAACTGACCTGACATGCTCAATCTAGCGAAGATCGTTGGGTTGGTTTGATGTGTGTGTATATATATATAAGACAATGTAATTAATTTACTCCGCGATCTACTTGAGAAAATGCTAAACTTCGTTCCCTCTGAGATCATATCCTTGCTAAAATTCCAAAAACAGTTCATTCATGATGTTTAAAATATGCACTCCTTTGTGTTTAATTGGTGTGATATACATGGTGTTTCAAAACGAATGACCCGATATTAAATAATTATATTTAATAATGAAAACTTGGTATACAGTAACAAAATAAATTACCAAGTATGAAATGAGGCCTAAAGTTTCACTCATCACAATTACAAATGCTCAATGTGTCCTCTACCTGCTTCACAGACAACATCAAGCCGATAACTGAATTCATCCTAAACGCGCCTGAGAGTGTCATCTGTCACAGAATTTACACTAGTCATAATTCTGGTTCTGAGCTCATCCAAGTCAGCAGGTAATGGAGGAACATAAACATAGTCTTTTATGTAAACCCATAAAAAGAAGTCAGGTGATGTCTGGCGATCTTGGAGGCCAAGAGTGTAATGCCAAGTCGTGGGGTCCCATGCGTCCAATCCAACGCTGAGGCAATATTTTGTTTAGAAACCGACGAACTTGAAGGTTCCAATGTGGCAGTGCTCCGTATTGCTGAAAAATGTAATCCTCAGATTCTTCATTCAGCTGTGGAAATAGCTAATCCTGCAGCATTTCAAGATAGGAGTTTCCCATAACAGTGTTTTTATCAAAAAAAAAGTAAAAAAAAAAAAAAATCACCTAACGCCTTTTTATTTTCGTATACGGGAGAAGGCGAGGCCATTTAGCTATATCTAACTTTTGGAGACTGAGTGAGCAGTTCAAACTCCACTGGTACCCAATCAGAGACAGATGGCCCAAAGCTATCACTAATTAAGCGGTACACAGTGAAGAGAGACGGCTCAAATGTGCCGCCATCTCGTGGTCCCTAACCCTAACACAATATATTTAATGTCTGAAATAATGTGGGTTCTACGGTCGATTTTCTTGAGTTTACAGGACGAAAAACCCTAGTTTCCGGGAGGAAAAACCTGCTTGCCCGTGCCAGAGATCGACTAACTCGGGAACCGGTCGAAAAAAGGCTTAGAAAAATTTCCTCTAGTCGCCGACTAGACTCGAAACGAAGTCTTCCTTCGTGCGGCCAAGCGCGGTGGTATGCAAACGCCACATCCACTGAGCTACACAGGCTCTGTGTAGCTCAGTGGATGTGGCCCTTACTTTTTTCAAAAAAGAAAGTAAGGGCCATAAACCTTTCTAACGGAAACCGCGCAAAAAACATTAAGTTTTGGTGAATCATGTTCATGTTGTACAATTTCATGTGGATTCTCAAGTCCCCATATGCGAACATTGTGGCGCAAAACTTTACCGCTTAGATGAAAGGTTGCTTCATCACTAAAAATCAACCTTGTAGGAAGGTGTCTTCCTCCATGTCCTCTAACAGATTAGCACAAAAATCTGTTCAAAAAAAAAAAAAACACTGAGCCAAGGCCGTTCACATGGTACAAGTATCGTTCATCGTCAGGCTAGTCCCCTGACGTGGAGAACATAACCATACTTGTAAGCTGACAGAAAAAGATAATCGGATTGAATCTATGGGAAACGACCCTGGAATGGAAAAGGGAAAACAAAAATGGAAACGACAAAATATAATATACATAGCAAACTGGAATGTAAGAGGAATAGCATATAAAGAAATAGAATTAGACCAGTTATTAAATGAAAGAAATTTTAAAATAGCAGTAATCACTGAAACAAAAAAGAAATTAAAAGGAACTATGAGAACTGAAAATTTTAATGTGATATACAGTGGAGTCGACAGAGACCAAAGAGCACAAGCAGAAGTCATGATATGGATTCATAACTCCCTTTCAAAACAGTTAAAACATTATAAATTATGGAATGAAAGAATAATAGAAGCTAGAATAAAAATAGATAGAGGCTATTTAACAATAATTGGTTTATATGCCCCAGAAGAAGGAAGAGAACAGGATAATATTGATTTTTATAATCAGCTACAAAACATATATAATAAAATAAATAAAAATGATTACATAATTTTAGCAGGAGACTTAAATGCAAGAATTAGAAACACGAAAATTAATAATAATATAGGAATACATGGAGAACACACTCTAAACAGAAATGGTAAAAAAATGATTGAATTTGTAGTTTATAATAACCTAAAAATAATGAATTCCTTCTATAAACATAAAGACATACATAAATATACTTGGGCAGCAAGAGGATGGAAATCAATATTAGATTACTTCATATTAAATGAAAAGACATCAAAATTTTCACTAGATGTTAGAGTTCACAGAGGACATGAAATAAGCAGTGACCACTTCCTTGTTAAAATAAAATTAAGATTACCACCTAAATGGCTACAAGTAACAAGAACAGAAAGAAAAATTGAAACATTTGTTTATAAAACTAGACTATTGAATGACACAAATGTACAATGGCTATATGAACAAAGAATTAACCAGTATCTAGATAAAATAAAACAAAATGAAGAAATAGAAATATAATGGCTTAATATAAAAACGATATTAAATGCAGCAGCAAATGAAAGCTTAGGAAAGACCAAAAAATTCAATAAAAGAAAAAAACTGAAGATTTGGGATGATACAGTCAAAGAAATAATCAAAAAGAAAAAAGAAGCCTATCACAAATGGTTAAGCAGTAAAAGATTAGAAGATGAAATAGAATATAAAAGAATAAGAGCCATAGCTAAAGGAGAAGTCAGAAAAAGACATAGAGAATCATGGAATAAATTTGTTTCTAATTTAGAACATGATTTATATAAAATAAGACCCAATGTATATAAGATTTTGAAACACCTAAATGCAGATACCAAAGAAAACATAAAATTAAACACTGAATTGAAATTAGAAGAATTTCTAAATTACTACACAGAACTGAGGACAGACAAATATTTTAAAAAAGACAACTGGCAAACAATTAAGGAAAACGAAAAGGAAATAACTGAAGAAGAATTAGGAATCAGCCTGAAAGAAACAAGAAACGGAAAATCACCTGGAGAAGATAAGCTATGTTCAGAACTATATAAATACGCAGGAACAAGATTCAAAGGAAGACTCTTATTATTTTTAAATAAAATTTACTCAACTGGTATCCCCCCAATAGAATGGAAAAAAGCAATTGTGATTCCTATCTTTAAGAAAGGTAATAGAGATGATCCTAAAAACTATAGAGGTATCAGTATACTAAATTCATGTTACAAAATATACAGCAGAATCTTAAATAACAAACTAATGAAATATTCCGAAAACTTTATTCTAGAGGTACAAAATGGATTTAGAAAAGGACGATCATGTATAGACCCAGCCTTCTGCCTAAAATTAATAATAGAGAAAAAAAGAGAATATAATTTAGAAACACATATTGCATTTATTGACTTTGAAAAAGCATTTGACAAAGTTAAAAGAAACATATTATTTAACATATTAAAAGAAAGACAAATACCAAATAATATCCTAAAAGCTGTCACAAGTATATATGAAAATAATCAAATACAAATAAGATTAAATCATGAGCCATCATATACAAGAGAGATAAACCAAGGGGTCCGACAGGGATGTCCCCTCTCCCTCTCAGCAACTCTTTTTAATATCTACTTAAATGAAATAATAATAAAATGGAGTAAAAATTTACATCAAGGAATTAAACTTTCATCTACAGTTAACTTAAACACTCTCCTCTTTGCAGACGACCAAATAATAATTACAAATTCTGAAGATAACTTACAGAAAGCTATTTTAAATCTAAATGAGATATCCAAAGATTATGGTATGATAATTCAACGGAAAAATCAAAAACTATGGCCTTTAAAGGACAAGATCCAGCAAGAACTAAAATAGTATTAGATAACAAGATCTTAGAACAGGTGAATTCATTTAACTACCTAGGATGTATGATCACTTATGAAAATGAAAAAGATATAAACATAAAAATTGCAAAATATTTAAAAATAACAGGAGTAATTAACTCTGTATTTAAACCAAACCTAGTTCAAAAACAAACCAGGCTAAAAGTATGCAATACATTAGCCCTACCGGTCTTAATGTATGGAAGCGAAATCTGGACAATAAAACAAAAAGACAAACAAAGATTAACAACAGCAGAAATGAAGTTTATGAGAAAAACCTCAAAGTATACCCTATTTGATCACAAAAGAAACGAAGATATTATGAAAGAATTAAACCAAGAACCAGTAATTGAAAAAATTAAAAAATATAAACATAGATGGATGGAACACGTTCAAAGAATGAAAACGGAAAGATTACCAAAACAAACCTTAAAGTACAAGCCATTTGGAAAAAGAAAACCAGGACGTCCTCTTAAACGATTCAACGATGACTTCTAAGGCCGGAACAGGCCATACTAGGCCTAAATCCTTGATACGTATGATGATGATGATCGTTCATTGTGTTCGTGGTTGCAGAGATATACAATTTTCAAATCGGGACATTCTTTTTAAACACCCTGTATGAAGCACATTTAGGCAGATTTGATGCACTTTCACAAATGATGGAGCAGTATTCTAATATGTGAAAATTTGCGAGCTGTACAGTGTTAGGAGTTGAGTAGGTGAAAGCTATGTGTCACACAAGGGGACACCAATTGTTTTAATGGTTCAGGTAGGTAAAAATATGTGTTGGTTCAAGGAAAAGAGAGCGAGTATGAGATAAGCCACCTGAAAAAAAGAGAAACGTTATATTGACCAGACATTTGATATTGCAATTACCAGTTTCTTTGTCTCTGGTGAATTGCTGTTTGTCTCTAATGAAGGGATTCTTATAAGACATCGGATATGGAAGAATTTGAAGCTTTGTCATTTGAGCTACAATGTTTGACAAATGATGAAGAGGAACGAATTATGCCTCATTTGTATTGCTCATGGTTTTGAGATAATAAAGAAAATCATTGATGTATAACACTAAAAGCATAGGCGAAAGTATAGAGAACTGAAACACAGTGATCTATGCTTTCAATGGAATTGGTGAAGAATTCCGATGTCGAGAAGCCATCCAAGATGAAAAGTAATGAATGACCAAAAAAAAAAAAAAAACTGTTACATGATTTGCAATGGCAGACCATAGGATGGTGTATGCTGTGTATGCCGGTTCGAAACAAAAACTCGGAAATGCCAGAGCGAACACGTTTCTCCACATTTTCCATATCTTGTGCTTGAAAATTGATAAGGATTAGGAGGTCGACTGTGGAGTAAATGTTAAAAAATAAACAATGGTAAAGACTATATAAATGTAAAGTCACCGTATTTCTTATTTCCCTGCACAAATAAGGCCTCAGTTCGGAGGCATTTAATGGCTTTCATCTTTATTCAAGAATCAAATGTCTTCTTTATTCAAATCTTTTAACCCAGGACAACTGTTTTTTTCTCATTGTAACGTCGGTCGTTAATTTTTTTCAAGTCGATATTGATAAATAATTCATTGTATTTGATAATAAAAACATTATACATGGCTTTTGTTGCCCGTCTTCCATTCCAAATCGTCTATTTGGATCTCAGTACCTAAAGAATGACTGTCTAGTATTACAAAATAAAAGAGAATACAGCGTAAAACTAAACGATTAGCACTATAAAATATCGAAGAAAGAAGGGAAATTTGTGGGCCAACTGAGTGTCCGTCATCAGTTTTCTGTAATGCTTTCAAGTGATTTTTAGCAATTAAATTCTACAGCACTTATAGATCGGATCAGAGAGAAAATTCGATGTATCGTCTTTTAATTTTTGAAGAAAGCCGTTCTTGTTACTTTTCACCCAATTCGTTTAACGCGAAGAGACTTATATGATGAAAGAACACTCAAGACTACTTATATGAAGAAAAAACATTATGTAATTCACAGTTTTTCTGTGAAGTTTGGATACACTGGATATCTCGCCGAATTTCGTTCATAAACGTATACCAAAGGAAAGTGGCTTCATCAATTCTTTATACAGTAAAAAAAAAATCACCTAACGCCTTTTTATTCCCGTATACGGGGAGTAGGCGAGGCCATTTAGCCTATCTAACTTTTGGAGACTGAGTGGGCAGTTCAGTCTCCACTGGTACCCAATCAGAGATAGATGGCCCAAGGCTATCACTAATTAAGCGGTACACAGTGAAGAGAGACGGCTCAAATGTGCCACCATCTCGTGGTCCCTTACCCTAACACAATATTTTAATGTCTGAAATAATGTGGGTTCTACGGTCGATTTTCTTGAGTTTACGGGAGGAAAAACCAGCTTGCCCGTGCAGAGATCGACTAACTCGGGAACCGGTTGAAAAAAGGCTCAGAAAAATTTCCTCTAGTCGCCGACTAGACTCGAAACCAAGTCTTCCTTCGTGCGGCCAAGCGCCGTGGTGTGCAAACGCCACATCCACTGAGCTACACAGGCTCACCTTTATACAGTATAACAAACAACGACAAAAAAAAAAACAGTACTGAATAAGTAGAACGATATATCTTATGGAGTAAACGGGTTTATTAACAAAGAAATATATATTTACACATGATGATATGTTATACCCACAAGTATCTGTGGAATCTTGGTAGAATGAAGCATTTACGACGGTATATTACGTGCTCGAAAGGGCACCTTGTCCTTCAAGACAAGTTTTAGTGCATAGGAAGCTTCTCTGTCATCTCGGAAAACAAAGGTTGAGACATCTGCTGGGCATATCGTGTAATTTTATCCCTTAGTTCATCAAAATCTGAAGGCGGGTTATGGTTCAATAATCATTCCTTGGACCATTTGCACTACCCGTGTGTTATCCATTTGCACTACCCGTGGCTTAAATGCTGTGAAAGAATTCACATTGGAAGTGTAATGGAATATTATCAGCACTGAGAAAGGATTAAAGTTGATTTTAATGCTTCCAATATTTCGCCTCAGAGACATCTTCAGGGATTACACATAACTTTTTGTAACAGCAGACACACACAAATACAATACAATGATAAGGCCTACAATACAATGCAATACAATATAATACAATGATACAATAGAACGATAAGATCTTTGCCCACAATCTTTGTTCCAGTAAAACCTCCCTTTCAACCGAACTCAAACACATAAACAACACCTTCCTTTCAATTGGCTAGGGTGATTACGGAATTAAAAAATTAATAAATTCCTTCCCCATTCCCCGACAATCTCTTCAGAAGGACTTCAGAAATGTCATCACCATGCCTTACACCATACGTGTCACATCAGAAAAAATAGCCAGGTCGTTAAAAAAAGTACAACCTCCATACAACGTTTAAACCCCACTGTACTACCCTTATCCGTTCTACCAAACATCAGCTCTCCCCTTTCTCAGTGCCTGGAGCATATAGAGTACCTTGTTCCTGTAGGCTGGCTTACTTCGGACAGACAGGTAGATCAGCAACCACCCGGTTGAAGAACACAAGTCATACAACTGCAATCACGATTATGGTCAGTCTGGCCTTGCAGATCATGTTTTGTATACAACCCACAGGATCTCCTGGGAAAAAACCACCATGCTCCACCATAGTAAATTCAAAAAAGAAAGACTGCTTTTTGAATCTGCATCTGCACACAGGAATCAACCTAATTTAAACAAATACTGTTGCATAAAACTTCCCAAAATTGGGAAACTCGGTGCTGATGCTGTTGACGTTGCACATTATTGTTCATATGGAGTTAGTAGTGCAAATGCATTAAACTTCCAACACGCATTTGCACTACTAACTCCATATGAACAATAATGTCCAACGTCAACACCACTGCATTTCTTCCAACATCAACGTCATTGCTACAGATAAATGTAATGGCGTAGACTCTACAAGTGCTCTTCTATTAATGTGCACGTAATCGAACGGCATATCTCATAGCGTGTGTACTGAAGTGGTAGTTGAAGTTCAAATCGGTAAATTTTATCCCAGGTGAAAAGGTCTCCTTCAAGAACACAGACACACACACACACACACACACACACACACACACACACACAAAATAGAGATTAAGATGTACGAAATCGTTCAGGCATAACAGTAACGTGAGAACCTAGAAACAAACACCTCGGAAACTGCGACCTTCTAAAGCTAACCTGACCATTTAAAGTCAACGAATTATTAACCCTTTGAAGACAAACGAAACACTACAAAAAAACTTTTAAAAAAAAATAGCAGAAACATACCAAATCGTTCGGACATAGTAGTAACGGCCGTACTTAGAAATAAACATCTTGGGCATGTGGCCTTCGAAAGCTAACCTGACTATTTAAAGTGAAAGAAATAAAAATACGAAAACAAACCGAAACACACACATACAAAAAGAAGAAATAATAATAAATAAATAAACACATTGCAAACGAAACAAATCTAGGAACCTAAGCTGGCCATTTGAGGTCAGCCACGTCAACATACAAAATCTAAGGCGCCTAGAAATTGAACAAACGAAGCGAAAACACTAAAATTCAAGTTAAAATAAACATGTGAAACCATCGAAACACAAAAAAAAAAATAAATAAATAAAAAAATACGATACGAAAAAATTCACATCACATTTTAGAAAACCAACAGAAACATGCATATGAGGCAAAAGTATTATCAATAAAGTTTCACTGTGCTTTAGTCATGGAAGCCAATGTCGTTAAATATCTTTGATTTGATCCTGTCGCTCCCTCTCTTTGAGAGGGTTGCAGCTGATTACTAGGGAGATAGTGACGAAAGGTGGTTTCCCGTTGCCTTCCTTGCCGTATTTTTATGAGTGTGGCTTCTGTGTTCACGGGTCCGCTTTGACTACTTGGGGGATGAAAAATCCCAGATAAACTGGCAGGAAAAAACCTGCTGTCCACACCCAAGACTGACTAATTTGGCTATGGCTGAAGAAGATCTTTAAGCTCCTCACGTCGTCGAACGGGAATCGATCCTAGGACAATCCTTCCCCAGGAATATGGTTGCAAAGCGCAAAGCCACTCGGCTAACTGCGCGGACCGTTATGTATCTCATGTAGTAAAAAATGCATTATCAAACATAATGAATTCACACGGTTTATGTATTTTTTACGAGATGTTTCCTTTTTTAGAACTTTATCTACTCAAAAAACCGTATGCAATTCGTAATTTTTTCTTTTGATTTTCGGAGAAAGCCGTTCTCGTTACTATTAGCCTTTAATAGCAATCTCTATCTTGAGGTCTGGTGGAAAGACTGTTTCCACTCTCCAATATATTGACTTCTGGTTACAGTCCCACAGTGAGCGTCATTGTTTTGTGAATGTCTTTGGGTGAAAGATGTATTTCATTGCCTTGTGTGAGACCATATTTACTGGAGTCCTTTGGCTTGAACAACTTTCATATTTGGTCTTTGGAAATGGGATATTCTAATCTATAACTCAGCCAAGTGCTAATATACAACAGATTTACTACCTATTTTTTGGAGATAAAATTGATACAAAGAAATGCTGAATGATAAAGCAGCAAGAATGATGTTAACGAATCACCAGTGACTAGCATTTGACCTTCAGAGGATCAGCATAATTAGCAAAAAAAGGGAAAATACGAAATGGTTGTTAAGTAATCATGAATTTCTTGACAATCTTTGGTTTGAATTTCAGAAAACCAAACTTGGTTTCTGAAATTCAGAACACAAGAGAAAATGCGCTTCGCTGGTTTATTCGCACAAATATAATGTCACATGTTTTTTCCCAACTTAAATCACAGATATATTAATAAGACTGGTTCAATCTTTACCAATAGCTTTTACATATGAAATTTAACGAATAATAACGTTTGCTAGCTATTCATGATTAATAAAGCTATAAAAAATGTATCAAATAATAATATCAATTAACCATACATACTAACAATGAGCTCTAATCAGGATTTCATAGTGAACAGTTCTAGAAGCATTAGTAACTGAAATCATTCTATTTTAAATCACTTCAAAATACACATCACACACACACATTCTATAAGAACCACCACCACCACCACCATCATCATCATCCTCAACAAATTCCTGACATGTACACCTTCAAGGGGTATGATTTTTATGTACAGGATATGATAGTACTATATGAAAAATTTACATCATTACTAACTTCCTATCTACAATTTATCAGTCTGTTATTTATCAATACTCCAACATTATCAATTCTTATATTTCTATCGTTTAAGGCACTTTGTACTTTATCAATCCACCAATATCTTGGTCTTCCTCTGGGTCGTTTTCCTGCAAACCTGGCAGAGAACATTGTTTTTGCTAATCTTTCCTCGGACATTTTGTTTAAGTGACCATACCACCTGAGATTAGCTCTGCTAGCGCATTCCTGGATGCTGACAATGTCAAGTTATTTTCTAATATCCTCGTTTTTAATATGATATTGCCATTGATGCAATCTGTTCACGCCTCTAATCTTTCTCAAGACTCTAATATCTGCAGTCTCTAGTCTTTGGTCAAGTGTTTTACTACTGACCCAGCTCTCAGATCCATAAGTTAAAACTGATTTGAACACTGGCTTTTATACAGCTAATTTAGTGTTCCGAATAATTTCTCTCTTATCCCATATAAATTTGATCAGTTGACTTCCTACCATACCAGCTTTGTTGATTCTGCTGTCTTCTTCCATATTTAATTTACCATCTTCAGTAAAAAATCGTGCCTAACTAGCTAAAATGTTTTACTTGTTCCACAGGTTCCCCGTTCACAACACAGTTAGCATTTTCAACGATTCTACCTATTTTCATTGTCTTTGTCTTTTTAAAGCTGACCTTCATACCACATCTATTACAACAGATTTAGTCAGGGAATCTTGCAAACTTGTAGCAGATTTATTTGGAAGTATAACATCGTCTCCATAAAGCAAAGAGCTGACATTAACATTTCCAATTATGATATCATGTTTAATATCACTTTCCTTCATAATGTGATCCTTATAGATAATGAATAACAGAGGGGATAATGTACATCCTTGTCTTACACCAGATTTAAAATTAAACCAACTTCCTGTACCTCCTTCAATTCTAACTGCTGACTTACAACTCAAATACAGACTAAGTATTGCTTGATATAATGCCCAATTGACACCATATAACAGTAGCGTATTGAAGAGCTTCTCTGTTGGCACCTTGTCATATGCCTTTTCTAGATCGACAAAACTTAAATATAGATCTTTGATTATATTCCCATGCTTTCTAAAATATTTGTCGTAAAGTGAAGATCTGATCCTGACAGCCTCTGTTTGGCCTGAATCCAGCTTGTTCTTCACCAAGCTTTCTTTCCAAAATTCTTCTCAACTGTTTCTCAAGTATACATGCATAAATCTTGCCAGGAACACTCAGCAGGGAAATACCTCTGTAATTCTCACATTCAGTTTTATTTCCCTTTTTATATATGGGTGCTATTAGAGCTCTACTCCAATCATCAGGAATTCGTCCCTCTATCCAGGCATTCTGAACTATGCACTGCAACCACTGTAAGACATCATACTTAAGCATTTCTGGTCGAATATCATCTACTCCTGCTGCCTTTCCACATTTCAAGCGTTTGATGGCTCTTTCTACTTCAAGTATGGATATGTATTCCTGTCTGCATGCCTGTTGAGGGCTTTTTACCACTGTGCTATCACTGCTTGTTTCATTTAGCAATTTTTCAAAATAATTACTCCATACTTCAATGATATCTTTTTCTCCCGTTTTCATTTCGCCTTCATCATCTCTATTGCCTTTTACAGCACTCTTTCCTCCATATCTAAGCTTCATCAACAATTTCCAGAATATCTTACCACCTTCTTGATATTTATTTTCTATGTTCTTGCAAAAGTCCTCCCATGACTTTTGTTTAGCTAGTTTTACATAGTGTTTTGCTTTCTTACGTTTGACTCTATATTCTCTAAGAGCACAAGTTGACTTATTTGTCAGGAACGTTTGATATGCTTTCTTCTTTTCCTTCACTGCCTCTTTAAGTTACTGTGTCCACCATGGAGTTCTGATTTTTCTATTTGCAGACAATCTCACCTTATGCCTTTTTGGATGAATCAATCGAGGTTTTCTTCAGGCTTACCACTGAATCTCCAAGGTTTGGTTCCTGTTCTCAAACTCTTTCATTTTTTCTTCAATAATCTTTGTATATTTTAGTCTACAGTTCACATTTGAGAGCTGCTCAACTTTTATTCGCTTTAAAACTTTCTTAGATGTTATACTTTTCAATATGAAATTCAATTTTATCCTGCTCAAGACGAAATAGTGATTACTTCCAATTTCAAATCCTCTGTACACTCTGGTGTCCTGCACCAGGGAGAAAACATCACTATCAACAATAACATAGTCAATGAGACTTTTCTTATTCCTTGCCTCTTCTCTCCATGTAAATTTGTGTACATTTTTATGTTTGAACATTGAGTTAGTAATAACCAGTCCATGTCCTGAGTGGAAATCCAACAGGTATTTGCCATTATTATTAGCTTTATTCTTTTCTCCAAATTTTTCCAAATATTTTTAATGTCTGACAATCATTTCCTACTCTGCTCTTTAGATCCCCAACAAGGACCAACTTTTCCTTTTTCGCTGTGTCAGTTGCTTTTTCTAAAGCCTCAAAAAATTCCTCCACTTCTACATTAGTAGAACCTTCTATGGAATCATAGGCATAAATAAGTCTCATTGTCCAATTCCCCATTCTGATATTTTCCCACATCACTCTATCTGAGACTGCTTGCCATTCAAGAAGATTAGCCTTGTATTTTGTGTTGAATACTATGGCTACTCTTTCTTTTCCTTGATTATTATTGCCTGAATATAACATTTTGTATTTATTGCTTGGAAAGATCTCACCAGTTTTTGTCTTTTTTGTTTCAGTCATCCCTATTATGTCGATCTTAAGTGATGTTAATTTGGGGGTATGTTTTCAGATTTGTTCCAATAGCTGACTTTTCACTGTTTACCCTGATTTCCTGGCAAAAACAACAGGTGCCTTGTAATCAGGCGACGCCCCAGCCGCCATGAAATTTTGTCATGTTGTACCATCATTTTGTATATTGGTTTAAGCCAATAAGAATACGATTTGGTCGCTAAATCCCAAATTGCCAGCCCGTGTTCTTTCGTTCAGTATCAAAGTAGCTATCCAACAGGGTGCACCACGAGAAGGTGAGGATTGGACATAAGGTCAGAAGCCCTGGTCGGTTCTCCGCATTCCTTTAAAGGCTATGTGGAGATCTCCTCTCAGTTGTACAGCTTTGACTCCTAAGCATTCCTCTATAAGAACCTGGATTTTAAAATTACATTAAAAATACTATTATTTAAATATTTTAAATAAATTATAGTGAAGGAATGTTGTAAGTTGAACGACGAAAGGCATTCGAATCTAGTCACCGATTAGTGGAACTTTTTCTAAGCCTTTTCTCGACCGGTTCGAGAGTTATTCGATCTCTGACACGGACTAGCGCATTTTTTCTCCCGGAAACTCGGGTTTTTCGTCCCGTAAACTCAAGAAAATCGGCCGTCGAACCCACCCTTTTTCAGACATTAAAAATATTGTGTTAGGGTTTGGCACCACGAAATGGCGACACTTGCTAGCCGCCTTCCTCACTGCGTACCGATTAATTAGTGATAGGCTTGGACTAACTATCTCTGATTGGCTACCACTGGAGATTGAACTGTCTACTCAGTCTCCAAAAGTTAGATAGGGCTGAACGGCCTTGCCTACTCCCTATAAATTGGGAACAAAAAAGGTATTAGCTGATTTTTTTTTTAAAGTTTTACTTTCTACAACAATAATGAGAACCTGTAGAATGTTAATAAGAATGTAGATTTATTTTAAAGAATGAGTTATTACGTATTTTGTCTCTTGATAAACAATATGAATATCAACGTTTCAGTCAAGTTTATTTCGCTTTGACACTGGATGTCAGGGAATTTTTCTTTGTTTAGTTTATCAGTAGTTTCCTATTTCTCACTTTATAATAAATAATTCGAGTAAGTTAACAGTCATAATCTGATTATGTACAATGTGTTTGAATTCTTTTCATTTGCAATATTTTCTTCATTGTTCATTGTTCTAGTTATGCAAACTGGATCATAGCCTCTCTTTAGACTATTACTACACATACAAAGCAGTTATATGTATACTAACTATTCAGATGTTAATCTGTAATTTGACAATCTCAGCCTATTTAACAAATATTTTCTTTTCTGTGCTTAACACATGTCTTTTGTTTAAGTCTTCATTTGCTAGTTTTAAACTCAATCATAACGTCCATTTTGAGCTATAGAAATAAAACTATTATTCTTAAAATATTTTTGTGGTTCTCAAAAACGAACAAAACTACATTGTTTATAACTGTATATTTTTTCATAAAATGCAATGCACGCGTTGTTGTTGTTATATAATACACATACCGGCCACTGTATTAGAAACCTTTACGCGGATGTACGTAAACATTTTGACCTTTGATATGATGAAGAATAAGCCGTTGGATTTTCATTCCCTTAATCACTAGATAATGGAGTAATAATTGAGCATATAGTTCGTCCTTTGTGGGCAGTCAGGCTAGTTCTGGTTCCTTAGGATTTAAGACGTTTGTGTTCCACAAGATCATGTTCATTATAGTCGACGACAAATCTTATTAACTGATTTGGATGGTAGCTGCTTGAGAAAAGTATTTCAGAGCAATATGGTGAAGAAAGGTAAGAATATCAGAAATGTTGGCATTCCGATGAAGTTCAGAATTCCTGAGAAATCAAACGTAATGCCCAGGCATTTATTTTAAATAGTTTCCAGTTTCGATGTTGGAAGATAATGCATGGCTCCAGACTGGTAATCCATATGCCAGTATTGGTCTGATGATTGACTTGTAAATAAGTAATTTATAATCTGTACCATTCATCAGCTTCGTATGCTGATAAATGGCAATTCATTTATTTGAAATGAAGTAAATATAAGATATGTGTTGTGCAAAGCATAGTATTTTATAAAATTGAATTCCTAAATATTTGCTCCTGTTTTCCATGGAATTGAAGTGTCAATTTTTTTAATCAGCTATGGGGGTGATTTTTTCCTCCTTGTAGACAGAATTGCTGCACTTTTTTTTCTGCGTTTATGCCAAATCTCCATTTCTTAAACCATGGCTCAATATCAAATAAATAAATAAATAAATCAGCTAATTCCTTTTATCAGCTTATAGGAAGTAGACGAGGCTTTATACCCTCTCTAGCTTTTGGAGACTGAGTGGACAGTTCAATCTCCACCAGTTGCCAATCAGAGATAGCTGGCCCATGTCTATCACTAATTATTATTATTATTATTATTACGGGCAACTCCAAGGAATCCTTAGACTCATCGAGGAAGGCCCTAACAACATGTAAAGAAAAACTATTCAACATTCACACAGTATCTATCATACTTCGCCTTGAACTTATTCACAGTCATGGCACCCACAACAAACTCTGGCACCTTATTCCACTCATGCACCACTCTCCAAGTAAAAAACCTAGCTTTAACACCCTTGCTAACTACACTCTTGCCCAGTTTCCATGGATGATCCCTAGTCCTCCCACGACCAGTCCTGTTCTCAAAAATATTTTCTGAATTAATCTTATAGAAACCCTTCAGTAATTTGAATGTCTCAATCATATCACCCCTTTTCTGCCTATCAACCAATTTCTGCAACCCACAAATCTTCAACCTGTTCTCATAAGGTTCATTCCATATTTTGATGTGGAATGAACCTTATGAGATCTTGATGACCTGCTATCATCTTGGTCACTCGTCTCTGGATCCTTTCCACCTTCTCCCCATCAAGAAGAAACCCTAGACCACTGTGCCCAGATATGGGCACAGTGGTCTAGATGGGGTCTTATCAAGGCTCGATACAGAGGAACAATAACTTGCTTGTCTCTGCTCGTCAAAGTATTCTTCAGCAACCAAGTGATTTGATGAGCTGATTTAGCCACTTTTGCAATGTCCCCCTAAACTTCAACTCCCTATCGACCAACACCCCCAAATCCCTGGCATTGTCAATCTCCTGGAGTACCGTTCACCAACGTGGTATATTGCAGTTAATATTTTCACCCCAAAAATGAATAACCTTACTTTTTGTCACATTAAATTGACATCCATTCTCCTTACCCCAGTCCTCCAATCTATCCAAATTATCCTACAAAATTTTGACATCCTGTGCATTCATTATGGCTCTACCCAATCTTGCATCATCAGCAAACAAATAAACAGTTCCTCTCAGATCCTTTCCTATATCGTTAATGAACAAATTGAAAAGTAGTGGTCCAAGAACAGACTAGTCACTGGCTGTCTTTTGGACTCTACTCCTGAATAAACTACTCTCTGATATCTCTCCATCAACCAGCCTCCTATCCATCAGTTTACTGATTAGAATTCCACGTGGTATCCTGTCAAAGGCCTTAGCAAGGTCCAGCAGAATCACTGTAAACCAATTAGCCTTATCGGTTCAGCCGTCACTGTGTTATAAAACGTGTGCAAGTTACTAAGGCATGATCTACCCTTCACAAAACCATACTGTCCCCCCCATACAGTATCTCATTTTCATCTTTCCATTTTCCTATTGACTACTTTCTCCAAGACCTTGACAACAATTCCTGATATGCTGATTGGTTGGTAATTTACAACAGCAGTTTTGGAACATCCTTTATGCAATAAAGGTTCCAATTTTACCCTCTTTCCACCCCACCCTCGGGACTAACCCCGACCCGAGACTCAAATTAAACAAAATGGTCAAGGGCACTAACAATTTTTTAGCTGCTTCACGTACGACACGAGCTGCTTCACGTACGACAAAAACCTCAATGTGAATACATCTGTGGGATTGGATGCTATACCAGAGATGTATTCACATTGAGGTTTTTGTAATATACTATTCACCTCCACTTCATTCACTACAATTCCCATATAAGCTGTTGGTTCCTTCATTCCTGCAATATCACCAGCTCGATGATATACTCTTGTAAAGTGCTTGCTCAGTAATTCCACTAAATCAACTGATTCGTTTACCTCCCTACCATCGGCATTCTTTAAAATTATTCTGCCGTATACCTTTTTTTCTTTTACTTGCAACATATAAAAAAAATGTTTGGGAATATCTTTAGCCTGCATGTCTAATTTTCTTTCATAATTTGCTTTTGCTTTTCTGACCACACTAGGTACCCTTCTGGACTGCCCTTTATACCGTTCCTGTGCCTGCAGGTCACCTTTCTCCTGAAATTCCCTCCACAGTATTTTTTTTTTTGCAGCTCAAGCTTAATGGTGTTATTCATCCATTTAACCTCTACTTGATTTACTATTCGGACTCTAGGTATACAGTCAGCCATTGCCTCCTGCAATCACTCCTTAACCACCTCCCACGCATTATAGGCATGGGCTGCCTATTGAGAAAAAACCGGTTGTCCGTGTCAGAGATCGACTAACTTGGGAACCAGTCGAAGATAGGCTTAGAAAAAGTTCCTCTAGTCTCGGCGACTAGACTTGAACCTAAGTCAAACTTCGAGCGTCCAAGCACAGGGGATGCAAGCACCACTTAGCTTATAAAGGAGGCCGTTATGCCATACTTTATCAAATGTTTTGGCAATGTGAAGGAAAATGGTACAAGTTTGTTGCGTCAAACTGAACCGGTGAGAGATGTATTCCACGATTCTCTGGACCTGTTGTACTGTACATTGGTTTGGTCGGAATCCAAACTGTTCATCTGGAATGATGTTACTGTTGGATGCTTCTTGCAGGCTTGTTAGAATAATTTTTCTGATAGCTTTTCGAGACAAAAGAGGAGGCTAATTGGTTATTAGTTTTGAAGAAATTTCAAATCTTTTCCGAGCATGGGAATTAAAATTATAGCATCTTATAGTAGGAAAACCAGAGCAGGAAAATGAAAATCGCTGTAAGAAACCAAACGAAAAAAAAAATGGACTATAACAAACAAAGAAGTTATGAAATGTTTTAACTAATCAATATTATCAACGGTTTTGGCAAGCTTGTGCACATGATATGGAAACAAACGTTTCACAGTCTGCAACAGTTTATTGCAACAAAATATGTTCTGAACTTGAGTTTCAAGAGTTACAAGAGTTGAAACCAAGCAACCAAAGAGATTGAAAGTACAACTCAGTGATCATCAAAAGGACGAATACCTCAGCGTGAGTTGGCAAAATGCAACGTGAATTGAAGACGGCTATATGTGGAACATATAAAACTGAGCGACGAAGGCTAATTTGCATTAAAAGCAATGCATAAATATATGGCTGTTACTCGTAAATGTGGTAATAGAAAGAGTAGCAAGGGTCTATTGCGAGTATACTATCAACGGACATACCAGCGTCCAGCGAGCAAGTGGTTGTCGACTACACGCCGTTGATGACTGGGGTCGGTGTAGACATTTCAAGTTCGTACAGACCAAGCGCAGGGCAAATAATCACATTTAGTTTGAATGTCGGATTTACAAGCAGAGTCAGCGAGCGAACGGTACGGCGTACCCTGCACACCGTGGGTTACGGGAGCTAATAGCTTAATCGACAGCTCGGCATTGGACATTGTGCCTTGCCTAGTGTCAGAAGTATCAAAACACGGTCTCTGCAGAGTGGACCAGAGTCGTCTCGTCTGATGAATTCCGTTATCGGTTGTACCGAGCTGACGGGAGGGAATGAGGATAACGTCAAAAGCATATGGCCATGACAGTGTCGTGCCAGGTCAGCTGTCTTCAAAGAGGTGATGTCCTGTGATGGCTTCCAGAGCCTTCTTGTAATACATTAGGTCCCTTAATGTGTGTGTCTGGAAATGATTTTAAACGCTGAAAGTTACCAGAATGTTGTCGCTAATGACCTGTAAACTTTCATTGCCTTCACACATCCTGCAGCAGATGGTCTCTTTCAACAGGCCAATGCTCTGTCCCACTGAGCTGCAACCACCCAGGCATGGCTCGAGGAACAATCATCTGAGCATGGAACCATCTGGTGTTCCCCCAAGGTCTTCGGATTTAAACCCGATCGAATATCTCTGGGATGTCGTAGAGCGAGATATGAGATCCACGTGTCTGGTACCAATGCTTAAGGTGCAGTTGTGAGAAATACTGCAACAGTTAACTGTTGCAGTATTTCCCAGGTTGGAGTTAACTCTGGCAACCCTCCAGAATTTGGTGTAGTCAAGGTTTCAGAGACGACAGGCTGTTATTGCACTAGAGTGGGGACCGGCACGCTATTAGGTTGGCATCTCTAATCTTTTGTCCATTGAGTGTATAATCCAACCACCATGAACAGCAGCAACAAATTTCAGATGTTACTGAAGAGCTAAAGCAAAGAATTATTGTTATTGCAGAGAAAATTCAAAGATATGATGCGAGAATCAACTACTGTATTCAAAATATTCAATTTCGACTGAATGAATATTAATTGTTCCAACCTCTACAGGAAAATACAAATGCAAACAATTAATCGCAACAAATTAAAGAAAGAAAAGAAACGCTCAAATTTTGGAAGCCAGTCTGGGATAATCCTTTTAAACATAATAGAGAGGCCTCGTGCATTAAGGAAATAGAATCGAAATGAAAATGTCGTTATTACTAAAGAATATTGGAGCACATACATCTGCCAAAGACGAATTACATACATTTTGATTAAAACATTTAACCAATCTTCTCAAGGCCTGCATGCAGGACCGGGGCTACCATTTAGGCAAACTAGGCATCTGCCTAGGGTGCAAGCCATGAAGGGGTGCAAAACTTCAAGCTATGCTTTAATTATACTTTACTAAAATATCAAAATTAAATAGTGATATATGATTTAGGTATCGATTCTTTTTCCTTATCCCTCACACATTACACTATTTTACTATTGGTTCTTTTTTTGTTCCTTACCTAAATGATTTGAACTTACCTATTTAAAATTCAGTTAAGATAAATATTTTAAAACGTTAAGATTTTAAAATATTAAATTTCGGTATTTATAACTTTTTTTTGTAAATGAATTATAACAGAGAATTTTCAAATTAATTAAAAAAGAAAATAAAAAAGCCCTATTAATTTACCTATTAATTTAATCTGAAAGACATTTTTATTTTGTTTGATGTCAATTAGAAACAGGCCACACGAAGATAAATTTAAGTTCAAGTCAATTCGCCGCATGGATGAATTTATTCTAAACCTCTTTTGACTGGTTTTCGAGTTAGTCGATTTCTGGCACAAGCAAGCAGTTTTTTTTTTTTTTTTTGAAACTCGTGTTTTTCATCCCGTAAACTCAAAAAAGTCGACTGTAGAACCCACATTATATACCGGTGATCGTCTTAGGCCAGCTTTTTTGTGATTGGCTACCGGTGGATATTGAACTGCCCACTCAGTCTCCAGAAGCTAGACAGAGGGTTAAAATTCCTCGTCTACTCTCTCTAATTTTTTTACCAGTCTATCCTGTCAAATACCACGAGTGGTTAAGAGTTTTTTCCATCAAACTCAATAGATGATCGTCCTATATTTGGGAGTACATTTTCTTCATGAATGTTAAGGATAAAGGCAAATCCAAAATAACTATCGTCCAATAACATGTTTGTCGACCACATTTAAGACGTTTATTGCAATCAAATAAAAAAAAAATCAGCTAACGCCTTTTTATTCCCGTATATACAGAGAGTAGGCGAGGCCGTTTTTAGCCCTATCTAACTTTTTGGAGACTGAGTGGGCAGTTCAATCTCCACTGGTACCCAATCAGAGATAGCTGGCCCAAGGCTATCACTAATTAAGTGGTACGCAGTGAAGAGAGACGGCTCTACAGGTGCCGCCATTTCGTGGTCCCTAACCTTAACACTTGTATTTAATATCTGAAATAATGTGGGTTCTACAGTCGATTTTCTTGAGTTTCCGGGAGAAAAACCCACTTGCCCGTGCCAGAGATCGACTAACTCGATCTTTTCGACTCGGGAACCGGTCGAAAAAAGCTTCGAAAAATTTCCTCTAGTCTCCGACTAGACTCTAAACCAAGTCGTCCTTCGTGCGGCCAAGCTCTGTGGTATGCAAACCACATCCACTGAGTTCACATCCACATCCACGCCACATCACATGTTAATATGTGCTTAAGACAGAATGATATCTATGTATGACACATTAAAAAAAATTCTCAGATGAAGTATAAGGACTTTTGGAAACACTAAGCACTGAGCAGATTATCATGTAAAAAAAGATTGTATGGACACAGATAATATACACGGTGTGAAACCATAAAGAAATGTCAAAGAAATATGCCAGTTAGAATGAGCATACTATGTACAGCATGTATATAATTGTAAATAGATGAAAAATGGGATGTACGAAATAGTAATTTAAATGTTAATATAAGTGACTAAGATAGAATGATATCAATGCATGACACATTGAAGAAAAAAATGCTAAGATGAAGTATAAGGACTTTAGGAAACGCAAGGCACTGAGCAGATTATCATGAAAAAAAAGATTGTATGAACACAGATAATATACACAATGTGAAAAAGAAACTATAAAGAAATGCCAAAGAAAAAAAATGCCAATTAAAAAGAGCATACTATGTACAAAATGTATATAATTGTAAATAGATGTATATATATTTATTCCTATTCAGATTGTACATAGATGCTTTGTTGTTAATAAATATATGTAGCTCAGTGAAAAAAAAAAAAAAAGCCACTGAGCTACACAAGCTCCCTAGCAAATTAAATATAACAATGTCTTCTCATGTACAGTTTCATCTCAGTCCAGGAGAATGGCTACTCTAGACCTCAGTGTAATTGTGGCTTGGGCTACTCTCTTGCTCTTTGTCTAATTCAAACCAAATTAGTCTTTCATGTTAACCGACCTTGTGTATCTTTATTTTCCTTTCTTTCGCTTTACTTCAATTGTTTCCTCTAACAAATCTTTTTAGAAGATTTTCATGCCTCACAATATTACAATAATATATTCATCTTTACTCTATGACCTTCATCGATTCTCTTTTAGTACCCATCATCTCCAAATGCATTTGTTTCTTTCTGTCTTTTCTTTTTTCTTTTTTGGATGCATAATATCTTCAATGCTCTACTGTATACGTTTACATATCTATAGCGTTGATTTTTTTATACCCTTCGCTGCTTTGTAGAGAAAAGTAAAAATAGGCAAAATAAATTATTTAATCATTTTAATCTTCCCTTTTGTGCGATGTTTGTATGGTTTTCATTTTTAATGGTACATTTTGCAAGTTTTATTTTCCACCTAAGTTCTGGTTTGCATGTTCCATCCTCTGTAATTAAATAACCTAAATAAGTACAATATTTGACTTGTGCTATAATTTGGTATCCTAAAAAAAAAAAAAAAAAAAAAAAAAAATTGGTATCCTACTTCGATTTTTATATTGAGGATATATCTTTTCTTTTCTTTTCTCTTTCTTATTCTTTTTTGTTATCATAACTTTAGAATTTTGGTTAAGACTATATTTTTCAATTATTGTATTTATTTCATCTATTAATTTTGCAAGTAACTTTCTTCAGTAGTCATTAATCATCTGAAAAACAAAGGCTATTTATATTTCTTCCTTCATACCTCCAAAATTTTCTTGTAATTGAAACGAATTGAACAGAAGAGAGGGTAGGACTTAATTCTATCGAACATATTTGTATTTGGAAAGTTTCTGAGAGAGTGTTGTTGATTTTTATGTTGCAGAGCGGTTCCAATATATAGAATATCTGTCATTCATTCTAGTGTATTATTTTCATTATTAATGTTTTTGGTAATTTCTTATGATGAAATTAATGTCAAATGTTTACTTATAATCTGTAAAAGAAATATTTTTCACCATTTCCAAGTTTCTTATAGAGATTCATTCTGATAATGATATTCCCTGGGTTGTTCCTGTATCTTTCGTAAATCCACCATGGTCATGCTTTATTTTATCATGTTATTTTGTTTTTATTCCTTCTAATATTTAGTAAAAGTAATTTTATTACATGGCTAATCAGGTTTAAAAACTCACTAATGAATTTCAGTCCCTATCTAACTTTTGGAGAGTGACGGGAGTTTCAATTATTGATCGGTAATTTTTAGATTCAGCTGCTCCAGCCTTTTTCAAGATCTTTATAGAGAAATTCCTTAGTTAATCTGGAACAAATCCACCTTCATCTATATGGTTGAATAGCTTCTTTAGTGGTTGCTCTGGTTCTATGTCGATTCGGATTGCCTACTGGTGGAGTCTTTTCTACCACCAATTTCGGAGTGGTCGTCTCTGACATAGCAAATGGGTTTTTTCCTCCTAAAAATAAAGAAGGAAACCTCCCTCCCATTATCGCCTTTAGAACTCACACAATTACGATAATACGAGTTTCTTGAATTTAGGGCATGGATAGCAACAGTTTGACTACAGTATTCTTCCCCCTCCTCTCTCTCTCTCTCTCTCTCTCTCTCTCTCTCTCTCTCTCTCTCTCTCTCTCCCTCCCTCCCTCTCCTGAATAGGTTTGAATTATTATTAATTCAGACTCACTATCAGAAAATACTTGAAGGATGGAGACGGACTAAGAAGTTTGTTAGGGCTAAAGGTGCTTTTATTTGTTTCCTTTTGGGGAAAAAACCTTATTGTATTTTATTTTCTTCTATTTATTTTTTAAATTTCCTTAGCTGTTAGTCTTCGTAGCTAATATTTCATTTTTATCTAGGACTTTTAGTTTTATAGGAATTCCTTCACCTGGTTCTCTTCATCTTCGTTTATTCCGTAGCCCTTATATTTCTGCTTTAAGTATGGGAAAAGGTTTAAACCTTTCCTTAATTTCCTTAATAATCAAGTATAATTTTATGTATATTCTTGACTAAAAAGCTCTGTGAATCGTTCATTGTCTTGTGGATTCTTCTTCTTCTTTTTTTTTTTTTTTTAATTTATGGTGCACATCTTCATTACTTGCTCCTGCATGGTCAACTGATCATATTATACCTGTATTAATCTGTGTTCTGAATTTTACTATATTGTCTTTCGCAGGTATATATTTGTCTTCTAGTATTGAAGAAAGGTATATTATTATCATCAGATCATTTTGTTCACAAAATTCGATTAGGCTTACATCTCATTCTTATCCCGAGTACAAAGTTACCAATTACTGGGGACATACTCTTCCCTTGGATTTCACGTTTCAATTCATGTTTTCCATAAATGATCAGAATGTCATCTTCCTTTGTTTGTTTTACAAAGTTTGCATCTCCTCATAGAGGAATATGCCTGGAGGATATCAATGTCAAAAAGCTTTTGCTGCAAGTTTGATTAGCAACTTACAGGTCAATGTCCAAGAACATGTTTGGCCCGTTATAACTACATTAAGATTTGGCATCTCCCAAGAAATTCTTAAGTTTCCAGTTTGGTATAACGTTCCAACATTCCATATGGAATTAGCCTATTGGTGGTTTCCAAATGAATCACAAATACTACATTATATATCACAAAATATACGAATATATGAAATTATATAATTTCGAATATATTATTTATCAAATAATTATGTTTATCAGACACTGAACAAATGACTAACACATTATAGATAAAATCATCCTCAAAATTCAAAAAGACGAAAAACAAACTTATGCATGACAAATATATTTGTCAAAGCATTTCTCTCTCTCTCTCTCTCTCTCTCTCTCTCTCTCTCTCTCTCTCTCTCTCTCTCTTTCAGCTAATGCTTAAATTAATTGGATATATATGTAGATTTAGCAAAAACTTATCATAATTAATGCAGCTGCCGAGTATGTAACAGCAATAAGGAAGCGATGATGAAAAATGTTGAGAACAATAATGTACCACCAGGGTGGCCTGTAAAGTTCTCGGCCTCAACCATAGATGGCAACACAATCGGAAAGATTTTTTTTCTAAGTTGTACATCTGTCATAAGCATCCATGTGAAATTGCAAGTCATTCTATCAAGTAGTTTGTTTTATACAGCTGTCTGAAACAAAATGTATCCCTTGAAATGATAAAATTGAGTATCGTGCGGTTATTTAATTCTTTGTAAAAGAAGGTTTAACTTCAAAAGAAATTCATTCGAAGTTCATAAAAGTTTATGGGCACTTTTCTCCTTCGTTATCGACATTTTCACATGGATACTTATGCAGAAATGGGCTGCCGAGTTTAAACGTGTCCGTACCAGACTAAAAGACGATCCACGTGAAGGACGTCCAAAAAGTGTAACAACACCAGAAATCATTGATCAAGTGCACGATATGGTATTGGATGACCGGTGAGTTAAAGTGCGTGAAATTGCAGATTTTGAAATTCCTTTTGAAATTTGGAAAAGAATTTCAAAATCCCTTTTGAAAGGAATTTCAAAAGAACGCGTAGGATATATTTTGCATGAACTGCAAATGAAAAGATTTACACAAGATAGGTGCCGCGCTTGCTCACAGCAGATCAAAAATTCACTCGCATGAAAATCTCTGAACAGTGCCTGGAGAGTTTTAACAAGAATAAAACAGATTTTGTGCATCAATTTATTACTATAGATGAGACTTGGATTCACTATTACACACCAGAATCCAAACAGCAGTCAAAACAGTAGACAGAAGCCGGTTGTTCAGCACCAAAGAAGACAAAGTCGGTTCCATCAGCAGGAAAGGTCATGACATCGGTGTTTTGGGAAGCTAAAGGCATTTTGTTTATTAATTATCTTGAACAGGGCAAAACATTAACCGGGGAATATTATTCTGATCTTTTAACTAGAACAGACGAAACAATTCGTGAGAAAAAACCCGGTTTAAAGAAGAAAAAAATCATCTTTCATCAGGACAATGCACCTGTCCACAAAGGTGCTTTGGTAATGGAAAAATTAATGGATCTGCACTATGAATTGTTGGAACATCCACCCTATTCCCCAGATTTGGCTCCCTCTGACTTCTATCTCTTCCCAAAACTAAAACCCTTCCTCGCTAGCCAGCGTTTTTCTTTGAATCAAGAGATGATTGCAGCTGTAGAGGGGTATTTTTCAGATCTTACTGAGAACCACTATAGGGACGAAATAATGGCGCTGGAGCATCGCTGGAATAAATGTATTAGTCTTAAAGGAGATTATGTTGAAAATAAAAATTATTTTGAAATTATAAATTCGTTTTTTCATTGTTAGGCAGAGAACTTTTCAGTCCATCCTCGTATTTAAGTCATTCAGACATAATGTTTAGAAAGGTGTTTGTATTTGGTCATTTTTATGAAAACATTGAAAACAACTTTAACAGTCACAAATGAACAATTCAGTGATATTAGCTCTAGAAGTAGAATTTTTCAAATGATATTCCTGTTATGATTACTGTTCAACATTTTGTTCATACCAGTCTATTATTACGAAGAAAAGAAGCAGGTATGATATTTCTAAAAATAATTTTAAAGTGTTCCTTCTGCTGTGTATATATAGGTAACATGAAATTGCACAGAAAAATCAACACAACCCATAAACTCATTACTAAACATGGTCTAATTTTCCATTTTCGGACAGGACATAAAAATGGAATTTGGTTCGGTTACTTATTTTCACGCGCGCACAGACATACACACACGAGCAGATTTTACTGGAGAATGATATTTATTGGATATTTCTCTTATTTAGAACCGATTTACCACGCAATTCATGCAACCCATCATTAATTTCTTGTTTTGGAAAGCCTTAACTGAGGTCAGCAAATGAAAAAAAAAATTGCAAAAATTTGTTTCATCTAGATTATGGTATGTAGTGAGAATGACCTCAATTAGCAAGTGGGAATGTTCAGTTATGCCATAGGAAAGCAATTATTTCAAAGATTATATACCTAAATATACGATCATTTCGTAATTTGATAGATTAATCAATTTTCTACAGATATGTTGACTAACTGGTGAAAAAGTAGTGAGCTCGCTCTAATCGTTCAAACCTAAATTTTTTTTTTTTGGTAATAATTATACAGTCGATTTTTCAAGTTGTGGTGTTAAGAACACACTTTGCATAGAAATATGAAACTCTGACGCGTCAAAGGTTGTTTAAGCCAAAACACGTGCTGCTAAAACAATAACAATAATAATAACAGCCTACCTATTCCTTATAAGGGAATAAAAAAGTCGCCGAATTAACCCTGTTTAACTTTTGGAGACTGAGTGAGCAGTTTAGCATTTACCGTTAACCAATAATTAATAT
Organism: Typopeltis vanoorti; assembly: GCF_054136105.1. NCBI lineage: Eukaryota > Metazoa > Arthropoda > Arachnida > Uropygi > Thelyphonidae > Typopeltis > Typopeltis vanoorti. The sequence continues at coordinate 88,527,147 of NC_143552.1, forward strand.
TAGAAGCATACAGTAAATTGGCAAACAATTGGTGTCTTCTCCTTGTCCCGATATATTATTGTCTGAAATAATGTGGTTTCTAAGTTAGATTTTCTTGAGTTTACAGGGCTTACCATCCGAATTTCCATGAGAAAAGAAAAACAAAAGCTTGTCCATTGCCAGAGATTGACTAACTCGGGAATTGTACTGAAGAAAGGCATGGAAAGATTTCCTTTAGCCTACAAAGGTTTCAGTAACTTGAAGAGCTTGAGGACGAGAGTTCGGCATCCAAATGTTTACATCTCGTATTGCTGAATCTGAACTTTAACTTGCATTGCTACTTGAAATAGAATAAACCACACTGCGGATTTTATCCAGACAGAATTAAAAATTAAATAAATAAAATAAAATAAAATAAGTTTAATAAGAAAACCTAATCACCTATGTTAAAGATTGACCATCTCAGAAAAACTGATTATTAAATGGCTAGATAATTTTAGACTGTGTTTGTCTTGATATCCAGACTAAAAAGGAAAACGTACATTCTGATGCTGTTACAAACAAGTCTCGTCAGCAAAGGACACTGAATTCATAGATAAATAAATCTCATAAAGAGGACCATGACTGTCCACGAATTTGGGGAAATGTAACTTGAAAGGGGCTGAAAGTATCAAAGTTGATGACAGAAAGAGAATTTAAAAAATTATAAATATTTGCATACAAGAACATTCACCCTAGTGCTTGCATCTGAGAATCTATCTAAGAATGAGTGTTGGTGACAGTGATCATACAGTTTTGACTAAGAATGTGACAAGATATGTAAGAACTCTCACTAAGAAGGGATATGTGCGAAATTATAACACAAGTGATTATAAGAAACTCGGAAGACAATTTCAACTAGTGCTTAGTCATAAGAGACATCATGAAAATTATTCAAAAGATGAATGAAAGAAACAATACTCCACTACATATTGAGATTAAGGAATATAAATTTCGTGGAAGTTAAATTGATAAATAACACTTTAAAACAAGAGCTGCTTTAAAAACAAATATTTTAGATCCATTTATCGTGCAATTTGTGATGACGAGGCTTTGAACAGTGATAGTCATGGTGAGAAAGGCCAAATCGAATTATAATAGGTTTTGACTGACAGGCTAAAACAAATACAATACAATTTTATTGCATTATAGCAAGTAAAAGGAAGAAAATGATCATGAAAGAATATTCTTTGTAAATGGCAAGGAGGTAATATATTTACTAAAAATGAATGATTTGTTAGATGTTCACCTCAGTAAAACATACATTCTTAGCAGTCCCATTACTTTATAGATGTCGTTTGGAAAAGAGAGTCCCGAAAAACGGCTTCTCCTCTCCTTTCCAAACGACATCTATAAAGTAATGGGACTGCTAAGAATGTATGTATACCAATGTATACTACACCCTATACGGAATAAAAGGCGTTAGCTGATTTTTTTTGGAAAAGCGGATAAACAACAATTGTAGAGTTAAACATGCGATAGCCATTACAAGAAATACAGAGCGGGAGCTCAATGGTATCTTTTCTCGTTTTCTGAAGGAATGCACTAGGTAGTTTTAAATCCTATGATAAAGTTGTTCATTTTGAGTAACACACATGTGATTCCTAATGAGGAAAAAAAAGCAAGATAATACCAATATACCAGGATATATATCAAGGAATGAGGCAGCAAATTACAGGCTAATTAAGATCTCTTTTGTATTTCACAAAAGATGTTTGATGAAGTTTTGATGAGCTAATGAGGAATTGCGTTCAGGGGTGGACAGACATCTGTGGGATCCTCTATAGCTGACTGCATGGACTGTTAAAATACTTGTTTTTGCTGTCTCACCATATTCAGTCATATTTTGACAGCAATATTAAATAAAAAGAGAGCCTGTGTAGCTCAGTGGATGTGTTGTTTGCACACCCCAAGCACTTAACCGCACGCACGAAGACCTCTTGGTTTCGCATCTAGTCGGTGACTAGAAGAAAATTTTCTAAGCCTTTTTTTGACCGGTTCCCGAGATAGTCGATTTCTGGCACGGGAAAGCGGGTATTTTATTTTTTAATTATTATTTTGTAAGGCACAAACATGTCGTAGCCTTGGACCATTGGCTCTACCAAATCCGTATGAACGAAAATAATGCTCAACAACAAACTTCTTTTCTTCCAACGTCAACACCATTGTTACAGCTGAATGTACTGATGTAAACTCTATACGTGCCATTCTATTAATGCATTTTCAGTCGAATGGCATACATCATAACGCGTGCACTGAAGGGGTGTCAAAGTTCATTACTTTTTTTTTTTTGCGCCATAATGTATCAATGAGTGTCAGTTTAATGTTTCTAATCAAAAGTTATGCATTATGGAGAATGGATATCGCTTTGCATTCAGACTTTCATATTGATATGATTTTGATGGAAAATGGAGAATAGGGGTGGGGTGGGGGTAATGTAGACAGTGAATCATTCTTAGAGAAACTGCATAGCAGAGGAATCAGTAGCGCATGAAAAGTATTCAATGGTTTTATAAAGGAAGCAATATCTGACTATATCAGCAGAGAAAAAAATATGAAGTGTATAGACTAGAAATCAACAAATAATACTTTAAAGACAGTTCTGCATAAAAAATTATGTTATAAAATCTTACGTAAAATCTTACGTAAAAATGGTAATAATGCGGCTCATAGTACTGATTGCCAATGAGGAAGGCAGTCAATATTCTGAATCATATTGAATTATGAAAAGAAATGTAATGAACTTACTAAGGCGATTTAGAGAGAAAGAAAGTTATCGTTTTATAATACAAGGTCTGGACTACTGTATTCCGATAAGCCACCTAGCTTTTGAGGAGGCTGGAAGTCTGTTGAAATGAACCAGGTGTAGGGATGAATGTGAAATTGATCTATACGAGTATACGAGGACAGATTGAAAGAATGGGTCCTCAAGGTGTGAGGCACATATGGATGACAGAAGACATAATAGAAACATGAAAACTCTAAGAGAACTTACAATAATGAATTGTGATTTTGCAGGTTATGGCTAATGCTAGTAAATCTCAGTGTCATTCCTGGTACCTGGCTACGGTTGTGACTAGCGAGAATCGGATGACCCGATTCTCTTCATATTTAAGCTAAGATAGGAAGTATTTGATTAAGATTGACAAGAATTGCATTCTCTGAACGAGTCCTTGGAATCCATGAAGTTGCGTTACACAAATAATAAAAAATTTCCATTGATCTGCAATGTATATACGAAGTACCGAGCCTCTCTGTATATTATACAGATAGGTTCAGTACTTCGAGTACTGGACACAAGGCTATATCCCTAATTCCAGCTATCGCTTATTTCTTTGCTCAGTGGAAGTGAAGCTTTCATCCTCTGCATTAGGCCGCCCGAATATAGACTTACATTCAAGTCTATTAACCGACTGGAGGAACTTTTTCTAATCCTTTCTTCAGTCGGTTTCCTCGTTAGTCCACCTCTGTACCGAGCAAGCAGGTGTTTTCACCTGGAAACTTGGATTTTTTAAGTCTCCCATAAACTCATGAAATTCGACTGTAGAACCCACATTTTTTCAGACATTTATTATCCATCTCCTCATCAGTTGCACCTTACAATTAGTGATAGTCTTGTGCCAGCTATCTCTAATTGGCTACCGGTGGATATAAAATTGCCCACTGAGTCTCCAACAGGTAAATAGGATTAAAAGCGCTTGCCTACACCATATAAGGGAATTATATTAGACTGTATTAGACAAATTTCAATTTTCTTCACTGAGAAAAATAACATAAAATGCCATGTAGTTTGATATACTTTGTAAGCAACTAGTTTTTACAACAAATAACAAAACTGAATAAACAGACATAAAAAAAAAATCAGCTAACGCCTTTTTATTACCGTTTATAGGGAGAAGGCGAGGCCTCTTTAAGACCTATCTAACTTTTGAAGACTGAGTGGGCAGTTTAATCTCCACTGGTACCCAATCAGAGATAGCTGGCCCAAGACTATCAATAATTAAGTGGCATGCAGTGAAGAGAGACGGCTCAACAAGTGCCATCATCTCGTGGTCCCTAACCCCAACACTGGTATTTAATGTCTAAAATAATGTGGGTTCTACGGTCGATTTTCTTGATTTTACGGGACGAAAAATCGGAGTTTCGGAAGAAAAAAACCCGCTTGCCCGTGCCAGAGATCGACTAACTCGGGAACCAGTCGAAAAAAAAGGGTTAGAAAAATTTCCTCTAGTCACCGACTAGACTAGAAATCAAGTCTTCCTTCGTGCGGCCATGCGTCGTGGTGTGTAAACAGTCATAAATGAATGTCTATTTAAATACTTTAAATATAAGACAACTTGAAGATTGGCGATATTGCAATATAAATATAAATAAATGAAAATATATTAATTATCAGTAATTTAATGGATACTTCAATGGGAGTAGATGAAATTCTTTTAGCACTAAACAGCTTTTTTGAACAGCAAATCCTCATACTTTGATGGTAGCGAATTTAAGGTATAAATAAACTAAAGTTCTTTGGAGAGTGCACAACAAACTCACATCATATTCCACCCCTGGAACAAAAGACTAATATTATTGTTTACTGTCATGTAAGTTTGAATATAAAAAAATTCTGGAAAGTTTGTTTCAAACTTTGAGTTACTGTGAGGGAAAAACTTTACTTCCTCTAATCAAAAGATATTCGAACTCAGAAATCAGCTGAAGAATGCCTAAAGCACAAGAGAGAGACTAGAATCGACCTTAAGAATCGATTCTTACTCGATTCAAAGAAAGATTAATAATCGTTCTTTCGTAGTTTAGCGTTTTGACGAAGCTACTATTTCCACAGAGGTACACACAGCGATTCTAGTCTTACCTCTGTGTTCATTGAGAGGCATAAATCATATCTATAGAAGGAATTAGCTTAAGTGGCTTCTCTTGGCATAATATTATTTGCAAAATAATGCTTGGCTTTAAAAGTTTTGCAGGTATATGAGCACTTACTGAAAATCGATTTCCAGCATGTCAGTTTCCATGGCAATTTCTTAAAGAAAATTGGGAACAATGACTGAGTGTTCCTATGTCCTCCTTTTATTGCTATTAAGCAATTCAGAGAAGGAAAGAACAGGCCTATTTAACCTTGTGAAAAATGGCCTTTCTTAGCTCTAGGCTACTAAGAAAATCCGCTCTAAGTTTCGTTTAAATTTTTTTTTTTTCGGCGTCAATTAGGTGAACGTTTTCTAAGCCTTTTTTGTACCTGTTTCAGAGTTAGTCGATACCTGGAATGGGAAAGCGAGTGTTTTAATCTCGGAAACTGGGGTTCTTCATCGCGTAAACTCAATAAAACAGACCGTACAGCTCACAATAATTTGAACAATAATATATAACATGAGAGTTAGAGACCACAAGATGGCGACAGTTGTCTGCCACTCTATCTTTCTCCTCGTGCCAAATAAATTCACTAATATTGTTAGTCCACTTAATGGTTGGAGCTCAGGCCTACTGTCTTCAAATGTTACTTATGGCTGTATCGCCTCGCTTACTCCCTTTATGGAATATAAAGACTTTTTGTATCAGTTACAGTGTTTTTTTCCGAATAGTTAGTTCTTTGATGAGACCCAGTATGCCCTCTTTTCGTTAATCACATCAGCAATCACGACCACCAGCACCACCACCAACAACAATACTTATTGCTGTTCAAGGTCAAGCACTACAAAATGCTATAGAGGCGAAGATTGAAAAGATCTATAAAAAAAGTTAGCAAATGCAGACTATTCAGAATAAAGACGAGACAGTGAGTCATGTAAGTAGTTCTTGCAACAAGACTGCCCATACAGGCAAACAAAGGCATGATTGCAGAAAATGGTAGCAAAATTTGTACACTGGAGCGTATGCAGGAAATATGGTTTCTCGACTTACAAAATCCTTTCGGAACACACAGCTGAAAAAGCTATTGAAAATGAAAATGCCAAGATGAGACTTTACCATTCAGACAGATAGACATCTTGAACATAATATTCCAGACACCACTGTGGTCAAACAACAACGTCTGATTTGTTGATGTGGCAATACCAGGGGATAGTAGAGTAGAAATCGGATGTAGAATAATATAGAAACGAAAGTAGAGTAGAAACCATCATAACCGGATGCCTATGACCAATCCCAGTCAACAAGCTGTATCCCTTAGCAGGCATAGCGCCACCAGGCATAAGACGTGAAGTGGCTGGTGAGATGGAGAAAAAAAAGCAGACGACGGACGAAAGACATCCAATGTACGGCCACATCATCACGGCTTCTCGACTCAAATCGAGGCATAGTTTTATGCAAATAACTAAACCATTGATCCATAAACCTGAGGAGCGACGCCTTGTTCTATGGAGGGCATTGGTTCAACTTCAAGAAGCCCCCATAATTAAGGAAGAGTTAACCAAGGGATATCACCTACCCTATTGCACCTGGCGGACTCTGAACCGTCTTAGAGTGGGAGTGTCCAGATGCAGAAGTAACCTGATGAAATGGGGTTATGCAGATGATGACAGCTGTGACTGTAGAGATGCCCAAACTGATGAACATCTTTTATGTTGCCCAGATCTAATCGATGCGTGCTCCACGAATGACATTCTGATGGTCAATGACAAGGCGATACAAGCCGCTGTTTTTTGGATGGAGAGGATATGATTAGTGCTCTGGACTCGGAAAGTAAAGAAAGTAAGTAAGTAAGTAGTGTAGAAGAAAAATGCAATGAAAAAATTGACCAATTATAGGGATTTGGAGATTGAAATTCAATGGCAGTGGAACAAAAAAAAGCAACAACAATTCCAATTGTCATAAGAGCGTTAGGATATTTATGTAGAAGAAACACATCGAGAAGTTGAGCCTCCTAGATATAACAGGATATCATCTCCAGAAAACGGGACTTTCTTGGATAAGGCCAGATCCATTCCTTGGATAAGGCCAGATCCATTCCTTGGATAAGGCCTGAATTGCACTCATTTGCCAGTCAAAGATATTTCATTAATCTTTTTCACGTTTCTTGTTACTATTTGACTGCGAATATTCAGTATAATAATAATAATAATAATTTTCACGTGACACCTCCAAGGAATCCTTGGACGAATCGAGGGATGGTATACACTATGCAAACCTCCACCTCCACCACTCCATCCACCAACTACAGCAAACCGCATCATGTATACCAATGCCATCTACTGCCTACCACCACCAACACCACTAATATTTTCACAAACAATCACAAACATCCATGCCCAAGGCGGGATTCGAACCCGCAGTCAGGCAATAATAATAATAATAATAATAATAATAATAATAATAATAATAATAATAATAATAAACAATTATTATTATTATTATTATTATTATTATTATTATTAAAGAAATTGGGTGTGAAACAGAAATTGTGTTTCTGTTTCACACACAATTTCTGTGAGGTGTTTCGAACTGTTGATTCTCTAGCAGAGACTATATTTTAGTATAGTATTTAGTATAACATTCACTTTGTATATAAAAATAATATTTTAGTATGCCGCATTTTCATATTGAAAATTTATTTCTTGTGAACAAGACAAATTAATTTTCATATATTACAATGGATATGTTATAGTTAACAAAAATATTTCAGTATTAGTTTTGTATGTTAAATGGATATGCAAGTAAGTATGGGAAATACCCATTTGGTGAATATCTACTTTTACTCAAAAATGAAATTTTGTCTAATATTCTATTTATGATAATTGTCAATTATGTACCTTGTATAAGTGATAGTTTAGTTGAAATCTCACATAATAAATATCTAAAAGTAAACTAGCCAATGGGATATGTATACTGGGTTTCTCACGTGGAAACTTATATTTGTAGGCGCCATGTTAAGGTTTTAATAAAAGCTGCGGTAACGAAAAAAAATTTTTTTCCCTGTAAAGCATGAAAAGTAATAACGAGATTTTTATTGAACATTTATTACATAAAATGTAAATAATTGTTTCTTGATTTGTAGACCAACCTGAACCAGCATTTAATTCAAAATTCTCGACAATTTTTTTTTTTTTTCTTTTCTACTTCTTTATTACATAGTATCTCCGTTCTAATTTTACAAGTTCTAACACTTCAATATATTTTGTTGTGTACGATGGCTTGGGTAAACAATAATGTTCTGACAACATCAGTTATGTAAATAAGATTTGTCGACCCACATCGCCAATGGATCAAACAAATTTTGAAGGCAAGTGTTCCAGCAATGTCATTCCACCATTTTATGTTCTTCTGTTTAATATCTAGTAAAATGTGATTTTTACAGAAGCTTTTGCAATATTTAAATATATATTTTCTCTTTGTATATTATTATTTTGATTTTCTTGAATATGTCTTTGTGTACAATTTTTACTGACTAAATGACACTTTTTCATTTATTTATCCTTCTGTAAATTTAACCTATACGATTTGATATAATTGTTGCCTTTCACCTTTTCTCGATGGACACCAGAATTCTTGTATAAACAATGGCAGTTTTGTTTATCAACGTGAAAGTTGATATTTTCAATAAAGTTTGAATTCTAAAGCAACAAATTTTAATCTGTAGAAATTTATGTTTGGGAAATCCAGCGTAAAAGATATAGTGAAAACTCTGTTTGTTGTACTGAAATAATATTATTCCTTAAGTATCACAACAACGTGTGAATTGTAAACGTTCCTATTTTCAGAACTACCTGCCAGTTTTAGCTTTAATTTTTATTTATGTTTATATACACGTATTTCGGGAGTCGTCATTTTTTTTAGAGATTCCGATTTTTTAAAAAATAGGAATTGTTCATTTCAGTAGTTAATCATTTTTTGATAGTTTTTCGTCGTAAATTAAAGTTATTGCAGCAAAATGCGGCAAAAATATAAAAAAAGAATTCTTTCTCTACGGGTAAAGTACTATACTTTATAACGTGCTGATATTCTCTAAATATGTTTCAGGTTTCAAATATTGCTTAATTTGTTTAATTTTTCTTTTGCTCAAGTTTTTAAAGTGAAAAGAATTTGTAATGAAGGAGGGAGAGTTGCCCTTGCTAAGGCAACGTAATATTGTTTGGCAAGTTGTACCTCTTTTTGCTGGCAGCGATGTGGGGGGGGATATTGAGTTTTGTGATTTTTTTTGGCCTTATATATTCTGGGTTATTTAAAATTCTAAGGTTTTAGTTTTTTGGTAATTTCTTTATGCAAAGGTGCAACTTTTTTACAATAGGTTTTTTAAAATAATTGCAATAAGGCAAGAGCCTGAAAAGTAGAAGAAGGGTAAGCTACTGCATAAAGGTAGTGGCAGAATGGGGGTCTCAGACCAGTTTATATTTCTTCTGTTGTTAAGATTTTGGAAAAATTAGTAACAACTCATATACAGAACTGGACAGATGAAAGCAATATTATTTATGAAAGCCAGCATGGATTTGTTAAGGGGTGCTCTTGTTTTAGAAATTTAGTTGCTTTTATAATAGTGATGACCACAGTAGATGAGAAAAAGGCATATGCTTTTTTATGTGCAAAGGCATTTGAGGTTGTTACATGATAAGTTGGTGTTTAGATTGCAAGATATTGGTTTGGATATCAGATTAGTGGATTCGATTGGTTTTCTGATAGATATCAGAGAGTTGTATATGAGGAGCAGTATCAGGGAGTAGGAATTATGTCAATGATATCACTGGATTACAGGAAGAGATTTGGTTGTTTTCAGATGACTGCAAAGCTTGGAATGAGGATTCAAATAAGCTGGAAAGGTGGCAATGAATAATAAAATCAGTTGAATACAGCTAAATGTAAAGTTTTGAAATTTGGGATCCACAGATGAGATACGCTACACTCATTTAGTGGTGGAGGAAGCAAGTAATTTTGGGGTGATTGTAGTTAGAAATTTGAAGTGCAGAGGGCATATTGCAAAGATTATTAATTCAACTCAGAGAATTGCTACAGTAGTGTGGAGGATGTTAAATTGTATGAAGCTATCATCAGACTATATCTGGTTTACTGTAATCAGAACTGGTCACCAGGGTTTTGAAGGGATGAAGTAACCTTGGAGAGTGAACCTTGGCAGATAATGAAAATGATATCATGACCCTACAATATTGGTTATGAGGATAGACTAAATGCATACCAACTAGAGTTTGGTGATCAGAAGATGAAGGGGCAATATGATTAATATGTTTAAGCTGTTTGAAAGCTATTTACTGGGTTCACACTGGGAAAATCTTCCATATGGTAGAATGGGGAGGGGGAGAAACAAGGATAAAGGGTCATCTCCGGAGGTTTGCAAAAAAAAAAAAAGGTTGCAAGTAAGAGGATGACAAGTGGTTTTTTTGCTGGTGAGACTTGGGTTTAAGGAATGCTAAGATAGGTTTCCTATGATGAGTCTTACAATTCCTTGGGGCTCTGGAATAATAATAATTATGATTATTATTACTACTCCTTAAACCTGTTTACTGTCTGCACATTCACCACTCTGTCTGGCAAGGAATTCCATGGTCCAGTCACCTTCCATGCTAAAAAAAAATCCACTACTCATTCTCTTACTTACCATCTCCTTTTGCAACTTCCAGAAAATTATTATTATTTACATGCTTTTACATAATAGATCATAATAAGAAAATGAACAATCTTCTGAACGACTCTCAGTAAATCTTAAAGGAAACAAATGTGCATAAATCAGTAAAATGTACATGGTGACTCAAGGAAATTACTAAAATCTTATATTAAAATACTTCAGCTTTCAAAGCCAGAGACTCAAATATAAAAAAAAATCCACTTCTCATTCTCTTACTTACCATCTCCTTTTGCAACTTCCAGAAAATTATTATTATTTACATGCTTTTACATAATAGATCATAATAAGAAAATGAACAATCTTCTGAACGACTCTCAGTAAATCTTAAAGGAAACAAATGTGCATAAATCAGTAAAATGTACATGGTGACTCAAGGAAATTACTAAAATACTAAAATCTTATATTAAAATACTTCAGCTTTCAAAGCCAGAGACTCAAATATATTATTATCATTATATGCAAAGCTAATAATAATGATAAGCCTGCTGGATTTCTGTTCATTACAATTGTCTTAGTATATACCAAGGCAATTGATGTGAATATTACATCTATATACAAATTGCACATGCATGTGAACTTTCTTCAAATGCATGGATAAAGAATTAAACCAATAATATAATTTCTTGGCATCTTTAATTTATTGTATTAGTAATGACTTGTCTATGTCCTGAACAGAAATCTAGCAGGCTTATCATTATTATTAGCTTTGCACTTTTTTCCAAATTTCCAAAAACTATTACATAATCTGTACCTAAAAAATACATAACAAAATGAATTTTTATCCTTGCTCTATAATATAGAACAAGGGTATGATCCTTGTTCTATATTATATAGAACAAGGATCATACCCTCTATTTGGCTTATGTTGCTTGTTCCTCTCCGACTTTTTGTTCTATAACTTTTCTTACTCTCTCTTCTGAAGTATATATGCATAAATCTTACATGGAACACTTAGTAGGAAAATTCTTCTATAATTGACAATCTATTATATTTCCCTTTTTTTTTACAGATGAATACTACAAGAGCTCTCTTCGTGTCATTTGAATTGAACTTTCAGATCAGGAATTTTTGCAGTGCAGCTTGTGTAAAACTTTCCTTCATTTTTGAACTTAACTGGTTGGATGTCATTTACTGTATCTCCTTTTTTTCATTTTGGGTGTTAATGGCAGTTTCTTCCTCTAGAAACATTTCAGCTCTCAAAACCCAAAAGTTTTTTATCCCAAAACATAGGTGTGGAGAAATCACAGCTGAAATAAGTTAATTTGTTGGATGAGGATTATATCCTGACCAGAAAATAAATAGTGCAGTATGATTTTTTTTGTGAAGGTCAGAAGGAAAAGAAGGGCGGTTAGTGCTGTTCATGATAGGAGGGAAAATTTATCTGCCCAAGGTGGAGATGCAAGCAGGAAATAGTGGCAGTGGTTATAATGCAGCATGGTATGAGGTGGAGGTTAATTGGAAAAAAATATTTAGTTGGATGATGATGCATGGCAGAGAATATGGAGAATGGTCACAAAGAAATATATAGGGAAATTGGGTTAGTGATCATTATGGGTGTAGACTGAGATGAAGACATGGCATCTGGGGATAAGGAAAATGAAGTTCTGAAGGGACAGCTGTGTTATGCAGTATGCAAATTGAGCAGACATAAGGATTGAGTCTTATATCTGATAATTTTACTACCTTCATAATAATTATCTTCTATATTATTAATGGTACTTTTATAACTTGGATATCTCCATGGAGTTCAAAGATTCATTTTAGGAGGTCTGCATTAATCATTCTTCATGCAACATTATCATCTCTCTCTCTCTCTCTCTCTCTCTCTCTCTTTAAGCTCATTCATTAACAAAGCACTTGACCTCTACCAACCCATTCCATTCATTCACTCACTATTCTCCAAGCATCCTCCTCCTCCATACCTTTGTTTACCACTCACTCACATTCTCTATATTCTCTGATGTCTAGATAACAACCAACTCTCATCCATATCACCAGCTGCACAGAGTTTCATGTAGTATCCTGTCAAACGCTTTGCATAGTCCACCGGTATAATTATATAGCCATTCCCTTTATTTAACTCAAATTCCACTTTACTATAAAAAGTGAGTACATGACTAAAGCAAGATCTATCCTTGACAAGACCAAGCTGCACCCATATCATATTCCTGTCCACTCATTTTTTGAATTCTGCCTTTGTCCAACTTTGTCCAACCTTAACTAAGTTTATAATTACTATCTCTATCTTGGAGCCTTCTCTCTCTCTCTCTCTCTCTCTCCTCAGTAAAACCATTTTATCCTCTTTCCATTCCTTTGAGACCTTATCAGAGCTAAGATTTAAAACTAAATTGCCTGGTCAGAGGCTCTACCAATTCTCTTGCACATTCTCATAATACACGTGTCGATATCTCATGTAATCTGATGATTATATTGACATTAATCACTTCAATGTCTATGTGGATGAATATTTGTCATTGCTTAAGCATTTCGTATCCATGATATTTTAGTATAACATCAATGGTATTGCAATTTTAATATGCACTTCTCATCCATGATATGTATACACATCAAGGCCAGTTGCAAGGTTAAAAGTCTGGGCACTTCCAGTTCTTCTCTTCCTGTTCTCCCATCAGTTCCTTGCTACATTACTTCCATTTGGATGGCATGTACTTTCACAGTGATCACTTAGTAAATCAACTATTTTGTCTGCCTCTGTCACCTTCCTCTAAGCAACACTCATTATAGTTATTATTCTGTAGTCATTCTTACTTTTCATGCCATGTCATTAAAGAACTCTTCCTGATTTCCTTTGGTCTGTTCATCTAACTGCTTTAATTTGATTTGGCTTTCTTTAACATTCTGTTCATCTTTCCTGTGTTTTGTTCATGAGTTTGTTGATAACTTTCTCCTTATTATTATTATTATTATTCTTCAGGCCTCCATGGAGTCAAAAGACTCATCGAGGGAGGTCCTTCCTAAGAACATGAAGTCTGTCAAGACTCATTGAGGGGAAGAGGTTCCCCCCCCCCTAAGAAACACAAAGTCTATCATACCACCCCTTAAACTCATTGACCGTTCTCGCTCTCACCACTCCATCAGGCAATGCATTCCGCGGTTCAACCACCCTCCATGCAAAGAAACTACTCCTCACCCTCTTGCTCACAGTTTCTTTTCGTAACTTCCAGGGATGGCCTCTTGTCATCACTCCTTCCAGCTGTTCAACCAAGCGAAAGAACTCCCCAGTGTCAACCCTGTAACCACCTCTCAACAGTTTAAAAGTCTCAATCATATCACCTCTCCTTCTTCTATCCACCAAACTCTGCAGTCTACATTCCCTCAGCCAATCCTCATAACCAAAATTGTACAGTCCTGAAACCATCTTTGTCATCCGTCTTTGTACCTTTTCCACAGTTAATTTATCCCCTTCAAATCCTGGGGACCAAATCTGAGAACAATAGTCTAAGTGTGGTCTGATCAGAGACTTATACAACGGAATGATAACCCTTTTATCTCTGCAGGTCAGTGTCCTTCTCATAATTGCAGCAATCCTCTCTGTTACCTTCACCACCTTTGCAATATATCCCCTAAATTTCAGGTTTCTATCAATCATCAACCCCAGATCTCTTGTCTCCCCTACTTCCTCCAGTATAACTCCTCCCATAGAGTATGCAGCATCCCATCGATGTTTCCCAAACCTCAAGACCTTACATTTTGCTGCATTAAACTGAAACCCCCATTCATTTGCCCATCTATCTAGCTTATTCAAATCCTCTTGCAGGGCTACCACATCTGCACTATTACTAATAATTCTTCCCAGCTTCACATCATCTGCAAACAACTGAATATCCCCTTGCAATCCACTGGCAATGTCATTGATATAAAGGTTAAACAATATATGTCCTAGTAGTGAGCGCTGTGGGACCCCACTTGTAACCCTCTGCCTCCTTGAAACTGCCCCACCATACACAATTCTCTGATACCTATTAGACAGCTAATCCTGAATCCAGTTGACTAATCTGACATCCAGACCCATGTGCTGCAACTTAAATATCAGCTTATAATGTGGCACCCTGTCAAATGCTTTCGCTAACTTTAAGAAAATTGCAGTATATGCCTTTCCCTCATCTAATGTTCTTGTAATTTTATTATAAAAGGCTAGCATATTGCTAAAACAAGAGCACCCTTTCACAAATCCACGTTGACTCTCACAGATAACATTACCCTCATCTGCCCAATGCTGTATACGGTCCCTCACTACTTTCTCCAAGATCTTAACAACTACTGATGACACACAAACTGGCCTATAATTAGACACTTCCAGTCTGTTGCCACCCTTATGCAATGGCACTATCTTCCCTTCCTTCCATTCCCTGGGTGCCTTTCCCAGAGCCAGACTTTCATTGAAAAGCCAGGTTAAAGGCACTGTCAGTTCCCTAGCACATTCTCACAAAACTCGTGGTGAAATACCATCCAGTCCCAAAGCTTTACTGACATCCAGAGTACTCAGTATCTGAAACACACTCTCCTCCTGTACCTCTAAACCTCGAACCAGCCCTATCCCTCTAGCATTAAAACTGACTCCTCTAGGATGAAATACTCCAATAAAGTGGTCATTGAACAATTCCACTATGTTCTCTGCATCAGTCACTCTATTCCCATTTTTATCCCACAATATCATTCTTCCACAGTCATTTCTCCTCTTACTCGCCACATAGCTAAAAAATTCCCTAGGATTTTCTTTGGATCTTAGGACCAATCTCCTCTCATATTCCAGTTTCGCTTTCCTTACTACACTAGTTACTCTTCTGGCCTGTGTCTTATATTCTTCATGCACCTTCTATTCATCTTTCTCCTTATATTTCTTCCATAGCCTCTTTTTTGCAGTGTAGCTCCTGTTTAATATTGTTTGTCATCCACTTTACTCCAAATTGTGTCCTCTTCTTCACTCATGGTATACAACTTACCATTGCTGCTAACAAATATTCTTTCCCAATTTCCCAAGCACTAATGATATCCCGGCCTTCCAATTCCTCCCTCCATGAAACTTCCCAAAGTTGACGTCTAAGACTATTATAATCACCTGCTTTATAATTCCACATAAGTTCCCATCTCTTTGATACTCCTGCATGTCTGTTCATTTTCCAAGTCAAAACCATATGGTCACTTTCTTCAACTGGTGGGAGAGATGTCATCTCAGTTGTTATCAACTCTTCTGATGCTATAACCAAATCCAAAACTCTTGAACCTCTTGTTCCCTCTGTTATATGTTGCCTAAGACATTTGTCCCTCAAGAATTCTAGAAATTCCATTGCCCTATTGCTACATGCATTTTCCTCTCTCCAATTTATACTACTGTAGTTAAAATCTCCCATAACAATCATTCTTCTTGCACTTGCCAAACTTAACTGTCTAAACATCTCCTGGGTCCCCATCCTCTGTGCTCCTAGGTCTGTAGCAACACCCCACTAAATATCCTGTCTTGCCCACCTCTACCTCACACCATATGCTCTCAAAATCATTTGTCTCACTGCCTTCCAAAGCCTCCACTCTTAGAGGACATAGATCGTCACCTATCATAAGCAGTGCCCCACCACCACGCTTTCCCCTCCTATCCTGCCAAAAAATGCTGTACCCAACGACTTCTATTCCTGTTATTATATCCTCATCTGTCAACCACATTTCAGTGATCCCAATAATTTTTGGCCAGGCTGATGCTATCTGTGCCACCAATTCCCTCCCTTATTCCGGATACTCCTGGCACTAGTATAAAGCATATAAATGCCATTGTTTCTATACCCAGCATTATCCCCTCTAGACTCCACTGGGCTCAGCGTTACCTGATGTCGTCTCCCTTCTCCCAAGTATCCATTCCCACAAGAGGCCACCCCTGCTATCATCCTCCCTGGGACACACTGACTCGTTCAGAACAGCAATCTCTCCAGATGCCTACGTTCTTCCTCATTCAAATGTAAGCGGTCTCTGGCATACAATTCCTCTCTTTCCTGAAACACACTCCAAGCATCCACATATACCAGTCCTCTCTTGTCACACATTCTAGCTATTATGTCATTCAATATTACTGCTCTTCTGCTCAGCTCGTCATTATCATACCTAGGCAACACGCACACTATTTTTCCTCTCTCTGTCTTGTTCCGTACAGCCTCAAACAAAAATCTCATATCTGTTGCTGCCCGACTTACATTACCACTCAAGTCATTTGTTCCTACCATCACAATCATCTCATCCACCCTTTCACCTCTCTTAATTGCCATAGCCACCATGCATCCTATCTTGAACACCACGGATCATTGAATCACGATACGTTATACCTCTTACCATTCCCTCTCTCTCTCCTGTTGTTTCCATTCTCCTCTTCTTTCATTCCCATAGGTCTCTCTCATTCCCTCTCTCCTACTATTTTCATTTTCTCCACTTCTAGCACTTCCATATCCCTCTCTCATTCCGTTTCTCCTACTGTTTCCATCCTCTCGTCTTCTAGCATTCCCATACCTCTCTCTCTCTTATTCCCTCTCTTCTACTGTTTCTTTTCTCTCCTCTTCTAACACTCCCAAAATTCTCTCTCTCCCCTACTCTGATTCGCCTTGCATTTATCTCTTCCATTCTCCTAATCTTATCTTTCATACTTCTGCTCTCATTCACAAGACATTCCACCTCCTCTTTCAGCTCATCTATCTCCCTCTGCAGGTCAGTCACTCTTAATCTAAATTCACTCTCCCAAACAAAACCATCTCCTAAACTTTCACAGTCACTCACACCTTCCACACTCTCAACTATTATTTTTCTCATTCATATATATATTTTTTTCATTCTCTCCTATCACACTACTTGTCTTCCTACATTCATTCCCCGTTCCTGGAGCAACAAGGTCGGATATTGATATTTCTAATGCACTTATTTCCTCCAACTGCCTGCATTTTGCGCACACATGCTCTCCGCTCTCTTTCACAAGCCACATATCCAATTTCCGAGACACATATATGCCGCAAGTACTGCATGCATACATGCCATAAAGTCCCTTATGATATTGCTTATCTGTGCTGTACATTTTTTTTTTCTTTCAGTCCCTGTTTAATGATGCTTATCACCCATTTAACTCCTTTCAGACACTCCTTGGACATCTCTGTAAACTGCTAACATCATGAAATGGCTGCAATGTTTGGAACCCTCAGGTCAGGATTACGAGCCCATGTGAGGCAGTGTGGCTACCTTGATTATTAACAGCATCCTCTGATAAATTAAAGATACCAAGAAATTATATACTTGGTTTAATCCCTTATCCAAGTGTAAGCAAACAAGTTTGTGCCTGAACTATTTTCAGGACTGGAAAATAGTTCAGGTGCAGACTTGTTTGCTTACACTTGGATAAAGGATTAAACCAACTATATAAATTTCTTGGTATCTTTAATTTATAGTATAACCAAGTGAAAAAACTTCCAACAACTTTTTCTAATCCAGAGTATTTTAATAATAAGGTGTGACACCTTTTGGCAACTCATATATGAAAATATGATTTCTGATGGTGGCTCGTGTGTTAGTGTTTCGTGTCGTGTATTATTGATGATGAATTATGAATTTGATTGATATGTTTTTAGCGATTTATTTATGCTTATTCATCAGTAATAGTAGTTAATTGCTTGCTACCATAAACACTCACTTTATTTTCCATAGTGCTTTATCCAGGTAAGTCATTTGTAATTACAAGGGCTATACGCTAGGCCTACTGCTGCTAGTATCGCCTTTGTTTTTTATAGTGACATTTTATTGCTGGTAGACACCTAAGAGTGTCTACGGGATTTGCTAGTGGACCCTCAAAAGTCCACAGGATTATCTTTACCTGCTTGGAACACCTGAGAAATCTCTACTCTTTCTCCATCTGTGTCTTAACACATTTTAAATTATTGAAATGGCAAAACTTCTGAATGAGACCAAATTCGAGGAAGTATACATGCAATTCCTCAGACTAGGAAAGCTGTTGAGTGATAATTGGCCGGGAAAAGTGAAATTGTATGACACGTTTCCCCCTGAATGTGTCTCAGACGTTGTTGCTGAAGATCATTTAGAATTGGTGCCTTCTACTCCTTCAGACTTTGTAGAAGTGTGCGCATGCAAAAAAGCGAAGAACAGCAGATGAACTGCACAATGACAATACTGAAATGGAACTGGAACAGGATTCTCAGGGTTCGGATGCTGCTATTTCTCCCAAAGAAAAGGTGCCTCCGATCATCCTTAGAGAAAAGCATAAGTGGGTAGCTTTAAGATCCACACTGCCCAATCTGCATATTGGCTTCATTAAGTCCAAAAACATGGATGAAGGTATAAAGATCCAGCCAGCAACAGTGACAGACTATAGAAGGTTGATCAAAGAACTGGACGACAGAGGCATCCAGTATCATACCTTTGCGATCAGCTCCGAAAAAAACTTAAAAGTGGTCCTTCGTGGTGTCTGTGAAGACATTGACACAGCAGAAATAGCTGCTGACCTAAACTCTCAGGATCTGCCTCCAGTCAAGGTCAGCAGAATGTACAAAGCAGACAAGACTCCCATGCCATTAGGCCTTGTTGAGATTCATAAAATATACAAGGATATCTACAACTTAAAACAGTTTGTGGAATACTGCAGGTATTGGCTGGGCAGTGCCACAGGTGCCAGAAGTTTGGCCATGTCCAGAATCTATGCAGAGCGGAATATAGTGTTTAAAATGTGGAGACAACCACCCAGCCAATACCTGCACAAAGCCGAGGACCACCTCGGCCAAATGTGCCAACTGCAGTGGCCCTCATCCTGCAAACTACAAAGGATGTACTCAGCACCAAGAGAACAGATGGATGGAGGGCAGTCAATCAGTCCTTCTCCTACAGTACAAGAACACCAGAGGCCCAGACATCAAAACCGGAGACTCGGCGTCTATAGTTGGAGACCTCCAATAATAGAGACACCCAAAAGCAAACAAGAAGTTATGCCGATGTGACCCGTACAATTAGACCAATTCCAGAACAAAATCAACCAACAGCACCTAAAAACTTAACAGCTGTTATTACAGCCTCACTAGCAAACATGCTACAAAATTTCAGCCTATCAAACCCTACTGAAACCTCCACTAAAAGATTTCTTCGTGAAACGCAGGTCATCCTCACAGCTCTCATAAATGAATAGTAACAAACTCATTCCAGCATCTCTTCAGATAGTTGTTTGGAACGCAGATGGCCTCAAAAACAAAATTCTGGAACTCTGAGATTTCACATATAGGTATCAACCTCAGACAATCCTACAATAAGGGGCTATCACCTGTACAGAAATGACAGACTACTCTACAGAGGTGATGGCACTGCCATCTTCATTAAAAACTACATTAAGCACCACTCTGTGAGCAATCCTTCAACCACTAACCTTGAAATCACAGGAGTGGAAGTAGTCACTAGCTCCACTGGCAAACTGAAAATCTACTCAGCTTACGACCCTCCCCAAAAATCTCTACTTCACTCTGATCTAAATGCCATCTTATGCATCAGAGAGCCCACCATTATTTCCGGGGATCTGAATTCCAAGCATCCTGCGTGGAATTGTACAACCACAAACAAGAATGGTTGCATCCTTTCCAATTACTTAGGATCAAGCAACGCTGTTGTGGCAGGCCCCCACCGAACCAACTCATCTCAGTACGTTCAGCTGCTGACATCATGGCCTAGACACCTAGACACCTAGGCTCCTTCCTCAGTCATCTTAATACTTGATAGTCTACATCCAAGAATCCAGTTTACAATGGAAAGGGAAAATAACAATAGTTTCCAGGGGTGGCTCGTGCATAGGCACTGCGGAACTTCAGCACCCTCAATTTTTCTCAATATATAAATATATTTATTAATTTATTTATATTTGCTTGTAATATTTAATTTTATCATCAAATCCTATACAATTCTCTTATTTTGTATAAAAAATAATAAAAATCCATTTTGTAGCACTTAGGAGGGCGAAGGATGCTAGCAGCACTTTGTTTACCACAGTGTCATACTGCTACTTGTGCAAGCATATGCACGTCATAATGAGATGGGAACTATTAGCATAATGCGGCGCTGTCCGTCATGCAGTTTGCGCCAGTAGTAGAGCGTTTGTAGTGCTTATCGTGTTTACTCCGTCTCTTTAAATATTTTAACATTACAATTAAAGACATAACATTTGTTATAGTTTTTATTTTTGAATATCATTGGGGTTATGATAATGGATTTTATTTTTAAGTAATTTTGAATTATACTAAACTGTATAACAATATTTTTTCATGAAACAAAACAAGAAGAATATATTTTATTTTTAAGTAATTTTGAATTATACAGTTTGGTATAATGTTTTTTGATACAATATTTTTTAATGTTTAATTTTTTAAAATTTTTTTATCATAATTTTGATATTTTATCCAAACACGTATACACTGTACTTACAGTGTGTATGCAGGACTGCCCCTAGGAATTTTGCCGCCCCATACAGTAGCATATTTTGTCACCTCTTCTCCCTTATTTTTCGTATAGTCGCCCCTTGTATATTTTTTGTATAGTTTATGCCAACTTTGCCGCCCCGTGCAAATGCACGGTGCAAGACGTGCAAACTGATAGTTTCTCTTCCTAGACACCTTAATAACATGCCTTCTTAACAGTAAGCTTTCCTTCACTGTATATAGAAAACTCACTCACATGGGCAGATACATTCACAAACTTTCCCAACACCATCCCTCTCAACAATATGGCATTATTAAAACTCTAATCAATAGAGCCTATTATCTTCCAGTGGAACCTCTCTTTCAACTGAACTCAACCACATATACAACACCTTCCTTTCCAATGGCTACAGTGATTACAGAATTAAAAAAATAATCAGTTCCTTCCACATTCCTTGGCCACTCCTTCAGAAGGATTTCAGAAATACCATCACCATCCTGTATATCCATGGCATATCAAAAAAAATAGCCAGTCTTTAAAAAAATACAACTTCTACACAGCTTTTAAGTCCCACTGGAAACTTGCTACCCTTCTCCATTCTATCCAAGATCAGCTCCCTCTTCTCTCAGTGCAGACCATGTATTGAATACAGTCCACAGGATCTCCTGAAAGAAAACACCCATGTTCCACCATAGTAAATTTAAAAAGGAAATACTGTTTTTAGAATCTGCAGCAGCACTCAGAAATCAACCAAAATTAAATAAATATGGATACATAAAACTTCCCAAAATTTGGGAAACAATAATTGTCAGAGGTCCCTCTACATTCTAGACTACCTACAAATGCCCATAGAGGATGCACCATCTAGATTGGATTTTAGAGTCACCCCACATGTTTCATTTAGTATCGTGTTGTCTTTGTGTGTGTGTGTGTGTGTGTGTGTGTGTGTGTGTGTGTGTTACAAGAGTTATTTGTAATCCTTGAAGATGTCTCAGTGACTGAGAGGAAATATTGGAACCATTAAAATTAATTTTTAGTCCTTTCCTAGTTCTGTAAATATTCCATTAAAGCTCCAGCATCAGATCCTCTGTTTTCAAATCCCGGGTCTCTTCCATTGCATGCTGTTTCAGGTAATTATCTTGTAGTAGTTGTATAAATTTCATTTCCTTCATGTGTGTGACCTTTCCTCGTTCTTTCTCCTGAAGCTGTAATACTCCTCCTCCCCATAATAATTACTTATCCAGCACTCATTATGCTAATTTTCTAATGTATATTATCCATATCAGCACTGCATAGGAATCTTTGAAAAAAAAAGTGCTTAAATTAAGTGATATTTGAATGTGTCTGTAGAGTTCAAAGAACAAATATAGTGGGAATGAAATGGATGTGCAATCTTATTAAGCAAGAGATCCAGTGGAAGGAATATCGTGAGAATAAATGTGAGAGGAGTTATGATATATATAAAGTGCAGGCCAGAAAAGTAATGAGTACTGTGCAGAAAACCTGCATAGCCAATCAAAGAAAGTGGCTATGCAGGCTAAAGGCAATCCAAAAAATTTTATTGTTAATCAACAAGTAACAGAAAGAATAAATGTAGATGGTATCCTAGTGTCAGAATAATGAGATTGTTCATTCATGAGTACTCACTTTGCTCATATATATCAACCAGGTGTATGTAACATGGTGCACAGTACTACTACATTAGATAAACAGTTTAGAGGTGCATGAGAATGAGGTTGAACAGCTGTTGCATATGTGGATAAGAATTCGTCAATAGGGACAGATGAGATATCAGTATGTATCCTAAAGGCATGTTCAGCCAAATTGACTGGGCCTTTGATATGTTTCTATATATAACTTAAGTCTCAGCTCATCTCAGAAAAAAATACCACAGGAATGTATGATAGTTCTGTTGTACAACAGTGGTGCAAAAACTGATGTTTCTAACTACCAATCTATCACTCATAAAATGGGTAGACAGAAAAGCTATACTCTGCAAGGAGCAGCATGGGTTTACTTAAGGAAGGTTGTGTTTTAGCAATAGCTCATATTTTATAATGATGTTACAGCTGAGTTGGGTAAAGGGAATGAATACACTATGAAACCCTTGGATTTTGCTAAGGCTTTTGATAACCACAGTGAAAGGCTGGTGCATAAAAGTGGAGAATATGGGTTTAGAATATAAACTCTTGACTTGGATAAGTGGATGGTTGACAGACAGATATCAAAAAGTGGTGTATGGTGGGTATCAGATTTAAGGTTACCAGTGGTGTACCCCAGGTTTCAGTCCTTGGACCATTTTTGTTCAGTCTATACATTAATGACATTAGGAGGAGTCTAGCAGGAGATATCATTAATAATTGAACATGGCTATCAGTTTAATGTTAGAGGGTAAAGTTTTGCACTTTGGCATGATGAGGCTAAAGATCTTGGCATAATGGTGGATAGGAATTTGAAATTCAAATCACATAGCAAAAATTACAAATACAATTCAGAGGATAATTGTAATATTAAAGTGAACTTTGATATGTAAGGATATGAAAGTCATTTTGTCTCTTTACAAGGCTTTGATGAAATTGCACCTGGACTACTATGTGTAGATTTTGTCTCCTGGGTTCCAAGGAGATAAAGAAGCTGTGAAAAGGGTACAAAGAAAAGTTACAAAGATTATATCAGGATTATGGAATTCATATGATGAGGATAGATTGCAAATATGTGTGGACTACTGACTTTGGTTAACAGGAGAAAGCGGTATGATATGATAGTGGTCTATAAACTTCTGAATGGGTGTGATAGGATTTTTCTGATAATAATAATAATAATTTACAGACATAACATACTAGTTGTGGTGGTGGAGGAGGAGGTGGGCAGTAGATGGCATTGATGAAGATGATTCATAGTAGAGGTTCGGTGTAGTGGTTGAGACAGTTGTATCAGTTGAGACAGTTGTAAGTGTCCTCCCACAGTGAGTCTTTGGACTCCTTGGAGGCGTTAGGAATAATAATAGTAATAATAATATTTGTATGGGTTTCTTGGAAGCTAAACTGGAAAGTTGGAGGAAAGTACTGGAAAAGAGAGAGAAGTATGAGACTGAGCAGAAGTAAGACAGAGTATATGTGTTGCAAAGTGGATGGCTGCCAGGAGAGATCTGGAGCTGGAAGGAAATGTCATCAGGAAGGTCAGTGACTTTAGATACTTAGGTTCAACAATGAAAGAGGATGGCGAGGCTGAGAAGGAGGTGGGATGCAGGATGGAGGAACTGGAGAGAAATCGCTGGAGTGTTATGCGATAAGAGGGTGCTGATCAATCTAAATGGCAAAATATACAGGACAGTAGTGAGACCAGCTATGACGTATGCTATGGAAACTGTGGCCCTGAGAAAAAATAAATCAGCAGGATGGAGGTAGCAGAGATAAGAATGCTTAGGTGGACGTGCGGTGTGACCAGAAAGGATCGTCTGAGAAATGATATGTAAGGGGAACAGTGAAAGGTACGAACTTAGGAGCAAAGATTCAGGAGGCAAGGTTGAGATGGTTTGGTATGGGATGAGGAGGGAGGGAGGAAGAGTATGTGGGAAGAAAGGTCATGCAGATGGATGTGCAGGGGAGGAGGAAGCGTGGGCAGCCAAAGAAGAGATGGAGGTGGCTATAGCCCAAGACAGGAGGTTGTGAGGAGACTCACTACAAACAAACAAACACTACAAACTTCTCACATGAGTATACACAAATTACATTATATCCGTGTAGGCCACGACTTCTATTGCACCTTGTATTAACATTCCATTTAAATTTGTGATCTGAAGACACTGCACTTTACTTAAGTGGGACTAGCTGCAGAAGAAGAAGAAAGTATGAGTTTCTCTCCTGTCCCTTTAGGGAGGGGGTGGGCAGGTTGATCCCTTTTGATGAGGGATTAGGTATATATATATATTTTTTATGACTAGATCTGTGTGTGTGTGTGTGTGTGTGTGTGTTCACAGGTTTGCCTCTTCTGAGGGATGGAAAACCCTCTATTTCTGTATGAGACTGGCTAACTCACCTTTAGTCAAAAGAGACCAGTTAAAGGTTCCTCATGTCATAGATGGGAATTGAACCCAGATCCTTCCGACCAAAGGGCTTCATCTTGAGCTATGGAAGCTCTGTTGTCTGATGAACATTTTCATTATATGGAAGGTGTATGTGTGGGGGGAGAACACAGTGGCATCCATGGAAGTTAAGATTGTTCATAGTTAAGAAAGAGAGCTAGATTTTTTTCTCAGAACGTTGAGTGGAATAGTTTGCCTTTGGAGATAGCAAATGCATCTAGTGTGAATGAGTTTAAGAGAATGTATGACAGCTGGTTTGGGTGATGTCAAGCTCCCCTTAATGAGACCTGGACTCCCTGGAGGTCTCAGATAATAATCTTTGCATGCATTTCTTGGGCTGTAGTAGCAGCAGATTATGTATTTTGTCATGGTGGCATCTTTTGCACATCAGTTAGTCTCAAATGCATGTAGACTTCCTTTTCTGACCTCCTACTGAATTCCTCTTCTTTTTTAGCTTCATTTCTTTGCTATTATTAGCAAAACCTTTCCTCATATCATGTTCTCTCTGTCCTCCCTGAAAATACTATACCCCTTAGATTGTCTTCCTTTAAATATCACCCTTCATCATCCACGTTTCACCAATGTCTGTAATTTTTGTTGAAGGTAAAATTGAACCAACTAATGTCCAAAGCCCCCCTTTTTTTTTTTTCAAAATGCTTCTCACATGAGTATACACAAATTACATTATATCCGTGTAGGCCACGACTTCTATTGCACCTTGTATTAACATTCCATTTAAATTTGTGATCTGAAGACACTGCATTCAGCATTTTTTGATCATTCTCATGCTCACCGAACTCAAGGTTACTTACACACTCCACACATGCTCACTTTGTATCTTCAAAATATTCTACTTTCTCCAATGCTCAGTGAATTCTCTCACTCTCATATTTGACTTGTCACTGAACAGCACTTTCTCTAGCACTTAACTGCAGATCCATTCAAGTGCACCAAATTCATTCCATGCATCCAAAAAACTGCATGCTATTTCTTCTACACAAGTTACACATTGACTCATTTGCAATCATTGCCCTTCTCAAATTACCTCAATTATACCATGCCATCAAAATCACAATCTTTATTTTCTTAGTCCCCTTTCCTTCTTTCTTTCTTCTTCCATTAACCCTTCATATCTTCTTGCATATTTTGTCATCTGTCATTTGCACCTTCCAGAATCACCTCTCTTTCACTTTTCTATTCTACATTCTAATAGTCTCAGTAATATTCTTAATCTTTATGCATGGGAAACAAGATTTCATCAAGCTCTTATCAGGCACTTTCTTCATAGTATCACTTTACAAAACTCTCCCCTTATTCCCCTTCCTTTCCACTTTTTCTTTCTTTCTTACACTTCTATGCTTTACCAGTTGCCAGATGTTTCTTCAGACATTCCAGTTCATGTTTTGTCCTTGAGAGACTTCAAGTAAGCTCTCTCTTACCACCTCACTCTTTTAATCCTTCATCTGAAGGTGAGTTATCCAGTCTCCTGCTAAGATGAAAGAATTTTTTTTTATCCTGCAAAAAAAAAAAAAAAAAAAAAAGTAAACCAGTCAGAGAAACATGAAATTTGCATACATAACATACTGGCATCATACTGCCATAATTGCAAACAGCTCTTCCACTACTGCTTTTATGTTATCACTGATATGTACTCGTCTTCATTCACTTCCACAACTGTCATTTTATCCACAATCTGACCAACATTCACAACATTCACACCTTCACTACTCAGCTGCTGTCACACTTCTTACTCACTCCACATTTGTGGCACTTATTCTTCAAAACACTTCTGACACACACTTGCTCCTGAACTTCACTTTCTTTCCAAAAAAAAAAAAAACTCATCCTCAGTAAAGAATGCATCTCACATTCTGCATCAAACAAAATTCTTCATGACACATTCACCTAACATTGACATCTTGGGTCACCATTGTTCTGTTACATGTTGATGCTACACTGAGAAGTATACAGTATTATTATTATTATTATTATTATTATTATTATTATTCCGGCCTCCATGGAGTCAAAAGACTCATCGAGGGAGGTCTCTCCTAGTAAACACAAAGTCTATCATACCACTCCTTAAATGCATTGACCGTTCTTGCTCTCACCACTCTATCAGGCAATGCATTCCATGGTTCAACCACCCTCCATGCAAAGAAACCACTCCTCACCCTCTTTCTCACAGTTTCCTTTCATAACTTCCAGGGATGGTCCCTTGTGACTCCTTGCCGCTGTTCAACCAAGTGAAAGAACTCCCCAGCGTCAATCCTGTAACCACCTCTCATCAGTTTAAAAGTTTCAATCATATCACCTCTCCTTCTTCTATCCACCAAACTCTGCAGTCCACACTCCCTCAGCCAATCCTCATAACTAACATTGTACAGTCCTGACACCATCTTTGTTATCCGCCTTTGTACCCTTTCCACAGTTAATTTATCCCCTTCAAATCCTGGGGACCAGATCTGAGAACAGTAGTCTAAGTGTGATCTGATCAGAGTCTAATACAATGGAATGATAACCATTTTATCTCTGCAGGTCAGTGTCCTTCTCATTATTGCAGCAATCCTCCAATATTATTATTATTATTATTTGTGACACCTCCAAGGAGCCCGAAGACTCATCGCAGGAGAGCACCCACTATACAACCATCTCCACCATTACACCGCACCTCTACTACCAATCATCTCCATCAACGCCATCCACCGGCCACCACCACCACAACTAGTATTTTTTGTTTGTAAATTGCGTGTGTTCTGAAGGGCCAATTTGTCTGTATGCGGGATGAAAAACCTGAGTTTCTGGGAAAAAAAACCCTGCTACCTCTATGGGATTGGCTAACTCACTTTTGATTGAAAAAGTCTACATAAAGATTCCTCCTGTCATGACGAGAATCAAACTTAGGCCTATTTCAATCGAAGGGCGCAATGTACCATCGTTCTTCCAATTGTGCTACGGAGGCAAATTTCAGGTTTCTATCAATCATCAACCCCAGATCTCTTGTCTCCCCCTACTTCCTCCAGTTTAACTCCTCCCATAGAGTATGCAGTGTCCCATCAATATATAGCAATTTTTTTTTTTTTTTCTAAACAGCAAAACAAGCAAATTTTACCATACACTCATAAAAACAACTGAAAATGAGCCTATATTATTAAAAAAATTCTCACTAAAGTCTTACCATGATTTTTGTTTAGTTACCTTTACAAACAGATTTGTTTTATAATAAGTGCCCTTAGAGAATACAAAGCACTTATTGAATTACTCTCCTGGAACTTCAAATATGATTATTTTTGTATTACTTCCATAATTGCTTCTTTAATCTGTTGCGTCCACCATGAAGTTTCAATATTTTTGTCAATGCAAACATCTTCACCATGGCTGAATCTATTAGTCAATCAACATTTTCAGATTTTGCCACTGAGTCTCCAAGGTTTAGTTCTTATTATCAAAACTCTTTCATTCTTTTTCTTCAATAATATTTTTATATTTGAGTCCAGTGGCGGGCCCCCCGTGAATAAATCTGTCTTTTTTTATTATTAATAAATCTACAGATTTATTTATTAATAAATTGGTTACTGATTAGGAAAAAAATAATTTAAAAAAAATTATTTTGTATAGGCAGCATCCCCACTTAAAACTTCACGGGCCACCACTGTTTGAGTCTATAGTTCACTTCTGAAAGCTACTCTGCTTTGATACTTTTAACACTTTTATGCACTTTTTTATTTTTTTATTTTTTAGATGTGATACTCATTTTATCTTGCTGAAAATAAATAGTGATCACTTATTACTCTGTATATTCTCTTATTTCATATCCCTTGTATATTCTTTTTATCCTGAACTGGTGTGAAGATATCACAGTCAACAATAATACAGCCACTATGATTTTTCTTCTTTCTTGTGACTTCTCTATGTGAATTTATACATATCCTTATATTGAAATATATTAATAATGTTTCACTGAAACATGTTAGTCCATGGATGATGATATGATCCAGGTCAGAAATATGGTATCCTAAAAACACTAACACTAGAGTGAGAGCTATCTATTCCAATAATATTACTCTTACCACTGAATTCAGCTATCTTTACCATACTTTTTTTTTTTAAAGCCAATATCTGTAGGCGTTATATATAGGCATCATATGTAGATAAAGTATACTGGATATGTATTTAGTATTTTCAGGGAACAACTGAAAAAATATCTAGAATACTTCATATATATATATATATATATATATATATATAAGCTCCATACCACATGGAAACCATATATCAAACTAGCAACCTTCATCTGTTGATTAAAGGACAAACTCTGCCTTTTCATTCATAATAGAGCTTCACAGTATAAACAATACCAAAAGTGGAAAAAATACATTTATTAAATTTCCTGATATTTCACTGGCTTTCTACCCAGCATCTTCAGAGCATAATTGTAACAAACACACAGCACTGAACCAAATAAATATGGAAAACAATTAAAATTGTAAAGTTGAAACTGAACTAATGTTCAGCTTCAGTTTCTTACATGGCGCCCTCTGTGGCTGGGGCACGCCAGTAGTGTCTGGCACCTGTGTGTAAAACTTTAGTTGGCACCCCTATTTCCCCCCCCACCCCTCCAATAAAAAAATCACTTTAAAAAAAGTTTTTCTTAAGTATTTCTTCCTCTTTGTCACCTGTACTATCCTGGCGCCTGTGTGCGTTGCACATATTGCACATATGGCCGGCACGCCTTTGCTCTGCGGGACAGATAACTATGCAGTTTAGCATATTTTGGATAGACTGGTAGATCAGTTAATATCCACCATGAAGAACACAAAAATTATATTTATGATTATCTCTGTATGGCAAGTCTGAATTGGCAGAACGTTCTCCTGATTGTTGTAGGCATTAGTGAAGCTTGGCTGTCAGCAGAAGATGTGGTCACTGGAATTGAATGTGATGGGTACAGTATTTTCAGGGAGGATAGAGAAGATAGAACAGGAGGAGGAGTACTGTTGATGATAGCTGATGTGTTGCAGCCAAAGAAAGTAGTATATCATGATGATAGACATGTGAATGAGAGTTCATTTGAGGCAGTCTGGTGCGAAATAGTGACCAACGCAACCAAATATACAGTTGGATGCTGCTATAGGCCAGGGAGTACAGGGGGAGATATTGAATTCATGCATCAGCAACTTAGTGCAATGAGTGAAGGCTTAGTGATTATTATGGGGGATTTTAATTATGGTGATATCAATTGGAAGGAGGAAATATCACGTAGCAAAAAGGAAATGGAGTTCATACATCTGCTACGAGATAATTACTTGAAACAGCACGTAACTGAAGGGACACGTGGTGTGAGAGTGTTGGACCTGGTTATTGGTTCAGAGGTTATATGCTTAAGTAAGGTGACCTCGTTACCTCCAGTTGGTGAAAGCGATCATGTGGTATTGACTTGGGAGGTTGCAAAAATCTGTGGATTTTTCTATTAAGAAGGGGTATGTACGAAACTACAGGTTAGGCAATTATAACAAGCTTCGGAGTGAGCTTGCAGCCATCCCATGGCAGAACATATTGCAAGGGAAAGATGTTAGCAGTGCTTGGGATAAAATCAGCGGGTATCTGAGGAAAGCAATATCAGATTGTGTCCCCATGGTCAGGAGGTCAAACAAGGCAGGCATTAGATGGATGAGCAGTAGTATCAAGCTTGAACTACAAAAAAAGAAAATGTTATGGAGAATTTACAAGGAGAAGGGCGATCAGGACACCCATGAGCAGTACAAGGCTCAAGCTAGGAAGGTTACCAGCATAGTAAGAAAAGCTAAATCAGATTATGAGAAGACCTTAGCCAAAGAGATCAAGGGTAATCCCAAAGAGTTCTTCCGCTATGTGGCAAGTAAGAGGAAGAATGACTTCGGAAGGATAACCTTAGTGGGTGCTGATGGTATTGAGGTGACAAAATCAGATGTAATAGTCGAGTTACTGAGTGATCACTTCTCAAAAGTCTATCACCCAAGTGAGGATATCTCTATACCTATAGCAATACCTAATGTGAGAATTGAAGCTAAAGAATCAGAGGTATTAAATATATTGCGAAACTTAAATGCAAACACTGCGGTAGGCTTAGATGGAATATCAGCTCGGGTGTTGCGTGAATGTGCAAATGAATTGTCAACCCCTCTTACCTGGATATTTAATTTAAGTTTGAACTCTGGTATGGTCCCTAGGGAGTGGAAGTTAGGCAAAGTGGTTCCTTTGCATAAGGGTGGCTCTAAAACTGCAGTATTGAATTACAGACCAATCACCATCTCAGGAGTAGTGGTAAAAGTATTGGAAAAGTTGGTTAAAGACAAAATTCAAGAATGGGTGGATCAAGATATGATACTCTATAGAGGCCAACATGGTTTTGTTAAAGGTAGATCCTGCCTTAGCAATCTATTAACTATCCATAATAGAATAACATCAGAGTTGGACAAAGGAACTGGCTACACAGTGGTACTTCTGGATTTTGCTAAGGCTTTTGACAGGATACCCCATAGAACACTGTTACGCAAATTGGAGCAGATGGGAATGGATATTAAATTGGTGATATGGATAGGAGAATGGCTCAGGGAGAGATACCATAAGGTGGTGTATGGAGGAGCCGAGTCCAGAATGAGGCAGGTGACCAGTGGTGTGCCTCAGGGCTCTGTGCTTGGGCCAATGTTGTTTAATTTGTATATAAATGATATAGGAAACGGCTTAAAGGGAGATATTCAGTTGTTTGCTGATGATGCAAAGTTGTGTAGTGCAATAAAAAATCAAGCTGATGTTGAAAGTTTGCAGGAGGATTTAAATAAGCTGGTAAAATGGGCAAAAGAAAATGGATGTCAGTTCAATGTGGAAAAGTGTAAAGTCTTGCATTTTGGGATTAAAAGATTACCAGCTGTGTACTACATAGATGGAAAGGTACTCCAAGAGATTGATGAGGCTAGGGACTTAGGGGTATTGGTAGATAAGGAGATGAAGTTCAGAGGACACATTGCTAAGGTGTCCAAGATTGCACATAGGATTACTTGGTTGTTGAGGAACACACTGACATCCAGAGATAAAGAGGTTATTATTCCCCTTTATAAAGCATTGATACTTCCACATTTGGATTACTGTGCTCAGGTCTGGTCACCTGGATTCCTTGGAGATGAGGAGGCTGTGGAGAGGGTTCAGAGAAGAGTGACCAAGTTGGTGAGTGATATAAAAAATGCTCCCTACGTTGATAGATTGAGAGCTTGTGGATTGCAGAGATTGGTTGATAGGCGAAGAAGAGGGGATATGATAGAAACATTCAAATTACTAAAAGGTTTTTATAGGATTGATGCAGGGGAAATGTTTCAGCTGTGTGATAGTGATGGAAGAACAAGAGGTCATCTCTGGAAATTAAAGAAGAGTGTGGTTAACAAAGGTGTCAGAACAAGGTTTTTTGCCTGGAGGGTGGTGAATGAGTGGAATTCATTGCCTGACTTTGTTGTGAGCTCTTCATCTGTAAATGAATTCAAGAAGAGATATGACAGATATTGTTTTGCTAGTTTGGGTCTCCCGCGATGAGTCTACTGACTCCATGGAGATACCCGTAATAATAATAATAATACTCCTTCACATAGGATTGGATGGAGGAAAACATGAATGCTACATAAAAGTTATCAGTCTGAGAGACTATTTTAGAATTATCATTGGCTATAAAACACTCTCCTTACCTCAACAAGCATGGTTGCATTAATATGCCAAAAATGTGGGAAACTGTCATTTTGAGACCTAATAGCCTGTCTCTTCTCCAAATTAACTTATGGCTATCTGGCCCACAGAGGACACCATATAAGGACATTAGTTCAGTTTCAGTTACATTTTGAATTGTTCCCATATTTATTTAGTTCATTGCTGTGCACTTGTCATAGTTATAATTGTGCTCTGAAGATGCTGAGTAGAAAACCAGCAGAATATTAATAAATTAATAAATGTATTTTTTCCTCTTTTAGTGTTGTTTATATCATGAAGCTCTATTATGAATAATCAATGGCACCTAATCCTTTTCATATGTATTCTACCCTTTTGTATTATTCCATTCTTTCTCTATGTCTTCATTTTCTTTTTCTAAATAGTTATTAATTCTCTGTTGGTATAAATTTCTTATTCTTCAATCATTTAGTAGTCTTACCTTGTAATTAGATTTCATTTCTCTAGTTTTTTTCTTTGTAGTTGTTGCAGCCAGTTTGGTGGAAACCTTAATTTTGCCTATATAATGATCTGTATCTGTTTTTAGTCCTATGCTAGCTTTAACAAATAATAAGAGGCTTGTTTCTTTTTCATTCACTGTAAAGTAATCTATTATTGAGTTTTGTCCTCTTGTAAACCATGCATATTTATGTATATTTTTATGTTTATAGACTGTATTTGTTATTTTTAAATTATTATATATTACAGGTACACCACCGATTTTCTGGCATCCTTGGTTTTAGAGCTTTACCAGATCAGATGTTTTGCCGGAACAATCTATGTTACATAATAATTCATATCTATCTGACCCACAAATTACACCTCTTCCATGTCTCTAAAACACTATGGACCACTAGAAACTTAAATATCAAATGATTAAATGAAATACATTAGTATAAATGTATAGTATAATGATATACTTGTATGATATAAATGATATACAAGTTTATTAGTATCAGTGAAACAGGAATATTAATTAAATGGGTATTTAAATATGAATTAAATGATTTAATGCAGTGTTTCTCAACCTGTGGTCTGTGACGATGGGACAGGTGGTCCACAGGCAGACTTAAATTAAATAAATAAATATATCTTTTTTTAATTATCCAAACAAAACAAATTAAAATTGAATAAGTAAGTATAAAAATTATTGAAATAAAATGGATACTTAAAAAAACCCAACAAATAACGGCAGCATTACGAGCAATAAAAGAGGGGTGAAGTGAACAACAGTATGGTTTTATTGCTTCTGCCTTCCCTTGCTGTTTTGTCAGATTTGAAGTAAACGTGTTATCCACATTTTAACCAACCAATTGCTTGTTGTTTGTTGATTTTTATTATTGAAGGTTTTCCTCCTTCAACCAAAGCTCAGTATATCTTCAGAAGAGCTAAGTGATACTTGGACAAGGTGTCGTGAGTTAACTCCAGTATTTATATATTTTTCGGAAAGTTTTTTAATAATGGAAAAGTGAATTAGAACTAGGACAGACTTTGAAAAGTAAAGCCAATGAAACAGGTGATGCTAACCCTAATTGTGATACATGTGTTGTAACGGCGAGTAAATCTGATACTATTAAAGTGGAAGAAACAAGCAGTTCAAAGAAAAAGTACAGTAGAAAATATAACAGTTCATATTTGGACAGGTTTACTTGATGTGGATGTGAAAGTAAACAGAAACCTCAATGTGTTTTGTGTTATGAAGTGTCGTCGAACGAGTGCATGAAACTTGCGAAACTCCGATATTTAGAAACTAAACATTGTGATGTGAAAAATAAGACAATTGAATTTTTCAGTAATGCTTAGGGACATTAAATCATGGGAAAGATATAGTTTCAAAAATGTCGATTTATAGCAAGGCACTGGAAGCATCCTATCTCTAAGTTTGCGCATAGCAAAAACAGGGAAATCTGATTTTATCGGGGAAGATTTACCACCTCCAGCTATGAAATATGTGGTAAATACTATGTTTGGCAACAAGTTACTAAAAGATGTTGATTTGATTCCTCTTTCAAATGACACTGTCTTTCGCAGAATTAATGATATGGCAGGTGACAGAGAATCTCAGTTAATCGAAGGAGTAAAGAAGAGCCCTTATTATGCATTACAAATAGACGAGACTACTGATGTTACAGATGAGGCACAGTTAATATGCTATGTAAAATATGCGTGATAACAACATTCATGATGATATTTTGTTTTGTAGAACTTTGTCATCCTTACTCCAGAACAACTGGAGTAGAAATATTTTGCATTCTCGATAATTACATAATACACAAAGGAATGCACATAATTACATAATACACAAAGAAATTTCATATTGAAAAGAATAACATGTAAGAAAGTTTTAAAGCGAATAAAAGTTGAGCAGCTCTCAGATGTGAACTGTAGACTAAAATACAGAAATATTATTGAAAAGAAAATGAAAGAGTTTGGGAACAGGAATCAAACCTTGGAGATTCAGTGGCAAACTCTGAAGGAAACATTGATTGATTCTGCCAGAGAGGCATGTGGTGAGGTTGTGTGCAAGGATAAAAAAATCAGAACTCCCTGGTGGACACAGGAAGTTAAAGAGGCAGTGAAGGAAAAGAAGAAAGCATATCAAAAGTTCCTGGCAAATAAGTCAGCTTTTACTCTTACAGAATACAGAGACAAATGTAAGAAAGCTAAACAGTGTGTAAAACTAGCTAAACAAAAGTCATGGGAGGACTTTGGCAAGAATATAGAAAATAAATATCAAGAAGGTGGCAAAATCTTCTGGAGGTTGTTGAAGAAGCTTAGGAATGGAGGAAAGAGTGCTGTAAAAGGAATTAGAGATGATAAAGGTGAAATGAAAACAGGAGAAAAAGATATCCTTGAAGTATGGAGTAATTACTTTGAAAAACTGCTAAATGAAACAAGCAGTGATAACAGCACAGTGATAAAAAACACTGACCAGGCATGCAGTCAGGAATACGTATCCATACTTGAAGTCGAAAAAGCCATCAAAGGCTTGAAATGTGGAAAGGCAGCAGGAGTAGATGATATTCGACCAGAAATGCTGAAGTATGGTGGTATAAGAGTCTTACAGTGGCTGCACTGCATAGTTCAGAAAGCCTGGACAGAGGGACGAATTCCCGATGATTGGAGTAGAGCTCTCATAGTACCCATATATAAAAAGGGAAATAAAACTGAATGTGAGAATTACAGAGGTATTTCCCTACTGAGTGTTCCTGGCAAGATCTATGCAAGTATACTTGAGAAACGGTTGAGAAGAATTGTGGAAGAAAAGCTTGGTGAAGAACAAGCTGGATTCAGGCCAAATAGAGGCTGTCAGGATCAGATCTTGACTTTACGACAAATAGTCGAGAAAGCATGGGAATATAACAAAGATCTGTATTTAAGTTTTGTCGATTTGGAAAAGGCATATGACAAGGTGCCAAGAGAGAAGCTATTCAATACGCTGCAGTTATATGGTGTCAATGGGGCATTATATCAAGCAATACTTAGTCTTTATTTGAGTTGTGAGTCAGCAGTTAGAATTGAAGGAAGTACAGGAAGATGGTTTAATGTTAAATCTGGTGTGAGACAAGGATGTACATTATCCCCTCTGTTATTCATTATCTATATGGATCACATTATGAAGGAATGTGGTATTAAACCTGATATCAAAATTGGAGATGTTAATGTCAGCTCTTTGCTTTATGCGGATGATGTTATACTTCTAAATAAATCCGCTACAAGTCTGCAAGATTCTCTGACTAAATTGAATAGCTGTTGTAATAGATATGGTATGAAGGTCAGCAATAAAAAGACAAAGACAATGAAAATAGGCAGAATCATTGAAAATGTCAACTGTGTTGTGAATGGAGAACCTGTGGAACAAGTAAAACATTTCAGCTACTTAGGCACAATTTTTACTGAAGATGGTAAACTAAATATAGAAATAGACAACAGAATCAGCAAAGCTGGTATCGTGGGAAGTCAATTGAATAAATTCATATGGAATAAGAAAGAAATTAGTCGGAACACTAAATTAGCTGTATACAAGACAGTGTTCAAACCAATTTTAACTTATGGATCTGAGAGCTGGGTCAGGCGTGAACAGATGGCATCAATGGCAATATCATATTAAAAATGAGGATATTAGGAAAGAACTTGACATTGTCAGCATCCAGGAATGCGTTAGCAGAGCTAATCTCAGATGGTATGGTCACTTAAATAGAATGGGAGAGGAAAGATTAGCAAAACAAGTGTTCTCTGCCAGGTTGGCAGGAAAACGACCCAGAGGAAGACCAAGATATAGGTGGATTGATACGGTACAAAGTGCCTTAGACGATAGAAATATAAGATCTGATAATGTTGGAGTCTTGACAAGTAACAGACTGATTTGGAGGAAAATTGTAGATTGGAAGTTAGTAATGATGTAGTTTTTTCATGTAGTACTGTCATATCCTGTACACCCCTTGAGGGTACATGGCAGGAATTTGATGATGATGATGATGACAAAGGAATGCAGTGGGGAAAATGTATGGGCTTCTGTTCGGATGGAGCTCATGCCATTACAGGCAGGTATATTATTATTACTATTATTATTATTCAGGCCTTCATGGAGTTAAAAGACTCATCGTGGGAGGCCCTTCCTAAGAACATAAAGCCTGTCAAGACTCATCGAGGGGAGGTCCCCCCCCTAAGAAACACAAAGTCTATCATACCACTCCTTAAACTCATTGAACGTTCTCACTCTCACCACTCCATCAGGCAATGCATTCCACGGTTCAACCACCCTCCATGCAAAGAAACCACTCCTCACCCTCTTGCTCACAGTTTCCTTTTGTAACTTTCAGGGATGGCCTCTTGTCATCAGTCCTTCCCTCTGTTCAACCAAGTGAAAGAACTCCTCAGTGTCAACCCTGTAACCACCTTTCAACAGTTTAAAAGTCGCAATCATATCACCTCTCCTTCTATCCACCAAACTCTGCAGTCCACATTTCCTCAGCCAATCCTCGTAACTAACATTGTACAGTCCTGAAACCATCTTTGTTATCCGCCTTTGTACCCTTTCCACAGTTAATTTATCCCCTTCAAATCCTGGGGACCAAATCTGAGAACAATAGTCTAAGTGTGGTCTGATCAGTCTTATACAATGGAATGATAACGCTTTTATCTCTGCAGGTTAGTGTCCTTCTCATTATTGCAGCAATCCTCTGTGTTACCTTCACCACCTTTGCAATATGTCCCCTAAATTTCAGGTTTCTATCATCATCAACCCCAGATCTCTTGTCTCCCCCTACTTTCTCCAGTATAACTCCTCCCATAGAGTATGCAGCATCCCATCGATGTTTCCCAAACCTCAAGACCTTACATTTTGCTGCATTAAACTGACACCCCACTATGGGGGGGGTAAGTTTAAGGAAGTAGTAGCTCCGGATATGAATTGGGTACATTGTTTTATACGTAGGGAATGTTAATTCTGGTGGCATCCTTTTTAGGATGCCACCAGAATTTAAAACTGTGCTATACAATTCGGTAAAGCTAGTTAATTTCATTAAGGCTCGACCGTTAAATAACAGGTTATTTTCAGTACTCTGCAGTGAAATAGGCAGTGAATATATACAATGTTTGCTTCATTCTGAAATTTGCTGGCTTTCCAGGGCCAAAGTACTAACAAGGCTATTTCAATTAAGGCATGAAGTTATATTATTTGTAAATGAACGGAATTCTGCTTTTCATCAATCCCTGTTGACGAAGGAGGGATTCAGACATTTTTTCGAAATTAAATGAACTAAATCTCTCCCTTCAGGGAAATTCTTCAACTGTTCTTGATGCCTACGACAAAATAAAGGCATTCGAGAAAAGAACTGGTGTTATGGATTAGTTATGTAAAAGACAGACAATTTGTACCTTTTCCAACATTGGAATCCTTTTTTAGTGGAAAATGCATTATTTTTCTTGATTCTGAGTTTCTGGAAAGGGTTTGTGACCACCTCAAAACTCTGGAACAGAATGTTGAAAGTTTATTTTTTTATTTTTAATTTTTTTAATTTTTTTTTTTTCCACTTGGTCAGACTATAATAAATTTAGTTTAATCCTTTATCCAAATGTGTGCAAACTTTGTTTGCACACACTTGGACTGGGGTAAACTTTACCCCAGTCCTGAAGATACTTTCAGGTGCAAACTTTGTTTGCACACACTTGGATAAAGGATTAAACTAAATTTATTCTGGAACAGAATTTTAAAACATATTTTCCGAATAACTTTTATAAGAAATTTCTGTGTATGTTTGCAATCCATTTCAGTCTTACATTCACTGGAACGACCTTTTGTTATCGAAAAAAGAACAGTTAATTGGGCTTTCAAGTGACAGTGGGCTTAAAATGCAATTCCGTGATCTTGGTTTGGCTCGATTCTGGATCTCACCTTCGGTGAGAAGTGAATTTCCCGAATTATCTGAAGAAGCATCGAAAATCGTCATGCAGTTTTTTACACCCTATCTTTGTGAGAAAGGATTTTCATCGTTCCTTCAAATAAAAACAAAATACAGAAATTGTCTTAGTGTGTGTGTGTGCCGATCTTAGACTGAAGTTGACCAATATTGACCTAGATATCTAGCACCTCTGCAAGATCGAAGAAGCTCAACCATCTCATTAAAAGCAGATAGTAACATAATTATATCATATTATTTATTTGTTTAATAAAAATTAAAACTTTGTTCAATCATGATGCACTTATAATCGTTTACTTTTTCAATTTAATTAATTATGTTTCCATATCTGACTTTAGATTTATCAGGAATGACAATGTATACTAAATTATTAGTTAAAAAACTTTAATCAATACCTTCCAATATTTCGGCAATGTTACATTGCCATCTTCTGGGAACATAAAACTATGATATGTGCACACAGGCACTAACAACGAGCAAATAAGGCTGAAGAAGGCAACTGGTGTTGGTCCTAGAGTCCTAAAGTAGCCCCCTAGCAGGCTAAATTGGATTGTCTTGACTGTTGGGCTAATGTTCTTAGTATGCACGCATCCCTAATTTGGAGCAGTCTCATGCACCCAAATTTGTTGAGGTTTGGAAGTTTTTTAGAGCTGAGGCTGATTCCAAGAATAATCTTTCATATTTATATTTGCTGCAATGTAGTAAAGTGGCTTTCTTCCAGCGTATTCAGTGGTTGATATCCAAAGCATGGTCTGCAATTCCTAACTGGCTGTATTGGTGAAACCGGATGTATTCTTTGGGTTTCGGATATCCTGATATTAGCTGTCCTACCTGTTTAGCCATAGTAGGACAGTTTATAACTGCAAGGGACCTGGTATACTCCAGGTAGGTGTAGGGGAAGTGGCTGATCTTTAATACAGCGGATAAGGGATGCTAATTTCTTATATGGTTTGTAACAGGTAGTCAGGTATATTTTCTTAGGATTTTTTGTTAGCTTTTGAGACGTTTCCCTGGATATAAAGAATGGTGATAGATTTAGTGTAATTTCTGTTATGAAGGGGGGGGATTATAATTCCATATTGTTGTGAGGGGAGGGGGTGATTGCTGGTGAATGTATCTACCTGTATGGGTTGGGTTTCTGTAAACAGAGAAAGACAAGGATCCATCAGGCTGGTGTGTAATCAAAGTGTCTAGGAAAGGAAGACTGTTGTTCTTTTCTTTTTCCAAGGGTGAACTGGATTCTGGCGTGTTGATTGTTTAATTGTGTTAAGAAGTTGTGGAGTGTATCTAAGCCATGTGGCCAAATAGCGAACACATCATCCACGTAGCATAGCCAGACAGTGTTTTTTTTTTTTTTTTTTGTGGGACTGAGTTTGTCTTTTTCTTCAAAAGTCTTCATAAAGAAGTTTGCCAGGGGTGGATAGTGGAGAAGCCATGGCTGTCCCCCCATCTATCTGTTTGTAGAATTTTCTTTGGGCCAAACGAAATAGCCTGAGTTCATGAAATAGAGCTGAGATATCGGGAAGAAATTTGGCTTGGATGAGATCTTAAGTATGTTTGAGTAAGATATTTGTGAATAAGGAGGAGACATCAAACTGACCAATATGTCAGTGTGTTGGAGTGAGATGTCTTCTATACTGGCTTTAAAGTGGGCTGAGTTTTTTATGTGTGATGATGTGTTGCCAGTGTAATGTGTGAGCCCCTTGGCTAAATGTTTGGCTAATTTGTATGTGGGGGAATCAGTGTCATCCACAATGGGACATAATGGCACATTCTGTTTATGGATTTTTGGTAGTCCATATATTCAGAGGGGGTCTGGAGTTGAAAGGTTTTAGGCTGTTAATCACTTCCACTGGCTAGGAAGTAACCTTCTTAAGGAGCTTTGTGAGTGTTCTGATTTGGGAGCTGGCGGATCATATTCAGTGGGGAGGTAGGTAGACTGATCTAACAGCAAAGAAGAAAGCTTACCTGCATAGTCAGTTTGGTTGAGAACCACAGTGACATTTCCCTTATCCACCTTGGTGATTATTATTTTGAAGTTGTTCTTCATTTCTTGTAGAGCTTTTAATTATTCTTTAGATAGGTTGGTGGTTTAGCTTTCGTAAGAATCCCGGCTAAACTACCCAGTCTGATATTGTTTGCAACATGGATGGGAAGGTTGCAGATACCAGGTTCTGCCTGTATCATTATTTCTTCAGAAGATATTTTTTGGACTCTAGGGCCAACGTCAGTTGCCTTCTTCAGCCTCATATGCTCGTTGTTAGTGCCTGCATGCACATATCATAGTCTTATGTTCCCAGAAGATGGCAACATAACATTGCCGAAATATTGGAAGGTATTGATTAAAGTTTTTAATTAATATTTTAGTATACATTTCATTTCCTGGAAAATTTAAAGTCATTATAACCAACTTAAAAGTTTATCTACAAGAATTATGCTTACATATGTATTCAAAGCATGCTTTTAGATTTATTATGTTATAAATGGCACACAGTTTTTCCCAAATGTTGGTAATCCCCAGATGGGAATTAAAAAAAAAAAAAATTACATAACTTAGTGGTCCATAGCATAGTTTTAGGCATTTTACTTGTCCTTGGACATAGAAAGGTTGAGAAACGCTGATTTAACGAAATACATACATCAATACAGATAGAAATGATTCATGGTTATCTGTATTATATAGTATAAATGAAAACAGGTTTGTTAATCACTGCACTTTCAAAGAATGTTACAAATCTCTCCAAAAGTAGGAAAATTTAGAATTTTACTGGAATTGTGTGAACTAATCACAACAAGTCTCACAGTTAAGAGCCTCCTGGATTGCTGTCTGTTTCATAGCTAACTGATTCATCATAGGCTTTTAAACTGTTGAGAGGTGGTTACAGGGTTGACACTGGGGAGTTCTTTCACTTGGTTGAACAGCGGGAAGGAGTGATGACAAGAGGCCATCCTTGGAAGTTATGAAAGGAAACTGTGAGCAAGAGGGTGAGGAGTGGTTTCTTTGCATGGAGGGTGGTTGAGCCGTGGAATGCATTGCCTGATGGAGTGGTGAGGGCGAGAACGGTCAATGAGTTTAAGGAGTGGTATGATAGACTTTATGTTTCTTAGGGGGAACCTCCCCTCGATGAGTCTTGACAGACTTTATGTTCTTAGGAAGGACCTCCCACGATGAGTCTTTTGACTCCATGGAGGCCTGAATAATAATAATAATAATAATAATAAATTTTTGATGCTATAAGGGAAACAGAACATTTTGAAGCAAAGTTGTTTAACGTACTTTCATCTTTCCCTGCTTTAACAGTTTTTGCATACGTAAGCAACTCGTGAACAACATCCTCCTCCTTTGATAAATTAAATCCTATAAAGTCATTGCTAACAATTTTCATCAGGATAATTATCAAATTTTAAGAAGGCCACAACTTATCACAACACTGCAAAAAATAACCACCATGAATTGGACTTTGCTTAGAAGCTATATTTAGGGATTAATGTAAGAAAAATCAACTAAAATTAAGGGATCATCACGAATTGCAGATGTAAATGATTAAGTGAGCATGTAACACAAGTAATATGGTAACAAAAGAATCCAAGAGAGAAAGATGGAGGAAAGAGAGAAGAAATGGAGGTAGCCGAGGAATTGGATAAGTACCAGATTGACATAATAGGGGTTACTGAAACAAAAAAGACAAAATCTGGTAAGATTTTTCTGAACAATAAATGCAAAATGTTATATTCAGGCAATGACAATCAGGGGAAAAGAAGGTGTAGCTATAGTATTGAACACAAAAAAATGAGGCTAATCTTCTTGATTGGCAAGCAATATGAAGTAGAGTGATATGTGGGCAAATATCAGAATGGGGAATTGGACAATGAGACTTATTTGTGCCTATGATTCCATAGAAGGTTCTATTAAGATAGAAGTGGAGGAATTTTTTGAGGCTTTAGAAAAAGCAACTGACACAGTGAAAAAGGAAAAGTTGGTCCCTGTTGGAGATCTAAATAGCAGAGTAGGAAATGATTGTCAGACATACAAAGATATTTCGGGAAAATTTGGAGAAAAGAGCAAAACTAATAATAATGGCAAATACCTGTTGGATTTTTGCTAAGGACATCGACTAGTTATTACTAACACCATGTTCCAACATAAAAATGTGCACAAATTCACATGGAGAGAAGAGGCTGGGAATAAGAAAAGACTCATTGACTATATTATTGTTAAAGGTGATGTTTTCTTCCTGGTGCAGGACACCAGAGTGTACAGAGGATTTGAAATTGAAAGTGATCACCATTTAGTCTTGCAGGATAAAATTGAATTTCATACTGAAAAGAAGAACATGTAAGAAAGTTTTAAAGTGAATAAAAGTTGAGCAGCAGTGAGATGTAAACTGTAAACTAAAATACACAAACATTATTCAAGAAAAAATGAAAGAGTTTGAGAACAGGAACCAAACCTTGGAGATTCAGTGGCAAATCCTGAAGAAAACATTGATTGATTCATCCAGAGAGGCATGTAGTGAGGTTGTCTGCAAGGATAGAAAAATCGGAATCCCATGGTGGACACAGGAAATTAAAGAGGCAGTGAAGGAAAAGAAGAAAGCGTATCAAAAGGTACTGGCAAATAAGTCAGCTTGTGCTCTTAGAGAATACAGAGACAAATATAAGAAAGCTAAGCACTGTGTAAAGCTAGCTAGTTTGACAAAAGCCATGAGAAGACTTTGGTAAGAATATAGAAAATAAATATCAAGAAGGTGGCAAAATATTCTGGAGGCTGTTTAAAAAGCTCAGAAATGGAGGAAAGAGTGCTGTGAAAGGAATTAGAGATGATAAAAGTGACATGAAAACTAGGAAAAAAAGATATCCTTAATGTGTGGAGTAATTACTTTGAAAAATCTAAATGAAACAAGCAGTGATGACAGCACAGTAGTAAAAAACACTCAACAGACATGCAATGTCTGTTGAGTGTTTTTTGTATGGAGGTATAAAAGTCTTACAATGGCTGCACTGCATAGTTCAGAAAGCCTGGACAGAGGGATGAATTCCAGATGATTGGAGTAGAGCTCTCATAGCAC
The DNA here is from genome assembly GCF_054136105.1 of Typopeltis vanoorti. Taxonomy (NCBI): domain Eukaryota; kingdom Metazoa; phylum Arthropoda; class Arachnida; order Uropygi; family Thelyphonidae; genus Typopeltis; species Typopeltis vanoorti. The sequence goes on from NC_143552.1 coordinate 88,571,487, forward strand.
CCATATATAAAAAAGAGAAATAAAACTGAATGTGACAATTACAGAAGTATTTCCCTACTGAGTGTTCCTTAAGATTTATTCAAGTATACTTGAGAAGCGGTTGAGAAGGATTGTTGAAGGGAAGTTTGGTGAAGAACAAGCTGGATTCAGGCCAAATAGAGGCTGTCAGGATCAAACTTTGACATTACGTCAGATATTTGAGAAATCGTGGGAATATACAAAGATCTATATTTAAATTTTGTAAATCTGGAAAAGGCATAGACAGGGGTGCCAAGAGAGAGAGAAGCTCTTCAAAGTACTACAGTTGTATTGTGTCAATGGAGAATTATCAAGCAATACTTAGTCTTTATTTGAGTTGTAAGTCAGCAGTTAGAATTGAAGGACGTACAGGAAGATGGTTTAATGTTAAATCTGGTGTGAGACAAGGATATACATTATCCCCTCTGTTATTCATTATCTATATGGATCACATTATGAAGGAAAGTGGTATTAAACCTGATATCAAAATTGGAGATGTTAATCTCAGTTCTTTATGCAGATGATGTTATACTTCTAAATCTGCTACAAGTCTGCAAGATTCCCTGACTAAATTGAATAACTCTTGTAATACATTTGGTATGAAGGTCAGCAATAACAAGACGATGAAAATAGGCAGAGGCATCAACTATGAACTGCATTGTGAATGGAGAACATATAGAACGAGTAAAACATTTCAGCTACTTAGGCACTATTAGAGACTATTCTTGGAATCTGCTCAGCCCTGAGAAACTTTCCAAACCTCAACATATTTGGGTGCATGTAACTGCCCCAAATTTGGGAAGTACTCATCCTCAATCTTCAGCCCAATGGTCAAGACACGATTTAGCCCACTAGGAGCACCATTTTAGGACTTGGTGCCTGACTTTGGTTGCCTTTCTTCAGCCTCATTTACCCAGTGTTAATGCCTGTGTGTACGTATCATTGTTCTGTGATCTCTGATGATGATGGCGATTTGACTTTGCCAAAATATCGGAAATATTAATTAACGCTATTATAATTAATATTCTGTATACCTTGTAATATCCTAAAAAATAATAGTTATGAACAGTCAATGTATAAGCCTTTCTACCTGAATAATTCTAATTTCTAATTTAATGGACTTCAAAAAGATATAAGAAACTGCAAAGGAAGGACATTAACAATGCATTGGAAATGGTCAAGAGGCATTAGAGGGAAGTAGTGTCAGACTGCATACTTAAGGTCAGGAGTATAAATCAAGTGGATAAGTAGCATCATTAAATGGATAAGTAGCTTCATTAAGCACAGCTGCAATAAAAGAAAATGTTTTGGAATGATAAAGAAAAACCTGATCAACAAGGCTCAATAAGCAATACAAAGCACAGACAAGTAGGGTGACTAGCATGGTGAGGAAGGCAGAATCAGAAAAGAGGAAACTAGCTATGCAGACCAAAGGAAAACTAAGTTCTTAATGGATGCTGATTGTAGGACGGTAACAAAAGCAGAAAAATAGTTGAATTACTAAGTGATCACTTTGAGAGTGTGTCATATTGGAAGTGCTTAGAATTCTAGAAAATCTCAATATGAATACTACCATGGGATTGAATGAGACATCAGCTTGTATATTACAAAGAGGTGGAAGAGAACTGGCCATGCCTCCATTAGCTTTAGCATAATCCCAAGAAGTCAAAAGAGAGCAAAATATTCCTGTTACATAAGGAGGATCACAGATACTGGTAGCAAGTTACAGACCAAGCCTCAGGATTGATAGTAAAATAACTGAAAAAATTGGCTAAAGGCAGAATTCAGGAATGTGTGGATCAGATTATGATGTTTTATGGGGGAGGGACATCATGATTTTGTGAAGGGTAGGTTTTATCTAATCTACTCACTTGTTTACAATAAAGTGGCAGTTGAGTTGGGTAATAGATACTTCTGAATTTTGCCAAGCCATCTGACAGGATTCCTGGTTGGCTGAGTGGTTAGCATATCCACTCTCCAATCAACAGGCTGCAGGTTCAAATCCTGCTTTAGGCATCGTTGTTTGTGATCATCTTTAGGTTGGAGATGAATTTCATCTCCTGGTGTCAGAGGCGTAGCTAGGGAGGGGTGGAGAGGGTGGTCTTCCCTGGGCGGCACTTTGAACCTTTTTGAACTTTTGTAGTTAATTGTAAAATACAGTCTACAGAACTCATTTCCAAATATCATAATACTACTGCAAATTTTCCTCACAATATAGGAAAATGTCATGTTTTATTCTAATGCCCATCATACAGAGGCGACACTTTGAACCTTTTTGAACTTTTGCAGTTAATTCTAAAATAGTCTCGAGAACTCATTTCCAAATATTGTAATACTACTGCGAATTTTCCTCACAATTGCTGTAAGTGTTGCTAGTTGTGAGAGGAGTTTTTCTAAATAAAAGAGATTAAGAATTACCTACATTATTATAAAATAGACTTCGCCAATGTCATCGACGATTTTGCTAACAGAAAAGCAAGAAATATAACATTTTAGAGTGTCGAAATTAGTTTTACTTCAAAAATAAATATAGTGTTTAATTTATTTCCCTATACGTCATTTGACTTTTTGTAGTATTTTTGGTGTATATTGAGAAGGGCATCAAACTCAGGGATCGCCCCCAGGCAGCAAAAGCTCTAGCTACACCACTGCCTGGTGTGAGACAACTGCTCTGCTTATTGAAGGTTATTGGCTTGAAAAAATTCCACGTTTGGACAATAAAACAATAAATAAAACAATTCAGATAAACTTTATAAAATTAATTAAATAGAAAAAAAAAATCGATAGCCCACCCATATGTACTATAGGGTTATAAAACCTTTCATGGATGGGAGCTACTTAAAAAAAAAAATAAACTGTAGCATGTGTGGATGAATATGAAGCTGGTGATATGGATAAAAGGATCACTAATGGACAGACACCAAAGAGATAAGTAATATTACAAAATACTACAAAATGAGCTGAGAGTGCGTAGATAGGGCTCAGTAGAATCCAGGAAAAGTCATATGAACAATTATGTACTGCAGTTTTCTGCACTTGGGGTATTGTTATTTAATTTGTACATTAACAATATAGGTTTTTTGCTGGTAAAACAAAACTGAATCAAGCAATAATAAACAAAAGGGATGTAGAGATCCTGCATGATGGTGATTTAAATGATTGCTCTGGAATACAATGGCAGTGAGAGGGAGATAGTTATGTAGATCAGTGTGAAAGACGAATAAAGTGAATGACGTGGATTTTTTGTAATTGTACAGTGCTGTGAGTGTATTATGTATGCATGGGGAGAGGTTGCAGATGTTTATATGGAGAAGTTAAATAAGGGAAAAGAGGATATGTGGGTGTGCAGGATGTGTGATATGCTGATGAACCAAGGCTTGTTTGAATCAGAGTGGGGAATGTTGCATCATAAGTGAAATCGATGTCAGGAAAGATTGTGTGAATGCGAAGAAAGAAGAGGACAACTAATGTTAAGGTGTATGAGAATGATGGTGGAAAACAAAGTGCAGTTACAGATAAGATGATGAGGAGGGCTGATGTCAAAAAATAATATGCAACTTAGATTATACATGATATGATACAATATTTGAAAGCCAAGTTGATGAAGATGAAGCAGGAGTTGAAATGGAGAGTGTGTAATGAAGAGAATTGTAGATATGTATGGAAGAGTGAAAGACTAAAACAAAAGGAGTAACAAAAGACTAAAACAAAAGAGGTAAAAGACTCACGAGTGGTGTTGTAATAACTGGATTCAATTATTAGAGGTGTGGTGAATGAGAAGATGCACAAGATTTGTTTTTCAGGAGGTAGAGATTAAGGCATTAAATATGAGGAGTAAGCAAGCAAAAGAGTTGGTTGTGCTAGCTAAGGAAAAATGACTTGATTAGAAACAAGGAGAATATAAGACTAGATATCAGGAGGTTGTCAAGAAAAAAATAGATGATAGTGTGATAGGAAAGTTAGTCAATGTGTTGCTCAGGTATGACAGTAATGAGTTGAGGCAGAGAGTAAGGATTATGAATGATATGTTAGCAGAAATGTGTGAAGTGAAAGGAGCACACAGCTTGTGAATGTGTAGAATGAGTTTAAAGACTGCATTTGAATGGGTTTGGTGTAATTCGTCTGGAGAGGGTGCTACTGGAACAGAGAGTGCAAAGAAGGGATTTGAGCAAGTAAGAAGTGACATGGAAGAGCAGAAGAGTAAGGAAGAAGGGTTTGAAGTGGTACTTATGAATGAAGTGGATAGCATGAGCATAGAGAATGAGAGAACAAATGTGCAAGATAGACAGGCAAATAGGGAGGGACAGGGGAAAAGCATTAGAGTGGTCAGTGTCCAAAGAGGAAGTGAAGGTGTGAGTAGAACCAGAAGAAATGAGAGAGAGAGAGGAATGGCCCAAGGAAGACATGGGAGAACATGTCTTCCTTGGAGAGGTCACATCTGATAAGTGGTATCAGTGAAACTTGTTTAGATCCAGAAATATACTGTTGTGTTTGTATTTATATGTTAGGCTATAATTTGAGTATCAGAACAGGGAAGATTCCACAGGAATGGAAAGAATGTATGGTAATCTCATTGCAAAGACCTATGTATCCAGCTATTGACCAATCAGCATCTCAGAAGTGGTGGTGGTGAAGATTTTGGAAAACTTGGTTAGGGCTTATATTCAGAAATGGGTTGACAAAGAATCTCTACTTTGCAATGAACAGCATGGGTTTACTGAGGAAGATCATGTTTTAGCAACTTGCTCACATTCCATAATAATGTTAACACTGAGCTAGACAAGGGGGAATGGATACACCATGATACTTTTGGATTTTGACAGAATACAGCCTGGAAGACTGTTTCATAAATTGGAAAATATGGAATTGGATTACAAACTATTGACGTGGATAAGAGGATGGCTGACTGACAGATATCAAAAAGTCACATATGGGGGATGAATGTGTAAGATTCATGGTAACCAGTGGTGTGCCCCAAGGATCAGTCCTTCATCCATTGTTATTCAGTCTGTACATTAATGACATTGGGAAGAATTTGACATGCAACATACAGCTATTTGCTGATGATGCAAAAATAGGTAGCATAAACAGGACTAGCATAATACAAGTACTGCTGATATGCAGTACTTGTAGAATTACTTGTAGCATGGGCTGTAATTGTGGGCATGGGAAAATGGATGTCAGTTCAATGTCAGTAAATGTAAGGTCATTCACTTTGGCATGATTAGATATCCAATGTCGTATTATACTGGTGGGAATATGTGAGAAGAAACTGATCAGGGTAGGATCTTGGAGTTTTAGTAGACACTAATTTGCATGGGGGGGGGGGGCACATGAGGATCAAAGGTCATAGAGCAAAAATTGTAAATACAACTCAGAAAATAATTGAAATGCTGAAATGAACCTTGACATGTAAAGATAAGGAAGTCATTTTGCCTCTTTACAAGGTCTTGATAAAACCTCACTTGGACTATTGCGAGCAGGTCCATACAGTGCAGAGGGTGCAAAGGAGGGTGTCAAAATGGATTGTGGAATACTGATTATGAAGACAGCTTGAGAATTTCTAGGCTACAGATACTAGCAAACAGGAGATAGTGGAGTGATATGATTGAGAGTCACAAACTTCTGAAAGGTTTATAGAGAATTTCAGTAAATCAAATTTTTCATTTTATGGATGGTGGGGAAAGGATTCAAGGCCATCCCCGAAAGTTGAGAATGAATGCTGTCAAAGGGGGATGAGGACTAGATTTTTCTCTCATAGAGTGGTGCATGATTGGAATGGATTGCTGTTGGATGCTGTGTGTGCAAGTAGCATGAATGAATTCAAGAACAGGTATGACAGCTGGTACGAATAGAATGGCCTCTCTCAATGAGTTCCTGACTCCCTGAAAGTCTTGCTTAATAATAATAATATGAATGCTAGAAGTATCAGAAATAAAATGAATGAAATTGTTGCATTGATTGAGATGTAGTTCAATGAGGATGATCCAGATAGGAATAGAGATGGAAGGTTATGGATATTTTTCCTGAAGATAAAAAAAGGTAATAAGGGAGGTGGAGTGCTGTTGATGATAGAAAAGGAGTTATGCTATGTATGACAGAGATGCAATGAGGAAATAGTGGCAGTGGTTTTGCAGCAGTATGTTGTGAGATAAAGGTGAATTGAAGGAAATGCTCAGGTGTCTATTCACCTTTATCTCACAACATACTGCTGCAAAACCACTGCCACTATTTCCTCATTGCATCTCTGTCATACATAGCATAACTCCTTTTCTATCATCAACAGCACTCCACCTCCCTTATTACCTTTTTTTATCTTCAGGAAAAATATCCATAACCTTCCATCTCTATTCCTATCTGGATCATCCTCATTGGGCAGTTGTAACGGAGGACACACACAATGATCAAATCTCGGATTTGATCATCTCATCAGAGGATGTCATTATAAATGAGGTGTCAAATCTCTCTTCAGTTGGCGAGAGTGATGATGAAATGATTACCTGGGTGGTTGCCAGCCATATGAGGACTTCTATAAAGAAAAAATATATGTGGAATCACAAAGTTGGAGACTGAAAAGCTCAGGAAATAGCTTGAAATAGCTAGCACGGAATGAGGAATTTGGTGGAAAGGAGATCAATACAATGCTGCTTGGATGCTGTTCAAGAACTGTATAATAAAGGCAATGTCTAAATGTATTCCAAGTGTCTGAAGATGAAATAAGGTAGGTGTGAAATGGATGAATGAAGAGATTAGTTCTTGCCTGTTCTTTGTACTCCATGAGGAGTACAAAGAACAGGAATTTGGCTTGATTGGTAAGGGTGGCAAAAGTGCTATATGAGAAACAGCTAATGATGCAAAAAAAAAAAAAAACCTAGGGCATTCTTTTGATATGCAGCCAGCGGAAAAAATGATTACAGAAGAGCATCGGCAGTTCATAAAGGTGTTACATCACGTGGATGTAACACTTCCACTTTGAAAACAGTGGAGGGGGGGAGGAGTAGGAGAGATTGACTATGAATAAACAAAAGATATATGGGGAACTGCATAAATAAGATTGTGAGATCGATGATATATTAGCACATATTTTACGGGAACATGACAGGTGATGGTGATATCTGCCTTGGCATACTTGTTTCATATGAATCTTATATTAGAGTGGAAGGCGAGCTTGTATCCCTTACATATGGAAGGCGACAGAACTCAAGTTTCAAATTATAAGCCAATCTGCGTGTCAGGTGTTGTGACTAAAGTATTGGGGCAGTTAGTGAGAACCAGGATCCAGAATTGGTTAGCAACAGTAGTATTCTCTTTCATTGACAGCACAGATGTAATTTGCATTCAGTGGTAAATATATATGATTATTATTTTTAACATTTACCTCTGTAGGAAGATATAATATTTGCATTGGCTAGAAAGATCTAGGTTCTGCTTGCTTGCTTATTATAATAAGATGACAGGTGCATTGGACAAGAGAGATGGATACACAGTAGTATACTTTGATTTTACAAAGGCTATTGATAAATTGCCAGATGATAAGTTGATAGTTAAACTAAATATTAAGTTAGTACATTGGACTGGAGATTTACTTTTTCAATAAAGTATCAGAAAGCATTGTTTGGGACAGCAAGAGGAAAGCCACTAGTGGTGTGTTTCAAGGGGTCTATTTTAGGGACGTTGCTGTTTAACCTATTTGTTAATGATATTGGGAAAGGTTTGAATGTGCATATTCAGTTGTTTGTACATGATGCAAAGTTGGGAAGCACTATTAGGAGTAGAACAGATGTGATTTTACAAGAGGACTTGAATACGCATTATGGGATTACCAGTTCAATGTAGTAAAGTGTAGCATTTTAACATTCAGAAAGCAAAGATGGGATGTTGAGGTGTACACTTGGTTTGGTGGGGATATATTGGAGGAGGTGGAAGAAATAAGAGATCTGGGGTGATGGTGGATAAGGATCTAATATTTATAATTTATGAAAATTATACTGAAAATATCTTCAGGACTGGGGTAAGGTAGTACAACAACGGGCAACTCGTAGCATAGGTGGACCAAGCTAACATCACTCCGCCCTTCCCTTAATGCATAACATTATACATATCCACAAGGAGATGTGTTTTGCATTATGGGAGATACTGAGATAGGAGTGATGTTAGCTTGGTCTGCCTTTGCTACGAGTTGCCCGGTATTGTACTACCTTACTCCAGTCCTGAAGATATTTTCAGGTGCAAAATTTGTTTTCTCACACTTAGATAAAGGATTAAACTAAATTTATTATTGTCTAACCAGGTGAAAAATAAACTTTCAACATCTTTCTCTAAATCCAGAGTAATTTAATAAAAAAAAGGTGGCACACCTTTTGGCAACTCCTATAGGTAAAGATGACCTCACCATTGCTTCTGCCTGGTATCTCCACTTCTGGGCCTGGCTCCCACTGAAGAGACCTCAATAAAGGTCGAAACTAGTCTGGGTAGTGGCCCTTCCCTTAATGCATAACATTATACGTATCCACAAGGAGATGTGTTTTGCATTATGGGAAATACTGAGATAGGAGTGAAGTTAGCTTGGTCCACCTTTGCTACGAGTTGCCCGTTGTTGTTGTACTATCTTACCCCAGTCCTGAAGATATTTTCAGGCGCAAACTTTGTTTGCTCACACTTGGATAAAGGATTAAACTAAACCAAGTGAAAAATAAACTTTCAAGATCTAAAATTTAAAGGACACATCACCAAACTTGTGAGAACAGCACAACAAATTCTTCAATGATATCACAGACACAGACTTTTAGAAGTAAGGAGATTCTGGCTCCACTCTATAATGCCTTGAATAAGCTACATATAGACTACTCTGCACAGATTTGGTCACATGATTTTCAAAATGATGAAGAGATAAATAAATAAGGTTTCTGATCCCTGAATATTGAGTTGAGAAGTTGCAATTTATAGAGTCTAGTGGACAGGAGGAGGAGGAGAAGGGATAATATGATAGAGGCATATAAGTTGGTAAGGGGTTCTTATCAGATTAACATTGAAGAAATTTTTCAGTGGTGGGAGATGGGGGAAGAGAGAACAATACGTTGTTCCTTTAATAAGGAGAGTGTGTGAGCAAATAAATAAGAAGACTGTGTTTTGTATAAAGGGTGGTGAATGATTGGAATACATTGTTGAGAATGTCATGTCTGTAGAGAATGTATTTAAAGCACAGTACGATGTGGTGTGTATATGACAGGATGACTTCCCATGATGAGTCTTTGGTTCCATGGAAATCTGAGGATAATAATAGTTGATTGACAGTGTGGAGAAAGGATAATGGTTATTAGCTTAATGTGAACTGCAAGAAATTGATGAGACTTAGAATTGGGGAGTGATGGTAGAGAGAGATAGAGAGAGAATTAAATTTCAGAGAGAATTATATTGCCAAAGTGGGTAGAATAATTCCAAAGATCATTTAAGGGTTTGTAGATTAAGTTACTAAAGCAGATTTTCAGATTTTAATTCTGAAGAAATTTTGCAATACAAGAACGACCACTTACACAATAAGTGGTCATTCCTTGAATTTGTATAAAAATATGGTTAACAAAGGTGTGAAGGCAAGATTATTTTTGCAAGGAAAGTAGTGAATGAGTGGAATGGGTTGCTTTAGGTGGTCATGAGTGCTTTGTCACTGAATGTGTTTAGAGAGAGAAAGAGAGATATTATTATTGTTATTATTATTATTATTATTATAATACCGGTATCTCCATGCAGTCAGAAGATATTCATCATAGGAGATCAAATATTCACACATATCATACTCTCCTTACACAATCATCTTTGGCAACCCATTATATCCATTCACCATCCTCCATGCAAAAATTGCTAACCACACTCTTACACAACTTCCACTGGTGATCACCTTGTTCTCTTCCTTCCTGCCATGTACTGAAAAATGTTTTGAGTGTCAATCCTATAAAAACTCTTTAATAACTTAAATGCTTCTATCATATCTCCTTGATTTTGCCTATCAGTTAATTTTTAGATCACACAGACCAATCAAACTATTCTCATAGGGAGCATTTCATAGACTTGCCACAATCTTTGTTACTCACTTCTGGATCCTCTCTACCATTTCTCATCCCCACAGAATCTGGGAGTCCAGATCTGTGCACAGTAGCCTCATTAAAGCTTTATATAGGAGAAACAATAACATGTCTATCCCTGCTTGTTAAGTGTGTTCTTCAACTACCACATAATAATATGATGTGCTCTTTTGGTTACCTTCGCTGTATACTCTCTAAACTTCAACTCTCTGTCTACAATCATTCCAAGTCCCTATCCTCATCAGTTCTCTTCTTCAGTTCAGTTCAATCAATATAGTATACAGTTTGTGATCTCTTCCCAAAGTGCATCATCCTACACTTGACCACTTTAAACTGTCAGCTATTTACCTTTGCCCATATTGCTAGTCTATTTAAGTCTTCCTGTAGATCTATAAATCTAGGGATTGTGTAAATAATGGTTAACATGGGCTTCCTTATCTAAAGTCTTTTATCCTGTAGATGTTCCTGTGTAATAATTATCATAATCAACTGAATGCAAAAATAATTTATTTTAGCATTTAGTTGCTAGAAATTTTTAAGAATGTGTTTTTGAGTAATTATTATTTATTTTGCAGATTGTAATATTTGTGGTGAACATCATGATACATCCAAATGTCCCTTGTTGGAAATGGCACAGAAAATTAAAGATGAGCAAGTACCTTCTAGAGCATGCTTAACCCTTCCTCAGAATCTTATGGTTAAACGTAATGAAAATGGAGAGGTTTCTGTAATAGCTAAAGAAGAAATTACTGTTGGAACACAGTTTGGTCCCCTAGAAGCTCCATCTATATCTGTTATGGATGCCAAACCAAGATTTCTTCTTATGGTGATTTTAAGTTTCTATAAAATTTATAATATAGTAACTTGTAGATCAGTAGTTATCAAAGTGTGATATTCATGTTACTGATACAATAATATAAACCACTTTAAAGTAAGTGACTTAAAAATAAAATTGTTTCCAAGGTCAAAGCTGTATAACTGAGAGGAGACCTCCACATAGCCTTTAAAGGAATGCAGAGAACTGACCAGGGCTTCTGACCTAATGTCCAATCCTCACCTTCTCGTGGTGCACCGTGTTGGGTATCTACTTGGATACTGAACGAACGAAGATGGGCTTAGCCGACCAAATTGTATTCTTATTGGTTAAACCAAAATAAAAAATGATGGTACAACATGACAAAATTTCATGCCGGCTGGGGCGTTGCCTGGTTAAACAAGGCCCCCATTGTTTTCGCCAGGGAACCAGGGGGAACAGCAAAAAGTCAGCTACTGGAACAAATCTAAAAACAAACCCCAACTCAACATCACCAGAGTTAAAGATCGGTACTATCAACATAAGAAGCCTGAATGGCAAAGAAATGGAGCTAGCTGAGGAATTAGATAAGTACCAGATCAACATAATAGGGGTGACTGAAACAAAAAAGACAAAAACTGGTGAGATCTTTCTGAGCAATAAATACAAAATGTTATATTCAGGCAATGACAATCAAGGAAAAGAAGGAGTAGCCATAGTATTCAACACAAAATACGAGGCTAATCTTCTTGAATGGCAGTCAGTCTCAAGTAGAGTAATGTGGGCAAATATGAGAATGGGGAACTGGACAATGAGACTTATTTGTGCCTATGGTCCCACAGAAGGTTCTACTAAGGTAGAAGTGGAGGGATTTTTTGATGCTTTAGAAAAAGCAACTGACACAATGAAAAAGGAAAAGTTGGTCCTTGTTGGGGATCTAAATAGCAGAGTAGGAAATGATTGTGAGACATACAAAAATATTTTGAGAAAATTTGGAGAAAAGAGCAAAGCTAATAATAATGGCAAATATCTGTTGGATTTCTGCTCAGGACATAGACTGGTTATTACTAACGCCATGTTCCAACATAAAAATGTGCACAAATTCACATGGAGAGAAGAGGCTAGGAATAAGAAAAGACTCATTGACTATATTATTGTTGATAGTGATGTTTTCTCCCTGGTGCAGGACACCAGACTGTACCGAGGATTTGAAATTGCAAGTGATCACTATTTAGTCTTGAGCAGGATAAAATTGAATTTCATATTGAAAAGAATAATATTTAAGAAAGTTTTAAAGCGAATAAAAGTTGAGCAGCTCTCAGATGTGAACTGTAGACTAAAATACACAAAGATTATTAAAGAAAAAATGAAAGAGTTTGAAAACAGGAATCAAACCTTGGAGATTCAGTATCAGGGCTTTCTTCAAGGCTTGTCATTGAAGAAAGCCCTGATTCAGCTAGAGAGGCATGTGGTGAAGTTGTCTGCAAGGATAGAAAAATTAGAACTCCATGGTAGACACAGGAAGTTAAACAGGCAGTGAAGGAAAAGAAGAAAACATATCAAAAGTTCCTGTCAAATAAGTCAGCTTGTGCTCTTAGAGAATACAGAGAATAAAAAGGCAAATACCAATGCTAAACACTGTATAAAACTAGCTAAACAAAAGTCATGGGAGAACTTTGGCAAGAATATAGAAAATAAATATCAAGAAGGTGGCAAAATATTCTGGAGGTTGTTGAAGAAGCTTAGGAATGGAGGAAAGAGTGCTGTGAAAGGAGTTAGAGATGATAAAGGTGACATGAAAACGGAAGAAAAAGATATCCTTGAAGTATGGAGTAATTACTTTGAAAAACTGCTAAATAAAAAAAGCAGTGATGACAGCACAGTGGTAAAATACACTGACCAGGCATGCAGTCAGGAATATATATCCATACTTGAAGTAGAAAAAGTCATCAAAGGCTTAAAATGTGGAAAGGCAGCAGGAGTAGATGATATTCGACCAGAAATGCTGAAGTATGGTGGTATAAAAGTCTTACAGTGGCTGCACTGCATTGTTCAGAAAGCCTGGACAGAGGGACGAACTCCCGATGATTGGAGTAGAGCTCTCATAGTACCCATATATAAAACAGGAAATAAAACTGAATGTGAGAATTACAGAGGTATTTCCCTACTAAGTGTTCCTGGCAAGATCTAGGCAAGTATACTTGAAAAACGATTGAGAAGAATTGTGGAAGAAAAGCTGGGTGAAGAACAAGCTGGATTCCGGCCAAATAGAGGCTGTCAGGATCAGATCTTCACTTTATGACAAATAGTGGAGAAATCATGGGAATATAACAAAGATCTCTATTTGAGTTTTGTCGATTTAGAAAAGGCATATGACAAGGTGCCAAGAGAGAAGCTATTCAATACACTACAGTTATATGGTGTAAATGGGGCATTATATCAAGCAATACTTAGTCTTTATTTGAGTTGTAAGTCAGCAGTTAGAATTGAAGGAAGTACAGGAAGATGATTTAATGTTAAATCTGGTGCGAGACAAGGATGCATATATGGATCACATTATGAAGGAAAGTGGTATTAAACATGATATCAAAATTGGAGATGTTAATGTCAGCTCTTTGCTTTATGCGAATGATGTTATACTTCAAAATAAATCCGCTACAAGTCAGCAAGATTCTCTCACTAAATTGAATTACTTTTGTAATAGATATGGTATGAAGCTCAGCAATAAAAAGACAAAGACAATGAAAATAGGCAGACTCATTGAAAATGTCAGCTGTGTTGTGAATGGCGAACCTGTGGAACAAGTAAAACATTTCAGCTACTTAGGCACGATTTTTAGTGAAGATGGTAAATTAAATATAGAAATAGACAACAGAATCAGCAAAGCTGGTATGGTGGGAAGTCAATTGAATAAATTCATATGAAATAAGAGAGAAATTAGTCAGAACACTAAATTAGCTGTATACAAGACAGTGTTTAAATCAGTTTTAACTTATGGATCTGAGAGCTGGGTCAGAAGTAAAACACTTGACCAAAGACTAGAGACAACAGATATGAGAGTCTTGAGAAAGATTATAGGCATGAACAGATGGCATCAATGGCAATATCATATTAAAAACGAGGATATTAGGAAAGAACTTGACATTGTCAGCATCCAGGAATGCGTTAGCAGAGCTAATCTCAGGTGGTATGGTCACTTAAATAGAATGGGAGAGGAAAGATTAACAAAACAAGTGTTCTCTGCCAGGTTGGCAGGAAAACGACCCAGAGGAAGTCCAAGATATAGGTAGATTGATATGGTACAAAGTGCCTTAGACGATAGAAATATAAGATCTGATAATGTTGGAGTCTTGACAAGTAACAGACTGATTTGGAGGAAAATTGTAGATCGGAAGTTAGTAATGATGTAATTTTTTCATGTGGTACTATCATATCCTGTACACCCCTTGAGGGTACATGGCAGGAATTTGATGATGATGATGACAAATTACATTAACAACTTATGAAAAGTTCTGCCCAAAATTTCATACCCAATTAATAAATTCAGTGTTGAAGGAAATTCGCTTTAGCAAACCTGTAACAACCTATTATTATTATTATATCACACCTCAAGGGAGTCCAAAGACTCATCGAGAGAGGGCATCAACTCTACAACTCTTCGTCTCACAGCTCCACTAACCTTCATCATCTACTGCCGACTACCACCACTAGTGCTTTCACAGACAATCACAAATATCCATCCCCACGACGGGATTCCAACCCGCAGCCTTTTGGTTGGAGAACGGATATGCTAATTACTCGCCCAACCAGACTGGCATTAACATTTCCAATTTTGATATCAGGTTTAAGGCCACTTTTCTTCATAATATGATCCACATAGATGATGAATAACAGGATAATGTCTACCTTTTTCTCACACCCAATTTAACATCAAATAATCTTCCTCTCCTCCTTCAACTCTAACTGATGACTTCTATTCAAATATAGACTACATATTGCCCAATATAATTTCTTATTTACATTATATAATTGCTGGTTTTTGAACAGCTTTTCTCTTGGCACCTTTTCATATGCAGATACTAGTTTCCCTAAATTAAAGAATAAAGAGGAAAAACAATGATAACTCAAAAACTGTATGATTATTTTTTATGCAATTCAGTGAAAAGCAGTATGACATGAGATGTGCAAGAAACACCCACAAATACTGTAAATATATAGTTCAATTCAGTAACAAATGAATACATGAAGACAGTGGGAGGTACTCAATATTGCTCATCCAACCGCATCTTAAATTGATTCAGTGTGTCCACATCCACAACACACTAAGGCAATATCTTCCACTCACCAACCACCCTCCGTCTAAAGAACCTGCTTCTCACTCCTTTGCTCACACCCTCCTTATACAGTTTCCCGCAATTGCCTCTTGTTCTACTTCCCTCTCCAATCCTATGAAAAATCTCTTCCATGTCTACCTTATAACAACTCCTGACCAGTTTATATGTCTCGGTCATATTCCCCCTCTTCCTCCTATTCATGAGGCTCTGCAACTTACATTCTCTCAATCTATCCTCATACGCCACATTCCAAAGACCACTGACTACCTTTGTGAATCTTCTCTGTACCCTTTCCAACATATCCTCATCACCATGAAAACCCGGCAACCAAATCTGTGCACAATAATCCATATAAGGCCTAATCAAGGCCTTATACAATGGAATCATAACCTCTCTATTTCTGCATGTCAGGATCTCTGCATCATTGCCATTATTCAATGTGATGTCTTCACAACTTGTGCAATGTGGCCCCTGAATTTTAGATCCATGTCCACCATCACTCCTAGATCTCTCATCTCCTCTACTTCTGTTAAAGTTTCCCCACCCATTGTATACCTGGCATCCCATCGTTGCTTACTAAATCTCAAAACCATACACTTGGCAACATTGAACTGATAGTTCCACTTACCTGCCCATTCATACAATCTATTCAAGTTCTCTTGTAAGGCATTAACATCAGCCTGACTGTGCATTGCTCTCCCCAGTTTTGCATCATCTGCAAACTGCTGGATATCACTAGTTAAACCCGACTCAATATCATTAACATACAAATTGAACAACAATGGCCCCAAAACTGACCTCTGTGGCACACCACTGATGACCTTTCTCTTTTGAGATACTGCATCCCCATATACAACTTTCTGATACCTATCTGACGGCCAGTCACTGATCACAGAAGTCTGTTATCCAATCCCATCTCTTTCAATTTATTTAAGAGCATGTCATGTGGCAGTCTATCAAAAGCCTTTGCAAAATCCAAGTACACTACTGTATATGCATCTCTTCTGTCCAAAGTATTTGTCACCTTGTTATAGTACATAAGTAAGTTAGTGAAACATGATCTCCCCTTAACAAACCCATGCTGATAACTCCAGAGAATACTATTGTTATCAACCCATTTCTGTATCCTACTTCTCACCAATCTCTCCAGAACCTTCACTACAACTCCAGATATACAGACGGTCTATAATTTGAAGCTACAGCCTTATCATTGCCTTTATGCAGTGGAACAATTTTACTCTCCTTCCACTTCCTTGGAACCTGTGCTGTTGCAAAACTGTTGTTAATCAGGCATGCCAATGCTACTGCCAGTTCCCTGGAACATTCTCTTAAGATGCATGGTGATATTTCATCAAATCCTATCGCCTTATTAACATCAAGGTTATTTATTTCCTCAAAAACCTCCTGCTCACTCACAATTAAGCTATCCTCTCCTATGTCTTCTACACTTAAGTTCCTCATGATTCCACCCTGATCAGGATGAAACACACTTATAAATTGATTGCCGAATACCTCAACAATGTCTTCTGCAGGTTACCATTCTACCACATTCATCCCTTATCTTCATCTTTCCATGATCATTCTTCCTTCTACTTGCCACATATCCTAAACTCTCTAGGGTTTTTCTTAGCCTGATTTGCCAATTTCTGCTCATACTCTACTTTTGTTTTCCTTACTAACTGAGTCACTCTCCTGTCTTGTTTTTTATATTCTTCATTATATTCAATAATGGTAATGACTGATTACCATTATTCATCTTGTACTTCCTCCAAAGAACTTTCTTTTTCCAGATTTCATGCTTAAGTTCCACATTCATCCATTTTACACCAACCTTATTCAGCCTTTTGGCCTTTGGGATACATTCATACATTGATGCTGTTATGTATTTCTTTGTAAGTTCCCATGCAGCATTTATTTCCTTACCGCTCAACTCCTCGTTCCATGTTATAGCTCGAAGTTGTCTCCTAAGCATGTCATAATCGCCAGCCTTATAATTCCACATATATCCTTTTCTCGTAAAAGCCTGCATGTGACTAGCCACATCACAGGTGATTACTTCATGATCACTTTCACCAACTGGAGGAAAATGTGAAACCCCCTCTAACAATTACATCCTCTGATGAAATGATAAGATCTAGAACTCTTGATCCTCACATGCCTTTCTTTACATGCTGTTTGAGATAGTTATCTCTCAAGAACTCGAGAAATTCACTTTCCTTATTCCCAAATGCTATCTCTTCATTACAATCTATACTGCCATAATTAAAATCACCCATAATAATTACCCTTCCTTTGTTCACTAATCCAAGTTGTTTATACATTTCTTCATCACCACCTTCCACATTCCCAGGCTTATAGCAACATCCAACTAAATATGTCTTCCTCTCAACCTGCACGTTACACCACACTGCCTCATAACCATTGCCACTATTTCCCCCTTTTCATGTCTACCTTATGTTATTATTTTTTTCTGACACTGAGAGTCACAAGGCTCATCACGGAAGTTAACACTAGTGAACAGAAGGTCTATCATACCACTCCTTAAAATCATCCACAGTCTGCACATTCATCACCCTCTCAGGCATTGCATCCCATGCTCCTACCACTCTCCATGCAAACAACTTACTTCTTACCCTTTTACTCACCACCTCCTTTTGCAACTTCCAGAGATGACCTCTTGTCCTTGTTCCTTTCCCTTGTTCTACCATATGAAAAATCTCCTCAGTGTTAAAACGATAATAATCCTTCAACAGCTTAAATGTCTTTGGATTTATAATGGCAGTTGAGTGTATTGATACATGCAATGGGTTTACCAGAACTTGAGGTTTGCAGGGTTTAGACTTCAGTAATGCATACCATATTGATTTCTACTGATAACTGAGTTTTGTGCAAAATGATATTTTTTAATATAACATTTGCCTGTTATTATTTTATATAATTATGTGTAGAAATAGTAAGCTTATAGTGAGCAATCACCTTTCATAAGTAAAAATAATAGGAACTTTTATTCAAATGCACTTATTCAGTCATATTTGCTAAGAGAGAGAGAGGGGGAGAGAGAGAAAGAAAGTGGTCTATTCATTCCATAAGTCATTTCATTGATTGGTTTGAAGCAAGGTAGGAATGGAGAGATATCAGAGGGTATCAGGATTTTGTATTTTGTTTTAAAAAAGAATAGGAGATTAGTAGTGAGCTTTTTGAAAGTACACATATCCTTTTTCTTTTATATAAATCCTCTTCCTCTGAAATAATTGCTTAATCTCTTTACTCATTTGTTTTACTCCTACCTTTATTCTTCTGGTCATAGGTATACAATGGTGTTTGCTGTTTTCAAATATTTCTTAACCAACTTCCATGTTCTGTCTTTCATTTTTTAAGGTATACCTTTAGGCTTCTCCTTCTTCTTCAACAATTTAATTTATTATTTAGGTATAATGTTGCATGTGGGGTAAAGCGTTCATCCATCTTAGGTGATTCATACATCCATCAATTTTAATCAGCGTGTTTTCTTGTCAGTTTTATTTCTGAGTACTTGTTTGATCATTGTTATCTGTTCTCCAAGCATTGCCAAACCAGACCCTTCAATTCTCTTACTTCATACAAATTATAAGACTGTTAGAAATAGGTTCTATAGTTTATTATATCTTCATTCATACAGTCTAGTATTTTGAACATAAAATTCCAAAAGTCTTTCTCAATTATTTTCTTTCAGATGTAATAAGTTTTCTTATCTCTATTGTTGACACATAAGTTAATACTGGATATAAATAGTTTTCTTTTTCTTTGCGTTTTCTTGATAATATTATTATTATTATTCAGGCCTTCATGGAGTTAAAAGACTCATCGTGGGAGGCCCTTCCTAAGAACATAAAGCCTGTCAAGACTCATCGAGGGGAGGTCCCCCCCTAAGAAACACAAAGTCTATCATACCACTCCTTAAACTCATTGAACGTTCTCACTCTCACCACTCCATCAGGCAATGCATTCCACGGTTCAACCACCCTCCATGCAAAGAAACCACTCCTCACCCTCTTGCTCACAGTTTCCTTTTGTAACTTCCAGGGATGGCCTCTTGTCATCAGTCCTTCCCTCTGTTCAACCAAGTGAAAGAACTCCTCAGTGTCAACCCTGTAACCACCTTTCAACAGTTTAAAAGTCGCAATCATATCACCTCTCCTTCTATCCACCAAACTCTGCAGTCCACATTTCCTCAGCCAATCCTCGTAACTAACATTGTACTGTCCTGAAACCATCTTTGTTATCCGCCTTTGTACCCTTTCCACAGTTAATTTATCCCCTTCAAATCCTGGGGACCAAATCTGAGAACAATAGTCTAAGTGTGGTCTGATCAGTCTTATGCAATGGAATGATAACGCTTTTATCTCTGCAGGTTAGTGTCCTTCTCATTATTGCAGCAATCCTCTGTGTTACCTTCACCACCTTTGCAATATGTCCCCTAAATTTCAGGTTTCTATCAATCATCAACCCCAGATCTCTTGTCTCCCCCTACTTTCTCCAGTATAACTCCTCCCATAGAGTATGCAGCATCCCATCGATGTTTCCCAAACCTCAAGACCTTACATTTTGCAACATTAAACTGAAACCCCCATTCATTTGCCCATCTATCTAGGCTTATTCAAATCCTCTTGTAGGGCTACCACATCTGCACTATTACTAATAATCCTTCCCAGCTTTGCATCATCCACAAACAACTGAATATCCCCTTGCAATCCACTGACAATTATATTCTATATAATGAATTATGAATTATATATGAATATTCTGGATTTTAGAAGTATTTTTAAGATTGCAAAATATAGTCTTCTGTTATAATAGTTCCAATGCACCATCCCCAGTGTTAAGTTGCCACATTGCTTAAAATTAGGTGGGTTTTTTTTTTTTTTTTTTTTTTTTTTTTTTAACTTTTGATAATTTTAGTAATCTTTTTATTCGTACTTGTATGTTCAGCTTCAGTTTGGAATAGTGTTATGAAGCATGTTAGTCGGAATGATGCAACATTTACTTAGTTCACTTTTAAATACATTGATCAATGTATATAAATGTATTTTAATCTGAATTTAGCTGCATTATTTGGCACATTACGAACAGTACACTACAGTGATTGACTTTTATTCTTGTTTATACTTGTTATAAATGCAATACTGACACACATTGGTAATTAGTAAACAAGTGCGAAGGATTTTCATGAAGTGTAATCACATCATATACTTAAAAGTATTAAGTTATGGTATTTAATACTATAAGCCATAAAAACTGTGTGTGTGTGTGTGTGTGTGTGTGTGTGTGTGTGTGTGTGTGTGTGTGTGTGTGTGTGTGTGTGTGTGTGTGTTATTATTATTATTATTATTATGGGACACCTCCAGGGAGTCCAAAGACTCATCGAGGGAGGGTACCTACTCTACAACTCTGTCTCCACCATTCAATCCACCAACTACAACGAACCAGAACTACCATCATCATCATCTACACCAACGCCATCACCACCACCACTAGTGTTTTTCACAGACAATCACAAACATCCATACCCATGGTACGATTCGAACCGGCAGCCTTTTGACTGGAAAGCAGATACACTAACCACTTGGCCAACCAGGCTGGCGCATGTGTGTGTGTGTGTGTGTGTGTGTGTGTGTGTAACTACAGAAGTTGCAACTGGCAAATTTCTTTGGCATTTTTCTGATAAGAAAAGATACAATCTTTATGAATATTATTTCCAGGCCTCCATAGGATCACAAGACTCATCAGGAAGCCAAACTCTACAGGCCATCACACATAGCACACCTTGTCTTGTACACATATTTAGTATTGTGTACTTACCAATAATTCCATTATCAATGTATTCCACTCATTCACCACTCCTCATGAAAAAAAAATCCAATTCTTACCTACTTATATAATCCTTGAATGACTCTCATTCTCCCACCAGATATTAGAATGGAAACATAATTAAACTTATAAGCTAACAATAATATGGGTATCTTATATAAAAATTAACTATTTATTAGCATGAAATTTTTGCTCATGTTTTATAGGCATCTTTGTTGATAATATTAGGTTAACTTATTGTAGTTTTTGTTTTAAATGAGAGTGTGATTCACCAAGCTATTTAGTTTGTAAGTAAAGCTTGTATTCTTTTTTGTTTTTAATACAATTTGTCGAAATGGCGCCAATGTGTGGTAGAACAATTGTGGCAAAGACCACGTTGTCGGGTGATTTGAATTTGTGGAATTTTGTGCAGTGCAGTGCGGTGTGTGTGAAATGTATTCGTTGAGAAAATTAAAGGATATTATTATTATTATTATTATTATCATTACCACGGGCTACTCCAGGAGTCCTTAGACTCATCGAGGGAGGCCCTAAACATCATGTTCACGCAGCTGTTCAACATTCTCATAGTATCTATCATACCTTGCCTTGAACTCGCTCACTGTCATAGCACCCACAACAGACTCTGGCAGCTTATTCCACTCATTTACCACTCTAAAAGTAAAGAACTCAGCTCTAACACCCCTGCTAACCACGCTCTTGCCCAGCTTCCATGGGTGTCCCCTAGTTCTCCCACCACCAGTCCTGATCTCAAAAATATCATCTGAATTAATCCTATAGAATCCTTTTAGCAATTTGAATGTCTCAATCATGTGTCCCCTCTTCCGCCTATCAACTAGTTTCTGCAACCCACAAATCTTCAACCTGTTCTCATATGGTTCATTCCATAGACCTGCTATCATCTTAGTCACTCGCCTCTGGATCCTCTCCAGCTTCTCCCCATCAAGAAGGAACCGAGGTGACCAAATCTGGGCACAGTAGTCGAGATGAGGTCTTATCAAGGCTCGGTACAGAGGTACAATAACTTGTTTTTCTCTGCTCGTCAAGGTATTTTTCAACAACCAAGTGAGTTGATGAGCTGATTTAGCTACTTTCGCAATGTGCCCCCTAAACTTCATCTCCCTAATATGTGGAAGTAAGTTGAAACTAGAGAGAGAGAGAGAGAGAGAGAGTGTGTGTGTTAAATGTTTCAAAAATGAGTATTTCATTAGGTGATGAGAACTCAGCAAATATTAGTAGAATGGACAGTACCTATGGTATGATGGAAAATAATGTTATTAATGAACACGGGGCCGACAAAATAGAGGAGAACGAAATGGACATTAATAAGGAAATAGCATGCTTGAATGTTCTCCTTCACAGGACAAAGCACAAAAATTGAAAAATTGCAGAAGTGGCAAGAGCTTAGCAGGGCCGAGAAGAGATAGAAGCATTCAGTCTGAAGTAATAATAATGACTGAGCAAACAAATAAGAAAACCAAGTTAAGGAGAAAATTATTTACGGAGGCTCAATGATCAAGGGTGTACTCAATGAAAGTGTGAAAAAAATTATGTTTCCTCTTTTGCAAAAATTCACGATATTAGTAATGCCATCTGGATGCAAAAAGGTAAGTTGAAGGAAATGATTGTCTTGGTTAGCACAAATGATTTGAGAGGTAAAAAGTATCTATGAGGGAGGATGTAAAGGAGTTGTTAGAAGAGGCAAAACAGAAGAGTGAGAAGGTGAAGATGGTAAGTCTCCTACCATGCTATGATAGAGGCGAACTGAGGAGGAGGGTGTTGGTAGCCAGTGAGTCTGTTCATAAATTGTGTAGAAGGAATGATGTAGGATTTGTGGATCTGTGGTCTGTGTTTGACAGAAAGGATTTGTACAGTGCTGATGGACTGCATCTAAATGATTTTGGTGTTAGGTGTTTAGAGAGAGAACTTTGTTCACCAAGCATTCTGAAGCACAAGTTAAGGAAAACTTATAATAATAATAATAATTTTTAAGCAATTAGGGTGGAAGCAAGTGAGTTTGTGTAAGGCACCCATGAGACGAGTGAGTGTAAGAATGACCACGTGCGGAAACTAGTCTATCAAGCAAAAATATTGAATAGGGTAGTCATTTCAAGAAGTAAGGGTGGGTGGGGGCCTGAAAGGATAGTGTAGTTTCTATATACTAATGTCAGAAGTTTCAGGAACAAAGGGAGGAGTTTTTGGCATTGGTTAGTGTAACCTCACCAAAAGTTATAGGCATTAGTGAGACTTGGCTAACAGCAGATGATGTAGTTACAGGGATAGAATGTGAAGGGTTTAGTATTTTCAGGGAAGATAGGATGGGAGGAGGGATACTGTTGATAATAGTGGATGAATTGCAGCCAAAAAGAATAGGAATTAGCTGTGAGGGTGGCTGTTCATTTGAAGCAGTCTGGTGTGAGATTAAGGCCAGTAAGACGAAACATACAGTTGGTTGTTACTATAGGCAAGGGAGTTCCACAGATAATCTGGAAGACATGTATCCCAAAATAATTGCAATGAGTACAGGTCGAGAGTATTATGGGGGACTTCAACTATGGAGATATAGACTGGAAGAAAGAAAGAAAGATCATATGGCAGCAAGGAAATGGAATTTATACACCTACTGAGAGATAATTACATGAGGTAACATATGATGGAGGGGGACCATAGGGGTGAGAGTATTGGATATGGTCATAGGATCAAAAGAGCTAGCCATAACCAAGGTGAAAGTGACAATCTTAGGAAGAAGCTTAAATCTGTGCCATGGCATAAAACACTGCATGGTAAGGATGTTAGAAGTGCATAGTTAAGGGTGATCTAGAGCAGTGCTTCCCAAACTGTGGGCCACGGCCCCCTTGGGTGCCATAGGTTTCGTTGAGGGGGTGGCGGGCATGAAATAATGAAAACAAATTTAAAATGTTTTAAGACTAAGTAGATTTTTATCTTAAAAGAAACATTTAATTTTTATTATTTCTTTTTTGTTATTTTTTATATTTTAATGGAAAAAAATCACACATTGGTGTGGGTTCACAAATTTTGCTTTCTGCATATTTCGGTGCTTAATGAATATTAGTAAATATATGCTTATTCATATAAGTTTCATTTCAAAGGAGAAATCTAAGAATTGCAGTTTCAAATATTTCATCTGATATTGACTTTTTTGTGTAGCAGTATTGAAACACATCCATCACATTAAATTGTTATTAAACTTCTTTTATGTTTTTAATTCTTTCTTTATTAGTAATTGTTTTACGTTTCGTGTGCTTGTACTGCAAATGTACAATAACAATATATCTATCTATATAAAAATATAATGTGCCATGTCAAATGTGTATGTAAGATGCTAAAAATGTAATATTTGCATTTGATTTTTGCAGTATTCTCTGTGTATGTTTTGTATTGAATATAATAACAATAAATATTCTAATAATATATGTCTATATTACGATTAGTTTTTGAGGGGGGCTGTGAAATATTTTAATTTTTCCAAAGGGGGCCCTGGCATCCAGAAGTTTGGTAAGAACTGATCTAGAGGAAGCAATATTAAACTGTATACCTAAGGTAAGGAGAGCTAATCAGATAGGAGTTAGACGGATGAGCAATATCATTAATCGCTAGCTTCTTCTGCAGCTTGTGATTAATGTGTGACCAGCAAACTAATGAACAGTACAAGGCTCAGGCAAAAAAAAGGTGACCAGCATTGCAAGGGAGACAAAATCAGATTATGTGAAGAATCTAGCCAAGTAGGACAAAATAAATCCCTAAGAGTTCTTTTATTATGTGGCAAGTAAGAGGAAGAATGACAAGTTGACAGAATCAGATAAAATAGTTGATTTACTTAGTGACCACTTTGCAAGGTTATCACCCTTGTGAGGTTACTGCTTTAACATATGTGAGATACTAATGTTGGAACAGACTGGATGAATTGGAGATTTGTAGGATATTGCAGAATCTCAATTTAAATACAGCTGTGGGATTAGATGGTATATTAGCTTAGGTTTTGTGAGAATGTTCAAGGGAACTGGCAATGCCTCTGACTAGGCTCTTTAAGTCTCAGCTTAGGTAGTTCCAAGGGAGTGGAAAGAGCAAAATAATTCCTTTACATAAGAAAGGTTCCAAGACTGCTGATACAAATTATAGACCAATAAGTATCTCAGGCGTGGTGGTAAAGGTATTGGAAAAATTGGTCAAAAAGAGAATTCAAGAATGGTGGATAAAAATAATACTATATGAGGAACAACATGGCTTTATGAAGGGTCGGTCATGCCTTAGTAATTTACTCACTTTTTATTGGTTGGAAGTTGGTTGATAGGAGAAAAAGAGAGGATATGATCGAAACATTTAAGTTGCTTAAAAGGTTTTATAGGATAGATGCACTATTATGACACAGACTTTCAATTTCTTAAAATTGAAGGTCTGTGTCATAATAGTGACAGCTGAGTTGGATAAAGGAAGTGGCTATACAGTGATTCTGCTGGATTTTGTAATGGTATTTTACAGAATACTGCATGGAACTGTTATGTGGATAAGAGGGTGGCTGCTTGACAGATATCAAAAAGTGGTATATGGAGGGGCAGAATCAAGGAAAAAAGCATGTGACTAGTAGTGTGCCATAAGGTTCAGTGCTAGGACCTTTGCCATTTAATTTGTACAAGAAAGGAAGTATTCAGTTGTTTGCTGATTGTGAAAAATTAAGTAGAATAATAGTTAATCAAGGCAATGTGGAGACGATTTAAATAGGCTGTCAATATGGGCAAAAGATAATGATGTCAAGAAATATAAAGTTATGCATTTTGGGATAAAAAGATTACAAGCCCTGCATCGCATTGATGGCACTGTACTCCAGGAAATAGATGAAGCTAAAGAGTTAGGAGTGGTGGTGGTGGTGGTAAGCAGAGTTAAAGTTTAGAGGACATATTGCTAAGGTTTCTAAGGTAGCCCATAAGATTACTTGACAATTGAAGAACACATTAACAAGTAGATATAATGAAGTTGTTATTCCTCTTTATAAAGCCTTGATATGCCCACATCTGGATTACTCTGCTCAAGTTTGGTTCCCTGTGTTTCTTGAGGATGAGGAAGTGGTAGAGAGGATTCAGAGGTGAGTGGCCTGTGGAATGTTTCTTATGAGGATAGATTGAAGGTCTGTGGATTGCAGAAGTTGGTTGATAGGAGAAAAAGAGAGGACATGTTTGAAACATTTAAGTTGCTTAAAAGGTTTTATAGGATAGATGCAGGGGAAATGTGTCATCACTTGGCTAGAGAGGCAAGAACAAGGGGGCCATCCTTGTAATTTGAATAAGGGTGTGGTTAGTAGGGGTGTGTGTGTGAGGACTAGATTTTTTGCTTGGAGAGTTGTGAATGAGTGGAAATGGTTGCCTGAGTCGGTTGTGCTTTATCTGCTAATGGGTTCAAGGAGAAGTATGATAGATCGTGCAGATATGATAGTTTGGGTCTCCTGCGATGAGTCTTCGGACTCCATGGAGGTGTGTATATAATAATAATAATAATAATTATTATTATTATCTTCAGTGTGAAACGAATAGAACAGAATCACACATATACATAACATAAAAATTCTACAGCTGAACATTAATCTTTTAGTAAAGCAAAAATAGTAAATGATTACTTGAATCCAAATGAAAAAAAATAATAATGATGATGAGCAGAGTCAAAGAGCATTATTTATCCTAAGGTGGATAATTAAACCATCAAATCTCTTAGATTAGGACAATTTAATCATTTGATTTTAGTTTTTAGGTCTGATTATTCATCAACTTGATAGAGTACTTCACATTCTATCTTTCTGAAAAGCACACATATAGGATTCGACATTCGTGCACATTCTCACCATCAGTGTTATCAAAAAATTGGTGCTTTTAAAACTTTAGTTCATTGTGTGTATGTCCTGTACTCTTTTAAAGCCGGGAACTACAATATGTTAAATCTGCATTCTTAACTAATGGTGTCAAGTTCTTTAATAATAGAGCGATCAATAGTTACAGAACTTTTCTTCTCAGCTAGAAACTAATCATATTTTCATTTCTTATATCCAAACAGTATCTACTGTATCTCTGAAATTTTCAGGTTTCTTAATATTTGATTTCATCATGTATGAAAAATTTCTTCTTTTGCTTTTATTAGCTCTCTCTTTGGAATTTCCAGGCATCAACCAGATTCCTTACTCTTGTAGCCTATATGTTAGCCAGCCTGGAAGTTTTGCCTGTTTGTTATGAAGAACATAAACGTTACATGTATCGTGAACCAAATTTGAAATATGCTGTCTTCTCTAAATACAGAGTCCTTTAGAAGAAATCTCTTCTTACACAAGAGCATATTTTTGATGAAAAGACTACAAAGGAAGTTGTGCATTATTAAATTTCCCAAATTTCAGCAGATCCAGTGGTTTATTTATTTCTCTTAAGGGAGAAATCTTTGGTCGGAAACACCTGGGATTTTTTCCCTGTCCATGACATGAGGAACCTTTATCTGATCTCTATCAACTAAAGGTGAGTTAGCCAGTCTTATACAGAAGTAGAGGTTTTTTTTTCACCTGGAAACTCAGTTTTTTTGTCCCTCAGAACAGGCAGACCAGCCCTGTGAACACACACGAATCTATAGTCAAAAATATATAGGGAACTTTTCCCCTGCACTTAGTTCTTGGGGCTCCTGTGCAGTATTAGCCCCAGTGTTATGTTATGGATAGATCCTTAATTGTGAATCTTCAGTATGAAGATGCCACCTAAGAAAGAAAAAAAGGTAGAAATAGTGTCCTTGACTCTGCTCATCATTACTATTTTTTTTTTTTCTTCCTTTGGATTGTAGTAATTATTGACTGTTATTACTTTACTAAAATCATTAGTATCAAATTGTGAAATTTTTCTGTTATGTGTGCGTGTGATTCAGTTTGGTTTTCATACTGAAGATGCTCATGAAACATGAGCAAAAATTTTATGCTCATAAATAACTCATTTTTTATATAAGCCATCCATAATATTATTAGCTCCTATAGATTCTATACATTCCCATATATCTTTCTGAGAGTTTTTATTTATGTTTCAATTATATTACCCCTTTTTCCTCTTATCTGCTAAGTTCTGCAGTGCACATTCTCTCAGTCTGTCCATGTATTCAGTCACCTGTCTCAGGACTTTCTGCAATTTTACATTATCATCTAGATATTCAGAGATTATATGTACAAAAAATCTAGACATAGTCCAGTTAGTGCCTTATACACATTATTATCTCCATGCTCACATTGAGAGAATAGTCTTCTGAGTAACCTTCATAATTTTTGCAATGTATCTCCTGACTATAACTCAGTATATGTCCATATATTTTTCCATGGAGAGAAGACAAAAGAAACTTATTTCTTGTCTCTTCTGTCAACATAGTCAAAATGTTTCTTAAAACATTTGACCACGTTGTTGTTGCCAGTGCTATCTTCCTGCTAGGTTAGGATAAAGAGTACACAGATTATGAAATATGAAGTCATTACCATTTTATTTTGAGCAGGATTAAAATGAATATTATACAGAAAAAAAATGTGTAAGAAAGTTTAAAACGAACTAAATTCAAGTAACTATTAGAAGTGAACAGTACAGTACATTCTTTATACAAATGTTATTCAAGAAAAGACAAAAAAGTTTGAAAAGAAGAAGCAAACCTCCTTGGCAAACAATGAGAACCTTGGATCAGCAAACAATGAAACAAACATTGATTAATTCAGCTATGAAGGTATATGGCGAAGTTTTTTGTAAGGATCGAAAAATCAGAACTTCATATTGGACAAAAAGAATTAAAATACAGGTCCTGGAAAAGAAGGAAATACATCAAATTTCTGAGCAACTAAGTCAACATATGTTCTGAGAGAATACAGGTAAAAAAAAAAAAAAAACTGAACTATGTATAAATTTACATAAACAAAATTCATGGAAAGATTTTTGGCAAGAATACAGAAAATAAATACTGAAGGTAGAAAAATGTTCTGAAAACTGTTGAAATGCATCTATATGGTGAAAAGCATACTGTAAAAGGAATCAGATAATAAAGGTGTTATATTAAAACTGAAGATAAAGATGTTCTAGACAGGGGCGGCTCATGCATAGGCACTGCAGAACTGCAGCACCCCCAATTTTTCTCGATATATAAATATGTTTATTAATTTATTTATATTTGCTTGTAATATTTAATTTTATCATCAACAATCCTATACAATTCTCTTATTTTGTATATAAAATAATAAAAATCCATCTTATAGCACTTAGGCAAAGGACACTAGCAGCACTGTGTTTACCACAGTGTCATATTGCTACACACGCAAGCATATGCATGTCATAGTGAGATGCGAGTGATTAGCGTAATGCGCCACTGTCCGTCGTGTAGTTCCACTGGTTATATGTTTGTTTATATGCAGTTTGCACCAGTAGTAGAGTGTTTATAGTGCTTATCGTGTTTACTCCGTCTCTTTAAATGTTTGGACATTATAATTAAAGACAACATTTGTTATAGTTTTTATTTTAGAACATTATTGGGGTTATGATAATGGATTTTATTTTTAAGTAATTTTGAATTATACTAAACTGTATCATTTTATCGATAATAAGCAATATTTTTTCATGAAACAAAACAAGAAGAATATATTTTATTTTTAAGTAATTTTGAATTATACCAAACTGTATAATTTTATTGATAATAAACAATATTTTTTAATGTTTAATTTTTTTAAAAATCTGTACCCTAATTTTGATATTTTATCCAAACATGTATACACTGTACTGTAAATATACATACAGTGTGTATGTATATTTCGAAAGTTTCAGCACCCCAACGATTTCAAGCCATGAGCTGCCACTGGTTCTAGATGCCTAGAGTAATTACTTTGAAACATTATTGAATAGAATGACGGAATAAGGAATAATAGTAGAAAACATTCAAGAGGAACACAGTTAGAAGTATGTATCAGTACAAGTAGGAAAAAAGTCATAAAAAATCTGAAATGAGGAAAGGCATATGAAATATAGATGATATTTGATCAGAAATGCTCAAATATTATTATTATTATTAAGAGAGAGAGACCTACAAGGAGTCAGGGACTCATCGAAGGAGGCTGCATACTACATGCACCAGCTATCGTACTTAATCTTGAATTCATTCACACTACTTGCACTCACAACATCCAATGACAATCCACTCCAATTACGCACCACCCTATGAAAGAAAAATCTAGCCCTCCCCCCCCCCCCTTCTTAGCAGCATTCATTCTCAGCTTCCAAAGATGCCCTCTTGTCCTTTCCCCACCTAGATAAATTGAAAAATTCCATCAGTTGAAATCCTTTATGATCCTTTCAGAAGAGTTTGTATGTCTCAATCATATCACCCATCTTTCTCCTGTTCTCCTGCAGTCTACAAATTCTCAATCTGTCTTCATCATCAGTATTCATAATCCTAATATCATTTTTAACACTCTTCTTTGCACTCTCTCCAATATTTCAGAATCACAATGGAAACTAGGAGACCAGACCTGTGCATAATAGTCCAAGCAATCTTATCAAGGCCTTGTAAAGAGGCAAAATGACATCCTTATCTTTACATGAGAACTTTCATTTCAGCATTGCAATCATCTTTTGAGTTGTATTTGCAAATTTGCTACATGGCACCTAAACTTCAACTTCATATCTACTAACACTGCAAGATCCATAGCCTCATCAGTTTCTTCTAGCATAATCCCACCAATATAACACGACATTGGATATCTAATAATGCCAAAGTGAATGACTTTACATTTAGTGACATTGAACCGACATCCATTTTCCCATGCCCACAATTCCAGCCTATTCAAATCATTCTGCAAATACTGCATATTAACAGGATTTCTGATTACCCTACCTATCTTTGCATCATCAGCAAATAGCTGTATGTCACTTGTCAAATCCTTCACAATATCATTAATTTACAGATTGAATAACAGTGGACCAAGCACCGATTCTTGTCGTACATCACTGGTTACCTTAAATCTTGCAGACTTGCATCACTCATCTACCACTTTTTGACATCTGTCTGTCAGCTATCCTCTTCTCTTATCCATGATAATATTATGTAATCCAAACTCATATTCTCCAATTATGTAACAGTCTACCATGCTGTATTCTGTCAAAAGCCTTAGCGAAATCCAAAATTATGATGATGTATCCATTTCCCTTGTCTAGTTCAATGGTAACAGTGTTATAGAATGTGGGCAAGTTGTTGAAACCTGACCTTCCCTTAGTAAACTCATATTGCTCATCGCAAAGTTAGAGATTTACTGTCAATCCATTTCTGAATGCGTGCCCTAACCAATTTTTCCAAAATCTTCACCACCGCTCCTGTGATACTAATTGGTCAGTTTTGCATCATCCTTGTGCAATGGAATATCATACATTCTTTCCATTCCTGCGGAATCTTCCCTGTTCTGAGACTCTTATTAAACAGCCTGGTCAAAGGAATAGGCAGTTCAGCTGAACACTCTTTTAAATATAGTAGCTGATAGTTACTAGAACATCTAGTAACTGATAGTTCAAATTGAAAAACTTTAACTTTTAACCTGACTGAAACACAGATTTGTAGTTTGTTCATTGCTAATTTATATACTGTAGGAATGGTGACTCTAGTTTTTATTATTATTATTATCTGATCTCCATGGAGTCAAAGGACTCATCACAGTAAGTCTATCCTTTCTCTTGCCAAAATATCATCGAACCATGCCTTGAACCCTACTTTTGAGAGAAATTTGTGACATGAAATTATGAATTATCAACACATTAGCACAAGAAAAGCAAAGAATCTATATGTCGAGTTCCAATCCCATATATCTCTGGAATTTCAGAACCAATTTCAAGAATTCTGAAGAAATATGATCTAACAGCTACTTATATTCCATCAATAAAATATCCACATATTTCCCATCGTCTAAAGATAAACACTCAACTATGTCTCTTCCTTGTGACTGCTATCTTGCTTACTTTGGACAAACTGGATGCTCTATAGAAAAAAGAATACAAGAACATCAATCTTATATTCTTCACAACAAATCCGATGAGTCTGGATTGGCACAACACGGAATAGAGACAAACCACAACATTCTCTGGTCTAAAACTCGCCTTCTACACAGATGTCGATATAAATTCAAACGCCTATTCAAAGAGCGTGCTAAGGCCTTACTTCAATGCCCTAATTTGAACTGAAATGACTACATATCATTGTCAAAAATATGGGAAAGTTTGATCAGAATAACACATTAATTTTGTTTTAAATTAATACCTTCTATATACTACATCTGTCTAATGATATCTTTAATATGATTTTATAAATTAAGCTTTTTGTAAGACATTTTATTTTTGCAGATAATTTATTTTTGCACTCTTATGTTTACATTTCTTCAGTGAAATGATATCGTGATTAGCGATGTAACATCATATGGCTCGTTCTAATTTTGAATGATCAATTGTTTGTATTCTACTTTGTAAAAGACTGTTTCCTGTTAAGCTACTGATGATAGTTTGTTATTTTCAAACTGAAATATCTGGCAATATATTAAATATATTTTTCTTGTGCTAATGTGTTAATAATTCTTAATGCTTTGAACCCATTCACAATTTCTGCACTCACCACACTTTCAGGCAATGCAATCCAATCACCAATCACGCTCCATCTAAAGAACCTGCTACCAGCTTCTCACTCGCCTTGCTCACATCTTCGTTATGCAGCTTCAATGGATGGCCTCTAGTTCTACCCTTACCTCCCTCTACTCTATCTTCTCCTCATTAATCTGGTAACAACCACTTCACCAACTTAGATGTCTTAATCATATCCCATTTTCTTCTATTCACAAGACTCTGTAAGTTGCATTCCCTCAATCTCTCCTCATATTCTAATGTATCATAGACCTGACACTTTAACTTTAGTCAACTTTCTCCAATACATCCTAATCCCTCCCCCACCACCACCACCAAAAATCAGGTGATTCACTCTGTGCACAGTAGTCCATATGTGGCCTGATCAAAGCTCTATTTAAGAGACTCATAACCTGTTTGCTCCTACATGTCAATGTTCTTTTCATTATATGACATAATCCATTATGACTTTCTTACAATTTTAGCAGTGTGAACTCTAAACTTCAAGTCTGGCTATCATCACTCCCGGATCTCTCATCTCCTCCACTGCCTTCAAAATTTCTCCATTAATTGTATACTCTACATTCCAACCTTGCCTACCACATTTCAGGACCCTTCACTTTGCAACATTAAAATGATAGCTCCACTCATTTGCCCAATCACGTAGTCTATTCAGATCCTTCTGTAAAGCCACAGTGTCTGCTTTACTTCTTATAGCCCTTCCCAACTTTGAATCATTGGCAAATAGTGCACATATTCATTTAAGCCATTCCACTGTAATTAACATACATGTTAAGCAATAATGATCCCAAAACAGATCCCTGTGGCACTCCACTAGTGACCTTCCTCTTTTTGGGATATCACTCCTTATACAATTTGCTGTATAAGGAGTGATATCTAGGCTGTTATCTAATCCCATCTGTTTCAGTTTAGCTACTAATTTGTCATGTGGCTGTCTATCAAAGGCCTTTGAAAAATCCAAATATACCATCACCACCATACGTGCATCTCCTATATATAGAGTGAATTTGATAATTTTTTGTAATATGTAAGCAGTTTGCTGCAGCATGACTTCCTGCTAACAAACCCATGCTAACCATCATAAAGAATACTGCTATTATCAACCCACTTCTGAATCGGCCTATACTTTGTAACCTTAGTCTTATCCTCCCCTTTGTGAAGTGGAATAATTTTTCTCACCTTTCATTCCTTTAGGACTCGCCCTATTGCAAGACTCATGTTAAATAGTTGTGCCAAAGGTGCCATTAATCTCATAGGGCATTCCCTCAAGATACGTGGCAGTATGCTGTCAAATCCTATTACCTTATTAACATCAAGTTCACTTAATTCTTCATATACTTCCTGCTCATTCACTAGCAGTTCTTCCTGCACTATACCTTCTGCACTCCAGCTTCTCCTGATGTTGCCTTCACAAGGATGAAATTCAATGATAAACTGATCATTGAATACTTCAATTGGTTACCAATGTGATAGTGTCATCAACTAGCACATTTTTCTTCTACTTCTACATGTTACATATCAGAAGAACTCAGTAGCATATTTCTTTGCTTGACTGGCTAATTTCTTTTCATACTGCACTTTTGCCTCCTTTACTAACCAAGTTAACTTTACTAACCTTTCTAGCCTGCTCTCTGTACTCTTCATGCAACTGATCATTGCCAACATTCATCTTGGATTGCCTTCACAGTGCTTTCTTCTTCTTCTTCTTCCATATATCCAGATATGCTTTATCATTCATTCATCCATTTTACTCCTTCCTTGTTTAGCCTATTCATCTTTAGAATACACTCACATATTGCTACTGTTAAATAGCTCTTGATCAATGTCCATGCAGCATGTACATCCTTTCCACTCAACTCCTCTTTTCATGATGCTATAGCTCCCTAGTAGTCTCCTAAGCTTTCCATAATCACCAGCCTTGTAGTTTCACACATATCCCTTCTTTATAGAAGTTTTCATGTGACTGGCTGCAACCCAGGTGATCATTGCATGGTCACACTCTCCAACCTGGGGAAGATATCTAAAAAGTATAATTTGTTGTCTTTTTCTGTGTCCATAGTAAATTTAATTTATGGATGTAGATTGCTTATATTAGATTAAAAAAAAAAAGTAGGTAATGTTCTTCATTATGGGCCAGATAGCAAACCATCGTCTATATAATGAATCCATAAATTTTGTGGTAGTGTGGGTAAGGTAACAGAATAGTAATATAAAAAATACATCAATATTTGCCAGAACGCTCTTAACATAACAGTGTAAATATAGTATATAAATAATAATTCTTTATTAATACAGAAGATAATTAAGCATTAATGATAATTGATTATTAATGCACAGAATGAGTAGTAAAAAATTATTAATGCAGAAGAGATTTTTCATAAAGTGGAGTGAGAATGAATTAGAACAAGAAGGAGTCTCTGTAACCCAATTGGTATTGATATGCTGTTTGATTAGAAAGGCCCGGAACCAAATCTTGTGTAGGGTGTGAAGAACCTTCATAAAGTATATTTAGCTGAAGATGAGTTTGCCAGTCTCATAGGAAGATGGCAGGTTTTTTCTCCCAGAAACTCAGGTTTTTAATTCTGTATTATGGGCAAACCAGCTATAAGAACACACACACACAATTTACAGATATAATACATAGGCAAAGTAGATATTAGATACAACATTATTTTAAAGCCGAATGTTTGTGGAAACAAAGAAAGTTTTGTAAAATTGACTTGAGAGCCTACGAGAATACAATCCTTGGCATTAGAGTTGCCTTAACTTGCATTACTTAAAAGACATGGGTGCTGTCCAAACGTCCATATATTTGCATTTTATTAGTGCATTTTTAAGGTTTCACTGACCTGACTGAACTGTTTGGTTTTCTTGAGAGACCAGTGTTTAAATAAAGGGCCTCTCCAAAAATTAGATGATCTCCTGGACCACTCCCTACAAGTGACTGAAAGTTCGTCCAACTCTACATTGGTTCCACTCAGTGACAGTTCACCCCACCACTGAGCAGAATTGCTCATATTCCAGGGAAAGGCACCCACCGATACGGCCCCACACAGACCACACTAAAAAGCACTTTTCCCAGAGACTCAAATGCTCTCTCAAGGCAAAACTCTTCCGAAATCTTAAGCGTAGTGTTTAAGTAAAGGACCTCTCTAAAAATTAGGTGATCCCCCCAGACCACTCCCTATGAGTGACCGAAAGATCGTCCAACTCAGTGTTGGTTCCACTCAGTGACAGGCTTATCCTACCACTGAACAGAACCACTCATATTCCAGGGAAAAGCATCCACCGACAAGGCCCCCACCCAAAAACACTTTCCCCAGAGACTCAAAATGCTCTCTCTCTCTCAAGGCAAAATCCCCCGAAATCTTACCCTCCCTAACCGGGAGCAAAATTCTGGAAGAAACCTTAAGAGAGCAAAAATTCTCATTCAGTATTAAGGAAATCAAAAGTCAGAGAAATGTATTTTTCTTAAGTGAACTCTCACTTGGTGCATAAAAATAATTACTAAAGAAAGAGCTATATTAGCTTCATTTCAGCTATATAAAATTACATAGGTAAAGTGTATATTAGATCCAACATTATTTCAAAGCTGAATGTTTGTAGAAACTAAGAAAGTTTTGTAAAATTGATATAATACACTGGTCTCATAGCCTTAGTTACTTTAGCCATAAATCCAATACACAGAAAACAATCAAAACAAGAGCCTATCTCTAGAAGTTGTATAAGGATGGTATAAACAAGAAATGAAAACTGATTTTTGTTTAGAAGAGTAGGTGAGTAGAATGCATCATCTGAATGTAGTAAGTGCTGCAACAATAAACAAGTTTAAGGTGATGAGCTTTGTGTTTGATGATAATAGCTTCTTATGAGAGTCTTTTGACTCCAGAGATATATGATGATGTTGATATAACAAATATAATAATAACAAATTAATATAGATAATTCTGGCTTTCTGTATTTGGACTAAACAGATTTATTAATCACATTCAAACATTAATATTAATTTTCTGTGGATATGCACTGAAACTAAATCAGTTAATCAGTCTTGAGTTATTGTTAAATAACTCAAGTATTGTTATTTAACAATCCCTCCGTATTGTTAAATCTTACATTTTAATTTTTATGACACTGTTAATTACATTGTTTCACTAGAGCTTCTCCTTTCTCCCCCCCCCACCCCTCCTGCCATTCTTGCATCAAACATCTCTCCTATTCAGTTGAAGTGACTATGCCACTTTAGGTCAGGTCTGCTTGTACTTTCTGGACTGCTAATAATGTCAAGTTTCCTTCTACTATTTCATTATTTTTAATATGATTTTACTGCTGATAGTAGAAGGAAACTTGACATTATTAGCAGTCCAGAAAGTACAAGCAGACCATTAATATTAAATATTAATTTTCTTCCGAACATTAATATTTGTGCTTACTTTTTTTAAACAACTGTTTTGTTTCTAATCCAACTTTCAGATCCATAACTTTACATTGGTTTGAATTCTGTCCTATGTACAGATCATTTTGTGCTTTGACTAATTTCTCTCTTATTACATATTAATTTATTCAACTGACTTTGAACCACCTACTTATTTTGTAGGTTTTCCCCCTCTCCCTATCATGATCTTATTATAATAATTTATATATTTTTTCTTACTGATTTTCACGTTAAATATTGTAAAGAAATTATTCATGTTGTGTTCTGAACACTTTTACCAAATTAATTTAGAAGTATAACATTATCTGCATATAATGAAGAACTGAGATTAATATAGTGGTATTCCTATAGGAATACCACTATAACAAACTACTGAAAAGCACCAAAGCACCTCTACAGTGCTATGCTAAGAGAAATTCAATGTAGCAAATTGTTCACTATAACAGTTTATTTCACAAGTTCCCCTGAGTTTGCTGTATCGAGTTGATTGTATGATCCATACGATCAGCAAAAGTGGAAACAGTATAATCGATATATGTGGTGAACAACAGTGCAGATCGTGCAACCATGTGTGCTTTTCCACTGAAAGAGATTTACTGAAATGTGTGCAGAAAATGGTTTGATATAACATCATTTCTAAATGCTGACTTATTACATTGATATAATATTTTGATTAGATTTTCTCTTAGTACTGAATAAATCACAGTCAACAATAACATAATAAGACATTTTTATTTATTATGTGTTCTGCCCATGTGAATTTATTATGCTATACCATGACATTAGGTTGCTGTTCCTTCAAGAACAGCATACTTCTACAGATAAAGATCTAAAACCTGAAACTGGGGTTCGAAGGCCTAACAGAGCTTGGGGATAGGGGGTTCTTATTCTTTGTCCTCCCTCCTTGC
Organism: Typopeltis vanoorti; assembly: GCF_054136105.1. Taxonomy (NCBI): domain Eukaryota; kingdom Metazoa; phylum Arthropoda; class Arachnida; order Uropygi; family Thelyphonidae; genus Typopeltis; species Typopeltis vanoorti. The sequence goes on from NC_143552.1 coordinate 88,609,570, forward strand.
TCTCCTTGGATCTTTTCATAATATAAAAAAAAAATGGTGCAGAAGAGCAAATCTTTATAATAGACTGATATATGATATGGTTTACTAAATGCAAATGCTCCATTCAGTAGAACAGTTGATGATGATTCTTCCAGGAATTGCCATAGTTATACATTGCCCTAGTGGTTGGAGACTGGAACTACATTGAAAACCACCCCACATTAGACAAATTAGGATGTCCCCAAAAGTGCAAAAGCAGGATATACACAATTAAAAATGTGTCTTGTCAATGCTCACTTAGCAGACATATGAATAATTTGCAACCCTAATCTTCAGGCTTACACTTATATAAATCAAGCTTTTGGTTCCTGGATTGATTAATTTTATATCTCCTTTTCTTTCATAAACAGAGTAATTCAGATCGAACATTGTAACATCAACATGTCAAACTATAATCCTTTCCTATTTAAATTCCACTTCATGAAATAACTAGAGATCATTTCCTTCCAGTGGAGACTTCTGCCAGATTTCTGATCAGTTTTTGGAAAAACTCCAGAACTTCTGTTCCAATTGGAATACTGTCACTTATGACAGGGATACATGGCCAAAATTCAAAGAAGCAGTAAAGCAAAAAATGATTAAATGGGAAAGAAATGTGTTTTCATCAAAAGGAAAAATTTATAAGACCCACATGAAAAGAGTGAAGCTGGTATAAGCAAAGCATAGTTGATAAATTGAATGTAGTGATATCATTGTAAATATCAACATATGAATAGAACTGGAAAAGGCAGAAACAACTAGAAGAAAGAAATTTAAAATATGAATACAACAGCACCTGGCAGATAGCTCTTCGGCTGCATTCTTCAACAAACAATTCACCAAATTCTACAAAGAAAGAATTATCACCCAAATCTGTATGGAAGGAGAAGACAGATCCACCATGCAAGACATCCTGATCTCATTTCCAAACATTACCAACATCTGTGTGAAGACAGTTGCATTATGGAAAAATTGCAACTCTTGAAATATTAATGCTTTTCCAGTTCATATCCAAGATGATATGATACATTATAACATTATAACAGCTAAAGTTACTGGAGCTTATAAAGAATGATAGCCATGGAAATTCCCAGGATCAGATGGTCTAGGAATGGAATTTATCATAAGGCCTGGGATTTTATTCTCCTCATTCTTGTTAGCCTTTAGTTCCTTTCTTTTTATAAGGTATATTATTATGAATATTATTATTATTATTATTATTCAGGCCTCCATGGAGTCAAAAGACTCATCGTGGGAGGTCCTTCCTAAGAACATAAAGTCTGTCAAGATTCATCGAGGGGAGGCCCCCCCCCTAAGAAACACAAAGTCTATCATACCACTCCTTAAACTCATTGACTGTTCTCGCTCTCACCACTCCATCAGGCAATGCATTCCATGGTTCAACCACTCTCCACGCAAAAAACCATTCCTCACCCTCTTGCTCACAGTTTCCTTTCTTAACTTCCAGGGATGGCCTCTTGTCATCACTCCTTCCCGCTGTTCAACCAAGTGAAAGAACTCCCCAGTGTCAACCCTGTAACCACCTCTCAACAGTTTAAAAGTCTCAATCATATCACCTCTCCTTCTTCTATCCACTAAACTCTGCAGTCCACATTCCCTCAGCCGATCCTCATAACTATCCTTGTACAGTCCAGAAACCATCTTTGTATCCTTTCCACAGTTAATTTATCCCCTTCAAATCCTGGGGGATATGATACAAGGATTATTTGATGATGTACAGCATTCCATTCCATTTTTTTTTTTTTTTTCACATCCACAGGTAGACTAGTAGGCAAAAGGTTCAATCCATCATCAAAGGAGCCTATACTAATATATGCTATACTACCCACCACCTAGTTAATGAGTTTTTATTGGATATAGTCAAAATCTAAAAAAGGAATGAAATAAGACTGTTTCCTTATTTACTCTTTGTAGTGGCTCTAGAATCTTTTTGTTGTTTGCTCTAGAACCAAATTGAAAATTCTTTGGTTCTGTGAGGAATGATAGTCCCCCCCCCTCATATATATATGATAGAATTTTTGAAGTAACAACACATACCCAGATCAGATAGTAAACACTTTGAGGGATAATGATTAATATACATCTTTTTTTGTCATTTTGGGGAAAAAAAGGCCAGCAGTCAGTTGGCCACCTGGTAAACACTGACAAGACTGAACTCAAAATTTACAAAAGATGGGATCTTAGAGACAGATGGAAAATGCTCTCTCTCTGTCTTGGGTGTGTGTGGGGGGGAGGCATTCCAAGAATGATTCCCCCACCAAGAGAGAGAGAGAGCCTTTTCCATCTTCCCAATATTTCCAGTTCAAGAACTTATGCACAAACTCATCAAAACCTAGAAGACTTAAAAATCAGGCCATTTTCTTTTTTTTCAAAGCCACAATAATTAAAACCATAATCTTTTCCCTGTATAATTTTTTTTTTTCCCTGAAGAAAAAAAAAACACAACCATACAATAAACCTCTGCCGTTTTTTTTTTTTTTTTTGGTCTAGCTGATACAAAGAATTTAGAAAAGAATTTCTTCAACTATCCAAGAAACATGGAGGCTTTGGATTTTCATTTAAACATTGTACTATTTAATCAGTTCACTCTCAAAATAAGGTCTCCATATATAATTAATTTGTAAAATATTAGAGTCCAATCCCATATGCAGACCTTCTCTGATACTACCTTGGGTTTCATCTCCTGCTGTTTGGAATAGATTCTATGCCTAACCTGAGATTGCTCTGTCAGATGTTGAATTTTGACATTGAACAGATGGATAGTAGTACTGTCCATCAGAAATAGCAGAACCTGGGATATGGAAATATTCATTCTTTTCTGCCATGAGCATCTACAGATAGACTCTAACATTACACTATTTAACATCTTAACAAAGTTCTAAGAATATTCTGGCAGGCAATATCTTGCTTTGACTTGCATATGATTACCTTCCAGTAAATGCCATTAAAGGAAGGTATTTTAACATCTGAGATCCAATTTTTGATATAGATTAAGCACTAGAACATGCCATTTTACAGCTGTCCTCTTGCCCTGCATGTGTGAAATAGACTAACATGCTGAGAATTCATTACTCATAGCAGAATAAGGTGAACAAGAAGAGGTCCCATTTATAATTAATGAATTAAAATATCATATGTGGAAAACTGAAGAAGACATCAATTGATTATGGTAGGAAGGTATGTGGTGAAGTTGTCTGCAAGGATAGAAAAATAACACCGTGGTAGACACAAGAATTTCAGTATTTATATCAGGACTCAACAAATATACTCACTTACTCGCCCATGGTGAGTAGATTTCACCAGCAGGAGAGTAACTTCACAGAACAAAATATAATTTTTTTTTATTTAATAAAGATAACTTTTAAATTATGCTTTTAATTTCAAAAAACACAAATGCAGTACCACTTATCAGCTTATGGAACTTCTACTTATTGAGACATATCATTAAAAAAGGGGTCTTGAGCTGAGTATAATTGTTGCATGATAAGTAGGATTTTGCATAATTTGTCAGGTCCCATTTATAATTAATGAATTAAAATATCATATGTGGAAAACTGAAGAAGACATCAATTGATTATGGTAGGAAGGTATGTGGTGAAGTTGTCTGCAAGGATTGAAAAATAGCACCGTGGTAGACACAAGAAGTTGAAGAAGCAATCCTGGAAAAGAAAAAAGCATACCAAAGGTTTCTAGCAAATAAGTCAGCAGACATCCTAAAAGAATACAGAGAAAAATGTAAGAGTAAAAATGTCACCTTTATCATTTTTGATTCCTGTAAAAGGAATCAAAAATGATAAAGGTGACATGAAAGCTGAAGATAAGGATATCCTAGATGTCTGGAGTAATTACTTTGAAAAACTGTTAAACAAACCAAGCAGTGACAGAACCACACTAGAAAATTTTCAAGAGGAATGAAAACAGGCATACATATCAATACTTGAGGTAGAAAAAGCTGTCAAAAACTTGAAATGTGGAAAGGCAGCTGGAACAGATGATATTCGATCAGTATTGCTTAAGTATGGAGGTTTAAAAGTTTTGCAGTGGCTACACTGCATAATTCAGAGGGCTTGGTCAGAAGGTCAAATTCCAGATCATTGGAGCAGATCTTTCTTAGTACCATCTATAAAAAGGGGAATAAAGCTGAATATGAGAATTACAGAGGAATTTCTCTACTAAGTATTCCAAGTAAGATTTATGCAAGCATACTTAAAAAGAGGTTGAAAAAGATTATTTGCCACAAAGAGAAACTTGGAGAAGAACAAGCTAGGTTCAGGTCAAATAGAGGTTTTCAAAATCAGATTTTCACTTTAAGACAAATAGTTGAGAAATCATGGAAGTATGACGAGGGTCTGCACTTAAGTTTTGTAGATCTGAAAAAGGCATATGACAAGGTGAACAGAGAAAAGCTTTTCAAAACACTTCAGTTGTATGGGGGTGAATGTAACAATGTACAGAGCAATACATAGTCTATACTTAAGTTGTCAGTCAGCAGTTAGAATTGAAGGAAATACAGGAAGATAGTTTGATGTAAAATCAGTGATAAGACAAGGTTGCACATTATCTCCACTCTTATTCATCGTCTATATGGATCACATTATGCCTGATATAAGAAATTGGATTTATCAAACTTAGCTCTTTGCTTTATGCAGATAATTTTGTACTCCTAAACACATCTAGTGCAAATCTCCAGGATTCTCTAACTAAATTGAATAACAGCTGTAACAAATATGAAATGAAAATCAGCAATAAAAAGACCAAAACTATGAAAATAGGCAGTAGCATAGAAATATTCAGCTGCATTCTGAATAAATCTCCATGGAGATCCTATAGAAGAGGTAAAATATTTCAGGTATTTAGGCAGTTTTTAGTGAAGATGGAGGTTAAATCTGGAAATAGACAACAGAATAAGCAAAGCTGGTATGGTGGGTAGCCAGCTGAATAAATTTATATGGAATAAGAGAGAAATTAGCCAAAAACACTAAACTAACAGTATACAAGATAGTGTTCAAACCAGTTGTAAGTTATGGATCTGAGAGTTTGGTTAGAAATAAAGCACTTGATCAAAGACTAGAGACCACAGATATGTGGGCTCAAAGAAGAATTAGGGGAGTGAATTGATGGCATCAATGGCAGAATCATATTAAAAATGAAGACATTAGAAAGGAACTTGACATTATTAGCATTCAAGAATGTGTCAGCAGAGCTAATCTAAGGTAGTACAGCCACTTAAATAGAATGGGTGAGGCAAGATTAGCAAAACATGTGTTTAATTCCAGAATGGAAGGAGAGAGAGAGAGACCCAGAGAAAGACCAAGGTCTAGGTGGATTGATTCAGTTAAAAGTGCCTTAGAAGCATGAAATGTTAGATATGACACAATATTGGAGTTCTCATAAGTAATAGACTGATTTGGAGGAAAATTGTTGATAAGAGATTAATAATAATGTAAACTTAATCATGTAGTGTTGTCATGGTTACCTGAACACCCCTTAGGTACATATCAGGTGATTGATGATAATAATGTGGAAGACTAGAAAAAAAATGGGGGATTTGAAAACCAACAATATGATATACAAATACTATACAACAGAATCTCTCTAGACACTTATAGAAATTCAGTTGTTCAGTTCATCAATTTTTGAGCTTAGAAAAAGCATCCCAGGAAATATCTTAGTAGTTAGTAGTGCAAAAATGAATGTCAGTATTTTATAATTAGTGAATAAAAATATCATTTTTATGTTCAATTAGAATAAAACAACTTTTTTGCTTTATAATAAAACAACAAATTTGAAAATCAACATGCAATATACAAATGTTATATAACATTGTACTGTGAAAATTCTATTCAGTTCATCTATTTTTAAACTCAGAAAAACGCATCCTTAGAAATACCAGGTTTTTGATGAGATAGTGCAGGCAGCCTACATTATGCAGTATTCATCAGGGAAAGATAAATTACGAAAGATTTCTCACTTTCCTCCATCCATCTATCTATTTTGTTTGCCATAGTCATGTGGTTAGTTGTATGGATGACTGGAGAAAGTCCCCACAGTGAAGCCCCATTCAGTATGCTCAATTAGTAAAGAACTAAATTTTGGTTGGTCATTCAGCTGATCCTGGTGAAAAAGAAAAGCAATAGCCTTTGGTTGCATGATGCTATAAAAAAGCTGCAATCTTTTCTCTTCCTTGTGTGTCTGCCTCTTCTTTCTCCTAATACTGTCTAGCTTTTTTGCCCTTCTATATTGGTCTTGGGTGTACAATGAACACCCTTTCACATTTTCACCTCAATAGATCAAAGGGTCAAAACTGGTCTGGGTAGCAACTCTTCCTTTAATGCATGGCATTATGCATGTTGCAAAGTGGGTGTGCTGTGCATTATGAGGTACTAGGGCAATTTGATGTGAAGTTAAGAGCTCCTCTGACAGTAACCTGTGAAAACTTCATGTGCAAACCTTCATTTGCTCACATTTGGGGGTAAAACAAAAATATAATTTCTTGTCAGTTCTAATTTATTTGTTTTATTGTGTTACTCAGAAAACATGCTCTATTCATCCTATCTACTGCTTCTCTAATGATCAAATTTCAACCCACCAACATAATCATTCATTCATCTCATATATACTCCTTAATTTTCATCTACTCTTGCTAACATTTTCCTTCCCTACATTACAATCACCACTATTTTTACTCTTGTTTTTATTTGCTCTTAGCCACCCTTGTTCCTTCAAATGCTCCAGTCTGTTATCACACTTCTCATGCATGACTCAATTTCTCTTTTTCAGTAACTGTTAATCCTTTTAAGCCTGATGAAACAGCAGAGACTCATTTAACTGGGTGACATTCACCAGGCTTGGCATTTGATTGTGTTGTCATCATAACTTGTGTGTGATTTAAGCTAATGGAGTATAGTTTGGTTGGTTAAGTCCTAAATTGTTAGCTCATCCTTATTCAGGTCAGTCTCTGTTGAATACAGGGTGCAGTACAAGATAGTGAGATCAACAAATAAGACTCATACATTCCTATATTGAAGGATACAGTACTAGAATTCAAAGTTCCAATCCCATATATTTCTTGCATTTCCAAACATATAGGCAAAATCTTGAAGTTTCACCTGATACTCACATATTTTCCCACCAACAAAATTTCCAATATCTTACCAACTACAAAAGACAAACCTTCACTTCTTTCTCTACCTGGTGTTTACCAGATTCCTTCTGAATGTAATCTAATCTAATCTGTAATCTGTTCACTAATCCTTCCCCCCCCCCCACAGACAAGCTGTAAAAAAAAGATTAGTGAACATCAATACTACATTTGAATACCTTAAACATCAAAAGTCTCGTCTTGCACAATATGGTATTGAAACCATACAATATCCTTTGGAATGAGACTCAGTTTCTCAATAGAAGTAGTTTTAAATATGAACTTCAAAGAAAGTTTTGAAGCCTTTTACACTAGCATAATTTAAATCACAGATATTGCCTTTCTGTCTCTCTCTCCACCCCCCCCCCCCAAAAAAAAATTGAGAAATTCTTATCCTCTCTAAATATTAATTTAAAATGATTTATTATACATTTAGAGCCTTTGTAGCTCAGTTGTTATAGACAAAGCCCTTTGGTTGGAAAGACCTGGTTCGATTCCCATCACTGACATGAGGAACCTTTATCTGGTCTCTTTCAATGAAAGGTGAGTTAGCTGGGCTCATATGGAGGTAGGATTTTTTTTTCAGCTGGAAACTCGGGACCCCCAGAACAGGCAAACCGGCCCTGCGAACACATGCATCTACAGACATGGGACACACAGGGAAGCATAGGGCTAACCACCTTATCCTTGAGTTACAGTTACAAAGTTTAAGAATAAACTCAACACTGTAAAAAGTACAAGAGGGAGGATTAAGTAAAGTGAAAGTATTATTATTATTATTATTATTATTATTCAGGCCTCCATGGAGTCAAAAGACTCGTGGGAGGTCTTTCCTAAGAACATAAAGTCTGTCAAGACTCATCGAGGGGACGTTCCCCCCTAAGAAACACAAAGTCTATCATACCACTCCTTAAACTCATTGACCGTTCTCGCCCTCACCACTCTATCAGGCAATGCAGTCCACGGCTCAACCACCCTACATGCAAAGAAACCACTCCTCACCCTCTTGCTCACAGTTTCCTTTCGTAACTTCCAGGGATGGCCTCTTGTCATCACTCCTTCCCGCTGTTCAACCAAGTTCAACCAACAAAGAACTCCCCAGTGTCAACCCTGTAACAACCTCTCAACAGTTTAAAAGTCTCAACCATATCACCTCTCCTTCTTCTATCCGCCAAACTCTGCAGTCCACATTCCCTCAGCTGATTCTCATAACTATCCTTGTACAGTCCTGAGACCATCTTTGTCATCTGTCTCTGTATCTTTTCCACAGTTAATTTATCCCCTTCAAATCCTGGAGACCAAATCTGAGAACAATAATCCAAGTGTGGTCTGATCAGAGACTTATACAACGGAATGATAACCCTCTTATCTCTGCAGGTCAGTGTCCGTCTCATAATTGCAGCAATCCTCTGTGTTACCTTCACCACCTTTGCAGTATGTCCCCTAAACTTCAGGTTTCTATCACTCATCAACCCCAGATCTCTTGTCTCCCCAACTTCCTCCAGTATAACTCCTCCCATAGAGTATGCAGCATCCCATCGATGTTTCCCAAACCTCAAGACCTTACATTTTGCTGCATTAAACTGAAACCCCCATTCATTTGCCCATCTATCTAGCTTATTCAGATCCTCTTGCAGGGCTACCACATCTGCATTATTACTAATAATCCTTCCCAGTTTCGCATCATCTGCAAACAACTGAATATCCCCTTGCAATCCACTGGCAATGTCATTGATATAAAGGTTAAACAATATAGGTCCTAGTACTGAGCCCTGTAGGACCCCCACTTGTAACCTTCTGTCTCCTTGAAACTGCTCCACCATACACAACTCTCTGATACCTATCAGACAGCCAATCCTGAATCCAGTTGACCAATCTGACATCCAGACCCATGTGTTGCAACTTAAATATCAGCTTATCATGTAGCACCCTGTCAAATGCCTTTGCTAAGTCTAAGAAAATTGCAGTATATGCCTTTCCCTCATCTAATGTTCTTGTAACTTTATTATAAAAGGCTAGCATATTGCTAAAACAAGAGCGCCCTTTCACAAATCCATGTTGACTCTCACAGATAACATTACCCTCATCTGCTCAGTGCTGTATACGGTCCCTCACTACTTTCTCCAAGATCTTAACAACTACTGATGACACACAGACTGGTCTATAATTAGACACTTCCAGTCTGTTACCACCCTTATGCAATGGCACTATCTTACCTTCCTTCCATTCCCTGGGCACCTTTGCCGAAGCCAGACTTTCATTGAAAAGCCAGGTTAAAGGCACTGTCAGTTCCCTAGCACATTCTCTCAAAACTTGTGGTGAAATACCATCCAGTCCAAAAGCTTTATTGACATCCAGAGTTCTCAGTATCTGAAACACACTCTCCTCCTGTACCTCTAAACCTTGAACCTGCCCTATCTCTCTAACATTAAAACTGACTCCTCCAGGATGAAATACTCCAATAAAGTGGTCATTGAACAATTCCATTATGTCCTCTGCATCAGTCACTCTATTCCCATATTTATCCCACAATATCATTCTTCTACAGTCATTTCTCCTCCTACTGGCCACATAGCTAAAAAATTCTCTAGGATTTTCTTTGGATCTTAGGGCCAATCTCCTCTCATATTCCAGTTTTGCTTTCCTTACCACACTAGTCACTCTTCTGGCCCGTGTCTTATATTCTTCACACATCGTCTCTTCACCTGTCTCCTTATATCTCTTCCATAGCCTCTTTTTCACATACAATTCCTGTTTAATATTGTTTGTCATCCACATTACTCCAAATTGTGTCCTCTTCTTCACTCATGGTATACAACTTACCATTGCTGCTAACAAATATTCTTTCACAATTTTCCATGCACTAACGATATCCTGGCCTTCCAATTCCTCCCTCCATGAAACTTCCCGAAGTTGACGTCTAAGACTATTATAATCACCTGCATTATAATTCCACATAAGTTCCCATCTCTTTGATACTCCTGCATGTCTATTCATTTTCCAAGTCAAAACCATATGGTCACTCTCTCCAACTGGTGGGAGAGATGTCATCTCAGTTATTATCAACTCTTCTGATGCTATAACCAAATCTAAAACTCTTGAACCTCTTGTTCTCCCTCTGTTACATGTTGCCTAAGACATTTGTCCCTCAAGAATTCTAGAAATTCCATTCCACTATTGTTACATGCATCTTCCTCTCTCCAATTTATACTACTGTAGTTAAAATCTCCCATAACAATCATTCTTCTTGCACTTGCCAAACTTAGCTGTCTAAACATCTCCTAGTCCCCATCCTCTGTGCTCCTGGGTCTGTAGCAACACCCCACTAAATAACTTGTCTTGCCTACCTCTACCTCACACCATATGCTCTCAAAATCATTTGTCTCACTTCCTTCCAAAGCTTCCACTCTTAGAGGACATAGGTCATCACTTATCATAAGCAGTACCCCACCACCACGCTTTCCCCTCCTATTCTGACGGAAAATGCTATACCCAGCGACTTCTATACCTGTTATTATATCCCCTTCTGTCAACCATGTCTCAGTGATCCCAATAATTTTTGGCCAGGCTGATGCTATCTGCACCACCAATTCCTCTCCCTTATTCTGGATACTCCTGGCATTAGTATAAAGCATATAAATGCCATTGTTTCTATACCCAGCATTATCCCTTCTAGACTCCACTGGGCTCAGTGTTACCTGACATCGTCTCCCTTCTCCCAAGTATCCATTCCCACAAGAGGCCACCCCTGCTATCATCCTCCCTGGGACACACTGACTCGTTCAGAACAGTAATCTCTCCAGATGCCTACGTCCTTCCTCATTCAAATGTAAACAGTCTCGCATACAATTCCTCTCTTTCCTCAAACACACTCCAAGCATCCACATATACCAGTCCTCTCTTGTCACACATTCTTGCTATTATGCCATTCAATATCACATTATACATTTTATAAAATAGAAGGCAAGATGATGTATTATTAGTTTCATTACAAAATATCTGTGCTAATTTCTTCTTTTTCTTCTTCTTCTTCTTCTTTCAAGATATAGGCTAAAAGCTTGTTTCGCATCCTAAGGAATATGTTTTCATTCTCTTTTGCATAATTCAGAAATCCTGCTTTAGAGATATGGAACTTTTTCAAGCTACTTCAGATCTCCACTAAGTGATGCATTGATCTCACACTGGGCAGTGCTTCAGAATTGGTAGTTACACAATACAAAAATTAGCCATAGTATTAACAACACTTATAAATTGACCAGATCCAGTGGTTAAATTCAGCCGGGGCCCTCCAGTGCATGACCCGGAACCTTTTTATGCACTGGGCCTGAACCCGGAACATTTTTTCTGTTTTGTGACTTCTTTCCCTTTACAGTAATTATGTCTGCATTATTGTTATTATTCAACAATTGTTTACAGTTTTGAATGTGCACATATAAATTCAATATCAAGAGTTGCCTGATTACGAATGCTTGATGATAGGGATGGGGAGGTTTAGAGCTTCCTGTATTGCGTTATCTTGCAGCAGTTGACTAGCAAACATTATTGCAGTGTAATATAGTGGAATTTTGACAGACTTGTAGCGATATTTTGTCTTTTCTGGTTGGCAACACTGTCAGTAACCAACAATAGAACAGCAGATTACAGTTGTTTATCAGAGCTTGTGATTGTGAGAAGCACAAAGAAAATCGTGTAATATTTTTGTGTTTATGTATGCCTACTATTTCAACTATGGTTAAGTACATTGGTGCCTTCTTTAAATGGAAAAATAGCTCAGATGACAATGATAATACAAAACGAGTTTGTAATGACAATTTGTATGTAGTTTCTGAAGAGAATGAAGTCTGTAACAAATCCACAGAAACACAGTATTCCCGTCAGTTGCAATGCAATAATATTAATACGTTGAATGAAAGGAAAGATTTGCTGACTTGCTGGACACTCGACCAGTGGATAGCATTCAAAGGTAAGTACAATTGGTTATATTGTAAGGATGGAGGTTTGGGGTGTATAGCATGTGCAGAAGTACACCTAGGTGCAAGTTCTTCACATCAGGATATTCATATTAAAGGGAAAGAGTCTAAACAATGCCAACAAAATCAACTCAGAAAGAAAATTTATGAACAAAGAGATACCAAATCTCACATAAGTGCAGAAGCAATTATTAGAAATAAAAGTGAGAATTCATTGCGACACATTGTAGAAGAACAGAACTCTTTAGCTCATGAAATCACATGCCATGTGTTTTGCACTGTGTATCATATTGCAAAACATAATCGCCCTTTTGTAGATCATCCTAAATAAATAAATAAATACAATTTAAAAAAATGTTGCGACAATCTAGCAATAGCCTCACATTTATGATCCTTACTTTAAGGGCCCCGGAGCTTATTTGTTTAGAATTTAACTATTGACCAGATCTGAGATTGAACATGTGACTATGATATATTAGGTGACTGTCATACTTCACCCAGGCTGCAACCTGAATAGCAAGATATCTACCTGACTGGTAGCCAGCACAAAATTTTTTTCAAGCCCTGACTATATTGTTAGGAGTAGAGATGATAGGAAAATTTGTTCCTGTGCGAAGTTGATTTTATTATTTTATATATATACAGATGTTATTTCCATTATGAACCACAAGGAATACTAATAAAAATTGTTTATTCAACCACTTTCCTATGATGTATGGCCTACATCATCAGGAATAAAATGTAATTTGAAAAAATGTATATTAACAGATTAATTCCTAAAACATAAACTGCCATATATAGAATTGTCATTAAATTGTGATCAGTAGATTTTACAAAGGCCATCAAATATTTTGGCACATATACAAGCCTATCCCCTATCCACAGTACTAATGTATCATAGATAAACCCTTTATGAATGGATGCTACATAAAAAAATAAAAAAAAAAACAGACTCCAAAGGTGCAGTTTCTTTACCTTACATAAAAAACGTAACAGATAAGAAGTACAGTATAATGTAGGCAGGCCCGGCTGGTAGCGGGTGTGAAGTGTGCAATATACACAGCCACCGCAGAAGAAAAGGTGCCTAAACGATGTCAAAAAATATGATATGAGATAAGAGTTTAAACGAACAATGAATGGTACAGAATGGTACATATAATTATGAATGTATGTCGTCTTCTGTTCGGGCCCCTTCAGATCTTCCTGGAAATGAACAATTAAATTCTGAAATTGTATCCTGGACCCAATTATATCACTGTAATTTTTGATTAAAATTTACAAAAATATACCTAAAATAGTTCTTCTTTATTTTTTGATGTATCATAAATCAACTTATGATTAATTGTTGAGTTCCGTGTAAAAAAAAATTGTATAAGCTGGAGTAATACATAGGTGACATTATAATATAAAGCAGTTTTCATTTGTTTTTCATTTCCTGTTCATTTTATTCACACTTTATTCCAAAAAAACTTTTTTGGAAGGGCACCAAACATTAATCGCACACACAAGAAAAATACTAGGTGCCGGCGCTGCATGTAGGGATAAATAAAGAGATGGTTGGGCACTGTATAAATCACTGGTCAGACACACTTGGACTATAGTGCTCAGATTTGATCACCTAGTTTTCATTGTGATGTGGGAACATTGGACAGGATCCAGAGACAAGTCACTAAGACAATATCAGGACTCTGGAATACTGACTATGGAGAGAGGTTGAAGAAATGTGGATTGCAGTGTTTGGTGTGGATAGGAGGAAAAGTGGTAATATGATAGACTCATTTAAGTTCATGAGGGGATTTCATCAGATCATTCTAGAGGTTATTATAGAAAGAATAGAAGGTGGGAGAGGAAGAACCAGAGGAAATTCTTGGAAGTTATGTAAGTGTTGTGAAGGGAAGTGTAAAGAGTAGATTTTTTACACAGAGAATTGAGTAATGTAATGTATTACTAGAATGTGTTGTTAATGCAGAGAGTGTTCAGTATTTTAAGATTCAGTATGATAAATATGTTGTCAGTTGAAAGAACTTCCATGATGAGTCTGCTGACTTTATGAAGAGTGTAATAATAATAAGATTACTGTGTGCTAAAGCAATACAACTTAAAAGTTACCTTCGCATGAATGACAGAAACCCCCTTTCCTGATATCACCTAAACAGTATCTAAATCACTACTTAAAGAGACGAGGTGTGTATAAAGTTTTCCATGTGTGCAATATCTGTTATGTTGGACAGGAGCGAAACTTGGGAGAGATTCACTTTGTGGAATATATTAAAGATGTATAGAAATGATAGGTGCACAAATCTTGCTACCAGTGTTTAATATCAAGCATTTTGCCAAATCACAAGAATGTGAGTCGCCAAAATACTGGATGTTTTCCATTAATAGTGTTGTCTGACACAGTGCAAGTAACTTAACGCAGTAACTTAAAGCAACTTTGGTTAGAATACATTAAAGACCTAAGAAATTGGGAACTAGGTTATATGGACATTACACAGCACTGGTCAGCAATGAGCCATGTGTTTGATATCCTGGCACGTTGTTCATCATCATCATTTTAATGACAGTTCTATTTATGGCAATTTATATTTTAAGAATCAAACTGTTAATTTAAGTTTTTTTTTTTTTTTTTTTTTGTCAAATTACATTTTATTCCTGATGATGTATGTCACAGAGCATAGGAAAATGGTTGAATAAACAATTTTTATTAGTATTTTCTTCTTATGGTTTATACTAGAAATAATATCATTGACAATTCAAACTATGGAAGATTATGGTAAACAGTATGACTAAAGTGTCTAGAAAGGCCAGGCCCTTGTTATTATTATTATTTTATTTTTTCAGTAGTATGGATTTTACAATGCTAGTTATTGAGGTGGAGGAATGAGTCTAATGTGTCTGAGCCATGTAATCCATTACTAATGGAGAAGAGATCGATCATCATTGATTGAGACCACATCATTAGTGTTCCTTAAGAGATACTTGTGCCATGAAAGGTTTCTTAGATTAACATGAAAAACTCAAGGAATTAAATAATAATATTTATTTAAAGCCATATTTCAGCCTGAATATTACAGGCCATCATCAGTAGTGATGATAGTTAATTATAAGAAATACAACCAATGGATTGATTTGAAACGATCTGTAGCTTGATGTTATACATAAAACAATGCAATGGTATAGCTGAGGGAACATTGTATTGTTAATTATCCATTAGCTGTATTAAAAAAAAAATAATAATAAACCTTTAGTGATGTGTGATCATTTGGCCACACAACAGAACCATTAGCTTTAGATTCATTCCTCCACCTCAACAGGCAGCACCCTAGAATCAGTTTACTATAAAAAAAATAATAAGAAAAGAAAAGAAACTACCTGTCCTTTCTAGAAAGGATACATAGTTTAGTATTATATCTTATTATAGTTTAGTTATATCTTATTATTAATCACATGTCTTTCTAACAGTACATTTTCTTTCCATTTATTGAAAACCATTTCACAAATATCTTCACAAACTTTCCTATTATCCACCTTTTTAACTATTATATAGTATTATATATATATATATATATATATATATATATATATATATATATATATATATATATAAAACACTTAACAAACCTGTTAATCTCTGTTTTAACTAGGTTTCCCCCATGGCTAACATTTCTAGAATCAGCAACATATTCCTTCTTCCATACCACAGCCCACTCAACATACAGATTATAGTAATGCTATTACTATTCTCTGCAGCTGGGGCACTTTAGAAAAAATAGCTAGAACTTGAAAGAAATGTAATTACTGCTTTCAAATCCCTTAAAAAAAGTTCGTTGTTCTTATCTGTTCCCCTAAAGACCAACTTTTTCTTTTCTCGGTTCCAGCTGTATAAAAAGTTCTTTGTACTTGTAACCTTGTGTCTTATTATGGACAAACTAGATCTACCAGCATCCATGTTGAAGAACTTAGATATCTGTCATCACAGTTATAGTCAGTCAGGTCTAACAAACCTTGGACTTCCTGCGCAGAATCATCTGGAAAGAAGCTACTGTGCTTCACTGCATCAAGTGCAAACATGAGAAATACGTTTTAGAATCAGCAGTGGATTTTAAAAATCAGCTCAACCTCTATAATTATGGTTGTAAGAAAACTCTCTTAAACCACAAGGATGGACCACAAGGCTTGTTTCAATCAGAGTAGAGAACATGGCATCATAAATGAAATGGTTGTTGAAGGAAGACTGTATGCATGATAAGAAAGTGTGTGGGAGTTATAACAAGAAAAGAGTGTGATTCACAATAAAATGTGCCCTAATGATGTTGAAAAACAGACTGCAATTAATGATAAGTGATGGCAAGTGAGGTTGATGATGAGCTAGCTTGTGTCTGACAATAAGATACTGAGAGTGAACTGACTGACTGATTTCCATTTTCAGTCGTTTCCGACCATAGGTGACTTTGTAGGCATTGCCCACAAAGTATTCCTGGTGAGATTTTTACAGGGTAGTTTATCATTGCTTTTCCCGACCCCCCCCCCTCCAATTTTATCCTGGCTCAGGACCGGCATATGGCCGGGACGTATTCATGACTGTAATCCATGTGCATTCATGGAGCTGGTTTGCCTGCTCTGGGGGGATGAAAAACCTGAGTTTCCAGGTAAAAAAAACCCTACCTCCGTATGAGACCGGCTAACTCACCTTTAGTCGAAAGAGACCAGATAAAGGTTCCTCACATCACTGATGGGAATCGAACCCTGGTCTTTCTGACCAAAAGACCATGTCTATAACTGAGATATGGAGGCTTCTGAGAGTGAATGATAGCAAAAAAATGACACAAATGAAAGTTTAATTGGCAAAGATGAGGCAAGAATGAATGAATGAAATGTGGAGCGAAATGAAGAGAATTGTAGATATGTATGGAAGAGTGAAGAAAACAGGAATGAACGATGTTGGTATGAAAGACTAGCAAATGTTGTATGGGGGATTTGATTATTAGAGGTGTGGTAAACAAGAAGATACACAAGGTTTGTTTTTCAGGAGGTAAAATGAATCGAATGATTGAGATATTGGATATGAGGAGTAAGCAAGCAAAACAGTTGGTAGTGGTAGTAGGAACAAATGATTTGACTGGGAACAAGGAGAATGTAAAACTGGATATCAGAAGGTTGTTGAGAAAGTTAAAAGATAATAGTGTGATAGGAAAGGTAGTGTGTTGCCCAGGTGTGTCAATGATGAGATATGGCAGAGAGTGAGGATTATGAACGATATGTTAGCAGAAATATGTGAGGAGAAAGGAGTGCAATTGGTTAATATGTGTAATGAGTTTGAAGGATGAATTGAACTGTATATGAGTGATGGACTGCATTTGAATGGTTTTGTTTTGAGTCATTTGGAGAGACTACTGCTGGAAGGGAGAGTAATGAGTGCAGAGCATAAATCTGAGCAATTAAGAAGCAATGTGAAAGAGCAGAAGAGTAAGGAAGGAGGGATTGAAGTGGTGCTTATGAATGGAGAAGTGGGTAGCATGAGTGTAGAGAATCAGAAAACAAGTGTTGTTCAAGACAGACAGGGAAACAAGGAGACTTAGGGTAGACTTATGGAGACAACATAAGCTGAGTGATAATAATCAATTCCGTGAGGAGTGCAAAGAACAGGCAAGGAGGATGACTTGGCTGGTAAGGGTAGCAGAAGTGCAGTATGAGCAGCAGTCAGTAATGAAACCAAAAAAATTTTCTAGGGAGTTCTTTTGATAAGTAGGCAGCAAAAAAAGAATGGTTATAGTAGGATGACATTGATTGGAGAAAATGGTATAAGGTTAACTGCTGTGGCAGTTATAGTTGAGATATCTTGTGAGTAGTTCATGAAGGTCTTTCATCTTTGTGAATGCAACATCATGGAGAGAGTTGAAGAGCAGTGGATGAGTAGGAGAGACTGATTGTGAGTGAGCAAGAGGTATATGTGGAATTGAGAAAACTAGATGTTAATAAATCTGTGGGACTTGATATATCACCATGTATTTTAAAGGAATGTGCCAGGAAGTCGACATCTGCCAAAAAATGTAAGTCTTACATTGAGTCAAGTTCCATAAGAGTGGAAGGAAGGCAAGATTGCATTGCTACATAAGGGAGGTGATATCTTAAGCAAAGGCCAATCTGTGCTGTGGTTAAAGTGTTTGAGGGGGAGTTAGTGAGAAGTAGGATCCAGAATTGGGTTGGCAATAGTGGCATTATCTTTAATGGACAGCACAGATTTGCTAAAGGAAGGTCATGTTTTAGTAATTTGCTTACTTATCACAATAACCTGATAGCTGCATTGAATGAAGGAGATGGATTCACAGTAGTATACTTCGATTTTGCAAAGGCTTTTGATAGATTACCACATGATAAATTGATAGTCAAACTAGAGCAGATGGCATTGGATATTAGATTAGTGTGTTAGATTGAAAATTGGCTGTCTGATAGATAATCAGTGAGTTGTGTATTGGGGAGCAATATCCCAGAAGTGGAAAGTCACTAGTGGTATGCCTGAGAAGTTTAGTTTAGGGCCATTGCTATTTAACCTGTATGTTAATGATATTGGGGAAGATTTGAATGGGGATATTTAGTTGTTTGCAGATGATGCAAAGTTAGGAAGAACTATGAGGAGTAGAAATATTGGTCTTACAAGAACACTTGTAATGCTACAGGATGAGATCCCAGTTCACTGTTGAGAAATGTAAGGTTTTAAAGTTTAGAAAATAAAGATGGGATGTAGAGTTTATGCTTGGTGAGGATATATTGTTTGAGGTGGAGGAAATAGATCTATGGAGTGATGGTAATAAGGATCTAAAATTTAGAGGACATGTTGCCAAACTTGTGAGGATAACACAATGAATTTTGGCAGCGATCCGGAGGACACCTATATGTTGAAATAAAAATATTCTTTTTCCATTGTATAAAGACTTGATTATGCTACATATGGACACAATGCACAGATTTGATCACCTGGTTTTCAAAAGGATAAAGAGATATTGGAATGGGTCCAGAGGTTATTGGCTAAGGCAGTTTCTGGTATCTGGAATGCTAAGTATGAAGAAAGATTGAGAAGTTGCAATTTACAGAGTCTAGTGGATAGGAAGAGGGCAGAATGTGATAGAGATGTACAAGTTGGTAAGGGGTTGTTATAGGATTAACATTGAAGAGGTGTTTCATTAAATGGTCAGAGATGGGAGAAACAAGAAGTCATCTCTTGAAGCTGTATAAGGAGTATGTGAGCAAGGTAGTAAGAAGCCATTTTTTTTTGCATGGAGAGTTATGAAATGAATGGAATTCATTGTCTGAGAGTGCAGTGTCTGCAGAGAATCTGAATATATTTAAGGCATGGCATGATGAGCTGTGTGTATGACAAAGGGAGACTTCATGCATTGAGTCCATTAGGGCCTTCTGATAATAATAATTCTAAGACTGCCTACCAGTATTCACAAAGGATGCCTTTCTTAAGAGTTTAGGCTTTCAGTCTAATGTCTTTCACTTTTTTTGTGTGTATTTACACCATACAAAAAATTATGGAATGCTGATTGACACATGTACATAATTTTAAAGTTGATGAATGTAAAAAAGTTGAACATATAGGTAGAGTGCAACTGCTGGAATATGATTGTGGATATCTGAAGTGTGTGTTTAATGTATCTGTAGCATCTGTATTCCTTTTTACAGGTACCACTATGGGTTATAAAAGTGACTTACCGAGTGTCAAAAGGGTACCATTGTTTTTAGCTGAGATTAGGCATTCCTTGCAAGAGGTAATGAAGTTAGTTGGAGTGTCTGAATTCACAGTCAGTAGTGTCCATTTACAGTGGAAGAAGTATGGAAGCTAGCACTGTAGGCAGAGCAACTGTGGTAGAAGCTCTATGATGACAAATCAGGATCACAGGCATTTGGGACAACTAGTAACAGCTGAACGTTTTCAGACTCATCAAGAACTGCTTCAACGGTACAATGCTGTACCCAGTAAACCAGTTTCAGAACAAACACTACAGAGAGAACTGCATTGGTTAGACATTTTCAGTCATGTTGCCCAGATTCATCCTAAGTTAACAACTGTCCAGAAGAAAAATCGCCTTGCATGAGCAAAGCAGCATTGTCACTGGACCATTGACCAGTTGAGATGAATAATATGGTCCAATGAATCCAGATTCTGCTTGTATTCCAATGATAGCCACTCCAGGGTCATACAGTCATTTGGTCTCAGACACGCTTCGACTTGTCATTGTTTCGCTAAAGCAGAGTTAGCGATATGTGTGTAAATTCATCAGAAGGCTGGAAAAGCATTTTACCTCAAAGAGTAGTGCAAAAGAGGAGGTGGCAGTGTCATGTTTTGGGGCTGTATTTCAAGTTCTGGAGTTGGCCTGTTCATTGAAGTGTCCAATCACATGAAATCCGTGGATTATCGTCTGTCTGTGTTCACTGGGCGTCTACAGATGCCGTATAGTCACTCCGATGCTCGATGATGTTCCACACTAGGCCTCGCCATGTAGTCCTGTTGTTTGCCCTTCTGGCAGCCGCAACTCTCTGAAGATCAGTCACTCCACACACACACCATCCATCCATCTCATTGATGGTCTATCCCCTGCTTCTTTTTCCAGGAACTTTACCTTCTATTACTGTTCTGAGAAGTCCTCCTTCCATCCTTTCTATGTGTCCAAAATATTTGAACTTTCTTCTGTCAGTATCCTAAAGGAGCCTTAAAGTTCTACTAATCTTTTCTAACACCCATTCATTTGTACGCCTTTCAGTGTATGATATCCTCAACAGCCTTCTGTAACACCACATCTCAAAAGCAGATATCCGTTTCTTATCTGACTTCTTTAGGTTCCAAGTCTCGCATCCATAAGTCGCTGTTGGAAAAACAACTGCATCTAAAATCCTCAACTTTGTTCCCATGGTGATAGATCCATCCTTCCAGATTTTAGACAGGTCTCTGACTGTTGTTTTAGCTATTCCTAACCTTTTTCTGACATCTTCTGAACAGCAATTCTTCACATTAATAATGGATCCCAGGTACTCAAACTTGGTGACTTCCTCAATTCTTTCTCCATTAAGATACATTTGTTTCTCAAGAGCTTCTCTGTTTGTTTTTCCTTTGAGAACCATGATCTTTGTCTTGCTAGAATTGAGTTGAAGTCCTCTGTTATTACTGATCTTGTTAACTTTGTCAAGAATTAGTCCTAGTTCTTCCATGTCATTACAAAGGAGTACTGTATCATCAGAGTACCTCAGATTACTGATCAGTCTACCTCCTATTGTAATTCCTGTCCTGAGCTCATCCAATGCTTCACGCATGATGTCCTCTGCATATATATTAAACAAGTGAGGAGAAAGTAAACATCCTTGTCTAACTCCTTTTCCACGGATTATCTGACACTTTTAAATAATGAAGTATTGCCATTTGTCCAGTTTTTGGAACAAGCAGGACACATAGTGGATCCTGAGTTTCAAGATGATAACCCTCATGTCCATCAAACTAGAATTGTGCTGTTCCACATCTCAATTGGCCAGCCAATTCACTCAGAAAAAAATCTGGGACATGTTAGAAAGGGTGGTAAAGAAGAAACATCAACATCCTGAAAATTTGGTGGAATTAAGGGCTCTTTTAAGCATGGAGTGGAATGAACTTGATATGCATGTGATAATGAGTCATATTGGCAGCATGCCAAAAAAAAATCCAAGCTGTAATTAAAGCAGGTGGTAATATACCTCCATATTCAGGAATATAGTGTATTGTAATCCATGATATTTTGTCTGGTGTGTTTATGTACATGTTAGAATTCTTATATTGTATCCTCGATAATTTCTCTGTGACAGAAATGAAATGTTGAGTCAACCATAAAATGAACTTTAACTGATATTTAAATGCATGAGGTATGCTAACACATTAAAAGAAAATATTAATTAGAAATAAGTGTGCTTAAACTTGGTATACTTTATCATATAAGCTGTTAATTAACTCTGAGATGTACACCAACCAAACCTGTGTAATTAACTTGGAAATGTATGCCTTATTTTGATATCATGTTTAATACCACTTTACATTATGAAGGAAAGTGGTATTAAACCTGATATCAAAATTGGAGATGTTAATGTCAGCTCTTTGCTTTATGCGGATGATGTTATACTTCTAGATAAATCTGCTACAAGTCTGCAAGATTCTCTGACTAAATTGAATAACTGTTGTAATAAATATGGTATGAAGCTCAGCAATAAAAAGACAAAGACAATGAAAATAAGCAGAATCATTGGAAATCTCAACTGTGTTGTGAATGGAGAACCTGTGGAACAAGTAAAACATTTCAGCTACTTAGGCATGATTTTTAGTGAAGATGGTAAATTCAATATAGAAAGAGACAACAGAATCAGCAAAGCTGATATGGTGGGAAGTCAATTGAATAAATTCATATGGAATAAGAGAGAAATTAGTCGGAACACTAAATTAGCTGTATACAAGACAGTGTTCAAACCAGTTTTAACTTATGGATCTGAGAGCTGGGTCAGAAGTAAAACACTTGACCAAAGACTAGAGACCGCAGATATGAGAGTCCTGAGAAAGATTAGAGGCGTGAACAGATGGCATCAATGGCAATATCATATTAAAAACGAGGATATTAGGAAAGAACTTGACATTGTCAGCATCCAGAATGCGTTAGTAGAGCTAATCTCAGGTGGTATGGTCACTTAAACAGAATGGGTGAAGAAAGATTAGCAAAACAAGTGTTCTCTGCAGGTTGGCAGGAAAACGACCCAGAGGAAGTCCAAGATAGAGGTAGATTGATATGGTGCAAAGTGCCTTAGACGATAGAAATATAAGATCTGATAATGTTGGAGTCTTGACAAGTAACAGACTGATTTGGAGGAAAATTGTAGATAGAAAGTTAGTAATGATGTAATTTTTTTCATGTAGTACTATCATATCCTGTACATCCCTTGAGGGTACATGGCAGGAATTAGATGATGATGATGTATGCCTAAGTGACAAAAGATGTGAAAAACAAGTAATTTCAACACACAGAGACATGCAAAAAAAGCTGAAAATAAAATCATCTCCACCTAGTCACAAAATTAATATTAGTTTTCAGCATCAGCTGGAAAGCAAAACTGCTGACACTATTACATTTTTCAGAGACAGTTAATTGATTAATCTGATGGTAAGTATGCAATGTATTTTCAGAGATATTCGTATTTGAAGCAGCTTCTGGAGAACCTTCATATGATTCTATTTAACTCTGTGTTACAAGTGGTAAAAGCATGATCAGCATTTACAGACTTGTCAGAATATAGAAACTTGATATAATTCCATTTATTTTTCTAACTTCTGGCACGCTAATAATAGAGATTATAAGTGCAAGGAATTTGGCAAGCTCCTGGATGAGTTCAGGGATGTTACTTATTATTATTATTCGTGACACCTCCAAGGAGTCCAAAGACTCATTGCGGGAGGACACCTATTGTACATCTCTCCATCTCCACCACTACACTGAACCTCTGCTATCAATCATCTACATCAGCGCCCTACTGCCCACCACCACAATTAGTTTTTTTTTTTTGTCTGTAAATCGGTGTATTCTGAAGGGCCGATTTGCCTGTATGCGGGAGGAAAAAATCCTGCTACCTCCGTATGAGATCGGCTTACTCACCTTCGATTGAAAAAGTCCATATAAAAATTCCTCCCATCATGACGAGACTCGAACTTAGGCCTTCTCCAATTGAAGGGTGCAATATACCATCGTTCTTCCAGTTGTGTTACGGAGGCACTTATCCTTAATAAAAGGTAAAAATGAAGAACATTTTTTGCAAGTGCATAAAGGAATATAAGGATTGAATTTTTTGCATGGTCTAAATATCCACTTGAAAGTTCCTTTTACATATGTAATAGGGATAACTTTAACTTCAATAACATGGCTGAGAGGATAATCTGTTTACACGTACTGAACCATAGAGGAATCATAACCATTATTGTCATTAGTTTTTGCAGCGTAATCTTGTAATAGCAAATTTTCAGAAAGCAAACAGTGTGAGCTGGATTAGCTAAGGTTTTAACAATATCAAGTTTTTTGGAAATGATGAGAATTACTGTGGATGCATCCTCATTACACCTCATTTACAATTACAGATTGTGAAGACAACACAAAGGCTTCTGGGAAAGATGCGGAGGACACTGATGTTTAGAAGTAGGGAGATTCTTGTTCCGTTGTATAAGGTTTTGATTAGGCCACATATGGACTATTGTGCCCAGATTTGGTCACCGGGTTTTCAGAAGGATGAAGAGATGTTGGAAAGGGTCCAAAGGAGACTGACTAAGGTAGTTTCTGACCTCTGGAATGTTGAGCATGAGGAAAGATTGAGAAGATGTAATTTGCAGAGTCTAGTGGACAGGAGGAAGAGGGGAGATATGATAGAGACCTACAAGTTGGTAAGGGGTTGTTATAGGATCAATGCTGGAGAAGTTTTACAGAGAATAGTGGGAAATCAGGGGAGAACCAGAGGTCATCCCTGGAAACTGTATAAAGAGGGTGTGAGTAGGGGAGTGAGAGGCAGGTTTTTTTCGTGCAGAGTTGTGAATGATTGGAATGCCTTGCCTGAGAATGTGGTGTCTGCAAAGAGTTTGAATGTGTTTAAAACATGGTATGATGAGCTGTGTATGTGATAAAAGGACCTCCCAGATGAGTCTTTGACTCCATGAGGTCTTGGGGGTAGTAATAATAATAATAATAATTACATCCACAGGAATTCTCAGGCTGCCAGGAATCCACAGACTTCTTGAATATGAAAATATCATGATGGATGTTTAATGGAGTATTGACAGCATTAAGAAAGAACTAAAAACTAATTTTAATGCTTCCAATATTTTGTCTCAGTCACTGAGACATCTTCAAGGAGTACAACTAATACTTGTAACACACACTCACACACACAGAGACAGCACAATACTCAATCAAATATGTGGCTATGATTCTGTCTAGGTGGCACTCAGTATGGACATTTATAGTATGCCTAGGATGTAAATTGGAGCCTCTGATGATTAACACATTGACTGCCATGGCAATTTTTAGGATTCGGGTCTCAGAAGCCAATTTGATTTAATCATATCATATTATTCAAAACCCTAATTATGCATAGTAATCACAAAAAAATTCAGAATGTGGTTTTTTTTTGGAAAAAAAGGTTTCACGAGTTATCTCGTAGCATATGTAACAGAAAGTTCTTCGCAGTAGCCAACTACGAGTTAATTTGTACTCAGACACGCTTCAACTCGTCGTTGTTTCGCTAAAGCAGAGTTAGCGATATGTGTGTAAATTCGTCAGTAGTGAATCAAACTTAGTCGAGTACATTACATTTACTTCTTTCTTGAGTATTTTTTTATAATTATTATTATAATATATATTTATAACCCCACAATATCGATAAGAAAAGACCATGGACTCGAGAAGAACTTGAGTACTACACGAATCTGAGTCAGAATTTGATGAGATTTTTGCCGAGGATGGTTATGACAGTAGCGATTATGGACATTCTGAGGATTCGAGTGAGGACAGGGAAGATGAAGTCATCCCCAAGCCTGGAGATAATCCTGATACCGCCCAAGCAACAACATCAAATACGAACGATAATTTGTTGACCGAAATAGAAGAAGATCCTGAACAATTTTTTTTCCAAGAGAACGTTGATTTGAAATTGGAGACAACAGATTTTACAGTACAAACATTGGTGGACTTAATTTTTTCAGAAGGGTTTCTTGCATTACTGGTCGAACAAACTAATTTATATGCTTAGCAAGAAATTGTAAAACTTTCACGAGTAAGAAAATCTCATAGGGCATCACAATGGAAGGATGTCACACTCGCAAAAATTAAAGTTTTTATTGGACTTTTATTACAAATGGGCCCTTATTCTTTTCCAACAATAGAGCATTACTGGAGTAGAAACCCACTTTATAATATATTGTTTTTGTGATCAGATATGAGTCGAAATAGATTCCACAAAGGCGTCCAACAAAGCCTTGACAAATTTTACCCAAGCTAAAAAACTATGAGAAATGCATTATTATTGTCCAGCCTGCAAAGAGAAGCCAGTTCTTTGTGTGGAAGGTTATTTTAAAAAATATCACAAAAAATAAAATTGTTCTATTACTTTGTATTTGATTTTCACTGTATGAATAAATTTTCTGTTCATGTACGCCAGCCTTGATTTTTTGTTCTCTTCCCAGAAGCCAACTATCCTAAGGATAGTTGGCTTCTGGGATGAGAACTCGGCCAGATGGCCTACTACGAATTATCTTGTAGTTGACAGTCAATATGTTAATACTTCCAAATTTTGGGAAGTTTTTTGCAACCATATTCATTCAAATTTGGTTGATTTCTGAGTGCTGTTGCAGATTCTGAAAACAGTTTCTTTTTTAAATATACTGTGATGGAGCATGGTGGTTTTCTTCCAGAAGATCCTGTGAGTGGTATCCAATACATGGTCTGCAAGACCAGATTGATCATTAATCATGATTGGAGATGTAAATTTGTGTTTGTCTAAGACAAACACAAAATTGGTGGCTGATCTACCTATCTGTATGAAGTATGCTAACTAGCAGGAACAGAGTACTTTATATACTCCAGATACTACCAAGAGAAGAGGAGAGCTGATCTTTGGTAGAATGCATAAGGGTAACAAGTTCTTGGTGGGACTTAAAGGCTGTGTAGGGGTTTGCACTTTTTTAAGGACGTAGCTTTTTTTTTTTCAGATGTACCCAAGATGTAGGGTATGGTGATGGTATTTCTGAAATCCTTCTTGGGTGCTGGCCAAGGATTGGGGTAGGATTAATTATTTTTTTTTAATTCTGTAAGTACTGTAGCCAATGGATTGGAAGGTGTGGTGTATTATGATTCAGTTTTGTTGAAAGAGAGGTTCCACTAGAAAAAAAGGCTCTATTGGTTAGAGTTTTAATAATGCCATATTGTTGAGAGTGGTGGTGGTGGTGGGTAAGTTTGTGAATTTATCTGCCTGTGTGAGTGGGTTTTTGGTATACAGTGAAGGAGAGGTTACCATTCAGAAGGCATGTCATTAAGGTGTACAGGGGAAGGGTAAGCTATTGTTGTTTTCCTTTTCCATCATAAACTGGATTCTTGGATGTAGACTATTGAGGTGACTGAGGAAGGAGTCTAATGTGTCTGGGCCATGAGGCCAAATAGAGAACACATAATCTCCATATCTTAGCCAGATATGTAGCCAGCAAAAAAAGAATGATTATGGAAGGATGATATTGATTGGAGAAAATGGTATAAAGACAGCTGTTGCAGAATGTGTGGTGGAGATACTTAATGAGCAGTTCATACAAGTCTTTCAATCTTGTGAATGTGACTTCATGGAGAGATTGAGAGCAGTTGATGATGGGGAGGAGAGAGAGAGAGACTCACTGTAAGTGAGCAAGAGGTGTATGGGGAGTTGAGCAAACTAGATGTTAATAAGGCTGTGGGACTAGATAATATATCATCACATATTCTGAAGGAATGTGCCAGGGAGTTGACCTGGCATATTTTTTTAATATGAGTCTTGCACTCGGTCAAGTCCCTAAGGAGTGGAAGGAGGGCAAGATTGTGCCACTTCATAAAGGAGGTGAACGAACTCAAGCATCAAACTATATAGTGTCAGGTGTTGTGGTTAAGTTGTTGGAGAAGCTTGTGAGAACTAGGATCCAGAGTTGGGTTTGACAACAGTGGTATTATCTTTGATGGACAGCATGGATTTGCTAAAGGGAGGTCATGTTTTAGTAATCTACTTACTTATTACAATAAAGTGACTGCTTCCTTGGACAGAAGAGAAGGATACACAGTAATATACTTGGATTTCGCGAAGGCTTTTGATAGAGTACCTCATGATAAGTTGACATTCAAACTAGAGCAGATGGGGTTGGATATTAGATCAGTGCATTGGATTGGAGACTGGCTATCTGATAGGTATCAGCAAGTTGTGTATGGAGGAACGATGTCAAGTAAATGGAAAGTCACTAGCATAGTGCCTCAGGGATCTGTTTTAGGGCCATTACTGTTTAACTTGTATGTTACTGATATAGGTGAAGATTTGGATGGAGATATTGAGTTGTTTGCAGATGATGCAAAGTTGGGACGAACCATGAAGAGTAGTGAAGATGTTGTGGCCTTACAAGAAGACTTGAATAAATTGAGTGATTGGGCACGGAAATAGGGATGTGAGTTCAATGTTGCAAAATGTAAGGTTTTAAATTTGGAAAACAAAGATGGGATGCAGAATTTATGCTTGGTGAGGATACATTGTTGGGAGTTGGAAGAAATAAGAGATCTGGGGGTGATAGTGGATAAGGATCTGAAATTTAGGGGACACATAGCCAAAATTGTGAAGACAACACAAAGGCTTCTGGGAATAATGCGGAGGACACATCAGTGTCCTCCGCATTATTCCCAGAAGCCTTTGTGTTGAAGTAGGGAGATTCTTGTTCCGTTGTATAAGATTTTCATTAGGCCACACATGGATTATTGTGACCAGATTTGGTCACCTAGTTTCAGAAGAATGAAGAGATGTTGGAAAGGGTCCAAAGGTGACTAACTAAGGTAGTTTCTGACCTCTGGAATGTCGAGTATGAGGAAAGATTGAGAAGTTGTAATTTGCAGAGTCTGGTGGACAGGAGGAAGATCCTATAACAACCCCCTTACAAGTTGGTAAGGGGTTGTTATAGGATCAATGCTGGAGAAGTTCTACAGAAAACAGTGGGAGATCGGGGCGAGAACCAGAGGTCATCCCTGGAAACTGTATGAAGAAGGTGCGAGTAGGGGAGTGAGAGGCAGGTGTTTTTTGTGCAGAGTTGTAAATGATTGGAATGCCTTGCTTGAGAATGTGGTGTCTGCAGGGAGTCTGAATGTGTTCAAAGCACTGTATGATGAGCTGTGTGTGTGATAAAAGGACCTCCCAGATGAGTCTTTGACTCCACAAGGTCTTGGGTAATAATAATAATAATAATACATAGAATGGGAGAGGGAGTAGAACAAGAGACTATCCCTGAAAACTGTATAAGGAAGGTGTGAACAGAAGAGTGAGGAGAAGGGTCTTTACATGAAAAGTGGTTTTTGAGGAAAATGCATTTCTTGAGTGTGTTGTGAATATAGACATATTGAATCTGTTTAAGGCACAGTTGAACAAGCTTTGCATGTGATTGTGTGTACTTTCCATGACAAGTCTGTGACTCCATGTAGGTCAGATGTTAATAATAATAATATGATGATTTTAAATAGAAGTTACTTCAAGATATGAACATAATTGAGTAGTGTTGTGAAAGCTATTCAGAGTCATCCCAACTTATAAGTTCTTGCATGTGGAAGGTTATCATCAATGATCACAATAATTAATTCCTTGTTTAAGAGTCTCATTTGATCCATTAGACCATTTCATGCTTAATTGTTGTGGATTGTTCCATTAGTACTTTTATTGTTGTTCAAAACTGCTCAGCTTTTTTTTTTAATTTTAATTAATTTAAATGTCTACGTCTGTATTCAATAATTGTATTGACTGATGATGTAGAAATTTAAATAATTTATGTCTGTTTTAGTCTTTTCATTTCCTCATATTTTAAGCTCCAATTTAGAAAATGTAAATGAAATATGAAAGTAGATAATCAAGGATATTAGAAATTAGAAGAGAAGTAGAAAGTAGAAACAGGAGGTGGGAGAGAAAATAGTGAGCATCATTGCAATATTGTATTGAAGGTTTTAAAATCTCCATACAATATAGGAGCTGTTAACACACCCTTATACAATATAGCACTTAATAATAAAAATATTTTCAATCTTAAAAAGTATTTTAAATAATTTTTAAGATATTAAAAAAAAAATTTTGTTTGTTTGTTTTAGATATTCAATAAAATTGGAACTTCATTATTTCTCAACACCACTGATGAGCATCAGTGCAACTGGATGTGTTTAGTGGCTCCAGCAGTAGTAGATAGCACAGATCAGAATTTGATAGCATATCAATTATTGCAGGAGATTTATTATAGTGCTCAAAGAACTATATCAAAAGGAGAAGAATTAAAAGTTGGCTATTCACCTCCTTATGGCAAAAAAATAGGTAAATATGAAAATAGGGTGATGTACTAGTTATTGACTTCAGGTTACTACTAATAACCTGAAATTTTGCTTGCAGTTATTTTAAGCAAAATTTGCTGATCAGCCATTTTTAATCACTTAAAATGCACTTTAAAAATTGGATTTGTATTTCATGTGGCTGACTGATTGAAACAGAATTCATCATTGTATGTGATGTTTTTATAGTGTAGTCTGTGATATTTTATAGTTTTTTTTTTCTTTTTTCCTTTAAAGACAAACCTTATAAAGTCTAAGAGTTGAGTCATACAAGCTTGTCCAGGGTAGACTTTTACATACATCCATTCCTTACTTGAATTTGATCCTGCAGTCCTTATAAATAAGCAGATATGAAAGATGTGGGGAGGGGAGTATATTTGTATGATTATTAAAGTAATTGTTACTGTTTTGAATATTTCATGTGACTAATTAATTTGTAATGTATATAGGACACACACACACACACAAATTAGCCAGTCTCATCAGTTCTGTATGGAGACTGAAGGAATTCTTTTTTTGGAAAGCTCAGATGTTTTCCTTCCCCCAAAACCAGCAAATTGGCAAAAAACACACACAATTTACCAATTTTATACACTGGCCTCACAGTTTTATTGCTTTGACCTTAATTCCAAACAATCTCATGTGTTAAGACACACACACATATACACAGCTCGGTAAAAGGTCCATCGCTTATTTACTAGAAAGGCTCGTGGTTCAAATTTCATTTAAGGCATGGATGTCTGTAAAAGTCTACTCCGAACACGTGAACACGCGTCGTGTGTGTGTTCTGAGCAACTTTCTGCTCAGAAAAAAATTGAAAAAAAAAAAGTACTGAACTTTATACTGCTGTTTACTCCATAACATATATCGTAGTTATTCAGTGCTGTTTTTTTTTTTTTTTTTTCCCTTTGCCATACTGTAGTTAGAATATCTCTACTCTGTGAAATTGCCCAGATTTGATTTATAAGAACTGTTTCTGAGTTATTTCATTTTGATTAAATAATTCAATAACTGTGGACAAAATCTGATCATAAGGATACAAGGCAGAAAATTTCTAGTATTTCATGCATTACAGCAAATTTTCCTCTTTTTTTTGTCCATCAAGGTACACCATGTTGGTGAGGGTAGCTAAAGAGAGGTATGAACAGCAATTAGCTAATGAAGCCAAAAAGAATCCTAAGGAGTTCTTTCAATATGTAGCCAGCAAAAGAAAGAATGAAGGATGACATTGATTGGAGAAAATGGTATAAAGACAACTGTTGTGGAATGTGTGGTGGAGATACTTAATGAGCAATTCATACAGTTCTTTCAATCTTGTGAATGTGACTTCATGGAGAGATTGAGAGCAGTTGATGATGGGGAGGAGAGACTCACTGTAAGTGAGCAAGAGGTGTATGGGGAGTTGAGTAAACTAGATGTTAATAAGGCTGTGGGACTAGATAATATATCACCACATATTCTGAAGGAATGTGCCAGGGAGTTGACACCTGCCTTGACATATTTTTTTAATATGAGTCTTTCACTCGTATTAAACGAACTCAAGCATCAAACTATATAGTGTCAGGTGTTGTGGTTAAGTTGTTGGAGAAGCTTGTGAGAACTAGGATCCAGAGTTGGTTTGACAACAGTGGTATTATCTTTGATGGACAGCATGGATTTGCTAAAGGGAGGTCATGTTTTAGTAATCTACTTACTTATTACAATAAAGTGACTGCTTCCTTGGACAGAGGAGAAGGATACACAGTAATATACTTGGATTTCGCGAAGGCTTTTGATAGAGTACCTCATGATAAGTTGACATTCAAACTAGAGCAGATAGGGTTGGATATTAGATCAGTGCATTGGATTGGAGACTGGCTATCTGATAGGTATCAACAAGTTGTGTATGGAGGAGCGATGTCAAATAAAAGGAAAGTCACTAGCATAGTGCCTCAGGGATCTGTTTTAGGGCCATTACTGTTTAACTTGTATGTTACTGATATAGGTGAAGATTTGGATGGAGATATTGAGTTGTTTGCAGATGATGCAAAGTTGGGACGAACCATAAAGCATAGTGAAGATGTTGTGGCCTTACAAGAAGACTTGAATAAATTGAGTGATTGGGCACGGAAATAGGGATGTGAGTTCAATGTTGCAAAATGTAAGGTTTTAAAATTTGGAAAACAAAGATGGGATGCAGAATTTATGCTTGGTGAGGATACATTGTTGGGAGTTGGAAGAAATAAGAGATCTGGGGGTGGTAGTGGATAAGGATCTGAAATTTAGGGGACACATAGCCAAAATTGTGAAGACAACACAAAGGTTTCTGGGAATAATGCGGAGGACACTGATGTGTAGAAGTAGGGAGATTCTTGTTCCGTTGTATAAGATTTTGATTAGTCCACACATGGATTATTGTGACCAGATTTGGTCACCTGGTTTTCAGAAGGATGAAGAGATGTTGGAAAGGGTTCAAAGTGACTAACTAAGGTAGTTTGTGACCTCTGGAATGTCGAGTATGAGGAAAGATTGAGAAGATGTAATTTGCAGAGTCTGGTGGACAGGAGGAAGATCCTATAACAACCCTTACAGTAAGTTGGTAAGGGGTTGTTATAGGATCAATGCTGGAGAAGTTCTACAGAAAATAGTGGGAGATCGGGGGAGGGAGAACCTGGAAACTGTATAAAGAGGGCATGATTAGGGGAGTGAGAAGCAGTTTTTTTTTTAATGCAGAGTTGTAAATGATTGGAATGACTTGTCTGAGAGTGTGGTGTCTGCAAGGAGTTTGAGTGTGTTTAAGACACAGTATGATGAGGTGTGTGTGTGTGTGTGATAAAAGGACCTCCCAGATGAGTCTGACTCCATGAGGTCTTGGGGTACTACTACTACTAATAATAATAACACCATATGCTGCACACTTAATGAACAATTTAAAAAAAATTAAAATAAATAACTCCATTAATGCCTTTTATTCCCTGTAAGGAGTTGGCATAGCCATTTTAGAACTCTAACTTTTTTGGGGACTGAGGGGAAGCTCAATGAGTTAAAATTTTCTTTAATACTAAATATAGTGCCTCCGTAGCGCAATTGGAAGAACGACGGTACATTGCGCCCTTTGATTGGAATAGGCCTAAGTTCGATTCTCGTCACGACGGGAGGAATCTTTATCTGGTCGATTTCAATCGAAGGTGAGTTAGCCGATCTCATATGGAGGTAGCAGGGTTTTTCTCCCGGAAACTCAGGTTTTTCATCCCGCATACATACAAATCGGCCCTTCAGAACACATGCAATTTACAGACAAAAATTACTAGTTGTGGTGGTGTTGGAAGTGGGCAGTAGATGGCGTTGATGGAGATGATTCGTAGTAGAGGTTAGGTGTAGAGACAGTTGTAGATGTCCTCCCACGATGAGTCTTCAGACTCCTTGGAGGTATCAGGAATAATAATAATAATAATAAATATTACCTCATTTCTGCTCCAGCTAAAGATGTCTCAAATGTGTTCTTATTGAACTTCATTCATTTGTTCAGCTGCTGTCTCTAATCTGGAAGTTGGCGATCTTGTTTTCCACTTATTCATATCCTGCGTAACTCTAAAGATGTGGATGGTAATTTTATCTATGCCCTTCATATAGTGTTATCTTGGTTAGCTTCTTCTTCTTCCCTGTAGTTTTCCTGTGTTTATTATTATATATAGTATATGCCCTGAGAATTTCATTTTCCTCCTTCTGATCTCTCATTCAGTAAGGGTTTTTTTTTGCTCTTTCAATTACTTGTGACATAACTAGTAATAGCAAGTCATCAATTACATTCTTTTATTTATATTGACTTTTCTGTTATAACTAGTTCGTTCATGTTGAGAAAGCTGTCTATTTGTAATCTTTATTATTTCTTTTTCACGTTTTCTATCATAAGACCCAGACATATAAATCTCTCTAATATGAGCTTTTACGATTAGATTTGTATCCATTACTTTATCTCTAATTATTATTGTTTTTGTTTTCTGTATGGTTATTTTTAGTTTTGAATTAGTCCAAAATTTTCACATCTGTTATTTTATTAACTAACGAATAAAAAAAATACATTGCAGATCCCCGTTTTTATACACCAGTTGATCTTTTGCATATCCTTCTGAGGTTTGGTATTGCACTGCTTGTGCTTTTTCCACTTCTGAATTCATATTTTTCATCAGCTATTATTTTGTTTATTTGGCTTTGATATCTGTCCTATATTATTCTAAGAAATAATTATAAGCCATTTGGCTTCTTTTTTTCTCATCAAGGATAAGGTATTTGTCTATTCTGGCCTTTCCATCTTGCAGTTGATCCCCCCCCCCCCCTTTGGTCTATAGTTATCCACTTTTTTTGATAACCGATATCTTTCCATCCTGTATAAATGCTCTTTTCATTTTTCTCTGTATTCCTTGATCTTTTCATTTAAGTAGTAAATATTTTGTTCTCTTCTAATTTCTTTATTTTTTATATGATCTGATTTTATAAATCTTTTAATGGTTCTTAAAAATCTCATTTCTACTCCTGTATTGTACTTTTCCTAAATTTTAACAGTCATATTTCTGAGCCATTAGTTAATACCTTTATCTCCTAAATTTTTAGTAGCATTTTATTTATAACTTGATCTGGACTTGATACTTTATTAGTCAGTATAATAGCAAGCTTATTATGAAAAATAAAGTGCATTGGTGCTTTATTTGTATTTTGTATTTTTTCGAAGTGCTTTTCCCATTTCTTCAGTTAGAATTGAAGGACTATCTATTTTATTGTCTCTCTCTCTCTCTTTTCCTGTTATCTGAATATAGGTTTATTTAAATATTTCTCCTAACGCTTTACGATATCTGTCTCTTCAAACAGTACATCTCTTTCATTTAACATACATTTGAGTTGTTTGTTCCTTTTCTTTCTTGTGAGTTGTTTTATCCCATTGCATTTTGTAAAATCATGGTAACTGTCTGCCTTCAAATTCTTGACACATTTCCTTTGTCTCTTTAGATATTCGAGTTATTTCTATATTTACTTAGATCTTTACTTTTACCTTTTTTTTTTTTTTTTTTTTTAATTAACTCCATAATTTTAGCAATCATCTATTCTTTTTCATTTTTTTTATTTGCTCTCTAGAGGTGTTAAGTCTTTGATGTTTTTGAGTGTTATGTCCTTGAAATCATTCCAAGTCTTCATTATTACATTACACCCACTTCACTGTCCTATTTTTCCATTCCCCATTTTCACTATGATATAATTCTTTAAACTGATTATCTGTTTCTTGTGCATATGACAAATACTAGAGTATAATAATAAATTACTGATAATTTAGTATGAGTAATATTTCACTTTTATATCAACAGTTTATTTGAGCAGAAGTAAAGATTGTCATGGGTATATAAACATACATTAGTGAAAAAAAACCTTGAGTCATATTAAACTATCTATAGATATGCATTATAGCATCCTATAATTTGGTATTGGGATGCATATCAAGCTTAAAGTTGAGCTGACAGTCTTAAAGTCCTACACTGTGAGCAACTTGATGAAACTATATATGTTGAAATTAGAAGGCTTGTTATAATGCAGAAGTGAACTCCAAAAGAGTGTTTTCAAATTTATGTGTGCTTCTGTCTACACCATAGTTTTATCTATGTGTATATGAAGTGTCCACAGAATAGGTTGCTAGACTCAAATATCATAATAGTTATAAGGGATCTAATCTTTAAAGGTACTTGTGGCATAACTTTAAAATAACAAAATTACACAATAGCCACAGTAATAAACTTTAGTGAAAGTAAGATATTTTGTACTGAAAATGACGGTACGTCATCAGCATTAAGAAACAACAAGCAAATCCAAGAACAGGAATACAAGGTTTAAATGATTTTTTAAATCATTTAAACAACTTCCACCAAGACATCAAATTAACAATGGAGGTTGAAGAAAATGGATCTCTTCCCTTCCTGGACGTAAGACTTACTAAGACATCTGATTCTATAAAATTCTCAATCTTTAGAAAATCTACACACACAGATAGATACCTACATGCGTCCTCACCTGCACAGAAAGTGGGTATCATCTCAATTCTAGCACATCATGCCAGATCTGTACTGTCAGATGATGAAGAGCTAAAAAATGAACTACAACATCTACAAAGAACCTTCACAGGTAATGGCTACTCGTCGAAAACTATTAATAAGCACCTATACTGCTGCCATCAAAACAACTCAGAAACACAAGACAACCCCAAAGGTATCTCCTTACCATACATCAGCTCGCTCTCCACGAAACTAAGAAGAATTTTACGAAAGTTCAACATAAAAACCTGCTTCTCTACTCTTCCTAAACCAAGATCTATTTTAAGTAAATACAAACAAGCTCACAACCATCTACAATTCCCAGGAGCGTACAAAATCACGTGTGACTGTGGGAAACAATACTATGGCCAAACTGAAAAATCCATCCTCCTACGTCTGGAAGAACACCAAAGAGACATTGCCTACAAAAAGAACTAGAGCAAATGCCCTTTCAAGCCATGTACTGTTTACAGTAAACACAAATGATGAAGGCTGTCAACATGAGATAAACTGGACAACAACTTCAAACCTTCGTATATGCCATGACGAGGTAGAATGTTGCATAGTCGAATCTAGATTGCCTCAAAATTACAGACCAATCAGCCTCATCTCAAATCTCGGCAAAATTGCCGAGAAGGTAATTCTTACCAGACTCCAAGATTCAGTACTCCTACTAAATATCCTGCCTAAGGAGCAGTTTGGCTTCCGACAATCGCATAGCACCATGCAACAAATACACAGATTAGTGGAACACATCATCACTGGTTTTAACTGGCGTCAATGCACTGGGGCTGTTTTCCTTGACATAGCCAGTGCATTTGACAAAGTTTGGCATTATGGTTTGCTATACAAACTGATATCATCTGGTGTACCAATTGGAATCATTCATCTTATAAAGGCATACCTCTACAATAGGCGCATGCAAGTCAGGATGTGTGGGGTAGTCTCGACACAAAAAACGCATCTTGGCTGCAGCTCCACAAGGATCCTTACTAGCACCAATCCTATTCTCCTTATACTTGTATGATATATCGCACAACCCATTATCTTCAATTAAAGCTATATATGCTGATGATACGGCAATATTGGCCAGATCTTTAAAGCCTCGCCTAGCCATCAAGAAACTGCAAGAAAACCTACTAATCGAACAATATTTTTCCAAATGGCGACTCCAAGTGATTCCCCTGAAGAGCATAGCCGTCCTATGCTCTAGAAGATCAGTGCTTCCTAAAGAAGATATTCTCCTTTCAAACACTAAAATTCTGTGGAAAACTAAGAACAAATATCTTGGTGTAATATTAGACAGAAAACTGACTTTCAGCTCCCATATCAAGACTCTCTGTGCAAGCACATCAAAAAACCATAGCCCAGCTCTACCCACTAATTAACAGAAACATTAAGCTGAGCACCAGAATCAAACTTCTCATATACAAACTGATGGTTCGTCCAATACTCATCTACACTTCACTGCCTGGAGTCATACTTCAAATATTAATATTCTCAAATTACAACGTATCCAGAATAAATGTCTCAGAATGATCATGGGTGCCTCATGGTTCATCTGAACTGTCCAGCTACATCGGGACACAAATGTCTCCTATATTTACACTTTCATGCAGACTTAGCAATCAAATTCTTCTCAAAAGCATCTGTGCACTCTAACAAACTGATCCAACTGGCTGCAGATTATGATGCAATGGATTATTTCAAACATAAAAGACCTAAAGCCATCCTAAACGTCAACACTGAGGACTAATCTCCTAGCCCACTCAGGGCGAGCAATTAGCTCAAACTTTCTCCACTCACAGTTTCTCCCAAGATAGCAGGGAATATGAAAAGCTTTTGCTTCACCCCTTATGTCAGTAAAGTTAATAGTTGATCTTGGTATCTGGTAGTCGGAGATCTATCAATCTCTTGTCAGTCATCTCAGTTTTTGGTTCTGAGTTTTGAGGATTGTGTTGTGGGTTGTGAATCATGGCTTTTCTTTATCATAAGAGTTTTTAGTAGTGAAGTAATGGCACGTACTAAGCAGATTGTGTTGTAAATTAGTGGATTGATTATTTGTAGTTGAGTTGTTATTGCGATAGTGATCTTCAGCACAGCATTCTTTCAGCTGTATTTCATTCAAGGTAAGATTTTATCTCACCGAAATTTTCTCAGGTGCTCTCCTGTTCCCTGCCCAGTGCCCGGCAGTAGTTTTCTGCCTTTAAAAAGGAGATTTCCACTGTCAGTCTACACTCGGTGGTAGGAAGGGACAAGGCAGGTCCTGTTCCACGTGAAATGTCCTTCAAACTACAGATTAGGCTTAATCATGAATACCCCATATGATGACTTAAACTTTAAGGAACTCCTTGCAGTTTTCAAGCATGTTGGATATGTCCTTCACTCCAAATGGCCTGGT
Source organism: Typopeltis vanoorti (assembly GCF_054136105.1). NCBI lineage: Eukaryota > Metazoa > Arthropoda > Arachnida > Uropygi > Thelyphonidae > Typopeltis > Typopeltis vanoorti. The sequence goes on from NC_143552.1 coordinate 88,648,296, forward strand.
AGGGTAGAGATCCACCAGATTACTGAAGTCGAATCAGACGACTACCACCCCCCTGATCCACTTTCCAGCACTTCTCAAGATAACACCAGGGAGATTATGTCGCCAGCTATTGGCCAGCTCCTAGTGGACTCAGATGACTCTAAAGACTATCAGATGGTCAGTAGAAAGAAGCGTAAGAAGGAGTCTCCAGCTACACAACTAGAAACAATAGTGGAAACAGAGGCTAAGCCCAAAGATAGGATTGCACAGATGGACACATCGGTATACAGTTCGTAGAAAGAGCAGCTTCAGTGAACACAGCGGCTCAGCCAAAAGAAAGAATTACACCATTAATTCTAAGATCTAAAGACAAATGCTTGACAGTAGTGGAGGTGATGAAGAACACTGAAATCAAGTTCACCTCTACTAAAAATTCAGATGAAGGTGTCCGCATTCAACCAGAACGAGCATCGGACTACCGTCGGCTTACTAAATTTATGGACAAGCTGAAAATTCCATATCTTACATTCCAGCTTTTAGTAAAACAAATTCAAACCAGGCTGATACACACAGATTTCTCAAAAATACTCAAATCATTTTCTCAATGATTAATGGATAATCTGGCCACTTCAATAAATTCCATGCAGATTGCTTTCTGGAATGCAAACGGTATTAATAACAAAATTCTGGAACTTCAAGAGTTTGCAGATCACTTCAAAATTGATATTCTCTTGATCAATGAGACACACCTACGGCCCTACGATAACCCCAAACTCAGATACTATTCTTTAATCAGAAATGATAGGCTCAATGCCAGAGATGGAGGCACTGCCATCTTTATAAAAAAAAAATATCCATTACATTGAAATTAAAAAGACCACTACAACTAATCTTGAAGAAACTCGCATAGAAATTCATACCAATAATGCTGGCAAATTAAAAATATATTCAGTTTACAACCCTCCAGGCAAAACTCTCTTATCCTCTGACCTCTCCCAGCTACTCGATACAAATGAAGCAACAGTTGTGGCAGGAGATCTCAATTCAAAGCATCTTCTATGGAATAGCAAAAACTCCAATAACAACGGAATGATTCTCTACAATTTTGCTTTGTCAAGAAACATTGTCATTGCAGGCCCTATCGAACCAACACACTACGGACCGTTTGGCAGACCTGATGTTCAGGATATTGCTATTTTCAAAAACACTTCTCATCAGTTCCAACTTCAAGTGGTTAATGAGCTCAGCTCTGATCACAATCCAGTACTTTTAAGCCTAGGAGGGGATCCTGAACTCATTCCCAGCCAATCACATACTAACTTTGCAAAATTCAAAGCTGCAATCAACACTATTATAGACTCAGTACCTAATATCTCCTCCCGTGAAGCATTAGACACGGCAGTCAACAATCTAGAAAATAAAATTCGATCTGGCTTATCTGCAGCCTCTTCCACTTTCACCCCAGCTCAAGTAAACCTACTCCGAGAAGAAATTGTTGCACTAATCAGAAACAAAAGTAGAATTTGATGCCACTACCACAAAACATTATAACCCCAAGATTGCCAAGAACTAAATAGGGCAATCAGTCAAATCCGATATGCTCTCAACAACTTCAAGAATCAACAATGGGGGAAAAAACCGAATTCCTTAAAAGCTGAGGATAACTCACTATGGAAATTGGCTAAAGCTCTCTGCACAGATCGGTCCAACACACAGCCCTTCCATGGCGAAAGAGGCATAGTGTACAGAGATAATGAGAAGGCTGAAGCTTTTGCAGATGCCCTGGAGCTCCAATGTAGGCCTAACTACATGCACGTGAATTTACTATTCATTGAGAAAATCCATCGATATGTTTGCTGCGCTTTACATCACCCCTGTAGCCATGAAAATATTAGTTTCACTCCACCTAAGGAAGTTTATTCCATCATAAAGAAACTCAACAACAAAAAGGCTCCAGGACCCGATGAGATTACCAACAAAACAATTAAAGCACTTCTCCATAAAGCACTTATGCACCTGGTAGCCATCATAAATGCAGTACTCAGACTCAGTTACTTTCCCACTTGATGTTAAAAAGCAGATATAATTCTCTTTCATAAAGCAGGGAAATCACCACTGTTTCCACAGAATTATAGGCCCATCAGTCTCTTGTCATGCTTAGGGAAAATTGCTGAAAAAGTCATTCTCAATCATCTGCAAGATGAGGCAAACAAAAACAACATTATTCCAAAAGAGCAGTTTGGGTTCTGCACAGGGCACAGTACAACTCAACAAGTTCATAGATTAATAGAATATATTACAACCGGATTCAACTGGAGACAACACACAGGAGCTATCTTTCTGGATGTGGCAAAGGCATTCAATAAGGTTTGCCATAAGGGACTTATCTATAAAATGATTACAGTCAACATTCCACTTTACCTTACTAAGATCATCGACTCCTTTCTAAAAGACTGTACATTTTAGGTTAAGCTGTGTGGACTTAGATCCTCTTAAAAGAATCACTGCAGGTGTTCCTCAGGGCTCGCTTCTTTCGCTGCTGCTTTTTAACATCTTTGTTGCAAACGTCCCTAGCATGATATCAACCACCATAGCTTGCTATGCGGTGATATAGCAATTTTAAGCAGATCTCTCAGACCGCATTTGGCTATGCAGCGCCTACAAGTCCAACATCAAATCTAGAAAAATGGTTCAGAAAGTGGAGGATAGCTGTAAATGCTGACAAAAGCACTGCCATTCTCTTTACCAGACGGAGAGCATCCCACTATGGAGAGGTCAAACTTTTCAACACAACCATTTCATGGAAATATAAAACCAAATATCTAGGTATACAACTGGATCACCTCAATTTTAACCCTCACATCGACTATGCTTTCAACAAATCAAATTCCGCAATTGTACAACTCTACCCTCTTCTCAACCAAAGAAGTCAAGTCAACACTGAAAACAAATTACTGATCTACAAAACAATTATTAGACCTACATTAACGTATGGATCACCGGCTTGGGGTCACACTTCCCACAGCAACATCAGAAAACTGCAAGTTATTCAGAACAAATGTCTTTGCATGATTTTTGATGCTCCGTGGTTTGTCAGGAATGCTCTCCTCTACCGAGATACTTACACACCAGATATTTCCACGTTTCTCCATGAAACTGCCTCTACATATTTCACAAGAGCAGCTATTCATCCCTAATCAACTCATTCAAGATTCGTCCAACTACGATGAAAACGACAGGTGGAAACATAAACGCCCGAAAGCAGCTCTGTTCGGTTCAAGCGCTCCCACACCGCCCTAATTTGGACGAGCCAAGTGCTCGATAATCTATCACTAAATTAACCCAACTTCTTAGAGATGAAGGGATTATAATCTAAGGGACTGATATCCATCCAGCAATAAAAGTCAACAGTCAACAATCTTGATATCTTTTCTGGGTCTGTCTCATACTGATAACATTCATTAATGTTTGTCTATTGGTTTGCTTGCTTCCTGGGGAGTAGAGATGCTCTGTTCTGTGGTAGTTTTTGCCTGTCATTGATGGGAACTGCTGAGTTTCATATCCTGAAGTGATTTGGCAGGAGTAATGAGCATAGTAGTGATCCTGAGGTCACTCTGTGAGAGTAATAGTGATCTTGTTGATTACTCTGAGTTTTGGAGAGGTGTCTCTGCACTTTAACATACCTCAATAAAAGTTGAAACCAGACTGGGTTGTGGCCCTACCCATAATGCATAGCATTATTCATGTTCTTAAGGATGTGTTGTTTACATTATGGGGTTCTAAGGCAATTGATGTAAAGACATTAGTCTCTATATACAAGTATCTCAGTTGTGAAGATACTTCATGTGTAAACATTGTTTGCTTACACTTGAAGAAAGGATTTAACCAAGAATAAAATTTCTTGGCATCTTTAACACACATAAATTAATGCCATCTGGTAGCTTCATTGATCACTGTGCAGTGTGTCAACGTTCTTGGCACATTGTAATTGTTTTCACAGAATTTCACAGTAGTTTTCACAATAAACAATTCATCATTATTATAGTTTAAAGTATTTAGCCTGATATGGCCTGTTTCAGGCCCGAAAGCTACCCATAAGTCTAATGAATGATGATGTCTCCTTTATTCTGAATAGTTTTTATAGGCTTACTTATTTGGACATTCTTTTAACATACTCCATCCAATTACATTCATAATATTTTTAAAATTTCCTCTGTTGCCAGTTCTTGTTTATTTAATTATTTCTTTTATTATTAAATAGCTTATATTTTACTGTTTTTCTCAAATTTCATTTAATCTGTTTTGTTTGTTTTCTTGTAATGTTGGTATAGCTAATATTATGAACTTTTAATATAGTCTGTTTTTGTATATTTTTGGTTGGGTTTAAAAATAAACTTTAGCTTTAAATATTTTGTAATTTTCATATTTATGCAATTTCATCATATGAAATCAAGCAATCTAAATTGAAGAGATGTTGGAAAGGGTCCAAAGGCAATTGACTAAGGTAGTTTCTGACCTCTGGAATGTCAAGTATGAGGAAAGATTGAGAAGATGCAACTTGCAGAGTCTGGTGGACAGGAGGAAGAGGTGAGATATGATAGAGACCTACAAGTTATTAAGGGGATTGTTATAGGATCAATGCTGGAGAGGTTCTACAGAAAATAGTGGGAGATTGGGGGAGAACCAGAGGTCATCCCTGGAAACTGTATAAAGAGGGTGTGAGTAGGGGAGTGAAAGGCAGGTTTTTTTCGTGCAGAGTTGTGAATGATTAGAATGCCTTGTCTGAGAGTGTGGTGTCTGCATTGAGTTTGAATGTGTTCAAGGCAAGGTATGATGAGCTGTGTGTGTGATAATAGGACATCCCCGATGAGTCTTTGACTCCATGAGGTCTTGGGGGTGGTAATAATAATAATAATAAATAAGAAATTTCATCATCATTTATTATTACATTACTTCTAGTTGCATCTCTTGATCTTCTTTAAAACCAGTTGTTTTTGTTATTCTGTTGAGGTTATCATTTCATGATCTTCAGTTATTTTTCTTAGGTTTAGAGTAGCATTTTTAAAGTTTATCTTCAGAATCAGTAATTACCAGGACATCTTTGAAAAGGAAATATGTTTAAATTTGTACTAGAGAATATTTCATTACATAATGGTTCTTTCTATTTAGTTATTATTTTGTTTATATGTATATTAAGTACTTTTAAAGACAGGGAATATTTGTGTCTAATTCCTTGGTTTATTTCTTTTTAAAATGATATTTCAGTGCGGGCATATCATCTATTTCCCTCATACATATATATGAGTTCTTGAAATGATATTTGTGTCTTTTTTGTAAAATGTTTCTTTTTACCTTATCAAAAGTTTTTTCAAAATCTATCAATATAATATTTATTTCTAGATTGTACTCTTTTCTTTATTCTGTTATTAATTTTAGATAGAAAACTGGATCTAACATGGACATCCTTATCCTTTCTAAACAGTTCTGTGCCTATAGAATGAAATTTAAATATATTGTAAGTTTCTTTTTCATAATTATTCACCTATATAGTTTGAAAGAATTTAAAATGCTGTGTAATTTGTAAGGTCTTTTAAGTATATCAATTCTGCTTTTTTCAAAATCTATCAATATAATATTTATTTCTAGATTGTACTCCCTTATTCTGTTATTAATTTTAGATAGAAAACTGGATCATGGGCATCCTTATCCTTTCTAAACTGGTCTGTGCCTATGGAATGAAATTTAAATATACTCTTTTCTGGTGATTTTTTTTTTATTTTTTTTATTTTTTATTTTTTTATTTTTTTGAGGGAGTGTTGTTTCTTTCAAACTACTTTTTAATTCTTCATTGTTATAACTGTGTTATTTCCAGGTTTATCTGATATTTTCTTTTGTAATTAATTCAAAATCAAAATTTATAGATTTTTTGTTTAAGCTTGTTGTTTATAGTTACCGTTTCTCTATCTCTATATATGTCATAGTTTAATGTATTTAGTCTTATTTTATATATATATATACAGAGTCCTTCAAAAAAATGTATACACACTTCAGCAAAAGAAAAAAAAATGTATAAAAATTGTAATACTAAATTTATACAGACATCAAGGGATGAATACAAGTTACCTTTGACTTCTACAATTACACGAGGTGCTCAAATTGGTTACCATTAGAGTCCAGACACTTATCATTATAGTGAACTACTGTTTGGGCAATGGGCAACGTTGACCAAAGTGTCCAGTAGGATTGCTGTGCATACCATTTCAATTTCTTTCTGAAGGGCCACTAGTGTAGCTGGTTTTCTACGATACGCTACATCCTTTAGAGTCTCCAATGGGTAGAAGTCCAATGGTGTTAAATCAAGAGAGAACGTGGGGCGAACTCAACTGCACCTCTTTGTCCTATCCATTGTCCCTGCAAACTCTCGTCGAGGTATGATCTAACATCTTGGTGGTAGAGTGGTGGTGGTGGTGTGCCATCTTGTTGGAAGAGAAATTGATCATTCCCATAAAGTGCATGAATGGCAGGTGAAGTGGATTTTCGTAGCATGTCTAGGTACACTTAAACAGTAACAGTTCCTTCAAAGAAGAAAGGTCCTATTAAACCCCTAGATGACAATCCACACCAGACATTGAGTAAATTGACTGCCTTGTCCACATGAATGCCTGGATTTCTGGAGCCCAGTAAACACAATTATGCTGATATACTGTTCCATTAAGCTTAAATTGTGCTTCATCAGACCAAATCATCTTCCTCACAAACTCCTCATCCACCATGTGTTGAAACCACTCAATACTGCATTCATCGATCAGGATCATCTTCATTCATTGCTTGTAATAATCTTGGGATCTAAACTTTCCATTTAGTTGCTTTAAGAATGCGCTGTATGCTTGCACTGCTAACTCCTGTCTCACATGCACATTGTGTCATGCCTTCTGTGGCTAACATGTAAACTGTTTCAACACCATAGCTGAGGAAGTAGGACTTGTTGCTGTGCAAGGCTTCCTGGATCCTCCCTTTTGCACATCACACACGGTACCATGGGTCTCAAACTTATCACAAATGCATGCAATTATCAGGCATGTTGGAGGTTGTGTTGCAAACTCATGTCTCCATTGTTGTTGAGCTTCAACAACATTCTCAAATTTGAAATACCACTTTAAAATGGTCTTGCATTCCTCACATGACAATCGTGCCTCGACCATTTTGTTTGACTGTCCTACCAGTCACGTGTTGATGCTGGTATTCATGTGAGTAACATCTTTTGAGAGAACATCATACTATACATTGTTAACGTAATTCGATCCATCTTTGAAAAAAATCCAAAGATGACATCTATTAAAATGTGTATGCATTTTTTGATGGACTATATATATATATATCATTTTCTATATTTGAAACATATCTATTCCATGATTGTGGTGTATCTTGTTCTGAGGAATCTGTTTTGATTTAATCATCTCATATTTAAAATTTTTTTTTTCCATAAATTTTTTTGGTCTTTTTTATTTGCTGCTGTTTTTAACAATAAATGAATTTTTTTTATATTATACAATGATCTCTCAGTTATCTCACCTTCAATTAATGAACCCTTGAATGGGCTAATGTGTCATCTGACTTCTGGTACATCATTATGTAACTATAACTTCAGTTAACCATCTCTTCACTTATATAATGAGCAAATTGATTTTCTGCTGCTTTTGGATAATTAGAGATTACTTGGGGTGTCTTTGTAGCCACATGGAAATGGCTTCTATATCACTAGGCCACAGAGGAAAGACCTTTCTAAGTTCAGTTCCAATCATTCACTAGAGAAATTGCTTCTAGGCCTTTTTTCATCTGGTTCCAACTTTGTGTGCCACAAGGTTCAGTGCTGGTATCATTGCTGTTTAATTTGTACATAAATGATATAGGAAATAACCTGAAAGGAAATATTCAGTTATTTGCTGATGATGTGAAATTAGGTAGAGTAATAGTTAATCAAGGTGATGTGGAGAGCTTACAGGACGATTTGAATAGGCTGTCAGTATGGGCAAAAGATAATGGGTGTCAGTTTAATGTCAAGAAATATAAAGTTATGCATTTTGGGATAAAAAGATTACAATGCCTGTATTGCATTAGTGGCACTGTCCAGGAAATAGATGAAGCTAGGGATTTAGGGGTGGTGGTAGACAGAGAGTTAAAGTTCAGAGGACATATTGCTAAGCAGTACCATCCACAGGGTGTGGCATAGAGGCAGCCTGTCTCACAGCACAGCTTAATTAAGGGTGCTCGTTCAGCCATATTAGGGTAGGTGCCATAGCAAGTGTGGAAAATTTTTTTCCCAAACTATTATTGTAATTGTTTGCATTAATGTTTCTCTTGTAATAAAAACAAAATAGCAATTGGAGATTTTCTTATATTTTTGTCTTATAATCCATCAGGGGTAATATTTAATTGTTTGCCTCAGGGTGCGATCTAATCTGGCGACGGTCCTGTTGCTGAGGTTTCTAACATAGCCCATAAGTTACTTGACTATTGAAGAACACATTAACAAGTAGAGATAAGGAAGTTGTCATTCCTCTTGATATGCCCACATCTGGATTACTGTGCTCAAGTCTGGTCCCCTGGGTCTCCTTGGAATGAGGAAGCTGTGGAGAGGATTCAGAAGCAAGTGACCAAGATGGCGAGTGGCCTGTGGAATGTTCCCTATGAGGATAGATTGCAGAAGTTGGTTGATAGCAGAAAAAAGAGGGGATATGTTAGAAACATTTAAGTTGCTTAAAGAATTTTATAGGAGAGATGCAGGGGAAATGTTTCAGCACTTGGCTAGAGAGACCAGAACAAGGGGTCATCCCTGGAAGTTGAATAAAGGTGTGTGTCAGTAGGGGTGTGATTACTAGATTTTTTGCTTGGATAGTGGTGAATGAGTGAAATGGGTTGCCAGAATCAGTTGTGAGTGCTTTATCTGTTAATGGGTTCAAGGAGAGGTATGATAGAATGTGTGGAATTGGGTCTCCCACAATGAGTCTTCGGACTCCATGATTTGTGTGGTTAAAAAATTGTTTTTAACCACACAAATTAAAATTTATTGTAGAATTCACAATTGCTGACAATAATATATAGGGTTAGGAACCACAAGATGATAGTTGTCTGCCATGTTCTCATTCCTAATGCCTTTAGATCATTGAGCAAGCTATCAGCAACAAAGGGTAGGCCGTTGTTTTTTTAAAAAAAGTTGGTTAGGGCTAAAGTGGCCCCACCTTCTACTTTTGGGAAATAAAAGGCAGTGGATTTTTGTATTAACTTGACCACTCTTATAGCATTAAATATTTATATATATATATCATTCTATTTCTGCTTATTTGATTTTTTCTCCCTATCTTATCTGTACATTTGTTAATTCTTTGTTGATATATATAACCACATTATATTTGTATCATTTAATAATTTGGCTTTATATTGGGATATTTCATACTTTTTTTTGCTTCTTCATTAGCCACTGTAAAAAGTCCACAATTAGTAGTGTGGACTTTTCGATAATGGCATGTTGTCATTAATGCAACATGTATATGTTGCAGAATGTAAATAGTGTGTTTTCTTAAGAGATTGAAAAGGAGATGAGAAAGGGTATGAATATGCTGAAAGTATGATATTCTGTTGGGTTACAAGTCAGTGAATGCAAAACTGGCTGACAATAGAATGAAAGAGTGTAATTGCAGTACCAAATGATCATATAAATCATGGAATGGAAACAATTGTAGGAGCAAATGATAGTATAAATCACAGAATAGAAGCGAGCAGAACTATGGAAGCGAAAGAAAGTATAGCTGAAGAAAAGAAAGTGAGTGATTGATGCTGTGGAAGCAAAGGAACTGTTGGACTTGTAAGACTTAAAAATGAGTTGATCAGAATGAGAAGTGAAATGAAAAATATGTGTAGTGAGATGAGAAGTTTGGTGGATAAGAATGGAAGAATACAAAAGGTTAGAATGAAGCAAAGATTCATTTTTAGAAGTGTGGTAAATGAGAGTTTCATAAGGTGTGATTTCCAGGAGGGAGAATTAGCAGGATAATTGATGCATTAGATAAGAGAATCAGAAGCAAGTGAGCTGGTGGAGGTTGTTGGAACAAATGACTTGTTTGGAAATAAAGAGCATTTAAGAATGTATATCAGTAGATTGTTGAGGAGAGTGAAAGATGGAAAGGTGGTCGGGTGCGTTGCCTAGTTATGATAATGGTGAGTTGAGATAAAGAGCAGCGATCATGAATGGTATGTAGGAGTTTGTGAACTGTGTGAGGAGAAAGGGAATGGAGTTTGTGAATGTGCTCAATGCATTTCAAGGAAAGATGAAAGTGTACAAAAGTGACAGGTTGCATTTGAATGGATTTGGTGTGTGTGTGTCAGTTAAAGCAACTATTGCTGCATGGTAAGACCAATGATGTGAGCAAGAGAGCAGAGGAAGTAAGAGGTGGAGCAAGAGATCAGGAGAGCAAAACTGGTGAAACTGAAGTTATTGTAAATGGAATAGTAGTCCTCTAAGTTATAATGATAGAACAAGAATGCAAGATGGACAGGGAAATGGGGATAGTCAGGGTGGATAGAGAGAGACGGTATAAGCAGAATGGATGGTGGAAGTAGTAGTAAATGTGTGTGGGGATAGTCAGTGGGAATGGGATGTAGTTGAGTCTGAAGACAATGATCAGTTAAGTGGTGATAAAGGCAATTGGGAATGGTTAGGTGTGGGGAAATCACAACCTGCACGTGACATGGGCAGGACCAGTTATAGACCTAAAAGTGAATTGTGTTTATTTACAAATTCCAGGAGCATCAGAAATAAGGGCAATGAAATGGTTTCATTGATTGAGTTTAATTGTCCAAAAAATGTTGGAATAAGCAAAACATGGTTGGATTAGGATGATATCCTGACAGGAATAGAAATGGAAGGGTATGATAGTTTTCTATGAGGTTAGAAAGGACAAAAAGGAAAGTGTGTGTTGGGGGGGGGGGTGCTGTTGATGATAGGAGGAAAATTATGTCCTGTCCTGAAGATGCAAGATATAAATAGTGGCAATGGTTTTGAGTCAGTATGGTATGAGGTGGAGGTTGACAGGAAGAGATATTTAGTCTGATGCTGCTATAGGCCAGTAAATGTTGAAGGTAAGTGATGAAGAAATGTAAAAGCAACTTGGGTTAGTGAACATTATGAATGATTTTGATTATGACAGTATATCCTGCTTGGAAAAAAATCAATGGACACCCCCCATGTGCCAGAAGCATCGTGCCATGTAATGTCACGTCATGTCATGTAATGCCAAGTCACTTGTTCGAAGCTGGTATAAATTGGAAGAATACGATGCTCCCAAATCAATGCAACTGTGTCTGGGTGAAATGGCTGCAAGAAAGGAACTGATGGAGTTTGAAAGAAACATTGTGATAGGATGCAATGTTGCAGGCCTATCTATTCGGCAAATTGTTGACAAATTGGGCCATCCCAGGTCAACAATCAGTAATAGCATACTGAGATAAGAGCAAAGGGAGTCAACCTTAAGTGCTACCTGTGACAACTCTCCACACTCACTGAATGTGGCCATAGGGTGCTATGAAGGATAATATATAAAAACTGCCATTCGTCAGCTGACATGTTGAATGTGAAGTTCTGGGCATTGACTGGAACACAAATCTGCACAAAAAATCAATTTACCCGAACCAACATGCAGCATTGTCTTCAGTGGTGCAAAGAGCTTGTACAGTGGGATCTTATTACATATATTTTTTGTAACCGTTCATATCATAAATTTAGTTTAATCCTTTATCCAAGTGTAAGCAAATAATGTTCATCATCATCATCATCATCAAATTCCTGCCATGTACCCTCAAGGGGTGTACAGGATATGATAGTACTACATGCAAAAAATTACATCATTATTAATTTCCTATCTACAATTTTCCTCCAAATCAGTCTGTTACTTGTCAACACTCCAATATTATCAGATCTTATAATGTTTGTGCCTGAAAATATCTTCAGGACGGAGGTAAGGTGGTGCAACTCCGAGCAAAGGTAGACCAAGCTCTCATCACTCCTTGTCTCAGTATCTCCTATAATGCAAAGCACATCTCCTTGCAAACATGTATACTGCTATGCATTAAGGGAAGGGCCACTACCCGGACCGGTTTCAACCTTTATTGAGGTCTCATCAGTGGGAGGCAGACCGAAACGTGGAGATACTAAGGCAGAAGCAATAGGAGAGGTCATATTTACCTATACAAGTTGCCAACAGGTGTACCACCTTATTATTGAATTACTCTGGATTTAGAGAAAGATGTTGGTTGGTTAGACTATAATAAATTTAATTTAATCTTTATCCAAGTGTAAGCAAACAAAGTTTTTGCACCTGAAAATATCTTCAGGACTGAGGTAAGGTGGTGCAACACCAGAGCAACTCAGAGCAAAGGTGGACCAAGCTCTCATCCCATGTTTATATCATTTTCTCTTCCTTATTCTGGTAAATTTGATCATTTCTTCATTTCATTATGATTTTGGTAAGTGTTCTGGTAATTTTTCCTCCTGTGGAATCCAATCCAGTACTTCTTTTGTCCATTTGGTCTTGACTTCAACAGTATATCCAGCCCATTGCCATTGCAGAATTTTCACTCTTTCTATAATGTCAGAGACTTTGGTTTCAGCAAGTATTCTTTTTGCACTCCAGTCTTGTACTTCTAAGCATACATCTTTCAACACTTTCCACACATACATTCCTTTTCAGGCATAGTAGTAACTGACTTTTGAATGCTGACTGTAATTTTCCAAATGCAAAATTTCCACCCAAGCGTTGTTTGTCTTTTGACTGATCCATTGATATCCTTTGTTATATGTAATGATCCACTTGTTCAATGTTATTGCCATTGGTTTTTTATTATTTCTTGTTATACATAGCTATTGAACATAAAATGGGTCTTCTTTAGGTTTATCTTTAAGCCACTTGTTTGCTAGCAGTTTAGCATTCACGGATATCTGTAATTCTTGTGGACTTGAGGTAAAGATAACTATGTCATCTTCAAAGCATAAATAACTTAAATATCTTTCATTTATCTTCAGACCTTTTTCTTCCCAATCAAAAGTTTGAATTTTTCTTCTAAGCATGCTGTGAATAGTTTTGGAAACATTGTCACCTTCTTATGCCTCTCTATTTCCACAATGGGTATGTGTCCATTGTTGTCTGATTTGCTGATTCTAACATATTGCTCCTCTACTTTCTGGTTTCATAGTGCTTTAAGTATTGCACAAGTTTGTACTAAATCAAAGGCGTTCTCATAATCAATAAAATTAAGACATAATGGTAGTTGTTATTCATTACTGTTCAGTAATTGCCTTCTTCATTTGCTTTGTCATCTTGATATAATATTGAGTAAAATTTTTTCAATAATTTGTACTATTGCACATCTATTACTGGTTATGTTCCCATCTCACAGTTTGACAGTAGCCATTTGTTTATTGCTGTTCATCAATTGCTGTTGGTTTTTTTATGAGGCTGCAGTTGCTTTCAGTTGTTTGTTGTATAAGTTTACAATTGAATTTTCTTATTTCTTTGCTATATTGTAGCTCAGTCAGTATTGACAATGTCTTTTGGTGGAAAAGATTTGAGTTCAAATCCTGTCTAGGATGTGAAGAACCTTATAATGGTTTTTCAACTGACGGTGAGTTACCCAGTCTCATGCAAGGTTGCAGAGTTTTTCCATCCCACAAAACAAACTGGCCATAAGAATACATACAATTAGCAGACATAATATACTGGCCTCGTAACCAGAATTTCTTTAGATGTAAATCCAAAACAACCAACCTTGATACATTTTCTGATTGTTTTACACATTTCAGTGTATTCAGTTTTATTTGTTAGGTTATCTGCTTGTTTAATTTCTCTTAATTTCTTCGTATGCTATCTCGTTTCTTCAGAAATTTTGTCTTGTTTCTGTTCTGTGGTACTAGCTATTTCAAATGACCATTGGCAAAGATTGTTGGTAGTAAGATCATTACTTTCTAATGGATCAGCACTGTCATCTATATTAAGATTTTTAAATTGAGTTGTTAAGTTCTTGTGGGAGTATTTCTTTTTTTAATGTTGAGTTTATGTACTTCTATGTTTTGCTTTAATCCTCAAAACATTTTCTTCTTTCTATTTGTCAATTTATTTGAATCTTACTGCATACCATACAGTGGGCATTTCCAATGTTGAAAGTGTTGATAGCATCCTAAAAGATGTTTTCCTGTTGCTGAGGATAAAGTCAGTTTCACTAGATCTTCCTTTTGAACTTTTTCATGCCACTTTCAATGTTTGTTTTTTTTTCCCTTGAAAAAAGAATTCATGATGTATAACGTTTCTTTTTCTTGCTACTCTGTCATCTCTGGTGATATATCCAAAATTTCCCATTGAGCTTGATCTGATTCTTGTGTACCAATTCTGGCATTAAAATCTCCCATGATAATTTTGAAATAGTGTTTTCCTTTGTTGTGAAGTTGTTGATGCATCATGAAAGAAGCCTCGAATTTCTTTATCAGAATGACTTATTGTTGGAGCATAGACTTGGATGAACATTGAAAGTATATATTATTATTATTATTAATTATTATTATTTGACACCTCCAGGGAGTCCAAAGATCTGAACAACAGTACCTGTATGCACTCAGATATACTGTCAAATTCTATTATATTGTTATTTAATTTTCTGTTGAGTTTGAACTCAACTGATTCTTTCCTTATCTTTGTCTGTATAATACAGTATGTCTCTGTTTTTTAATTGAAGAATCTCTTCATGTTATGTCTAACTTCACACAATTCAAGAAATATCCCCCTTTATTGCTCCAGCTCCTCAGTTAATTCAGTTAGCCATACTTCACTGCTTAGAATCCTACAGCTCCAAGGTCTAGTTTCCAATGTTAGTGTGATCTAGTTACCTGAAGATTCTTACCATGCTCTGCCTTCATGTTTAAATGCCTGCTGCCATACATAATATCAATCTGGCCTTCAGGGGAATGAGGGCCATTTTATTTCTGCCTTGTTCATCTTGGAAATTTGGGCCATAATTCATCAAGCCAGCCCACTGCAAATTAGTTAATAGCAGTAATTTCACATGGGATTACCAGTCCTGAACCACTGCTCCACAGCTCTTTATTCATTATATTCCGAGCTGTCCCGATATCCAACGCATGGTAGTCAGGGTTCCCCTTCCCCATTCACCACAGATGTGCTTGGTATCTAGTGGAAGCCCCAAGCATAAAGTCCAGTTAATATTGTGATCTCTATTTAGTTTTAGCCTAACTTATCTTTATTCTTTCATTCCAGTATTCGTAGTAATTTATCTGTATAGAAATAGATTTTTGAAATCAGATCAATGACTTCCTTCTGTGCTCTCTTGTTTCTACTGACCCATTGCATATTATATCAAAGTTCTTTGTTTTCATAGTTCCATCTTTGTTTATCATTTTAATTCAAGGATCATTTTACAAAGAGTTTCTCTGAATATTCAGAGAAATTTCAGAAATATTCATCTGAATATTCCTCTTTTGTGGTCTTATGAATAAGATATGGTAAAATTTACTGGTACTGAGGTTACTAGCCTGGCAGTGGGTAGTTTAGCAATAGGGCTTCTATCTTAAAACCTTTGGACTTGGCTTCTTCCAAATTTAAACCCATAGGAGAAATAGGATATGTGGTCCCCCAGCTAACAATGCTATGCTTATATTGGCAATACTTAGATACTATAACCTTTTTTTGACAATAGATCATACCACAAAAAGGCAATATTAGCAGTTTATTGAGCAACTATATTTCAAACTTCTTCAATCCACATAACCAAAATTCATTGCAGGAAACCACTGGAGATACAATTAATCAAAAATCATCAAAGAAAAACCAAAAATGAACTGAAAACCATTTTCGTAGTGAAATAATCATAATAAAAAGTACGTATATATATATATATATACATGGTTTATATATATATATATATATATATATATATATATATGCATGGTTCATGTATATATATATATATACATGGTTTATATATATATATATATATATATATATATATATATACTGTAACTTTTATATAAAGCATCACAACATTACATAAACTTATTGTATTTTCTCTCTTTAGATATCTATAATTCATTCATTGCAGGATTCCTTCAATGTTGCAAAATGTGAGTTTTGAGATTTGGTAAGCAACGATGGGATGCGAAGTATATACTTAGTGGGGAAGCTTTAAAGGAGGTAGAGTAGATGAAAGATTTAGGATCATGCCTCACATGAATTATTGTACACAGATTTGGTTGCCGGGTTTTCACGGTGACAAGGATATGTTGGAAAGGGTCCAGAGAAGTTCAGAAAGGTGGTCAGTGGTCTTTGGAATGTAGAGTACGAGGATATATTGAGAATGTAAGTTGTAAAGCCCTGTGAATAGGAATAATTGAGGGGGAGGATATGATTGAGACATATAAGCTAGTCAGATTGTTATCAGGGTGACATGGAATAGATTTTTCATAGAATGGGAGAAGGGGTAGAACAAGAGACCATTGCTGGAAACTGTATAAGGTGGGTATGAGCAGAGGAGTGAGGAAAAGGATTCTTTGCATGCAGAGTGGTTGATGAAGTGGAATGCATTGCTTGAGTGTGTTGTGAATGTAGACACAATGAATCAGTTTGAATGAGCATTGTGTGCAATAGTGTGTACCTCCCATGATGAATTTATTACTTCATGGAGGTCAGATGTTAATAATAATTATTATTATTATAATAATAAACACAGCAAAATAATTTTCAGCCCATTATTTTTTTTTTAATGTTTACAATCTTTAAATTTAAATATACAAGGGTGGTCTGAAAAGTTCTCAGCCTAACAATGAAAAAAAAAAACGACTAGAATTTCAAAATTTATTTTTATTTTTCAACATAATCTCCCTTAAGACTAATACATTTATTCCAGCGATGCACCAGCGCCATTATCCCGTCCTTGTAATGGTTCCCAGATAAGATCTGCAAAATGCCTCTCAACAGTTGCAATCACCTCTTGATTCGAAGAAAAATACTGACTAGTGAGGACGAATTTTAGTTTTGGGAAGAGAAGAAGTCAGATGGAGCCAAATCTGGGGAATAGGGTGGATGTTCCAACAATTCATAGTGCAGATCCTTTAATTTTCCCATTGCCAAAACACTTCTGTGTGCAGGTGCATTGTCCTGATGAAAGGTGATTTTTTTCTTCTGCAAACTGGGTCTTTTCTCATGAATTTTTTCATCTAGTCGGTTAAAAGATCAGAATAATATTCCCTGGTTATTGTTTTACCCTTTTTGAGATAATTGATAAACAAAATGCCTTTATCATCCCAAAACACTGATGCCATGACCTTTCCTGCTGATGGAACTGACTTTGTCTTCTTTGGTGCTGAGCAATCGACTGCTGTCCACTGTTTTGACTGCTGCTTGGATTCTGGTGTGTAATGGCGAATCCGAGTCTCATCCATAGTAATAAATTGAGGCACAAAATTAGTTTTATTCTTGTTAAAACTCTCCAAGCACTGTTCAGATTATTTCATGCGAGTGTTTTTGATCTGCTGTGAGCAAGCACGGCACCCATCTTGCGCAAAGCTTTCTCATTTGCAATTCATGCAAAATATATCCTACACGTTCTTTTGAAATGCTTATAGTCTCAGTAATTTCATGCACTTTGACTTGCTGGTCATCCAATACCATATCGTGCACTTGATCAATGATTTCTGGTGTTGTTACACTTTTTGGACCATCCTTCACGTGAATCATCTTCAAGACAGATATGGCCATGTTTAAACTTGGCAGCCCATTTCTTAATCTGAAAACAAAGGAGAAGAGTGCCCATAAACGTTTATGAGCTTTGAATGAATTTATTTTGGTGTTAAACATTCTTTTACAAAGAATTTTATAATTGCACAATACTCAATTTTATCCATTTCAAGGGATACAGACAACACGTTTGCTTCAGACAGCTGTATAAAACAAAATACTTGATAGAATGAATTGCAATTTCATATGGATGCTTATGACAGATGTACCAACTTAGAAAAAAAAATCTTGCCGATAGTGTTGCCATCTATGGTTGAGGCCGAGAATTTTTCATACCATCTTCATAAGTTAAAAGAAATTAAATTATAGAAATTTGTATGTGATTTAACTTTTTTAATTTTTAATAAATTCTGTAGAGCCTCTGTAGCTCAGTTAGTAATGACAATGTTCTTTGGCCAGAAAGATCAGGGTTTGAATGCAAACCTGGGTCAGTATGCAAAAAAATCCTTTATGAGATCTGTTCCATTTAAGGGGAGTTAGCTGGTCTCTTATGGAATTGACATGATTTTTCCACCCACAAGCTTAGATTTTTCATCCTGCAAGACAGACATACTAGCCTTAGAATACACAGAATCAACAAACTCTGGTGATGTAGATAGGAACTACCCTATATGAAACTAAGTTATTTGGCTGTGACAAGTTGTTGAGCCTAATGTATAGGAGATGAGATAAATACAGTAGCACTTATAGAGTGAAAATACATTATGACAGATGAAACTTTATTATGCTTTATTTATTATACTTTAAGTGGCAGGTACAGAGGGTGATTTGTATGTTGCCCCTTTCCCTGAATGAAAACTATATTGTAAATTTTAAATATATATAGGATACTATTACAGTACTGCATGAAAAGGTTACATTATTGCTGACTTCCTACTGACAATATTCCTCTAAATTAGTTTGCTAGCAGGAGTTCAGTATTGTCAGAGTTTATATTTTGGTCTTCTAAGTTACTTCTGACTGCATTAATATACCTGGCTCTTAGACTTCCTTTTGTGTTTTTTTTCTGCCATTCTTGCATCAAAAACCTGCCTTCCTTTGCTTTCCTTTCTGTTTAAATGATCATTCCATGTGAGATTAGCTCTACTCACACATCCCTGAATACTAACAATTTTTAAGTTCTTTTCTAATATCTTCATTTTTAATATGATTCTTTATTAATGTGTTCACTCTGCTCATTTTCTTCAGAAGTCTTTATATCTTTGGTCTCCGATCTCCTTTAGCTTCTAACTCCGTTTTCAGAACCATAGGTTCTGAAATTGATTTAAACACTTCTTGTATACAATTAGCAAGAAATGACTAATTTCTTGCTTATTCCATATCGGTTTATTCATTTAACTCCCTACTGTACCAATTTTGCTAATTCTGGTGTTTATTTCCATATTTAATTTTTCATGCTGATTAAAAATTGTACTTAAATAGTTGAATGTTTAATCTTGTTTTATGGGTTCTTCATTCAGGATGCAGCTGAAGTTTCACTGTACCTGCCTATTTTCATAATCTTTATCTTTTTAATTGCTGATTTTCATACCAGATTTGTTACAGCACTTATTCAGTTTAATTAAGGAATCCTGCAGACTTGTACTGGATTTATTTAGAAGTATAGCACCATCTGCATAAACTAAAGATCTGAATATTTCAGATTTCACTATCAAGTTTAATGCCATTATCCTTCATAATGTGATTCATATAGATCAGGGGGTCGCCTGATCTATATGAATATATAGATCGCTTTGAAGGGGTCGATGAGCAAAGTTATTTGCCCGTTGACCCCTTCAAGAGTTTCTTGACTTTTTATCGACCCCCCCTATATTTTACTATTACGTAATTATAATAGGACAAGCAAAAAAAGACGCTTATGTGAGTTTTTAGATTGTTTATTTTATAGTTGCAGTGTTTATTTTATGTATAATATAGTATATATTATTATATTACTATTACTATCACTAGTAATATCACTGGTATTATTAGTGATATTAATAAACTACTGGTATTAATATCACTGGTATTACTACCAGCGCTGCTCAACTCTTCAACATAGATAAGTTTAGTTCGTGATTGAATAATGATTGAATTATAATATGTATGTTGACGAATTTTAGAACATTAACGCTCACTTGTATGTTGATGCGCAAAAATGAGACTGGGATCGAATACTTGTAAGTATCAGTAAATAAGAACCACGCACATGTTGCAATCTCGCTCCCACTGCGCCGGCCGGCAGGAACCACCAACATCCATTTATTGGTAAATACGTAATTTTGGCCTACTTGATTGACCTCAGTAACTATTTTCATGACCTTACTCCATCTTACAGGTCCTATTCATGGACCTGTAAGATGGAGGTACTGATCCCACGATTCACTCTTAATTGTGTTGTCATTACCTCCATGTCTTTTGTCATGGAGGTAATCCAAGTTAACCAAATTAAATATTACCCATACAATGATGTCTTATATTTTTCTGTCGACCCCTAACAATGTCATATCGACCCCTTTTGCGACCACTGATATAGATGATGAATAGAAGTTGAGATAGTCTATTCTTGAATCCTTCTTTTATATCTGCTTTTACATCAAACATCTTCCTGTACCTCCTTCAAATCTAATTGATTTACAACTTAAACTCATAGAGAAAAGTTTTTCATATACTTGTAGCATTTTGAAAAAATTTTCTCTTGGTACCTTGTTGTATTTCTTTTCTAGATCTACAAGACTTAAATACAGGTCTTTGTAATATTTCCATGATTTCTTGACTATTTGTTGTAATATGAAAATCTGATTCTGTGGATCCACATTTGGTATGAATCTGATTTGTTCTTCTCCATGTTTCTCTTCCACAATTTTTCTTTTTCTGCATAGATCTTACATGAGTACTCAGGAGGAAAATTCCTCTGTAAAATTCTCATATTCAGTTTTATTCTTTGTTTTAAAGATGGGTACTTCAAAAATTCTACTCTAACAATGTGAAATTCAATCTTTTCACCATGTCTTCTAATTTATGCATTGCAGCAGTATACTGTAAAACTGTTATACCTCCGTATTCTCCTGGAAACTTAAGTTTTGCATCCTGTATACATGCAAATCAGCATTCAGAACACACACACACACACACACACAATTTACAGACAAAAATATTGTTGTTGTTGGTGATGGATAGTAGATGGCATTAATAGTAGTTTGTTGTATATAATAGGAGAATTGAGTAGTAGGGGAGACAGTAAAAGTTAGCTGAGTGGAGTAGAGTGCTGTTACGTCGTTGTTTCTCTCTTAATTTCTGAACTTATATACCTCATTAACCTCTATTATCTTTTCTTATGTGTAGCCTAACTTGATTCTACCAAGGGATATTCCCTTTTCGGATACTGTCAAATTTGTATTATACTGCGCCAGCCAGTATCCTATAACAGGAATTAATTCAAGTTCAGGGAAATATTCCTAGATTCATTGGCATACACTCTAACATACACTTAAATGGATATCAGTACTTTCCAATAAACATGTTTATTGGAACTAAAAGACAAGTACAACTAAATTGAATCAAAATACTAAAACTTCTAAATCTCTTGCTAAGTTAAATCTCATGCTAAGAGAGTTAAACAATTCTAAATTAATCAAATTCACTTAGATAGATCAAGATGTTAATCATACAAAACCAATGGAAAGCATTGACAATATCACACTAAATTAAGATCCTCTCATGCATGCTATTCATAAAGTACATATTACACAACTTATTGCCTTCTCAGTTAAGGTTATCTACTAAACAAAATACACTTAGCATTTCAGTCACATTCAATTAGAGATTCGTTCCTGACAATTCCTTGTCCAACAGAATTAGCTGTTTCAAAATACGAAATCTTATCAAAGTTCTCTAAAGGATTGTCCACATTACTTAATCAAACACAAATTTCTATCTTCTATCACTTCCGTAACATATAACAAAGATCTCTACATTACCCAGTTTTTTCCGAAGGTCTATTAACTACCACGTGTTGTTCTGGTCATCCTTCAATTGGCTATCTCAGCGCCTGGCCTTTTGGTTACGTCGTCCTTTCTACTGCTGCCGGACACGAACTAGTTTCTGCCACGACTGACGGCTATCTCCGCTCCTTTCCAATGGGACATCCAGCGACTGGCACAATTCTGCATAGGCTGATGATTCGCGTACGGCTCTGTGTGGAATCTTCTTCAGCATAATCAGGAAAACGGCCCGCTGTCCGACATCATAGAACCCTGGCTCGTCTTTTCTCCAACCACCGATAAAGAATCCTCAAGATGAAAATCCAGAAAAAAGCCTTGCAATATGGTGTGCATTGCCTTATATTCTGTGTTCTAGCACCCTCTTTTTTCTGTATCCTTTTTCGCACGACCCTTTACTTTTAATGCCCTTAAGATGATTCTTTACTCTCCCTTTTGCTGTTAGGTGCTGTCTTCATGGAAAATGCGCATATGTCACTTTCTGCATAAGCTGTAGCCTCTGGCGTTATGATCGATATGTGCGTTTCAGACGCTACCTTTGAACTGTTACTCATTACCTGTCTGATGATTACGTTATTTTAGATAGCTTAATAGGACACAAATTTAAGCTAATATATCCTTTACATAGAATCACTAATCTGACATAATGTTCTAGTTTAGTTTTCCGTTTGACTACAAATATTTCTAATACATTACACATATTAATACACATTCTCATATACAACAAAACAAGGTCTTTCTTACTTTCTGCTGGTGTGCAGGTATTATCTTAAATTAGTTAAATTTTCACGTTAGATTCTGAATGAACAACTTCTTAGAAAATCCTCCATTCAGGATCTAACAATACAATCCCATTATGAGTCCTTGGAGGTGTCATGTAATAATAATATTTGGGCATTTTTGGTCAGATGTCATCTAACACAGCTGTCTTTCCACATTTTAAGTATTTGGATTTCCTTTTCTACCTCATATATTGAAATGTACTCCTTTTACATTTCTCTTAAATATTTTCTGTTTTATCACTTCTTGTTTCATTTATCAGTCTCTCAAAGTAATTATTCCAGATATATATATAGGATATCTTCAGGTTCATGTTACCATCTCCCTCTTATTCCTTTTACAGTACTCTCTCCTCCATATCTGAGCATTTTCAGTAGTCTCCAGAACCCATGTGTTGAGGCTTAAATCAATCTGCCAGTGGGTCTTGAAGGTTTTTTTTTTTTTTTGTGGGGGGGGGGGGATCTTGTTTACAAACTTTTTCATTTTTTTTCTTGAATAATATTTGTGTATTTGAATGTCTCTCCCATCACTGAAAGCTGCCGAACTTTGATTCTTTTAAAAGCTTTTGTACATATTCTTTTTTTCAGTATGGAATTCATTTTTATCCTGTCAAAACTAAATGGTGATCACTTTCTCTTTCAAATCTGCTGTATACTCTTGAACACTTGAGGATGTCTTAATTTATCAAACACTTTAGTCAAAGAGACATTCCTTATTCTTGTTGGAAGTCCCCCCCTCCCTTGGTTAGACTATAATAAATTTAGTTAAATCCTTCAACCAAGTGTAAAGCAAAGAGAGAGTTTGCACCTGAAGTATCTTCAGGACTGAGGCAACTCGTGGTAAAGGTGGAACAAGCTCTCATCACTCCTTGTCTCAGTATCTCCCATAATGCAAAGCACATCTCCTTGCGGACATGTATAATGCTATGCATTAAGGGAAGGGCCACTACCCAGACCAGTTTCGACCTTTATTGAGGTCTTATCAGTGGGAGCCAGACCCAGAAGTGGTGATACTAAGGCAGATGCAATGAAGAAATCATATTGGTGTTGGAAAGTCAGAAAGATGTTGGAAAAACTTCTAACATCTTTCTCTAAATCCAGAGTAATTTAATAATAATGTGGTGCATCTTTTTGGCCGTTTAGGTAAATATGACTTCTCCATTGCATCTGCCTCAGTATCACCACTTCTGGGTCTGGCTCCCACTGACGAGACCTCAATAAAGGTCGAAACCGGTCTAGATAATGCTCTTTCCTTAATGCATAGCATTATACATGTCTGCAAGGAGATTATTATTATTATTATTACTACCCCAAGACCTCATGAAGTCAAAGACTCATCTGGGAGATGTGCTTTGCATTATGGGAGATACTGAGACAAGGAGTGATGAGAGCTTGGTCCTTTACCACAAGTTGCCTCAGTCCTGAAGATACTTCAGGCGCATACTTTGTTTGCTTTACACTTGGATAAAGGATTAAACTAAATTTATTATAATTCCTTATTCTTGTTTATTTTTTCCATGTGAATTGATGTATATCTTTATGTTGGAAAATGATATCAGTAATGACTAGTCGATTAATCTTGAAAAGAAATCCAACAGGTAATTATCATTATTATTAGCCTTGATATTTTTTCCAAGTTTACCTGAAACATTTCTGTATGTCTTTTTTCCCCTTTCCTTTTCTGCTAATAAGATCACTTTTTCCTATGTGACAGTAGTTCTTTAATGATTTGAAAAGTTCTTCCACTTCTGTTTTTAGTACAACTTTATGCAAGACCATGCATAAATAATTCTCATTGGCCAATTCCCCATTATGATGTTTGCCCACATCACCCTACTTGATATTGCTTGCCATCCAAGAAGATTATTCTTGTGTTTATTGTTGAATACTGTAGCTACTCAGGGCCAGATTTAAACTTGGTGAGGCCCTAAGCTATACAAAAACCAGAGGCCCCCCTACTGTTTTAAATTACATCAGCTGGTCTTTTTGTTTTTTTATTTGAGGCCCCAGCAGATTGCGAGGGCCTAAGCTGTAGCTTTTTTAGCTTATACTTAAATCCGGCACTGTAGCTACTCCTTCTTTTTCCTGATCATTACTGCCTGAGTATATCATCTTGTATTTGTTATTTACAAGATGATATAACTTGTAGATTATAACAAGATGATATAATCTCTAATTCTTCTGCCAGGTCCATGTCTTTTCTGTTGATAATTCTGACACTGATGGTGCCTATCTAGTATTCTGCATATTTTGAAATTTATGGTAATAAAAAATAATCTTTTTTTTGTTGTTGTTTAATTATAATACAAATAAAAAAAGTAAAATGATTACTGTTTGTGAAAATAATAAAATGAATTTTATTGCTGAAAAGTCCACAATCAAAAAAGATTTTTTCAATTGTTGATTCAGCTAGTGATTGAACCAGTGTCTTCATTATTATTATTATTATTATATATCTGACCTCCATGGCATCAAAGGACTCATCGTGGGAGGTCTATACTCTCTCTCATGCCAAAAAATCATTGAATTGTGCCTTAAAACCATTCACAGTTTCCACAGTTTTAAGCAATACATTCCATTCACTAATGTTAGTGTTGATGAGTATCTTAGAAAATTATGGCGGTGAACTGATTAAAAATTCTAAGAAACCCAAGAGAATTATGTGTTTTTAATCTTAATGTTTGTTTCAACTTCCAAAAATCTTTTTTCTTTCTCTGGGTACGTCTTTTCCCATGTGCAAATGCTAACCCTATTTGCAGTTCTCACAGAGTTCTCACATTTTGGCAGGTGCACCAAATGTGAGAACTGTGCACCAGAATTTAATTGATTACATCTTTCTCTCCCACCCCAACCTACTCTACATAGATGTTCTATTTCCTCTATTCCTTTTCTGTAATTATCTCTATGAGTGTTCTTATACTAAATCTGGCATTCATCATTCTTCCACATTTGCTCTATGCTCATAAAACTGTGAGCAAGAAACTTGCTCAGATTTTTATGAGCTGGTCAACATCCAACCCAACTAATTTTCCTCATACTCTTTTATTCCATTAGTCCTCCTCAGTTTTTATCCTTCTGCTTACTTGTCAGAGAAATGTGCTGTGAAATTTGAAAATTCTTCTATGTCTAAAGGATTGATACTAAAAGAAAAAAATTAAGCAATATTCCCTCTAATTTTCCTGACAATGCATGCTAAAAAACATTTTGTGCTCAAGTTTCCAGTCTCAGACTTAATGTGTGCAGTAGTCTGTGCTCACAATGCCAAAAGTCACAAGCCACAAATTCTTAATTTGATATATTCCTAAAATTGGTGACAACATTTCTGTTAAAGGATCTTGTGTGTTGCATGCTATCCATATACAGTACTAATGTACTATCGGTTGATCAACCAATCTCTTGTGTATGGTCTCAACATAAAAAGAAAATAAATGCTAAATATTTCTACAAGAGCAGCCTGAATGCTTACTCTTTCAGCTACTTAAATACTGCTTATTCATGCAATTTATAAAATTATGTCACATTTATCCAGCCAGTCAAATTTAAAGTAGTTATTTTCCACTTTAATTTCAACAATGACATTTTGAGGGTTTAACTCACTAAAATGGCTAATGTAATAGCTTTCATTTCAATGTTGCCCTTTTTTATCTAAAATTGGAAGCACCAAATTAATTTGCTTAAATCTGTGTAGCTACAAAAATCGGACATATTTACATGAGTTCAAGTGACTCTACTATCTAGACAGTAGACACTATAATTAAATACGCCTCTGCAATTTATTAATGTCAGTGTCAGTTTATCCCCAAAGTGTAGGCTAAAAGTAACAATTGGAGTATATTAAGTTGGAATGGGTTAGCATAATATTGGAGTTGAGACATTGGAGAAATTACTAAATAAAATAAGTAACAAGTATGATTTATCGCATAACATGATAACCCATACTTGTTATGTTGAAAGTTTTTTCACTTGGTTATACTATAAATTAAAGATACCAAGAAATTGTATTCTTGGTTTCATCCTTTATCCATGTGTAACCAAACAAAGTTTGCACATGAAGTAACTTCATGGCTGGGCTACTTGTATATAGAGGCTAATGACTTCATATATCCTTACGGATGTGTATAATGCTATGCATTATGGGGAAGGGCCACTACCCAGACCGGCTTTGACCTTTATTGAGGTCTCATCAGTGGGAGCCAGACCCAGAAGCAGGGTGACCACCCAGCAAAATTATTTTGTGTTAACTTATGCAGGAAAAAGGTACTAGATCTGAAAAAAAGTACTAAATTTTTATTTGCTTTTGTTTCACTATTTATGGCATTTTACGATATTACTACCTTATTATCATAGATGAACTCATTGTAAAACCGCTAAATTAACATATGTACAACAAATATGAAAAGAAAAAAGTCAAAACTCATCTCACTGTAGTCATCTATGAGTCCAAGAGCTGCAGTTGTCAATCATCATAAGAGAAGTCCCAATTGTAACTGTAGTAATTAGCATGTGCATTAATTTACCATATAATTTTTAGTCTAATTTTAGTGTTTAAAATAATGTAACATTAAATGTTCAGTTATTTAATATGCTATTTACATATATACAAGGGTACCCACAAGAAAAACACTGGAAGTATTTATTCATTATTTTTATCAGAGTTTGCTAAATTAATTAACTCTTCAGAAATAGTAAAATCTGTAGCTGATGAATGTTTCAATTTTTCTTTTGTCAAAGGAGTTCATTTGTCAAAGGAGTTTTTTTTTTTTTTTTTTTTTTTGAGATTTCATTGCATGAATCTACAGCCAAAGCATTTTTTATAAGATGGTTACATTTAGTGTGTCCACACTGTATTTTCTTAGTAATTTCACTATCAGGAGCAATTGTTTTCAATAGAGTTGGAAGAGTATCCATAAGCCACAAAAGCAGATTGTGTTCGGCATCCAGGGCTGTTTCGTGGTTTTGCACCACCTGAGTGCAAAATTTTTCTATCCCCCCCCTTCCATTAAAAATTAAAGGATCCCGAAATACAATAACACATTACGAAATATTTTATTATACTGCACATTAAGAGGAATGTATGTTAAAATAAAGAAAAAACACAAATAGTAAAAAAAAAAATTTTTTTGTGTAATAAACAAACATATTCCTATAATGTGACATGGAACACGACAAGAAAAGAAGAAGAGACTCTCAGAATAACTCAGCGTGCAATAGAACATAGGATTTGTAACATCAGCAAAATGGAACATGTTAGAAACACGGAACTAAGAAAGAGATCAGGCATAAAAGATGTGGTAACTGCAGTATATGAAAGCAGGATGAGATGGGCAGGTCACATAGCCAGACTCAGGGATAACAGATGGACATATAGAATATTCATCTGGCAACAAGAATAAAGAGAAAACCAGGAAGACCACCTACAAGATGAGAAGATCCACTAGTGAAATCTATGGGTAAAACATGGAAGAGAGTGGCTCAAGATCGAGATTGTTGGAGGCATCTTTGTGACCTGCACTCATGGAGAAATCCTGAGTGAAAACAGGTCCATCAAGAATAAAACTCAAGAAACTTCTAGAATGTTTGTTCAGTGTGCTGAGAGCAGTGATTAAAGTTGTGCTGAAGCTCGTACCATTTATTTAACTACCCAGCAACTCAGCCCCTCACTGAAATCTCTCACATTCGAAGGCGACAAATATGCACAAACAGTTCAGTGTATTATTTATTCCCTATTTTTTATGAACGTGTTTGATTATACCTCCCCTAAATTGTGCCGCCTGGGTTCATTGTACCTGGTACAGAAGGGACCTGTATGCATCATATGCACATAATCTTAATTCTACCTCTTTGATTTGTTTTTCAGATCAGCAGAAGGTCACTTACACAAAGCCATTGAAAGTTTAGCTACATACTGTGAAAACCAAAAAATCAAAATTAACCCTACTAAATCAGAATTCTGTGTTTTTACTATTAATAACCACCTCAGAAAGTGGAGACCAAAGATTAAGCTAAAATCAACTAATTACATTTAATGAAAACCCCAAATACCTTGGAGTTACTCTGGATCCATCGCTAAACTTCAATAAACATATCAACAATGTTGCAGTCAGAACAAAAAGAAGACTAAATATCATGAAAAGTATCTCAGGTAAAGAGTGGGGAGCCGATGCTAAAACCTTAAAAGTCACATATACCTCTATCATCTGTCCCATAATGGAATATGCTTCGCCTATCTGGATGCAAACATCACAAACCAGTTTGGACAAGCTTATAAAAATTGAGAAAAATGCAGCTAAAATCATATGTAAATCATATGTATATCATAAAATCAAAAATAGCAGAATTTGAATCCAACCTTGTTCCTTTAAAAATTAGGTGGCAAGAAAATCTTACCAAATTTGTAGTAAAAAGAGCCAACCTTGCACATCATAGAACAAGTGAACTTTTTAAAAACTGTAAACCAACAAACAAACAGAATAAAGAAAAAATCAACAATGCATGACACCATATAAAATAAAATTCCCTTGGATTGTCCAAATCAAATAGCCGACTACCCAGCATTTCCTCCAAATCAAGACAGGAAAAATATAGTTATCAACTCTGAAATAGGGAAACATGAAAAAAAAAGCCTAGAAAACCCTGAAATCTTGAGATCATTAGCCCTTTCAAAAATAATGGAATATGGACCTGACTCAATAAAGATCTACACAGATGGCTCCATAAATCCAAATGGCAATTCCGGGAGTGGCATACTGATCTATGGCTCTCATAATATAGAACTAAAAACAACTAACAGTATTGGTTGCAACTCATACCATGCAGAATTAATAGCCATTAACATAGCACTGCAATATTTGGACAAACAAAACCTGAAGGAGTTTATATTTTTCATAGATTCCTTAGCAGCCCTTCAAGCTATTAAGAACTGCTACACTAGCCATCAAGAAATACTTAGGGACATAGCAAAAAACATAAACAAACTACATAAGGATTCTGAAATAATCTTCTAATGGATCCCATCCCATGTGGGATTAAAGGGAAACGAAACTGCAGATGAAGTAGCAAAAATGGCCGCAACATCAGGTGATACCACAGATTTCGATCTTTTTAAAACCACCCAAAAAGAAAACATAAAAAGAACAATTCTTCAGGACATGACTCACCACTGGTATTCAGCAGAAAATCCAGGAGCTACCATCAACTCCAAGTTTAATTGCAGTGCCACTACCATGATCTCTCGCCTCAAGACCGGCCACACAAGACCAAGCAAGTTTAGCAACGGCAGCAAAGTCTTCCCCACCTGCAAAATTTGTAACATTGAGGAAGCACCACCAATGCATTTTCTAAACTGTATGAATATTTCCAAATGTGAACTCTATAACAACCCAGAAAAGGTGCTGTATAAAATACTTGAACTTGACCTCTATGATCTAGTGTAATAATACCATGGGATAATAATTAAAAAAAAAAAAAAAATAAATTTCTTTTTCCGACTGGAAAAAGAAATTTATTTATTTATTTATTTCTTCATCGAATTAAATCTTCATCGAAATGAAGAATTAAACAATTTTTGTTAATAAAATTATTAAAAACACTGGACTTCTTATAACGAGCAAGAAGTGTTTGAACAGCGAAGAATATATTTTCATTGGCTAATTCCAGTAGAATTGGTGAGTATGGAATCGGGGGGGGGGGGATTTTTGTGTCATTGAATGTGACATATGGGAAAGTGGGAGAAGAGAAAAATATTAAACTCTCATGTTGTTATTGTTATTATTATTCAGAAGGAAAAAAGTACTAGATCTGTTGGTGAATGTACTAGAACACTAAAAGTTTATAAAAAAGTACTAGATCTAGTACAAACATACTAGCGATGGTCACCCTGCTCAGAAGTGATCGTAAAGTTGAAGTAATGCAGGTCATATTTCCATATACTAGTAGTCAGAAGGTGTCATGCCCTTTATTACAATATTAAATGTCATTGGTCAGTGATGGGGAATCCGTTGCATGTAATGAAAAGCCTTAAAGTATTCACCCTACAATAGTTTTACTTATTGATTCATCAACTGAGAATGTAACACTTTTAATGCAATGAAACATATTCTGTTCTCAAGTATTTATTTGAAAGTTGATTTGATGTACTTGTGTATCATTTAAAAATAGCTTGCAAAATATTATATCTTGAGAACTGATATTTTTTGGAGATTAATAAACGGCTTCAGATTTATGTCATAAATTTATCCTCTCTTTATTTTGAAGAAGAAAAGAAAGCATATACATTCTATTCCAGTTTTATTATTATTATTACATAATACCTCCAAGGAGTCTGAAGACTCATCATGGGAGAGCACTCCACACACACACATACACAACCCACCCATCTACAGACGGTGTGCCACTACACCCACAATATCTTCATGCAATTCTTTGAAAAATTAGGTACATAGTGTTTGATAATTATCACACTCAATTGATTTTTGAGTAATGAATGTACTTCTTCAAGAACCACTACATGGAAAAATTCAACCATTATTCAAAGATTTATTCAATATTCAATTATTCAAAATATTCAATGATTACAGAATGGTTGCAATTTTTATTTATAAATGTAGTTCCTGTCCTGTCAGGTGTCTTCTCCCTCCAGGAGATTAACTACCATGTGTCTCCACCATGTCCTATTCTGCACCTCTCTGCTGCATTCCTCATATGAGAGATAGGTCCAGTCTTCTATATTTTTCATCCACTGCAGTCTTTGTCTTCCTCTCTTTCTCTTTCCCTCAACAGTTCCTTCGAGAAGTGTCCTTTGTAGGCAGTTATGTCTCAGAATATGTCCAAAATAGCTGACTTTTCTCTTTTTAATTTCTTTCATCAGGCTCCTGCCATCCTACCATCTCTAGTATCTACAGACACCTACCATCTCTAGTACCTCTTCATTTGTCTTTCCGTGATATCCTCAGTTAAGGTAACCCAATTAAAACTGAAATGAAAATCAAGAATTTTAATTGAAGATTCTATCACCACACTTCATTAATATCTGTCATCAATCTGTCCAGATAAAGTGACATTGTCACATACATTGAACGATAGATTGACAATGCAGTATATTGATTAATAGTTATGCTTTCTATGGAATGTATCTGAAATTATATTTATTTTTTCTATAAAACATAATATAAATATTTGCTGGATATTTCATGTCAAACTTTTATTTTAGCAAAAGCACTGGAAAATGAAATGGTTGTTAGAAAATCCTCAAGTAATTTGCAAGAAGAGGAGATATTATCACTCAATAAAGAAACTTGCTATTCTTCATCTGGTGCAACCATTACACAGCAAATGCCTTTAAAGAGAAAACGGGGAAGACCACCAAAAGCTGTTCATCTGGAGAGAATGGCTGATAAGAAAGATTCTTGTGTAGGTATTCTTCTTTTGCTTATTATTATTATTATTGCACGGGCACCTCCATGGAGTCCTAAGACTCATTGTGGGAGAACCAAGCTATCAACACAATATCTGTCATACCTCTTCTTGAAACCATTAACAGAAAAAGCACTCACAACTGACCCAGGCAAACCATTTCATTCATTAACTACTCTCTAAGGAAAAATCTAGTCATCCACATTTACTAATGACACTCCTACCCAACTTCTAGGAATGATTTCCTGTTTTTCCCTCTCTAGCCAAGTGCTGAAACATTTCCTCTATAAAAGCCTTGAAGTGACTTAAATGTTTCTGTCATATCCTTTATCAACCAACTTTTGCCATCCACAAACCCTTGATCTATCCTCATAGGTAGCATTCCACAGACCACCCACCATCTTGGTCACTTGCTCTGCATCCTCTTCATGACTTCTTCATCCCCAAAAAACCCAGGTAACCAGACCTGAGCATGGTAATCCAGATGTGGTCATATTAAGATTTTATAAAGAGGAATGATAACTCCCTTATCTATGCTTGTTAGTGTGCTCTTCAATAGCCAAGTAATCATGTGAACTATCCTGACTACTTTAGCAATATGCCTTTTAAGCTTCAACTCTCTATTTAGTATTGCCCCCATATACCTTGCTTCATCAATTTTCTGAAGTACAGTTCCAACAGCTTATAATTTTTGATCCCCCCCCCCAAATGCATAACTTTACACTTTTCCACATTAAACTGATATCCATTATGTGTTTCCCATACTGTTAGCCTATTTAAACATCCTGCAACTCTCTATGGAAGACAGCTATTATCCTATCCATCTTTGCATCATCAACAAACAACGAATATCTTCCTTCAGATTATTTCCTGTATCATTTATATACAAATTGAACAGCAGTAGTCCAAACACAGAACCCTTTGGCACACCAATAGTCATCTGCTTTCTCCTGGATTCCACTCCTCCATAGTCCAGCAGCTACCTCCTTTAATCAATATTACCAGTTTCCTGGCCATCCCTATTTCTTGCAGTTTGCATAAGAGCATTTCATGTGGTATTCTGTCAAACAGCTTTGCAAATTCCAGCAGTATCATTATATAGCCATTTTCTTTGTCAAATTCAGCTGTCATTCTATTATAAAAAGTTAATAGATTACTGTGGCCTGACTGATCATTCACAAAGCCTTGATACCCTTTATAGAGTATATATTCTTATCCTCCCATTTCTCAGTTCTCCTTTTGACCAATGTTTCCAGTACTTTTACCACCACTCCTGATGTACAAATTGGTCTGTAATTTGCTATCACAGATTTAGATCCTCCTTTATGCAAAGGAAATATTTTGCTCTCTTTCCACTCTCCTGGAACTTTTCTAGAGCTGAGACTTAAATCAGAAAGCTTAGTCAAAGGCATCACTATTTCCCCTGCACATTCTTGTAAAACACATGCTGATATCCTATCTAGTACCACAGCTGTATTTGCATTCAGATTCTGCAGTATTCTAAGCACCTCCAGTTCTTCAATCTTTGGCACTACAAAGGTGCTAAGTGAGACAACCTCCAAATTTTCTACTTTTTCTTTCCATTGTCTAACTATTGCTTCTGCTTCCCTGACCTACATACCTTCACTAAGCAAGTCACAAATCATCCTTCCTGGCATGAAGATCTTCATTCCCCATTCTACTCAAAATTTTCATCCACTTTCTGAGCACAGGTTCAGTGAAATCGAAGCAATTGAAACGAAAAAACTGAGCTTATGGTCTGCATAAAAAAAAAAACACCTAAGCTTCATATTCACCATATGCTGAAGCACAGAATGAATGCAAAATAGTCATCAGTAGATCTAAATCTGGCCTCATAAGGGCCAACAAAAGAAAACTTGGCTCCTGTCCAAATGGAATCTGTGCCATCTGGTACTTTGCTAAGGCCATCGAATGCAACTTCTCACATGGCTTCCACCTCTTTCTTATCCAGATGATATCTTGTTACAGCATCTTTAGACAAAGCTGACCTCCTAGCATCACTCTTTTCCTCCAACTTCTCCATAGATGATCAATACAAATCACCTTCAACCATACCAGAATCTGAGCACACCATATGCTCCTGTGGATTTTTGGCTAAATTTTTCACCGATAAATACAGCAATATTATCTAGTGTTGCAACTGTAAACTAGACATCACAGACACTAAAAAAGACGTAGTATGTGATATTTTTGCTGTCAATGGTCACAAATTGGTAATAGTCATAAAAATCAACAAATTGGTATATAAACTCCTCATGAATTTGAACCAGCCTTTCTTCTATCCACTGTGTCTCCCTTCAGTAAAAGAAAATTCCTGAACTGAAAAAAAGTATTGAAAGCTTGGAGCAGCTTTGCTGCTATCAACGAAACTTTCTCTTACAAAATCAAATCAATTGAAAACAAGCTAGAAAAGATTCATGATCAGCACTTCAATGTAAAACCACCTGCCACCAATACCAGCCATCTCTGCAGCCTCATCACTTTGATGGTGCAAGACTCAATTAAGGCCAAAAAGAAAAAATACAATGCCATTATACTCATCCTCTGCACTGCAAGTGATGATATTCTGAAGGAAGCCATCACCAAACTAATGGAAAAATTCAGTTTCGATTGCAGAAAAATCACCAGATGCCACCGCTTCAGCTATACAAACAGAAGAATGGATGGGACAAACTTCCTGCGACTATGGAAAGCAACCTGTGACACACCAGTGAGTACATCAGAACATCATTTTTCTTCCAGTTGTTGGCAAAGTCATTGGTTGTTTACACTGGCTGAAGGTAAGGTTGGGCAGAGATCAAAGTCAGTCAGTTGCATATATGAGCCTGGCCTGCCTTACCTTCATCCAGTAAGGAACTGCTTTTCCACAGTTGCATTCCTGGAACACAGAACAAATTATAGTTTCTCTTGATTGTCTCTCTCTCTTTCTCTCTGTCTGTCTGTCTCTCTCAGGCCTTCTTAACAGCCTTTCTCATGTATTTTCTAAAGAACATATTCTGCCAATCTTCGGATCCATTATTAAATTTCTTCTTTCTGTTCAACTCCACTTGATTCCATGGTACTAACATACCATAGGTTGAATAACACAGTTTATGTGGGATAACCCTAAAAAATTATTTTCTTTAGATTTCAAAAATACTGTCACTATGCATTTTGAGTATTTTCTGAAGCTTGCATCAGTTTCTTCCTTACAGTCATTGTAAGGAAGAAACTGTAGTAATTGTACATTGCTAGTCATTTTAACTATGAGATGAGAGATTATATTTTTATAATCTGTCATCTCCTAGTTATAAATATTTTACTTAATGTTTGTGCCATTAGTTTGGAGATACCTTATGTTAACAATCCATCTCAAAAAGCTGAATGTGCAAAAAAGCTTCTACTGGTCAAAGTATTATTATAATTTATGATCAATCACTAAACTCATCACCAGAGATGCAGTCTATCCTATATATTTCTTATTAGATCTTGTCTTATGATATACTCATTTTCCATAATTCTATCTGTTGGTGAATTCCAATCGCTCTCTTTTTTTTTTTTTTTTTTCCCCCTTGTTGGTACAACTGACTATCTTGAAATCAAAACTCTCATCATCTGACTGAATTATCCATTCATTAAAGAGACTAATTTGTGAATTTTAAACTTTTATTCATGACATGGCTATAATGTTAATTCTACCATATTGCTTGCTATATTTACAAAATTATTATTTTGCAGGTTCCTCCAGTGAGTTAAAGACTCAGTTGAGAGAGGGTCTCTCAGGTTATACAGTGTCTAAATATCTATCATATCTTTCTTTGAAAACATTTCTCAAAGTTGCACTTAAATGAAACATCTACTAGCAGCCCATTCCACACACTCAGTACACACCACGAGAAGAACACATGCTTTCTAATCACACCTTACTCAACTTCCAGGGATGACCCTAAGTTCTCCTTATTCTACCATGAACTATAACTTCTCTCTCTCTCTCATATTTGCATTATATAGAATAATGCTGTATACTTTGTATTCAGTAGAAAAGGAATTCTCAGAATTTTGCTTTGGAGTCCAAATATTGATTTAATCCATTTGTGACATATACTCCCCTTTGATAAACCTAAAAATCTCACAGCCTTTTTAATATCACTTGCCTATCATTATTATTATTTGAATTTCAAAACAAATGAAAAAAAAAACAAGAAAAAATGATTTTCAAAAATCAATGAACAATGGTAATTTAGGATTTATTTTATTTATTTATTTTTATTTTTTTAAGTGAACCAATCATGGAATGGATGCATCTATGCTCCTAAAACTTGCATCCATCCATCCATCCATTCCATGATTGGTTCACATCCATAACTTTTAGATCAGAGTTGTTATCCATTTGACCAATCAAGCCTGTATGAAATTGCTCCAAAATATCTTACTTTTAAGATATTTTGGAGCAATTTGCAGACATCTTAAAAAAGTGGAACAACATCTCAACTTTCATAACAATTAAACACATGTAAAACATAATTTTGTTTGTGATCATCTGTGTGACTAATATATATTAAGTTTTCTTACTATTTAGTGTAGAATATTTTTAGTTTTTTTTTTTTTTTCCCAAAAAGCTTTTTAACTTGTAGTTCCAAATGTAATGTCTTATATATATATATATATATATTAAAAAGTTTTAATGACTGATACCAAGAGATAAAGAGATGACATGGTAAAAAATTACAGAGACTTAAAATTGCATTAACAGAACAAGTACAAAAGACAGTAGCATGTTTGAAACAAAATGCAAGCTTGAGTTCCAAATAAATGTAGACTACGTGCTGTCACAAGTGGGCCAATACTGAACAGAGGCAACATGTGCATCAGAGAGATTGAAACTTAGGCTGTTGTTAATATGGGAAGAATCTAGAGAAATTTCTCTAGATTCGACGGTCTTTCTCTCAAACTCATCATAGCACACATGGATGTTAGAAGTTTGAGTCAAGTTCACAATGTGTTAGCGGCCTTCGTCTGAGTTAACTGAAAAGAGAACGTGGCTAGAGAGAGCGCTGGCTCTAGTCCTGTTGTAGGAGATATCTCTACGGTGTTCTTCCAAATGTAGAAGGATGGATTTAGCAGTAGTATGGCTTTCCACAATCACATAAAATCTTGTACACTCCTGGAAACTGAGTTGGAAGATGTTCTCTTTAGGTTTACTAAGTATTGAACGAAGTTTTGGGAGCGTAGTAAAGCAAGTTCTGAAGTTAAACTTCTTGAGAATTTTTGCCAGTTTTGGTGAAAGAGAGCTGATGTAAGGTAAAGAGATGAAGGCTCTGGGGGAAGAGGGATCTTCAGAAGTAGTTGAGTGACTGGGGGGAAAGAAATTTGTCAATTTTATTAGGAGAGAAACCATTATTAATAAAAGTTTTTTTTAAGAAGCAGAAATTGAAAATGAACTCCTTTTTCTTAAAAAAACTTTTATTAATAATGGTTTCTCTCCTAATAAAATTGACAAATTTCTTTCCCCCAGTCACTCAGCTACTTCTGAAGATCCCTCTTCCCCCAGACCCTTCATCTCTTTGCCTTACATCAGCTCTCTTTCACCAAAACTGGCAAAAATTCTCAAGAAGTTTAACTTCAGAACTTGCTTTACTACGCTCCCAAAACTTCGTTCAATACTTAGTAAACCTAAAGAGAAACATCTTCCAACTCAGTTTCCAGGAGTGTACAAGATTTTATGTGATTGTGGAAAGCCATACTATGGCCAGACTGCTAAATCCATCCTTCTACATTTGGAAGAACACCGTAGAGATATCCCCTACAACAGGACTAGAGCCAGCACTCTCTCTAACCACGTTCTCTTTTCAGTTAACTCAGACAAAGGTCGCTAACACATTGTGAACTGGACTCAAACTTCTAACATCCATTATGTGCTATGATGAGCTTGAGAGAAAGACCGTCGAATCTAGAGAAATTTCTCTAGATTTTTCCCATATCAACAACAGCCTAAGTTTCAATCTCTCTGATGCACATGTTGCCTCTGTTCAGTATTGGCGCACTTGTGACAGTGCGTAGTCTACGTTTATTTGGAACTCAAGCTCGCATTTTGTTTTCAAACATGCTACTGTTTTTTGTACTTGTTCTGTTAATGCAATTTTAAGTCTCTGTAATTTTTTACCCTGTCGTCTCTTTATCTCTCAGTATCAATAATATTTCCCACCAAGTAAAATGAATTATAATAATATATATATATATATATATATATATATATATATATATATATATATATATATATATATATATATATATATATATATATATATAATAGCAGTTTTATTATTTTATTTTATTATTAAGGTAAATGAAGAGTTGGAACCTGTTGATGAATCAATAGTACGTGGTCTCGGAGCTAAAGAATTAGGCATCACTGAAGAACAACAACAGTGGCAATGTTCTCAGTGTACTGCACTCTTTACAGATTGCCTTGACTTTGCAAAACATTTGCAAGAACATTATAAACCAACAATACATGTAGGCAGACAGAGAGGGCCATGTCGAAGACAAAGAAGAGATTATTGCAGAGGTAGAAGATGGACTCGTGGAAGAAATTGGGTTCAGTATAAGTCAAGTGGAAGACCAAGAGGAAGACTAAGAAGAAATTTAAGTGCCTCCTTTGGAATGATGACAACATCAAATGTAAATGCTAATCAAGAAGAACATGTTGATCATTTAAATAATATGAATAATGATATATCAGACATTCTTAATGATGCATTGTCCCATTCTCTTAGAAGTACACAACAGGAAAATTCTCAGTTAGAGGTTTCTGTGGTTCAGGTAGAGTTAATTGATATAACTTTAGTAATAAATAAATAAAAACATTAGTTATATCATAAACTTTTAATAAAGTTTATGGTATATTTATTTTCTTTATTCATTTCCTTCACTTTAATATCATATCTTGGAGCACTATATCTATGTGTTCACATATTCACATGCGATGTAGAGTAGTATTTGTTTTGCTACAGTTTCATTTGATTCTTATATTTGATAGTCAGAGCCTTAAGTTGCTATATTGTTTTTTTGCACACATGATAAAATTTGTTTTTATTTTTACTTGTTAAGTTTGAAAAAGTTTTTGATCCCTTTTAGAAGTTTTGGATAACATTTCATACAGTATTTTATTATATCATAAACTATATTTTCAGTTTATTTATTATAATAATAAAGTAAAATTCTATTAGTTTCATTTATTAACAGCTT
Organism: Typopeltis vanoorti; assembly: GCF_054136105.1. Taxonomy (NCBI): domain Eukaryota; kingdom Metazoa; phylum Arthropoda; class Arachnida; order Uropygi; family Thelyphonidae; genus Typopeltis; species Typopeltis vanoorti. The sequence continues at coordinate 88,687,545 of NC_143552.1, forward strand.
TAACTTCATCAGAAAGATAAACAAAGTCTAGAATATACAAAAAAAAAAATTATTAAATAAATTATACTCTTTTCTGAGAGACTATATGATAGCAAAAACAGAGGCACCAATTTCTTACCCTAAATTGCAGAGTTAATAGCACACTCTGAAAGAAGTCAATATTAGAACTGCTGCTAAATCTATTCACACATTACAGAATTTCCTACCTTTACCAACATATAGTGTTCCTTTTGTAAAACATTCTGTGTAATCAAGATTCTTTGTATCTGCAGTACAGCTTATATTAGACAGAATAGAAGAATTCTGGACCTTATATCAGAGGATATCATTATAATGATATCCTCTGATTAGATGATCAACTCTGAGACTCTCATGTGCCCTCTGTTCCAACTGCCTGACGTAGTTGTCCATCAAAAACTTGAGAAATTAATTTTCTTTACTTCCAAATTCTATCTCATCATCTCAATTTATATTGACATCATTAAAATCAACCATAATGATCATCCTTTTCCTATTTGCTTGGCTAATTTGCTTATATATTTCATAATCACTACCCTCCACATTACCAGGTCTATAGCAACATCCAACTAAGTATTTCATTCTGTTCACTTTTGTCACATCATGCTCTCTGACACTATTGCCACTATTTCATCTCTACCTTGCATGGGCACAGCTCCTTTTCTGTTATCAACAGCAGTCCAAGTCTCTTTTTATCTTTTCTCTCTTCACGATACCTTTCATATATCATACCTTTCCATCTCTATTCCTGTCAGATGTCATCCTCGTCCAACCACATCTCACGAATTCCAACAATTTTTGGTTAAAAAACTCAATCAGTGAATGGAATATTGGAATTTCATTCCACTATTTCATTCTTTATTGATACTTTGAGCATTTATATATGAATATAAACAGTTCATTTCTGAATCTATAACAAGTTTCTCTGATACTACTTATTAGAGACTTTTCCATGACTTCCTCAAGTCATTCCTTCCCCCCCCCCTCTCTCATTACCCATCCCAGAACTCTCTCCAAACCCAACTGTTCCACCTACATTCCAGGCCATCCTGGTTCTTTCTGTACTCACACATTCACTTTCTCTTTGGGCATTGATCTTTTTCATGATATGTTCCCCTGTCCACTCTGTCTCTTCCTGTTTCCCTGTCTGTCTTGCATATTTGTTCTCTCATTCTTGGAGCTGACACTATCCACTTCTTCATTCATAAGTACTACTTCAGGCCCTCCTTCCTTACTCTTCTGCTCTTCCACATCACTTTTTACTTGCTCATATCCATTCTATGCACTCATTACTCTCTCTTTCAGCAGTCTCTTCAGATGACTCCCATCAGAACCATTTAAATACAATCCATCCCTCTTATACATTTCCATTCATCCTTCAAACTCATCCCATACACATTTACAAACTGCACTCCTTTCACTTCATACATTTCTGCTATCATGTTATTCATATCCTTGCTCTTTTCTTCAACTCATGACTGTCATAACTGGGAAACACACAGACTTCCTTTCCCGTCACCGTATTATCTTTTATTTTTTCTCAACAATCTCCTTGTTTTCAATGAAGTCATTTTTTCCTACTTCTACTACTACCACAACCACCAACTCTTTAGCTCATTTCTTCCTCATATCCCCCATATAATGCCACTGGTGTGTCTTTCATTCTGGCATCATTCATTTCAGTTTTCTTCACTCTTCCATACATATATATCATTATCTTCATTTTCACTCCACATCTGCTTCATCTCTTGCCCTATCTTCTTCAAATTAGCTTTCAAATCTTGCATCATTTTTCTATATTTTACCATCAGTCTCACATGTTTTTTCACCATCAGCCTACTCACCATCTTACTGTTAATTAATTGCACTCTGTTTTTCACCATCATTTTTACATCCTTTCTTATTCAGTCACACTTGTTTCTTTGCCACCAGTTCACACATGATCCCCATTTAAAGACAACGAATAACATAGTCTTTTAATGGTGGGGAGCTAAGGCTAGTACTAAAACTGATGGCTGCCATGTTGAATAATATCACTACACCGGAACAATACTGAGATTGTTAAATCCATACTAAATACCACACAGTTATACAAAAAAATTCATCAATTCGAATAGCGCAAACTTAAAACCTTATTGTCATGAAATAAACACATAATATCTTTCCTTAGTACTAATACTTATTTTTTTAACTTCTCACATTGCTTGTTCCATCTTCGCCCTTTGTCACCACCCCTTTCCTTAAGAGATACAAAAAAATAACTTTTTTTTTTTATTACAGCACAGTTGAGATATATTCTCTTTTGTTATAAAGACATAGGTTCAGGTGCCATTTAGAATGTGAGCAATGTTTACAAGGTCTTTTTAGCTAAAGATAAAACAACCTCTGTATGAGAATACAGAGGTGGCAGAATTTTTCTTGCCAGAAATTTTGGATGTTCATATTGCAAAACAAGAAAACCAAAAACATGGAACACATTCAATTAAGAGTAATAATATACTGACCCTTGTAATCTTAGCTTTCTTTCTTTATTACTTGGAATAATAAGGAAGGAAATATATAATCTATAACTTGGAAGGAAATATTGTATTTTCTGAATATGATAACACATATATGGTATCTTTATGGCCACAAAAAGCTACTGCTCTGGAGACCAAACATAGTAATTTTTCAACCACTTCAGAACTCCAGTAAAACTACCTTAAGGTGATAGTGTCAGATGAAAAAGGAGCTGAACAGGAGATAAGTACTGTTTGGAATGATAAAGAATAAGTTTTTGGAAGCTGAATAGGCTATGGACCTGATACACTAGAATGTGCTAGTGCATAAGTTGGATGTGAAAGTTAATCCAAGAAGGAAAAACTGATCCTGGTTGGAGAAGAATATTGTCAAAAGTGAGGGAGAATGAGAGGCATGGTCTTTCTTTAGGAAATGAGATAGGATTGTGTTTTGGTGGCATTAAAATCCACAAGTTATCTTCACCCCACTTGAGAATGGAAAAGGGATCAGCATTCAAGGCATTGATTAGAGATTTTGAAAATGAAAAACAGTAGTAAAAAAGTACTGTCATCAGATCATTGTTATAAGATCATGGATGTATAGGAGGAAGAGTAGGTTGAAAGTACAGATCAAAGCTGTGATAAACCAGCATTGATCTTTTTCATAGTCCAAAAAGTGGACAAAATCACAATTGATTGTAAAAAGATCTCTTCTCAGGTTCAGGAGATCAATCTGCTATAGAATGAGAATATTGGTGATCTGCATTGACAATCACTAAGTAATTGGTAAGTCTCTAAGCAGTTAGGTGTGGTTGCAATAAAATATAGGAAAATTTAGAGAGCCAGGGCATGCAGCAGGGATAAAGGACTCATGATCACCACTTCCACACACACAGAGTGTCCAAACTCCTATCCAAGTGTGACCTCAGACAGCTCTCTCTCCCCCCCTGCAAGCTCTTATATTTGGAATACATCCAGGCACAAAATGTAAAAGTAAATAGTACCAGCATGGTTATTTGCTAATTGATCAGGTGGTTGACCTGTGAAAACTGTTTTACTGCTGTAAACTCTCGAATAGAAGAGATGCTGGCTCTTAAATAATTATGGTGTGGAGAGCATCAGTACAGAGGCTTCATCCACACTACATGTAGGGAAAAAAGAGGAGGTGAAAGAAACTGGAAACCCTACTCTAGAGACAAAACATGACAAAGCCACTTCACATGTCCAATTAGTGAATGCCAACTAGCAGTCTAGTTGGCATTTCATTCAACTAGGGAAGATATGCTTTTAAGACTGCAATACTCGCCTCACTAGAGCCACTTTGATGGAAACAGGTGGTACCACAGGAAACTAGGGATAACTTGGCTGGGAGAGAATATGCTATATATATATGTATATATGTATGCATATATATATATATCCCTTCCATCTGATTCAGACGGGTTGGGTCTCCTCCTAATGAGGAGTCATGGTGAAATAATGCAGCCGGCACACCACTCCTCTGCTGCACCCCTAATGGAGGTATTCATGACTGTAGTCTGTGTGTGTGTTCACGGGGCCGGTTTGCCTGCTTGCGGGATGAAAAAACCCAGCTAAACTGAGGGGGAAAACCCAACTGTCCACGCCCCAGACCGGCTAACTTGGCTATGGCTGAGGAAGATCCTTGAGCGCCTCACGTCTCCGACATGAATCGAATCTAGGACACTCTTTCCCCAGGCATATGGTTGCGAAGCACACAGCCACTAGGCTAACCCCACGGACTATATCTACTGTATATATACACACACACACTGTATAATCACCAGCCCTAAATATCTTAAATTGAATGTAATAAACAGGTTAATTGCTAAAAGTGATATCTTTTGAAAAACAAAGGGTTGATGCTGTATCATATCTTTGCTGATTAGACACTTAATAATGCAACTGAGTTGAAATGACTGATTTCAAATTAGTATTCATAGACTAAAAAATAGCTATATAGGTAGTATACCCATACCCAGAAATTCCTCTAAAATAAAGTATTTTTATTTTATTTTATGGTATCATATCATATCATATTATTTTACTGATATCATATCTTGATAGTTTAAAGAGATACCACAAATAAACTTAGCACCAGTTGACACTCAGTTACTATAAATGGAAGGTGCATGTATTTTATTTGGACATTCTGGTTGTTACAAAATGTTGGAAGAACCACGTTTTGGCATAAGGTTTATTATTACTTGTTTTTTAAGATACATTAAATTATTTTTAAAAAAATATATATTCAGTGTTCACAGATATATTCAGAAATTATTTAGATACCTGTCAAAGTTTTTGTTGAGTGATAAACTCGCTGCAGAACTGATTTTTATTGCAATGTTTGAATTTCCTTTTGTTTAGCATAATCCTTAAATATTTCAGGCATCAACAGATGTAAACGAAAGGTCTGTTACAGTCAGTAATTTGAATGATGTTCATTTGTCAGAGGATGGCTGTCATTTGTTAGCGGCTAATAGTTCTGTATCTGAGCATACAGAAATGACAACACAAGTTTCCAGCCAAAGAGGACATAAACGCAAAAGGGAAGCAAATGTTAGAGATCGGAACTCATATGATGACAAACATTTTCGTTCTGTCACTAGACAGAGTTCTAAAGAAGCTGCACAGAAATATAATTTACGAACCACTAGAAAAGCTCTTGTATTTAGTGATGTAAGTGTTTTCTGTAAATCATTGAGAAATTAACAATTTAAACATACTCCTTTTTGTGATATAGATTATTTTCATTTGCTTAATTGCATACATTTTCTATGTTTGACTATATATATTAGTTGAAGTTCAGCAGTGCTATATATCTTCAGAAATCATTGTGTTTATTTATTTATTTTAATGGCAATCCATCTGTAAAAGGTTATAAATCTATACCGCATTAGTACTGAAGTGGAGGAATAATGGTCTAAGAGCTGTACTCTGCAGACTGAAGATTTATTTATTGTTATTTTTCAATTGGTTGTTGAAAAATAACATGGCAGGTTCTTGGACAACCTGCCATGTTGTCCAAGAGTGGTCTTCCTTAAGTTTCCAGTCTGTGCAAATATGTTAAAACTGATAAAAATAAATAAAAATTTCATTGAGCAACTTTTCGCATAAAACCAGATTTATTTTGAGCATAAAATGCTGCTGATGATAGCAGTGGAATTAAGTCCACATAAGGTAGACATGAAAGGGGGGGGAATAGTGGCAATGGTTATGAGGCAGTGTGGTGTAACGTGGAGTTGAGAGGAAGACATATTTAGATGGATGTTGCTATAGGCCTGGGAATGTGGAAGATGGTGATGAAGAAATGTATAAATAACTGGGATTAGTGAACAAATGAAGGGTAATTATTATGGGTGATTTTAATTATGGCAGTATGGATTGGAATGAAGAGATAGCATTTGGGAATAAGGAAAGTGAATTTCTCAAGCTCTTGAGAGATAACTATCTCAAGCAGCATGTAAAGAAAGACGTGAGGATCAATAGTTCTAGATCTCATCATTTCATCAGAGGATGTAATTGTTAGAGGGGTTTCACATTTTCCTCCAGTTGGTGAAAGTGATCATGAAGTAATCACCTGTGTTGTGGCTAGTCATATGCAGGCTTTTGCGAGGAAAGGATATATGTGAAATTATAAGGCTGGTGATTATGACAAGCTTAGGAGACCACTATGAGCTATAACATGGAACAAGGAGTTGAGCAGTAAGGAAATAAATGATGCATCGGAACTTACAAAGAAATGCATAATAGCATCAATGTACGAATGTATCCCAAAAAGCTGAATAAGGTTGGTGTAAAATGGGTAATGTGGAGCTTAAGCATGAAATCTGGAAAAAGAAAGTCCTTTAGAGGAAGTACAAGATGAATAATGGTAATCAGTCACATGAAGAATATAAAGAACAAGCCAGGAGAGTGACTCATTTAGTAAGGAAAACAAAAGTAAAGTATGAGCCGAAATTGGCAAATCAGGCTAAGAAAAACCCTAGAGTTTTTTAGATATGTGGCAAGTAGAAGGAAGAATGATCATGGAAAGATGAAGTTAAGGGATGAAAGTGGGAATGGTAACTGCTGCAGAAAACATTATTGAGGTATTCAGTGATCAATTTATAAGTGTGTTTCATCCTGATCAGGGGATGGAATCATGAGGAACTTAAGTGTAGAGGACATAGGAGAGGATAGCTTAATTGTGAGTGAGCAGGAGGTTTTGAGGAATAAATAACCTTGATGTTAATAAGGCGATAGGATTTGATGAAATATCACCATGCATCTTAAGAGAATGTTCCAGGGAACTGGCAGTAACATTGGCATGCCTGTTTAACATGAGTTTTGCAACAGCACAGGTTCCAAGGGAGTGGAAGGAAGATAAAATTGTTCCACTGCATAAAAGCTGTGATAAGACTGTAGCTTCAAATTGTAGACCAGTCTGTATATCTGGAGTTGTGGCAAAGGTCCTGGAGAGATTGGTGAGAAGCAGGATACAGAAATGGGTTGATAACAACAGTATTCTCTGTTTTTATCAGCATGGGTTTGTTAAGGGGAGATCATGTTTCACTAACTTACTTATGCACTATAAGTAAGTTAGTGAAACATGATCTCCCTTTACTTTGTTAGGTGACAAATACCTTGGACAGAGTAGATGCGTATAAAGTGGTGTACTTGGATACACCACTGTATATGCATTAAAAGGCTTTTGATAGACTGCCACATGACAAGCTCTTAAATAAATTGAAAGAGATGGGATTGGATAACAGACTTCTATGTTGGATCAGTGACTGGCTGTCAGATAGGTATCAGAAAGTTGTATATGGGGGGTGTAGTATCTCAAAAGAGAAAGGTCATCAGTGGTGTGCCACAGAGGTCAGTTTTTGGGCCATTGTTGTTCAATTTGTGTGTTAATGATATTAAGTTGGGTTTAACTAGTGATATCCAGCAGTTTGCAGATGATGCAAAACTGGGGAGAGCAATGTACAGTCAGGCTGATGTTAATGCCTTACAAGAGGACTTGAATAGATTGTATGAATGGGCAGGTAAGTGGAACTATCAGTTCAATGTTGCCAAGTGTATGGTTTTGAGATTTGGTAAGCAACGATGGGATGCCAGGTATACACTTGGTGGGGAAACTTTAACAGAAGTAGAGGAGATGAGAGATCTAGGAGTGATGGTGGACAAGGATCTGAAATTCAGGGGCCACATTGCACAAGTTGTGAAGACATCACATCGAATAATGGCAATGATACAGAGAACTCCGACTTGCAGAAATAGAGAGGTTATGATTCCATTGTATAAGGCCTTGATCAGGCCCCTCATATGGATTATTGTGCACAGATTTGGTTGCTGGGTTTTCATGGTGATGAGGATATGTTGGAAAGGGTACAGAGAAGATTCACAAAGGTAGTCAGTGGTCTTTGGAATGTGGAGTACGAGAACAGATTGAGAGAATGTAAGTTTCAGAGCCTCATGAATAGGAGAAAGAGGGGGGGGATATGATTGAGACATATAAACTGGTCAGGGGTTGTTATCAGATAGACATGGAAGAAATTTTTCATAGAATTGGAGAGGGAAGTAGAATAAGAGGCCATTGCTGGAAACTGTACAGCAAACGGAGGGTGTGAGCAAAGGAGTGAGAAGCAGGTTCTTTGCATGGAGGGTTGGTGAGTGGAAGATATTGCCTGAGTGTATTGTGGATGTGGACACATTGAATCAGTTTAAGACGGTGTTGGATGAGCATTGTATGCAATAGTGAGTACTTCCCACGATGAGTACCTGAGTTTATGGATGTTGGGTGTTGATAATAATAATAAATATCACTCTGAGAAGAAATATGAATTGGATGATAAGCAACAACTTAAATATCTATAGAAACATGCATTGTTTGCCCACATATTTAAGAGAGTCTGTAAATATATTTTAATTCACATGACCAATTATGTTTAAGTAAAATTTTTAAAATATTTAAGTAAAACCAATTAAGTTTAAGTAACAAACTTGCTAAAGTTAAATAAACATAAGAAAATGTTCTTTCTTCTTTGTTATAATACACTCCAAGATAATATTTTTGTTTTTTGTGGCTTCTACCCTTGAAAGTTTGTAAATTTATAGTACGTTAATACTGCGATGGGTTATATAAAAAAAAGCAGTTTTGAAGTACTTTATATATATATATGTGTAGAAAGTATTTATATATATATATATATATATATATATATACAGGGTGTTCGGGATAAATTTGACATATTTATAATTAATTATATTTTTCCGTAAGTTACATGTATTAACACACACTTCTCTTCATTTAAAAGTTTGGACCCTTCTTCATTCATATACAAGATGTCAGAAAGGATGGATAGCTGGAACCCACCTGAATCATGGAAGAGAATAACTTGTATCATGATGATTCGTGCCCGCCATCAAAATAAGGATATTACGACTGCTGCCCAATGCTCCCTGAATACAGTAAAAACAATCAGGCATGAACTAGAGACTTGCAATGGTGACTACGAGGACGTAGCAAGAAGAAAGATCCCTAGCAGACGATCTGATTGCGTTCGTACAGCAGAATTCCTCGCAAATCTGCAGGAACAGGTGTTGAAGAACCCTGGCATTGGAATTCGGGCTTTGTTCGTGGAGTTGCTAACTGTAGTCAAGCCCTGGATAACAAGGGTAGCCAATGGTAGGCCGTATGTATGGCAGCAGGATTCGGCCCCTTGCCACACCTCTGGGAAAAGTCAAAAATGGTTGTCTGAAAATTTCTACGACTTCACCAGTCCAAATGTTTGGCCTCCAAACTCCCCAGACCTTAACCCCATGGATTATTTTGTATGGGGCGCAGTTGAAAAAGACACCAATCGCACTTCCAGTAATACAAAAGCCCAGTTAATGGATAAAATTAAAACAGTTTTTGCGGCCCTTCCCAGGGAGACTGTAGCATCAGCTTGTTCGAGGTTCCGAAGCAGAATTGAAGCTGTGATCGATGCTAATGGTGGTTATTTTGAGTAAATCTTGTTGATAGTATTGTAATTAACTCTGCCTGTAATGTTTTTTTGTCAATTCATTAAATTTAATAGATACAAAGAAGATTTTCTTTTTCCTTACAAAACTGTCAAATTTATCCCGAACACCCTGTATATATATATATATATATATATATATCCAAAAAGTATGCTTTGGGAGACCAAACTTCAGGTCTGCATATCAGTATAGCAATGGTCTCACACTGAGCAATGAAATTCATCTCCCACCTAAAGACATTCCTAAAAAACCTACATTTATATAGTCTGGTATGAATGATTAGATGTTGCTTATTACTCATGGTGATGTTTAATGGAGTAAACACATCTAAAGATAATTAACTATTTATTTAGCTAATTAGATCACTAAGTCAACATTTTGTCTCTTGGTCACCAAATCATCTTCATAGGCACACATAGGATAGAAGGCAGACAGATTAGAGGCAAATAATGACAATTAGTCTCCGTTTGACTTCCTGCTGGTATGTATGCGTGTGCATGCTTAGTATATTTTTTTGTGCCCGTAAAGATGCCTTGATGCAAGGCTAGACAGAATATTGGCTTATTAATCTATTTAACTGAACAAATTTGGTTAGTTGATTTTCTTTAGACATATATTTTCTCTATTAAATATTGACATGAATGACACACACACACACACACACACACACACACACACACACACACTAGATTACAACTCTAGCCTGTTGGTTGGAGATCAGGTATGCTATCCATAGGGCCAACTAGGCTGGTGAATTACTATATATTCAATGTTAATATGTTCTTGTTTTTGAAAATAATATAGAAAAGAAATTCCTTTGTTATGGCATCTTCTTTTTAAATAAGATGCTATGATAGAGCACACAACATTGTCTTTATATGAGCAGATACATCAAATATAATTGAGAAAGGAAGCAAATATTGTTGAAAGTTTTTCTGCTTGGTTATACTATAAATTAAAGATGCGAAAAAATTATATTCTTGGTTTAATTTTTTTGTACCAGTTCTCTAATTCATAGACTGCTTTCTGCAGCTTGTTTGAGGCTAGATGTGGACAGAGGGATCTGGTTATGATAATTGTGTCATTGGCATAGAGAGCGGTAATGGATGGAGACAGGAAGATTTCCATGTATATGGAGATGGAGAAGTGTAGGGGAGACAGCAGAGAGCCTTGAGGGACTCCAACCGTGACTCTTCTCTCTCTGTGGATCTAATTCCATTGAGTTTTATTTAAAATTTTCTGTTATTCAGATATGATTTGATAAGTAGAACTAGTGGTAATGGGATTCCTACTTGGTGTAGTTTAAAAATTAGACCATAATGCCATATTCTATCAAATGCTTGTGTTATGTCCAGGAAGACTGCGCCAGAATGTTGTGCCATTCAAACCCTTGTGTGATGTATTCAACGATTCTGTAAATTTGAAGCATTGTTGAGTGATATTTCCTAAAGCCGAATTGCTCGTCTTGTATGATGTTGTGGTTGATATCTGTTGCCTCTTGAATCCATGTGAGTATAGCACGTTCGGCTATTGTGCCTATATATATGATAGAAGACTGATCGGTCTATAATTCTGAGGAAATTGTGTATTTTTTCCAGCTTTTGGAATTAGGAAGACATCCGCAAGCTTCCATCACTCTGGAAAATAATTTAGCTGAAGAATGGCATTAGTGATGGCTACCAGATGCATAACTCCCCCTTTACAGGGGAGTAGCTTGAGTGCCTTCTTCGTTATTCATCCGGACCTGGAGATTTTTTAACTGGTAATTAGTTTATGGAATTAACAACGCATATAAAGTATATTAATTAAAGGTAACTTTAATAAATAACTTCTATATTTCGGCAACATCACGTTGCCATCTTCAGGAACATAAAGATATGGTATGTGACGTCTCATGCGCATCGGCAAGAAAAGAGTTCGAAAAAATACGAAGTCGGCACTTGAAAAAATACGAAAACCTGACAAAGAATTCTACTTCCTTACCACAGCCACCGCTCAACACAGTAGTCAACCTCTCGTCTGTAGTTTTAAAGCCTGAGGCACTCACCGCCCTAGCTCCTAAAAGAATACCTGCCAAAGATATCGTGATCCAAATAGAACGTGGGATTCGCGACCTGCCTAACCATATCACCAACAACGTCAGACTGGATGTAGTCGGTGTTCTCACTAAAGCCAAACCTCCAGAAACCAACCTATCCAAAGACGAATATGCAGCCCTACAAGAAATGAAGAATAACAAAAAAATAGTAAACACCAAAGTGGATAAGGGAAACGCCACTGTGGTGCTAAATCAAAAGGACTACAAAGGTAAGCTTAATGCTTTAGTACTAGACCGTACTACTTACCTCCCTATTGAATATAATCCTACCAGCTCTCAGATTAGAATTCTCCACAGACTCCTTAAGAAAGTCACTTCTTGGCATGTGGAAGTCGCTAACAAACTAAAACCTTATAACTCTAGACCCCCCCCCCCCCGATTATATGGACTCCCAAAAATACATAAACAAAATGTGCCATTACGTTCCATAGTGGATGGCATTGATTCCCCCACATATAAATTAGCCAAACATTTAGCCAAAACGCTCACACACTATACTGGCAACACACCATCACACAAAAAACTTAGCCCACTTTAAAGCCAGTGTAGAAAACCTCTCACTCCAACACACTGACATAATAGTCAGTTTTGACGTCTCCTCCCTATTCACTAATGTCCCACTCAAAGAAACCCTAGAGCTCATCCAAGCCAAGTTTCCTCCCGATATCTCAGCCCTATTTCAGTTCACAATGAACTCAGGCTATTTCGTTTGGCAAGGAAAGTTCTACAAACAGATAGAGGGGACAGCTATGGGTTCACCACTTTCCCCACCCTTGGCCAATTTCTTTATGGAGACCTTTGAAGAGAAAGCCTTAAACTCCGCCCCACAAAAACCCGCTATTTGGCTTTGTTACGTGGATGATGTGTTTGCTATTTGGCCACATGGCTCAGACTCACTCCACTCCTTCCTAACACACTTAAACAACCAACACCCCAGAGTCCAGTTCACCTTAGAAAAAGAGGAAAACAACACCCTCCCCTTCCTAGACACTTTAATCACCTGCCAACTTGATGGATCTTTGGTTTTCTCTGTTTACAGAAAACCCACCCATACTGGCAGATACATTCACCAGCAATTTCCCCCCCCCCCCCCCACAACAATATGGGGTTATAAAAACACTATATAACAGGGCAAAATTCGTTGGAAGAAAACAAAAATAATACACCACAGCAAGTTTAAATACGAGAGATTATTCAAGGAATCTTCAGCAGCTCTAAAAAACGTTCCTTACCTCAACAAATTTGGGTGCATGAATCTCCCCCAAATTTGGGAGACTTACATTTTGAGAACTTCAGCCCAACTGCCAAGTCAACCAAATTAGCCCACCAGAGGGCACCATTAGGACTTTAAGAACAATATTAGTTTCTTGCTTTCTTCCTCATTTGCTTTTGTTAGTGCCTGCATACACATACCATATCTTTATGTTCCTGAAGATGGCAGTTATAAAATATAGAAGTTATTTATTAAAGTTACCTTTAATTAATATACTTTATATGCGTTGTTAATTCCGTAAACTAATTACCAGTTATGTATGACCAACGTATAAGCCTTGCTACTAGAACCGGAGCTTTTTTTGTTGTTTAGTTTTCTTATGATCTCATATATTTCTGTTGGTGACATGGATTTGTTGTTGGATTGGAATGAGGCATTTTGAGTAATTTTACGCACACTTGTGTGTGGATTTTTCTTATGAAGTTTGTATCTATTGGTATAATTGGGGCTGCATTGTCTTTCTAAGTTGTCTGGAAATGCTTCTGCTTTTTCCTCATCATTGTGGGTGACTCTATATTCACCTTGGATTGGAGGAAGTGTGTAACGCTTTGACCAAAGTGATCTGATCATTCTCCACAATGACTGATTCTCTGTGTTTAGGTGATGTATTTTGTTATTCCAAAGTTGGTTTCGGTGGTCCTTTAGAGCATACCGAACCTGATTTGTTGCTCTCTTAACTGCATGCTTGTCTGCGGGAGCCATTGTTTTGTGATATTGTCTTCTTATCTGTTTTTCTCACAAATAAGACGTTTTATGTCCTCTGCGAGTTTATTTGGTGGTGCACACTTGGTTATATTTGTTACCTGTGATATTGATGTTAGTATTTGCTTTTCAAAGGTTTTCATTGCCTTTTCTATATCTTCAGTGGATGTTATATGTGGAAATGGGCCAATGTTATCCTAGAAAGCTGAGGGTAGTTGTTTCCAGTTTAAAAGGTGGTGGCATTTTCCTTTAGATCTTGTATGGCACCTAGTTGCAATATGATGGGGGTTGTGATCAGAACTTAGGTCATTAACTGCTTCTGTTTGATAGCTGTGCGCAATGTTTTTTAGTATTGCTATATCAAGTACATCGGGACGGCCAGTTGCTCCGTGGTGTGTGGGTCCTATTACTGTCATGTTTCTTGTTGTGGTATATGAATTCAGTAGTCTGCCATTGATATTTAGGTTTCTGCTGTTCCATGTGGAATGTTTGGCATTAAGGTCACTAGCTATGATTACTGCCTTTACCAGTGCTTATTATTTCATCCAGATCTGAATCTAGGAGTTTTTTATTTGGGGGGTTGTAGACTGCGAATATCCTGATACTGCTTGTGTTTTCCATATGTATTTTTATTCCTGTAGTTCTGTGTGTTCTGTTTGGGGTTCGGCTATTATATTATGCTTTATGTTTCTTTTGACAAAGATGGCAGTGCCTCCTCCTCTTGCATAGGATCTGTCTGTACGGTAAGTGCTATAATTGTTGATTTTGACCTTGTCACTTGGATGAAGGTGTGATTCATTTATAAGGATGATATCTGCTTGGGTTTCTGCTGCAAACTCCTGTAGTTCCTGTATTTTGTTGGATGGTCTGTTTGCATTCCAGCTGACAATCTGTAATGATTTAGGTTTTCTATTAGCCTTATCCATTAAGGATTTCAACAAGCAGTGATTGTGTGTGTGTGTCTTAAGATGATATCCTTGGCTTCTTGAGTTGGGTTGGTTTGCCGGACTTCAGCAAGCATTTCTCCTATGTGGCTTGTTATGTTCTGTAGGATAGGTTTTGGTTTTATGAGAGGATGTGCATTCTTGTATAGGTTTACTGGTTTGGAGTTGTGTCTTTTGATTTTGAGGAAATGCTATGCAGCCCATATAGTTTGCAGGGTGTGGGCCTCTGCAATTTGCACACTTTGCTGGTTGTGTGTCGGGTTTTTGGCATTCATTTGTTGCATGTTTGCCACCACATTTAACACATTGGTAATCTGCTTTGCAGCAGCGTTTTGAGTGGCCAAACTTTTGACAGTGATGACATTACGTTGTTGTTTGTTTGTGTTTTAGCGATTCAGTCTTTATGACTAAATCACAAATAGTTTGAAGATCGTATATGTGTTTCTAGTCTTTGCTTATCTCTACCAATATTAGAGGATATGGGATTTTATCAGCTCTACGCATATGGCTTACTTTTGTAGGTCTGAAGCCTTTGTTTTGGAGATCTGCTTGTACTTCATCTGTTGTAATGGACTCTGTTACCCCTCTGAGCACAACTTTAAAGTTCTTTTCACTATTGAGTGCAAATGTGTGGTAGGGTAGGTTGCTATTATCCAGAAATTTTGTTAGTTGTCTGTAATTGGTAGAAGTTTTTGACTGGATGCGAATTCCTTCTTCTGTATTAGTGGCTTTCGTAAATGATATTTCTAGAGTTCAGAGTGAAGTAACAACTGATGTACAGTGGTTTTTATCCCTTAGGAAGAATCAGGGTATTCTTTCTTTTGAGTTTGCATTAATATCAGTCTCCATTTCTACTGTTTTGAGTGATTCTCTAGTAACAGAAAATTTCCTTTTTTTAGTTTTAACTGTTTGGAATTCTTCCTCTGTGTCAACTGTATCCAATATATGGTTGGCATTGTTTTGAGATATTGCTGCATCCTCAGGAACTAGTGACTGCCCCGAGCTTCACTGTCCGATGTCCAATGCCATCACGTTTTCCAGACTGTCATCTGTGACAATTGTGTGTGTGTGGGGGGGGGGGGACGTGTCATAGTGTTTTACTTTTCCCCAGCACCTCACCCAAGCGGATAAATTCCCAATAAACGTCCTCAAATTTTGTCTCATCTATTAGTTTTTCCATGTCTATGTCTATCAATTATCAAAACTTAAAGTTTGAAAAGCTGGTCCTAGAACCTAAATGTGAAATCCCTTAGATCAAATCAATGATCTACCAGCAAATAGAGATCCTGTAGTCACACCTTTAAGTATTTTGATTCTTGCGAGTGGATTGAGAGAAGTTTATGGAAGGTCGACGAAAGAGTAAACCACTTCTCTAATCATTTACAACCCACAATTCAATCCATAATTACATTATTCACCACTTTTACAATCTTAATCTTCACCAGGCAAATGGCCATAATATGACCAAAACTCGCTACCTTAGAATTCCCGAAAGCAGACAATTCAAAACTCAAGTCATACTAAGGTTATAAAGACTGGCTTAAAGGGACGAAGCAAGAATGCTTTCCATCTTCCCCGTTATCTGTAGAGGACAGCGTAGGGATAAGGTGTTATTGAGCTATTAAAGCTCTGATCATGGCAGGAAGGTAACAGCAATAGCTGAGCCTCAGTTAGAACTTCATTGGTGATGTTTAAGTAAAGCCAACTCTAAAAATTAGTACTAATCCGTCCAACTCAGTGTTGGCTCCACTCAGTGACGGACTCCCTCACCACCGAGCAGAACTGCTCATATTCCAGGGAAAGGCATCCACCGACAAAGCCCCTCACTGGGCCGTGCCGGAGAACACCGTTCCCGGAGACTCAAAATGCTCTCTCAGGCAAACTTCCCTCACCCGGAGCAAACCTAAGAGAGTGAAACTCGGCGTCCCAGGGGGTAACAGCAACAGCCAAGCCTCAGTTAGAACTTCATTGGCTACAGCATTGCCATCCATACCCGCCCAGGGTTTTTGCCTTCCCAAGTGATATGATACTAAGGGTGTAATCAGAAGTCATTTTCCATATTTAAGTTTCCATATATAAGTAGCCGAAAGGCGTCACACCTTATTATTAAAATATTCTGGATTATAGATAGATTATGAAAGTTCTTCCACTCGGTTCTACTGTAAATTAAAGATGCCAAGAAATTGTATTTTTGGTTTAATCCTTTATCCAAGTGTAAGCAAAGGGTCTAAGCCAAGTGTAAAACTTTTGGGAATGGCTTCCACAGATGAGACCTCAATAAAGGTTGAAACCAGTCTGGGTAGTGACCTTTCTCATAATGCATAGCATTAAACATGTGGATATGTGCTTTGCATTATGGGATACTAAGGCAACCGATGTGAAGTCATTAGCCTCTATATACGAGTTGCCCAGTTGTGAAGTTACTTCACGTGCAGACTTTGTTTGCTTACATTTGGATAAAGGATTAAACCAAGAATATAATTTCTTGGCATCTTTAATTTGAAGCAAATATTGAAACCTTTACCTTGATTATTACTTCAAGGTAAAGTTGATTCTTGCTATAGCAAACACTGTTATAAACTCACACAGTATAACAAGCTGCCAAAGAGTCCAAACTGCACCCAATAAGTGCAGTACTATTGTACAAAATATTCACTAAAGCATCCTCTCCATCATAACAGAACCATTCCTGTGGTCCTTACAATTTCTTTATATTGAAAGTTGACTTCATGCAGTGAAGATGCTCACTATAATAAATCATATACAACTCTTTCAAAAGCAAAAGTTAATGCAAGAAACAATATACTAAGAGAGTTTACTTCCTCCAAATGGGGTGCACACCCTAGCACACTGAGATCTTCTGCCTTGACCCTTTGCTATTTATTTGCTGAATGTGCCTGCCCTGTATGGGCCAGATCCTACCATGCTGAAAAACTTGACCCAGAATTGAATGAAAGCTTCCACTTAATTACAGGATGCCTGAAACCAACACCATTAAGTGACCTGTATGCTTTGGCTGGAATTGCACCCCTTCAATTTGAAGATCTGCATTCTCAGCAGATGAAAGTAGCAGACAAATGAATGATAAGCACCACCCACTATTTGGCCAGACTACAGTGCCCAAAGCTAAGATTGCAATATAGCTTTCTAGCAACCGTTGAACCACCTAAAAACCCACTAGAGACAAGACTTCAGCAATAGTTTGCACTACACCCTGAGAGTAATACTAGTATTCCAATAGCCAAACATCTTCCACATGGTTCCCACTTGGACTGGAATACTTGGAAAAGCCTAGCCTCAACAGACTGAATGATAGGGCTCTGCAAACAAAACCTCACAAAATAGGGCTACCTCACTGGACCAGATAATTGTGAGTGTGGGACAACCCAGTCCATGGAACACCTTCTTTCTTGCCTCCTTCTTCAATCACCTTGCACAAAAGAGGACCTTACATCCTGCACAGAAACAGCAGTTGATTTCACAGGATACTAGAGAAACATCTGACTATATTTATGATATATATAACTTATATATAGTTTCTTTTTCCTTCATATTTTAACTATTATTCTGTGTATAATTACCTATTAAATTTAAGCTGTTCTCATTTGTAATGTATCCTAATTTGTTGTAAATAATGTTGCACAAATTACTTATTACTGTACCACTTGTGTTTGGATACAAAATAAATAAAATTTTAATAAATACTGCTATAACAGTCACCTATATAGGAAATACTGATATAACAAACTAGCTCACTATAGCAGTCTGCCAAAAAGTTCAGACAAAAGTGCATAGGCACTAAATGCACATTGCTGTTCTAAAAAAAAAAAATCACTTTATTAAACCATTCCTGAGGTCCTCTACAAGTTTGCTATAGTAATAGTCACTAAATATTCCAAATCAATGAAAACTCTCTCTCTCTCAGCAAAAAAAAAAAAAAAAAAAAAAATATATATATATATATATATATATATTGGAAACCAGGAAAACCAGTGGTAGGATGGAACCATGAGATAACAAGGTGTGGTGGATATTTATGGTGGGGAGATGCACAAGATCGATTAAAATAGAAGCTCGGAGTGGCATTCATCCAGCAGTGGACTGAAGAACGCTGATGATGACACACACACACACACGTACATACATACATACACTGTTTGGAAAGAAGTCAAAGGACACCCCCCCTCCATGGGGTGTCCTTTGACTTTTCCAAAACTCTCACTGCACATGCTACGAAGGATAATATGTAAAAACTGCCATTTGTCAGCTCACATGTTGAATGGGAGTTTCAGGCATTGGAGGAAATCTGCATAAAAACATTCAGAACTGAAGCTCACGAGATGGGTTTCTATGGTAGGACCATAATATGCATGCCCCACATTACCTGATCAGTGTGCAGCATCATCTTCAGTGATGCAAAGAGCATGTACAGTGGGATGTCGAAACTTGAAAAGCTGTGTTATGGAGTGGTGCAGTGTGATTCATCACTCCACAACACAGCTTTTGAAGCTTCGACATCCCACTGTATATGCACTTTATAAAACTGTATCTACATCTTCATTGTGTAATGCATTCATTACCTTGTTATAATACAGAACCTCCCGATAACATACCCATGTTGACCATCATTGAGAATAACTCCAGACACAAAGAAGTCGCATAATTTGTAACCTCAGTTTTATCACCACCTTTGTGAAGTGGAACAACTTTATCTTCCTTTGAGACTTGCCTTGCAACTTTTATTAAGCAGGTATGTGAAAGCTGTTGTGAACTCCCCCAAACATTCTCTTAGGCAGAAGGACTTGATAAGTCTTTCTCATATATGTTTTCTCATGAAGTTTTTTTTTTTTTTTCCATACACATTCTCTCCACTCACCATCAGTTCCCCCACCATCCCCACACCCCCACTGTGCTCTGTGCATTCAAGCTTTTCATAATATCACACTACAAAGAGCTTGAATAATAACCTAGTCACCACTGAATATATCATATTATAGTTAATTCTGTTCAAATCCAAAATTTTTTTATTTCAAATTGTATGTATTTTCCTATAGCTCTTTGATCTGTGGATTGCAGCTTTATGCAGATTTTAAGCAATCGTTCTTGTCGCATGACATTGCTTCTCTTGTGTATGCGTGTCATTTGCATGTTTAACATGTGTACATAAACAAAAGGACTCAAAAGGATTCTCCAGCTTATGAATGGCAATCAGCAGAACATTAAAAATTTGCTTAGATTCCAGAAATGTATTTATATTCCTTGCTGTATAGAAGGTGTATAGTCATTTACTAAAACATGAATATGAAGTATATTAATGAAATTGAAATACCTAGTATTGAAATAACATGGATGTGGAATGCAAGAGGGTTGATATATTTCGTTCATTCACCATGTGTGTTAACCACCTTACCGGCCATTATGGGTCAAATATGCATCCTCATGCACTTCGTATCCATCATATATTTCAATGTAATATCAATGGTATTGCAATTTTAATATGCACTTCGCATTCATGATAACCTTGACGTCTATAGATGTCTTGGCCAGTAGCATGGTTAATAAATGAAATTAAGTCACTCCCATAATAAGTGCAAAACAGTGCAACTCCAAAAAATCTTGATAATAACCAAATTTTTTTTTTTTAACATAATTATTTGACCTATCCAGTAATACTTTCTACTTAAAAGCCAACTGTTTCATTTTATGCAGTATACTTAAGACCTTGATTTATATCTATATTATTTTATACATATAGAATATCCATATTTGTTTATGTGATTCTTAGGCATGAAAAGTTGTAAACTTCTAGTGCATTAGTTCCTTGGTGAGCTAAGACTCTTTTTCTGTTATTATTATTTATTATTATTATTATTATTATCATCATTATAGGCACCTCCATGGAGTCCAAAGACTCATTGCGGGAGACCCAATCCATCCACACAATCTGTCATACTTGAACATATTCTTGAACTCATTAAAAGACAAAGCACTCACAACTGACTCTGGCAACCCATTCCACTCATTCACAACTCTCCAAGCAAAAAATCTAGTCCTCACATCCCTTCTAACCACATCTTTATTCAACTTCCAGAGATGACCCTTTGTTCTGGTCCCTCTAGCCAAGTGCTGAAACATTTCCCCTACATCTATCCTATAAAAACCTTTTAAGCAACTTAAATGTTTCTATCATATCCCCCTCTCTTTCTCCTAAAGCAAAGGAATTCTTTTAGATTAACTTTGACCTGACCGGCCAATCTCCTTCCATACTACATATTTTCCTTTTTTCACCATGCTTATCACCTTTCTAGTCTCCATAACATCTTTTCACACACTGTTGCTTGATTTCACTGTTCAGATATCTCACTCCTACTCCAGTTGTGGAGTTTGCTTTTGTATGTAGTTATGCATTGTTTGTGTCAGATGCTGCCTTATTATTTCCCATGCACTGTCAGCATATTTTCTGCACAGCTTGTCATCCTAATCTTTGACCACCCACCAAACCAGTACCTGATGATCACTCTCACCAATATGTACCTTATTTTTTTTTCCCCATTTTTTTACATCATCCAGACACCCTGTTCTAGAGACCAAACAAAACTTTTTCAAGCCACTTCAGGTCTCCAGTAAACAGGGAATTGGTCTTACACATAAAGACATTTACAAATATCCATGCCTATGGTAGGATTTTAGCCTGAGCTTTTTGGTTTGAGCAGATTACATATGCTAGCCACTCAGCTAACCAGGATACAATGTATTGATATTATTTTTTTTTATCATAATTTCCTGATATATCCTGCCCTCCCCTTAAACAGCATATGCTATATGATTAAGTTTACTTTATTACTAGCTTTTATTAACAGTTTTCTTCCAAATTTGTCAAGTCTCCAGTATCGTTAAGAATCTTATATTTTCTCTTAAGTATTACTGACAACATTAGTTCAGTTACATCTTGATCTTCCTCTGGGTCTTTTTCTTCCCAATATGGTGTCATGTATCTGTTTTGTTAACCTTTCTTCTCCAATTTAAGTGACCATATCACCTTAGATTATTGGATGTGATTGCTCATCTGAAGAGACCTCTAACCTCTGTTCTCGCATTCTTGAATGTTAACATGGTTGAGTTCCTTACTAATATATCCATTATTAAAAAGATACTGCCATTCACTCAATCTACTATTATTTCCCTAACTTTACTCAAAAAACTTATGTGATTCCTAGTCTGAAGGCAACACTCATTTGTTTCTGAAGAATTATATCTGCTGTTGCTAAAGCCCAAGATAGTAACACCCAAGATGCCAAGCACACTTCCCACTCCCTACATTTTACACACACACACACACACTTGCCTGTTCCTCACCTGCTACATTTCTAATCCATAATCCATGGGATGCATATATGCCATGTACATAGCATATTATTAAATCCTCAACTATGCTATGGATAATGTCTTTAAATAGTGGAAGGGTGGGTGACAATGTCACCCACCATGGCTGTGACTGTGATGGAAATGAGTGCAGTTAGATACAAGGCAGAGACAATAAATTTGTACCAAAAAAAACCCACCAGACATATAAAAAATAAAAAAACAAATAGTGCCAGATTGAAAACCAGTATTAATAAAGATATGTACACACATATCTTTATAAAAAAAAATTTTATAAAGATATGTTCATTATAAAAATTAATGTTAATACTTTTTTTTTTTTAAATTCCTGATGTTGATCATTTACTTCTATGTTCATGAGATAACTCCACCTAGCACCACCACCACCACCTAATGGAGTTCCACAGGATTCAGTACTGGGACCATTACTGTTTATATCAATGATATTGTCAGTGGACTACTTCAAGGAGATAATCAGTTGTTAAATAATGTTATCTCAAGAAGGTTATTAGTAATGGTGCTGATGTTTTGGCTCTTCAAGGGGACTTGAATAAGCTGTAAAGGTGGGCAAATAAATGTGGATTCAGTTTAATTCAGTTTGAAATTTGGGATCCACAGATGGGATGCTTCATGCTCACTTGGTGAAGAGTCACTGGAAAAAGTGGAAGAAGCAAGGAGTCTTTGAGTCATTGTAGATAGAAAATTGAGGTTCAGAGGACATATTGCAAAGGCTGTGAAGACAACCAGAAAATTGCTGCAAGATTGAGAACTTTATACAATGGAACCAGTAACAATAGGGGTTACTGGTTCCATTGTATAAAGCTCTGATCAGACCACATCTGGATTATTGTGATTAAAATGATATCAGGACTATACAATGTTTGGTTATGAGGGTAGGCTGGGGACATGCAAATTACAGAGTTTGGTGGATAGAAGATGAAGATGTGATATGATTGAGACATTTAAGCTGTTGAAAGATATTTACGGGATTGGCATTGGGAAGGTTTTAAACATGGTAGAATGAAGGAATGGGTTGGAATAATTCCCGAGAAGTTGCAAAAGGAAGTAATAAGAAAGGATAAGAAGTAAGTTTTTTTAATGGAACCTTGAATGTATTGACTGAGAGGATGGTGAAAGTGCAAACAGTAGTTGAGTTTAAGTAGTGTTACAATAGACATTGAGCTTACTAAGACTGTCTAATATGTACAATCTTTTAAAGATGCTGTAATCTATAAAATGTTTGTGCAAAGAATAACCTGCTAGAATATCAAAAACATTTGATATTCTAGCAGGTGTATTTATTATTATTCCTAACCTCCATGGAGTTACAAAGATTAGGCAGTGCATTGCTGCTATGATAAGGAGCATTCTCATGAGTAGGCATAAAGAGGTGGTTGTGCCACTCTATAAAATTGGTCAGACCACACATGAACTATCGTACTCAAATTTGGTCACCTAGTTTCCATGTGTTATTGCACTCTTTTTTATATATATTTATTTTTTAAGCATCTTATGTCTTCACTTTGAATGCTATTTTTTATTCCACTAATTTTAAGTTATTCCCTAGCTTTGCCCTCCAGTGACTTCATTGTCCATGTTTAAATGATGTCTGTAATACTTTATTTTCTTCATTTTACAGTCCTATCAAGTATTTTTGTGGTTAAAAAGAAATTATTTTCTTCTTCTTGTCATCCTTAAGGATGAAAATAAATATAATTTGTTTCCAAATATACCATACATTCCAACTCAGAGGAAAAACTTGACAGAACTGTCTCTAATTTAGAGTATTATAATAATACACTCTTTTGTTACTTATATGTGGAACACTGATATCTGCATTGAGATAGCTCTTAGTATCTCCACAGTCTAGCTCCCACTAATAAGTAACTCTTGCCATAATGTGCTGTGCATTATGAGATATAAGGCAATTTGATTTATAATTCGCTGCTCTGTATACAAGTAGCCTGGTTGTAGAGATAATATTGCAACATTTTGCTCATGTATACTTGTATAAATAAGGATGGAGATGAATATTGTCATGTTAATAATGATGAACTTCAGTTATGAAGTTCACTATCATTGACAGATACTTTTTCATGAGAGGGCTGGCTGTATACATTTTATATATAAGATATGCAAATGGCAAATAATAATCTTTTAGTCAGCATGTAATATAAAACCATTGATTCATTTTTACCTTTTGATTGTTATTAGTAGGTAGTTTGCTACCAGCTGAGAAGTGTGTTTCTTTGCTGTTTACTAACAGTTTGGGAGAAAATATTTTAACAAAAAATCATATATTATAGGAAGAAAACACCGATGGAGATGACAGTGATTTAATGGATGAGATTGATGATGAAGAGGATGATATAAAAGATGAAGAAGATGATGAAGACTTTTTGATTTCACCTTATAAAACTTCCACCGAATTTGAAAGTTCTGCAGCAAAGTCATTAGAAAATTCAAGTATGTCATTTAATTTACATTTATTTTACAATTAGGCTTTGTCAGTAAAAGCAGAATACATTAGAAAGTTTTTCAACTTGGTTAGACTATAAATTAAAGATGCCAAGAAATTACATTCTTGGTTTAATCCTTTTTCTAAATGTAAGCAAACAATGCCTGCACTGAAGTATCTTCACGATTGGGCTGCTTGTATATGGAGACTAATGACTTCATATCAATTGCCTTAGTATCACATAATGTAAAATACACTCCCTTTTGGAAGTGTATAATGCTATGCATTATGGGGACGGGCCACTAACCAGACCAATTTCGGCTTTTATTGAGGTATGTTAAAATGCAGGGAATAATACCTCTCCAAAAATTCTGAGTGATCTTGTAGATCACTCAGAATTTTTGGAGTGATCCTAAAGGATCACTACTAAATTCATAACTCCTGACTTGAATCACTGCAGGACACTTGGTGGTGACCCCACCTAGTGACAGGCAAAAACCAGCCACCAAGCACAACCTCTGTACTTCCCAGGAAGCAAACTGTTTAAGTGCATGGGGGGAGGGTTCTCCTAAAACTCAGGCGATCCCTCAGATCACCCATCAGTGAGTGACCCAAAGGATTATTTAATTCATAACTTAGCAGTGGTTCCACTCAGTGACAGGCCTGCCCACCACCAAGAAGAACCCTCAGCAGTGGTTCTGCCCAGTGGCAAGCTCTCCACCACCAAGTGGAGCTGCTCATATCCCAGGGAAGAGCATCCACTTTGGTTACTACCAATTCCATGGAAACCATTTCAGCGAATTTCCAACTTCACCACAAATTTCTTTGTGTCAGAAGGTCTCCAAAAACTCGGGCAATCTCCCAGACCATCCAACAGTGAGTGATCCAAAGGATCATTTAACTCAGCGTTGGTTCCACTCACTGACAGGCTCTCCCCACCACCAAGAAGAACCCTTGGTGGTGACTCTGCCCAATGGTAGACTCGTCTCACCACTGAGCAGAGCTACTCATATTTCAGGAAAAAGCATCAACTTCAGCAGCACCACCTCCATGGAAACTACTTCAGTGAATTTCCATCTTCAGCACAAAAGTGCATCAGTGGGAGCCAGACCAAGAGGGAATACTACAACCAAGAAGTCTGAAGTAATGCAGAAGTCATATATTTCCCATGTACAAGTAGTGAAAAGGTGTGTCACCTTATTATCAAAATTCTCTGAATTAGAGATTAGTTAGACCATAAATTAAAGATGCCAAGAAATTATATTCTTGGTTTAATCCTTTATCCAAGTGAGCAAAGAAAGTTTGTGCATGAAGTATTTCATGACTGGGCTACTTGTATATGTAGAAGCTAATGACTTCACATCGATTGCCTTAGTACCCCCCATAATGCAAAGCACACCCCATTTTTGGAAGTGTATATTTTAATAATAAGGTAATACACCTTTTCATTAATTGTAAATTGGAAATACATGACTTCTGCATTACTTCAACCTTGGTATCTCTTCTGGGTCTTGCTTCCACTAATCAGACCTCAAAAAAGGTCGAAACCTGTCTGGGTAGCGACTCTTCCATAATGCATAGCACTTCCAAAAGGGGGTATGTGCATTGCATTGTCAGATACTAAGGCAATCGATGTGAAGTGAATAGCCTGTATATACAAGTAACCCAGTTGTGAACTACTTCACATGAAAATTTTGTTTGCTTACTCTTTGATAAATGATTAAACCAAGAATACAATTTCTTGACATCTTTAAAGAATACAGTACAGCATCTGCTATCCAAAACCTTTAAACAAAAACAAACTTATATCTGAAAGCAGCTATAGTTTTTACCTCTAACATTTTAATAGAAAATTGTACTTCATGCTATTTAATTATGGAACTGAAATTGTTAAATAACTTAGATATTTCTTACAGTAAACAGTAGTGTGAAGATTGATCCAAAAAAAAAAAAAATATATATATATATATACACATTGCCTGCCTGCATGCAATTTCTAATCACAGAGCATCATAAAATTCCTCATATGCACCCTCAAGGGGGTGTACAGGATACTGTGGTGTTATCACAGTATCCTGTACACCCGTTGAAGGTACATATGGGATACTGTGATAACACCACACACCACAGGTGTTACCACAGTATCCTAAGATAACAGGATACTGTAGTAACAACTTTCAACAACTTTCCTCCAAATTAGTATGCTAGTTGTCAGAACTCCAGTGTTGTCAGATCTTATATTTTAGTCTTCTAAGGCACGTCTGATTGCATTAATTCACCTAGATTTTGGTCTTCTTTTGAGTCTTTTCACTCCCATCCTGTCATCCAGCACCTAGTTTGCTAATCTTTCCTCTCCCATTTTGTCTAAATGACCATACTTGAGATTAGCTCTGCTCACTCGTTCCTGAATCATAACAATATCAAGTTCCTTCCTGATTTCTCATTTTTAACATGATCCACTATTAATGCTATCTGTTTAAACACCCCCCCCCTGCACTTTTTCTCAGACTCTCATATCTGTGTTTCAAATCTTTTAATACGTATATATAAGAGCCTCCATAGCTCAGTCAGCATAGACAAAGCCATTTGATCAGAAAGACCTGGGTTCGATTCCTGTCTAAAATGTAAGGAACCTTAATCTGGTCTATTTCGACTAAAGGTGAGTTATCCCTTCTCATATGGAGGTAGGGGGTTTTTTCCACCTGGAAACTTGGGTTTTTCTTCCCCCAGAACAGGCAAACCGGCCTGTAAGCACACGCAGCTACAGACATAGGACCCACTGGGAGGCATAGGGCTAACCACCTTTTCCTTGAAATGGTAGTGGTTAAGTGAATAGAAAATCCTCGACACCACAAAGTAAAAGAGGAGGGAAGGAATAAGAAGTAAAAAATAATATGTATATTATTTGTAACCAACTGTCAGATTAATAAGTTAAAATTGGTTTAAATACATACTGTGTCTTCTATACATCTAGTATAGTGCTTTGACTAATTTCTCTCTTATTTATATAAATTTAATCAGTAAACAGTCTGTAATAGCTTCGTTAATTCTGTTGTCTCTTTCCATATTTAATTTGCTGTCTTCACTAAAACCTGTCCCTAAATGGCTGAAATGTTTTACTTTCTTTGATTCATCAGTTGCATCTTGCAGCTGAAGTTTTCAATGTTCCTGCCTATTTTCATAGTCTTTGTCTTTATATTACTGATTTTTATACCAAATTTGTTACAGCAGTTATTCAATTTAATTATGGAAACCAGCAAACTTCTACTGCATTTATCATCACTGTCAGATTTTAGGGAAAGACAATGTATACTAGAATATTAATAAAAACTTGAATTAATATTCTAGTATACATTGTCTTTTCCTAAAATCTGACAGTTATGTATTACCAATGTATAAGTTTATCTACAAGAATTGGATTTATCATGATTAAATTCCTGTACCCTCAAGGGGTGTACAGAGTACTCTGATGGGATTACATAAAAAGTTTACATTGTTACTAACTTCCTATCAATAGTTTTCCTCCAAATTAGTCAGTTATTTATCAGGGCTTCAACATTATCAGCACTTCTGTTTTGGTCTTCTAAAATCACTTTTAATGCATCACTCCACGTACTCTTACTCCACATTTTCCTATTGGGTCTTTTCCCTACTATTTTGGCATCAAATACCTACTTTCTACTCTTTTCTCTTCCATTCTGTTTAAATGACCATACCACCCAAGATCAGCTCTACTCATCAGATTTATGAAAGCTATATATCAAGTTCTTTGCTAATATCTTAATTTTTAATGTGATTTTGCCATTGATATCATCTGTTCACTCCCCTAATTTTTCTCAGCATGTCATATTTGTAGTCTCCATTCTCTGATCACCTGTTTTACTTCTAACCTAGCTCTCAGATCCATAATTTAAAACTGTTATGAACATTATCTTGTACACTAGAAATGTTTTTTGCCAATATTACTCCACAAGAAAGAACAATGAGATAGAATACTATTTTATTGACTACTCTAATAGTTTTGTGAAAATTCTTGCATTTCACATCATCATCAGGAGAAATATGTGAATAAACTAAAACTCAGGTTATAACAAGTAATGCACATAATGAAAATATTTGAACACGAATAGCAATGTAAAGAGCACATTTGCTATGATGTTGTTTGCTAGTTCATGGTCTACTGAATACTACTTCTGACTATATGCATGTTTTGCTGCGTTGAATTAGAACAGACCTGGATTGATGTAAAATCATCCCTTGTTTTTTGTTGCAATCTTAAGGATATTTGATCATTTCAGCTGATTCTTTGAATACTACTGAGAAAAATCTGTAATCTGTGTGGAACAATTTTGTTTGTTGCCATATTACTTGATGTTTAGTTTCAGTTGTATGTGCTGCTAGTCTGTTTTATGCTTCCTTTTGTTCTTGACATCACTGATGTGTTCAGATTGGCATACCTCTCCTGATCTGCCTGTCTTTCCTATGTAGTGTAAACCCAGTTGCAGCTAATCTTATAGACACTTAGTTTTTTAAGAGGTGGATGGATGGATAGATGTTGGAGATTTCAGGAGATTAGAGATCTTCTACATGGGGGTTAGAAGGCAATCTTTATATTTTGTTGATGCAGTATCCTTGATATTTTATCTGGGGAGAATCACTCTTCTTCTGAAGTTTTGTTTTTCATGTTCATCTGACCAGCTTGGAGGCTGACATAAAATTTTGTTGAAAAAAATTCTATGTTGTTTAATCCTTGTTAGAAGATCTCTTTATGGAGTGATTTGAAAGAAAAAAACCCATTCAGTACCAGGGAATATCATGTAAAGTTTGGCTATGTTGACAATGTTTTCATCTTTTTGTCCTGGCTCTGTTATCTAACTTAAAGCATGTATTTTAATAACATTCAGGTAAACAGGTTTTTACCATTTTTTTGGACACACTTATTGAAGTATCTGAACAGAACACACTCAATTTCGCAGTTTATAGAAAGCCAACAAACACTGGATGGTATTTGAACACAACATCCCATCACCACCTGGTGCAGAAAATACATTGTTTAATCCCTGCATGATAGAGCTTACTAATCTTTATTATTACAAATAAAAGAAACCAAGAATTGATTACTTGAGCACTATCCTACCAAAGAATTGTTACAATAGAACATTAGTCAACAAAATTCTATAAATCTCCGAGACTGTTGAATTAACATGAAAAACAAGACTTCAGAGGAACAGTGCTTCTCCCCATATACAATCAGTTACAAAAAATATCAAGGATACTGCATCAACAAAATATAAAAGTTGCCTTCTATCCCATTGATGTGTAAGATCTCTAATCTCCTGAAACCTCTCATCCACCTCTTAAAAAAACTAGGTCAAAATCAGCTGTAGTTGTGGTTTACACTACAGACAGACAGACAGATTGGGAGAGGTACACCAATCTGAACACGTTAAGGGTATTCCTTAAGGATATTTGAAAATGAAAGGAAACACAAAAGAGGACTGGCAGTACATACAAGTGAAACTAAACATCAAATATTATGGCAAGAAAGAAAATTCCTCCACATAGATTACAGATTTTTCTCAGGAGTATTCAAAAAAATCAGCTGAAATGATCAAACATCCACAACACTGCAACAAAAAACAAGGGATGATTTTACATCAAGTCTGTTCTTCTCTAATTCAACATACCATATATGTAGCAAACAGCATCATAACAAGTGTGCGCACTTTCCATTGCTATTCCTGTTCAAATATTTCATTATGTAAGTTAACTGCTATAACTTGCATTTTAGTTTATCACATATTTCTCCTGGTGATGTGAAACACAAAAAAATTTACAAAACTAATAGCGTAGCCAAGAAAATAGTATTCTATCTCATCTGGTTCTTTCTTGTAGAGTAGTACTGGCAAAAAAAAAAAAAAAAATTCTAGCATGTCCTCTCTCTCTCTCTCTATGCCTATGCAATGATTTTTTTGTATATACACTGGTAGTTTAGTGTTCTGACTCATTCTATCTTATTCCATATAAATTTGTAAACTCCCCACTACACCAGCTTTGTTAATACTAGATTTATTTCAGAGTATAGCATTATTCCATTCTCATAATGGAATCTGTGTAGATGATGAATAACAGTACAGATCATGTGCAGTCTTGTATCGTTCCTAATTTTATAGATCATGTATTACTCAATATAATATCCTGTTTGCACCAGATAATTGTAGATATTTGAACAGTTTTTCTCCCTGTTTCATATGCTCTTTCCAGGTCTAGAAAATGTATATACAGATCCTTGTTATATTCCCATTATTTCTGTTTTCTTGAAATAAAAATCTGATCCTGACAACCTATATTTGTCCTGTCCCTTCCACAGTTTTCCATAGCATCTTCTCAAGTATGCTTGAATTATTCATACCTGGAAGATCAATAGGGAAATTCCTCTGTAATTCTCATTTAATTTTATTTCCTTTTATATAGATGAGTACTATGAGAGCTCTACTCTACTCTAGTCATCCGGAATGTGCGACCCTGTAACCAGGCATTCTGAATATTCTGAATTATGCACAGTAATTCAGAATTGTAAAACTTTTATACCTCCATATGTAGCATTAATGCTCAGTTATCCTCTACTCCAGCTGCCTTTCTTCATTTCCTGTTTTTGATGGTGTTTTCTTCCTCCACATTCCTCTTAAATTAAATATTTTCTACAACTGTTCTGTCACTTCTTGTTTCATTTAGCAATCTTTCAAAATAATTACTCTAGACATAGAATATCTTCAAATTCTTTTTATAGTACTCTTTGTTCTATTTCTAAGTTTTCTCAATAGCCTCCAAAATATTTTGTCACCTTCATGATCTTTAGTTTCTACACTCTTGGCAAAGTTTTTTCATGACTTTATCTAACTACTTTTTCAATACATACCTTAATTTTTTAGTTTTCTCTGTATTCTCTCAGGGCTTCTGCTGTGACTTACTTTGCTAGGAACTTTCAGTTATGATTTCCACTTTCAGGACTTCCTCTTTAACTTCTTGAGTCCAGAATGGAGTTTTGAATTTTCTATCCTTGCATACAACTTCAACACATGATTCTCTGGCTGAACCAATCCATGTTTTCTTTAGAGTCTACCACTTTGTCTCCAAAGCTTGGTTCTTCTTTTCAAACTGTTTCCTTTTTTTCTTTGGTTCTTTTTAAATCTTTCTTACACACACACACACACACACACACACACACACACACACACACACACACACACACACACACACACACACACACACACACACACACTTTTCTTTTCAATATGATATTGAGTTTTTTTCTTCTGAAACCTAAATGGTGATCAACAGTGATCTCTAATCCCCAGTTGTCCTGAACAAACCTAGAAATATCACTATCAACAATGACATAGTTAATAAGACTTTTCTTACTTGTTGTGTCTTCCTTTCATATGAATTTGTGAACATCTTTATATTGGAACACGGTGTTAATAATAACTAGTCCACATCCAGAACAGAAATTCAGCAAGTACTTATTATTATAAGGTTTGCTCTTTTGTCCAGTTGCTCCCAAAAGATTTCTCTGTTTGGTATTTATTTCCTACTGTGCTGTTGAAAGATCTGACAGAACTACCTTTTTTTTTTCTTTGCATTAGTTTGTCTTCTCTTGCCTTTTCCTCAAAAATTCCTTTAATTTTTTTCTTTATAAAATCTTCTGTGGGACTATAGGCATATTCCCCATTTTGGTATTTGCCCTCATCACTCTGCTCAATATTACCTGCCATTTAAGAAGATTATTCTTGTATCGAATACTTTAGTAATTCCTTCCTTTCTCTGACCACTGTTGCCTGAATATAACAGCTTGTATTTGTTTTTTAGAAGAATATCACCTGTTTTCCCTCTTCTTTCTTTTTAACAACAATGATGTTGATCTGGTATTTCTCTACATCATTTGATAGTTGATGATATTCAACTATCAATTCTGATGTTGAATATTGATATTCTAATGTCGAAGTGGAGTTTATTCCATTGGCTGACTATTCACTGTTTGCTATGGTTCCCCAATGAAAGCAGCATAATCCTTGTTTAACTGGGTGATGTAACAGTTGGCATGAAATTCCATCATGGTGTTCATCATTTTGTTTTGGTTTAAGTTAGCAAGAATAAAATTTTGTTGGCTAAATATCAGACTGGCAACCCATCTTCATTTATTCAGTATCCAAGGATATACTTCCAACATATCTAGCTTTAACCCATAAGGGCCTCCTTAGAGAGCATATAAGTGGCAAATTGGTTATAGATAAATGCAGCATGCAATGCAGGTATCTGCTTACAGTGCTTATCAGTTTTTGTCTCAGTTGTAAACATTCAGTGAACTTCATCTAGCAAATGGTAGCTTTAATTAAAAAATCTGTCCACCTTAGAAATATATGCAATCTGTTATCAATTAAAAAGAAAAACCAAACTAGTTGATATTTCATTGAATACAAGTTTATTGTGATTACACAGTGAACAGACAAAATGCTGCAAAATGGTGTCCATTATTTAATGAAGGAAACAAGTTAATCACTTGTGAACCCAAAATGGCAGGTCACAAACACCAGCCACATTAGAAAATGCTATGTCATTTTTCAAAAAAAGAAAATTCATGATTTCTGAATCTTTGTTAATCATTACATCAGTAGAGGTATATACCAGTCATATGACGTTAGGTTTCAGACCACTGACGTATAGCAAATCATGCCCTTTTTTTTCTTTCTCATTTGTAGATGCATGAATGGTTTAATGATGTTTTTAAGCAGTAATAGAATGTGCATAATTGTTATAAATAAAGTATTCGTTTACATCAAATACACAAACAAAAAATTTTAAATAATTTTCACAAATGAAAAAATTATTCCGAATGGCTTGACTTAAGGGAACATGCCAATCAGTTTGGTCTTCAGTCTACATCATTAAAAGTTTTTCCATTTTGGAAATAATATTGTCACATTTATGGATGACTGTAGTATTAACTAGTGTAGCTCTTTTCACTTCACCAAGAACTTTATCTTTGTTTTAAACAACTGCAACAATAGTAGTGTGAGGTAAGTTTAGGCTGCTGCCTAGCTCAGTGTTCGATACACCATCATCATCACTAAATTTAGTCATTTTAATTTTAATATGTAATATAACAAGTTGATGCATCATTTTCTTTTTAGTGGATGAAACAGCACCATTATTTTGATTACATTATCTACCATTAACAACAATTATTATTAACAACAATAAAATAATAGTTTTAATAATGGAATACCATGAGCAGACATACAAATACAAAATTAATAATGGAAAAACTCACTTAAAAAGATTATTTAATAGTATAACTTTCACCTGTGTGTTACCTTCAGTACATTTTAAGCTCAAATTAAACAATAACTGACAATTCCAAAAAGCAATATTTGATATTCGCCGTTGCACTGAATAAGGTGCCCCTGATGGATTATTTTCATAACATAGACAGAGGTATTCGATCCTTATCCCAAAAAACAGCCAACAGGTTACGTTTTGAATGTGTGAAAATCCTTTTTAATGCCAAGCCTCCTCATCCTAATCTTTCTTACTCTGAATTTAAAGCATTGAAATCACTGAAAATTAACAATAATTTAATTATTATGAAAGCGGACGAAGGAAAGGCTGTAGTTATTCAAGAAAGGAAGGAATATGAGAAAAAAATATCTCTATTACTCTGCGACTATTCAACTTAAAAAAAGAAAAAACTTAAAACCTTCTTCAGTCGTCCACCTAGATTGTATGGTCTTCCGAAAGTTCATAAACCAGGCATTCCGTTGAGGCCAGTTGTAGATTGTAAAGGTTGTCCCACTTACAAAATTTCAAAATTTTTATCAAATTTACTGACTTTTTCAACTAGAAGAACTGATACTTATATAAAAAATGCTTTGGATTTCAAAAATAAAATTTTAGATCTTGGACATTTCAGATATCATGATCAGTTTAGATGTTGTTTCTTTATTTACAAATGTTCCTTTATCTGAAAGCATTGAATTACTGCAACAGGAATTTCCTTCAGACATTGTAAAAATATTTGATTTTATAATACATTCTGGTTATTTTTCCTTTAAAAATAAGTTGTATCAACAAATTGAAGGAACAGCAATGGGCAATCCTCTTTCTCCTGCTATCTCGCAACTTTTTTTATGGAACATTTTGAACAACGCATCTTTGACAACATTTCTCCCAGACCTACTCATTGATTCAGATATGTTGATGACATTTTTGCTATGTGGAATGGCTCTTCTGATGAACTTCAACAGTTTCTCACTAAGTTAAATGCACTTCATTTAAGAATCCAGTTTACTGTAGAAGTAGAATCAAATAAGCAGTTAGCCTTTTTAGATCTTTTAATTCTTCACCAACCAGATGGTAACCTACATTTCTCAGTCTATAGAAAGAAGACTCATACAGGCCGTTATATCCATGCTGAATCTCATCCCAGTCAAAAGGCAGGAAGTATTAAAACACTGGTTCATCGGGCCCACTCCTTTTGTTCTTCAGACGATCTGTTACAGAAAGAACTGCAATATATTACTTCTTCCTTTCTATCTAATGGATATAAGAATTCTTTCATCAAAAGAGCTTTGAACAGTTTTAATTTGTCTTCCTCTTCAAATACAAAAGAAATAATGTGCATTCCTATCCCTTATGTAGAAGGCATTAGTGAACGTATAGCAAAAGTTTTAAAACCACTGAATATTTTGTTACCTTTCGACCGTTCAGAAAAATCTCTGCCTTTCTCATTTCTCCTAAGGACAAGCTTCCAAATCTTAATTATCCAGGTGTCTACCAGATTCCTTGCTCTTGTGGATTATCTTATTTCGGACAAACAGGAAGATCTGCCTCTATTCGGCTAGAAGAACACCAGTCTTATATTCAACCTTGAATCTGAACAGTCTGGACTTGCAGAACATACCATCATCACTAGACATAGAGTTCATTGGAAAAAGACAAAAGTGCTTCACAAAATCCTCATGGAACAGCTTTATAAAGAAACATATGAAAATTTACTTTACTCTCGTAATTTGAACAGATCCGATGGTTTATGTCTATCTCTTTTATGGGAAATAGTACTTTATAAATCAGCTAATCTTTCCTAACTTTTTATTGTGTGTATATATATATATATATATATATATATATATATTATTTTATGAAGAATTAAATGACTAGAACCGAGATTTAAGTAAAAAGGTTTTAATATAAACACACTACTAGTTTTGGCCTGTAACAGCCTTCTTCAGGTGACATTATAAAAGAAAAAACACTAAACATTGATGGTTAAAAGACTATGAACAACATAGACAATCTTTATACATAATTAGCATGAAAACATTGTAGTTGTATTTGAAGCTGTTCTTTCGTTTGTTGCATTGTTTGTTGATTGTTACCAGAATAAAATGATTGAATTACTACATAATGATACCTACTCAATACTTGAGAGAGATCCAACTCATGAACTTCAAAATCGTACAAACAACTTATTAAAAACAACAACTGAATTATCCCGAAACGTTCATTTATCTCTACGCTCTCTCCATCCATTAATTCCTCGCATATATGGTGTTCCTAAAATCCATAAAGAGAACACCCCATTATGCCCAATTGTAGAAGGTATCGATTCTCCTACATACAATCTTTCAAAATATCTTGCCAAATACCTCAAAAGTTTTTCAGGGAAGTCACCATCCTTTATCAAGAACACTACAGAATTTGTTACATACATCAAGGATATTACAGTTGATGAAAATGACATCATGGCTAGCTTGGACATAACTTCTTTGTTCACTAATGTCCCAACAGATGAAGTCCTAACATTACTCAAGGACAAGTTATCCAAAAAAATATTAGCCTTGCTTACACATTGCATCAGGTCCGGTTACTTCAAATTTCAAGATAATATATACAAACAAAATCATGGACTGGCTATGGGTAATCCTTTATCTCCTGTTCTTGCAAATATTTACTTAGAAGATTTTGAAACCAAGGCTATCTCTTCCTTTATTTTAACACCTAAAGTTTGGAAACGTTATGTGGATGATGTCTTCATTGTTTGGAGCCATGGACATGAATCCCTTATGGTTTTCCTCCAACATCTCAATAGCCGACATCAAAGTATTAAGTT
Organism: Typopeltis vanoorti; assembly: GCF_054136105.1. Lineage (NCBI taxonomy): Eukaryota > Metazoa > Arthropoda > Arachnida > Uropygi > Thelyphonidae > Typopeltis > Typopeltis vanoorti. The sequence goes on from NC_143552.1 coordinate 88,724,117, forward strand.
TACTGCTGAGCTTGAAACGAATAATTCCTTGCCTTTTCTTGATGTCAAACTGACTCGCTCTTCTGGTAAACTAAAAATATCGATATATAGAAAGCCCACACATACCAACAGATATCTGCACAGTCAGTCCCATCATTTCCCTCCTCATAAGCTTGGAATAATTTCCACCTTGGGACATAGAGCCCGTTCTCTTCTTGATGACCCAAATGAACTGTTTACAGAAATAAACTATCTGAAAACTTCTTTCGAAGTTAATGGATATTCCAAGAAAATCATTGACAAATTCCTTCTTAATCCTCCTAGACATCACTCAGAAGAAACAAATAGATTCAAAGGCAATATATCTATTCCTTACATAAGTACTGTTTCACATAAATTAGCAAAAGTTCTAAGAAAATACAATATCAGAACCTTGTTCACTCCACTTCTGAAGATCCGTTTCTTAATAAGCCACCCAAAACCTTGTCATCATCAACTCAAATACCCTGGTGTATATAAAATATTATGTGATTGCGATATTCCTTATTTTGGGCAGACAGACAAATCTGTCGAAATGCGTATGGAAGAACACATGAGAGACATTACTTACAAGAGACAGCGAGCAAGTGCATTATCAAGTCATATCCTTTTCTCGGCTAATCCTAATGATGATAACCAAAGTCACAAAGTCTGCTGGGAAAAATCTACTAACATCTTCCATTGCAGTGACAAAATAGAGAGAAAAATTGTGGAATCTAGAGAAATCATCTTCAATCCTATTCATCTAAATAACAACTTAAGCTACAACCTTCCAGATAGTCATTCAGCTGTAATCATGTACTGGTGTTCACGTGATGCAGCAAGCACGCACTCTCCCAACAATGCAACAAACGAAAGAACAGCTTCAAATACAACTACAACGTTTTCATGCTAATTATGTATAAAGACTGTCTATGTTGTTCATAGTCTTTTAACCATCAATGTTTAGTGTTTTTTCTTTTATAATGTCACCTGAAGAAGGCTGTTACAGGCCAAAACTAGTAGAGTGTTTATATTAAAACCTTTTTACTTAAATCTCGGTTCTAGTCATTTAATTCTTCATAAAACTATGTATGTTAACCGAGTCAATGATCATTCTGCCATATATACAGGGTGTTCGGGATAAATTTGACATATTTATAATTAATTATATTTTTCCGTAAGTTACATGTATTAACACACACTTCTCTTCATTTAAAAGTTTGGACCCTTCTTCATTCATATACAAGATGTCAGAAAGGATGGATAGCTGGAACCCACCTGAATCATGGAAGAGAATAACTTGTATCATGATGATTCGTGCCCGCCATCAAAATAAGGATATTACGACTGCTGCCCAATGCTCCCTGAATACAGTAAAAACAATCAGGCATGAACTAGAGACTTGCAATGGTGACTACGAGGACGTAGCAAGAAGAAAGATCCCTAGCAGACGATCTGATTGCGTTCGTACAGCAGAATTCCTCGCAAATCTGCAGGAACAGGTGTTGAAGAACCCTGGCATTGGAATTCGGGCTTTGTTCGTGGAGTTGCTAACTGTAGTCAAGCCCTGGATAACAAGGGTAGCCAATGGTAGGCCGTATGTATGGCAGCAGGATTCGGCCCCTTGCCACACCTCTGGGAAAAGTCAAAAATGGTTGTCTGAAAATTTCTACGACTTCACCAGTCCAAATGTTTGGCCTCCAAACTCCCCAGACCTTAACCCCATGGATTATTTTGTATGGGGGCGCAGTTGAAAAAGACACCAATCGCACTTCCAGTAATACAAAAGCCCAGTTAATGGATAAAATTAAAACAGTTTTTGCGGCCCTTCCCAGGGAGACTGTAGCATCAGCTTGTTCGAGGTTCCGAAGCAGAATTGAAGCTGTGATCGATGCTAATGGTGGTTATTTTGAGTAAATCTTGTTGATAGTATTGTAATTAACTCTGCCTGTAATGTTTTTTTGTCAATTCATTAAATTTAATAGATACAAAGAAGATTTTCTTTTTCCTTACGAAACTGTCAAATTTATCCCGAACACCCTGTATATATATATATATTTTAGGAAATTTTCTTGACCTTTTTAGTTATCTTACACTAGCTACTTAGGTGGTGCTTTTTGGAATTGTCAGTTATTGTTTAATTGATGTGAATTGATACCTATAACTCATTCACCACTCTGATGAAATTTACCTCTCTTTAGTGCTTAGCAATGTAGTATCACGTGGCTCGTTCTACTTTTGAATGATCAGTTGTTTGTATTCCACTTTGTAAAAACTGTTCCTATGCTAAGAATTATCAACACGTTAGCACAAGAATAATATTTTAATATATTTGCCAAATATTTCGGTCTGATGATAGTCTGTTGATTTCAGACTGAAATATTTGGCACATATATTAAAATATTATTCTTGTGCTAACGTGTTGATAATTCTTAGCATGAATTCCTTAATTGAGGAATTCTGCTCTTTCATAATAATGCATAACCCAAACAGCAAAATGAATATAAGAATTGTGAAAATTCAAATGGAAAGTGTCAAGCATCTGTTTGCAGTTGTTATAGTACCAAATGATCTTTTTTCAGAAATGTAACAAGAACTTAGAGGATAATGCTTCATGAGTGACAGGCAAGTTCAAGAGTTTTGGATTTGGTTGTAGCATCAGAAGAGTTGATAATAATTGAGATGACATCTCTCCCACCAGTTGGAGAGAGTGACCATATGGTTTTGACTTGGAAAATGAATAGACATGCAGGAGTATCAAAGAGATGGGAACTTATGTGGAATTATAATGCAGACGTCAACTTCAGGAAGTTTCATGGAGGGAGGAATTGGAAGGCTGGGATATCATTAGTGCATGGGAAATTGTGAAAGAATATTTGTTAGCAGCAATGGTAAGTTGTAGACCACGAGTGAAGAAGAGGACACAATTTGGAGTAAAGTGGATGACAAACAATATTAAACAGGAATTGCATGCGAAAAAGAGGCCATGGAAGAGATATAATGAGACAGGTGAAGAGAGGATGCATGAAGAATATAAGACACAGGCCAGAAGAGTGACTAGTGTGATAAGGAAAGCGAAACTGGAATATGAGAGGAGATTGACCCTAAGATCCAAAGAAAATCTTAGGGAATTTTTTAGCTAATGTGGCCAGTAGGAGGAGAAAAAAATGACTGTGGAAGAATGATATTGTGGGATAAAAATGGGAATAGAGTGACTGATGCAGAGGACATAGTGGAATTGTTCAATGAACACTTTATTGGAGTATTTCATCCTAGAGGAGTCAGTTTTAATGCTAGAGGGATAGGGCTGGTTCGAGGTTTAGAAGTACAGGAGGAGAGTGTGTTTCAGATACTCTGGATGTCAGTAAAGCTGTGGGACTGGATGATATTTCACCCCGAGTTTTGAGAGAATGTGCTAGGGAACTGACAGTGCCTTTAACCTAGCTTTTCAATGAAAGTCTGGCTTTGGCAAAGGTGTCCAGGGAATGGAAGGAAGGTAAGATAGTGCCATTGCATAAGGGTGGTAACAGACTGGAAGTGTCTAATTATAGGCCAGTCTGTGTGTCATCAGTAGTTGTTAAGATCTTGGAGAAAGTAGTGAGGGACCATATACAGCATTGGGCAGATGAGAGTAAAGTTATCTGTCAGAGTCAACATGGATTTGTGAAAGGGCGCTCTTGTTTTAGCAATATGCTAGCCTTTTATAATAAAGTTACAAGAACATTAGATGAGGGAAAGGTATATACTGCAATTTTCTTAGACTTAGCAAAGGCATTTGACAGGGTGCTACATGATAAGCTGATATTTAAGTTGCAGCACATGGGTCTGGATGTCAGATTGGTCAACTGGATTCAGGATTGGCTGTCTGATAGGTATCAGAGAGTTGTGTATGGTGGAGCAGTTTCAAGGAGACAGAAGGTTACAAGTGGGATCCTACAGGGCTCAGTACTAGGACCTATATTGTTTAACCTTTATATCAATGACATTGCAAGGGGATATTCAGTTGTTTGCGGATGATGCGAAGCTGGGAAGGATTATTAGTAATAGTGCAGATGTGGTAGCCCTGCAAGAGGATTTGAATAAGCTAGATAGATGGGCAAATGAATGGGGGTGTCAGTTTAATGCAGAAAAATGTAAAGTCTTGAGGTTTAGGAAACATCGATGGGATGCTGCATACTCTATGGGAGGAGTTATACTGGAGGAAGTTGGGGAGACAAGAGATCTGGGGTTGATGATTGATAGAAACCTGAAATTTAGGGGACATATTGCAAAGGTGGTGAAGGTAACACAGAGGATTGCTGCAATTATGAGAAGGACACTGACCTGCAGAGATAAAAGGGTTATCATTCTGTTGTATAAGTCTCTGATCAGACCACACTTTGACTATTGTTCTCAGATTTGGTCCCAGGATTTTGAACGGGATAAATTAACTGTGGAAAAGGTACAAAGACAGATGACAAAGATGGTTTCAGGACTGTACAATTTTGGTTATGAGGATCGGCTGAGGGAATGTGGACTGCAGAGTTTAGTGGATAGAAGAAGGAGAGGTGATATGATTGAGACTTTTAAACTGTTGAGAGGTGGTTACAGGGTTGACACTGGGGAGTTCTTTTGCTTGGTTGAACAGCGGGAAGGAGTGATGACAAGAGGCCATCCCTGGACGTTACAAAAGGAAACTGCGAGCAAGAGGGTGGGGAGTGGTTTCTTTGCGTGGGGGTGGTTGAACCGTGGAATGCATTGCCTGATGGAGTGGTGAGAGCGAGAACGGTCAATGAGTTTAAGGAGTGGTATGATAGACTTTGTGTTTCTTAGGGGGGGGGGGACCTCCCTTCGATGGGTCTTGACAGACTTTATGTTCTTAGGAAAGACCTCCCACGATGAGTCTTTTGACTCCATGGAGGCCTGAATAATAATAATAATAATAATAATAAGTGAAATAATGCATTTAGTTGGTTTCATAATTTGAATGGGATATTCTGCAAAGGGAACATGAAAATGTTAATCATGCATTAGCAAAACTGATTTGATTGACTGATTGTGTAAAAGAAATAGTTATAACCTCTGTTAATAAATATTAAACTGGCTTTGCTATTTTGTAATTTTTCCTGTTCTATGTGTATTTTGAATAATCCTCTTATTTTATAAGGGGTATGTTTTAATCAAGCAAAAGGAACAATTTTTGCTAAAAAAAAAAGACAGCATTTTTGATAACTTTACTGATAGCACATACATATTGTTCTAGCTTTGCTCTAATTATTACAGAGGTGACAAGGTTTATCATAGCAAAGTAGGCAAACTATGCAGAAGAAGAGAAATAATATGCTGGACTCGCAAGCATTAGTTTCTTTGGCTGTATTTTCAGACAATAAAGGCCATAACATTTGTAGTAATTGCAATAAAGGCCTCTACAAATATTGTGGCCTTTATTATTTGAAATTATATGAAACTAGCTAAGATAGCAAATGAATATTATTGCATCTTTTCCACCAATACTGGTTGCAAAGATACAGCATTCCCCATATACTTAGGCAGTCTTAGCCAGCAGTCTTAGTCATAGCAGAACAGGCAAACTATACAGAAGAACATATGAAGTTAACAGAGATAATTCTGAATGATAAATGCACGTAAACACAAGAAAGATATTTAATTAACCAGATATTTCGGTCTGGAAATAGCAGACCATGCTCAGTGGCATTACAAGAACAGTTATAAAAAATACAAGCTAGAATATTAACAATAGATCGTTTAAAATAGAACAAACCGTGTTATGTTATATCACTAAGTATGAAACGGAATATTTTGAAGTAGAGACATGATTAAAAAAAAAAATTAATGAGTAATCTTGATTAGACTTTCTTTTTTTTTTTTTTTAATCATGTCTCTACTTCAAAATATTCTGTTTCATACTTAGTGATATAACATCACGCGGCTTGTTCTATTTTAAACGATCTATTGTTAATATCCTAGCTTGTATTTTTTATAACTGTTCTTGTAATCCCACTGAGGATGGTCTGCTATTTCCAGACCGAAATATCTGGTTAATTAAATATCTTTCTTATGTTTACGTGCATTTATCATTCAGTCTTATGTCACAAGTATCCTTAAAACAGCAGGATAATTCTGGACTAATAACCTTAGTTATTCTGGCTGTAATTTCAGACAACAACAACAACAGTTGTATAGTATCAATAATGATTTTCATAGAAAGGCTTATACGTTGCTTATACATGATTATTAATTAACTTAAGGAATTCACAGTGTACACTAGAATATAAATTGAATTAAGTTTTAATATATATTTCCGATATTTCGGTAACATCATGTTGCCATCTTCAAAGGAACTTAAAATAAAGACACTGCATGCAGGCACTACACACAGTAAATGAGGATGAAGCAAGGAAGCTATTGTTTCTCCTAAAAGTCCTGATGGTGCCCCCTAGCAGGCTATGTAGGTATTCTTGGCCGCTGGGCTGAAGGTCTCCTGATGTCATCATCATCATCATCAAATTCCTGCCATGTAGCCTCAAGGGGTGTACAGGATATGACAGTACTACATGAAAAAATTACATCATTACTAACTTCCTACCTACAATTTTCCTCCAAATCAGTCTGTTACTTGTCAAGACTCCAGCATTATCAGATCTTATATTTCTATCGTCTAAGGCACTTTGTACTGTATCAATCCACCTATATCTTGGTCTTCCTCTGGGTCATTTTGCTGCCAACCTGGCAGAGAACACTTGTTTTGCTAATCTTTCCTCTCCCATTCTATTTAAGTGACCATACCATCTGAGATTAACTCTGCTAACGCATTCCTGGATGCTGACAATGTCAAGTTCTTTCCTAATATCCTCGTTTTTAATACGATATTGCCATTGATGCCATCTGTTCACGCCTCTAATCTTTCTCAGGACTCTCATATCTGCGGTCTCTAGTCTTTGGTCAAGTGTTTTACTTCTGACCCAGCTCTTAGATCCATAAGTTAAAATTGGTTTGAACACAGTCTTGTATACAGCTAATTTAGTGTTCTGACTAATTTCTTTCTTATTCCATATGAATTTATTCAATTGACTTCCCACGATACCAGCTTTGCTGATTCTGTTGTCTATTTCTATATTTAGTTTACCATCTTCAGTAAAAATTGTGCCTAAGTAGCTGAAATGTTTTACTTGTTCCACAGGTTCTCCATTCACAACACAGTTGACATTTTCAATGATTCTGCCTATTTTCATTGTCTTTGTCTTTTTATTGCTGACCTTCATACCATATCTATTACAACAGCTATTCAATTTAGTCAGAGAATCTTGCAGACTTGTAGCGGATTTATTTAGAAGTATAACATCATCCGCATAAAGCAAAGAGCTGACATTAACATCTCCAATTTTGATATCAGGTTTAATACCACTTTCCTTCATAATGTGATCCATATAGATAATGAATAACAGAGGGGATAATGTACATCCTTGTCTCACACCAGATTTAACATTAAACCATCTTCCTGTACTTCAATTCTAACTGCTGACTCACAACTCAAATAAAGACTAAGTATTGCTTGATATAATGCCCCATTGACACCATATAACTGCAGCGTATTGAATAGCTTCTCTCTTGGCACCTTGTCATATGCCTTTTCCAAATCGACAAAACTTAAATACAGATCTTTGTTATATTCCCATGCTTTCTCGACTATTTGTCGTAAAGTGAAGATCTGATCCTGACAGCCTCTATTTGGCCTGAATCCAGCTTGTTCTTCACCAAGCTTTTCTTCCACAATTCTTCTCAACCGTTTCTCAAGTATACTTGCATAGATCTTGCCAGGAACACTCAGTAGGGAAATACCTCTGTAATTCTCACATTCAGTTTTATTTCCCTTTTTATATATGGGTACTATGAGAGCTCTACTCCAATCATCGGGAATTCGTCCCTCTGTCCAGGCTTTCTGAACTATGCAGTGCAGCCACTATAAGACTCTTATACCACCATACTTCAGCATTTCTGGTCGAATATCATCTACTCCTGCTGCCTTTCCACATTTCAAGCTTTTGATGGCTTTTTCTACTTCAAGTATGGATATGTATTCCTGACTGCATGCCTGGTCAGTGTTTTTTGTCACTGTGCTGTCATCACTGCTTGTTTCATTTAGCAGTTTTTCAAAGTAATTACTCCATACTTCAAGGATATCTTTTTCTCCTGTTTTCATTTCACCTTTATCATCTCTAATTCCTTTTACAGCACTCTTTCCTCCATTCCTAAGCTTCTTCAACAACCTCCAGAATATTTTGCCACCTTCTTGATATTTATTTTCTATATTCTTGCCAAAGTCCTCCCATGACTTTTGTTTAGCTAGTTTTACACACTGTTTAGCTTTCTTACATTTGTCTCTGTATTCTGTAAGAGTAAAAGCTGACTTATTTGCCAGGAACTTTTGATATGCTTTCTTCTTTTCCTTCACTGCCTCTTTAACTTCCTGTGTCCACCAGGGAGTTCTGATTTTTTTATCCTTGCACACAACCTCACCACATGCCTCTCTGGCAGAATCAATCAATGTTTCCTTCAGAGTTTGCCACTGAATCTCCAAGGTTTGATTCCTGTTCTCAAACTCTTTCATTTTCTTTTCAATAATATTTCTGTATTTTAGTCTACAGTTCACATCTGAGAGCTGCTCAACTTTTATTCGCTTTAAAACTTTCTTACATGTTATTCTTTTCAATATGAAATTCAATTTTATCCTGCTCAAGTCTAAATAGTGATCACTTCCAATTTCAAATCCTCTGTACACTCTGGTGTCTTGCACCAGGGAGAAAACATCACTATCAACAATAACATAGTCAATGAGACTTTTCTTATTCCTAGCCTCTTCTCTCCATGTGAATTTGTGCACATTTTTATGTTGGAACATGGTGTTAGTAATAACCAGTCCATGTCCTGAGCAGAAATCCAACAGATATTTGCCATTATTATTAGCTTTGCTCTTTTCTCCAAATTTTCCCAAAATATTTTTGTATGTCTCACAATCATTTCCTACTCTACTATTTAGATCCCCAACAAGGACCAACTTTTCCTTTTTCATTGTGTCAGTTGCTTTTTCTAAAGCCTCAAAAAATTCCTCCACTTCTACCTTAGTAGAACCTTCTGTGGGACCATAGGCACAAATAAGTCTCATTGTCCAGTTCCCCATTCTCATATTTGCCCACATTACTCTACTTGAGACTGACTGCCATTCAAGAAGATTAGCCTCGTATTTTGTGTTGAATACTATGGCTACTCCTTCTTTTCCTTGATTGTCATTGCCCAAATATAACATTTTGTATTTATTGCTCAGAAAGATCTCACCAGTTTTGGTCTTTTTTGTTTCAGTCACCCCTATTATGTCGATCTGGTACTTATCTAATTCCTCAGCTAGCTCCATTTCTTTGCCATTCAGGCTTCTTACGTTGATAGTACCGATCTTTAACTCTGGTGATGTTGAGTTGGGGTTTGTTTTCAGATTTGTTCCAGTAGCTGACTTTTCGCTGTTCACCCTGGTTCCCTGGCGAAAACAACGGGGGCCTTGTTTAACCGGGCGACGCCCCAGCCGGCATGAAATTTTGTCATGTTGTACCATCATTTTTTATTTTGGTTTAACCAATAAGAATACAATTTGGTCGGCTAAATCCCAAATTGCCAGCCCATCCTCGTTCGTTCAGTATCAAAGTAGATACCCAACAGGGTGCACCACGAGAAGGTGAGGATTGGACATTAGGTCAGAAGCCCTGGTCGGTTCTCCGCATTCCTTTAAAGGCTATGTGGAGGTCTCATCTCAGTTATACAGCTTTGATATTTGGGAGACGTACATCTCCTGATGTACGTCTCCCAAATTTAGGGCAGTCTCATGCAACCAATTTGTTGAGGTTTGGCATGTTTTTTAGGGCTGAGGCTGATTCCATGAACAGTCTTTCAAATTTGAATTTGCTACAGTGTATTATTGTGGCTTTCTTCCAACGTATTCTGTGGCGTGTATCCAGAGCATGGTCTGCAAGACCAGAGTGGCTATACTGGTGAAAACGGATGTAGTCCTTGTGTTCTGAAATTCTGATATTCGCTGTTCTGCCTGTTTGGCCAAAGTAGGACAGCTAATCTACTAAAATATCAGTAATTACTAAAATATCACTAATGATATTTTTACAGTATTATTGATGATATTAAAAATGGATCATCATCGGGATTGCATCTTTCAAGTAAGACATATAATAAATTTAGTTTAATCCTTTATCCAAGTGTAAGCAAACAAAGTTTGCACCTGAAGTATCCTCAGGACTAAGGCAACTCGTGGTAAAGGTGGACCAAGCTCTCGTCACTGCTTGTCTCAGTATCTGCCATAATGCAAAGCACATCTCCTTGCTGACATGTATAATACTATGCATTAAGGGAAGGGCCACTACCAAGACTGGTTTCCCTGTTTAAATGAGGGGTATAGTATGCCATACTTTAGAGATCTTTACTTGGAAACTTGCCAAGAATAGTCTATTCATGCTGAAGGGAGAAAGAAATGAAGGACATACGAATTGGTCGCCAACATGCGAAATCACATGCTTTATAGGAAATTTTCCAACTGTTATGCAAGCAACATAGTTAACCACAATGATCATAAAAGAGAAGTTAATTTTCCGACGTGTAATAATAAACAACTCATCCCACAATACGAACCGATTGCCCTATTATCGGAATGGATTCTCCTTTTTGTGACATGCGCAGAAGTGTCGAAGGGTCTCTAATCTGTGGGCGAACTATAACCTCTCCAAAAACTCTTGAGATTCCCCCCCCCCCCCCCCCGGATCACCCAATAATGAGCGACCCGCAGGATCAAAAATTCAGAAACTCAGCGTTGTTCCCCTCAATAACAGGCTCACCCTGCCACTGAGAAGAACTCTGAGAACCAGTTGGCTCTACACCGTGGCAGGTTCCCCCACCACCGAGCAGAGCCGCTCATTTGCTCATCTGAGGGGGTAACAGCAACAGCCATGCCTCAGTTAACTTCACAGGCTACAGCATTGCCATTCATTACCCCCCCCCCCTCTACACACACACACACACACACACACACACACACACACACACACACACTCAGGCTCTGGGTGACAGCAACAGCCGAGCCTCAGTTAAAACTTCATGGGCTACAGAATTGCCATTCATCATCCAAGCTTCTAACCTTTTTCAACCTTTATTGAGGTCTCGTCAGTGGGGAGCTAGACCCAGAAGTGGTAATACTAAGGCAGAAGCAATGGAGAGGTCATATTTACCTATACGAGTTGCCAAAAGGTGTACCACCTTATTATTAAATTACTCTGGATTTAGAGAAAGATGTTGGAAGTTTATTTTCCACTTGGTTAGACTATAATAAATTTAGATTAATCCTTTATCCAAGACTGAGGCAACTCATGGTAAAAGTGGACCAAGCTATCATCACTCCTTGTCTCAGTATCTCCCATAATGCAAAGCACATCTTCTTGCAGACATGTATAATGCTATGCATTAAAGGAAACGCCACTGCCCAGACCAGTTTCGACCTTTATTGAGGTCTCGTCAGTGGGAGCCAGACCCAGAAGTGGTGATACTAAGGCAGAAGCAATGGAGAGGTTATATTTACCTATACAAGTTGCCAAAAGGTGTACCACCTTATTATTATATTACTCTGGATTTAGAGAAAAATGTTGGAAGTTTATTTTCCACTTATTTAGACTATAATAAATTTAGTTTAATCATTTATTCAAGTGTAAGCACACAAAGTTTGTGCCTGAAGTATCTTCAGGATTCAGGCAACTCATGGTAAAGGTGGACCAAGCTCTCATCACTCCTTGTCTCAGTATCTTCTATAATGCAAAGCACATCTCCTTGCGAACATGTATAATGCTATGCATTAAGGAAAGGGCCACTACCCAGTGTTTGCATTATGGGAGATACTGAGACAAGGAGTGATGAGAGCTTGGTCCACCTTTACCATGAGTTGCTTCAGTCCTGAAGATACTTCAGGTGCAAACTTTGTTTACTTACACTTGGATAAAGCATTAAACTAAAATTATTATAGTCTAACCCGGTGGAAAATAAACTTTCAACTTCCTTCAAGTAACACAGTACTGAAACTTCTCTTGAAGGTAATGCAAGACATACCATACTCAGCGAGTAATTTTATTATTCAGTTTTTTTTTTTGTAATCTTTACCCTCTTTTAGCAAATAGCCATATGGCTGTCTGCTTTATGGAAAATTAGAAATACATTTTAATGGCGTACTCATTAGCTTATTAATGGGTTTGCTAAGTAATAGACTAAAAATTAGTCCCTAACAATGATTAGGCAGTATTGAAAGATGTGTTCCCACTGAAATCACGTTGTACTTTCTAGGAAAGTTTGGGAGTAAGTCAGTACTAATGTTATTGGGCATCATTCTCAATAATAATTGTTATTATTATTATTGACTTCCTTGGACTCACAAGACTCATTATGCAAGGTCCATCTTAGAAATCGCAAAGTCTGCTATACCATTTCTTAAACCCATTCACTATTTGCACCTTCACATTCCTATCAGGCAATGAATTCCTTTTGGAACATTCAGGGATGACTTCTTGTACCTTCCTCTTGTTCTTCCATATGAAAAAAAAATCTCCCAGTGTCGTCATCATCATAACAGATATAGATCTTATAAACTGTTTTGGTCTCATTTTTAATCTAATATCCTCCTTTGAGGTCTGCCCGGCTTTCTCTTCCCAGTTGGTTTATATTTTATTAATCGTTTAGGATGGGTGTTGGCCATTCAGTTTACATATTCAATCCATCATCATCATCTTTTCCCATGTACCCTCAAGGAGTGCTCAGGCTACTATGATAGCACAACATGATTAAGTTTACATTATTATTAATCTTGTATTGACTATTTTCCTCCAAATTAGTCTATTAGTGTCAACACTCCAATATTGTCATATCCAACATTTCATTCTTCTAAGGCACTTCTGACTGAGTCAACCTACCCAGACAATTGGCCTTCCTCTGAGTCTTTTCCCTGCCATCTTGACATCAAGCACCTGTTTTGTTAACCTTTCCTCTCCCATCTTAAGTGAGATAGATACCACCTTAGATTATCCCTGCTCACACATTCTTGAATGCAAACATTGTCAAGTTTCTTCATAATGTTTTCATTTTTAATATGATTCTACCATTAATGCTATGTGTTCAGGCACTTAATTTTTCTGTAGTCTCTAATCTTTGATGAAGTGCTGTATTTCTAACCCAACTCTCCAATCCATTACTTAAAACTGGTTTCAACACTATCTAGTATACCACTTAGTGTTTTTGCTAATTTCTCTCTCTCTCTCTCTTATTCCATTAAATTATAGTTGTTGACAACAATGGTATTATCTTTGATGGACAGCATGGATTTGCTAAAGGGAGGTCATGTTTTAGTAATCTACTTACTTATTACAATAAGGTGACTGCTTCCTTGGACAGAGGAGAAGGATACACAGTAATATACTTAGATTTCGCAAAGGCTTTTGATAGATTACTGCATGATATGTTGATAGTTAAACTAGAGCGGATGGAGTTGGATATTAGATTAGTGCATTGGATTGGAGATTGGCTATCTGATAGGTATCAACAAGTTGTATCCAAGCAATATCCAGGAAAAAGAAAGTCACTAGTGGTGTGCCTCAAGGGTCTGTTTTAGGACCATTACTGTTTAACTTGTATATTAATGATATTGGTGAAGATTTGGATGGAGATATTCAGTTGTTTGCAGATGATGCAAAGTTTGGGATGAACCATGAAGAGTAGAGAAGATGTTGTGGCCTTACAAGAAGACTTGAATAAATTGAGTGATTGGGGATGCGAGTTCAGTGTTGCAAAATGTAAGGTTTTAAATTTAGGGGACACATAGCCAAAATTGTGAAGACAACACAAAGGAATGATGTGTTGGACATTTCATTCCTTTGTGTTGGGAATGATGCAGAGCACACTGACTTGTAGAAGTAGGGAGATTCTTGTTCCATTGTATAAGGCTTTGATTAGGCCACACATGGACTATTTTGCCCAGATTTTGTCCCCTAGTTTTCAGAAAGATGAAGAGATGTTGGAAAGGGTCCAGAGGAGACTGACTAAGATAGTTTCTAACCTCTGGAATGTCGAGTATGAGTAAAGATTGAGAAGATGCAATTTGCAGAGTCTGGTGGATAGGAGGAAGAGGGGAGATATGATAGAAACCTACAAGTTAGTAAGGGATTGTTATAGGATCAATGCTGGAGAGGTTCTACAGAAAACAGTGGGAGATCAGGGAAGAACCAGAGGTCATCCCTGGAAACTGTATAAAGAGGATGTGAGTAGGGAAGTGAGAAGCAGTTTTTTTTAATGCAAAGCTGTGAATAATTGGAATGCCTTGCCTGAGAGTATGGTGTTTGCAGAGAATTTGAGTGTGTTTAAAGCATGGTATGATGAGCTCTGTGTATGATAAAAGGACCTCTCAGATGAGTCTTTGACTCCATGGGGGTCTTGGGTAATAATAATAATAATAAATTTATTCTGCTGGCTACCCACCATGCTTTGCTTATTCTGTTGTCTATTTCCAGATTTAACCTACCATCTTCATTAAATTTATGAAAGATATTTAGCTATTGCTAAATAGCTGAAATATTTTTCTTGTTCTTTAAGATCTCCATTCAGAATGCAGCTGAAGTTTTTTCTGTATTTCTGCCTATTTTCATAATTTTAGTTTTTTTATGACTGATCTTCATGCCAAATTTGTTACAGTTGCCAGTTAGTTAATTTATTTTTTTTAGTTAATTTAATTTAGTTAGAGAATCCTGGTGATATGCACTGGAGGTTTTTAGGAGTACATCATCATAAAATAAAGAACTAAGTTTGATATCTCCAATTCTAATATCAGGTTTGATGCCACTTTCTTTTAATGAGGTCCATGTAGATGATGAGTAAGAATGGCAATAATGTGCATCCTTCTTAGACCTGATTTTACATCAAACCATCTTCCTGTAATTCTTTAAATTCTAACTGCTGGAACATATAACTCATATAACTGTAGTATTTTTGAAAAACGTTTCCCTGAGCACCTTGTCACACATGTTTTCCAGATCTGCAAAACTTAAGTATAGATCTTTTCATATTCTCATGATTTCTCAACTATTTGTTGTAAAGTGAAAATCTGGTCCTGACAACCTCTGTGTGGCCTGAATCTAGCTTGTTCTTCTACCAGTTTCTCTTCCACATTTTTTCTCAGCCTCTTTTCAAGTATGCTTCCATAAATCTTACCTGGAACACTTAGTAGACAAATTCCTCTGTAATTCTCACATTCAGCTTTATTCCCTTTTTTAAAAGATGGAAACTATGAGAGCTCTACTCCAATCATCTGGAATTTGACCTTCTAACCAGGCCCTCTGAATTATGCAGTGTAGCCACTGCAAAATTTTTATACCTCCATATTTGGACATTTCTGGTCAAATATCATCTTCTTCAGCTGCTTTTCCACATTCCAAGTTTTTGATGGCTTTTTTTTTTTTTTACCTCAAATATTGATATGTATGCCTTTGCATTCCTGTTGAAAATTTTCTACTACTGTTCTGTCACTGCTTGTTTCATTAAACAGTCTTTCAAAGTAATTATTCCAGACATCTAAAATATCCTTATCTTCAGTTTTCATGTTACCATTAACATCTTTGATTCCTTTTACACTACTCTTTCCTTCATTTCAAACATTTTGCCACCTTCCTGATATGTATCTTCTATATTCTTATAAGTCTTCCCATGACTTTTGTTTAGCTACTTTCACACAGAACTTAGCTCTCTTGCATTTTTTTCTCTGTATTCTTTTAGGACATCCGCTGATTTATTTTCTAGGAACTTATGGTGTGCTTTCTCCTTTTTCAGAACTGCTTCTTTAACTTCTTGTGCCTCCGTGGTATTCTTATTTTTCTATCTCCTTGCAGACAACTTCACCACATGCCTTCCTAGCTGAATCAATCAATGTTTTCTTCAGAGAGTGTGTCACGGAGACTCAGAGGTTTGGGTTCTTTTTTCTTCTTTTTCAGTTTCATTGTTTCATTCTTTCTTCAATAATCTTTCTATAATTGAGTCTGCAGTTGACCTATTCAGTTTTATACTGAATGGCTAACATAGATATCCAACATAGTTAATGAAGCTTTTCTTATTTCTTGCGTCTTCTCTTCATGTGAACTTATGCACATCTTTATGTTGGAACATGGTGTTAGTAATAATTAGTCCATATGCTGAGCAGAAATCCAGCAAATACTTACCATTATTATTAGCCTTGCCCTTTTTTCCAAATTTTCCCATAACATTTCTATATGCCTGGTGGGATTCACTTCTTACGCTGCTGTTTAGATCTCCAACAAGGACCAATTTTTCCATAAGCACAAATAATGTTCTATCCAATTTCGTTTATATTTGTTTAGTTTTCTTATATTGATTATATTTTTAGTTCTTTTCAGATATCTTCATTCTTTCGTTGTGTTTTCTTTTGTCCAATAACATGCATTTTGTAGTTCTTCTCATGAATCTCATTTACAATCACTTCTCATAACCCATTCCACCTATTCGCCACCTACCAAGCAAAAAATATAAACCTAGCTCCCTTGCTAACCATACTCTTGCTCAACTTTCAGAGTTATCCTTGTTCTGATCCTACATACCTTCCATGTTTTGAAAAAAGCAGTTGTTCATTGTGAGTCTTATAAGACCTCTATAATAACTTATATGTTTCTATCATGTTTACTGTCTTTTGTCTATAGATTAGTCTTTGAATCTATCCTTATAGGGTGCATTCCATAGACTTTCCACAGTCTTGGCTAATCACTTCTGGATCCTCTCCAGAACTTCTTCATACCCCCCCCCCCCATGGGATCTAGCATCCAGATATGGTCTTACTAAAAAATTAGAAAGGGGAATAATAACTTACTATTCCTGCATGTTAGTATGTTCTTCAACAACAACATAATCTACTGTGCTATGTTGGTCACCATTGCAATACGCTTCCTGTCAACAGTCACCCCATCCCTAATTTCTGTACTCATCAATTTCCTGCAATCCAGTTCCATCAGTAGGTCTATGATTTAAATAGTTCCATCAATTTATTTAAGTCATCCTGCAAGATCTCCATGTTATCTTCATTGACCATCTCTCTTCCAAGGTTTGCATTATTGGCAAACAACTGTATTATTTTGCCCTTAATCATTTCCTATATAATTTATGCACAAATGAAACAATAATGGACTAAGTACTGAGCCCTGCAGTACACTAGTCACCCACATTCCCCTGTATTCAGTTACACCATATACTACTTTTGATATATCTCCATCAGTCACTCTCTTATTCACATCACCAGCTTAAATATCCATTCATTGCTGCAATTTATGCAACAGAATTCCATCGGTATCCTCTCAAATGCTACCTATTCAAAGTTCACCAGTATCACTTAGCCATTCCTTTTATCCAACTCAGTTGTCACCTTATTATAAAAAAGTAAAGCAATTACAAAAGTAAGATATACCCTTCACAAAACCATGCTACCCCCTCCCCCCCAAACTATCATATTCCTGTCTACACAATACTCAATTCTGTCTTTTACCACCTTCTCCAAAACCTTTCACTACTCTTAAGATACTGCTGAGTCTGTAATTTGGTACCTCTGTCTTGGAGTCTCCTTTGCCCTTTTTCCACTATCTAGTCACGTTCCCATGCTGTTTAATTTAAGCCTCAAAACCAAATCCTTTGCATATTCTCATAATACATGGTTTGATATGCCATCTAATCCCATGACCATATTCACATTAAGGTTCTACAATATTGTAAGCACCTCCTATTCACCTACAGTACATCCATGTCTGTTCTTCTCATAGCAGTCAATTAGAGTGATCAGTTTGCACCCATGCAAAATGATCACTTAGAAACTGAACTGTGTCATTTGCTTCCGTTACTTCCCTGCCATCACTACTTATTAAAATGTCATCCTTCCAGTCATTCTTTCTGGGATTTCCTTTCACCCCATCAGCTAGCTTCCCCTTACCATATGTCACCCTTCTTGCCTGTACTGCTCATGGACTTGCTGAATCACCTTTTTCTTTATATACCCTCCACAACTTTTTCTGCAAAACTTGCTTAATGATGCATCTCATCCATCTAACTCCTACCTGATACAACCTTCTAATTCTGGATATACAGCCTAATACTGCTTTATTCAAAAGCCCCTCAATCATCTCCCATGCATTGTTAACATCTTTCCCCTCTAAATTGTTATGCCTTGTCACCATTCTGATTCCTCACTTTGTCATAATCACCTTTTTTTGTAATTCTGCATATATCCATTCTTAACAGAAAATTCTGCATAATAAAATTAGTTTAATCCTTTATCCAAGTGTGAGCAAACAAAGTTTGCGCCTGAAAGTATCTTCAGAACTGGGGTAAGGTGGTACAACACTAGGGCACTCCTTGCAAAGGTGGAGCAAGCTACCAACACTCCTATCTCAGTATCTCCCATAATGCAAAACACATCTCCTTGCGGATATGTCTAATGTTATGCATTAAGGGAAGGGCCACAACCCAGACTTTGCTCACACTTGGATAAAGGATTAAACTAAATTTATTATACTCTAACCAAGTGAAAAATAAACTTTCAACATCTTTCTGTAAATCCAGAGTAATTTATTAAAAAAGGATGGCACACCATTTGGCAACTCCTATAGGTAGAGATGACCTGCTAATGCTTCTGCCTGGTATCTCCGCTTGGCCTTGGCTCCCACTGAAGAGACCTCAATAAAGGTCGAAACTAGTCTGGGTTGTGGCCCGTCCCTTAATGCATAACATTAGACATATCCGCAAGGAGATGTGTTTTACATTATGGGAGATACTGAGATAGGAGTGTTGGTAGCTTGCTCCACCTTTGCAAGGAGTGTCCTGGTGTTGTACCACCTTACCCCAGTCCTGAAGATACTTTCAGGTGCAAACTTTGTTTGCTCACACTTGGATAAAGGATTAAACTAAATTTATTATACCCTAACCAAGTGAAAAATAAACTTTCAAGAAAATTCTGCATGTCTATCAATTTCCCAGCTCAAGATCAGAGATGGTTGCTTTCCCCCAACCAGAGGGAGTGGGGCTACATTGGTTACTAAGTGCTCTAATGCTATGATGAGATCCAGCACTCTCAAATCCTGAGTCCTCTCCTTTACATGTTGTCTCAGATAGTTATCTCTTAGCAACTGTATAAATTCCATTTTCTTCCTTCCTGCTGCATTC
This sequence comes from Typopeltis vanoorti, assembly GCF_054136105.1. Lineage (NCBI taxonomy): Eukaryota > Metazoa > Arthropoda > Arachnida > Uropygi > Thelyphonidae > Typopeltis > Typopeltis vanoorti. The sequence goes on from NC_143552.1 coordinate 88,743,404, forward strand.
CTTATGTCTCTATAGTGTTGGGTTAAAACCTGTTTCTAGGAAGGACAAAAATCCTACTGCCTGTGCCAAAGTTCAGTTAACTTGGGAACTGGCAGAAAAAAGCCTAGAAAACGTTCCTCTAATTGGCAACTTGAATTGAATCTGTAATTGACTTCCTTCTGGTCATCTAGCATTATGATATGAGAAATGCTGCCACAATCAAACAATAGCATTTTATTTATATTAAATTTTTTTAATCTCTTCTTAATATTCTTTATCAAATATTCTTTCAAAATTAATGGTGATGTTTGGTTAGTGGATTCTTATTGGTTATTAAAAATTCATTTTAAATTATATACTTTTTTTGCCATTAGATAAGTACAGCTGACTTTTACTGTAAGTAAACTGGTACAAAAATTCTCAACAAAATTCATGTAGGCAGAATGTTATTCTAAAGAAAATTCGTATAGCAAACTATCATTACAAGAAACTATTCCTGTGGTCTTTAAAAGTTCACTTATAATGAAAGTCATCTGTATTAAATACTATATATCAAATGAATATTAGTATATAGTATAAACTTTTTACTATAAATTGTTTATTATTCCAAAATGCCCCATATTGTTGCACAAAACTGCTTTGTTCATCTATTTTATGAAAATAAATCTTATTTATTTCATACAGGTGAGCAGCTATATGTCCAAGATACCCAATTATCAAGAGCTGTTGTAACAACTATCCGACCTACAGTAGTCACTCTGAGTGGTGCTGGGACATCTACTGATATAAGCTGTGATGCTGGGGAACCAAAAGAGCAGATCAACAATGATGAAACTGTGTCTGCTGCTGGAGAAACAGTGTGTCTTGATGTGGATCAAATAAATGAGGCAGCAAAGATGGTTACAGGGAGTACAGTATCTGTAAGAACCACCACAACTGAAATGCCGAAAACTAATATTTCTCTTGATTTATGTAGTAACAAAGCAGGTGATGCCTCTGAATTAATAGATGGGGATGACACAATTGTAAAACAGGGAATGGGCAAAAATTTAGAAAATAGCAACTGTTTTGAAAACCCTGATATTCTCCTTTGGACCAGACTGGAGCGGCCAAAGAGGCCAGGAAGGTTTAAATGTGATTTGTGTGGAAAGGGATTTAATAAAACTTTGTATTTGTACAGACATATTAAAAAACATACAGGAGAATTCACTTGTCCTCGATGCCATCGAGTATTTGCAAGAAAAGAAAATATGTTGAAACATAATTGTCCTAGTTTGATAGACAATAATGATGAAAAAAAATTTGAATTTGATTGTTGGTATTGTAGTAAAAGTTTTGGAACTGAAAGAATGCTTAAAAGACATATGGCCATGCATACTGGAAAATTTACATGCATAGATTGCAATAAGTGCTATTCAACAAAAGTGAGGTTTTTTTTTTCCTTAAATGAATTCAACTGTTATTTTTCTAATATTATAAATAGAATTTTTTGAGGGTTCTGGAGCTAGTTTTCGGTATTGAGACCATATGTTTATTAAACAATAAAAAATAAAAGAGTAAAAAACCCGACAAGTTTTGTTCGTCGTAAGACTTACATCATTAGGGATAATGGTGAATAAAAGTTGAGCACAACTACTAAATTAAATAGTCAATGACCAGTTATGAAGTTAAAATAAAAAGAGTAAAATACCTGACAAGTTTCATTCATCATAAGACTTACATCATCAGGGATAATGGTGTATAACAGCTGAACACAACAACCAAATTAAATAGTCAATTAGATGTCTTTTTTAACTTCATAACTGTTCATTGACTATTTAATTTGGTTGTTGTGTTCAGCTTTTATACACCATTATCCCTGATGATGTAAGTCTTATGATGAATGAAACTTGTAGGGTTTTTTTAACTCTTTTATTTTTTATTGTTTAATAAACTTGTGGTCTCAATACCGAAAACTATCTCCAGAACTGCTTACCCACAGAAGCCTATGCTTACATTTTTTGAAGGTTATTAAAGCATTATTATTATTATTTATTTATTTTATTTCTTTATTTTTTTGCATCTGTTATCTAGAATAGTGTTATTACAAACAATATAATTTTTCTGTTATATATATATTTTTTTTATATATATAATTTCATACCCCTCTAGTTATCTTCTTTATTCTTATCTCCAATTATTATTATTATTATTATTATTACTACTACTACTGTTATGTGACACCTCCAAGAACTCATTGAGGGAGGGCACTCTTCTACACACACACACACACATCGAGCCATCTTCTATACTACTTAATTCTTCTACTACTCATAACTACCATCAATGCCATCTACCACCCATCATCATCACCAACAGTATTTTTTGTCTATATATTGTATATGTTCTGAAAGCTGCTTTTGCCTGTAAACAGAATGAAAAAACCCAAATTTTTGGGTTTTTTCATTCTGTTTACAAAATGAAAAAAAAAAATTAATAATGAAAAATTCCTCTCATAATGGCAAGAATTGAACTTAGGCCTTTTCCATTCAAAGGGCGAAGCATACCATCATTTTTTCCAATTGTGCTATGGTGGCTGATAGTGCACATACCTTGCCTTTGAGTACATTTTGTGTTGGTGAATCACAATCCACTCCAGCAGTGCTGCTGCTGCTCATTTATCACTTTACCAACATTCATAGCTACAACACCGGTATACGATTTATGGATATCTAAACTTGACATGCTATTCTTAATTGAATTTCAGCTGGCCTCTGCAAATGTCTACTGTATCTTTACAAACTACATTCTACATAATTGCTTCCACAAGAGTGGAAGCTGTGCATTTTCAGATTTGATATCCCTTGTCAGAGAATGCTAATACCTTGCATTTCTTTTTTTTTTTTTTTTTTTTTCATTTATTTGCTCTCTTCTCCATTCTTATGATCTCTCTGATCTTTATTTATTTGTCATTGAAGCTTGATTTTCTGCAATTCAAACACTTCAGCCATGCAGTCCTCATCCCTAGGGAAGAGGACTGTGGCTGGGGTGTTTTCAATATTCACAACACAGACTTTCTGGAAGAAATGTAAAAATATATAATGTTCAATAATTTCATACTGGTGGGCCATTTATATCTACTCACCAGAATATCTAATAATCCTCTCCACTCTTTCAACACACTTACTCTCTTCTTAATTTAGTTTTCAGGATAAATATCCTGTAGATGTCAGCTCTCATCTTGATAACTTTGACCATTATTTTATCTAAGTTCCTTTCCAACAGATTGTCCTTCATCCAGTTTCTCTGTCTCCTGTCCTTTGGTATACTACAGTAGTTCCAAATAGGATGGCATCCATGATTTCTTCTACCCCATTTCTTGTGCCAGTTACTGTTTTTTGCTCTTCTGATCCAAACACCTGTTCCAGCCAAATAAATAAGATTATTCTTACTGGAACGAAGACCTTGATTCTTCATTTTACTCAAACTTCTCCCTCTCCAAACTTTAATTTGGAAACTAATTACAGTAATCTCACTTGAAACTTTTCAAAAGTAATAATATCACAGAGAGACAGTGATGTGTCAGATGAGGAGATTTGCTCTGAACTAAAGGATAATAACATCTAAGATTCATCTTATATAGTATTGGTAGTCATTTAGCAATCAGGAATATCATTACATTTAATACCTCTCAGTCTCCAACATCAATGAAAGCATGCTATCTCTAATCATCGTTTGACTCAACATCCTGAATCCCTTTAGATACTGCAAGTTCCAAAAAATATGGTCATGCTCAAACTGCTTGTCATGGCTCTGTGATCTGTACTTGTTGTGGCAATTGGTTTTCTCTTTTAGTTGTTTCCAATCCAAGGTAACATTGTAGTCATTGTCCACAAGGTATTATTAGTGAGATTTTTACCAGGGTAGTTCACCATTGCTCCCCCCCCCCCCCCCATTTTATCTGGACTTGGGACCAGCATATGGCTAGGACATATTCATGACTAATCCATGTGTGTTCATGGGACCAGTTTGCCTGTTCTGGACAGACAAAAAAACCCTACCTCTGAATAAGACCGGCTAATCACCTTTCATCAAAAGAGACCCAATAAAGGTTCCTTATGTCACTGACGGGAATCGAACTGAGATCTTTCTGACTGGGCTTTGTCTATACCGACTGAACCACGGAGGCTCTAAAGAGTGTGTCACTTGCAAAACACTTACATGCATTTGCAGCGAGGGAGAACTACCAGCTTACTTCTAAGTATGCACAGATGGAAGGATGAGAAAGAGACTTCAAATATCAGTACAGAGCAGAACAATCTATATCAGGAAGCAAAGAGGAAGTTTCACAACTACATTTAGTGATTATGGTAAACTTCCTCAAAATTATAAAGTTTTTTTCTGATGTGGGAAACTCTCTTATGCTGAGATGGTAACATTAAAAAATTATCTAATTTTTTAATGTTACCATTACATTAAATTTTTTTTAATTTTTTAAATTTTAATTTACCATTAAAATTTTTTGCAGGTCAAATTACCTGCAAAAAAGCATCCAAGATACCCAACAGAAGAAAAATTAATATCTCTTGCTCCAAAGAGGAATTCAAAATTATTAGTTCTAAGCATTCTAAACAGAGTTCAGTTTGTCGGTGTCTCAGATATTTTCCATGAGGAAGAAAACATTACACTGGCCACAGTTTTTCAAAAAAATAAAAAAAAATCCAAGCCCAACAAAATGAAAACCAGAAAAAGGGGGGGGGGGGGTCACTATACAAAATAATTAACACATTCTCACATAAGTGATGTGAAGATTCTCCTGCAGAAGCATATTCCATTGTGCTTTTGCCTGCAGGAAACTTATCTAAAACTTGCTGAGGATCCTACGCTTTGATATGTAACTCATCAATAAGAACAGAAGAGGAGGTTAACATCTACAGATGAGTTACCATCCTTGTGGGCAACATTATTCCATTCCAACAAGTCCCCCACTTACACAAAATAAACAGTTGTTACTATCTATACATAATAAATAACGGAAAAACTCACGTAGAAATATTATTTAATAGTATAATTTTCGCCTGTGTGTCACAGGCATCTTCAGTACAATTAAGCTCAAAATTAAACACTAACTGACAATTCCAAAAAGCGCCACCTAAGTAGCTGGTGTAAGATAACTAAAAAGGTCAATAACTTTCCTAAAAAAAAAAAAAAAAAAAAAAAAAAAAAAAAAAAAAAAAAAAAAAATTAATACAATAAAAAGTTAGGAAAGATTAGCTGATTTGTAAAGTACTATCTCCCATAAAGGGGATAGACGTAAGCCGTCGGATCTGTTTAAGTTAGGAGAATGAAGTAGAGTTTCACTGAATATTTTTGTTGCCTTTCGACCGTTTAGAAAAATCTCCACCTTTCTCGCTTCTCCAAAGGACAAGCTTCCACATCTTAATCATCCAGGTGTCTACCAGATTCCGTGCTCTTGTGGATTATGTTATTTCGGACAAACGGGAAGATCTGCCTCCATTCGGCTAGAAGAACACCAATCTTATATTGAATACTTTAAACCTGAAAAGTCTGGACGTGCAGAACATGCCATCTTCACTAGACACAGAGTTCATTGGAGAAAGACAAGAGTTCTTCACAAAAGTCAGTTTCTCATGGAACGCCTTTATAAAGAAGCATGTGAAACTCTACTTCATTCTCCTAACTTAAACAGATCCGACGGCTTACGTCTATCCCCTTTATGGGAGATAGTACTTTACAAATCAGCTAATCTTTCCTAACTTTTTATTGTATTAAATTTTTTTTTTTTTTTTTTTTTTTTTAGGAAAGTTATTGACCTTTTTAGTTATCTTACACCAGCTACTTAGGTGGCACTTTTTGGAATTGTCAGTTAGTGTTTAATTTTGAGCTTAATTGTACTGAAGATGCCTGTGACACACAGGCGAAAATTATACTATTAAATAATATTTCTACGTGAGTTTTTCCGTTATTTATTATGTATAGTTATGTCTACTCACGGTTTACCTCTTTTAAAACTTAGTTGTTACTATCTGCTTTCATTAGGACCTCTTGTTACAGTATGCTGTGCTGCATATATTTCCCTGGTTAACTTTGATAATTTCATCTTGCAATTACCATTCCCCTATCATCCTTATTGAGAGATCTAAGTGGCCACAACGCTAGGAACATCAGAGGGAGGGTTTTCAAACAAATGCTCTACGACAATAATCTCACCTTCTTTAAATTCCTGTGTTTAAATTAATAGCACTGAATGTTCCACCTGAATATTCACTGCTGTTAACTCATCTTATCACTGTTTAAGTGGAAAATAGAAAATAACATCTATGGAAGTGATAATTTTTTTCCAATATCCATTCTATTATGTGAGCAATTATGTACTAGTCCAGTGTAATGATTCCAGTATAACTATAATATAATTATGAAAGTAAAAATCATTCATTCAACTCTTTCCTACACACCATGGTATACTTCATCAGGTCAATTTTCAGCTTGAAAATATATAGTAGAAGAATAATTGATTTTTAATCTTTTCACTGCTAAGCTCAAGTTGTCTCGAGCAGTTTAAATATGGCATCTTGCTGAGCTCCAGTATTTTTGAGTGCACCTTTTCATTTAAAACATCTGTTATAAAAATATTTTTAAAATTAAATTTTGCAGGCATCTGTTATAAATATAATTCAGTTAATTATATGCCGAAGTCATGAAAGTCATGAAAATTGCATGAAATCATCAGGAAAGAGGCAGAGTAATCAGCCAATCTGAAGCCTCGTTGTGTAACACAACAGAATGCAATGGGAATAACGAGCAGGTGACAGGTCAGACATGATGAGTAGTTCTGCTGAATGTTTGCTTAAGGTGTGAAGTGTCTGAAAGTTCTGTTTTCCCCTCTGCACATAACAGTTCTAAATTCTCAAACACTGTACTAAGTAAAAATATGGGAAAACCTGTGGATTTTCAACTGACTCTCATAAGAGAATTTTTTCAATACTTCCCACTAAAAGAAGACACTTCCTAACCCTGTGCACAAGAAATTAAAAAATATACCACAAGCTATTGATGTGTATCCAAACACTTCATTTGAAGTGAAGAAAACAGGAAAAAGAGAGCAGATAGTGTGGCAAATGTTGCATCGCCCTATGTATCTACTCCATTTTCCAAAAATATCATATAATGGCTAAATTTTGAATGAATGATGGAGGTGATGCAGACTGTTCAGTATTGTATAAAAATACCGAGCAAGATTTTCAATAAAATGTAATTTATGCATCCCAATTTTAGAAAATTTGAATTATAAACAAATAGTCTAAAGTTTGTCATGTTATTCTTTAATTTGAATTATAAAAGAAAACAAGTCAGCAAGGAGAGTTGGGCTGGCTTCTGTTTAGTGAAAAAGTTTATACATAAACTGATGTTAATGGAGTTGTTGTTAACTAATAGTGCATATCATGTTGGGATACACATGATTCATTGTTGATCTGTGCTGTGTAATGTCTGTAATAACCCAGTTCTGTGAATTTTAGGTCTTCCAAAGCCAGTGTTTCTCAACCTTTTGCTATCTGCTTATCCCTTTTAAAATTACCCCCCATCAAGCAAAGGCAGTTTGGGAGAAGTTATAATAATATTTAATTCAAACATGAATAATTATGAAGGTATTTATTTTTTAACATTTTTATTTTAATAAAACATGAAACATTTTTTTTTAAATGATTAAATTTTTAGTTATACATATCAAATATACATACAGTGGTAACAAAAATTATGAAATATATATTTTTAACCAGTGATATATTTTAAACAGTTTAAGAAATGAAAAGGTATTAATATTGATTAAATATTTTAATTAATATTTTGTTTTAAAATTTCTTTTAGAATTTTTAGTTATTGAAAAATTAATTATAGACTAGATCTGCACTTTGCTGTGACAGTGTGGTGACAAAAATTTAAAATAAATAAAATAAAATAAAAAAGATGTAATCAAAATTAAAAAAAAGTGCTTCATACTTCCACGGGGGTATTCATGGGATTCTTTAAACTTCCGAATATAGCTATTAAATTCAATATATGGCATAGTTGTTAGTTCCCACACTATATATTTTCCTTTGTAATATGATAAGACAAGTATGTATACAGCAGATAAGTTGTATTTGGATAGGTGTACATAGAGCTTTTTTTTTAATAGCACTTGGGGTTGTTGGCTTTTTTAGGAATCTATATTTGGAATTCTATCATAATAGCTTTGTGCCTTGTACTGCACGAGTATGCTGAGATCACCTTTTTTTTTTTTTTTCCTTTATATTCTCTCCACAGCCATTTCTTTGTCTACAACTTGTACTTAATGAAGCTATTCATCCATCTAGCCACTACCTGATTTATTCTTCTAACTTTGGGTATACATTCTGATACTGCTTTCTTCAAACACCCTTAATCACCTCCCATCATCACAAACATATCACTCTCCTCCAAATTCGTATGCTATAGCATTGCTGAAAGCTAGCTCTTCAACTTGTCAAAATCACCTGCTTTGTAATTCCACGAATATCCCTTCTTAACAGAAAATTCTGCATGTCTGTCAAGGCAATCTCCTAGGTCAGGACTACAAGATCACTTTCTCCAAGTAGAGGACATAACTAGATTGGTTAGTGTTAAGTTCTCTGATGCTGTGATCAGATCAAGTACTCTCAAACCTTGTTTCTCCTCCATTACATGCTGCTTCAGGTAATTATCTCTCAGCAATTGTATACATTCCATTTCCTTCCCTGCCTATGACCATTCATCCTCCCAATCTATATCCCTATAGTTGAAATCCCCCCCCCACCACACACACACACACTCATCATGCTACTTTGCCAATCTATGTCATCTATATTTTCCCTTATACCTCCTGGAATATAGCAGCAACCAATTACATATTGTATCCTGTTGGCCTCTAATACCAGATAGCTTAAATGAACTGCCCTCAGAATCCATATCGCCTAATGTAGTTCTACTCATTTTGGCTTCAGTTTCTCTGCTATCATTAGCAAAATTTTCCCCACCCTGTTCCTTCTGTCATCTCTGAAGACACCATATCCCTTTCATTCTATTCCTGTGACCATATCATCTTTGGTCAACAAAGTCTCACCAATGCCTATAACTTTTCTCCAGGTTAAGCTAACCAATGTCAAAAACTTCTCACCCTTATTTTGAATACTTTTGCATTAATATACATAAACTGCAATAACCTCTTCATCCCACAACCTCCCTAATACCTTGCATTGCTTATTCCACTAAAGTTAAGAACCTGGGATGCTATATTTGGCATCATGTGATCGCTCTTCCACTTATTAACTTCTTGGTTGCCTGGACCCATTCTCACCTGCTCCCCCCCCCCCCCCCCCCAACAAACATTCTAGTTTCCTTGACGTTGCACTTCCAAACTCTCACTGAACAACATTATCTCAAGACTCCTGACACCAAATAGTTCAAATACAAGTCTTCCATCTTATATAAATCCTTCCTTCAATCAAACTAACTCCACACATTCATAAACTCCACACATTTCCTCCTGCACCGTCTGCATTCTAACTCATTTGTGATCATATCTCTCCATCTCAGCTTGCCTCTGTCATACTGCGACAATGGACTTGCAACTTTTGCTTTCTCACTCTTCTTTTTTTGCATGCATTAGCAACTCTTTCATATCTTCTTACATACTACACTCGTCACTTACTAAATCATTTATACCAGCTTAAATAAACATCTGTTTTACCTGCACCTTCACTCTGTGCATCCTTACAGCATCATACAGTATTTGCATATGCACATCATATCATATATGCATAGTATAATGTAGTATTTCTTACCTTTATTAGTGATAGATATTATCCTTCTTTACTAAAATATTTAGTGCCAACATGAAATCTTTAATTCTAAATGATAGTGTTTCTTCAAAATGATGAAATGCTATTGATATTTAGATTTTGTTTATTTATTGTTATTGATATTGTTACATTATTCATTTTGTTATTTCAAGGATATTCTTTTGAATCATGCATGTCCAGTAAAACCACAATCTGAAGAGCATAACTGCAATGTTTGTCACAAGGCATTTACAAAAAATGCTTATTTGTTAAAGCATCTTCCTGTGCATACTGGACAACATGCTTGCCCAATATGTGGAAAGTGGCTTCGGTCTGTTGATTCTCTTACCAATCACATGAGGATGTGTGGACAGGTGAAAGAAATTGAACTGAATGGAAAAGCAACATGTCCTAACTGTCATGAGGTAAATGTTATTTTAATTTGTTCTTTCATTTAGTTTTCTACTATTTTTAAATAAACTTCATGTTTTGTGAAAAAAATGTTTCATATATGAGAGCTCGCAAACAGGCAAAAATGCTATTCAAGAGCAGTAGGTGGCATATTGTGTGGATGTTAGTTTGTGTCAGTGACCTCCTGTGATGAGTCCTTGGGACTGTTACATGATAATAATAATTAAAATAATTCGTTTCTGAAAAAAGTAACTTTTTATCCTAATGCGATTCAAAAAATCAACTAGAACTTGCTATTTCACATAGTAATACAAGAGGGGGTGAGGATCTGGTAAGTTCTGATAAACGCCAAGACAAAAATTATATAAAATTATATTAAATCAAAATTTAATAAAATTATAATTTTTGACATGCTGATGAGATTTTCACCGATGTTTCAGTAATTTTACTCAATAGAATTCTTCGTATTTTATATCTGTATCACTGACATTTTGGTAGTTCTTATGAAAAACAACTAAAATATCAACAATGGAATATTCTTTTCTTGCTTTTTAATCCTGTGTTTGTGTATAAAAATTAAGAGCTCTTGCAGTTATGGTATTCATTTTGTCTGGTGAGTGTGCTTGAGTGCAGTAATTTCTATTTTTAAACAATTCTTAGATTCCACACTGATTGATTAATGAGAAGTTTTTTTTTTTCCGCATTAGAAATCTATTTTTATTAAATAAACAGTGTGAAATTACAATTTTTATGCTATAATAAGCTTGCTTTTGTTGAAAAATCATATGAAATGATAGTAATAACACTACTTCTCCCTAGCTTGTGGAAATTTAAATATAGGACTGCATCTTTACACTATTAAGATAGTGATCTTAAATTAAATTGAATCTACTACTAAAATTTCAATCATTTCATTTATAGATTTTTAATAGCAAAATTAGGAAAATTAAAATTTTGTCTACAGTTCACACATATGTCAAAACTGACTCTAAGTACAGCTATTGTGGTGATGAATATTATCACTGTACAGCTGATGCTTTTTTTTATATTATTGATTACAGTAATTTTCTTAAAGTATTCATATTTGGTCGTGAAGTGTTAAAATATAAGACTTATTATTGTTTATGTGACCATAGGTTTTTTAATTACTATATATGTTTATATAATAACTCCTACCAGTTTTGCTTGCAACTATCTAGCTTTCTCAAGGCTTGAACGGTAAACACAAAAAAAATAGGAAAATGCACAAACTATAAAGAATACAAAACCATTGGTAACTATAAGGTAGCTAAGTTGATACGTTCGCATGAAAATGTCAGCATGTATTGCAAATCTTTAGTCCGTGTCCTGAACACGCGTTGCATGAGCATGCGTTATATGATTGTTGGCATACTGTAGTTCCGTCAAACTGAGTGAATTGATTACATTTTTCCAAGTCTCATTCAATATGGCAACTTGGTTTCTGTTTAGGTTGCTGCCTGTTCGTAGGACTACTGTTGCTTTTTTGAATAATCGGTGTCTGAAATCATCGTCTATGTAGGGCATAGAGCTATTTTCCCAGTCTATAGAATGGTTAGAAGTTGAAAAGTGATGCGCTAAACTGGAAGTGATACTCCTGTTATGATTGACATCTTCAACATGTTCTTTCTGTCTGATTTCGAGGCTTCTTGAAGTTTGTCCAATGTAGGAGAGGCCACACTTACATGGAATATTATACACACCTGGATATTTGTAAAATGGAACACTATCATTAGGAGGTCTTAACACCTGTCTAATGCTAGTAGTTGGTTTAAATAGCACCCTGATGTTATGAGCTTTTAACAATCTTGCTATATTGGTGGAAACCGAACCCATAAAGGGAATGACGACTGTTGAAACCTGCTGGGAGACTGTTTCTTGTTGTCGGTAGTTATCTTTATATAGGAATTTGCTGATAATGTTTAGAGGATATTCATTTTGAGATAGTGTTGTAACAATTTGAGACAGTTCTGTCTGAACCTCGTCTTCTTCTTCTGAGACGAATTTGTGGACTCTATTTTCCAACATGTGGACGATGCTATGTTTATGTGACCTATGATGGTTTAAAGAATAATGTAGATATCATCCAGTATCTGTAGGCTTTTTGTAAATGGACAGTTTGAAATTGTTATCTTGTCTCTTTACCAGTATGTCTAAGAAGTGCAGTTGTTTGTTATTTTCCACTTCTAGGGTAAATTTGATTTTGTTGTGGAGTGAGTTGATTCTATCTACAAACATATGTAGGTTTTTCTATGCTTTCTTGCCATTTGATGAAGATATCATCTACATATCTCCACCATATTGAAGGTTTAGGAGTAATATTGGTGAAGATTTCATTTTCAAATTTCTCCATGAAAAGGTCTGCACGTGGTGGTGACAGAGGGCTGCCCATGGCTAGGTCTTCTAATTGTTTACCTTAAAGAAATTTGATTTTAGGCAGTGCTTGAACATCTGTGTAATATCTACAGGAAAGAGATCTTTGATAATGTTAATGACTTCTTCTATTGGTACATTTATAAATAAGGATACTACATCCAGACTGGCCATTATGTCTGTTTTTGTTAGTTTCACATTCTTCAGTTTTTCAACAAATTGTTGAGAATTTTTAGTATAGGATGCTGTTTGTCTGATTTTTCCTTTTAGTAAGTTTGCAAGATGTTTAGCTAAAAGGTATGTTGGGGTGGACCTGCCATCAACATTTGGACGAAGTGGGGCTTCTTCTTCATGTACTTTAGGTGCACCATAAAGTCTAGGAGTAATGGGATGTAAGGATTTAATTTTTCTTTTCAATTCCTCAGGCCAAGTACTCATATTGCAGATCAGATGGTTTGTCTCATTATGGTTCATCATGGTAGGTACCTAGGTACCAAGCCAAAAGAATTTACCACAAAACTTCATTGGCACTAATTAGAGAAAGGATCCAACACATAAGGTACGAATTGAATGTTAGTGATGTTAATTGCCAGAATTACTTTGACGACATTTCTAATAGTGTAGACTACACTACCTGGAACAGCATAGACCGTATGATACAACATGGCTACAAGAAAACTTTCAAGTTAAAAAAGGTTAACCAAATTATAAAATTTGAAGAACTTTATAAGAAAAAATACCATACATACAAAGCCTCCCAGAGGATAAAGTGATTTTCAACATGTCAGATTACTGCCTTTCAAAACACGAATAAATACGATATCTTAAAGAAAGGTTTCAACTTTTCAATCACTCCCAATTACATCCCAAAAATGGACGTTATTTGTGGAATTGAAAAAGTTCTTCACCCTCTCCCAGAGGCTATAGCTAACAATATTAGATTTTGTAGCTCAATCATCCTGGCCACAGTTAAACAACCCAAATTTAACACCACTCCTTATGACAGGAAAGTGATTCGTAACTTCAGTAATAACAAAGAGATTATAATCACTAAAGCTGATAAGGGGAAACTCCACAGTCATTCTTAATTCAAAGGACTATTTCAAGAAGATAAACAATTTATTATCAGACAGTTCCACGTATAAAATTCTCAACAAAGATCCTACCATGACGAATCATAATGAGACAAACCATCTGATCTGTATGAGTACTTGGCTTGAGGAATTGAAAAGAAAAATTAAATCTTTACATCCCATTACTCCTAGACTTTATGGTCCACCTAAAGTACATAAAGAAGAAGTCCCACTTCGTCCGATTGTTGATGGCAGGTCCTCCCCAACATACCTTTTAGCTAAACATCTTGCAAACTTACTAAAAGGAAAAATCAGACAAACAGAATCCTATACTAAAAATTCTCAACAATTTGTTGAAAAACTGAAGAATGCGAAACTAACAAAAACAGACATAATGGCCAGTCTGGATGTAGAATCCTTATTTACAAATGTTCCAATAGAAGAAGTCATTAACATTATCAAAGATCTCTTTCCTGTAGATATTACACAGATGTTCAAGCACTGCCTAAAATCAAATTTCTTTAAGATAAACAACAAGGTGTACCAACAATTAGAAGGCGTAGCCATGGGCAGCCCTCTGTCACACCACCATGTGCAGACCTTTTCATGGAGAAATTTGAAAATGAAATCTTCACCAATATTACTCCTAAACCTTCAATATGGTGGAGATATGTAGATGATATCTTCATCAAATGGCAAGAAAGCATAGAAAAACCTACATATGTTTGTAGATAGAATCAACTCACTCCACAACAAAATCAAATTTACCCTAGAAGTGGAAAATAACAAACACCTGCACTTCTTAGACATACTGGTAAAGAGACAAGATAACAATTTCAAACTGTCCATTTACAAAAAGCCTACAGATACTGGACAATATCTACATTATTCTTCAAACCATCATAGGTCACATAAACATAGCATCATCCACATGTTGGGAAATAGAGTCTGCAAATTCGTCTCAGACGAAGACGAGGTACAGACAGAACTATTTCAAATTGTTACAACACTATCTCAAAATGGATATCCTCTAAACATTATCAACAAATTCCTATATAAAGATAACCACCGACAACAAGAAACAGTCTCCCAGCAGGTTTCAACAGTCGTCATCCCCTTTATGGGTTCGGTTTCCACCAATATAGTGAGATTGTTAAAAGCGCATAACATCAGAGTTCTATTTAAACCAACTACTAGCATTAGACAGGTGTTAAGACCTCCTAATGATAGTGTTCCATTTTATAAATATCCAGGTGTGTATAATATTCCATGTAAGTGTGGCCTCTCCTACATTGGACAAACTTCAAGAAGCCTCGAAATCAGACAGAAAGAACATGTTGGAGATGTCATTCATAACAAGATGATCACCTCCGGCGCATCACTTTTCAACTTCTAACCATTCTATAGACTAGGAAAATAGCTCTATGCCCTACATAGATGATGATTTCAGACACCGATTATTCAAAGAAGCAACAGTAGTCCTACGAACAGGCAGCAACCTAAACAGAAACCAAGTTGCCATATTGAATGAGACTTGGAAAAATTTAATCAATTCACTCAGTTTGACGGAACTACAGTATGCCAACAATCATATAACGCATGCTCATGCAACGTGTGTTCAGGACACAGACTAAAGATTCGCAATACATGCTGACATTGTCATGCAAACGTATCAACTTAGCTACCTTATAGTTACTAACGGTTTTGTATTCTTTATACTTTGTGCATTTTTCATATTTTTTTGGTGTTTCCCGTTCAAGCCTTGAGAAAGCTAGACAGTTGCTAGCTAAACTGTTAGGCATTATTATATGAACATATATAGTAATTAAAAAAATCTAGTAATTTTCTTATTTAAATAGCCTGGGTTCAGTGATAAACTAGTTCCATTCTTTGATCTTAACCAGTAATTTATTAAATTGGTTGAGATTGGTTAGCTAATAGATCAGAATATAATGGAGTATATATAATACTCCATTATATTCTGTATATATAGAATATACAGAATATAATATAATTTTATTATTATTATTATCTTAAGACCCATGGAGTCATTGACTCATTTAGGAGGTCCCTTCTGTCATACACAGCTCATCATGCCACATCTTAAACACGTTTAAATTCTCTGCAGATGCTACACTCTCAGGCAATGCATTCCAATCATTCACAACTCTCCATGCAAAAAACCTGCTTCTCACTCCCTTGCTCACACCCTCGTTATACAGCTTCCTGGGATGACCTCTTGTTCTTTCCCAATCTCCCACCATTTTATGAAATACTTCTTCACTGTTAATCCATTAACAACCCCTTACTAGCTTGTAAATCTCTATCACATCAACCCTCTTCCTCCTATCTACTAGACTCTGCAAATTGCATCGTCTCAACATTCCAGAGATCAGAAACTATTTTGGTTAATTGCCTCTGGATCCTCTCCAAAATCTCTTCATTTTGAAAACTAGGTGACCAAATCTGTGTACAGTAGTCCATATGTGGCCTAATCAGAGCCTTATACAATAGAACTAGAATCTTCTTACTTCTACATGTCAAGCCTTGAGAATGATGTCTTCCACATCATTCCCAGAATTCATTGTGTTGTTCTCAATATGTCCTCTAAATTTCAGATCCTTATCCACATCACTCCAAGATCTCTTATTTCCTCCACCTCTGACAATATATCCCTGCCAAGAGTCAATTCTACATCCCATTTTTGTTTTCCAAATTTTAAAACCTTATATTTTGCAACATTGAACAGTTATCCCCACTCCTGTGCCCATTTATTCAGTCTATTCAAGTTTTCTTTTTAGGCCACAATATCTTCTCTCATCCTCATAGTTTGGCCCAACTTTGCATCATCTGCAAACAGCTGTATATCTCTATTCAAATCTTCCCCGATATTATTAACATACAGGTTAAATAGCAAAAGCCATAAAACAGACCCCGAGGCACACCACTAGTGACATTCCTCTTCTGGGATGTTGCTCCTCCTTACACAACTTATTGATATCTATCAGATAGCCAATCTCCAATCCAACTAGTCTAAT
This sequence comes from Typopeltis vanoorti, assembly GCF_054136105.1. Classification (NCBI taxonomy): domain Eukaryota; kingdom Metazoa; phylum Arthropoda; class Arachnida; order Uropygi; family Thelyphonidae; genus Typopeltis; species Typopeltis vanoorti. Next base: position 88,760,132 of record NC_143552.1, read on the forward strand.
ATCCACCCCCCCCCCCCATCTGCTCTAGTTTGGCTATCAACTTATCATGCAGTAATCTATCAAAAGGCTTTGCATAATTTAAGTGTACTACTGTTTATCCATCTCACTTGTCCAATGAAGCTGTCATCCTATTGTAATAAGCAAGTGGATTACTAAAACATGACCTGCCATTAGCAAATCCATGCTGTCCATCAAAAATAATACTAGTGTTGTCAACCCAATTCTGGATCTTGGTTCTCACCAGCCTCTCCAAGACCTGACACATAGATTGGCCTAAAAGTTCTGTCACCTCCCTTATGAAGCAGTACAATCTTGCTCTCCTTTCACTCCTTTGGAACTTGATTCAATGTAAGTCTCATTAATGTAAGGATGTCAACTCCCTGGCACATTCCTACAAAATATGTGGTGATATATTATCAAGTCACACAGCCTTATTAATGTCAAGTTTGCTTAATTCCCCATATACCTCTTCTTCATTCAGTCAGTCTCTCCTCCTTATCAACCACTGATCTCAAACTCTCCATGATCTCACATTCACACAGATGAAAGATTTTATGAACTGTTCATTAGATATGTTAACTATGCCATTTTCTCTAATCTGTGCCATACTACCATAATCGTTTTTTTTTTTTTTTTTTTTTGCTTCATTAGCTAACTGCTGCTTATACTGAACTTTTGCTACCCTTACCAACTGGGTCACCCTCTTGCCTATTCTTTGTATTCCTCATGGAATTGATTATTACCACTCCTCTTATGTTGCCTCCATAATGCCTTCTTTCTCTGTATCACATTCTTAATCTCTTCATTCATCCATTTCAAACCCACCTTATTTAACCTTCTGAACTTTGGAAATCATTTAGACATTGATTTTTGAATATCACCCAAGCAACATTAATCTCCTTTCTACCCAATTCTTGCGTGCCCTCTGTTACATACTGCCTGAGGTGGTTGTCCCCTCAAAAACTCAAGAAACTCATTTTCTTTACTTTCACTTGCTATCTCATCATCCCAATCTATATTGCTGTAAATAAAATCACCCATAATGATCATCCTTTTCTTATTTGCTTGGCTAATTTGCTTATACATTTCCTGGTCACTACCCTTCACATTACCAGGTCTATAGCAACATCCAACAAAGTATTTTATTCTATTCACCTCTATCCCACACCATACTTCCTCAAATCCATTACCACTATTTTCCCCTTGCATCTCTGCCTTATATGGACATAATTCTTTTTCTATCATCAGTAGCACACCACCTCCCTTTTTACCCTTTCTATCATCGCCAAGTACATCATACTCTTCCATCTCTATGTCAGGATGTCATCCTCGTCCAACCATCTCTCACTTATTCAGCAATTTTTGGGTGAATGAACTTAATCAATGCAACCATTTCATTTCCTTTGTTTCTGATACTTCTAGGTTCGTATACAAACATAACAGCTCATTTCTGGATCTATAACAAGTTTCACTGATACTGCTTATTAGATGTAACTTCTCCATACTTTCCTCAAGCAATTTCTTTTTCTCCTTACTCATCCCAGAACCTTCTTCAAATCCAACTATTTTCCCTACATCCCAGGTTATCCCCTTCCCTATTTTGTCTACACACATACACATCCTCTTGGAGCATCAACTTTTCACATGCTGTGTTCCCATGTCCACCCTGAGTCTCTCTGTTTCCTTGTTTTGCACACTTGTTCTCTCATTCTCTACACTCATGTTATCCACTTCTTCATTCATAAGCACCACTTCAATCTCTCCTGCTCTTTCATGTCACTTCTTACTTGCTGAGATTCATTTTCTGTACTCACTACTCTCCCTTCCAGCAAAAGTCTCTCCAAATGACACACAAAAACCATTCAAATGCAGTCCATTGCTCTTATAAAGTTCAATTCTTCCTTCAAATTTTACGGAATGTAAATATTTTATTATTATTATTATTATAAAGAAAAGAGCATTGTCTTTCTTTTCTTTACAATAATAAGTTATTTACATTCCTTAAAATCAGTGAAACTAATTTATTTAGAAGGTATACTCTCATATTGAAAGTCATTGGAAAACATCTTTACTGATATAGCAGTGCTTCCGAACCTTTTTCATGTCACAGCACACCTCACAAGCATAAATAATTTCACGGTGCACCTTACAAGCGTAAATAATTTCATGACACACTATGAAGGAACATTTTTCTATTAACATGATTAATTTCTTCTATTTCATACAGGGACAAATGACACGCAAAAACCATTCAAATGCAGTCCATTGCTCTTATAAAGTTCAATTCTTCCTTCAAATTTTAAGGAATGTAAATATTTTATTATTATTATTATAAAGAAAAGAGCATTGTCTTTCTTTTCTTTACAATAATAAGTTATTTACATTCCTTAAAATTAGTGAAACTAATTTATTTAGAAGGTATACTCTCATATTGAAAGTCATGGGAAAACATCTTTACTGATATAGCAGTGCTTCCCAACCTTTTTCATGTCACGGCACGCCTTACAAGCATAAGTAATTTCACGGTGCACCTCACAAGCATAAATAATTTCATGACACACTATGAAGGAACATTTTTCTATTAACATGATTAATTTCTTCTATTTCATACAGGGATTCAATTAATAAGATCTTTCTTTCAAATAATTTTGCATTATAATACATAAGCATTCCAGCTAGACATTCGTTTCAGATAAGTCTTCTTATGCAGTCATAAGCACGAAACAAATGGAATAAAAATACCTAATCCATACATCTTCAGTGGTTGATATTTGACATGGTTTTTATATTGCATCTATGAACTAAATTGTCAGTTTGACTGAGTGAAACTGTGATTAAATTTTTAGAACACTTATTTTATAAAATTATGATGTGAAAATACAAAAGTAAAATTAATTATACAAAAGAATTACTATGTATAAATATGCTAATAATAATAATTTAATGACAAAATAAACATTTTAAGTATTAATATAAATATCTACACTATTCTTTTGCCACAGTTAATACATATATTTCCTTCTTATTTCAGTGAGATACTTGGGCTTGTTTCTGTGAACACAACCTTTACAACTTTTTTATACTATGGTTGAAAGAGCTACATGCAATTCATGATCAAGACTCTTCAATGATGATGATAAATTCTTGATAGTAAGCATAGAAGAGAAACTTTATTCACACATGTATGTTGTAGCAAATGGTAAAAGAATGTTTATAGCTTTTTTGCCGATGGATGGAAACTCCTTTTGTGCAGTTACCCAGAATTGAGATAATGGAACATCCTTAAACTCAACTTCAAGGGTACGATCACTTTTTAAGTCTAATAACTCCTCCTTTTCTTTCACTGATAAATCGAATGTCATGTGATCTAACGAAGATGCAAATAGATTTCGAACCCAATCGAATTTCTTTGTCTCTGTTAATTCAAAGTAGTGATAAAGCTTTTTCTCAAGCATGCATAGGTGTTGATCTACAAGTTCTAGTAGTTCTTTTTTAGGATTCGAACTACAGCACCAACTAAACATTTCAAGAGAACCATTTTTCATCACATCTTTCCAAAGTTGAATTTTGTTTTTGAATCTATTAATTTTGTCAGCAAGTTAATATATTCTCAAGCAGTCCTTGCATTTTTCGATTAAGGTCATTTAGGTATTCAAATATGTCAGCTAAACAGGCCATTTTTTGTAACCAGCAATTGTCTTCCAACTTAGCTGAACACTGAGAGTTACCCTCAAAAAATACTTTTAATTCTTCTTTCAACTCATGAACTCTGGACAGAACTCTCCCTCTCGACAGCCAACGAACTTCAGTATGGAACAACAAAGATTGATGCTCTGATCCCATTTCATCACATAAAATTGAAAAAAGATGCGATTGAAGTGGTCTACTTTTGATCAAATTCACCATTTTTATAATGTCATTAAGTGTGGACTTTAATTCTAGAAGTAAACTATTTGAGATGAGAGCTTCTCTATGAATAAAGCAGTGTATTATTTGAACATCAGGATTTTCAGCCCGAACTTTGGACGCCAAGCTTCTGACCCTTCCTGTCATTGCAGTCATACCATCAGTACATAAACTTACGCCATTTTTCCATGAAATTTTGTTTGTATCAAAGTATTCATTGATCACTTTAAAGATTTCCTTCCCAGTTGTTTGTTTCTGAAGTTCTTTGCAGAATAAATAATGCTCTTTCAACCCTTTCTCATCAGGAATTCGAACAAGTGCAATTAGCTGACAACAGTTGCTAACATCTGTTGATTCATCAACCTGTAAGGAAAATTTCTTAACTTCACAAATTTTTTGGATTAGTGTTCCTTCTATGCTAACTGACATGTGTTCAATGTGCCTGCTGATCGTATTATTTGAAAGCAGTACTTTTTCAATTTCTTTTACTTCATCGATTCCAAGCATAGTTTTGACAATTTCCACACAAGCTGGTAAAATGAGTGATTCGGCAATTGTGTGAGACTTCTTGGCTTTAGCTATGAATCTCGCGACTTTGTAACTTGCTTCTAGAGCTCCATTAGATACCATTGTGGCTGATCTCATGAAAGAACTTTGCATTTGAATTTGAGTTCGCAGACTTTTAAAATAGTTAAAATCCTTATCTATGTACGAAGGATGCTTGGTAGAAAAGTGTCGATGTAGTTTATTTGGCACCATCGCATCATTTGACAACTTTTCCACGCATATGAGACATTGAGGCATAGAATTATCGGAGCACACGAAACCAAATTTCAGATAATCCTCTTTATATAGTCTATGACTATGTTGTGCCTTAAACTTTTTTATTTGGTTCACTTTCTTGGGCTCACAAATTTGATGGATTTTCTGATTTTTTTTAAATATTTGTCCATTATTGTGGGTAACTGAAAATTAAATTTAATAGAATTAAAATATATGCAAATAAACAAGCCATTGAATAGAAAGATATAAATCACATGAAACTAAAAATACTACATTATAATCGAGGATATCAAATAGGCATTGTAACTAGGGCATCCAAAATACCGGAACATGCAAAACTATGTTAGGAAAATGCCTATTAATGACAGAAAGTCTACGTTTACCAAGCTTAAGCTATACAAATTACACATTAATCATTTTGTAACTCATAATGTCAGTGTCCATTGTGCAAAAAAATCTCAGATACCTTTTGATTCCGAAGAAAATACATTACGAAAAAATGGTTAACTATAAGAAAAAAATGACTCACCAGTGTTTATTTTACCATGCGAAGATACTTCTTTCTTGTATGACCGTTATAGCTTCAGCTAAAATGAATGTTATAGATCGATGGTAACAGGAAAAAGCATCTTTGTCAGCAAATAATAACAATTCGACTTATGTTCCACAAACTATCACATTTGTTAAAACACAAATTCAGAAAAGGACGCAATAAGACATTCCCGCTAAGGTGTTTTACACAGCCCACTTAGCAACACTGAACATCCACTTGAACGCAGTTCTTACAAAAATGATACACGCTTGAAACACTCGACTGGTACTCTCACAACACAACAGACGAGTTGGAACTGAAGCAGAGTAATGATCTTCTGAGTCGTAGATGCAAAATGTTAGGGAGGAAGTAATGGGAGGAATGGTGCCTATGACATTCTGGGAGGTCGCCTTCACACGTGCGTAGCTAGAAAAGAGCAATAAAGCGGAAAGGGAACCACTCGGCAGCCTAGCCCTCCGGTACCGTCGCCCCCATAATCAGGACTTTGCGGTTAAATTTTTCGCGGCGCACCAGTATGCCGCAGCTCGTCGGTTGGGAAACAGGAAAGCAAAGTTTCTTCTTCTTCTGTTGTTTATACAACAGAAGAAGAAGAAACAATAATTAATTAATTTATCATCATCATCAAATTCCTGACATATACCTTCAGGGGATGTATTTTGTTAATATTTTGCTGATTGTCTAACAGATCAACAGAGCACAAATTACAACTTTCTTTTTTTTTATGTGGCTAACACTCACCCATGAATGTACAGTTATTCATACTATAAATGAGCTAGAATTTATTCATACCATAAATGAGCTAGAATTTTTTTTTCTATTTTATAAATTTTATATATTTTTTGTGTTTTTTCTTTATTTTTTACACAGCCTGGAAATCCTGCTCTAGACACCAAACATGGAACTTTTCAAGCCACTCCAGGCCACCAGTAAGTAGAGCAGTAGTCTTGCACTGGGCAATGACATTCATCTACCACTTAAAGACATTTATAAACATCTATGTCTACAGTGTGATTTGAACCTGTGACCTGTTGGTTGGAGAGTGGGTATGATAACCACTCAGCCAACCAAGCTGGCAACAGTGGTGAAACACAGCACTCAATTAGAATGTTAAGGAAACTGTTTATATTGTAACTGAAAAGAAATGTCCTAACAAGACACTCTCTTGGGGGCAGGATAATGGCTAGTTTATTCAACAGTTCATGCTAATGTGGTCTTAGAATAACTGTCTCCCATATCTTTTGCAAATTAATACAGCCATACTTGTTCAGGATAGGTGATTGCTTCATAGCTGATGCCATTTCTAAAAATATGTCTCTCAGGCCTGTAGCAACTTCTGCATAGTGCAGTTGTCTTCTCCCATCTAATCTTGTGTGAAAGATTAGATATTTCAGACCATGCTATGAAATATCCATAGCGTGGTCTGCCAGTCCTAGCTTGCTAATAACATGGCCCTAAAAACTGAACTCAGACACTTTTGCAGCACTTTTTAGTCAATATCTACAATCTCCATAAAATAAACAAAATACTGCATACCCACCATCCATCCCTCCTACAACCAACATGCAAGATCACAAAAAGCCATTCTCATCACTTATGTTCAAGGTATATCGGAAAAGATAGCCCAAGTTATTTCTTGTATAATGAGACCTGTGGAGTTTCCATAATTATACAATCACATGTTTACCACAGTAGCAAATTATTATTATTATTATATGACACCTCCGAGGACTCCTCGCAGGAGGGTACTGTACTCTATTCCACTACACACATCACCATCTTCCAACTACATGTGACAACATTATTACCATCAACACTATCTACTGCCCACCACTGCCAACAACAACAACAGTATTTTTTGTCTGTAAATTGCATGTGTTCCCACAGCCAACACCTGCCTGTAGGTAGGATGAAAAACCTGAGTTTTTTAGAGAAAAAAAACTTCCTACCTCCAAATAAATAGCCCATATAAAGATTCCTCTTGTCATGACTAAAATTGGACTCAGGTCTTTTCAAATTGAAGGGCACAGTGTTCCATTTATTGTACAAACATTTCATCTGTAAGACATCATCAGTGCGAACAACAGTAAGGAATTCTAACAAAAGAACTGTAGAACATATATGTTAAATTAGAATCCTCCTGTACATATAGTTATGTATAGGAGGATTCTAATGTTTTAAGTTTAAAACAATTGGTCTGAAAATGATAATTTAAATAAATTAAATTAAATATAATATTAACCTATTTAATACAGTTAAGGATCTCAGTTTCCTAAGCTCAAAGAAAGTGCTAAAGTCGTACTTCATCTTGATTATCAAGATTGCCTCATCATCCTTATTTTTGGGAAATTGTTATCTTTAAATGTATTAAATATGTTGTATTGCAATTAATTAAATTTTTTAAATTATCGTTTTCAACTCAATAGTTTTAACATAACAAACATGCAATTATATGTAAAGAGGGATTCCAATTTAATGTGGTCTGTTGTTCAAATTCCTTATGGTTGTTCTTCTCATGCTGATGATGTTACAATACATAAGGCGAAATATTTGTACAATAAATATTTTTCTACTGTGGTAAACCTGTGATTGTACAGGATGGCCCATAAGTCACAAAGGGTTTAAAATGTAAATAAATTTTTTTTTTTATTGGTAATTTTATTTTTATTTTTTTCAGGTATTCTAAGGAACATTTGGGAAATTAATCACGGAAAAGTTCACAACCCAACAATAAACCAAAATTGTGCAATTTTATTTTGAAAATCAGCATTCGATTATTCTAACACAAAGAGTATATCATAGCCATATCATGTTCTCTAGATCTGACAGCTCCTGACTTCTTCCTGAGGTTACCTGAAGGAGAAGATGTATGTGAACAAGCCCCCTAGACAATCCAACAGCTGAAGGAGAACATTCATATGATTAGGGCACTGCAACCAGGAACATTAACAGTTGCCATGGAACATGCCAGAAAGGACCTGTCTTTGTGAAGCCAAAAATGGAAGACATTTGCATGATGTGATTTTTCATAACTAATAATAAAAAAATCCATAGGTTCTGTATTTCATTATAACAAAAAAATTTAAATAACTAATAAATAAAAAGTTATTAAATGTTTAAACTCCTTTGTAACTTATGGGCCATCCTGTATAGCTAAAGTTTTCTGTTAAGATAATCTCCATACCATTTTCAAAACACATTCAGCTAGCTACTTCCATCCATTCTCTTAAGGATCAAGTTCATTCTCTTTCTCACTGCAGAGTGTATAAACCTCCCTGTGCTTGCAACTTGGCATATTTGGACAGATTGGTAGATCATAATAGATTTAGTTTAATCCTTTATCCCAGTGAGAGCAAACAAAGTTTGCGCCTGAAAATATCTTCAGGACTAAATATAGTGTTGTACTATCTTATCCAGTAAGTAGTGCAACACCAAGGCAACTCGTGGCAAAGGTGGAGCAAGCTACCAGGCACTTCTAACCCAGTATCTCCCATAATGCAAAACACATTTCCTATGTGGATATGTATACTGTTATGCATTAAAGGGATTGGCCATCTACCCAGACTAGTTTCGACCTTTATTGAGGTCTCTTCAGTGGGAGCCAGGCCCAGAGCTGGAGATACCAGGCAGAAGCAGTAGCAAGTCATCTGTGCCTATGGGAGTTGCCAAAAGGTTTATCACCTTTTTTAAAAATTACTCTGGATTTAGAGAAAGATGTTGAAAATTTATTTATCACTAGGTTAGACTATAATAGATTTAGTTTAATCCTTTATCCCAGTGAGAGCAAACAAAGTTTGCGCCTGAAAATATCTTCAGGACTAAATATAGTGTTGTACTATCTTATCCAGTAAGTAGTGCAACACCAAGGCAACTCGTGGCAAAGGTGGAGCAAGCAACACTACTTACTGGATAAGATAGTACAACACTATATTTAGTCCTGAAGATATTTTCAGGCGCAAACTTTGTTTGCTCTCACTGGGATAAAGGATTAAACTAAATCTATTATAGTCTAACCTAGTGATAAATAAATTTTCAACATCTTTCTCTAAATCCAGAGTAATTTTTAAAAAAGGTGATAAACCTTTTGGCAACTCCCATAGGCACAGATGACTTGCTACTGCTTCTGCCTGGTATCTCCAGCTCTGGGCCTGGCTCCCACTGAAGAGACCTCAATAAAGGTCGAAACTAGTCTGGGTAGATGGCCAATCCCTTTAATGCATAACAGTATACATATCCACATAGGAAATGTGTTTTGCATTATGGGAGATACTGGGTTAGAAGTGCCTGGTAGCTTGCTCCACCTTTGCCACGAGTTGCCTTGGTGTTGCACTACTTACTGGATAAGATAGTACAACACTATATTTAGTCCTGAAGATATTTTCAGGCGCAAACTTTGTTTGCTCTCACTGGGATAAAGGATTAAACTAAATCTATTATAGTCTAACCTAGTGATAAATAAATTTTCAAGATTGGTAGATCTGTTAATGTCCACCTGAAGAATGCAAGAACTGCATCTGCAATCGTCTATATGGCAAGTCAGGACTGTCAGACAATGCTGTGGACATTCTTTCATACATCGTTGTTTTTCTATAAATTTCACTACTATTATTTCTCTTGTGCTTTCTAAGAATATCTCTAAACTATCTCTCTGGGACCCGTTTCCCTTTTCAAGCTCTGACGATATTTGTTTGTTTTAGCTGCACCAGTCAGAGCTTTAGGGCAGAAAATTCTTGTCCAAAGAAACTTTCCTTGAGGTCAAATGTTACCAAACTTTATTAAATTAATCATCATCATCATCATCATCATCATCAAATTCCTGCTATGTACCCTCAAGGGGTGTACAGGATATGACAGTACTACATGAAAAAATTACATCATTACTAACTTCCTATCTACAATTTTCCTCCAAATCAGTCTGTTACTTGTCAAGACTCCAACATTATCAGATCTTATATTTCTATCGTCTAAGGCACTTTGTACCGTATCAATCCACCTATATCTTGGTCTTCCTCTGGGTCGTTTTCCTGCCAACCTGGCAGAGAACACTTGTTTTGCTAATCTTTCCTCTCCCATTCTTAAGTGACCATACCACCTGAGATTAGCTCTGCTAATGCATTCCTGGATGCTGACAATGTCAAGTTCTTTCCTAACATCCTCATTTTTAATATGATATTGCCATTGATGCCATCTGTTTGCCTCTAATCTTTCTCAGGACTCTCATATCTGCAGTCTCTAGTCTTTGGTCAAGTGTTTTACTTCTGACCCAGCTCTCAGATCCAAAAGTTAAAAACTGGTTTGAACACTGTCTTGTATACAGCTAATTTAGTGTTCTGACTAATTTCTCTCTTATTCCATATGAATTTATTCAATTGACTTCCCACCATACCAGCTTTGCTGATTCTGTTGTCTATTTCTATATTTAATTTACCATCTTCAGTAAAAATTGTGCCTAAGTAGCTGAAATGTTTTACTTGTTCCACAGGTTCTCCATTCCCAACACAGTTGACATTTTCAATGATTCTGCCTATTTTCATTGTCTTTGTCTTTTTATTGCTGACCTTCATACCATATCTATTACAACAGCTATTCAATTTAGTCAGAGAATCTTGCAGACTTGTAGCGGATTTATTTAGAAGTATAACATCATCCACATAAAGCAAAGAGCTGACATTAACATCTCCAATTTTGATATCAGGATTAATACCACTTTCCTTCATAATGTGATCCATATAGATAATGAATAACAGAGGGGATAATGTACATCCTTGTCTCACACCAGATTTAACATTAAACCATCTTCCTGTACTTCAATTCTAACTGCTGACTCACAACTCAAATAAAGACTAAGTATTGCTTGATATAATGCCCCATTGACACCATATAACTGCAGCGTATTGAATAGCTTCTCTCTTGGCACCTTGTCATATGCCTTTTCCAAATCGACAAAACTTAAATACAGATCTTTGTTATATTCCCATGCTTTCTCGACTATTTGTCGTAAAGTGAAGATCTGATCCTGACAGCCTCTATTTGGCCTGAATCCAGCTTGTTCTTCACCAAGCTTTTCTTCCACAATTCTTCTCAACCGTTTCTCAAGTATACTGGCATAGATCTTGCCAGGAACACTCAGTAGGGAAATGCCTCTGTAATTCTCACATGCAGTTTTATTTCCCTTTTTTTATATATGGGTACTATGAGAGCTCTACTCCAATCATCGGGAATTCGTCCCTCTGTCCAGGCTTTCTGAACTATGCACTGCAGCCACTGTAAGACTTTTATACCACCATACTTCAGCATTTCTGGTCGAATATCATCTACTCCTGCTGTCTTTCCACATTTCAAGCCTTTGATGGCTTTTTCTACTTCAAGTATGGATATGTATTCCTGACTGCATGCCTGGTCAGTGTTTTTTATCACTGTGCTGTCATCACTGCTTGTTTCATTTAGCAGTTTTTCAAAGTAATTACTCCATACTTCAAGGATATCTTTTTCTCCTGTTTTCATTTCACCTTTATCATCTCTAATTCCTTTTACAGCACTCTTTCCTCCATTCCTAAGCTTCTTCAACAACCTCCAGAATATTTTGCCACCTTCTTGATATTTATTTTCTATATTCTTGCCAAAGTCCTCCCATGACTTTTGTTTAGCTAGTTTTACACACTGTTTAGCTTTCTTACATTTGTCTCTGTATTCTGTAAGAGTAAAAGCTGACTTATTTGCCAGGAACTTTTGATATGCTTTCTTCTTTTCCTTCACTGCCTCTTTAACTTCCTGTGTCCACCAGGGAGTTCTGTTTTTTTATCCTTGCACACAACCTCACCACATGCCTCTCTGGCAGAATCAATCAATGTTTTCTTCAGAGTTTGCCACTGAATCTCCAAGGTTTGATTCCTGTTCTCAAACTCTTTCATTTTCTTTTCAATAATCTTTCTGTATTTTAGTCTGTATTGTTGATAATGATGTCTTCTCCCTGGTGCAGGATACCAGAGTGTACAGAGGATTTGAAATTGGAAGTGTTCACATCTGAGAGCTGCTCAACTTTTATTCGCTTTAAAACTTTCTTACATGTTATTCTTTTCAATATGAAATTCAATTTTATCCTGCTCAAGACTAAATAGTGATCACTTCCAATTTCAAATCCTCTGTACACTCTGGTATCCTGCACCAGGGAGAAGACATCACTATCAACAATAACATAGTCAATGAGACTTTTCTTATTCCTTGCCTCTTCTCTCCATGTGAATTTGTGCACATTTTTATGTTGGAACATGGTGTTAGTAATAACCAGTCCATGTCCTGAGCAGAAATCCAACAGATATTTGCCATTATTATTAGCTTTGCTCTTTTCTCCAAAATTTCCCAAAATATTTTTGTATGTCTCGTAATCATTTCCTACTCTGCTATTTAGATCCCCAACAAGGACGAACTTTTCCTTTTTCATTGTGTCAGTTGCTTTTTCTAGAGCGTCAAAAAATTCCTCCACTTCTACCTTAGTAGAACCTTTTGTGGGACCATAGGCACAAATAAGTCTCATTGTCCAGTTCCCCATTCTCATATTTGCCCATATTACTCTACTTGAGACCGACTGCCATTCAAGAAGATTAGCCTCGTATTTTGTGTTGAATACTATGGCTACTCCTTCTTTTCCTTGATTGTCATTGCCTGAATATAACATTTTGTATTTATTGCTTAGAAAGATATCACCAGTTTTTGTCTTTTTTGTTTCAGTCACCCCTATTATGTCGATCTGGTACTTATCTAATTCCTCAGCTAGCTCCATTTCTTTGCCATTCAGGCTTCTTACGTTGATAGTATCGATCCCTGGTGATGTTGAGTTGGGGTTTGTTTTCAGATTTGTTCCAGTAGCTGACTTTTCGCTGTTTGCCCTGGTTCCCTGGCGAAAACAACAGGGGCCTTGTTTAACCGGGTGACGCCCCAGCCGGCATGAAATTTTGTCATGTTGTACCATCATTTTTTATTTTGGTTTAACCAATAAGAATACAATTTGGTCGGCTAAATCCCAAATTGCCAGCCCATCCTCGTTCGTTCAGTATCAAAGTCGATACCCAACAGGGTGCACCACGAGAAGGTGAGGATTGGACATTAGGTCAGAAGCCCTGGTCGGTTCTCCGCATTCCTTTAAAGGCTATGTGGAGGTCTCCTCTCAGTTATACAGCTTTGACCCTTAAGCTACTTAATTAAGTAGCTTAAAGTAATCTTAACATACAGTCATGGCCTAAATTGCTCTTAACTTCCTTTATATTTCCCTTATGCATAGGTCCGTGGTTTTGTGAGTGGTAAAATCAGTCTCATGCTCAGACAAAACTCAGGCTTACATAGAAAAGCATATTTATTAAATGGCTAAAGAGATTACAATTAAGTTTTTAACATGTCAAAGGAAAATCATTGAAATCATTACTAAATCACTAGTTAAGCAAATAAGAAATATTCAAACTGACAAGTATACTATTCACATTCCATGGGTGAATTAGGTTCACACATAGCACAAAACATAAATCAACTTCTAAACCAAACTTTCTGTCATTTTGACCCCTTTACATTAAATTAGGAACTGCACAATCTTAAGTTCTCAGACTACTAGTCCAATACAGTCACTAAATCACTGAGCACAAAGTTATTTTTCATCCTAGTCAGAATCTTGTTCCTTCTTTCCTCTAAAGTTAATTATTACATAGGTAAAACAGTTTCAGTACTTTACCACCTTGACGTGAAGATGTCGTGGTTCTTTTGTCCGTCCTCTGTGAGGGGATATCTTTCTGCTACGATAGATTGCCACCACGTGGAAGTCACGTGTTCGTTACGAAATGGCCACTTTTCTTTGCTGGACACTCACTCATCTCATGGTTTGCTGTCATTAGCTCGACCGCCATCAAAGGGATTCTTTGCTATCTCAACATCGACGAATACTTTACCAATGGCCTAATTTGGAGAACTGCCATCATCTTGCGTATAGCATGCCCAACTCCTTCAGTTAGCAACTGGGAAGGAGATTGCCATCCGGTGGTGGCGATCAGTCAGCACTGCTGGTCCACACAAGAAAAAACTGAGGGGTTCAAACACACGTGAACTCGTACTTATCCTCTGTTACAGCACCCTCTTTCCACATTCGAATCTTATTCACAGTGCCTTCCTATTTGCTCTTACGAAGTGCCGTCATACCTCTCTCCTCGATGAGCGCTCTATTCGTAGAACACGAGTTCTGTTCGCTTTCTACAAATGCCTTCGCCTTGGGCGTTACATCATTGTAGGCAGCTAGCTAGCAACCTTTGTTCGCACTTAGCCATACATTCTTACACAGAGCATTTTAAAATACCCACAATTTCTTAAACAATACATTTTTACTTAGACATACAAATTTCACTTCTATTTTACTTCTTTCTAGGGTAATTCTAACATGTTTTCTTTTTGCTTTCTTGACTAAAAGTACAAGTATTTCTAGCTCAGAATTTTGTTTCTTGTTAAATCCTGACTGAATGACCCTTTTGATAAAATGGTCCTCATTCAGTATCTAACAATACAGGATTAAATGGAAGAAGACAGTTGTGTTACACAGAAGTCGCTACAGGTCTGAGAGATTATTTTTAGAATCTGCATTAGCTATGAAGTATTCCCGTGTGTTAATTTCCAAAGATATGGGAGACATTTATTGTAAGACCACATTAGTATGAATTTCTCCAAACTAACTTTGCTGTTATTCTCCCTAGAGGGCACCTTGTCAGGACATGGATTCCTTTTAGTTAAATTTTGAGCTGATTGTTTTGCAATTCTAAATGAGTGTTGTGTGTTCTCATTATAATTTTTGCTCTAAGTTCAATAAACTAGTTAATTGTTGTGTTATTTATACTGTAAAGCACTGTTATGAATAATCACCAACAAATCTTTCCTACCAAAAATTAATTGCAGTTTCAAAAGTTAATTTATGCCAATGAAGATCTTTTTCTTGAAGCCACTACTATACATCTTTACTGACAGAAATTGATTATGCTTTACATCATTTGGCCATATTAATCGTTTCATGCATCTTGAAAGCCTTCTAATTTCTAGTAGAAAGTTGGTGGTACATTTCTGTATGATGCGATACTGCTTACATACACATTTTCATGATTGTTTTGCAATTCTTTTAAACCAAATTCAGGTGCAATTCAGAACTGACCTTGATTTGTCAAGGCATGTTTTTTTTGGGTTAACACAAGTGAAATTTGTTAATTCCTATTAATCTACTTTGATACTGAACGAACGAGGATGGGCTGGCAATTTGGGATTTAGCCGACCAAATTGTATTCTTATTGGTTAAACCAAAATAAAAAATGATGGTACAACATGACAAAATTTCATGCCGGCTGGGGCGTCGCCCGGTTAAACAAGGCCCCCGTTGTTTTCGCCAGGGAACCAGGGTGAACAGCGAAAAGTCAGCTACTGGAACAAATCTGAAAACAAACCCCAACTCAACATCACCAGAGTTAAAGATCGGTACTATCAACGTAAGAAGCCTGAATGGCAAAGAAATGGAGCTAGCTGAGGAATTAGATAAGTACCAGATCGACATAATAGGGGTGACTGAAACAAAAAAGACCAAAACTGGTGAGATCTTTCTGAGCAATGAATACAAAATGTTATATTCAGGCAATAACAATCAAGGAAAAGAAGGAGTAGCCATAGTATTCAACACAAAATACGAGGCTAATCTTCTTGAATGGCAGTCAGTCTCAAGTAGAGTAATGTGGGCAAATATGAGAATGGGGAACTGGACAATGAGACTTATTTGTGCCTATGGTCCCACAGAAGGTTCTACTAAGGTAGAAGTGGAGGAATTTTTTGAGGCTTTAGAAAAAGCAACTGACACAATGAAAAAGGAAAAGTTGGTCCTTGTTGGGGATCTAAATTGCAGAGTAGGAAATGATTGTGAGACATAGAAATATATTTTGGGAAAATTTGGAGAAAAGAGCAAAGCTAATAATAATGGCAAATATCTGTTGGATTTCTGCTCAGGACATGGACTGGTTATTACTAACACCATGTTCCAACATAAAAATGTGCACAAATTCACATGGAGAGAAGAGGCTAGGAATAAGAAAAGTCTCATTGACTATGTTATTGTTGATAGTGATGTTTTCTCCCTGGTGCAGGACACCAGAGTGTACAGAGGATTTGAAATTGGAAGTGATCACTATTTAGTCTTGAGCAGGATAAAATTGAATTTCATATTGAAAAGAATAACATGTAAGAAAGTTTTAAAGCGAATAAAAGTTGAGCAGCTCTCAGATGTAAACTGTAGACTAAAATACAGAAATATTATTGAAAAGAAAATGAAAGAGTTTGAGAACAGGAATCAAACCTTGGAGATTCAGTGGCAAACTCTGAAGGAAACATTGATTGATTCTGCCAGAGAGGCATGTGGTGAGGTTGTGTGCAAAGATAAAAAAATCAGAACTCCCTGGTGGACACAGGAAGTTAAAGAGGTAGTGAAGGAAAAGAAGAAAGCATATCAAAAGTTCCTGGCAAATAAGTCAGCTTTTACTCTTACAGAATACAGAGACAAATGTAAGAAAGCTAAACAGTGAGTAAAACTAGCTAAACAAAAGTCATGGGAGGACTTTGGCAAGAATATAGAAAATAAATATCAAGAAGGTGGCAAAATATTCTGGAGGTTGTTGAAGAAGCTTAGGAATGGAGGAAAGAGTGCTGTAAAAGGAATTAGAGATGATAAAGGTGAAATGAAAACAGGAGAAAAAGATATCCTTGAAGTATGGAGTAATTACTTTGAAAAACTGCTAAATGAAACAAGAAGTGATGACAGCACAGTGATAAAAAACACTGACCAGGCATGCAGTCAGGAATACATATCCATACTTGAAGTAGAAAAAGCCATCAAAGGCTTGAAATGTGGAAAGGCAGCAGGAGTAGATGATATTCGACCAGAAATGCTGAAGTATGGTGGTATAAAAGTCTTACAGTGGCTGCACTGTATAGTTCAGAAAGCCTGGACAGAGGGACGAATTCCCGATGATTGGAGTAGAGCTCTCATAGTACCCATATATAAAAAGGGAAATAAAACTGAATGTGAGAATTACAGAGGTATTTCCCTACTGAGTGTTCCTGGCAAGATCTATGCAAGTATACTTGAGAAACGGTTGAGAAGAATTGTGGAAGAAAAGCTTGGTGAAGAACAAGCTGGATTCAGGCCAAATAGAGGCTGTCAGGATCAGATCTTCACTTTACGACAAATAGTCGAGAAAGCATGGGAATATAACAAAGATCTGTATGTAAGTTTTGTCGATTTGGAAAAGGCATATGACAAGGTGCCAAGAGAGAAGCTATTCAATACGCTGCAGTTATATGGTGTCAATGGGGCATTATATCAAGCAATACTTAGTCTTTATTTGAGTTGTGAGTCAGCAGTTAGAATTGAAGGAAGTACAGGAAGATGGTTTAATGTTAAATCTGGTGTGAGACAAGGATGTACATTATCCCCTCTGTTATTCATTATCTATATGGATCACATTATGAAGGAATGTGGTATTAAACCTGATATCAAAATTGGAGATGTTAATGTCAGCTCTTTGCTTTATGCGGATGATGTTATACTTGTAAATAAATCCGCTACAAGTCTGCAAGATTCTCTGACTAAATTGAATAGCTGTTGTAATAGATATGGTATGAAGGTCAGCAATAAAAAGACAAAAACAATGAAAATAAGCAGAATCATTGAAAATGTCAACTGTGTTGTGAATGGAGAACCTGTGGAACAAGTAAAACATTTCAACTACTTAGGCACAAATTTTACTGAAGATGGTAAACTAAATATAGAAATAGACAACAGAATCAGCAAAGCTGGTATCGTGGGAAGTCAATTGAATAAATCCATATGGAATAAGAAAGAAATTAGTCGGAACACTAAATTAGCTGTATACAAGACTGTGTTCAAACCAATTTTAACTTATGGATCTGAGAGCTGGGTCAGAAGTAAAACACTTGACCAAAGACTAGAGACCGCAGATATGAGAGTCCTGAGAAAGATTAGAGGCGTGAACAGATGGCATCAATGGCAATATCATATTAAAAATGAGGATATTAGGAAAGAATTTGACATTGTCAGCATCCAGGAATGCGTTAGCAGAGCTAATCTCAGATGGTATGGTCACTTAAATAGAATGGGAGAGGAAAGATTAGCAAAACAAGTGTTCTCTGCCAGGTTGGCAGCAAAACGACCCAGAGGAAGACCAAGATATAGGTGGATTGATACAGTACAAAGTGCCTTAGACGATAGAAATATAAGATCTGATAATGCTGGAGTCTTGACAAGTAACAGACTGATTTGGAGGAAAATTGTAGGTAGGAAGTTAGTAATGATGTAATTTTTTCATGTAGTACTGTCATATCCTGTACACCCCTTGAGGGTACATGGCAGGAATTTGATGATGATGATGAAATGTGCATTTGTTATATTTTAATTGAGCTCAATTTGCTCCATGTACGTTATTCCCCACCTATATCCAACCTATGTAATAGTCAATTGTGGAGTAAGATAACAATATATTTAATTTTATTTTCGTTGGTTAGAATGTTTCAGATATGTACCTGTGATGGTGCATTTACTTCAGGGTCAGCATGTGTAAATTCAAAGAATGAAGCTCTGGTAAAAAAAAAAAAAAAAGCTAAACTAATTTATCATAAACTTAAATATATACAATAAATACAATTCTCAATAATAAGTAATTCACTTTATCTCTATAATGAGATCTGACTTTCCTTATAGAATGAAAATAATCTCTAACTTTTCAATACATACAAATAATTAAATGGCCATTCTAGGAATTACATAAATAAGCTCAATAACATTATTTTGTCTTATCTTTCAAATACCTTAGAGTTTAAAGTTTAAAAGGCCTTACTTAACTAATATATTTGCATGTCTCCTTTCTGTAAACAAGTTCTCTTAATGCATCTTTTCCTCATTTTTCTGAAATAATTAGGCATGATGAATAACCACTCAGACAGTAGAGAATGCATTTAATTGAGCATTTCCAAATACAATTCCAATAAAAGCAACTTTTCTTCAGATTCCATATTGTTCCTTGAAATATCACTTGCTTTTCATTAAGCACAAAATATTCTCACTGATCTACAAAGGCTATTATAGTCTAACCAAGTGGAAAATAAACGTCCAACACCTTTCTCTAAATCCCAAGTAATTTAATAATAAGGTGGTACACCTTTTGATGACTCGTATAGGTAAATATGACCTCTCCATTGCTTCTGCTTTAGTATCACCACTTCTGGGTCTGGTTCCCACTGACAAGACCTCAGTAAAGGTCGAAACCAGTCTGGATAGTGGCCCTTCCCTTAATGCATAGCATTATACATGTCTGCAAGGAGATGTGCTTTGCATTATGGGAGATACTGAGACAAGGAGTGATGAGAGCTTGGGCCACCTTTACTATGAGTTGCCTTAGTCCTGAAGATACTTCAGGCAATGGTGTAGCTACAGCTTTTACTGCCCCTCTCAATGCACACCAAAAATACTACAAAAAATCAAAACGATGTATAGGGAAATAAATTAAAACACTATGTTTATTTTTGAAGTAAAATTTTAATTTCAATATTCTAAAATGTTATTTTTCTTGCTTTTCTGTTAGCAAAATCATCGATGACATTGGCGAAGTCTATTTCGTAGTAATGTATGTAATTCTTAATCAGTTTTATTTAGAAAACCTCCTCTCACAACTGGCAAACAGCAATTATGAGGAAAATTCGCAGTAGTATTACAATATTTGGAACAGAGTTCTCGAGACTGTATTTTCTGCGCTCAAAAATATTCAAAGTGTTCCCGGGACAGACAGCTCCTCTCTGCACCCCCCCCCCCTAGCTATGCTACTGACTTCAGGCGCAAACTTTGTTTGCTTACACTTGGATAAAGGATTAAACTAAATTTATTATATACTATAAAGGCTTGATACATTACTCTTCTTCAGTTATTAACTTCAGAGTTCTGCATCCTTGGAGAGTAATTTAAGTTGCATATAAAACTTTCCCAAGCTTAACTCAGTAGTTTCTTAGACCTTTCCAGCGTTCCTTCCTTGCTTGCCTACACTTTTCTTCCTAGCATTCTTGTTACCCAGCAACAATTGTTCTAAAAAAAAACAACTAATGTGCATGCCCATTACCAAGATTCAAAGCAAAACTCGAGTGAACAAAAAAAAATGAACAAAAAAACTTAGCTAAAATGGGAATCCAGGATTGGACTGGAAGAATTGAAAACAGAAAGAAGTGAAAGGAGATGGTGCTTGCAGAAAAGACCCTTAGAAGTTCAGAAAAGCTAGAAGGAAAAAAAATGAGAGAACATTAGCCAGGTAGACCCAAGATAATTGAAGGGAATTTTTCAGCTATGTGGCAAGCAAGAGGAAGACTAATTATGGAAGGGTGATATTGGTGAATAGTTATCATAGTCATCACCTTGCAGAGGATGTTAATCTTAGACACTGCCCCACCATATACAAATTACTGATATTCAGAGATCCAATCCCTCACCTTCTGTACCTTTGACCAATCTCATTAACCATTGCAGCTTATACACCAGCTTGTTAAGTGCCTCTCAAATGCCTTTGCAAAGTCCAAAAATATCACCTTGTATTAGTCTTCCATCTCCAATAGGTTTGTCATCTTATGATAAAATACAAGTGCATTGATAAAATATGACTCATACCAGCCAGTATAGAGAATCCTATCAACCCATTCCTGCATTCTGTTCCTGAACAATTTTTTCCAGTACTTTAATTGCAAACATAAACACACTGGATAAATGGAAATTTCTGTCCCAAAATCATGCTTGTTCAGTGGCACTATTTTGCCTTTGTTTCATTCATTGAGGAAGAACCTTCCTGTTGCAGTGATCTGTTATCTATTTCACAGCTTTCTTAACATCTGTTCTGCTCAACACTTATTATTTAAACCAGATTTCCGTTGAATCAAAAGACTCATCATGAAAGGTACATGCACGTTCGCAGTGTTCATCAACTATGCTTTAAACTCATTCCGTATGTCTGCATACAGTATGCTATTAGGAAATACATTCCAGTCAAGCCACTCTCCATGCAATCCTGGAATGTAGTCTTGTTATACTTCTGTCTCCCATTCTATGAAAAATTAATTTTTTCAACATTAATGTGGTAACAACCCCTTATCAACTAATATGTCTCAATCATCTGCTCCCCCCCCCCCCTCTCCTATTCATGAAGATTTACAAATTGCATTCCCTCAATGTTTCTTCACACCCCACATTCCAAAGACATACCACCTTAGTAAGTCTTCTCTGGACCCATTTTTGAAAATTATGGAGACAACTACCGTGTTTGAATAAAAACTTTAGTTTAATATAGTTAAAATCTACATTCGACATTTCGACCTTTATGTCAAGGTCATCTTCTGGAGCATACAACTATACACCGGAAACAAGCTGTACTACAATCAAACTGGTTTGTTAAAGACACTGACCAACCACTACAACAATTGTTGGCCTGACCTCTGGTGAGAAAAAATAAATAAAATAAAATAAAAAAATATAAAATAAAAAATTATACATCAATGCTAGAGTCCTATTATTGGTGTTGTCTACTATATACATATATTCACATCATTCCAGCCAGTTGGTATGGAATGGTTTCTAATACTAGCTAAGGATTGGCTAGAGTCCTGACTTATGCTGGATCTTTCATATTAGGTAGGCTGAATGTGTGCCATCCAGATCCTTGGAATTTTCATGCCATCTTTGTTGTTGATATTTGGGTGGTTTATCAGGATTTCACAGGATTCCTTAAATTTCCTTTCGTACCAGGTTTTTGTGCGGTGTAAGGAGCAGGTGCTTTTCCAGTTGATTTGGTGTAAGGTGTTGAGTGTGTGGTCTGAGAGGCCTGCTTCACCATAATGGTTATATTTAATGTGTCTAATGTGTTCTTTCTTGCGTATAGGGATTGTCCATCCTGTTTCACCAATGTACGGTAAGTTACTGGTGTAGCGGATGCAATAGACTCCAGGATGTGCTAATGGGAGGAGAGGATCCTTAGAGGAGTTTAAAGTAGTGGGTGGTTTAAAGGTGGCATTGAGGTTATAATGTTGTAGGATTCTGTTGATTTTTTCTGATAACCCTTTAATGTATGGGATGGCTATGGTTTTACTGTAATCTAGATTTGTTTTTGTTGTAGTTTTATAGAGTATTTTATTAACAGTATTTTTGTTATAGCCATTATTTATGAAATTTTTCTCACCAGAGGTTGTTGTAGCGGTTGGTCAGTGTCTTTAACAAACCAGTTTGATTGTAGTATAACTTGTTTCCGGTGTATAGTTGTATGCTCCAGAAGATGACCTTGACATAAAGGTCGAAACGTCGAAGGTAGATTTTAGTTATATTAAACTAAAGTTTTTATTCAAACACGGTAGTTGTCTCCATAATTTTCAAAAATGCATTCAGATCACCGTGTAAGCCTAAAAGAAAGGATTCTTCTCTGGACCCTTTCTAATATATATATATAGTAACCATAGCAAATGATAGTGTGGAATTATTCAATTTATCAGTGTATATCATAGTGATGTGAATGATGCTGTGCAGCATGTAGGAAGGAAGTAAGGTTTAGGTGAAAGAATGAGAGGTGTGTGTCAAGTGCTGTTTGAGTTAGACATTAATAAGACTGTGGGAATGAATGACATATCACTATGTATTTTTAAAAAAATGTGCAAAAGAGTTAGTCATGCCCATGACCCTAGTTATTTAATGAAAGTCTTGTAGTGGGGAAGGTTCCTAAGGAGTGAAATGAGGGCAAGATATTACCTCTCTACAAGCATGGTTTGAGAACAGAAGTTTCCACTTATAGAACCAGTATGTATATCTGCAGTCATGATTAAAAATGTTGGAAATATTGGTTAGAAATAGAATACAGGATTGGGGTGATTGACATAAAATTCTTTATGATGGCCAGCATGGGTTTGTGAAGAGCAGGTCTTCTTTTAACAATCTGCTTATGTTTTATGATAAGGTGACGAATGTGTTGGATCAGGGAGAATCATATAAGTTGGTGTACAAGCTACAGAGGATAGGAATAGATAGTATATTGGTTACATGGATTGGAGGTTGACTCTCTGAACAATACCAGAAAGTTATGTATGATGGAGCAGTGTCTTAGAAAAGGAAGATAACCAATGTTGTGCCTCAAGGTTCTGTTCTTGGGTCCCTACTGTTTAACTTATTTGTTACTGATGTTTTTTGTAGATTGACAGGGGATCTTCAAATATTTACTGAGGATGCAAAGTTAGGTACAATGATCAGGGATACTGCTGCTGTTAATTCTCTACAGGAATATTTGAATAGACTTTTAGCTTGGACAAATGAGTGTGATTTTAATGTTAATAAATGCAAGGTGCTACACTTTGGGATACAGAGATATAAAATATCAGGCTCTGGAATGTTGGTTATGAAGAGCGTTTGAGGGGATGTGGATTATGGAAGCTGGTGGATAGGAGGAAAAGAGGAGTTTTACCTTCAAGCTTATCAGATTAATCCAGAAGGAATTATAAAAAGAGTGGATCTTAAGATGGGAAGTTGTGAGGGAAGGTAGTCTGCTGAGTGTGTTGTGAGGGAGGGTAGTGTAAATAACTTCAAATCTCATTATGATAAACATGTTGCTGGTTGAGTGGGCCTCCTATAATGAGTCTGTTGATTCCATGGAGGCTACAATAATGATAATGATAATATTCTTCCCTATGAAAATGTGGCCAAATCTGTGCACAGTAACATCCATATGAGGCCTGATCAAGGCCTTATATAGTGAAACCTCGACCTCTTTATTTCTGCATATCAAGGTCTTCTGAATCATTGCTGTGATTCAGAAGACCTTGAGATGATTTCATTTGTTGTGGTGTAACCCTAAACTTCAAGTCCCTGATGACTGTCACTCCCAGATCATTTTCTCTACTTCTTTTAATATTTCCTGACCAGGTAAATACTTTGCATCCCATTCTTATCTACCAAATTTCATATTCTTATGCTTGCACCATTAAAGTGATTGTTCCACTCACTTGTCTAATCATATGGCCTATTCAAATCCTCCTATAAGGCCAGAACATTGGCTTGTTTTTCCTCGTTGTATCATTTGGAAACAGCTGCATATCCCCCAGCACACCATTAGTGACTCCTCTTTGGAATACTACTCTCTCTCCTCCCCTTTTTCACAACTTGCTGATATCAATCTGACAGCCGATCTCTTATCTAACTCACTAATCCAGTATCTAATTCCATTCATTCCACAAAGTATGCCACTGTATATACATTTCACTCTGATTCATCACATCTGTCACCTTTTTGTAGTATATAAGTAAATTGGTAAAATATGACTTCTCTTTAAAAAATCCATGCTGACCATCATACATTATACTGCTATTATCAACCCAATTCTAAATTCCAGCTCTCATCAACCTCTTCAGCGCCTTAACTACAACTCCAGGTATACAGATTCACCTACAATTTTTAGCCTCAGCCTTATCGCCACATTGGTAAAGTAGAACAATTTTACTCTTTTGCCACTTCTGTGGGAGACTTGTGCTGTTGTAAGACTTTTGTAAAACAGATATGTCAGAGGTGCTGTTTATTCCCTGAAGACATGCAGTGCTATGTCATCAAGTCCTATTGTTTTATTGACAGCAAGTTTCCTTAATTCCTCATATACATCTTGCTCATTCACCAACAACTCATTCTATTTCTTATGATGTTAGACTGATGAGGATGAAATACCCTGATAAATTACTCACTGAATAGTTCAACTGTGTCTAGTTGCCAGTCTACATTTCCACCCATTAACATCATCTTATCATAATTATTCTTTCTTCTATTTGTCACATATCAAGAGAGTTCTTTAGGATTTTTCTTGGCAAAACTGGCTAATTTCTGTTCATATTGCACTTTGGCTGTCCTTTACTGCATGAATCATCTTCTAGTCTACTCTTTGAATTCTTCATGCAACCGATTATTACCATTATTCATCTTGTGCTGCTTCTACAGTGTCTTCTTCTTCTTCTAGATTTCATGCTTAATTCCTTCATTCATTCATATGACACTTACCTTATTCAGTCATTTAATCGTTGGAAGATACTGGCCAGTGCCCAGCATTATCTCCCTTCTTCTTAAATCCTTATTCCTCACATATCTCTAAGCTATCTTCCAAGCTTTTCATAATCAACTAGCCTTGAAAGTTTATTTTTCACTTGGTTAGAATATAATAAATTTAGTTTAATCCTTTATCCAAGTGTGATCAAACAAAGTTTGTGCCTGAAAGTATCTTCAGGACTGGGGTAAGGTGGTGCAACACCAGGGTGACTCCTTGCAAAGGTGAAGCAAGCTACTATCACTCCTATCTCAGTATCTCCCATAATGCAAAACACATCTCCTTGCGGATATGTCTAATGTTATGCATTAAGGGAAGGGCCACTACCCAGACTAGTTTCGACCTTTATTGAGGTCTCTTCAGCGGGAGCCAGGCCCAAGTGGAGATACCAGCCAGAAGCATTAGCAAGGTCATCTCTACCTATAGGAGTTGCCAAATGGTGTGCCACCTTTTTAATAAATTACTCTGGATTTAGAGAAGGTAGTGGCCCTTCCCTTAATGCATAACATTAGACATATCCGCAAGGAGATGTGTTTTGCATTATGGGAGATACTGAGATAGGAGTGATAGTAGCTTTCTCTACCTTTGCAAGAAGTTGCCCTGGTGTTGCACCACCTTACCCCAGTCCTGAAGATACCTTCAGGTGCAAACTTTGTTTGCTCACACTTGGATAAAGGATTAAACTAAATTTAGTATAAATCACTAGCCTTGTAATTCCACATATCCTTTCTTCACCAAATTCTTCATGTGGCTAGCAACCCCTGGTACTCACCTTGTGATCACGTTTGCCAAATGTAGGAAAATGTAACACTCTGTTCACAATGCATCCTCTGATGATATCATCAGATCTATGACTTAATCGTCACGTGCTCTCCATTACATACTGCCTCATATTGTTGTGCAAGACCTCAAGAAATTCATTACCACAGTTAAATCATAATAAGTCCATATTAACAAATTAAAATAATCCATAATGATTACCTTTTCCTTGTTCACTAACACAAGTTGTCTATACATTTCTTTTATTGCTACTCTCCACATTCACTGGCCTATAGCAACATCCAACTAAATATCTCATCCTGTCGACCTCCACCTCATGCCATACTGCCTCTAAACTACTGCCATCTCCTTGCACAACTTCCCCCTTGTACAGATGCAATTCTCCTGTTATCATTAACAGCACTCTTCTCTCTTCTTGTCCTTTCTGTCCTCACACACACACAAAAAAAAAAAAAAAAAAAAAAAAAAAAAATATACATCTCCATTTCTATTCACATCAGGATATCATCCTCATCCAACCTTGTTCCAACAATTTTTTAAGAAATAAACTCCATGAAACAATTCATCTCCCGTATTTCTTTCATTCACACATAAACAGGAAATCACTTTAAATCTTATAACAAGTGATTTCTCCATGCCTGTCCTTACCCAATCATCTTTATCTCTACTTAGTCCATACATCTCCTCAGTCTCAACTACTCCCCCTGTTCTGGGCCATCCCGTTCCTGTGCTGACCATCCTTATACATTTATTACTGTTTCCAACATTCACTGTCTTTATGCTATGTTACCCTGTCCATCCCAACTGTCCCTGTTTCCTCATCCTTCCAGCAAAGTTTCTCCAATTGACTCGCACCAAATTTATTTACATTCAGTCTGTCTCTTTTATGCAATTCCATTTTCACTCAAATGCTTCCCACACATAACAAACTGTACATCATCTTTCTCCTCACACTGCTCTGCCAACATACCATTCATGATTCTTGCTTGTCATCTTAACTCATCACTGTCATACCTTAGCAATGCACCGTCAACTTTTTCTATCATGCTATCTTTCACCGTTCTCAATAATTTCCTGATATAAATTCTGATATTCTCCTTCTGTTCAACTAAATTATTTGTTTCCACAACCACCACTAGCTCTCTTACTCATTTACTTGTCATATCCAACAATTCATTCACTCTGTTCTTCTTCTTTTCTCCTAGGTCTGTCATTCATCACACCTTTAATAATGGAAGCACTATACATCACCACTCTCGAGGCATTCGTCACATCTTTACTTTTCTTCATTCTGTCCTTTCGCACTATTTCATTCCTATCCACCAAAAGTTTAATCTTTTTGCACATATGTCTCATCTTGTTCCTCATTCTGATCATCTTGTTTTTTCAAAGTTCGCATCCCAGCAGTTGCACTCTTTTTCACTCCTGATCTCACTTGCTTTGGTACCATCATTTATACTGCTTTCATTCTTATAGTCATGCTCACTTGTGTTCCATCATTTGTACTTCTGCAATTGCAGTTATTCTCAAGGCTGGTATGGCCATATTTAAACTCGGCAGCACATTTCTTAATTGTCAAAAACAAAGGAGAAGAGTGCCCATAACTTTTATGAACTTCCAATGAATTTCTTTTAGCGTTAAACCTTCTTTTACAAAGAATTTTATAACCGCATGATAATCAATTTTATCCATTTCAAGGGATAAAGACAACACTTTTGCTCCTTTACTTTTGTTCCTTCATTCATACTCTCTTTTACACCTACAATCATGCATACTTTTGTTCCATTAATTTTGTAGTCACATTTTTGAAACTTATTTTGTTGCTCATCCTTCTGGTCAATACCACTGACATTCTTAACTCCTCACTACCTTCTGCCCTCAGTCTAATATTCATTCCTACTTTTTTACTCTCATTTACTAATACCTTGTAGTCCAACAAATTATCACACTTTCTACAAATCCATCTTCTCACTTCTCTTGTTCAACTACAAACACATTCTCCATGCCCTCCCCATGCATACATGCCACACACACACCCATGACAATGAACCATTTTCGAGAAAGCTATTTCTCGAAATGAAACTATGCTGTTACTCATGTTTGATATTTGTACGTTACAATGTGATGTCCTTGCCATCATTTGGCTATCGTTCAAGTAAACTATAAATTTCATAAAAAATATTGCTAACATTTGATACTCTTTAAATGCTTGATATTCTTCAGATTCTTTCACTTCTAGTCCTGTCATTTGCATCTTTTGAAAGTATTGCAGAGCAGCTTTCACATACGAGGGTGGTCTGACATCCTAACAATGAAAAAATGAATTTATAATTTCAAATGATTATTTTTCAACATAATCTCCCTTAAGACTAATACGTTTATTCCAGCAATGCTCCAGCGCCATTATCCCATCCCTGCAGTGGTTCTCAGTAACATCTGCAAAATAGCCCTCTACAGCTGCAATCACCTCTTGATTCGAAGAAAAATACTGACCAGCAAGGAAGAGTTTTAGTTTTGGGAAGAGATTGAAGTCAGAGTGAGCCAAATCTGGAGAATAGGGTGGATGCTCCAACAATTCATAGTGTGGATCCTTTAAGATCCTTTAATTTTCCCATCGCCAAAACACCTTTGTGGGCAGGTGCATTGTCCTGATGAAAGATGATTTTTTCATTCTGCAAACCTGGTCTTTTCTCACAATTTTTTTTGTCTAGTCTGGTTAAAAGATCGGAATAATATTCCACGGTTATTGTTTTACCCTTTTCAAGATAATTAATAAAGGAAATGCCTTTAGCATCCCAAAACACCGATGCTCTGATCTTTTCCTGTTGATGGAACCGACTTTGTCTTCTTTGGCGCTGAACAGCTGGCTTCTGTCCACTGCTTTGACTGCTGTTTGGATTCTGGTGTGTAATGGTGAAATCCATGTCTCATCCATAGTAATAAATCGATGCACAAAATCAGTTTTATTCTTGTTAAAATGCTCCAAGCACTGTTCAGAGATTTTCATGCGAATGCGTTTTTGATCTACTGTGAGCAAGCGCAGCACCCATCTTGCACAAAGCTTTTTCATTTGCAATTCTTCACGCAAAATATATCCTACACATTCTTTTGAAATGCCTATGGTTTCAGCAATTTCATGCACTTTGACTCGCCGGTCATCCAATACCATATTGTGCACTTGATCAATGATTTCTGGACGTCCAAAAAGTGTGAAATCACTTTTTGGACGTCCTTCACATGGATCATATTCAAGGCTGATATGACCATGTTTAAACTCAGCAGCCCATTTTTAATTGTCAAAAACAAAGGAGAAGAGTGCCCATAAACTTTTATGAACTTCAAATGAATTTCTTTTGGCATTAAACCTTCTTTTATAAAGAATTTTATAACCGCACGATACTCAATTTTATCCATTTCAAGGGATACAGACAACACTTTTGCTTCAGACAGCTGTATAAAACAAACTACTTGATAGAATGACTTGCAGTTTCACATGGATGCTTATGACAGATGTACCAACTTAGGTAAAAAAAAAATCTTGCCCGATAGTGTTACCATCTATGGCCGAGTCCGGGAACTTTTCAGATACCCTCGTAAGTATTATATACACTGACGAAGTGCTCATTAAATATGACCACTTCCATTGCAATGAACACCCGTCTAATATAATCATCCACTAGTGTCACCTTTCCATAATTATTCCTCTTGCTATTTTTTTTTTCTTTGCATTTTCCTTGCATTATTATTATTATTATTATTGTTCTTACTGGCCACTCTTTCTTATATTGCATTTTCTTTTTCATTATGTTTTTCACTATTCTAGTCTGTATTTCTTCTTCCTTTTTATATTCCTGTGTTTTCTTTATAGCGTGATAATGATTTTTATCCTGCCCCCAAACCAAATGTGATCAGTTCCTGTTTCATTTCTCATGTTTGCTATTGTATCCCGAACCAGTCTAAAGATACCACTATCAACAATAACTTAATCAGTAATATATCTTTTATTTCTTGTTCGTTTTCTCCAGGTGTATCTTTGTCCAAACATGCCATCAGTGATTAACAGTCCTTGTCTTGAATAGAAACCCAGTATTTTTGTCATTATTATTAGCCGTGCATATTTTTTCATCAAATTTCTCTTGATTATTTTTATAAGTTCATTATTCATTTCCTACTCTGCTGTTTATGTCTTTGATAATAACTGGCTTTTCCTTTTTCTTTATGTTAGCTTGCTGCCCTCTCTAATGATTTAAAGAATTCCTTTGCTTCTTCATTACTGGTACCTCCATTAAGATCCTAGATATAAGTAAGTCATATTTTCCAATTTCCCATTTTGAAATTTGTTAATATCACTCTTCTTCAAGTTGTATTCCATTTATAAAGTTCGTTTGCATGTTTAGAATTGGATACTATAGCTATGTCCTTTCCTCATCACTTTTATCTGGATAAATCATCTTATTATCGAGAAACAGATCACCTGTTTAGTCTTTTTCATCTTTCCCTTGTTGCACAAACCAGTCCTGAGCTGCAGATATGACTTCATCATCTGTGTTAAATTTTGTTCCTTTCAAGTGTTTCTTTAAATTTGAAAATAGAAAATAGTCAAATGGGCCAGGTCTTGTAAATAGGATGGGTGAGGCAGACATTGAAAGTCCAAGTTGTGTATTGTCTGTTGAGTTTCATGAGCAGTGTGAGCAAGTGTGTTGTGCTACAAAAAACAACACACCTCTGCTTCATTTCCCCATGGCATTTTCCTTCAATACCCCCTTCAATTCCTTCATAGCTGTTGAATAAACTACTGTAAGAATTTCACCATTTTTGAGGTACTTAGTAAGGATTACACCATCTATATCCCAAAGACAATGGCAAGAACCTTCCCTGCTGACTTTTGGGTTCAGAACTTCTTTGGACATGGACAATACATCAACAGTCACAATATGTCAAAAAATTTGCACCTGATTTCTCAGAATGACTCAAAAATCCCTTGAGATGATAGTACGCATTCTCTTTTTTGGTTGGTATTCAAACATTTGGGGATCCACCTCACTGAGAGCTTCTACATGTACAGATAATGACCCTTCCCCCAACTCTTTCCTTGGATATCCCCAGAGTCTTTGCAATGTTTTTGGCTGGTATTTATCCAAAGGATCATGGCATGCACTGCATCAGTGTTTTCAGGTGTGATCGCTGTAGAAGGTCTTCCTCATCTGAGGTCATCTGTTGTTTCAAAATACCCAGTTTTAAACTTGGCAACTGTTGGTTATGCTGGGGCACAGTCTCCCTAAAGTCTTACACAAAGTTTGGTGAATCTCAGTTGTGGACTTTTCTTGCAGCATGAAAAACTTGATGATGGCCCACACCTCTGTGTCTTCGAATCTCTTCACAACATCTGACATGTCTTCTTATATATCCTGAAAGAAAAAGAACAAATTATTACAAGTTGATGAAACATGGTGATTAAGGGTTATTTAGATATTTTCTTTCTTATGGTTATATCAGTTGCTTTAATATCATTTTTGTTCTAGGTGTTTATGAGAACTTTTTCACCCCCCCCTCAATATACACACTAAAACATAAATTACATTACAATACACTTTGAGTAAATCTATAGCATAACTGTTCTGTTAACTGCTTATACCCTTTCCTAACCTACTGTAAAACCCCTTTTTTACACTTTTCAGGGGACTGATGGAAAAAAAGTGTAAATAGCAGGAAATGTAAAAAAAAAACATTAAAAAAAAGGCTAAAAGATGACTTATTGCTAGTATGTGAGTCTACATACTAGATTGCAAAATTTAATATCTGAAAATAAATGAATTTACAATTACTTACATTTATCTGTTTAAAAAAATCTTTAATTGTTGATTGTTTTTGCTTTTCATTTTTTTTTTTTTTTTTTTTTGACATAGCGCCAGATTGCTTTGCATTGAGTTCAATGCTTGACCTGTTTTTTACTATCGTATTCAAAGTGGACACGAAGAGTCCAAGATCTTTTGCTAAATGCACACATGTTCCGGCATGCCAATCTACACATCGTAGAATTGCCATCTTTTCTTCTACAGAAATACATTTTTTGTTACTTAAATATAAAGAACCAACAGGCACCTTTTTGACAACTCGTATAGCAGAGTATATAAGTTCTTTTCACTATACTCTTTGGTATTATTAGTTTGGTCTAGCTACTCACTGATGAAGCCTCAATAAAGGCTGAAACCGGTCTGGGTAGTGACCTCCCACTGTAATGTAATAACAGCATACATTTCCTAGGAAATGTGTTTTTACATTATGGAAAATACCAAGAATAGCGACCAGAACTTTACCACCTTTGCTGCGAGTTGCCTGAGATTGTACTATGTACTAGGACTACTTGCATTAGCTCACGCTAGTAATCACCGATACTTTTATAGTTTATTATACTATATTCGGCATGAAACTGTGATTGCAATCTTTGAGTTTCTTATTCGGTTTTAAAACAATGTGGGATTTAATATCCCCTTAATTTAAATACATTTTCTGTCTTTTTTCTCCATGGTACTAACATGGATAATCCACCACCACCGCAACTTGAAAGCAACTTTCACACGCTAAATTACATTACAGAAATTCTGCAATATCAATTTGTACTGTGAAAAATCATGGTATGGCTCATCACTACATTACTGCTGCAAGCGTGCAAGTCACTGCGATGGCGGAAATGAAACTACAGTCGAAAGCAGCGCACCATCTGGGAACAGAAATGCACAGATTTCTGCAGAAATCAATTCGAAAATCAGTATTGCCACCCGAGAAAAAAACACAAATCACGAGAAATAACATCCATATCAAGTTGTTCATAGCGGGAAAACAATATATCTTAAGAATAAGCCTTAAGACGGAACCAACAGAAAATGACATAAATGGCAGGAAAACGTAAATTGCGGCAATGTAAAAACGGGGTTTTACTGTATATATACAGGGTATCCCAAAATTCACGTAAGAAGTAATTTTGATAGAAAACACAGGTTTTTAATTAAAAATTGTAATTTCTTATTGATTCATAAAGTATACAGTATAGGGTTATGCATGGAATAGCATATTGGTTAAATGGTTTCCACGGCTTTGCTGGCACATACGCACTCTTTTGTCGAAATTTTCCATGACCGTTTTGCATAAATGTTGCTGAATTTCGTTGATACAGCGCTCAATTTCCTCTTCAAGGTGTGGGTGGCCGTGGGCTTGTTAGCATAAACCTTAGACTTCAAAAAACCCCAAAGAAAAAAGTCCAACGGCATTAAGTCACATGATCTGGGCGGCCAATTCTGATCACCAAAACGGGAAATTACATGACCAGGAAATGACTCATGCAGTAATTGAATTGTTTCTCGGGCTGTATGGCATGTGGCACCATCTTGTTGAAACCACATGTTGTCCACATCCATATCTTGCAATTTAGGCACAAAAAACTGGATTATCATGTCGCGATAGCAAGCACCATTAACTGTTATTGCCTTACCAGCTGCATTTTCGAAGAAGTATGGACCGATGATGCCTCCAGCCCAAAATCCGCACCAAACAGTGACACGTTGTGGATGCATTTGTTTCTCAACAATCACTCGTGGATTTTCTGAACCCCAAATGCGACAATTTTGTCAATTAGCAAAGCCATCAAGTTGAAAATGAGCCTCATCGCTGAAGATGATTTTGTTCGAAAATAAAGCATCCACTTGTTGTTGTTCCATAAGCCATTCAACGAACTCTCTTCGCTGTGTGTGGTAATTTTTAATAACCCTGAACTGTCAGCTGTCACGCTGTCTTTTTTTCTTGTTGGCAACACTTTACCACACAAATGGCGCTAAATTTAAATCTTGCGTGAATTTTGGGACAACCCGTGTATATATATATATATATTATTCTTATTATTATGAACATCTGACCTCCATGAAATCCGAGACTCATTGTGGGAGGTAGGTACACACTATCATACACAAAACTCATACAATCGTGCCTCAAACTGATTCAGTGTTTCTACATTCTCATCACACTCAAGCAATCTTCTCACTCCTCAGCTCACACCCTCCTTAGTTTCCAGGGATGGGTCCCCCCTTGTTCTACCTTCCCCTCTCGTTCAATGAAAAATCTTTTCCATGTCAACCAGATAATAATCCCTGACTAATTTATGTGTTTCAATCATATCCTCTTCCTTCTCTTCCTCCTCCTCCTATTCATGAAGCTTAGCAATTTACATTCTCTCAGTCTGTCCTCATACTTTCACATTCCAAAGATTACTGACCACCTTTGTGAGTCTTCTCTGGACCCTTTCTAACATATCCTCATTACCATGAAAACCTGCTGACCAAATCTGTGCACAATAATCCATATGAGGCCTTTATACAATGGCATCATCACCTCATTATTTTTGCATGTCAGGGTTCTCCAATGCATTCCACTCACCACTTACTTGCCATGCAAACAACCTGCTTCTCACTCCCCTGCTCACACTCTCCTTATATAGCTTCCAGGGATGGCCTCTAGTTCTACCATTGCCTCCCTCTTGAGGTCTTGGAATGTGGAAGTATGAGGACAGACTGAGAGAATATAAATTGCTAAGCTTCATGAAGTCTAGATACCTGAAGTCCTCTGTAGATTTTATCCATTTTTCTCTGTGCCCGTTATCAAGCTTCTGGAGTAATTCGTCAGCTATTTCACAGTCACCAGATTCTAAATTGACTTGGTTTAGCTCTTCACAGTCTTTATTCCAGCCAAGTATGTATTCCTTTCGGAAATCCCTTGGAATATACTTCTTTGCTGTTGATATAACTGCTCCAATGAATCTGTTGTAGTTTTCACACACACAAGTGGTATCCATCTTACTACTTTATTCAGTTCTTGTGAAAAATCCTGCCAGCTTGCTTTCCTAAAATTCCATACCTTGGACTGTATTATTAGTATTTGTATTCCTACTTCTACCAATACTGGGCGATGTTGGCTATGTGGAAAATCTTCAAGGACTTGTCTTGTTGTGTTTAGCGACTGATTTTGCAAATTTTGGGTAACAAAGCAGAGGTCTGGGTTGTATTTCATGCTGCAGCCTTAAAGGTTCCTTTGTCCTTTGCATCGAATATTAAGCTCAGACTGTTTTGCTCAGCCTAGTTTGTTAATGCTTCACCATTTTCATCATTATTATTGTGTTTTCACAGGGTGTGATGGTTGTTAAAATCCCCTATGTAGATAGCAGAATGCAGAAATGTGGAAATTATACTTTAGGTGACCATTCTACCAGGGGAGACTTATAGATGTTAACCACTGTGAGATCTTCAATTCTCACTTTGATAGTGTGTATATTCTGATTAATATGTGCTGATATTAAATGAGCATTCTCTATATTATTGCATACATAAGTAGCACAGCCATGAGCTTGGTGATATGTAGCTCTTAGAATATCATACCTTGCAATTCTTCCTCTAGATTTCAATTGTTGACTTTGATATTGACTTTTAACAAAGCTACTTCCTTCAATGTTGAGTTGGCAAATCCAGAAAGTAATACCCAGCGTTCTTGTCTTGTGGTCCTGAAAAGAAATGTTCATTGTATAGCTTGTGATTTCATAATGATCTCCTGGCTATTCCTCTATAACCAGGAGATCATTAAGATAGACCTGGCTGCCAGCAGTCGCTCTAGCTCATGTAGCATTACGCAGGGTGCACCACATGGAGGCAAGCTAGAAATGCACATGATGTGATGTGAGATAATGTGAAGCACTTTGGGAAGAAGAGATCACAAGCTCTGTATTATATTGATGGAAACAGATGAGGCCAGGGACTTAGTGGTGATTGTAAGTAGGAAGTTGAAGTTTAGAGGGAATATTGTGAAGGTAACCAAAACTGCACACCAGATTATGTGATTATTGAAGAACACACTAACATGCAGGGATAGAGTAGTTATTTTTCATCTTTATAAGGCTGCATCTGTACTACTGTGTGCAGATCTGGACACTGGGATTCTTGGGGGGAGGGATGAAGATGTGTGGAGAGGATCCAGAGGTGAGTGACAAAGATTGTATTAGATCTATGGAATGTTTCCCCTATGAGAATAGATTGACAATCTATGAGCTCCAAAAACTAGCTTTTAAGTGAAAAACGAGTCATGATAGAATCATGTTAGTATTAAAAGCTTTTTATAGGACACTTCTTCTTTTCAGCCATTTTCTATCCACTGCTGGACAAAGGCCTCCTCCAGTTCCTTCCACCTTTCTCTGTTCTTGGCAGTGGTTGACCAGTATTTCCCAACACAATTTGACAATTCATCACTCCACCTTCTTTTAGGATGTCCTCAGCCTTGTTTCCCTTCTTTTGGAATCGAGTTCGTTAGTATGGTGGTCCATCACTCATCTTCTCTTCTGGATAGATGTCCAGACCATTTCCATTTTAGTCGCTTGTGGCGAAGAATGGTGTCAGTGATATGAGTCTGGTTTCTTATCTAGGTGTTTCACTTCTTATCTTTTAATGTGATGCCTAGCATCAGCCTCTCCATTTTTCTTTGAGTTGTTGCTAGTTTATTAGTCAGTGCTTTTGTCAGAGACCAAGTTTCACAACCATATGTGATGACTGAAAGTATACACTGGTTAAATGACTTCCTTTTTAAACAGAATGGGACATCATTGTTTTGAAAAATGCTTTTCAATTTTCTGAATGCACTCCAGGTAAGCTGAACTCTGCTATTTATTTCCTTTTGGAGTCCACAGTTTAGATCAATGAGATGACCTAAATATGTATATGAGGAGACTGCTTCCAAGAGATTGTTTTCTATTATTATGTTTTTTGGTGTTACAAAATGATTACACGTGATTTTAATTTTTTCTCTGTTTATTTTTAGGTCAACTTTTTTGCTTTCATGATATAGGTCTTCTATCGTTATATTAAGGTTTCAGGACTGTACAATTTTGGTTATGAGGATCGACTGAGGGAATGTAGACTGCAGAATTTGGTGGATAGAAGAAGGAGAGATGATATGATTGAGACTTTTAAACTGTTGAGAGGTGGTTACAGGGTTGACAGTGGGGAGTTCTTTCGCTTGGTTGAACAGCGGGAAGGAGTGATGACAAGAGGCCATCCCTGGAAGTTACGAAAGGAAACTGTGAGCAAGAGGGTGAGGAGTGGTTTCTTTGCATGCAGGGTGGTTGAACAGTGGAATGCATTGCCTGATGGAGTGGTGAGAGCGAGAACGGTCAATGAGTTTAAGGAGTGGTATGATAGACGTTGTGTTTCTTGGGGGGGGGGGACCTCCCCTTGATGAGTCTTGACAGACTTTATGTTCTTAGGAAGGACCTCCCGCGATGAGTCTTTTGACTCCTTGACTCCTTGGAGGCCTGAATAATAATAATAATAATAATATTAAGGTCTTCTGGAGTGTTTGCAA
Source organism: Typopeltis vanoorti (assembly GCF_054136105.1). Taxonomy (NCBI): domain Eukaryota; kingdom Metazoa; phylum Arthropoda; class Arachnida; order Uropygi; family Thelyphonidae; genus Typopeltis; species Typopeltis vanoorti. Next base: position 88,797,710 of record NC_143552.1, read on the forward strand.
AAATTATGATCTCATCTGCATATCTTAAGTGTGTTAAGTTTCTGTTATTAATTTTCATACCAAAGTTTGTCTAGTTTATGTTGTTAAATATTTGTTAAATATACTGCTGTAAAGATTTTGGGTGATAGTCTCCTTGTTGGACACCTTTTTCAATTGATATTTTATTACTACTCGTGTGAAGTTGAATTGTTGTTGTTGCAGTGTGGTATATTTCCTGGAGGAGGTCCATATATTCTCCAGGAACTCCCTAATTTTCTAGTGCTTTGATTATTGCATTAGTTTTGATGGAATCAAATGCTTTTTCATAATCAATAAAGGCTAAACAGAGAGACGATTAGTTTTCTTCTGCTTTTTCTATTATTTGTTTTACTGCATGAACATGATCAATTATGTTAAAGCCTGCTTGTTCTGCAGGTTGATTTGAGTCTAGAAGAGGGATTAACCTTTGTTATTACTTTTGTGAGAATTTTATACAGATTAGAGAGAATACTAATTAGTCTGTAGTTCTTTACTTCTTCTTTGTCTCCTTTTTTAAGTAACAGTATCAGAGTAGTGCATTTTTCCAGTTTTCTGGTATCTTTCTCTCTTCTAGGCATAGATTTAGTAAGTTTGTGACATGATGAATTATGTTGTTTCCTCCCCATTTAATTAATTCTGTGTGAATTAGATCTTCACCAGCACATTTTTCATTTGTTTTAATGCTTGTTTTATTTCATTTGAGGTGAATGAGGGGATGAATTCCATATGTGATGGGGAAGAGTTATTTATATTTGATTTATCTATGAAGAATCACTATAGCGTTCTTTATAAAATTCTTCTAGTATGCTTAGGATTTGTTCTTGGTTCCTTATTGTAGTTCCATTCTTATCTTTTATTGCAGTTATTTGACTTTTACCAACTGATAAATGTTTTCTTAGTATTTTCATATTTTATTGTTTTCAATTGTTTCTTTTATTTTTGAAGTGTTATAAGATCATATTTCATTTCCCATCTTTTTCCTTATTGTTTTGCATAGTTCTGCATATTCTATTTTAGAAGTTAAGTTTTTTGTCTTGTTTCATATTTCGTCTCTTTTTTAGTAGTTGTAAGGTTTCCTTGGAAAGTTTATGGTGTTTTTGTTGATTTGATATTCGTTGGCTGCTGAGATTATTACTTCCATTAGGTTTTTGCTTATTTTATTTATGTCTTCTTCCAATATGTTTATTAAGTCTAGTTTTTGATTGAGTTTTTCTTCGTAATCCTTTTTGTTTTCAATAGGTTAAAACTTCTTTATTTTTTGTTATTTAGCCATTTTATTCTTTCCAATTTGGGGTTTATTTTAATTTTGGCTCTCACCAGTGTAAAGACAGGAAGTGATCTTTTCCTGTCTTTACTTGATTTAGTACCGAGGTATCTTGGGCTATTTCTTTATTATTACACAGTATATAATCTATTTCATTATTGGATTAACAATGACTTTTTTAAGTACATGACAGAAAGGGAGAGAACAAACAGTCACTCATTGAAATTGTATAAAACTGAGGTTAGCAAGATTGTTAGGAAAAGATTTATTTTTCCTTGAAGGGGTGGTGAATTGGTGGAATGGGTTGCCAGAGTTGGTTGTGAGTTTGTCAGTGAATGAGTTTAAGGAGAGGCATGATAAGTATTGTGTGAATAATGGATGTCATGCAATGAATTTTCTGACTTCATGGAGATGCCTCTAGAATAATAATAATAAAAGATTATTCATATTATGCTGCCTCCACAGTACTTTTTTTATAGATTTTGTGCTTAATATAGTTTTCATCATCCATTTCTGAAAGCTCAATTCTGAACCTTCTTGTTCAGAATTGAGTATGGGGTAGTATGCCAAATTTGGGGTGTTGAACTTAAACTACGCTCAGAGTACTTGATTATATATATAGAAACAATCAATTTTCTTAATTGATTAACTCTCCATCCAGTGACATGATCAGATTTCTCTTCTTGGGCTGACCTGCACCTCCGATCTTTCCTTAGCACAGCCACATTTCAACTATAGCTTCTGCAGCTGCCAAAAAACTTGGTGAACTTTTTTGCACAAGACACTACTTCACGGCTGCTAACTCTGTACAAACCCAAATCTGCCCAGTCATAGAATATTGTCCCATATTTGGGGTAGTATGCCAAAATCCTCTCTAAGATTGCTCGATTCTATCCAGAAGAGGGCAATCCAGCTAATTAATAATCCCTCTCTCACATATCCACTTCAGTCCCTTTCTCTCTCTCTCTCTCTCTCTCTCACACACACACACACATTCAATTGCTGCTTGTGCCTCTGCTGTGATAGTGCTCTGCTGAATTGGCCACTATTATTCCTCCACTCTCCTCCAAAATCATTAAAACAAGAGCCACTGCTAACCAACACTCTTTTCCACCATCACCTCACTCACCAGTGAAGTTTTTTGTTAAGACTAGATTTTTTGCAAAACAAAAACTGTGATCCTAACATCCATGCTAACCATATGGATGTGACCATAATCTGACACAATTTTATACTGGAAGCAAGCATATATTCAACCTATTCCAAAAGAGGGAGACAAAAGTGTACCATCCAACTACTGACCAATTGCTATCACTTCAATCCTTGCCAAAATAATGGAGAAAGTTATCAATAGTCAACTTTTTCACTACCAAGAAACTCACCAGTTAATCAGCAACCACCAGTATGTATTCCACTAGACTAGATGGTCTCGTGGAATTAAGCTGATCTCTTAGCCTATATCACCCACTGCTAGACACATGCCATGAAAAGGTTTGAAGAAATGTGCACAATTTTACCCTTAACTGTGTTTAGCATCAAATCATGCTTTACAAATTGTCTTTCTTCCTTTGGTCTATCCACCACTCTCTGTAACTGGATCACCAGCTTTCTCTCTGGTCATTCACTCTAATACATAAATGACCTATTCCCAATCACCGCTAATCCTATCCATGGCTTTGCCAACAACAGCACTCTCCAGTGACAGATCATGTAGTTCCTCATCAAACATCCCTTACATCAAGATCATCTGCCATCAGTGCCTTAAATACTGATCTCCATACCATCCTTCAGTGGGGGCAAGGATAACCTTGTCACCTTCAATGCAGCCGAAACACAGTTCTGCCTTTTCTCTCACAAAAGGGATTTAAGCTCACCTTTCTTTATTTTCATAATGCACACATCACCAGACAGGATGAATTATCTCTCCTTGAACTGACATTTACCTCCATCCTCTCCTGGCACAAAAACATCACATCAATAGTTTCCTCAGCCTCTAAAAATCTAACCATTCTTTTCCACTTGAGAAGTTATTTTACAATCACCCACCTACTCCCTATATAAATCCCAAATCTTCCCATCTTTATAATGCTGTTCATACATTGTGGTGGGGGGGGGGGGGTACACCTAAAACCTCTTTAACAACTCTTGATGCTGTTCAAATAATGAGAGTAATTTTGCTCATAGCTGATCCTTTCCTCACAAACTCACTTCAACATCTATCTCACAAATGTAATGGTTCAGCTCTTTGTCTCTTCTTCCGTGGTCACTGCTCCAGTGAATTGGCAAAGATCATTCCCCATTTGCTGATGGACCTGTCCACTGCCCAACATCCCTGTTCAGTACAACTGCAAACACGTCGAACCAACAAATTCAACCTACAGCTGCTTAAGAAAAATGTCAATAGATTTCTAATTTCTCAATCATTATCTGCACTTCACATGTGGCAGCTGATGTGCTATAGGTTCTTGTATCTCTAGTGTGTGCAGGATAAATATTTAAAAAATAATAATAATACCAAGGGTGACCACCTGTTCTTTTCCTTCTTGCCATGACATCTTCGTGTCAGTCCTGTAAAATCCATTTAATAACTTACATGCTTCTGTCATGTCTCCACTGTTTCGCATATCAGCTAGTTTTTAATGCCCACAGACTATTAATTTATGGACCTGCCACAATCTTCATCACTCACCTATGGATCCTCTCTCCCCTTCTTCATCCCCACAGAAACTGGGTGTCCAGATGTGACCTTATTAAAGCATTATAAATGGAAACAATAAGCTCACTATCTCTGCTTGTTAGTGTGTTCTTCAACAACCATGTAATCTGATTTGCTATTTTAGCTACCTTGGCAATATAATCTGATGTGCTGAAGTCCCTCGCCTCATCAGTTTCCTACAGTTCAGTTCCATCATATAGTACACAGCCTGTGATCTCTTCCCAAAGTGCATCACCTTACTCTTGGTCACATTAAACTAGCTACCATTTACCTTTTCCTATACTGCTAATCTATTTAATTCTTCCTGCAGGATCTGTAAATCACCTTCATTTACCATCACTCTTCCTAATTTAGCATCATCAACAAATAACTGAATATTTCCTGTGAAAATCATTTCCTATATCACTGATGTGCAAATTAAACAACAGAGAACCAAGTACTAAGTTATATACCACTGGTTATCTGCATTCTCTACTGGACATTTCCTGCATAAACCACTCTTGATATCTGTCCATCAGCCACCCTCTAACCCAAATCACAAAATACATATCTATCTCCATTTACTTCAGTTTATGCAACAGACTTTTATGGGGAATCCAGTCAAATGCCTTTGCAAATTCTAACAGTATCACTGAGTTTACCTTATCCAACTCCACTATCACTTTATTATAAAAAACTAATTGCAAATTATTAAGGCAAGAACTTCCCTTTACAAAACCTTTATAGAATATCATATTCCTATGCACCCAGTCATGAATTCTCTCTTTCACCAATTTCTGCAATACCTTAACCACCATTAATAAGATGCTGGGTGACTTATAATTTGCTACTTTTGTCATGGAGCCTCCTTTATGCAGTGGGACTGTTTTACATTCTTTTCACTCTATTGGTACCTTTTCCAATACTGAAGCTTAAATTATATTTGACCAATAGCTTGGTCAAAGGAGCTCACAATTCCCTTGCACATTCTCGTAATATGTGGGTAGATGTGCCCTCTAATACCATGGCTGTGTTTGCAATGAGGATCTGCAGCATTTTAAGCACCTCCATTTCTTCAAAGTCAATTCTGCCATCTGTCAATGTCATTTGGCATTGCAATGCAGTCATGTAGATAGATAGTACACTCTTATCAAATGTTCACTCAGTAATTCAACTATTTGGTTTGCTTCTATTACATCCTCACCATTAGCCCTTCTTTGAAGTCATTCTTCGACAGTCATTCCTCTTTTTACTTGCAACGTCATGAAAGAATGCTTTAGGATTTCTTTTGGCCTCATCATCTAGCTTTCTATAATAATTAACTTTGTTCTTTCTTAGCATACAGGTCACCGTTGTTGCCTGTGCCTTATACTGCACATGGGCATGCTGATCATGTTTTGTTTTGTTTTTCTTTATATTCTCTCCACTACTTTTTCTTTGTCTAAAACTCATACTTAATGAAGCTATTTATTCATCTAACTCCTGCCTAATTTATCCTTCTGACTTTGGGTGTACATTCTGATACTTACTTTCGTCGAACACCTTTTGACCATTTTCCATGAACCACCACAATCTCTCTCTCCCCCTCCAAATTCTTATACCATGGCATTGCTGAAACTGACTTCTCAGCTTGTCATAATCACCTGCTTTATAATTCTACATATATCCCTTCTTAACAGAAAATTGCGCTTGTCTGGCAATCTCCTGATTCAAGACTACATGATCACTTTCCCATAGCAGAGGCTGCATAGTTAGATTGGGTACCATTAAGTTTCCTGATGCTATAAATCAGATCCAGCACTCCCAAACCTTGTGTCCATTACATGATGCCTCAGATAATTATCTCTTAGAGCTGTATAAATTCCATTTCCTTCCCTCCCTGTGAACATTCCTTCTTCCAATCTATGTCCCTATTGCTGAAATCCCCATAATAATAATTACTCAACTTGCACTCATACTAATTTGCCAATTCATGTCATCTACATTCTCCATTATAACCCCTGGATTTTAATGTGGCAACAAGTTACATATATTGTCCTTTTAGCCTCTCATCTCATGCTAGATAGCCTAAAATGAACTGCCCTCCTGATGTATTTCTACTCTTCTTTGCATCAATTCCTCTACTATTATTAACAGAACCTCTTCTTCCATCCTGTTCTTTCTATATGGTGTCTCTGAAGACACCATATAGAAAGAACCTTTGCATTTTCTTTGCATTTTCTTCTTATAACTATATCATTCACGAGTCAACCAAGTTTCACTAATGCCTATAATGTTTGGTCAACTTGAACTAACCATTGCCAAAATACTCCTCATCCTTATTTTGAATGGTATTAATATACATAAATTGCAATGCGCTTCATTCCACAACCTCTCTTATTCTTCTCAGTCCACTGAACTTAAGCACCTGCAGTGCTACATTCATCATCATGTGATCACTCTCTCACTTCCTTACCTCTAGTCTGCCTTTTCTCAGGCTTACCTGCATCCCTCCTAAACATTGTGGTTTCTCTGACTGCACTGCAAACTGTCATTGAACAACACTTTCTCAAGACTGCCCCCCCCCCAAAAAAAATCCATTTAAATGCATTCTATCCACCTTATATAAATTCTTTCTTCCATCAAACTCACTCAGCACATCCACAAACTCTACACCATTACTCCTGCACAATCTACACACTTGACTCATTTGTGATAATGGCTCTCCATCTAAGCTTGCCTCCATACCATGGCAGTAGGCTCACAGCTTTTACTTTCTCACTCTTCTTTTTTGCGTGCACTAGCAACTCTTTCATATCTTCTCACATATCATGTCACCTGCTAAATTATTTGTACCAGCCAAAATAAACAACTTTTTTCACCTTCACTTTCTACATCCTTACAGCATCACTGACTTCCTTATTCTTGGCACTAGGAAAACATGATTTCACCACACTCTCCCCAAGCACTCCTCTTATCAGTGAATCACCATAAAAAATCCAATAATCATTCTCACACTTTTGCTCTTTCATGCTCTACTTTCTCTTCCCTTTCATCTCCCTCTTCTCTTGCCTTCTGTGTCATGCCATTTGCAGGCTTTTCTCCAACCACTGAATCTCACATTTTATTCTGTGGAAAACTCCACATAATTGTGCTATCTTTTCCATTACCATCTGGCCATGCTTTTTTTTCCCCATTGTTTCATTCTTGCATTCACTTATACCACATATAACACCAACCTCACCAATTGCATTTTCAGAATGAAACAAAAATTAAACTGTTGAAAATTACAAAATAGCACACACTACCTTTACAGCTACTCAAACAAACTCATAAATATAATAGCGGAGGGAAAAAATGAGTTATCTATCACTAAATACTTTCAAAGAAAAGTTATCTTTTGGCACCAACAATTACCGTGTGTAGCAGTACTTTCCATCCTATTGTGGCTAATCTATCTTATCCCTTTTGATTTCTACATTTATATGTAAGTGGATGAGAAGGTGGTCCCTTTGTATAGGGCATTGGTCAGAGCTCACATTCTACATATATCCCTTCTTAACAGAAAATTCCCAAATTTGATCACCTAATTTTCATGTGATGTTTAAAACTAGAAGGAATCAAAATTGATATTAGGACTCTGGAGTGTTGGTTATGTAGGGTGGTTGAGGGAATGTATATTACAGAGTTTGGTAGATAGGAGGAAAGATTATTATTATTATTATTATGGGCAACTCCAAGGAGTCCTTAGACTCATCGAGGGAGACCCTAAATATCATGTCTAGAACAATTATTCAGCATCCACACAGTATCTATCATACTTTGCTTTTAACTCACTCACAGTCATGGCACCCACAACAGACTCTGGCAGCTTATTCACCACTCTCCGAGCAAAAAACCTAGTTCTAACATCCTTGCTAACCACACTCTTTCCCAGTTTCCATGGATGGCTCCTAGTTCTCTCACCACCAGACCTGTTCTGAAAAATTTCCTCTGAATTAATCTTGTAAAAACCCTTCAGTAATTTGAATGTCTCAATCATATCACCTCTCTTCCATCTATCAACCAATTTCTGCAACCCACAGATCTTCAACCTGTTCTCATAAGGTTCATTCCATAGACCAGCTTTCATCTTGGTCACTTGCCTCTGGATCCTCTCTACCGCTTCCCCATCAAGAAGAAACCCTGGCACCCAGATCTGGGCACATCTGGGTGCCAGGGTCGATAAAGAGGAACAATAATTTGCTTGTCTCTGCTCGTCAAAGTATTCTTCAGTAACCAAGTGATCTGATGAGCTGATTTAGCCACTTTTGCAATGTGCCCCCCCCCCCTCAAACTTCAACTCCCTGTCCACCAACTCTCCCAAATCCCTGGCCTCATCAATCTCGTGGAGTACAGTTCCACCAATGTGGTATACTGCTGCTATTCTTTTCACCCCAAAATCATAGGGACCTTCAAGTTGGTTAAGGGATTTTACCAGATAATACAGAAGGAATTGTAAAAAGAATGTCTAGGATGGGAAGAATGATTGTCCATCTCTGGAAGTTGTGGTAAAGAGGGATGTGAGGAGTAAATTTTTTACATGGAGGATAGTTAGTGAGTGGAAAGCCAACAGCTATTCAGTTTGAACTGGGGTGTTGAAAGAGACATCTGGCTGTGACAATTGTAAGTTTGAGATCAGCTTTTGAAAAGTATGAAATGTTTTAAAGGACAAAAGAGAAATCCAGAGAAGGAAAAAATCTGTTTTGAGTATATCATGATATTGCAAACTTTGGATTAACTAGAAGCTGAAAGCTTTTCACTTGGTTATACTATAAATTAAAGATGCCAAGAAA